>NC_069133.1:56833178-58123672 GCF_026914265.1 Mya arenaria | reverse complement strand
TTCTAATTGTTTTGTTTTGTAATAATTTTCTATGGTCTTGAAACCTGTGTATTGGTTCTTATTGTTGTTTTTTTATAAAATTTTATGATTGTTTATTGTTTAAATTTGATAATTGGTTTAAATACCAAAGGCCCCACTGAAAATAAGCTTTAGGACTTTCCTGCGCAATCTTTGGTTTCATAACATTATCTACACATCATCTCTACTAAACTCAATTCGTTTACAACAACGACAGTTATCACATAATATTTTAGTTCTTCATCTGATTCATTACTCGCATACATATGTATTTAAAATGTTTCCCCAAGTCCATCAAGTCTTAATGCCGAATATGAAATGTCATTGTATGTTTACCGGTGATATGTAGAAACTATTATGTGAATAAAAATGATAATTCAAATCTTCAAAAAGTGAACTATCAATTTGATACTTCCCCCACAATGTTTTTGAAATTTTATCCCTATCTTACTTTCAAATCAAACGTCAGCACGCACGAGGATGGGAATCAATTTCAATTTGGCGCACCTTTATAAAAAAAAACTACAATGAATTGTCATTTAATGTCCTTTCAAGAATATCATGTAAAGATAAATTGTTTGTTTCATATTGTGATTTCTTTAACCTAGCTAACACAAAAACGTAAATATTTCACAATGACGTATAGAGATGTAACATGTTTGCTTTATAATAAAAAACATTTATTAGTGCTGTGTATTTTGTACTCTCTCTAGTTATTCCGCCCTTCGAAAAATGTGTCCGATATGTTTGCAAATATCGAAAACTTGATCGGTAAGTTTGATTTTATGGTCGTTTTAACAGGTCTTATCTGCATATTAACTATTTTGGGATAAGGGGGTCGGAAGGATGGTATAACATCATGGTCACTATTGGACAATAATCTGAGCACAGTATGACCTGGGGACATAACACAACATTAGTAGGTTGATCTTGAGAAGTATATGGTTCTTGTTTTTGAGGTCAGCAGGTCAACGTCAAAGGTCACGATCGACAGTGTGATGACAACATTTTTCGCATAAAAAGAAGTTTTAAGAGTATCGAGGACGGAGGACCTTGACTTTTCAGTGGTATGTTGTCCTTGAACAGTAAGCTGACCTCTTTGGCCTTTGTGGTCAAAATGTCAAGGCCGAAGCCATTTTTGTCGGCTCAATAACACCAGAACAATTTGACAATTGCTCATGAAACAAAAGCAGTTCCAGTTGGCGGTAGATATAGGCCAGGAGTAGATCTAAGACAGTCATGAGTGTTGCTTTCCTTTGAAAGTAATGTATTAATTAGTGTTATTCTTGTGTTTATCCATAAGACAAGGTTTTATGGGAACGCTTAAGGGAGAAATGTATAAAATGTGCATAATGTTTACACAATGGTTTATTTGAGGAATGCAAGAAAACACATCACTCACGTGTTTCCTGTCCGGATAAAACAATTCGACCCACGGACACGCTGTTTGGCGGCATACTCGGCATACCTTGCTTATACGCGTGCCATCGGTTCTGATTTGTCATGTTAGGACCAAAAACACATGATATACAATACTATTCTTTCATAACATTTCGGTGAATATGGCCGTGCTGGAAATGCTCACACATAAAAGCATGTAATACTTGAATATGAAAAAGACATTAAATACACTGAATTAGCATAAAACTAGTTAGAACAAAACAATTCATGAAGAAAATTAGATTAGGTAAGGCTACATTTGTCAGGTGGGTTTCTAAATCTTCTAATTGCAAAGAGGTGAATTTGCATAATTATCTTCATTGGCGTTTGGCAATCATTCTGACACATACACCTTTGACAACGTAAAGTATTGATTTGTTTTCGATATAAAGCTGGTAAATACTTTGCATTCTAAGGTATGCAAGAGAAAAGATGAACCGGACACACATAATATATACTATTGTAACTTATTCCCCATCATTCCGGAAACGACGTAATCAATCAATCAATCAATCAATCATTCAATGATATTTAATTTTGTATTTCCTTGAATATAAACAAAGCAGTGATATTCGGAATCGTTTCTATAAATTTTAAAATTTGTTTCTGGATATTTCTATAATCAATCAATCAAACTATTAAGAAAAATGTTAATTAAGTGCAAGTTTGTAAAAGGCAACACTTAAATCCCCATAAGCACGATGCAGGATTAGAAAGCGAAGGCAGCGTGTTCAGGGATAACATGTAATAAAATATAATATGAATGTCGGTCTGAAAAAGACGAGCTTTATAACATATGTTACCGAAAATTTGCTTTATTTATTAATACATAGTAAGTACAATATCTTAAGATTTTAAAAACCACCACCATGATAACATCTGAAATAACCTTTGATTGAAAACGGCCACCAAGTTTCAACAGCTAACTATCATATCAATAAGACAAAAACCAACTTATTACAGACGGTTGACAATACATGCGATTATATCCACAATGGGGTTAGTAATGAACAGAATGCCCTGGCTTAAGCCCTTGGGTAAATATTGTCACACTGCGGCAATTCTCACCCTAACGTTTTCATAATCTTACCTATACATATCTACAACCCATTAAAATATGTATTTGAGACTGTTTGAGACTGTTCTCAAGAAAGCTTGGTTGCTTAATCACATGCATAGACTGTGTCTTAACATTAATAGAATAACATGACAGCATACTATGAAATCCACGTCCAAAATGTCGTATTCATTAACCAACTTGGATAGAAAAAGGTTTAAGAGTAGACTCTGACTGTTTTGATCTGACTGTAAAAATGGCCAATCGACTGAGTGAAATCATTAGAGTATATTTAAAGACAATAATAATTTGATTACTTCCCCAGGCCAAGGTGTATTATATACTGTAAAATAAATATTATTTTCTGCGTTTGAGTGAAACGAATAAGAAGAAAATTATTTAGGTGGCGTTTTATATGCACGAGTGGTTCATAGCCACGAGTATTTCGTACGTATATGAATGTAAAGGCATTCAGCGCTGGGAAGCCGATACGCTCACATCAATACAATTGATTGTAAAATTTTACAAGCAAATGTTTAAGGTGAAAGTGTTCTGTTATTATGCAATTTCATCATATGAATGATCTTTTTGTTCTCACTTGTATACATAGCGTTGCAATTGACAATTGTATATTTTGATATAGTACGTGACATGAATCATCTAAATGATATGCATTTTTATACCTAATTGTTAAGGAGTTTATGGGTGATGAGGCCCGACATCTAGTGGTACGAGACAAATCCTGTAAATCTGGATGACAAACGGGCAGAGGTTTCTAATTTTCCCCAGAAGGAGGGTTTTATCTCAGTTTTTCCTCGGCCAGTCGACCACGTCTGTAAGCTCCATTTTTGTCAGGCATGTTGTTAATAAGACATACTTTGCTCATGCTGTATGTGTTAATCGGTTTCCCAAATCGCTTCACTGAGACTTCCAAAATAATAACACTGAAAAGTATTGATTTTGTTGTTTTCTATAGGATAGGAGGTTATAGAATGGTATTAAGGGAAGATAGTGTTCTTGTTTATATTGATAGAGTGCAAGAACAACGTGACCTATCAGGCATGGCCTCGTTAAACATTTGTCTTACTATAGGTGAATCGTGAGAATCAAGATGTCAATGGTCGTCATGTTAATCTTCATTTAATCAAGCGTTTTGGACGTTACCAAATATTATTGTATACCCATATTCTGACAAAGTTATTCTTAAAACAGGCTTTGATAAACCATCTTAATTCCCTAAATGGTCAGCCATATGAGCCATTTGAAAGTAAAGACTACAAACACATACCGCAAACTTATTTCAATTTACTTTTAACACAATACATGACATTTTGAAACACATACTGTTTAGCTAATTCATCTACACATATGTCGCAATTAAACAACCGCCTACAAATCATTTTTCAAAGTAGTTTCAATGAAACTTTGTAAAGGTAAAGAAGGAGTTTCACAATCGTTTCAATATATGCAGTTTCCGTGTTTGTGGGAGAGGAAGGAAGTTCATCAACTTACTTTTTTCTTATGATCAATTAACTGAGTAAAGGTAAAGAGGTAAAGTCATTAGGTACACTATTCAAATGCAAAGAACATGCATGGCGTAAGTGTCCGATCATGCCAAAGATATCCGTTTGCTTTAAACAAATTATTTATGATGCTGGACTGAGATGACGTGCAAGCAGTGACGTCGTGTTATTAACATCATATAACCTATGGAAAAGATGGACGTTCCAAAGCCGTTTAACCGTTTAAGTATCACTTTCAGTTCAATTTGGACAGGAACTCGTTATTCATAAATATATTTAAACGGATGTTAATTCACTGCCTATGCGAACTAACTTTTTAACCTAGTCGTAATATCAGTGTCTATTTGCGTCTGTAAACAACGCAACTTGTTTCGCGGATTGGTCTTAGGCGACCACACACAACTGTTTGATACATATTCTTTTGATATTCAAGTAAGCTGTGTTATTTGGGTCGTGTGTCTCTCGTTGTTTTTGTTGTATTCGTTGACCCATATGCTATTAAGGAACAGGAACACTGTACAGACGCACATATGAATGCTGGTGACTATCACAACAGCTCCTTTTGCTACTTCATCGAATGCCCATGCTGGATCTGGCCTTTGTCACCTTTCATATATTGTAGGTGTTTAAATCCGAATGTCATCAAATATAAATCTCTAGTGTGAATGTGAAACACTCAAATGTCGAAATATAAAAAGTTTTGTCAATTTGTGAAGGAAATAGTAAAACTGTTTTAAAATGTTAATAGATTTGTACAATAACACATGTATCCGATACTCTATAACTCTCGACATATTCATATAAAGCATGGTATAACATATGTCTCTCAAGTTTTATTTGTTTTATAACTTCGTGTTTTAATGTTTTCTTTTAACAACAGCCTCGTTGTTATTATGTATTTATTTTTCGCATGCTCATGCTGTCATGTTATATGAACTGAGTTGTTTGAAAATAAAACTTGAAACTTGAGAGCGGTGACCTAGAGTCAAATAGATGAGTCTGAACTAAAGAAATCTTACTGTACTTTTCTTGCCATTTCTGTAGATTTTGATATTTCATAATTAAAGTTATATCACATTAATCAGCGCAACTTTGTACTCTTCCCAATGCATACTGAGCATACACTGAGCAGTAGTCATTTTTCTGTCAATGAATTACGATGAAGTATTACATAACTATGCACCAACGAAATCGCAAAACAACAAACGCAAACACCTAAAACATATTTCATATTGAAAGAGCATATGTCCAATTCTTAAAAATGCTGACGTCCGTATATGTATGCGTTTCTTTTCCCATTAATTTCGATACACTAAATCTTATAATTTATTGTTTGCTTTTCAATTTCAAAATTCGCTATATCTCAATATTTTCGGGTAAACCGTATTCTTCGAAGTTTGAAACATGAAATTGTAAGGCCTACATATTGTGACTCAAAACCATATTATGCACATTAAACATACGTATACTAAAGTGTTTTTTCAGGGACTTTGCACTGGAAATTGTATCTTAGAAAGAGTATATATTCCTATAAGAAATACTTTTTTTTCTTTTTTTAAAGATTGCCCGCCAGCGTAAAATTCAGGTATTTCAACCTCAAACGTTCACAAAATGGTAGTTAAATATTTTCTGTTAATACGTTTGTTGCTTTGTGTTAATTAAATTTTTATATTCATTTTAAGGTTAAACCTATTAAACATTTTCAACTTCAAAAACTTAACTGTGCATGATTGCAACATATGTATACAAGTGGACAATTTCTCACTAAAAACATGTTCAAAATAGAAGTGAAATATAATGGACAATCTAACAGAAGATGTAAGTAAATGATTAAATACACTTATGTTTATTGTCATGTAGCTCATTTAAGTACTTGCAAGTTTTCCAAAAAAATGTATATACATGGTCTATCATTGTTATGTTTTTCCATTTAACTCATACAAGCTATCAATTGAGTAAAACGGAAAAGTAGTGTATTGTAAATCAGATACACGTAAAATCATGCTTTTATAGTCTATAACTTAAGGCTATTTCGTGGCACCTAAAACTAAGTTAATTTTAAAATAATTATCAACGTGCAGACCTTAAAAAAATATCCGATTCAAAGTAGTTTTCCTAGTTCGATTAAAAAACCCCAAACACTGCACTTATTAACGAAGTCAAAAGGTGATGCTTACACGTTCAACGTTTAGATGACGTTATTGACGACAACGAAAACATTTCATGATTAGTGCAGTATTTAGAATTGTTAATCGATCTTTAAAATCCATATTGGCGCCGTAGTCCAATAGCGGCGTCATCGCAATTCACAACGGCATCCGCAAACAGTCGACATATTGTATCTGTGATAATGGATGTATTTAAAAGGGAAACAACTCATTAATGAATAAATTAACAGTTAATTTATTGGCTTCGTGCCCTTGAATTAACAGTTAATTTATTGGCTTCGTCCCCTTGCCAGCGTCAATGTGACATTCGATGGACTTGTACAGACCCGCGTGGATATGAATACACGTGTAGACGTTATTTCAAGGAAATATGATTCACTGAACCCCATTACTAAGCAGGCTAGCAAACAGTTAGTGATGTTTACTGATAAATGAGTAAAACAATTTTTCGATGTACATTTTTGCCTTTTTTCAGTCAGTCAGTTTAATATTACATACACTATGTTTGAAAATGACGCAAGGATAAATATACAAAATGTTAGTTCTAGTGCACACTTAATCCTAATATAACTAAGGGAAAAAATCTTGTTATTACTATATAACTCTATATTGTAGTTATTCATATTGAATGTAATGTTCCACATTTCGTTGTAATACCTAAGCAAATAATGACATACTACCTGAAAAATGAAGTTAAACATTGCAGATCCATTACACTTAAATTAATGCGGCGTGACAGATAACAGCCAAGACATCTGTCTGGTACCAACAAGTGGAGGCAAGACTCTGTTCTGTGTGCTGTTGACCGTGATTAGGTGCGGAACCTCAGAGCACGAACTCAATGACCGATTGTAAGACCCATCCTACATCGTCCTCTGTTAGCCTAACCGGGTAACAACCGTCTTTGATATGAAGAAGAAAAAGGCCAAGTTCAAGAAAACACGAAATTATGATCGGAATCGCCTGCTTCCGTGCATGGCTATAAACGACGTGTTGGAACTCAGCCGGCGACAACTTCGACGAAGTTCCAAATATACAGGATCCCAATACTTGGGCAACAACGTTCTCCAGACCTTTTCTCTCGGTTGTCATCACCCTGATCATAGAAGGACATTCTTCAAAAGACCATGCAAAACATGTTTCCTCTACTAAACTGTGTGTTTGAACGCATCAGACTGTAGTTATAATTGTAGTTTAATAACTATAAAGCAACGTTGTATTCGTATACTACTGGCCGGGGTACGCGATATTTGCAATCTTTTGTTTTATGGAATTTATTACATTTCTGCATTGTTTACTGCTATAATTTGGAATAGAATACTGAAATATACGAGTATTTACCCGTTCTGACCATTGCCGTTTCCAAATAGTGACCACTTTTCATATTTATTTACTAATAAAACCTTTAATTATGTGAACCGCATATAATCAAAGGAGATTCATAATAAACATGCGGAATTTAAAAACATCAATATACTAAATCTGATCCAGTAATTTATATCATGTCATATAACAAGAAAACAATAATGTGTTGACGTTTTTAGAACAAAAAAAAATGCAAAATATTGTGAAGCAGGGACATATAAAACCACGCCCCAAAGACCAGACTTCCGAGCCGCGAGTAACTTAAATTGGTCTTTTACGCGATTTTGGTTTACTTTTATATCAAACCGGATGAGGTAACATTGTTTACTAAAAGTGTATCCGAGAGCTGGTATTTCTAAACATAAGCAAAACGTGATGACGTTTCATAACCTTTCGATATCAAATAATATTGCTTAGTACGAAGCTCTTCCGGGAAAAAAGGATCTAATTTCACGTACTAATAAGTACAAAGTAAGTTCGCATTTGGAAAATATGAAAACACATTTTGTAATGTGTTAAAAGTATGTACAACATGGTTTGTTTTAAAAAAAACACATTGCTTTTAAATGTTGGAACTCATATTTCAATTCGCATCCTATTTTTATTTCAAATTTTCTACTTCTGTAAATGAGTAACAATTTTTCAATAAACCGAATCTATGCAAAGCAATACTACATGACGAAAATGACGACAGAACGGTAAGAACGTGATGTTGTAAATCGCTCGACGCGTTCAACGTTATTAAATATTGTTCAGGGGCCGCATTTAATAACCGACTTTGATATAATTTAAATTGAAGATTTTAATCTGATTGTTTTGATTGGAAAATAAAATAAGCTGCCAATAAATTGAATAGAATCACTGGGTTTTATCTTCAAGGACAAAAATGATTTTGAATATTGCACCAGGTCACTCATTGGAAGGGCGTTCGTTTCGGTTACAGAGGATCGCGGGTTTAAACCCCTGCCGTGTCAAACCAAACGGCATTAAAACGATGTGATACTAGGAGTTACCGGCACACGGCATTACAATGGTAAAACTGGCTAAATAGTGTACCAAGTACTGGTAACCCAAGAAATGATATACCTCGTATATCGGCACGTATATAACCAAGAATTCTATTAACAAAGAGCTGATGGTATCGTACCCGGATCTCTTGCTTCTCTCACTGTATCTTGAGGGTTTCTAACATCTGTATTTGACTGGGAATTGCAGTCATTTCTATTTCATGTCACTTATGACATGTAAACACAATTTAAATCGTGATGTCTTCACGTCGGGGTCAAGCCATACTCCAACCAATAGGCACGAGCAGACCTTGATAAACTAAAAAAAGCAAACAGACAGCCCCAGATCTAATACTGTGCGTTCAATGATATACTACTTATGTTTATGCAGTATTATGATATTCTTTATAAGTTTCTCTCATATCTATAAATATGGACTAAGTAAAAATATAATCAAGACCTATAATGATAATTATGATGAATAATTTAACAACTCTAATATAGCATTTTTTAATAATTTAATAATTTCGTAGTACAAATGAATGTGTATACTGTGAACACTGAAACCGTCATTTAAGCCAAATACTGATAGCTATATCTCCATCAGCTTATTAATTGTTCGTTATATAATTTGTCATTCATTGGCCAAAATTAAACGCCTGTTTAATAGCATCAGTTTACAATTACATGCATATATAAAGTATTGTACGAACGCCCAGGCTTTTCAAACCACTGCATAGGTACGGAGATAGGAAGATATAAAGTGGGTGTTCATAAACTGTTGTTGAATTTCTGTCTGAGAGATTCAGGTAAGATAATAGAGAGTGTTTTTGTTTTACTTTTGTGAATAATACCGTAAAGACAATGATATATGAGGCCTTATTTGATAAACTTTTATTTTCGTCATACACAACCGACTCACAAAATAATACAGGCGAGTCTGTGGTCATAATTTTAGTTTTTCGTTTTTCATTACGACATTCAGGGGGAATGAAGTTAGAATAAATAACTACCGACCTATCCCCCAAAATGTGAGTTGGGTTAGACCAAGCAAGCTGTTTATATATTTTTTTTGTAATTACCATTATTTAATTATTTATCTTTTGAAGGTTAGTCTGAAGATCAGACAAATTAGGAGAGAAGGATTTTTATACCATTTTACCTAAAACATATTTTTCATTTGCTCCTTACTCATTATTTAAAGCCGAGGTAGAGTGTTCATTTTGTATAACAATGACAAGTGTAACAATTAACTGTTAACAGTAAGACTTTGTTTAATTTTGGATATTTATGATATAAATTTGTATATTTCGTTTTAAATGTTTGTTGATTATCATTTCCTGAACTGTTATGTATTTTTAAAATGGTTATAAGGATTTTTCAATGTAAAACTCGCTAGTTAGTTATGCACGTCGTCATTAGCAACATGGTACAACCACTCTCCTCGTGATTGAAACACCCGCACTGAACAGCTCGTGTATAATTTCAAAAGCTCGGGTAGTGAGTGCAGTAACTTCACCTACAGGTTACTGTCCTGATGAGAGAACATATGTTTACACGGAAAAAGAAAAAAAATGCTCTCAATTATAATATATATTTATTATCATGTATACATATTTTGAAATGCACTTTTCCTTTCCGTTATAGTTCCGTCCATTCTTAAAAGGCTGTGATCAAACGTTTTGTATACCACAGGCAAATCCAGCATTGAATGACCTTTTTATTTTAAAAGTATCAAATTATTGAAATCACTGTAAATTAAAAAACATCAAAGGAAGGACCTTGAAGAAAAGTTGTTATTTAAATAATTCAAATGAAAAAACACATTTGTTCCGGTTCTTTTAAGTAGGTAACATCATAAGTCAGTTTACAGATATTAAGTAAAATGTTACTTGTTACGATTGGTACTGCAGCACGTCGTTGTATTTTAAAACCGCTCTCACCAGGCTCCTTTGCTATTTCTTTTGTATTTGCTATACAACGCCACAAAGGCGAGGGTATCTTGCTTCTCTTACCACCACCATTTCAACCATAGTCTTATCATCTACAGTAAAATAGAAGCAAAGCAAATGTACTGCTATCTTGTAAAAGTGCGGTAATGGTTTCTTGACAATAACAATTATACTATAGGACCAGTTTTTCTCCCACTTCAGATAAGTAGATCCAAATTTTTAACCATGCTTGAAATTCTTATCTTGCCCACGGGCAAAGATGAAACGTATGGTTCTCCTTTTTAATGGTCATCACATTGTAATAACCTCCCTTGTTGAAGACTGTCGTCTGTAGCATCATATAAACCTTGTCTTGTTGCAATATTTAGATGGCTTATTTATTATTTATCGCTTCAAATGTCACCATAATTTTTTTTTCACGCACCTTTCAAGAAATAATGCTGCACTCGTCTCAGAACTATTTAAAGACCGATTTCACTACTTACATACTCTGAATTACTGCGCGCATATCCATGGCTACCACGAGTGATCACATATCCATACGCATTTATTTTCACTACGCACAAAAGAGTTCCAGCAAAAAAATACATATTTACTTAATTTTGTTTAACTGAGGTGGGAGAAAAAGCATCCACCATAGCCGCTTGTGTTAGATAGGTTTATCCCAGATATTATATGGCCCACGTATTGTAAAACACATGAAATATCATCATCAATTTCAATTGAATAATATTACTTCGTGTTTGACATTACATTACGAGAGGTGGAACAAATGGCTAAAATTGTGTTGAGGCAATTTTGTTTTTCTCCCAAGCAGTTTAAACAAAATAAAATGATACAAGTGATTGTAACACACTCGTAACACAAGTAGCATCGATATGTGTCAAACTAAGCAAACCCAATGCCAGCGAGATTTTACCTGCTTGAGTTACGGCTGCACTTAGAATGCACCACAGTTCGAAAACCACCTTCAAAACCCAGTTATTGAGAATGATAACATTTGAATAAAATCGGTTTTGCAAATAAAACATGTTAAAGGCATGGTGCAGATAAAAATGGAACAATTGGTGTTTATATACCTTTAGCTAATTGAAATATTTTAACTTAAATTTGAAATATTCTACGTCAATGCCTGCACAATAACTGCAATGTGAGCCACCCCGGAGTACGCAGGTGTACCTTTACCGTATGCAGGTTGATATGATGCTGTCTTGGTTGCATACTACGCATGAAAACATAGTGGATATTTGTCATTGTTGATGAAAACATCACTTTTCTGATGAATGTATATTTTAGCGCGTATACCGGCGAGTAGTTCTCGGACACTCGCGATTTTTGCCTCATTTTGAAAGTTACATATCAAGCACCTGATTTAAACCAATCATATGTTTGAAATGTTTTATCCGGTACCAAATATTTTCATTAGGTTAAGATTATAAGACGTTAAATTCCAAAAGTTTCCAGTTGTTAACAAAATCACATTTTATTTTCGCTGGCAATCACAATTGAAATGCACATGCGCAAAAGGCACAGCTAATAATTCCGGCAACAGTTAGGGGTACGATTTGTTCGGTATACTACCTTTTTGGCGCAGACGACATTCCGCATTTATAAAAATATGCATGTTAAGTTGAGCGCCAACATTATATATATGCTAAAAATAGATACCACTTATTTCATTCTTATGAGTTTCATGATATATGTATATATGTACAATTAGATTAGTTTTTTTAAATTTTATGAAAAATCGTATGATATATATTACGCACTGTTTTTAAAATTAAATAAATTAAATAAAAAAATCGCGCGCATGTTTCCCGGTTTTGTTGATAATTTAAGGGAGTGTTCGAGAAATGCTTCTGTCGATCTACAATTTGACCCCTTTTGAGCACCTCATTCGGAGCCTACGATAACGGACTTAAGTTGTTATTTTTTTTTGATTTTGCGTTATTTGAATAGAAGAAGAGCTGAAGTTTATTATTCACATTGATATATCATAAATCTTAAATAATAATGACACTTTATCGATTACACCTTTAAAGTGTCCGAAAACTTCAAATTTTATTTTTAGGCGGCATCTCTTTAACGTATTTTTAATGTTTTACACACTTTCAATTGTAGAAACGTACGTCACGTGCACCTGCTTGAACGATTCCACGCGGTCTAGTGAAACGTCAACAAATCAGGTATTTTTCATTCTTTACTTTTTTTACGCTATAAAAAGCAAAAGCAAAACAAACAACTGCATATTCATTTTATGCACGGTTATGAATGAACGTATATTCAATTTCTTTGACAACCTTATTTTGCGATTTGCATGAGTAAATGTCCCTGCAAAGAATTGTTTACAAGAAATAATAATCCAGGCGTAACCCTGAGGAACAACATTATAAATTCTCTATTGGATTAATAAGTATGTCAGTATTTACGAGGGGTGTCCGGGAAGTTCGCCGAAATATACCGTTAAATGCAAATTTCTCTTAAATTGTATGTATGAGTTGAGCAATATTTTTATTTGAAGTTTAAAAAGAAATGTCGGGCAAGTTGACATTGATGGAGTGATTTAAACCGTGATGATTATCGCATGAAGTGTTTGAAATGTGAACGTGCTCCGGGTTACTGTCAGCGCGTCGCCATGGATACAGTTATTTCGTGTGTACGAAATCATATCCATTTTCTTTTTATCAACATTTATACATTCGCAAGAGACAAGAAATCAAAACAAAAAAGCAACACGATATTTAAATACGAGAATAATCATTGGACATATTACAAAATCAAAATATTTGTAAATATATATCAAATTAATTTTATCCATACTAATTAAGTATCCAATAGCGAGAGGACAGTGTGTTTCAAGTTTCTTTTGTGGAAGTACATGTTTGTATATTCATAATAGAAATTTACATAGCACATTTCTTAATTTAAAAGCATACGGAATGGCATGGCTGAACTTCTATTTTAAATTCAACATTGTTTGACTGCATTTATTCAACATAATTTGGTTCATTTGATCCTTTCAATAATATTGATCAATATATGTGTTTCTTCAGTCATTATAAAGAGGACATTCAGTAAAGAGCTGGAATACATCTCCTAATACATTGGATGATATACACTTTCTATCTTGAAAAAAATATTGGTTCAGGTTAACATGTATGCCATCTGCCTGCTTCAATTTCTAATCGATTTTATATAACTCGAACTCTATAATGTTGGAAAGTTGAAAAATATATTAATTTAATTAAAAAGAACTGCTTTTGATGCCAGTCCCGCTAGTGTTTCTTAAGTTTTTGCAAAAGAACCTTCAGTTGTAAAACTAAAATACGATCTTACACTGAAATCAACAAAATTTAATATTCTCTATGCATTACTCATGTGTAATACAGAAAAAAATACCTGCAAGTTATAAAAGGTCGGAAACAAGGTGTAGCAGTTTAAAAAAAATGAAGCTATATTTGTATATACATGTTTATCAATCATATACAAGCCCAATCCTTGTAGAAAGATAAGGCATTATTGCGATGACACACAGGCAGTATGGCCGGAAGAAAACATGAAACAAATCTACCTAAAGCTAACTTGCATTCATTAGGCGCGTCAAATTTTCCTTTTTACGAACGATTTTAGAGACTACTTTACCAGTATTTTGTTTTAAAAAATCATGTTATTTTAGGCTTTATTTTATTCATATTTATCTATCCGTCTGGCCACAGTGAACAACGTTACTCCTACATCTGTCTAACAAATAACGTATGAGGCTTTCTGTTGTCAGCGGTTAGATTGCATTAACTATCAGTAATCAGATATTCCAAATATATATCTGATATAATGAGTTCATATGTTGAGCTCAAAATAGTGCTTGCAATGATTGTAGGACATAAATCGACTGAAAAAGATCCAAGAATCGAAGAAGGGCATTTCTGCCTATAATGAACAATACCGTCAGGGAACATTTAAATCAATCTAATCTGAAATATATTCAACAAGAGCATAATTACGGAAGCACAAATAAATAAAAAGTATGAGCAGAGCTATCTAAGATTGATTGATTGTCAACAATGATGAGTGCAACATTTGTAACGCAAACTAGCAGCAGCGTCGGGAACCCAGCTCTCCGTTTCAAACGGATTCTAAGTCGTGAATACTACGCTGCTTAAGAGTGCTGGGGGATACCCGTAAACTTATTGCCAGAATCCATGCGATGTGTGTCATTCAGTGTCAGTATAAGTGTTATTGTATTCCGGGGTAGTCCGATGATTCATACAGTGTCAGTATAAGTGTTATTGTATTCCGGCGTAATCCGATGATTCATACAGTGTCAGTATAAGTGTTATTGTATTCCGGGGTAATCCGATGATTCATACAGTGTCAGTATAAGTGTTATTGTATTCCGGGGTAATCCGATGATTCATACAGTGTCAGTATAAGTGTTATTGTATTCCGGGGTAATCCGATGATTCCTACAGTGTCAGTATAAGTGTTATTGTATTCCGGGGTAATCCGATGATTCATACAGTGTCAGTATAAGTGTTATTGTATTCCGGGGTAATCCGATGATTCATACAGTGTCATTATAAGTGTTATTGTATTCCGGGGTAATCCGATGATTCCTACAGTGTCAGTATAAGTGTTATTGTATTCCGGGGTAATCCGATGATTCATACAGTGTCAGTATAAGTGTTATTGTATTCCGGGGTAATCCGATGATTCCTACAGTGTCAGTATAAGTGCTATTGTATTCCGGGGTAATCCGATGATTCGTACAGTGTCAGTATAAGTGTTATTGTATTCTGGGGTAATCCGATGATTCGTACAGTGTCAGTATAAGTGTTATTGTATTCCGGGGTAATCCGATGATTCCTACAGTGTCAGTATAAGTGTTATTGTATTCCGGGGTAATCCGATGATTCATACAGTGTCAGTATAAGTGTTATTGTATTCCGGGGTAATCCGATGATTCCTACAGTGTCAGTATAAGTGTTATTGTATTCCGGGGTAATCCGATGATTCCTACAGTGTCAGTATAAGTGTTATTGTATTCCGGGGTAATCCGATGATTCCTACAGTGTCAGTATAAGTGTTATTGTATTTTGGGTAATCCGATGATTCCTACAGTGTCAGTATAAGTGTTATTGTATACTGGGTAATCCGATGATTCACACAGTGTCAGTATAAGTGTTATTGTATTTTGGGTAATCCGACGATTCCTACAGTGTCATTATAAGTGTTATTGTATTTTGGGTAATCCGATGATTCACGCAGTGTCAGTATAAGTGTTATTGTATTTTGGGTAATCCGATGATTCATACAGTGTCATTATAAGTGTTATTGTATTCCGGGGTAATCCGATGATTCATACAGTGTCATTATAAGTGTTATTGTATTCTGGGGGTAATCCGATGATTCCTACAGTGTCATTATAAGTGTTATTGTATTCTGGGGTAATCCGATGATTCCGACAGTGTCAGTATAAGTGTTATTGTATTTTGGGTAATCCGATGATTCATACAGTGTCATTATAAGTGTTATTGTATTTTGGGTAATCCGACGATTCATACAGTGTCATTATAAGTGTTATTGTATTTTGGGTAATCCGATGATTCCTACAGTGTCAGTATAAGTGTTATTGTATTCCGGGGTAATCCGATGATTCCTACAGTGTCATTATAAGTGTTATTGTATTCCGGGGTAATCCGATGATTCCTACAGTGTCATTATAAGTGTTATTGTATTCCGGGGTAATCCGATGATTCACACAGTGTCATTATAAGTGTTATTGTATTTTGGGTAATCCGATGATACATACAGTGTCAGTATAAGTGTTATTGTATTTTGGGTAATCCGATGATTCATACAGTGTCATTATAAGTGTTATTGTATTGTGGGTAATCCGATGATTCGTACAGTGTCATTATAAGTGTTATTGTATTTTGGGTAATCCGATGATTCATACAGTGTCAGTATAAGTGTTATTGTATTCTGGGGTAATCCGATGATTCATACAGTGTCAGTATAAGTGTTATTGTATTCCGGGGTAATCCGATGATTCCTACAGTGTCAGTATAAGTGTTATTGTATTCTGGGGTAATCCGATGATTCCTACAGTGTCAGTATAAGTGTTATGATTTTCCGGGGTAATCCGATGATTCATACAGTGTCAGTATAAGTGTTATTGTATTTTGGGTAATCCGATGATTCATACAGTGTCATTATAAGTGTTATTGTATTCCGGGGTAATCCGATGATTCCTACAGTGTCAGTATAAGTGTTATTGTATTCCGGGGTAATCCGATGATTCCTACAGTGTCAGTATAAGTGTTATTGTATTCCGGGGTAATCCGATGATTCCTACAGTGTCAGTATAAGTGTTATTGTATTCCGGGGTAATCCGATGATTCCTACAGTGTCAGTATAAGTGTTATTGTATTCTGGGGTAATCCGATGATTCCTACAGTGTCAGTATAAGTGTTATTGTATTCTGAAACTATTTCACACATAAGTGATCATTTTTTCGACATACGCACTCATTAAAAGTAAATTCATATCAAGGTCTTTAATTAAAATAAATTATAAAACTATAAAAGAAAGACGGGTGATCTAGATGAACTAAGCCGCAAAATGTTAAGTGCTTTTAATAGATCTCTGATTGAAAGCACTTACCCTTCGAAGTGGAAATTCTCAAACAATTTGCCTCTATATACAAAAGGCGAGTACAAAAAATTATTTACCTTTATCTTTTATTAGTTGTGTGGAAAAGATACTGGAACGTATTGTTCGCAAACACGTATAAATATATATATATATATATATATATATATATATATATATATATATATATATATATATATATATATATATATATATATATATATTAAAACAACCTTATTTTCAAAACTCAGTCCGGATTTGGTCCTGGAAATTATACAACATTTCAGCATTTTGGTATCTTTAATCAAATGTGCGATTCATTCGGTTATAAACTAGCAACTACAATTGTTTTCTGCAATATATCCCAGGCCTTATGTTTGAATTTAAAGAGATGGAATACCAGTGCTTTTACCAACTGGATTCACATTACTTACAACATGGAGGTCAAACCTTTTCTCTCGGAATCACTTCAAACAATGTTCATGGGTTACATGCGTGAAAGAATCACTTGAACAGTTGGGATTTTCAGAATTTTGGATAAACCAGTCTTTTCATTTCTCGCCGCGCTCGCTCCGTTTTCTGTAGACTGCCAAATGAATTCCAATATATACTTAACTGATGAATTGCATTACATTTTCGAATTTACAAAATTTAATGATGATAGAAATAGATATGTTCCCCATTCTCTAAGAAGACAGTATACTCTAAAGTTTCAAAAACAGTTTCAAAGCGATGACATAAATATCCTCTTAGAAAATAGCCATTTTTGAGAGTTAGTAAGGACATCTGTTAATTAAAGCTGCACTCTCCCAGATATACCATTTTTACATTTTATTTCTATTTTTTGTCTTGGAAAGTGCACATTTTTGCGTGAATATCTGCAAACCAATGGTATAAGATTGCTGACCAAAAAATTAGATCGTAGATTTTCATATTTCCGTTCGAATATTAATGTTTTATGGCTTAAACCGTTACTAACGGTTTATGAAAAATGCATAAAACATTAATTTTCGAGCTTGAACATAAAAATCTGCGATATAATTTTTTGTAAGCCGTCTTATATAAATAGTTCCCATGGATTTTCGCAAAAAATGGCCCGTTCCAAGACAAAAAATAAAACAGTTGTCAAAACGTTCAATCTGTGAGAGTGCAGCGTTAAACCCTACTAGACCTTCCTAATTCAGTAACCATTATGTTCAAATGAAATATTACATCGGGTTTCATAATTTATGTGACAAAGTTATTATTTTGCTTTTCATGTGAGGTCTTGGAAAAGGGCCGTAACTGATGCTGGAAAAACTCGTGGTCCAATCGCTTTGCATATTATTTTTTTTATAACATACACCTTTTTTTGCAATGCACTGCTTCCTTGTCTTTGTTGTTTACTCTGTTCATATCGTATTTAAATGTATCATCATGCAATAAAGTATGATAAAATCAAATCATTAACATGCGAATTTTGCAAGCGTAAACCTGTTTATGGTAAGAAAGAGTGCCTTTCTAATCAAGGTCTTCCAGTCGGGGAATTATTCTTCCCACTGGGACACTTATCAACCTAAAGCCATGGTCAACCATGTATAATTATCTAAGAAATGATTTACTTCTACAATGATTATATTACTGGCGTCTCGGCCCTTTTCGGCAAACTATTGTTTATTTGTTAAATGGTATACTTTGTATTTTGGAGTAAAACTAATTTACTACATTTAAGCCTAAATGTTATAATTAATGGGAACTACTTTTTATGCGCAATCACCCATAGTCACCCATAGTCACTTATGTGTTAATCCGATCTTGTTATTGTTAATTTTACTTTCGTCCTGTCTAGACGTTTAGTATTTAAATTTTTAAAACAACAACCCATCCCTCCCTCCTTTATTATTATTATCATTTTTGTGTGCGTTAATTTACAAGATATTTGTGTTATTAAATGCCTTATTTAAATGTATTGCGGGCTATTTGTTTATTTATTAAATGTTAAACAAAGTATTGTCTTTGTATTTATTCGCTTTTCTAACAATCTAAAAATAATCCATAGATCCTTGTCCATAAAACCTGTAAACCTATACAGGCCGCATCTAATAATTAAACATTTTTCAATTATCTTAAACTTTGACGAGGGTCCTTTACTGCATGGGCTTTCATTTATTAAGTAGCTTGTTATACTGGCAGTTAAATAAACCAAGTTTATTTGCGGGCAAATAACTGCATCAAATCGTTGCACATTTATTTCGTTACATCTGACAACAGTCAGCCCTAAGTATGTCGTTTCAAAAACAGCTTCACTACATTTATGAACTTTTAAACAGTCAATGCTTGTTTATTTGAAAATTATTAAATACAAAAGATCGCTATGCTGTGCCGGGCCTTTCAACGTTTAAATAAACAACATATTTTACAAATAATGAAAGTTATGTAATTAAGCTTAAGGGCGTCTTTTCTTTTCTTTTAATTATATTACATGTTTCACGGGTGGAATATGTTTTAGGACATTTTGACGAGGTTGTGAACAGATGAGGAGTTTTATACGCAGTTATTATATATATGCAAATGGATACTTAATTGATTCTTTTCATGACGCAATATGTTTCATATGAGCTGCCAATTTAATATTATGATCGCGCAGTTTCTTTGTAGTTAAATGAATATGGTAGCTGAGGCGAATCTTTTGAAAACATAAAAAAAGCTTGTTTTAGTTGTCACATTAAATATTTGCATGCTATTTATTTTCCAATTTGCGCGTTTTTATGTCATATGATTGACAAAACATAGGTTGAAAAGTTTAATATAAAGCTATTAAAACACAATTCACCTACTTAAGTTTCAACTCAAACTTTTCAAGCGCCTTCTTTATATTAAATAACTTCTTAACTTTCATCGCAACAATCATGTGTCATGAATTTGGGTTGGAAACTTGCGGAGTATACATGGAGGCGTTTATTCTTTGGACCGGATGTAAACCAGGTGTAATATCCTTGTTCATGTCTTAAATAAATGTTCTTTGTCCAAAATTAAAATATTTATTTAAAAAAATCAATACATACAATGTATAACAAGCATACAATTGTGTGATAAACCTTTAACTACTTACCTAATAATGCATTTATGGAAAATATCAATAACTGATAACAAAGATTGTAACCGTGTATTTGATAGCTGAAAAAACACAAATAATAAATGACTGGTAGGTCCTTTAAGATTTACAGTGATCAACTATCATCTCCCATAAGGTATAAATACTGTGTTGTTTTCTGAACCTTTCATTCAAATTAAACAATACTACAATTAAATAAATCCTCCATAAGAACCATTGTGTTCGACATTTATTTATCATTTTTGGTCAACTGTTTTAATTGTGAAACCACTTATTTGAGAGTTAAAGTGCATCTTTAACCAATAGCTAACCACATGAACTGATTGGTTAAAAACTTGTGAATGTATATAATCATTGGTTCCTGAAAAAAGATTAATTCTAATAAAAAAAGAGTTAAAACCTGTTTGAGAAACCAAACATTATTTAGTTATCACATGACTAGTCAGATGACAGACATCATGGACTCAAAGTTAACAATAAATAATAATCATGATCAAATAAATACTGTAAAAGGTCAAGTATTCATATATATTTTATTATGTTATTAATTGGGTGATTTCATATTGACCCAGTTATTTGTCCCATGTTTAGCCCGAAGGGATCTACCACCTTTCCTATAAACCACTATCTTAGTTCTTTACATTTAGTTTCCACTTTAGTAACACTATTCCTCTATTATATTAATATTCGCTTGCAGTTCATCTGCTGAATTAACAAAAATAACAATATCGTCTGCATATAAAAGTAGAAAGAACATTAATAATCCTGACGAAAGTAACACCTAGTAAGTTTAAAGTCACCTTTCTAGTTGAGTTAATTTGCTCCTTTCTTTGCTCAAACTCTAGGGACGGATAATCTTCACTACTACATTATTGTTTCCACAGTTGTGACTGAGCGACACTGAAGAACGGAGTCTTTATCTTCTTTATTCCTCATTAAGCATCGTGGTGTCTTGCATAACTTCGAAACATTCCCCAAGTCCATTACAACAACAACACTGATCGCGACGACGATAATAACTATCCCGAACGTGCCGATGGTGAAAGAAGACAACCTGTTGTCAGAGGCCGACGTCTTCATTCTTCTTGCTTTGCTGGTAGATTTTATGTCGATGGATAAATCCTTTATCAGTTCCAAGAATGATGCTCCGTTAGATGTTTTATTGCTCGTGATTGGTGGAACCTTCTGCGTTTCTACCGAGCGCGTTTCTTGCGAGTCTGTGTTTGTTACTCTCAAGTTATAAGTCGTTTTCGGTATGTTAGCGTACGTGCTACTGCTCTGCGAAGTTGAGAGAGCAGACGTTACCGTGTCTGACGCCACTGAAGACTCGGTCGTGGGTATATTCGTACTGCCGTAAAGTGATAGGTGCAGCTCTCCGCAATGGCGTTCTTCAACGTCGTATGTGGCGTTTAAGACACGGAGAGCGAGACATTTACTGTCTTTGACAGGATTTGAGCCTGAAATAAATTTTGGACCATGAGTTATGATATAGATACTACGGAAGCGCAAAATTCATTCAAAGTAAAACAAATATGAAAGGTCAGGTCTAGAGGCGCCAGATTATACATACACCAACATTTTTTTATCAATAAGTCTTCATGTTGTTAATTCATGAGCCCAATAAGACTATTCGTAGATGACAGCTCAGTAGCAGTAAGGGATAATTATCAGGTATTTTTCTGAAATGTTAAGGTATATAACATATGAGATGATTATATCTGATAAGTTGCTGCAATAAGTAGTAATAAAGAAGGATTCACCTCCGATCCAATATATGTTGTTTTGTAACAGTGGTAGTTCAGCAACACGGAAATATGACGAGGTTGGCAGAACTAACAACCCGGCTGTGAGCACGTCGTAACCATAGGTAACAGCTTCCGAATATGTCATCTCAAAGCGAAATAAAGTGATCTGTGTATTGTCATTGGCATTGAACTTTGCTGGAAAAGATAAAAATTATGTATTATAGATTGCAAAGGTATTTACGGAAAAAATAAGATTTACCGAAACGATGAAAATATAGTTCAACACATTCTGATAAATACTTATTTTGCCAGGCAAAATGTCTGTTCATAATGCATTTTGGGAAACTTAGCATTACAGAAATAGTATCTTGTTTAGAAAGTTATCATATCAAACCCTAACCTGTGCCATTACGAATGTCACTGTGGGAAGGTCGGTGACAAAGGCACGGGTGACATTCATTGCAAACTTGTGTTTGCTGAATATCAGGCCATTTGATAAAGCTACAGACGCTTGCATTCTTATTTGTTGAGAGGTTTTCGTTTTGAATCAATGGGAGGTTATGTGTCCAGATTGAAGGCTTATCAGTACTTCTGAATAATACGCCAGTGTAGAAATCCCAGCTAAGTCGCTTAGTTTCGAAATGTGCAAATGAGGCGTTCTTGTCCAAATTACGGCACAACTCTGAACACGTTTTGTAAGGCACGACTGACCGTGTGATGAAATAGTCCATACATGTGTCAGGAAAGAATTTCCATTTAGTTGGGTCCAGTGCTGCTTCAGACATAGTGGCTTGAACAAATAAAATATATTCCAATGCATGTTTATCAAAGTGTGTATGTTTACAAATAGTTGATGAACAATTCAATTATAAATATGAGCATTGCAATTGTGCATTTAAGTCGTGGTTGATTGGTCAATGCTTAGCATGACAAAACAAATCAAATGGACCTTTTAACGACTATATGATTATGTATGTTACTCTCGTTGATATTAACAAAAGAATACTTACCAACCCGTTTGTAGATAATGCCATAGGTGTTCCTGCATTTGATGACGTCACCAGTTTGTCTCTGACATATGCATTTTGCAGTGACGCTGTTAAATGAGGAGTTGTATACAACATCGTTTGTTCGACTTGTGTTCAAAAAATGGATGTATGCAATCTCGTCCTGTTTAGATAGGGTATCCGACTGCAAAAGATTGTGGTATGTGCTCAGGAAATTCATGCATGCTATGTTATCTTAATTGAACCTTCAAAAGAATGTGAACTGTGCTCAGGAATGGATGCATGATATTTGTCTTGATAAGACCTTCATAAGAATGTGAACTGTGCTCAGGAGTTGATGCATGATATTTGTCTTGATTAAACCTTCATAAGAATGTGAACTGTGCTCAGGAATGGATGCATGATATTTGTCTTGATAAGACCTTCATAAGAATGTGAACTGTGCTCAGGAATGGATGCATGATATTTGTCTTGATTAAACCTTCATAAGAATGTGAACTGTTCTCAAGAATGGATGCATGATATTTGTCTTGATTAGACCTTCATAAGAATGTGAACTGTTCTCAGGAATGGATGCATGATATTTGTCTTGATTAGACCTTCATAAGAATGTGGACTGTTCTCAGGAATGGATGCATGATATTTGTCTTGATTAGACCTTCATAAGAATGTGGACTGTGCTCAGGAATGGATGCATGATATTTGTCTTGATAAGACCTTCATAAGAATGTGAACTGTGCTCAGGAATGGATGCATGATATTTGTCTTGATTAGACCTTCATAAGAATGTGGACTGTGCTCAGGAATGGATGCATGATATTTGTCTTGATTAGACCTTCATAAGAATGTGGACTGTGCTCAGGAATGGATGCATGATATTTGTCTTGATAAGACCTTCATAAGAATGTGAACTGTGCTCAGGAATGGATGCATGATATTTGTCTTGATTAGACCTTCATAAGAATGTGAACTGTGCCCAGGAATGGATGCATGATATTTGTCTTGATTAGACCTTCATAAGAATGTGGACTGTGCTCAGGAATGGATGCATGATATTTGTCTTGATAAGACCTTCATAAGAATGTGAACTGTGCTCAGGAATGGATGCATGATATTTGTCTTGATTAGACCTTCATAAGAATGTGGACTGTGCTCAGGAATGGATGCATGATATTTGTCTTGATAAGACCTTCATAAGAATGTGGACTGTGCTCAGGAATGGATGCATGATATTTGTCTTGATAAGACCTTCATAAGAATGTGGACTGTGCTCAGGAATGGATGCATGAAATCTGTCTTGATTAGACCTTCATAAGAATGTGAACTGTGCTCAGGAATAGATGCATGATATTTGTTTTGATTAGACCTTCATAAGAATGTGAACTGTGCTCAGGAATGGATGCATGATATTTGTCTTGATTAGACCTTCATAAGAATGTGGACTGTGCTCAGGAATGGATGCATGATATCTGTCTTGATTGAACCTTCATAAGAATGTGGACTGTGCTCAGGAATGGATGCATGATATTTGTCTTGATAAGACCTTCATAAGAATGTGGACTGTGCTCAGGAATGGATGCATGATATTTGTCTTGATAAGACCTTCATAAGAATGTGGACTGTGCTCAGGAATGGATGCATGATATTTGTCTTGATAAGACCTTCATAAGAATGTGAACTGTGCTCAGGAATGGATGCATGATATTTGTCTTGATTAGACCTTCATAAGAATGTGGACTGTGCTCAGGAATGGATGCATGATATTTGTCTTGATTAGACCTTCATAAGAATGTGAACTGTGCTCAGGAATGGATGCATGATATTTGTCTTGATTAGACCTTCATAAGATTGTGGACTGTGCTCAGGAATAGATGCATGATATTTGTCTTGATAAGACCTTCAAAAGAATGTGAACTGTGCTCAGGAATGGATGCATGAAATCTGTCTTGATTGAACCTTCATAAGAATGTGAACTGTGCTCAGGAATGGATGCATGATATTTGTCTTGATTAGACCTTCATAAGAATGTGGACTGTGCTCAGGAATGGATGCATGATATTTGTCTTGATAAGACCTTCATAAGAATGTGGACTGTGCTCAGGAATGGATGCATGATATTTGTCTTGATAAGACCTTCATAAGAATGTGGACTGTGCTCAGGAATGGATGCATGATATTTGTCTTGATAAGACCTTCATAAGAATGTGGACTGTGCCCAGGAATGGATGCATGATATTTGTCTTGATAAGACCTTCATAAGAATGTGAACTGTGCTCAGGAATGGATGCATGATATTTGTCTTGATTAGACCTTCATAAGAATGTGGACTGTGCTCAGGAATGGATGCATGATATTTGTCTTGATTAGACCTTCATAAGAATGTGAACTGTGCTCAGAAATGGATGCATGATATTTGTCTTGATAAGACCTTCATAAGAATGTGAACTGTGCTCAGGAATGGATGCATGATATTTGTCTTGATAAGACCTTCATAAGAATGTGAACTGTGCTCAGGAATGGATGCCTGATATTTGTCTTGATAAGACCTTCATAAGAATGTGAACTGTGCTCAGGAATGGATGCATGATATTTGTCTTGATTAGACCTTCATAAGAATGTGAACTGTGCTCAGGAATGGATGCATGATATCTGTCTTGATAAGACCTTCATAAGAATGTGGACTGTGCTCAGGAATGGATGCATGATATTTGTCTTGATAAGACCTTCATAAGAATGTGAACTGTGCTCAGGAATGGATGCATGATATTTTTCTTGATTAGACCTTCATAAGAATGTGAACTGTGCTCAGGAATGGATGCATGATATTTGTCTTGATTAGACCTTCATAAGAATGTGAACTGTGCTCAGGAATGGATGCATGATATTTGTCTTGATTAAACCTTCATACGAATGTGGACTGTGCTCAGGAATGGATGCATGATATTTGTCTTGATTAGACCTTCATAAGAATGTGAACTGTGCTCAGGAATGGATGCATGATATTTGTCTTGATTAGACCTTCATAAGAATGTGGACTGTGCTCAGGAATGGATGCATGATATTTGTCTTGATAAGACCTTCATAAGAATGTGGACTGTGCTCAGGAATGGATGCATGATATTTGTCTTGATTAAACCTTCATAAGAATGTGGACTGTGCTCAGGAATGGATGCATGATATTTGTCTTGATTAGACCTTCATAAGAATGTGGACTGTGCTCAGGAATGGATGCATGATATTTGTCTTGATAAGACCTTCATAAGAATGTGAACTGTGCTCAGGAATGGATGCATGATATTTGTCTTGATAAGACCTTCATAAGAATGTGAACTGTGCTCAGGAATGGATGCATGATATTTGTCTTGATTAGACCTTCATAAGAATGTGGACTGTGCTCAGGAATGGATGCATGATATTTGTCTTGATTAAACCTTCATAAGAATGTGAACTGTGCTCAGGAATGGATGCATGATATTTGTCTTGATTAGACCTTCATAAGAATGTGGACTGTGCTCAGGAATGGATGCATGATATTTGTCTTGATTAAACCTTCATAAGAATGTGGACTGTGCTCAGGAATGGATGCATGATATTTGTCTTGATTAGACCTTCATAAGAATGTGGACTGTGCTCAGGAATGGATGCATGATATTTGTCTTGATTAAACCTTCATAAGAATGTGGACTGTGCTCAGGAATGGATGCATGATATTTGTCTTGATTAGACCTTCATAAGAATGTGGACTGTGCTCAGGAATGGATGCATGATATTTGTCTTGATAAGACCTTCATAAGAATGTGAACTGTGCTCAGGAATGGATGCATGATATTTGTCTTGATAAGACCTTCATAAGAATGTGAACTGTGCTCAGGAATGGATGCATGATATTTGTCTTGATAAGACCTTCAAATATCTTGATAAGACCTTCATAAGAATGTGGACTGTGCTCAGGAATGGATGCTTGATATTTGTCATGATAAGACCTTCATAAGAATGTGGACTGTGCTCAGGAATGGATGCATGATATTTGTCTTGATTAGACCTTCATAAGAATGTGAACTGTGCTCAGGAATGGATGCATGATATTTGTCTTGATAAGACCTTCATAAGAATGTGAACTGTGCTCAGGAATGGATGCATGATATTTGTCTTGATAAGACCTTCATAAGAATGTGAACTGTGCTCAGGAATGGATGCATGATATTTGTCTTGATAAGACCTTCATAAGAATGTGGACTGTGCTCAGGAATGGATGCATGATATTTGTCTTGATAAGACCTTCATAAGAATGTGGACTGTGCTCAGGAATGGATGCATGATATTTGTCTTGATTAGACCGTCATAAGAATGTGGACTGTGCTCAGGAATGGATGCATGATATTTGTCTTGATTAGACCTTCATAAGAATGTGAACTGTGCTCAGGAATGGATGCATGATATCTGTCTTGATTGAACCTTCATAAGAATGTGAACTGTGCTCAGGAATGGATGCATGATATTTGTCTTGATTAGACCTTCATAAGAATGTGGACTGTGCTCAGGAATGGATGCATGATATTTGTCTTGATAAGACCTTCATAAGAATGTGAACTGTGCTCAGGAATGGATGCATGATATTTGTCTTGATTAGACCTTCATAAGAATGTGAACTGTGCTCAGGAATGGATGCATGATATCTGTCTTGATTGAACCTTCATAAGAATGTGAACTGTGCTCAGGAATGGATGCATGATATTTGTCTTGATTAGACCTTCATAAGAATGTGAACTGTTCTCAGGAATGGATGCATGATATTTGTCTTGATTAGACCTTCATAAGAATGTGAACTGTGCTCAGGAATGGATGCATGATATCTGTCTTGATTAGACCTTCATAAGAATGTGAACTGTGCTCAGGAATGGATGCATGATATCTGTCTTGATTGAACCTTCATAAGAATGTGAACTGTGCTCAGGAATGGATGCATGATATTTGTCTTGATAAGACCTTCATAAGAATGTGAACTGTGCTCAGGAATGGATGCATGATATTTGTCTTGATAAGACCTTCATAAGAATGTGGACTGTGCTCAGGAATGGATGCATGATATTTGTCTTGATAAGACCTTCATAAGAATGTGGACTGTGCTCAGGAATGGATGCATGATATTTGTCTTGATTAGACCTTCATAAGAATGTGAACTGTGCTCAGGAATTGATGCATGATATTTGTCTTGATTAAACCTTCATAAGAATGTGAACTGTGCTCAGGAATGGATGCATGATATTTGTCTTGATTAGACCTTCAAAAGAATGTGGACTGTGCTCAGGAATGGATGCATGATATTTGTCTTGATTAGACCTTCATAAGAATGTGGACTGTGCTCAGGAATGGATGCATGATATTTATCTTGATTAGACCTTCATAAGAATGTGGACTGTGCTCAGGAATGGATGCATGATATTTGTCTTGATTAGACCTTCAAAAGAATGTGGACTGTGCTCAGGAATGGATGCATGATATTTGTCTTGATTAGACCTTCATAAGAATGTGGACTGTGCTCAGGAATGGATGCATGATATTTGTCTTGATTAAACCTTCATAAGAATGTGAACTGTGCTCAGGAATGGATGCATGATATTTATCTTGATTAGACCTTCATAAGAATGTGAACTGTGCTCAGGAATGGATGCATGATATTTGTCTTGATTAGACCTTCAAAAGAATGTGGACTGTGCTCAGGAATGGATGCATGATATTTGTCTTGATTAGACCTTCATAAGAATGTGGACTGTGCTCAGGAATGGATGCATGATATTTGTCTTGATTAGACCTTCATAAGAATGTGGACTGTGCTCAGGAATGGATGCATGATATTTGTCTTGATTAGACCTTCATAAGAATGTGAACTGTGCCCAGGAATGGATGCATGATATTTGTCTTGATTAGACCTTCATAAGAATGTGAACTGTGCTCAGGAATGGATGCATGATATTTGTCTTGATTAAACCTTCATAAGAATGTGGACTGTGCTCAGGAATGGATGCATGATATTTATCTTGATTAGACCTTCAAAAGAATGTGGACTGTGCTCAGGAATGGATGCATGATATTTGTCTTGATTAGACCTTCAAAAGAGTGTGGACTGTGCTCAGGAATGGATGCATGATATTTGTCTTGATTAGACCATCATAAGTATGTGAACTGTGCTCAGGAATGGATGCATGATATTTGTCTTGATTAGACCTTCATAAGAATGTGAACTGTGCTCAGGAATGGATGCATGATATTTGTCTTGATTAAACCTTCATAAGAATGTGAACTGTGCTCAGGAATGGATGCATGATATTTGTCTTGATTAGACCTTCAAAAGAATGTGGACTGTGCTCAGGAATGGATGCATGATATTTGTCTTGATTATACATTCATAAGTATGTGAACTGTGCTCAGGAATGGATGCATGATATTTGTCTTGATTAGACCTTCATAAGAATGTGAACTGTGCTCAGGAATAGATGCATGATATTTGTCTTGATTAAACCTTCATAAGAATGTGAACTGTGCTCAGGAATGGATGCATGATATTTGTCTTGATTAGACCTTCATAAGAATGTGAACTGTGCTCAGGAATGGATGCATGATATTTATCTTGATTAGACCTTCATAAGAATGTGAACTGTGCTCAGGAATGGATGCATGATATTTGTCTTGATTAGACCTTCATAAGAATGTGAACTGTGCTCAGGAATGGATGCATGATATTTGTCTTGATTAGACCTTCATAAGAATGTGAACTGTGCTCAGGAATAGATGCATGATATTTGTCTTGATTAGACCTTCATAAGAATGTGAACTGTGCTCAGGAATGGATGCATGATATTTGTCTTGATTAGACCTTCATAAGAATGTGAACTGTGCTCAGGAATGGATGCATGATATTTGTCTTGATTAGACCTTCATAAGAATGTGAACTATGCTCAGGAATGGATGCATGATATTTGTCTTGATTAGACCTTCATAAGAATGTGAACTGTGCTCAGGAATGGATGCATGATATTTGTCTTGATTAGACCTTCATAAGAATGTGAACTGTGCTCAGGAATGGATGCATGGTATTTGTCTTGATTAGACCTTCGTAAGAATGTGGACTGTGCCTGTGGCATTTGTTGATAATATTATTTTCCCTTTATAGTTCATCGCTTTAAACAGGCATATTGAATTTTACGTGAACTATCTCTATATTTTCGAACGTGATTGAACCAATTCATATATATTGGGCCATGGCGTCATTCTGAGTGATCCTCTTATCGATATCTGAGTTTCTTCACCAAACTGTGAGTCCATATGAAGAAAACTTCAACATTATTTTGTAATATTTATCATTACATAATGATGTAAAAGATTGGTAATGTTCCAGTTAAAAACAAGACATAAAGCGGAAATTATTTTCATTTCGCATTTTTCGAAAAATACTGCTGAATTGCTTCCCTGTAAGGAAAAAAATGATCATCGTGTTCAAAAACAAACTTCAACGTGCTCAAAATGACGATGGTATATCATGCATTTCAAAACGTAATGAGGAAAGAATCTGTAAATAATTAAGTTTTAAAGGTTGGATTCAGATTTTTAGTGAGGCGTGGTGTGAAACACAAACAACCATTTATTCTTTGAAACTTGCAAAATGCGCCACTGTATGACACAACGCAGTAAAAGTGAGCAACAAGAAGTTTTGGCGGAGGCTGAAGCCAATTCTCTCTGTTATTTTTATTTTGTCATATTTTAAGTTTGACTGACCAACTCACAGTTTTCAATTGTTTCTTTGACAGAACATAAAACAGTTGAGCAATACTGCTCTTTGCGTATTTCCATTTAAGACTAATATTATTTTTAAGTAACCTTTTCTTTAAAGCTGAAATATGTTTATTTGATTATTTTTAAGTAACCTTTTAAAATTTCAAATGAAATAGATCAAAAAACATATTTGAAAGAAGAAGTGCTAAAATAGCAGTCAGAGAATTGCAAAATATTTACTGGGACCTACACCAGAATTGAATCTCTACCTGTATATATGATATAGTAATTGACTCTGTTTCTTTTTCTTTTATTCCAATGGCTGAAAGCTATCCACCAGAAAGTGTTCGACATTAATTCAATTTGACAACGCCTAATTCCATTCAATAACACAATGAAAACTACATGGACAACCCCAGTAGTAAAAATTTGAAAATAGACCCCGTTAAAGGCACAAAGCAATGGTCTAATCGACAATGAACTAAACACAATGTATAAACACCACAAACATCCCACACTAGCATCAGAATAATTTCACTGATAAATGCGATAACATGATACAAAATGGGTACAAAAAAAAAAAAAAAATAACAACCTGAATCCAATATAACATGCCGTTTTCCAGAACATTCCTCAAAATGGCTGCAGGATTGGGGTCGGCGCGAACCATATGAGAGTAGTTTCCCTTTAACATGCACCGAACGGCACACATGTGGTAGGCCATTGTTGTACTTGAGACCAGAAACTCACTGATGCTGGTATTTGTTACTCGAAACCAGATTTCATTGTCTGAAAACATATAGCATTATGAGGTTTAGGTCACTTCACACGGAGAAAAGTCTTACGAAACTGTCATCATTCTGTAAACTGAATCTAAATTACTTCTATTTTGGTGGAATATGTGATGACATAATTTTATAGGAAATAAACTCGGGGGTGGTCTGGAATTTACTGACTTTAAATACTTTTTCTAACAGTATAAATATTATAGAGTAAAATTTCTTTAAAAAAAATCAAGTGCAAATTCGAAAATAATCACAACATTCTTTCTTGATCAATTCGGATTAAATTTCTTGCCTTCAATTACAATTTAGACTCACTAAAATCTTAATCTGGACAAAACATTAATCTGTTTTCTTCCGAGACTTGAGCAAAACGTGGTTAGAATTTAAATCGATTGCAAGGCCAAGGGTAAAGAGTGCGTTTTTTTCAATCCGAACACAAGTTATTTAGGGAAATAAATATATAAAATTCAATGATAAATGTCAAATGTTCAAACACTCGATTGACACTGGTGTTATGTTGGTAAACGATATAATTTCATTAACTGGTGAGATAGACGTAATAGGAAGTATGCAAAATTTAAAGTGAAATGTAACGGATTTAGAAAACACAATAAGAAAAGCAATCCCGAACAAGAGAAAAATATAATTTAATCAACTTAACCGGTAAACACAATGGTTTAAACGTGTTTAAATAACAAATAAGGTCAAACGAAAGATATTTATCACATATATTGTAATTCTGTATTTTAAAAACCCTTTATAAATGAATTCTGGCAAAAAACCTTAAACAAAACAATCAATTGGCGATCATGGTATTTCATAAGTATAAACTATTGCACAGCATGACGACTACAAACTTAAACCTATTCCGCTGGAAAAACTCAGCAAGTCCTCTTTGTAATCACTGTAACCAACCACTTCTTGATTAATTGCCCGTTTCTTTCTCCATTTTGGTCGATAAATTATACCTTTACACATTGTAATACATATGAACAGATGAATATCCTCAAAATACCTAAAGTTGGATATACAATTGCATACAAAGAGTATACACTATTATATCTAGAAAAGGCTACTGTATTTACAAATCGTACTTCTTTATGAAAAAGGCAAAACCGTATTAACTTCAGTTCATTTTTATATGCTGACCTCTAAATCATCCAAACACTATATAAATATAAAAGGAATTCTTTGTCCTCTTCTCAATAAATTCAATTTGAAATTTAAAATCATCTTACAAAATTTTGTTAAAAACTAAGTTACATGTAGCTTATACATATGCAATGTTTTAAGGTGTTGTATTTAGTTGTATGACATGTTTTTTATTCATTATGTGTCATGTATATAATGAGAATGTGTTTTAGAAAATAAAAGGATCACCATTAAGCGATTCCAAAAAACAACAACAACACACTTATTATACACAAATGAATGATAATCGTCTTGAATTGTGCATTTGATGACAAAATATTGAAAATTAATCGTCACAAATGAAAAAAGTAGAACCCTCTATGGAATGCCCTGTTCCATTTTAAGAATAAAATGCTCCATAAACTGTATGCAATAGTACCAAATCACTCAGAAATTAGATCAATGATCTTAGAGCTCATTTTCTTTATTGTTTTAAGGGTAGAATTTGGCTGAAATTATCTTCGAATTTTGTTTTTTTGTGATAAGGCTTACATTTTCAGTTGCAAATGTAACATTATGGATTTTTTAAGAATGCGGTTGACTGCCTTTAAACTATATGTGGTAAACTTAATGGGATTAAAACCTTACCTTCGTTCACACTGTAACAGAGTGTTACCAATGAAAATATTCCGCACAAAACAACTTGTGTCTCCATAGTATGTGGAATGGGGTAAAATACCGGCCGAGTGTTGAATATTGCTTTTGAAAGCGCATCAGCATAACCTATACATGAACTATATATTTGGAAACGGAAAAGCTTAGAGTTATTGCTAATTTGCGAATGCTTTGAAAAATAATGCATGGTTAAATTGGAATGTCAAGTAAAAAGTAAATACACCTAATGCTGCGCAGTTAATTTAGTACCATGTATCACTTGAAAGGCCGATCCGTTATTGATACAACCTCTATGAATGGTAATTGACGGACGTCATATCCAGTTCATATATAATTATATAGGAAATGAAACATCCGCTGATATCTATGAAGGACACACGCATTTCAGATATTTTTACGTATACACTGCTTTAATGATATTACAATGGAAGGTTAAACACATGTCAGATAGTTTAAATACTTACCTGTTACTATATTATTACAATTAACCATAAAGGCATAATCCCGGCAGCAACATATCAAATCAGGGCGTCTTTGAAGGTACTAGCTTGGGTTAACATCGGTTTCACCAACTGTGCATTTGTTGTTTATTTGTTGTTAAAAAATATGAATACCAGGTTTTTGTTTGTTTAACAAAAACCGAAACTGTTTTTTGTAAGTATTGAGTATCTCAATGAGCCTTGACGTATTGTCAAGCTGATTACGGTGAACATAGAAAATAGAAATACAAACTGCAAAAACCTTATATGTACTTTCGATCATTTATTTCACATTAAATAATATCTTTTCAAATGATTTCAAAAATTATATAGGGTCACCAGGCTTGAATATTGAATATATTATTGCCAAAGGTGCCTTTCTATGTACGTTGGATACATAAGTATTTATAAATCATGGCTTGAAAATGTATCCAACCTGAAAGAACCAGGCACGCATCTCAATTACTTGTTAGAGTTCATTTTAGCGATCTACAGAAGATGGAACAAGCACAGCGAGGCCACAGATCTAGGAAGCTCGAACCATTTTCTGTAGATCGCTTTACTTGGTTATCGCACTTATTTCTCCCACTAGCTCCTCCTTATTCTAATAAGTGACGTTTTACTTTTGCGCAAAAGTTTAACCACCCAAGTTTTTGTTTCATAACATGAGTGTCGGGCGATGGTAAATTGTCGCGGCTTTGTTTACATATTATAAAAGCAAATACAATTTTATGGATTTGATGTTTGTGCAAAAAAATGGAAAAGCACCGAAACGCGAACGTTTATGTTACTTTTTGTTTAAAAATCGAGGTGTTCGCACATATTTGTGATCTAATTACAATCGAGGATTTACCCCATCTATTGTTACTCCACATCATGTAGAGCAAAATGACATTGAATACAAAAACATGTTTTCGTATGGAGGATTTTGTTTGTCTATATGATATTGAACAGTCGTCCATATTTCCGTGGTTAAGTGTTCCTCTGCGCATGCGCGAATTAAGTATGATTGACAGCTAAGGATGCCGTTGTCTTGAAACATTTGAAACGCACGTCTTAAACCTGAATAAAATACATGTGCAATCAGCTATCGAATCTTTTTGAAAACTATGCTATGTAATAGTTAGATGACATGAAGTGAATTCTTAATGATTAAGAATGGGCGTAGTTAGCGTAGCGAACGAGTCCTTCTGAATCATTAAGAATTCACTTCATGTCATGTAAATAACTTAAAAATACAACCTCATTGGCTGATACATTGTCGACGCTAACTCTGACGCAGGGAATGTGTATCGGATGATTTACAGTAGGCGGACAGTTAAACACGCGCCAAAGTTGAAATGCTTAATGATTAAGTCTACTACTTAATGGTTGCCGTTCTGCATATAATTATCATCTATTTGGAGGTCTATTTCAAAATAGTTATAACTGTAATTATGTATAATTTGTTTTCGTATTGTCTATCATAAAATATATTTATTAAAATTTATGATAGACAGTAAGAAAAATAATGATGTCTATCATAAATTTTAATACATATGTTTAAATTAAATATTTCTTATTGTCTATCATGATTTTTTTTCTTACTGTCTATCAGGAATTATTTTCATTATTATCTATCATGAAATATTTTTCTTACTGTCTATCATAAATTTTAATAAATATATTTTATGATAGACAATACGAAAACAAATTATACATAATTACAGTAAAGCAAAAACCATGATTGACTGTAAGAAACTTACTACTTGTGTTTTCATGTAATTATAGGACAAATAAGAAAAATATAAATAATTCTTATTGTCTATCATAAATTTAAAAAACAACATATTTTACGATAGATAATAAGAAAAAATCTGGATAAACAGATAAGGCCTGTAAATATGAAAATTTGTTCATGCTCAAGTCAATCGTATGATCAAACTTCAAAAGATTAAAACAGTAAAATGCTTAATGTTTTACTGATTTTCAATATTCCAACTCATTTTAGCTCAAGTTAGGCTCTTCCCATCTTTAATTTAGACAAGAGACATAGTGGTCCTACATCGCTCAACTTATTAAAGGGTTACAAAAGAACCATTGCAAATAATCTTTGTGAAATAGCCACCTCGGACCGCTAAGACACACAAGGACATGCAAAGACACCTCAACTTTAAGGGAAAGCTACTTTAAAGCACTGTACTAGGTATTAAGCAGTTAAGAACTAAAAAAAAAATATCACATAAAATCATTTTTACCGGTTAAAATCGTTTTTGTTTGTAATAATTACAAAAATGTAGAAAGGGCTCAAAGTCTCAACCAAATGTTCCCCTTTGTCTTTACTGGTTTAGAATGTCTATTTCTATGTTATTAACCTTGCCGGATCAAGTAGAAATTGATCTTATTAACCCTTATTAACCCTACCCTGGCCCTAAATCCTAGTGGTTATTTAGGTTTGTCGTCAACCAATTAACTGTTAGTGTTTCTTATGAAACAGTACCTCTCATGGCACTCATAATATGCATGGACTATTTAACACTATTAAAACACGTTATTTAGATTTTGACGGACTAAAACATTATAATTGATGTCTTTCAGTACATATTTTAAAGCTCTGAAATAGATTACCCACTACTGTTAGTGTCTTTGTGTCCTAGCTTGTGTGTCTTGGCGGTATTTACCAATACTAGTTGAGCTAAATTTTGCCCCCTCCATTTGTGATTTCTTGGTTAGACATTTAATTATTTTTCCAGTAATGCATATATACCTGGTAATGATTGAACCCGTGACACTTGAAATCCTGCTCTCTACCGCTAACTGAGCTAGCTGGGGACCTCAGAGTAAACAGTGGCTCAGTTAGTAACGGCATGAATTTACATAATTTCAAAGACTTCTCTGCCCCTAAACCAGCCCTTTTTACGATTTTTGATATTTCATGTTGCTGGTGTAGGGTCAGAGGAATTTCTATAGTGAAAATGTGGGACTCTCCTCCCCCTCGCAGGAGAGGAACTTTAAACCACTATATCTTTGTAAAACATCATTTAATAAACATTTTAACACTATGCATCTGTTATCTAGATATTATTGAACCTATCTGAACAGAAAAAAATGTTTTGTACACCTCAGATATGTTGTGGTAAAGGTTACAACAAATATGTATGGCATAAGTACATTTATACATGAGGCATTTGATTTGTCAGATAACTCTGAATTGGATTGCCTCTAACTAAGACCTAATGGTTTAAAAAACAAAAGTTAAAGTTCAGATAGGTTAATAAATATATTGATAATATATTTGTAACATTGAAATATTAATCCAATGCATGGTTACAGAGATATATTGATTTAAGTTCCTCTCCTGCGAGGGGGAGCAAAGTCCCACATTTTCACTATAGAAATTCCTCTGACCCTACACCAGCCACATAAAATATCAAAAATCGTAAAAAGAGCTGGTTTAGGGGCAGAGTAGGCTCAGATTAGGTAAGGGGGGCCAGTCTTGCAAGTTAGACGTGGGTTCAAATCATTGTCCTACACTAGGTATATCTCTATAAAAGTACAATTTACGTCTAAACAGAACTTTATACCGATCGGTTAGTGCAAAACTAAAATTGATTATAAGATTTGCACTGACCAGACAATGTCGATTTCCCTTGAACACTGTAGAACGATTTTGCTTCTTCAGATTTTTAAATTTATATAGAAACTGTGAGATAAATAGTCATTGTTCCAGTTTGCGATGAGTCATTTAACGTGTACAACCCAATTTGTAAAACATTAAAACTTTCGCACAAGTTGCAAGTAAAACATTAAAACTTTCTCACAAGTTGCAAGTCCAATGTATCCGGATTGACGTATCCGAATTGCATGCTTGCGTTCGACAAATATAAACTTCTATTTGGACAAATATATACTCCTGATTAAGACGTAGGAATGTTGCGGCTTGTTTAATGTAAGTTTTCAATGTACAATGTATGTTTATTGATATTTACCCCATACGACGTGTATATAAGGTCGACGTTATATTCTATACACGCTCACGGTCTGACCACTGGAATCTATACACCCCCATTGAAATGTCGTAAAATATATGAAAATTTCTTTATCCACATTTTTTGAGATGTCAGATAATAATTAAGACAAAAGATGAAAATTTTAAATAAAATAAATACTTTGCAAGGAAATAAACAATTATATCTCACTGTTTCCAAGTTCGATCGACATTGGAATCTATACAGCTACACTGTAGGACAGACTATGGAGCAGGTCTTTTCAACTCCAACGTAGCACTAACATTGGAATGTGTACAGCTTCATATTAAGACAGATATTGGAATCTAAACAGTTTCAAATTTGAGAGATCTTGGATTCAGTACAGCCTGGACAAACATTGAACGTTATACAGCCTCAACTGAAGACAAACATAAGAATCTATACAGCCTCAACTGAAGACGAACATTAGAATCTATACAGCCTCAGCTTAAGACAAACATTGGAATCTATACAGCCTCAACTAAAGATAAACAAACATTAGAATCTATACAGCTTCAAGTAGGGACAAACATTGAACGTTATACAGCCTCAACTGAAGACAAACATTAGAATCTATACAGCCTCAACTGAAGACAAACATTAGAATCTATACAGCCTCAACTGAAGACAAACATTAGAATCTATACAGCCTCAACTGAAGATAAACATTAGAATCTATACAGCCTCAACTAAAGATAAACATTAGATTCTATACAGCCTCAACTAAAGATAAACATTAGAATCTATACAGCCTCAACTGAAGACAAACATTAGAATCTATACAGCCTCAACTAAAGATAAACATTAGATTCTATACAGCCTCAACTAAAGATAAACATTAGAATCTATACAGCCTCAACTAAAGATAAACATTAGATTCTATACAGCCTCAACTAAAGATAAACATTAGAATCTATACAGCCTCAACTAAAGACAAACATTAGATTCTATTCAGCCTCAACTGAAGATAAACATTAGAATCTATACAGCCTCAACTAAAGACAAACATTAGAATCTATACAGCCTCAACTAAAGATAAACATTGGAATCTATACAGCCTCAACTAAAGATAAACATTAGATTCTATACAGCCTCAACTAAAGATAAACATTGGAATCTATACAGCCTCAACTAAAGATAAACATTGGAATCTATACAGCCTCAACTAAAGATAAACATTAGAATCTATACAGCCTCAACTAAAGATAAACATTAGATTCTATACAGCCTCAACTAAAGATAAACATTAGAATCTATACAGCCTCAACTAAAGACAAACATTAGAATCTATACAGCCTCAACTAAAGATAAACATTGGAATCTATACAGCCTCAACTAAAGATAAACATTAGATTCTATACAGCCTCAACTGAAGATAAACATTAGATTCTATACAGCCTCAACTAAAGACAAACATTAGAATCTATACAGCCTCAACTAAAGATAAACATTAGAATCTATACAGCCTCAACTAAAGACAAACATTGGAATCTATACAGCCTCAACTAAAGATAAACATTAGATTCTATACAGCCTCAACTAAAGATAAACATTGGAATCTATACAGCCTCAACTAAAGATAAACATTAGAATCTATACAGCCTCAACTGAAGACAAACATTAGAATCTATACAGCCTCAACTAAAGATAAACATTAGATTCTATACAGCCTCAACTTTAGATAAACATTAGAATCTATACAGCCTCAACTGAAGACAAACATTAGAATCTATACAGCCTCAACTAAAGATAAACATTAGATTCTATACAGCCTCAACTAAAGATAAACATAAGAATCTATACAGCCTCAACTGAAGACAAACATTAGAATCTATACAGCCTCAACTGAAGACAAACATTAGATTCTATACAGCCTCAACTAAAGATAAACATTAGATTCTATACAGCCTCAACTGAAGACAAACATTAGAATCTATACAGCCTCAACTGAGGACAAACATTAGATTCTATACAGCCTCAACTAAAGATAAACATTAGCATCTATCCAGTTGAGGACATTAGAATCTATACAGCCTCAACTAAAGACAAACATTGGATTCTATACAGCCTCAACTTAAGACAAACATTGGAATCTATACAGCCTCAACTAAAGATAAACATTAGAATCTATACAGCCTCATCTAAAGACAAACATTAGATTCTATACAGCCTCAACTTAAGATAAACATTAGAATCTATACAGCCTCAACTAAAGATAAACATTAGATTCTATACAGCCTCAACTTAAGACAAACATTGGAATCTATACAGCCTCAACTAAAGATAAACATTAGAATCTATACAGCCTCAACTTTAGATAAACATTAGAATCTATACAGCCTCAACTGAAGACAAACATTAGAATCTATACAGCCTCAACTAAAGATAAACATTAGATTCTATACAGCCTCAACTAAAGATAAACATAAGAATCTATACAGCCTCAACTGAAGACAAACATTAGAATCTATACAGCCTCAACTGAAGACAAACATTAGATTCTATACAGCCTCAACTAAAGATAAACATTAGATTCTATACAGCCTCAACTGAAGACAAACATTAGAATCTATACAGCCTCAACTGAGGACAAACATTAGATTCTATACAGCCTCAACTAAAGATAAACATTAGCATCTATCCAGTTGAGGACATTAGAATCTATACAGCCTCAACTAAAGACAAACATTGGATTCTATACAGCCTCAACTTAAGACAAACATTGGAATCTATACAGCCTCAACTAAAGATAAACATTAGAATCTATACAGCCTCATCTAAAGACAAACATTAGATTCTATACAGCCTCAACTTAAGATAAACATTAGAATCTATACAGCCTCAACTAAAGATAAACATTAGATTCTATACAGCCTCAACTTAAGACAAACATTGGAATCTATACAGCCTCAACTAAAGATAAACATTAGAATCTATACAGCCTCATCTAAAGACAAACATTAGATTCTATACAGCCTCAACTTAAGATAAACATTAGAATCTATACAGCCTCAACTAAAGATAAACATTAGAATCTATACAGCCTCAACTAAAGATAAACATTGGAATCTATACAGCCTCAACTAAAGACAAACATTAGATTCTATACAGCCTCAACTAAAGATAAACATTAGAATCTATACAGCCTCAACTAAAGATAAACATTGGAATCTATACAGCCTCAACTAAAGACAAACATAAGATTCTATACAGCCTCAACTTAAGATAAACATTAGAATCTATACAGCCTCAACTAAAGATAAACATTGGAATCTATACAGCCTCAACTAAAGACAAACATTAGATTCTATACAGCCTCAACTAAAGATAAACATTAGAATCTATACAGCCTCAACTAAAGATAAACATTAGATTCTATACAGCCTCAACTAAAGATAAACATTAGAATCTATACAGCCTCAACTAAAGACAAACATTAGAATCTATACAGCCTCAACTAAAGATAAACATTGGAATCTATACAGCCTCAACTAAAGATAAACATTAGATTCTATACAGCCTCAACTGAAGATAAACATTAGATTCTATACAGCCTCAACTAAAGACAAACATTGGAATCTATACAGCCTCAACTAAAGATAAACATTAGATTCTATACAGCCTCAACTAAAGATAAACATTGGAATCTATACAGCCTCAACTAAAGATAAACATTAGAATCTATACAGCCTCAACTGAAGACAAACATTAGAATCTATACAGCCTCAACTAAAGATAAACATTAGATTCTATACAGCCTCAACTTTAGATAAACATTAGAATCTATACAGCCTCAACTGAAGACAAACATTAGAATCTATACAGCCTCAACTAAAGATAAACATTAGATTCTATACAGCCTCAACTAAAGATAAACATTAGAATCTATACAGCCTCAAATGAAGACAAACATTAGAATCTATACAGCCTCAACTGAAGACAAACATTAGATTCTATACAGCCTCAACTAAAGATAAACATTAGATTCTATACAGCCTCAACTGAAGACAAACATTAGAATCTATACAGCCTCAACTGAGGACAAACATTAGATTCTATACAGCCTCAACTAAAGATAAACATTAGCATCTATCCAGTTGAGGACATTAGAATCTATACAGCCTCAACTAAAGACAAACATTGGATTCTATATAGCCTCAACTAAAGATAAACATTAGAATATATACAGCCTCAACTAAAGATAAACATTAGAATCTATACAACCTCAACTAAAGACAAACATTAGATTCTATACAGCCTCAACTTAAGACAAACATTGGAATCTATACAGCCTCAACTAAAGATAAACATTAGAATCTATACAGCCTCATCTAAAGACAAACATTAGATTCTATACAGCCTCAACTTAAGATAAACATTAGAATCTATACAGCCTCAACTAAAGATAAACATTGGAATCTATACAGCCTCAACTAAAGATAAACATTGGAATCTATACAGCCTCAACTAAAGACAAACATTAGATTCTATACAGCCTCAACTAAAGATAAACATTAGAATCTATACAGCCTCAACTAAAGATAAACATTGGAATCTATACAGCCTCAACTAAAGACAAACATAAGATTCTATACAGCCTCAACTTAAGATAAACATTAGAATATATACAGCCTCAACTAAAGATAAACATTGGAATCTATACAGCCTCAACTAAAGACAAACATTAGATTCTATACAGCCTCAACTAAAGACAAACATTAGATTCTATACAGCCTCAACTAAAGACAAACATTAGAATCTATACAGCCTCAACTAAAGATAAACATTAGATTCTATACAGCCTCAACTGAAGATAAACATTAGAATCTATACAGCCTCAACTTAAGATAAACATTAGATTCTATACAGCCTCAATTGAAGATAAACATTGGAATCTATACAGCCTCAACTGAAGACAAACATTAGAATCTATACAGCCTCAACTGAAGACAAACATTAGAATCTATACAGCCTCAACTAAAGATAAACATTAGATTCTATACAGCCTCAACCTAAGATAAACATTAGAATCTATACAGCCTCAACTTAAGACAAACATTAGAATCTATACAGCCTCAACTTAAGACAAACATTGGAATCTATACAGCCTCAACTAAAGATAAACATTAGAATCTATACAGCCTCAACTTAAGACAAACATTGGAATCTATACAGCCTCAGCTTAAGACAAACATTAGAATCTATACAGCCTTAACTGAAAGCAAACTTTAGAATCTATACAGCCTCAACTTAAGATGAACATTGGAATCTATACAGCCTTAACTGAAAGCAAACATTAGAATATATACAGCCTCAACTGAAGACAAACATTAGAATCTATACAGCCTCAGCTTAAGACAAACATTGGAATCTATACAGCCTCAACTGAAGACATACATTGGAATCTATACAGCCTCAACTAAAGATAAACATTAGAATATATACAGCCTCAGCTTAAGATGAACATTGGAATCTATAAAGCCTCAACTGAAGACATACATTGGAATCTATACAGCCTCAACTAAAGATAAACATTAGAATATATACAGCCTCAGCTTAAGATGAACATTGGAATCTATATAGCCTCAACTGAAGACACATTAGAATCTATACAGCCTCAACTTAAGATGAACATTGGAATCTATACAGCCTCAACTGAAGATAAACATTAGATTCTATACAGCCTCAACTGAAGACAAACATTAGAATATATACAGCTTCAGCTTAAGACAAACATTGGAATCTATACAGCCTCAACTCAAGGCAATCATTGGAATCTATACATCTTCAAAGTAGGACAAACATTGGTGTCTATACAGTCTCAGTTTTGTCTTGTACATATACAGCTTTTAAAAAGTATTTAGCAACAGCTTTGGTTCTTAATTTGTTTTATTGATCATATACAATGTATTATATAACATGAGGTACACTGAATGTAGCAATCACATGCAGGGAAACCCTTAGATATTTTGTAAGAAAAATGTTGAGTTCTCTGTAGCCACTCTATATGTATATGCATAAAGAAAACATTTTACAACAAAGAATATATCTGTTTTTTCTTGAAGGCTAGCAATGTACATGTACCCTATGACACCAATACAATATAATAAAAAAAAAACACATTTAAATTTGTTAAAATGTTTGATAATATACGAATGGGTATTCAATGAAGAGTAGAATAAATACAGTTTAAAATGGTTAAACTAAAATGACACATTTGGTCTTGTTTTGTACAGAAAAATGAAGAGAATGAAGGTACACAGTGTCAACATAAATACATACTATCCCCAAATAAGAAAATGTTATGATAAAGGTTGATTACTCAGCACTTAACCTCATAAAAATACACGTAGTTACAAGACAAATTTCAAGTTTGTGGATAAAACAAATGGAACACATCCAAGTTAACTGAAGACTCTGACTATGTCTGGATTTATCTTATCTTGCATTGTCAAAGAATATTTTTTCCATATCCATGTTTAATGGAATATCATTACTATTAATATAGATATTCATTATTGTAGTGCATACTTGTTATGTAAGTTAAAATAAATCATGTTCAAATAACAAAGGAAACCCATCCAGATTGTCAACTGTAGTGTGAACTTCATTATTTCTTTACTTTCTATGTTAAGAGAACCTTTATTTCTGTTCTTTGTCTGAAAAATAAATAATAAAGATATAGATTAAAAGCATCCCCATTTATCAAAGATCAGCAGTTAGCATTTTTTTTGGCAATCTTGGGCATTTATCAGATTATATGCAATACAGGAATAAATGCTGTTAGCAGGAAATTACAAGAATTTCAAATGTATAAACAACATTTTTGCATAAAGTTTAGTTGTAGAGGATCTTTTAGGATTATGATATAGTAATACTGGCAAATTGAAATTGGAATACATGATGCTAATTTCATGGCAAGATTTAAACAAATTGAAATTGGAATACATGATACTTATTTCATGGCAAGATTTAAAGTTTAACACAGTATTCACATATTTAGAAGAAAACAAATACAGCATACATATATCGTTCTTCAATGCTGCAAGCAAATCCTTATTCGCCACCTCTCGAACACCATTTTGCCATGAGTACATACTGCAATTAAATCATAATATAAAAGAAAATTCTATGAAAAATCTTTCTTTTGTTGATCACCTTCAAAAAATCAAAGTCTTAAATCCTATTGTGCAAATATTAAGAAGTTTTTTTACAACAAGAGTATGCTATATGGATGGCCTGTACGATAGTATTAGGCAAAATATATTAAAACATACTTTGTGGTTTGCTTTACTGTCATGATATTATTTCAAAGTCTGAAGCAGTTAAATATTCCTAAAATCCAATAAAGAAAAAAGTCCAATTCTAGGATCACAATACACATGATATCATATTGAAAATCATGATTAAAAAAAGAAGGTGTTTTAAACATTTCTTGTTAACATTACCAGACAATTAGACTCTTTCCTGCCTTCCCTCATCATATTGCTCTCAACAATCTGCATAACCTGAAATTATATTTGAATAATGCAATACTTGATAACTTTGTCATTATCAACTATGACTGTAAGTCTTGGTATAAAACCTTTCAGTTCCCAGTGTCTTTGATATTCTTGAAGATATATTACAAAAAGAAAAGGAAAATCTTTACTGTGATATCTGATCTGCTTTCATTGATTGCCACAATTGATGAAAATAAAATTTGGACAAATGGGAGCAATTCTCTCAATTAGAATCTGACATTGCATTAAAAATGTTATGCATCAGTCAATTATAACCACAAACACTTGACAAAGTACCATTATGAACCAAACATACATAAAATAACATTCAAATATTCGTCTTTGATATTTCAAACGTCAAAGTAAAATCATATATATCTTTTACTGTTAGCATACTTGATCCCAATCCTTTCGTACCACAGCGACACATCATGGTGACGGAGCACTTACAAAGTTGACTTGAGGCTGTTTATCCATGTCGACATATTGGAAGTCCAAGTTATAATCCTTAAAAGAGTTATTATACTAAAACGGGAGCTTAGAGGGCTATCCGGAAATAAAACTAGTTGAAATGGTCGCAGTCAACAGTTTCATGGTTTACTTTACGGAAAAATTTAAGGGTGTATAGATTCCAATGGTCAGACTGTGAGCGTGTATAGAATATAACGTCGACCTGTATATAATATGTGTTGTTTTGTTATCGTCGTTGTTCATCGTATTATCTGGGGCTGTAGGAATCGGGTAATGTTTATCCATGCACCGTCTCGTCACGGAAAATCCCGAAGTTATGAAGATGCTTGACAGAGTGACCTCCCGTTTATAGCAATTTGCGCTAGAATTTTGTTTTTTTATTACTGGTTCCCTTCCATATCTCGAATAACACAATGCACAATGCTTTGTGCGTTATGAGTGCTTATATTGCAAAAATCAGAACATTGAATTTGTGTATTTCTAATTGATATAAGGTAGAAGTGCAATTTTTACATTAGAATCTACATGTTGAAGGAAAGTTTGATTATGCTGCATGCAGAAGTAATGAAGCAACACAATGAACTCGCTCAATTACATGCACGAATAAGACGGTTATTATTTACACGCAATAGCATGCATAAACATCTTGGTAATAATAATAGAATGTCGATTTACCATTTGAGACTATGCAGTTGTCACTAGTATGAATACACATGTCACTAGTATGAATACACATGTTAGCAGTCATGATAGAATATAAATTTACCATAATATTAATGTAATTTACATACAAGAATAATGCATGTACATGAATTGATTTTTTACTTAAATACCCTTCCATATTCACCTGCAGTGCGGATGTTTTCATTTCGGTGTTTTTCAAAAGAGATTCACTGTTTCGGTTATGCTAAATTTATACCAATCGCTGTATATAGCTAAAAGGAATTTTCATAGCTTTAACGTCTAGAATTATTTCGAATACGTTTAAACAGTGTGATGGGATTAGTTTTATACATAGAGTAAAGTCTGCTAGATTGTTGTCTGCTTTGTTTTGTTTCGTCTTGATCCTTGTGTCATAAAACAAGATCTGAGGTAAGGCTAAGAGTATTTCTTCAAAAATGTATTAGTATAATACACCCGAGAATTATAATTGATACATATATGCACCCAGGTCGTCTTGGTCAGATCTTTTGTTAATGAATGAAAAGTCGCAAACCGTATAAACCCTCACCATGGAAGGAATCGACATGAAGGACGAATATTGTTCTTTTGTTCACCAAAAGTGCGCTAGTTGTGTATTGTTTGCTTGTGTCTACTTTGCCCTTTGACCAAGTATATTATTGATGCCATATCCACTGCATGTCCTTTCAAATGATGAATATCTGTTTAATAAATAATTTGTCATCGTTTTAAATATGTTTGACATGAACAAGAAACTTTAACTGATTTAAAAACGACTATAACCTTTTTAACAAGTCACACCATGTGTTCTGCCATTATATTGTCCGTCACTTGATTAAATGACGTCATATGCCCGTTTACGTCATATAGCATCTGCTCCTTGTGCCGCAGTTCTTTTCAGTTTTATTTTGGTTGTATTGAGTACAATGACAGACAAATTGTTTAATTCCTTAAAGGTGTGGTTCCTATATTATCGATGCACAAATTGCCATCAATAACAACAACGCAGAAAAGGCAAGTTTAAGCGTGGAGCTTCAGGCCCTAAGAGAAGGGCGTGATGTAACATTTGGCGACGAGGCTTTGAAGTTGGACGATATTACAATTGGAGATACGAGCTGTACGTAAACTGTATCTTTGGTGCTGTCATAAAAGTACATAAAATAACATATGAAATACTTGGTAAAACGTAAATCTGTAAAGTAAGTTCATATTGATGAAAGGTAAATGATTATACAGGGCAATTTATGAGAATTACACAACAGGCAACACACTTCACTTACAGTCACCCAAGCATCTGCAAGTGGAACTTACAACGAGCAACTGTGTGAGGTATTCATCACTGTCAGCCCGTGTTCGAGTTGACAGAGCTGTGTCGTAGAAAAAGGTTCCCCAAGATGCAGGTATGTTGTAGACAATTTTGAAAGTATAATTGGAGTACTCTGATACGAGACCTGGGATTTGTTTTTGGTATCTTTTGTCCTGTGACGTTATATTACTTCACTTATGTTTTGTTTGGACCTAGTTCGCTAACAGCGATTAAAATATGGACTAATGGACTTCCATAGTTTAAAACAGACGGTAACTTCTTGGTACTTCCGATATAAGAATATGACCTACCATGGTTTATAACAGACGGTAACTTCTTGGTACTTTCGATATAAGCATATGACCTACCATGGTTTATAACAGACGGTAACTTCTTGGTACTTTCGATATAAGCATATGACCTACCATGGTTTATAACAGACGGTAACTTCTTGGTACTTTCGATATAAGCATTTGACCTACCATGGTTTATAACAGCCGGTAACTTCATGGTACTTCCGATATAAGCATATGACCTACCATGGTTTATAACTGACGGTAACTTCTTGGTATTTCCGATATAAGCATATGACCTACCATGGTTTATAACTGACGGTAACTTCTTGGTATTTCCGATATAAGCATATGACCTACCATGGTTTATAACTGACGGTAACTTCTTGGTATTTCCGATATAAGCATATGACCTACCATGGTTTATAACTGACGGAAAATAATTATATAATTTAAATATAGGCTAATGGGGTATCATAGTTTAAAATTGGCGTAAGCTTCTTAGTTCTAATAATACAGGCTACTTGGATTCCATAGTTTATAACTGAGGGTAAATCCTTGGTACACATAATATAAGCTAATGTGGTTTCAAAGTAAATAATTGGCGTTAACTTTTAGTACCTATAATACAGGCTACTGGGCTTCAATATTTCCTAACTGAGGTTAACTTCTTAGTACCTATAATACAGCCTACTGGGCTTCAATATTTTCTTAGTACCTATAGTACAGGCTACTGGGCTTCAATATTGCATGACTGACGTTAACTTCTTAGTACCTATAATACAGGCTACTGGGCTTCAATATTGTATGACTGACGTTAACTTCTTAGTACCTATAATACAGGCTACTGGGCTTCAATATTGTATGACTGACGTTAACTTCTTAGTACCTATAATACAGGCTACTGGGCTTCAATATTGTATGACTGACGTTAACTTCTTAGTACCTATAATACAGGCTACTGGGTTTCAATATTGCATGACTGACGTTAACTTCTTAGTACCTATAATACAGGCTACTGGGCTTCAATATTGTATGACTGACGTTAACTTCTTTGTACGTATAATACAGGCTACTGGGCTTCAATATTGTATGACTGACGTTAACTTCTTAGTACCTTTAATACAGGCTACTGGGCTTCAATATTGTATGACTGACGTTAACTTCTTAGTACCTATAATACAGGCTACTGGGCTTCAATATTGTATGACTGACGTTAACTTCTTAGTACCTATAATACAGGCTACTGGGCTTCAATATTGTATGACTGACGTTAACTTCTTAGTATCTTTAATACAGGCTACTGGGCTTCAATACTGTATGACTGACGTTAACTTCTTAGTACCTATAATACAGGCTACTGGGCTTCAATATTGTATGACTGACGTTAACTTCTTAGTACCTATAATACAGGCTACTGGGCTTCAATATTGTATGACTGACGTTAACTTCTTAGTACCTATAATACAGGCTACTGGGCTTCAATATTGTATGACTGACGTTAACTTCTTAGTACCTATAATACAGGCTACTGGGCTTCAATATTGTATGACTGACGTTAACTTCTTAGTACGTATAATACAGGCTACTGGGCTTCAATATTGTATGACTGACGTTAAATTCTTAAGTACTTTAAATACAGGCTACTGGGCTTCAATATTGTATGACTGACGTTAACTTCTTAGTACCTATAATACAGGCTACTAGGCTTCAATATTGTATGACTGACGTTAACTTCTAAGTACCTATAGTACAGGCTACTGGGCTTCAATATTGTATGACTGACGTTAACTTCTTAGTACGTATAATACAGGCTACTGGGCTTCAATATTGTATGACTGACGTTAACTTCTTAGTACCTATAATACAGGCTACTGGGCTTCAATATTGTATGACTGACGTTAACTTCTTAGTACCTATAATACAGGCTACTAGGCTTGAATATTGTATGACTGACGTTAACTTCTTAGTACTTATAATACAGGCTACTGGGCTTCAATATTGTATGACTGACGTTAACTTCTTAGTACGTATAATACAGGCTACTAGGCTTCAATATTGTATGACTGACGTTAACTTCTTAGTACTTTAAATACAGGCTACTAGGCTTCAATATTGTATGACTGACGTTAACTTCTTAGTACGTATAATACAGGCTACTAGGCTTGAATATTGTATGACTGACGTTAACTTCTTAGTACCTATAATACAGGCTACTGGGTTTCAATATTGCATGACTGACGTTAAATTCTTAGTACTTATAACACAGGCTACTGGGCTTCAATGTTTTCTTAGTACCTATAGTTTAGGCTACTGGGCTTCAATATTGTTTGACTGACGTTAAATTCTTAAGTACTTTAAATACAGACTACTGGACTTCCATAGTTTATAACTTAGTACTACTTGATAGAACTTATAATATAGGATAATTGAGGTTCCATAGTTTATAACTAACAGTAACTTCTTAGTATTACTTATAATACAGGCTACTGGACTTTCATAGTTTATAACTTAGTATAACTTCTAAGTACTTATAATATAGATAATTGAGCTTACATAGTTTATAAGGAACGGTAACTTCTTACTAGTTCTTGTTATACAGGCTACTGGGCTTCCATAGTGGATTACCTTATATAATGGTAGTTATAATATAGACTTATGGCCTTCCATCGTTTATAACTGACGGGTAATTTCTTAGTACTTATAATATAGACTTATAGGGTTCCAAGTTTCGCAACTGACGGGTAATTTCTTAGTACTTATAATATAGACTTATAGGGTTCCAAGTTTCGTAACTGACGGGTAATTTCTTAGTACTTATAATATAGACTTATAGGGTTCCAAGTTTCGCAACTGACGGGTAATTTCTTAGTACTTATAATATAGACTTATAAGGTTCCAAGTTTCGTAACTGACGGGTAATTTCTTAGTACTTATAATATAGACTTATAGGGTTCCAAATTTCGCAACTGACGGTAATTTCTTAGTACTTATAATATAGACTTATAGGGTTCCAAGTTTCGCAACTGACGGGTAATTTCTTAGTACTTATAATATAGACTTATAGTGTTCCAAGTTTCGTAACTGACGGGTAATTTCTTAGTACTTATAATATAGACTTATAGGGTTCCAAGTTTCGTAACTGACGGGTAATTTCTTAGTACTTATAATATAGACTTATAGGGTTCCAAGTTTCGTAACTGACGGGTAATTTCTTAGTACTTATAATATAGACTTATAGGGTTCCAAGTTTCGTAACTGACGGGTAATTTCTTAGTACTTATAATATAGACTTATAGGGTTCCAAGTTTCGTAACTGACGGGTAATTTCTCAGTACTTATAATATAGACTTATAGGGTTCCAAGTTTCGCAACTGACGGGTAATTTCTCAGTACTTATAATATAGACTTATAGGGTTCCAAGTTTCGTAACTGACGGGTAATTTCTTAGTACTTATAATATAGACTTATAGGGTTCCAAGTTTCGTAACTGACGGGTAATTTCTTAGTACTTATAATATAGACTTATAGGGTTCCAAGTTTCGTAACTGACGGGTAATTTCTCAGTACTTATAATATAGACTTATAGGGTTCCAAATTTCGTAACTGACGGTAATTTCTTAGTACTTATAATATAGACTTATAGGGTTCCAAGTTTCGTAACTGACGGGTAATTTCTTAGTACTTATAATATAGACTTATAGGGTTCCAAGTTTCGTAACTGACCGTAATTTCTCAGTACTTATAATATAGACTTATAGGGTTCCAAGTTTCGCAACTGACGGTAACTTCTTAGTACTTATAATATAGACTTATAGGGTTCCAAGTTTCGCAACTGACGGTAACTTCTTAGGTTTTATAATATAGACTTATAGGGTTCCAAGTTTCGCAACTGACGGTAACTTCTTAGTACTTATAATATAGACTTATAGGATTCCAAGTTTCGTAACTGACCGTAATTTCTTAGTACTTATAATATAGACTTATAGGGTTCCACGTTTCGTAACTGACGGGTAATTTCTTAGTACTTATAATATAGACTTATAGGGTTCCAAGTTTCGTAACTGACGGGTAATTTCTTAGTACTTATAATATAGACTTATAGGGTTCCAAGTTTCGTAACTGACGGGTAATTTCTTAGTACTTATAATATAGACTTATAGGGTTCCAAGTTTCGTAACTGACCGTAATTTCTTAGTACTTATAATATAGACTTATAGTGTTCCAAGTTTCGTAACTGACGGGTAATTTCTTAGTACTTATAATATAGACTTATAGGGTTCCAAGTTTCGTAACTGACGGTAATTTCTTAGTACTTATAATATAGACTTATAGGGTTCCAAGTTTCGTAACTGACGGGTAATTTCTTAGTACTTATAATATAGACTTATAGGGTTCCAAGTTTCGTAACTGACGGGTAATTTCTTAGTACTTATAATATAGACTTATAGGGTTCCAAGTTTCGTAACTGACGGGTAATTTCTTAGTACTTATAATATAGACTTATAGGGTTCCAAGTTTCGTAACTGACGGGTAATTTCTTAGTACTTATAATATAGACTTATAGGGTTTCAAGTTTCGTAACTGACGGTAATTTCTTAGTACTTATAATACAGGATACAGGGATTCTAAAAGTTTGTAACTGAGGGTAAAATTTTGGTCCTATTTTATACACTAATGACCTTAGTTTATATCTGACGTTTATTCCTTAGTACTTTTCATGTATGCTTATGTTCTTCCATTCTGTATAACTTACGGTAAATCATTGGTACTTTAAATGAAGGCTAATGTGCTTCCATTGTACACAACTAACGGAGACACTTTGGTACTTTTTTGTTTTAATAAAGTGCAGAATATAAAAAAAAGTATTTTTTTTTAGTTCTATGTTGTGTTTTATATACACGAACTCCACATAACATATTATTCTTTGTACCGTTGAAAGTTTTTTTTACTTAGACTTTATACTTCGTTTTCGAATGTATGCAAATATTAACCTTTGAATTTGATAAATTCCATTATTTTTCAGAGATGAGATAAAAGGTAAGATTTGTTTCTGATTTTGACATTCCTAAATGTTAAATATACAACGAGTGTCTACATAAAAGCTTAGCCACAAGCAATATTAAATAAAAAATATATAAGAATGATTTGCGATTCAAATGCATATGTAAGTGGTGGAATGGCCCGTTATATTAATATTGGGTTTTATTTCGGCAATGATAGTACTTATGAAAGCATCCAATACCATAATTTAGTTGTTGTTTTCATTTCAGCTGATTCTAGGCCTCGGTTTGGGAGTGTCGATTCCACTTCGTTTCGTTATTATCGCTCTTACCGTTGTGGCGTATTCAAGAAGTCGGAAAAGGGACAGCAGACTTTCAAGACCGTTGCACAGGTAAACTTTCACATAAATTATAGCTGTTTCATCATGTTGAAGTTGGTTTGAGTAATGTTAACGGACTCTAAAACTGTCGGCATTTGTTAATCCCAGGTTTGATAACAAATTTATTTATCGCAATAAAGCAAAACCAAATTGTTTCTATGTTTAGCGCCTGCGGTTTTTGGGTTTCCCGATTAAAAAACAACAAAACAACACGTTTGATATGATCAAAGATCTTGCCGGATATTTGTAATATTTTAATAATTTCTTTGAATGTTATTCAAATGTTAAACCAATATGTTTTATACATTGAACTAGTATTTTTCGAATTTGATGTCAGACCGTGATGCATTCTGTGTGATTCACATGTTCAACAGACTTAAACACAAGTTTTATTTGAACTCTTTTTGAAGTAAAATATATCTAAGAATTGGAAATGGTCCAATTATATTTTATAGTCTACATAGGATGCCACTCATTTATTTTTTTTTTTTTTTATTTTATTATTCTATTTTTTTAGGGGGGGGGGGCTGGTTTTTTCAGGTAGCTCGATTGGTTTTCAAACCTAAAGTTGCCGCTAAACATAAAAACAAGTTGGTATTGCCTCACAAAAACATGACACAGAACATAAAGTATGATCTAAATTTGGCGCACACAACTGCATTAAGAAATTATTGATCACATGACTTTCTCTGTGCCACTGGTGTGTTAGTTCATTTATACTCGCACTCGGACAATGGCCATTCGGCTCCGCCAAACTTTCTATGTTGCTTTAAATACTAAGTTAACCATTTTTCAAGAAAGAAGTTATTGGTGGAATAATTTATTTTTTAAATTAAATCTCACTACCAAGTGCTGTTGTTTTCATTAATAATTAAATCATATTCGACGGAAGTAAAGCGAGGCTATAATACAATAAGTTTTGACACATTAAATCGGCGATTATTCACGAAAAAACATTGATATTATTTCTTCGAAAACGCGTGCATAACATTTATTTTAAAAACTGGAGCTTAATTATTTCTTCCTGTGAAATTTCATTCGAAATGGTTCGGTATTTCTCTAGTGGGAAGTCCTAAAACCTTAAAAAAGAGTCCGACAATTGCTCAGGTACTGTTTGCAAAGCGCTATGTTTTGCCCACTTATCTTCCACATTAGCACTTAGTGAGTCAGTGGTCGAGTTAGTGAATTCCTTTGTATTAAACATCCATTTCTGTTTAATAAAGCATTGTTTGAACCACGTGATTTTTCTTAAACATTATCTGAGACATTATCCTAGTCGTATACGAACTTATAGTTTTCCTTTAAATATTTAACAAAAAGTGAAACCGGGCCTTTAAATATCAATTGTGTTTCTAGGTTAAAGTTATCATTTTAAGCAGGTTAATAGTTTTTTACAACTGATTAATTTGGCGATCAAAATATGGCGGTAGAATTTAAAAGTAAAATTAAGAACTTTCGGCCGTTTGCAACAGAAAACATGTACAAGGAACTTGAGGTTAATGATTTTACTTGTCTTGTGGCATTATAATTATTCTATGTCTACTATTTGATGCTTTTAGAGCTCCATTTCTTCGTTATGCTTTGGAAATATGGATAATACCAAGTCTAAAGAAAATAAAGAACTCATTTTAAGTTTTGTAAACGCCTGTTTAAAATAGAATAAAAAATACATGTACAGCAAATGTTCATGGTGAGCTTGTCACATCTTCTTTAAGAACACATATTTGTTAGAAAAATACAATATTGACTAAAGGTTTAAAAAGGTCATATTATCATAATATACACTGTATTTAGGTATGCACAATTAAACTGCGTAATAAGTAAACAACTGGGTGTTAAAATGCCTTTGAGCGAGTACAGCTTTGATAATTCCAGTGTATCAAATGAAAAGCATTTTTGTGTATTTAAACAATTGAATAATTGATTTTTAAGGCAAGAGTGGTATCAATCAATTGATATTCTTTTTTGTATCAAACATTTAAAATCGTATTTTGTTATGGGCATTGTCTAGAGATATTCCCTCTAAGCTAACACCTATTCTTATGAAGACTTTAACTTTTTGTTGACCCAAAGAATAAAGAACAAAAAAGGATTGGACGTCATGAACTATATCGTTTATTTTGTAAAAGAAGATATATAGAAGACGAATTCCGTTTTATTTTCAATTGGTCATGCTTTGATATTTTCAAAAAGAAATACATTGAAGGTCATTACTATACTCGCACATCTGTACTAAAATCCTTCAACTGTTTCAACAAATGGACAAAAACTTTTGAAACTATCTTAATTTATAAATGGAACGTCATGTATAAGACGAACAACTCTAAACATTGAATTATAGTAATGATTGATATGTTTTTGTTCATTCTAACCTAATCTTAATATGTCCATAATTTGTGTTTTATTTGATATATTACCTGTGTTTTCACAATGTGTTCAATTATCATATTTATGTGTTTAAGGAGATGATTTATGTTGTACAAGTCTTTATAAATCATCTGTTATATTTTATTTTCCTAATATTGTGGTTTCAGTAGCATGCTCTTGCAAGAGTCATATCCGGTTTCACATCTCACGGGATTGTCTCGGGTGCCCTCGTTACGCATGGACAGTCGTAATGAACCATTCGAAGGACCACGGAAACTACCGAGATATGAAATAGGCCAGCAAGAAGATATGTCATACAACCCGTACGGCTCGTACGGCAATGCCGGATTCTCAAGGACCTTGCCTGCTCTTCTGGATAGTTACGAAATGAATCCGATACGCATGAAACCCTTCCCTTTATAAATATGTTCTGTTTTATATGCACTTGCTTTGTTTCATATTGTTTATTCTACAGCATATCTTTATAATTTAACTGTTAAAGAATCAGCTTTGTTCAGGAACATTCCATTCGAAATTAATCTGCTTTTGTTCATGCTTATATAGTAGTGTAGTTTGATATAAACAGATTCACAGTTATTGTTCCACTCAGTGCACACAAGGCATTTCAAATAAGGTATATTACGAGGTTTTCAACCGGTATACGAAATATAACTAGAAATAACATGGAAAAAAGATATTGACAAAAGAAATCTTTAATGACGACGAGATAGTCAAAAAGGTCAATTTACTGTACATATTAGATGTTAGCATACGTATGGACACACTAAGATCTGCAGTCAGATATCGCACAATGTGTTTACAATATTTACGTATTTTACACTCACAAATAAGTTGTTAGTATGTTCTAGGCCAACGTATACTTTATACTTTACTGAGTTCTAAGATATACGTCAATTCCCATCATTTTGCTGACTATCATGTTGAAATTTGAACGGTACATATTATTTGCACCATATATAATCCGTGCACTCGTTTCAAATTATATTATGCCATTTTAAGGTCTTTTAGAAGCATCGGACCATGTGTTACTCTTGTAATTATGTTAGCTCGACTGTGTCATTATCTTAGTATAAGTATGCATATGTATATTTTATCAATATTCTAGATGTTTTTTACATACAATATGTGTGAATGTATATATTTTGGCTGATATACAGTAGAATGTGTTGGAAATAAGGCAGGCACATTCTTGGGGGTCATTTCCATGTTCTTTGATATCATCAGTCATGTAGTTTCTTTTGACTGTTAGTGCATCCAATAACGACACATTGCTTCCGGCCACTTCGTTGTATTATTACAGTCCATTGTATCATAACAAGTAAGCGTTATATATCGGCAATAGTCAGCACTTCCGAGTTTGTTATGAAAAATCCCTCAGTACTGTAATGCCCGACACTGAAACTATTCAAGGGAAGCAATTCGGGAGTTATTGATCACTGGGATTGTCTATATTGGGGTGTATTTGTTATAGCCAAAGGCCCTATGTAACGAGAGTTGTTCATTTTTCTTCAGTGGGATTTTTACGCTCACCAAAATGGTAAGGTGCCACTAGGAATCCAAAATCCACTTACCATATGTGACCAATACGCTGCATGGAATCAATGAGGCGTGGCAAAGAAAGCTTGTTCTTATATATTGTCACGTAACGCCACCGCTCACTTAACTTTCGTGATAGTTCGTTCAGTAACCAACCAACAACTGTTCAAGTGTTCTAAGTCTTTATTAAAGTTCCACGTTCTTTCTAAGTATAATAATCAGTATATAATACAGCATGACATTTAAGGTAATCCCACATCCTAACTGCCGTCCATTAAGGACCCAAGGCCGCGTTGCTTGCCTGGCCTAAGCCAACTGTTTTCACATCCCAAATCATCTCTTTTATACTAATTTGTACTAATTTGTTGTCTACCTATGACAGCTTTACAACCACAGGAATACACGTTTTTGTAATTAACATGACCATTTTGTACATTTGTACCAGGTCGGCTGTCAACCATCTTCATATTCAAATGACAATCAAATATACCCTACATTACTAAACATGCAGTATGTAGACACATATCCATTTAATTAAATCTTAATTATATCTTAATTATAACGTATTACGTCACATTCTATAGTATTAAACTCTGTTACGTGACATTCGTCCCTTTTTTATCAAGATTTTTAAGAAAATCTTTGCGTCAACCCCAAACAATGGTTATAATTGAATAGATAAATAAAATCGTAAGAAACTATGTTTCTCAACCCCAAACAGGTAAATTAAAAAAAGTAATTCTGACAAAAAAAAAAATACGCAAAAGAAAATCTGTGCCTAAATCCCAAACAATGATATCAAATTGTATAGATACCGTCCCTTTTTAATGCAATATTTTCTTTTCGTAAGCAATAGAAAGTAAACTGACACGTTATTTGTCAAAATGTCTGACATAATATAGACGTATTGGTAATTAGCCCTCAGGTAATTAATAAACATAGTTAACAATTAGAAAATAACACTGCAGATTGAGTACAAGTAATTAACACTGACAGTACTGTTGTCAAATTTGGTAATTAGTCAATGTTTTATGTAGCGCTGTTTTTCATGTTATCATTCTGAAGACAGGGAATCATCGTTGTTGTTGTTGCTGCTGCCGTGTTGTTGTAGATGTAGAGTTTATAGCCAAGGGGTTGTTTGATTGTAGAATGTCCCCACCGACTCGAAATGTTCTGCCATTATACGACTGCTAATTCCGGAAGTGTACTTAGATAGATCTGTGCAAGTGTTCATGTTATTGAAGATGCTAACGATCTCAAGTTGGTGTTGTCCATCACACAGGAATCATCACGGTCCTTAAGACTTAATCATGTGACGTCAAGCTGAACACAGGTCATACGAGAATGTGTGCTTAGCTCCTCTGGATATTCCGAAGTGTAACCAATTGGTTAGCACATCACATACGCAATACCAGAATATAGTTCGATCCTTTATGAAACACCGATGACCACTTAACACAATATCGCCACTAGGTATATTATCTCGATATCCGCTGAAAAATAATGTTGATATTGACTGTTCGTATCACGTGACATATTACCTGTACTTTTACCTTTCATTGACATAGGTGTTGCTATTACCATGAAATTTTGTGTTGATATTTTCAAGCAGGCTTATATTTTGAAGGTGGCCCCATTTATAATTAATTACTGTATCTGTGCGTAAGTGTTCGTATGTTTGATTTAATGAATGTTTGACCTAAGTTGGGTTTTTTTGTGAAACGTTTTGTTTTTCATGAACAACATTTTATTTTATTAAGAACCTTTTTTAGGCAATATTTTACAAAGCTTATATGTTAGCTTTACCACACTAAAACACCCATTTATTCAACATGTGCATTACTTCCGTTCTGTCCTGCTTATCAGCAGATATCTAACAGATATTTCGAACAAGATTGAAGATTCGGTATGTTTATCATTTGACAACTTGTAATCTCATAATTATTCCATTATTTTAAGAAAACTAATACATAAGTGATTCAATTAATTTATTAAATAACTCACACCCTAATGTGACTTCACTTTTCATCTAGTTATTCAATAATGTACTTAAATGATTCTTCGTTTGCATTTAACAACGTTTTTTTCACACCTGTTTTACATTTTTTTATCGAATTTCTCAATATTTTTATCTTTGTTACCTTAAATACTCATTCTTTAGTTTATTCTTATTTAAATCAAATGGTTTTATTGTACTTAATAATGTAGATTGTTGTTAAGTCAGAAATTAGATTACTTAGGGGTTCTTTCAAAAAAACAGCTTTGCTCTGATTGCATTTATTATCCAAAACTTTAAAATTTTGCCCCGTTAAATATCCCAAAATTATAGCAACACATGTCATATCTAGGCAAGAAATACAAAGTAATAAAATGTCACTAACTTTTGTCCCGTGGCCTGGTCGCGCTGCAATGTCCATAGTCACTCGAACCGCAGTTGTCATCATGTACCTTTTTCTTTTACGTTTCAAATGTGATCCAATAGTTTTCAGTACTTCGCCGTTTTGTTCCACGTCAACCCTGTTCTTGAATATCTTCGGTCAGCAGGCACCAAACTTTTACGTGTCACGTAATGCTACTGTTCACTTAACTTTCGTGATAGTTCGTTCAGTAACCAACCAACAACTGTTCAAGTGTTCTAAGTCTTTATTGTTCCACGATCTTTCTAAGTATAATAATCAGTATATAATACAGCATGTCATTTAAGGTAATCTCACATTCTAACTGCCGTCCATTAAGGACCCAAGGCCGCTTATCTTGCCTTGTCTAAGCCAACTGTCCTTTTACATCCAAAATCATTTCTCTTATACTAATTTGTGGTCTGAATATGACAGCTTTACAACCCAAGGAATACACGTTTTTGTAATTAACATGACCATTTTGTACATTTGTACCAGGACGGCTGTCAACCATTTTCATATTCAAATGTCAATAAAATATGCCCTACATTACTAAACATACAGTATGTAGACACATATCCATTTAATTAAATCTTAATTATATCTTAAATATAACGTATTACGTCACATTCTATTCTGTTACGTGACAATATTTTGCAGGGTCTCAGTGATCCCATTTGATAATATGACTTTGTAACATAACTTACGGCGCAGGAGTGATATAACCCCATGCAATAATTTTCATATATATTGTCGGTGTCAACAAACTCAGCTCCACGATGAAACGAATGGTAAAGAAGGCTGGGCTAATAATCCAAACAAACACATCCCTGATCACAGCGCCATGAAATACCGCGTTCGGAAATTAAATGACAACAATGTTCCTGCGAACCAGATTATGCAAACATCGGTACACAAGAACATTGCATCTATAAACAACTATAGCCACATAAATCCAAATCAACACAAGGTGATGTCCAGCAGCCTGTACTCCAGTGAAAATACCCCGTCTACTTCCTTGCAAAATGCTCATTTTAGGCAGCTGACCAGCAATGCTCTTGTCAGTTCACACACAGTCACAGTCACTCATTCCAAATCAAGTGCCACTTTTTTTATGTGGATTTTAGAACATTTAAGAAGATTTATGGTGCCGAATTCACGGAGGTAATGTCCTTGTGCACATCTATCAAATGACAAAAATACATGCTGTAATCGACCAGCTACAAAGCGGATTTGCCCTATTGAAAGCGACTGTGACGCTGACGTATGTTCTTTTTAAACTTCAACCGCAAAATGGCATTAACACACTCGCGTGATAACTAACGTCACGCAGTTATGACATTGCTCTTATTATTGATTGCTTGATTTTAATATATTGAAATATGTATTCTTTTTTTTTAAGTGAAAATCGGTTGTTTATTGAGGCATAATTTATGTTTTTTTTGTTCTTAATTAAATGCTTTTTATGTCCTTTGTTTCTTTCCTGCGGATGAAACATCCTAATAACACGTATTTTAAATTATTCGCACTATGACAAGAGAAGTGTATTGAAGAAACCTTTACCTAGATTTCGACAGTAAATTAGTTATGATATAAATAGAATCCCAAATTCGTGTTTATTTTGTATCAAACCTAATAAACTTGTCATTAAAAATCGATAAAAATTCGGCAGAGCCTCGTTTTTATCGTTTTAAATCGAACTCGTTTAATAAATTCGATTCAAAATAAACACTCATTTCAGATCCTCTGTATAAAAGATTATAAACACACGTGTCGTGAGATATTGTAATGTATAATACTTATCTATTTGATATCAATATTACCTGCTTTGACTGTTCATGTTATGCATCCTTTGCCGAAATAGATGTATCCTTCTATTCTAGTTTCATTTGCAATATTGTTTGCTTCGTAAAAGCTCATATGCTTGAGTATTGAGGTAATGCAATACCAACGTTTACGAACAGGTTGAAATACCTTTACAATCATAATCAAAGCGCTGAAAGCGCTGCAAGACTGTCGGTGATGTAACTGAAGCAAGCAAACACTACCACTAAGTTCTTTCCAATGAAACGTAATCAAATGATTTCATACACATGATGAAACCTTTTGAAGGTGGATGAAGACGGATAAATGAGATTATAATAAACCCAAATGTATTGGCCGTACTTATCATGTATTCAAACGACTTCAAGATTCTTAATTCAAGTTTCCTAAGTTTGAACCGCTTTAAATCAGTTAGATGCATATTCATTATGTTAGAAATGCTTCAATATATGCTCTTTGACGTCGCTTATAACAGTTTCAGTAAGCAATTACATGCTTTCATTTCATTTGGTTCAGTTGAAGCCAATGTTTTTAAAATGCAAATACAATACAAACTAAACCCAAGACGCATGGGACATTTGGATATTTGAACATATCATAAAAGAATATTTGCTAAAGTTATTCATATTGTGTGAAGTGTATGTAAGATCAATGTCAAGGTTATTTTGGCTAAAAAAAGAAGTGTCCTTGTTTTATAACATTGATGAAATAGCCTGCCTTAAGTATAGTGACATATATATTGTGGCGACGTCAAAACGTTGTTTAACTTCTTTTGAAGAGAAAACACATGTTAAAAGAATAATAACACATTTGTGTCCATTGTTTTTTTAAATATTAAACTTAATTCACATAATGATAACGCTTGGTAGAGTGCGCTTAGTATCAATCTGTGCAACTTGTGTAACACTTTCATTTAACATTTATATCTTATCATCTATTCAGCATTGTCTAAATACGAACCCAAAACTTCATGATGGATTACTGGCACAAATTGCAATTGGTTCGTGATCTTGGATCAAATTCAGTTATTGTTGCTAAAAGTACATGAAATGTATAAGGTCAATAAATCCAGTAAAAATTGACATGTCTACACTGCTAAATGTAAAAAGCCCGGACACAAACATGTATACTATGACATATAAATGTCAAATGTGCCCTGACCTTGTATCGACCCGTGTCAAGGTCACTGCACATCGTCTCAATAAGGACAACATTTGTACCAAGTAATATGGCAAACAATTAATGCAAAAGTATTTATAGCGCGGACACGAGCATGTGTACTCTGACCTTTAAATGTATCATGTGACCTTAACCTGTGAGGTGTGGATCCGGGTCAACGTCACTGCACATCATCTCAATGAGGACAGCATTTGTACCAAGTAATATGGTAATCCATCAATGCTTAAGTAAGTTAAAGCGCGGACACAATCATGCGTACTATGACCTTTAAATGTCTCGTGTGACCTTGACCTTTTAGGTATGGACCCGGGTCAAGGACACTACACAACGTCTCAATGAGGAACACATTTTACCAAGTAATATGGTAATCCATCTATGCATAAGTAAGGAATAGCCAAGGACACGAAATGTTTCAGCCAGGCGGACGGACGGACGGACACTCTGACAGACGGACGAAGTGCATTCCTACAATCCCCTCCCCACTCCTTGGCGGAGAATAAAAAACAAATTTGAATGGTGCTGTGGAATCATAACAAGAAAAAACCCTAATTAAATCATCTTTGAAATTTGTTTTCTAGTTTGTTTTTATTATAAAAGTGGTATATAATACTGGGAACTCAGGTGTAATATAATACTGGGGCCTCGGTTGGTATGTTATAAGGGACCGCGGTTGGTATGTAATGCTGGGACCTTGGTTGGTATGTAATACTGGGACCTTAGGTGTTGTGAAATATGATGGCCTCGGGTGGTATGTTATGCTGTCACCTCGGTTGATATGTTATACTAGGACCTCGGATGTTATGTAATACTGGGACATCGGTTTGTATGTATTACTGGGACCTCGGGTGTTATATAATACTGGGACCTCGGGTGTTATATAATACTGGGACCTCGGGTAGTATGTAATACTGGGACCTCGGGTGGTATGTAATACTGGGACCTCGGGTGGAATATAATACTGGGACCTCGGGTGTTATATAATACTGGGACCTCGGGTAGTATGTAATACTGGGACCTCGGGTAGTATGTAATACTAGGACCTCGGATGTTATGTAATACTGGGACATCGGTTTGTATGTAATACTGGGACCTCGGGTGTTGTGTAATACTGGGACCTCGGGTGTTATGTAATACTGGGACCTCGGGTGTTATGTAATACTGGGACCTCGGGTGTTATGTAATACTGGGACCTCGGGTGTTATGTAATACTGGGACCTCGGGTGTTATGTAATACTGGGACCTCGGGTGTTATGTAATACTGGGACCTCGGGTGGTATGTAATACTGGGACCTTGGATTTTATGTAATACTTGGACCTCGGGTGTTGTGTAATACTTGGACCTCGGGTGTTGTGAAATACTGCGACCTGGTGTGGTATGTAATACTGGGACATCGGTTGGTATGTAATACTGGCACCTGGTGTGATATGTAATACTGGGACCTCGGTAGTTATGTAATACTGGGACCTCGGGAAGTATGTAATACTGGGACATCGGTTGGTATGTAATACTGGGACCTCGGGTGGAATGTAATACAGGGACCTTGGATGTTATGTTATACTGGGATTTCGGGTGTAATGTAATATCTCACCTCCTTCATGAATGACGCTATCCGATTGGCCTAGAGCGATCACGTGAACGACGTGTATAATCCATACCCCCCTGTAATTTCCAGTAAGTTTCATACCACCCCTGTAATTTTCATACTTCGCTGAAAACGTAACAAAATAACGGCCGAAAAAAATGTAACTTCTCTCTCGGCTTATCTTTTCACTGTAGGGGAGCTATCTCATGCACGTTATTGAATATCCATTTTATTCAAGCAATCTGTTGAGTGTAACCGACTGTTTACCTGAGCCATTCGTTACAAAATGGCGACTCTAAAACGGTTTACAAGCACAACAAGTGACGAATCTGTCGAAAAAAGGTTAAAACTAAATTTAGGAGAGATGCTTTGATGCAACGAGAAATCTGCAAATGTGCTGAGGAGCTACCTTCAAGAAATTGTTAAAAATAAAGTGTTAAAACAGTTAATTGTTAAACTGTTGTTGTTTTTCTTATTCTCACATTTATTGACTGTGATACATCTTTCTTGTTCAGTTATAATTTAATGTAACCTTACTGAGCAAATATATATGCTGTTAAACAATTGTATTACTATATTTACATTGTTATTGTATTTGTTCCAAATAAACTTGATTACATAAACTTTCTGTTTTTCTTAAAATATAATTTTGAGGCAACATTTAAGCGTTATATTTTCAAAACAAATACGTTACAGTATTATCCTAATATAGTCTTATTATTTAAAGTACTCGCTTCGCTCTCGCATGGTATGAAACCACTGGGGTGTATATCACGTACCCCCCCCCCCCAGCTACTAACAGTGTAACTAATAATACTTATACCTTAGGTGTTATGAAATACGATGACCTCGGGTGGTATGTAATGCTGGCACCTCGGGTGATATGTAACACTGGGACCTCGGGTGTTGTGTAATCCTAGGACCCCGGGTGTTGTGTAATACTTGGATTTCGGATGGTATGTAATACAAGGACTTCGTGTGTTATGTAATACTTGGACCTCCGGTGGTATGTAATACAAGGACTTCCGGTGGTACGTAATACTTGGACCTCGGTTAGTAAGTAATACTGGGACCTCAGGTTGTATGTAATACTGGGACCTCGATTGGTATGTAATACTGGGACCTCGGGTGGTATGTAATACTGGGACCTTGGATGTAATGTAATGTTGGGACATCGGGTGTAATATAAACTGGAAGCTTACGTGTTATGAAATACGATGACCTCGGGTCGTTTTTAATGCTGGGACTTCGGGTGATATGTTATACTAGGACCTCGGATGTTATGTAATACTGGGACCCTACGTGTTATGAAACACGATGACCTCGGGTGGTATTTAATGCTGGAACTAAAGGTGATATGTAATACTAGAACCTCGGATGATATTTTATACTGGGACCTCGGGCGTTGTGTAATACTGGGACCTCGAGTGTTGTGTAATACTAAGACTTTGGGTGATATGTAAAACTGGAACCTCGGGAGTTGTGTAATACTGGGATTTCGGGGGTTGTGTAATACTGGGACCTACGGTATTGTGTAATACTGGGACCTCGGGTGTTGTGTAATACTGGGACCACTGGTGTTGTGTAAAACTGGGACCTCGGGTGTTGTGTAATACTGGAACCTCGGGTGTTGTGTAATACTGGAACCTCGGGTGTTGTGTAATACTGGGACCTCGGTTGTTGTGTAATACTGGGACCTCGGGTGTTGTGTAATACTGGGACCTCGGGTGTTGTGTAATACTGGAACCTTGGGTGTTGTGTAATACTGGAACCTTGGGTGTTGTGAAATACTGGGACCTCGGGTGGAATGTAATGCTGGGACCTCGGGTGTTGTGTAATACTGGGACCTCGGGTGTTGTGCAATACTGGAACCTTGGTTGTTGTGTAATACTGGGACCTCGGGTGATGTGTAATACTGGAAACTTGGGTGTTGGGTAATACTGGAACCTTGGGTGTTGTGTAATACTGGGACATCGGATGGTATGTAATACTAGGACCTCGGGTGTTGTGTAATACTAGGACCTCGGGTGTTATGTAATACTGGGACCTCGGGTGGTATGTAATACTAGGACCTCGGGTGTTGTGTAATACTAGGACCTCGGGTGTTGTGTAATACTAGGACCTCGGGTGTTATGTAATACTGGGACCTTGGGTGTTGTGTAATACTGAGACTTCGGGTGGTATGTAATACTAGGACCTGGGATGTTATGTAATACTAGGACCTCGGGTGTTATGTAATACTGGGACCTCGGGTGTTGTGTAATACTGAGACTTCGGGTGGTATGTAATACTAGGACCTGGGATGTTATGTAATACTAGGACCTCGGGTGGTATGTTATACTAGGACCTCGGGTGGTATGTAATACTTGGACCTCGGGTGGTATGTAATACTTGGACCTTAGGTGTTGTGTAATACTGGGACCTCGGGTGTTATGTAATACTGGGACCACGGTGTTGTGTAATACTGGGACCTCGGGTGTTGTGTAATACTGGGACCTCGGGTGTTGTGTAATACTGGGACCTCGGGTGTTGTGTAATACTGGGACCTCGGGTGTTGTGTAATACTGGGACCTCGGGTGTTGTGTAATACTGGGACCTCGGGTGTTGTGTAATACTGGGACCTCGGGTGTTGTGTAATACTGGGACCTCGAATGTTGTGTAATACTGGGACCTCGGGTGTTGTGTAATACAGGGACCTCGGGTGTTGTGTAATACTGGGACCTCAGGTGTTCTGTAATACTGGGACGTATGATGTTGTGTAATACTGGGACCTCGGGAGTTGTGTAATACTGGGACCTATGTTGTTATGTAATACAAGGACCTCGGGTGTTGTGTAATACTGGGACCTCGGGAGTTGTGTAATACTGGGACATCGGGTGTTGTGTAATACTGGGACCTCGAATGTTGTGTAATACTGGGACCTCGGGTGTTGTGTAATACTGGGACCTCGGGTGTTTTGTAATACTGGGACCTCGGGTGTTGTGTAATACTGGAACCTCGGGTGTTGTGTAATACTGGAACCTCGGGTGTTGTGTAATACTAGGACCTGGGATGTTATGTAATACTGGGACCTCGGGTGGTATGTAATACTGGGACCTCGGGTGTTGTGTAATACTAGGATCTCGGGTGTTGTGTAATACTAGGACCTCGGGTGTTGTGTAATTCTGGGACCTCGGGTGGTATGTAATACTAGGATCTCGGGTGTTGTGTAATACTAGGACCTCGGGTGTTGTGTAATATTGGGACCTCGGATGTTATGTACTACTGGGACCTCGGGTGTTGTGTAATACTGAGAGTTCGGGTGGTATGTAATACTAGGACCTGGGATTTTATGTGATACTGAGACCTCGGGTGTTATGTAATACTGGGACCTCCGATGTTATGTAATACAAGGACCTCGGGTGTTGTGTAATACTGGGACCTGTTGTGGTTTGTAATACTAGGACCTCGGATGTTGTGTAATACTAGGACCTCGGATGTTATGTAATACTAGGACTTCGGATGTTATGTTATACTGGGACCTCGGGTGTTATGTAATACTGGGACCTCCGATGTTATGTAATACTAGGACCTCGGATGTTGTGTTATACTAGGACCTCGGGTGTTGTGTAATACTGGGACCTGTTGTGGTTTGTAATACTAGGACCTCGGATGTTATGTAATACTAGGATCTCGGATGTTGTGTTATACTAGGACCTCGGGTGTTATGTAATACTAGGACCTGGGATGTTATGTTATACTCGGACCTCGGGGGTTGTGTAATACTGAGATCTCGTGTGTTATGTAATACTGGGACCTGGGGTGTTGTGTAATACTAGGACCTCTGGTCTTGTGTTATACTAGGACCTCGGGTGTTGTGTAATACTGGGACCTCGGGTGGTATGCAATACTAGGACCTCGGGTGTTGTATAATACTGGGACCTCGGGTGGTATGCAATACTAGGACCTCGGGTGTTGTGTAATACTGGGACCTCGGGTGTTGTGTAATACTGGGACCTGGGGTGTTGTGTAATACTAGGACCTCGGGTCTTGTGTAATACTGAGACCTCTGGAGTTGTGTTATACTGGGACATCGGGTGTTATGTAATACTGGGACCTCGGGAGTTGTGTTATACTGGGACCTCGGGAGTTGTGTTATACTGAGACCTCTGGAGTTGTGTAATACTGAGACCTCTGGAGTTGTGTTATACTGGGACATCGGGTATTATGTAATACTGGGACCTCGGGAGTTGTGTTATACTGGGACCTCGGGTGGTATGCAATACTAGGACCTCGGGTGTTGTGTAATAATGGGACCTCGGGTGTTGTGTAATACTGGGACCTCGGGTGTTGTGTAATACTAGGACTTCGGGTGTTGTGTTATATTGGGGCCTCGGTTTTATGTTATACTGGGACTTCGGGTGTTATGTAATACTAGGACCTCGGGTGTTGTGTCATATTGGGACCTCGGATATTACGTTATACTGGGACCTCGGGTATTATGTAATACTGGGACCTCGGTTTCATGTTATACTGGGACTTCGGGTGTTATGTAATACTAGGACCTCGGGTGTTGTGAAATACTGTTACCTTGGGTGTTATATAATACGTGGACCTGGGGTGTTATGTAATTCTGAGACCTGGGATGTTATGTTATACTAGGATCTCGGGTGTTGTGTAATACTGGGACCTCGGGTGTTATGTAATACTTGGAACTCGGATGTTATGCAATACTCGGACCTCGGGTGTTGTGTTTTACTGGGACTACGGGGGATATGTAATACTTTGAACTCGGATGTTATGCAATACTCGGACCTCGGGTGTTGTGTTTTACTGGGACTACGGGGGATATGTAATACTTGGACCTCTGGTGTTTTATAATACCGGTACCTCGAGTTGTATGTAATACTGGGACCTGGGATGTTATGTTATACTAGGATCTCGGGTGGTATGTAATACAGGGACCTCTAGTGGTGTGTTATACTGGGACCTTTGATGTAATGCTATACTGTGACCTTGGGTGTTGTGTAATACTGGGACCTCGGTCGTTGGATATTCCGGAACTTTGGGTGCAATATAACACTGGGGCCTCTTTCGGTGAGTAATTTTTCGAGGGTGTTAAACTGGAATTTACCATCGAATAACACTCATTAATGTATTAAATAAAGCCTGGGGGATTTAACTTTCGCGCCAAACACCACGTGACTAAATTCGGAACTCCTCGGCCATTTTTATCGAAAACAACCTAAGATAATTTGGATGGTTTACATACTTAAAAAGTGGCACGTGTAAGTCCGCTGCAAGTAGATCGCAGAGTATTTATATTTAGCAGTTAAACTTTATGACTTAAATTTACTCGTGGGAATCTTAATGATGTTTGCATTAAATCACCTCACTGGCAATCAATTTAAACATAGAGCAATTAATACAACCCTAAAACAGTTCATTTAATAAATGTTGTAATTAAAAAAAATAAGAATTACTTAAACTGATGTACCGGCATACATCCGTTGCTGTTTTCGATAAAAATGGCCGAGGAGCTCCTAATGAACGTGACTACAGAGCAGGCAGAGCTAGTGTGTCAAATATGTGCAAACACGAAATTAGTAAGATTGACATACACCTCCATATAAATGAGAAGGAATTTCATAATTGAAAGTATGGGATTACAGGTCAGTATTTTTCATAGCATTAGACCTACGATGTAATGTCAATTATTCAATCTGCCGTACACATGTTGGTCGAGCATAGGTTAATGTTAACTTTAACAGTTCGCCTTATTATTTCTGCGCAGTAATGGGTATCATACAACCAGAAACTTTGAATACAATTTGCATCGAAAATGCATATGCATGTTAATGATATAGGAAGTATACGGGTACTGGTCATAAATAGGATCATCATGTAAAATACCAGAGATTGTCAATATACATAAATCATAAAACGCTAGTGCTTCATACACCGTTTCTTTCGCAAAGAAATATGGGTATTTAAACGTTGGATATAAAATTAAGAACGTATAGAAGCCTTTATGACGGGTAGTTGTAATTAGCAAATTAATTTCATTCATTTGGGCTGCACAAGGCATGATCCATTTACAATTGTCCTATTTAGGCGTATTCTATAGGATCGAGTTACAAACTTAAAGATCGATTTACTTGTTTACTACGACACTAGGACACAAAAATTACGGTGAATACAAGAAGCAGTTTGTATCTTAAGCAGGGTTTTGTTTACCTTTAAAAGCAGGTATGATCATCTGTGTTTTCCTCATACAATTTAAAGAGTATAATAACTAAAACGGTGTGACGGATCAGTTATTTTAAATGTTTACAAAGGTGTTACAATAGGAAAGATATTCGGTAAGTTTTACAAATGGAACTTTTCATTATTGAATTCTTTGTTAAACAAACTGCACGTGAATTGTTAATATTGCAGAAAGTGTTAAGTGTGATTACTTGTCTAAAATGTTTGTAAGAGTCGATTTTTTAAACTTTTACCCAAAATTGGACCATTCGAAGACTTGTAGTGGTTTAAGAGAGTCAACATGCACAATGATTTAACGTGTTAAAAGTAATAAATGATTGTAAAAACTTGTTATTAGGATAAATATATACGCGGTAAACTGTCCTTCGTCGTTGTTTTGACGGGTCATTATATTCGAAAAATGTATACATGATCGATGATTAAAACTGAACATTGGTTAATCAATATGTCAATGAAAACATAAACCTAATGATAAACGCGTTACAAATAGTGTTAGCTGTGTACTTTATCTGGTCTTATAGCTGGGTTTTTTATAACGTTGTGGTAAATATTGGCTCGTAAAAGCAAAACATGTAATAAAGGCTGTTTTGTGGACAGTTAATAACATGTAGGCCTTGCGGTGCACCGAACAGTGCGACGTCTGCTACAATCTTGTCGATTTCTTCGAATGCAACCAGCTCCAGGACCTGGAAAACGTTGGTCCTGCACAACACTCTGGGAACCCCGAACTCATCGGGCACGTGCTCGATCGGTCAAAACGCCCCGTTTAGTATCGGGCGATACCACACGGCTAAGCTTAGAAGATAATTCACTATATAAAAGCGTTTGTGAAACATCGCGTGTACGTGTTCATGTATATCGATCTGGTTACTTGTTTTTACCGCGTTAAATTCCAATGTCAGTGCTTCAAATTGCGATTTGTGTTTAATGCGCTCATCTGAGTAGAAAATGTTGATGCAAATAACATAAAGATACGACTGTTCTCATCAAGGAAGGTATGACCTAGATGAAGTTAAAATATGTTTGTAGTTTAAGTATGAGGACAGGTACAATGACTTGATAAGTTAAAACAGTATTACATTCTCTATTCCATAAAGGTGTTATTCTGTTACACGAAAGGGTATTACAAATTCAAGTTCTATTGGATTTATGTATCATATTAACGACATGTCCCGTATTCATGGCTCTTAAAAGATCTGAAGTTACAAAACAGCCGTAATTTTAAATCATATGCTTACAGTTTAGATACTATGGTGGAAACTATGTTGAAACATTTATTTTAGCCCACCGGATAGGCATTTCTAGCACACCGGTGAATTCAGCCGTGCTTGAAAACTCCATCTGACATCCCCCAATGCCAGATAAGTCACGCGCTGTGACGTAATTTTTTCTATTTCTTTTATTATGCACTTTACGTAACCATAATAATGAAATTTCAATAGATGAGTTTCTGCCCCATTAACTTTACAAAAATATACCTTCAAAACAAAGCAAAATGAGCTTTAGAAGACGTGATATCGAAAGAACTTAATGACGCTTGCAGTGAATACAAATTACTGCGCATCATGACGTCAGTAAACATCATCGCACGCGCTTTTTATGTATTTTCTTCACAAAAAATGAAATTTAGGTATGCTAGAAAAAATATCTATCATAATGTGTCCGTTCCGGATAGAAAAATCCGACCATCGGGCACACTGCGTTGCCGGTAATTCGACAAGCCTAGTTACCTGGTAACGCAAATGCCCTCGGGTCGTATTTTTTATCCGGAACGGAAACACATGACAGATATTATTATTCCGGTGACGTCAGCCGTGCTGGAAAATTCCATCTGACACCCCCACCCCATGCCAGATGAGTCACGCGCCGTTATATATATTTCTTTCTCTTATTATATACTTGATGTAACAATATTAATGAGATTTAAATAGATGAGTTCCATAAACATTAACTTTGCAAACATATACATTCATGACAAAACATAATAACCCATAAAAGACGTGATATCGAAGAAACTTATTGGCGTATGCAGTGAATACAAATTACAAAGCCTCATTACGTCAATAAACATCATCACACGCGCTTTTTGTAAAAATGACAAAAATACGTTTTTTATGATTTTTCTTAAAAACAAATGAAATATAAGGTATGCTAGAAAAAAGATATATTATGTGTGTCCGTTCCGGATAGAAAAATCCGAATCCGACCCTCGGGCACGCTGCGTAGCTGGTAACGGGGCAAGCCTCGTTACCTGGCAACGCAGGTGCCCTCGGTTCGGATTTTTCTATCTGGAACGGGAACACATGACATATATTATTAAGAAGTACATAGGCATGATATAATCAGAACTGATGCAAAATGAATTGGACATAATAACAAAGGATGTGACACACAAGACAGCTGTGGCGTTCACTAATGAACATTGCAAACATAACAAGACTAACATTCATGCAATTCTCTACCAATTCGGGGTCTCTAGTCCGAAGCGTTTTTATATATTGATTGGAAACCGATTTTCGACTCAATGTAATCTTAAGGTTACCACGAGATTTACTCTGAAAGTCCATGTGTTGATCCTTACTAATTATACGGGAGTGGTCCCAAATCGTATTGATATGAAAAGTTCACTTGAACCATTTAAGGGGCGGTGGGGGGATTGAGCGACCCGCCACTAAATCGTAATGCATATTTATAATAAAATGTTAAACAATATGTGTTGTTGATATGTTTACTCAAATATAAGATAAAAAATCTAAGAATTAAATCATTAATAATTTAATGGACTTTTACTTAACTAAGATTTATGTACATGTCTTTTTGAGTAAATATTACTTCAAATCAGTTAGATTTACAAGCAATTTTATGACAAGTATACAAGATACAAGACAAAATATTTTTTATTTAAAGTCAGGTGTATGATAGCAAGAAAACATTACAAGATACAATAATCTTTATTTAAAGTCGGGTATGTGTTATCAAGAAACATTAGCTAAATGCGCTATTTTTCGACATGAATAACAAACGTACATAACATATCTAAACATAATAATGAGCTTGTGACTTGGAAGTAAAAGAATATAGTTTAAAATAGGTACAAATACTGGAACAAGTACTTACAAAAGCTCTTCCTTATTATTTTCATGGATACAATTCCAAAAGCACTGATCACAGTGATAACAATGCTGTACGGGCAACCCACACGCGCACGGTTTCGCTAGTTGACAAACCACTGTTAAATCGTTAGTTTATTCAAGAGTATAACTTAAAGGATAATCGTATACATTTAAATAGCGAAAATTGTGAGCATCATTATATACATGGGAAATACAGCACGGTACACTGATGTGTATTAAAAATCAGATTAGTTAAACAAGAAAAACATCCTCCGAAACGTTTTTTTCTGAGCTTTGATGAATTTGGTCCTAAGGTTCGTTAACCATTATATCAAAAACCCGTAGCCTACGAGCTTGAGGATAAGTTATTTAATATAAATGTTGCCAAAAGTTTGTAAAAGCGGTATAAGACAAAATTTGTTTTTGAACCTTGATGTTTCCATTTCCTTTTATCAGTGTATACAATAGTTTGTTTATAACGGTTGTTTTTCATCAAACATATTTTATAATTTTATTATTTTTACGACCATTAAAATCTCTCTCTCTCTCTCTCTCTCTCTCTCTCTCTCTCTCTCTCTCTCTAGATACAATAATAATAGAGGAAGTTAGTTGAGAAATGTATTAGTGAATTTCATATTATGTTGTTTAAATGTTGGTTAAATGTAACAAGAACTCCATTATAACATCGTTCGTTAACTGATATTTGAATTTCTATAATGCTCTTTTTCCTTTTTTATTCAGCATTATCCAAGATGGAAAGCTTCCCTAGCTGTCACAGACTGATTTTACTACTTATTATTTGTAAGTATAAAACTAATTGAAGTAGGAGAAAAACAGAGTGTACGTCACGCACGTGGGTTATGCCACATTTTACGCTTGATTAGATCTTTACTTCTATAGACAGTCTTCTGAAAGTATGCACTAAGGCAACAACCCTGCCATAGCGATAACGTAAATATATTGTTTGGCTTTAATGATTGAGTGCTGTCTGTTGAGTGATGTTATTTATTGCAGTATTGACACAAAGACAGACAACCAATAAGGCAGGCATTATTATAGACAGAATGACAGACATGCACTCAGACAGACAGACATACACTCAGATAGACAGACGGACGGATAGACAGAAAGACAGACGTTTAATGTCGTAAACATGTCATTAACAGTTTCAGAAATATATATGTTGTCCAGTCATTTAGAAAGAAAATGTGCACATTGGGTTAAAATTTTGAAACTTTGTATACATGCAGAAAATGTAAGTATAAGGTTCAGAAGCCACGCTAGATTCATTCAAAATGGCCGCCACGCTTCAAATGGCCGCCATAACAATATCTATACTTCAAAATAATTGTGGTAGGTACCGATCCCTTAACAAATGCATTGTTAAGCGGTTTTAAATGACTATAACGATATAGAAAGTGACCTTTTTCAACATCCATACAAACCTTTTGTTGCCGTGGAAACCATGATTTTATTGAAAACGATATAGAGAGAGGAAACTGATACTTAAAAACGTTGATGCTTATTACAAAGACATGTTTGAAAATCACACCATTTAATGTGTGTTTTGTTTTCTTTATCTAATTGTGTGTGACCTGTGTATAAACATGACAAAGAAATCCAAGCTGGCGTTCAAGATAGCTGTTATCAATATCTATTTGAGTTGTTCTTCATGAAAAATAAACCCAGCACACATGTTATAAGATAGGGATTAATATTTCAATGTGTATTGCTCATGTTTCAAATGATTCCTAAATCAACATGTTGCATTCACTTTCTCAAGGTCAATGACAAGGCCATTTCAAGGTTGAAGTACAAAATGCCGAAAAATAATGACATTTTCTATTATGTTTTAGTATCTGTTATGTAAATTAATCTGTATCAAGCATGTGATGACATAATTGTAAATTGGATATGTGTATACTACAGACTTCTATTTATGGAATCGTTAACTAATTTAGTAAACTACTAGGGTTATGGTTAGGGAGGGGACTCACTAAAGAAATATAAAATATGGCCACTTATCTAATACGGCCACCACAGGGAATCGAGCAGCAGGCTGCACGTGGGTTTGGTTGCTGGGAATGGGCTTAATTTTTGCAAAATTGTTTCGCTATCTTGGAAAAATGGTTGTCGAATTGAAGTTCGTCTCGGCTAAATTAACTACAAGAAGGGTTTGGTTGGCTCTGAATGGGCTTTATGGTTGCCAAATATGTGGTCTCTTTAGCTCTAAGTAAGTTTAAGTAGAGCAGCACATGCGTTTGTGTGGCTCTAAATGGTTTGTGGTTGCCAACATGTGTTCTATTTGTTCCGGGCATGCTTAATTACAGCTGCATATGAGATTCTTTGGCTTTGAATGGGCTGTATGGGTGCAGCGATGTTGTCCATTTAGCACTGAGCAAGCTTACATAAAGGTTCATAGGTTTGTCTGCCTTTTAATGTGATTCATGGTTGCCAACAGAAGGCCTGATTTTCAGTGAATGGGCTTATTAAAATTGCACATGTGTTTGCTTGGCTCTGAATAGGCTTTATGGTTGTCAAGAGATGGTCAAATCGGCACTACGTATACTTAATCATACCTACACATGGGTTAGTGAGTGGCGGAATTAGAAACTTACATGCTATTGTTGGCTCTAAATGAGAATATGGTTGCCAAACTGGCATATTTGGCACAAATAAGAATTCGTTAGAGCTACACACTAGTTGGTTTGGATCTAGATGACCATCATGGTTTCCAAATGCGGTCTTTTCGCATTGCGTATACTAAATTAAAACTACACATGGCTTTAAATGACTCTAGATGGACTTCATAGTGTATTTGTTACTGGGAAGGCTTATTAGAGCTTAATTTGTTTGCTCTGAATGGGGTTCATGATTTTGCCAAAGTGTAACCTGTTTGGCCCTGATTTAGGCTTAATAAGAGCTGCCAATGGGCTTGTTTTTCTACAAATGGGCTTAGTGCTTGCCAAAATATGGCCAGTATGGTACTGAGGAGGCTTAATACAGGAGGCCTGTTTGGCGTTGGATGCGCTTAATTAATGAAGGACTTGACTTACAATTAAATATACCCCCTCTTAGGTTGATTATTTATGAATTTGCTTCACTGTAGTCACAATAAGAGTTGTCAGTCACTTGAAAACATTGTGTTTAAACCGTCTGTGGCTAAAAATTCTGATTGTGATGCTGCTTTAGTGTGTGCTTCATACATGATGACCTAAAGCGTAGCTGCATTTGTGTTTATTTGGAACTGTTTTGGATGTAGAAGAACCCTTCTATGGTACATTTGACACTAGATGAGCGTTTTGGCTGCAGAATTTGGCTTCAGTGGGCACATATCCTATACAAAATTTAATTACACTAAATGGTCTCAAATGTAGCATAACTATCGTTTACTATCGTAATGACACATTACAAAGAAAAAGGATAATTGACTAGGTTCCCAGTTTATACGGAGATTTGAGTAAGCAACAAAACTAAATAACGGCAAGAAAGATAGTAAATGTTTGCATGTTTTTGTTTGTTTTTCGACATTTCAATGCTTTAGCCATGACATTGAAAAAGGACAGTTATTTTTACTTGAGGCACAGTGTAAAAAATTCACAAAATTTGATTCACACTAGCACAATATACCATATGACCCTCACAACAATAGTGCTCAATTTTTCGACTATCTTTGGCATGCTGTAATGCTCTGAAATGTAAACTTTTTAAAAAAAACCTAAAAACACTACCTTGGAATTATTTTAAAAGAATGGGCATACACTGTTCAATAATGTCGCCGGTATTTGACACAAAATGAAAATAGGTAATTTTATAATGAAGAAAATTGTTCGGTAATAATCAAATGTTGGCGTAATTTTTACTATCCTGAACTTGAAAAGACCGTAACCTTGACCTTCAAAGGATTGATGTTGTATTTCAATTTAAAGTACATTAAGGGAGATGTAATATTCATGTTGATATTTATCTATTGTATAAAATTTAAAAAGTATCATATTCCAACATTATATTTTCACTGAAGTGTAATTCTATGGCGACTGTTTTGGATGCCACCCTAAATATTTTGGTCCTTATCACAAAAAGTAAATTACGTCTTTAATAATGCATTTACTGAGGTCATGTTTTTACCATATCAGTTAATTGTTTGTGTGCGTCGCTTATATTTTCATTGTATTCCTTTAGGCTCTACGTTAGTTACAGGAGGTAAGCATATGGCTTTTGTTGCTGTAGTCTTTGTAGACGTGTGCTTCATTAACACCAACTAAACTCTAATTCCACGTATATTATATGGCAACCGTACCTCAATGCCACACCCTCGTCGTGTTGATGTTCACACATCTTGCATCAAGCTCTTGAATGCTTCTTTTTAACATGCTGCCTAATTGCTAAATTTGTCGACAACGCAGATAACATTGTGCAAAGGTATGTTTACATGATCAGAAAGAACATTTACATTTTATTTTTGACAACTTACGCTGCAATGTTAAAAATACTTTTTTAAAGCTTAGATGTTGTTTCCCTTGCACTGTGTGCGTAGATGTAATAGAAGTAGGCAAGATGTTAGTGGTGATAGAATTGAGCGTATTGTTAGAGGTTATAGATCGAGGAATAGTGTTAGTAGTGATAGAATTGAGCGTATTGTTAGATGCTATAGAACGAGGAATAGTGTTAGTGGTGATAGAATTGAGCGTATTGTTAGATGCTATAGAACGAGGAATAGTGTTAGTGGTGATAGAATTGAGCGTATTGTTAGATGCTATAGAACGAGGAATAGTGTTAGTGGTGATAGAATTGAGCGTATTGTTAGAGGCTATAGAACGAGGAATAGTGTTAGTGGTGATAGAATTGAGCGTATTGTTAGAGGCTATAGAACAGGGAATAGTGTTAGTGGTGATAGAATTGAGCGTATTGTTAGAGGCTATAGAACGAGGAATAGTGTTAATGGTGATAGCATTGAGCGTATTTTTAGAGGCTTTAGAACGAGGAATAGTGTTAATGGTGATAGAATTGAGCGTATTGTTAGATGCTATAGAACGAAGAATAGTGTTAGTGGTGATATAATTCAGCGTATTGTTAGATGCTATAGAACGAGGAATAGTGTTAGTGGTGATATAATTGAGCGTATTGTTAGATGTTATAGAACGAGCAATAGTGTAAGTGGTGATAGAATTGAGCGTATTGTTAGATGTTATAGAACGAGGAATAGTGTTAGTGGTGATATAATTGAGCGTATTGTTAGATGTTATAGAACGGGAAATAGTGTAAGTGGTGATATAATTGAGCGTATTGTTAGATGCTATAGAACGAGAAATAGTGTAAGTGGTGATATAATTGAGCGTATTGTTAGATGTTATAGAACGAGGAATAGTGTAAGTGGTGATATAATTGAGCGTATTGTTAGATGCTATAGAACGAGGAATAGTGTTAGTGGTGATAGAATTGAGCGTATTGTTAGATGTTATAGAACGATGAATAGTGTAAGTGGTGATAGAATTGAGCGTATTGTTAGATGTTATAGATCGAGGAATAGTGTTAGTGGTGATAGAATTGAGCGTATTGTTAGAGGCTGTAGAACAAGGAATAGTGTTAGTGGTGATAGAATTGAGCGTATTGTTAGATGTTATAGAACGATGAATAGTGTAAGTGGTGATAGAATTGAGCGTATTGTTAGATGTTATAGATCGAGGAATAGTGTTAGTGGTGATAGAATTGAGCGTATTGTTAGAGGCTGTAGAACGAGGAATAGTATTAGTGGCTATATTACTAAGCGGTAAGTAAGTGGCAAATAAAACAATCATAATGCTGTTGGCGTTATAACCAAGCCTGATTTTAGCGGTTATAAATCTAAGCGTAATGCTAGTGGCTGTATAATAAGACGTAATGCTAGTGGATATATAACTAAGCGTAATGTTAGTGGCGGTATAATAAGGCGTAATGCTAGTGGATATATAACTAAGCGTAATGTTAGTGGCGGTATAACTAAGCGAAATGTAAGTGGCGATATAACTAAGCGTAACGTTAGTGGCGGTATAACTAAGCGTAATGTTAGTGGCGATATAACTAAGCGTAATGCTAGTGGCGGTATAACTAAGCGGTATGTAAGTGGCAAAAAATCAATCATAATGCTGTTGGCGTTATAACTAAGCCTGATTTTAGCGGTTATAAATCTAAGCGTAATGCTAGTTGCGGTATAATAAGGCGTTATGCTAGTGGATATATAACTAAGCGTAATGTTAGTGGCGGTATAACTAAGCGAAATGCAAGTGGCGGTATAATTAAGCGTAATTCTAGTGGCGGTATAACTATGCGAAATATAAGTGGCGATATAATTATGCGAAATGTAAGTGGCGGTGTAACTAAGCGTTATGCTAGTGGCGATATAACTCAGCGTAACGTTAGTGGCGATATAACTAAGCATAATGTAAGTAGCGGTATAATTTAACGTAATGCTAGTGGCGGTATAACTACGCGAAATGTAAGTAGCGATATAACTTAGCGAAATGTAACGGGCGATATAACTTAGCGTAATGTTAGTGGCGATTTAACTAAGCGTAATGTAAGTGGCGGTATTACTAAGCGTAATGTTAGTGGCGGTATAACTAAGCGTAATGTTAGTGGCGGTATAACTAAGCGAAATGTAAGTGGTGGTATAACTAAGCATAATGTTAGTGGCGGTATACCTAAGCGAAATGTAAGTGGCGGTATAACTTAGCGAAATGTAAGTGGTGGTATAACTAAGCATAATGTTAGTGGATATATAACTAAGCGTTATGCTAGTGCAGTAGTGGATATATAACTAAGCGTAACGTTAGTGACGATATAAGTAAGCGTAATGTAAGTGGTGGTATAACTTAGCGTTATGCTAGTGGCGGTATAACTAAGGATAATGTAAGTGGCGATAAAACTTAGCGTAATATTAGTGGCGGTATGACTTAGCGTGATGTTCTGGCGGTATAACTTAGCGTAATGCTAGTGGCGATATAACTAAGCTTAATGCTTATGGTGGTATAACTAAGCGTAACGTTAGTGGCGGTATAACTAAGCGTAATGATAATGGTGGTATAACTAAGCGCAATGCTAGTGGCGATATAACTAAGGGTAATGTTAGTGGCGTTAGAACTAAGCGTAATGCTAGTGGCGGTATACCTAAGCGTAATGTAAGTGACGGTATAACTAAGCGTTATTTTAGTGGCGATATAACTAAGTGTAATGTTAGTGGCGATATAACTTAGCATACTATTAGTGGCAAATAACTAAGCATGATATAAGTTGCGACCCAGTTGATAACAAATGTCAAAAGAAGTTGACATAGGTTTTGATAAATTGGCATCGGAAAGACACTTCATCGAAGCTTACTGTTTAATCGTTCGTCCACGCGTTTGTAATTACAGGATGCATTCTATAGATAACATAAGTAACCTTTAGTTAGATTTTTATTATAAGAGATGATATCTTATTTCAGAGTTGGAACTGTCAAGCCCAAGTAACGGTAGCGTCATAGAAATCTGCGAGACAACGGAAATAAAGGAAGTGATTGCAAACCTTTCTGCGAGCTTCGATGCATGGACTACCGGTTTCGTGTTCAACCTCACCGACACGGTAATATTTATTTTAAATCGGAATTTTCGAGCAGAGCAAAATGCCAAACATTCATTACAGGAGAGGCAATCAATGCAACAATAACATCATCATTACCCATATATCATAATGTGATACGTTAATATAGGGGTTGCCGAATTGGCATAAAAATTCACACTTGGTTAAAACCAGTTTTGGAGCGAATAACTCCACACTTTTCAATGACTACTTTAGTGTTAAACATATAAAATGTATCTTTCCAGATGAACAAATTTACAACAGAAAACGACACAATTATTGTTGTTTCGGATTTAGACGTTGACGTTGAAACACCCGGAACTTCCTACGTACTTGTAATCGAGTAAGTTATCTAAAAACAAACGTGTATTAAGCCGTTTTCTAAATAAAATGTAGCTGACTAGCCTGAGTATAATTTTATTTTATTTCGGGTTTGAAGAAAACTTATGTTTCAGTTGTAACATTACCTTTTATGCTGTAATGTATCTTTTGATTTCCTCGCTAGCAAGCCTTTAAGACTAAACTGTAAAGTGTATCTTATTTGACTATTTTGTTTTGTAGACTTTCGCATCCAAACAGTCCCCAAACAGTTTCTACTACAATCACCATAAGTGTGGAGGATGATAATGACAATGCACCTGAATTTGGCAGTCACAACTACACGTTCAACATAAGCGAAAAGTCTACAGGTAAAAGTTAAAAAGTGTTTTTGATTAAAGACAAAATGAAAATTACTTGGATCAAGGTCAAACAGGCACCACACAAGAGACACAAGGCTACAGAACAAACCAAGATATACAAAAAGACACAAAACAAAAAAAACACAAGGCTACAAAATACAACACTTTACACACACAGACACAAAATAAGATACAACAGACTAAAAGACACATTACTTTATACAAAAGAAACCAAACTAGAGACACAAGGCTACAAAACAGACACAAAGCAAGAGACAAAAGGCTACAAAAACCAACACTCTACACAACAAGAGACACAAAGGCTACAAAAACCAACACTCTACACAACAAGAGACACAAGGCTACAAAAACCAACATTCTACACAACAAGAGACACAAGGCTACAAAAACCAACACTCTACACAACAAGAGACACAAGGCAACAAAAACCAACACTCTACACAACAAGAGACGCAAGGCTACAAAAACCAACACTCTACACAACAAGAGACACAAGGCTACAAAAACCAACACTCTACACAACACTCTACACAAGGCAACAAAAACCAACACTCTACACAACAAGAGACACAAAATGCTACAAAAACCAACACTCTACACAACAGGAAACGAAAGGCTACAAAAACCAACACTCTACACAACAAGAGACGCAAGGCCACAAAAACCAACACTCTACACAACAGGAGACGCAAGGCTACAAAAACCAACACTCTACACAACAAGAGACACAAGGCTACAAAAACCAACACTCTACACAACAAGAGACACAAGGCTACAAAAACCAACCCTCTACACAACAAGAGATGCAAGGCTACAAAAACCAACCCTCTACACAACAAGAGACGCAAGGCTAAAAAAACCAACACTCTACACAACAGGAGACGCAAGGCTACAAAAACCAACACTCTACACAACAAGAGATGAAAGGCTACAAAAACCAACCCTCTACACAACAAGAGACGCAAGGCTACACAAACCAACACTCTACCCAACAAGAGACGCAAGGCTACAAAAACCAACCCTCTACACAACAAGAGACGCAAGGCTACAAAAACCAACACTCTACACAAAAAACCAACACTCTACACAACAGGAGACGCAAGGCTACAAAAACCAACACTCTACACAACAGGAGACGCAAGGCTACAAAAAAAAACCTCTACAACACAAGAGACGCAAGGCTACAAAAACCAACACTCTACACAACAAGAGACGCAAGGCTACAAAAACCAACCCTCTACACAACAAGAGACACAAGGCTATAAAAACCAACCCTCTACACAACAAGAGACGCGAGGCTACAAAAACCAACCCTCTACACAACAAGAGATGCAAGGCTACAAAAACCAACCCTCTACACAACAAGAGACGCAGGGCTACAAAAACCAACCCTCTACACAACAAGAGACGCAGGGCTACAAAAACCAACCCTCTACACAACAAGAGACGAAAGGCTACAAAAACCAACCCTCTACACAACAAGAGACGCAAGGCTACAAAAACCAACGCTCTACACAACAAGAGACACAAGGCTACAAAAACCAACACTCTACACAACAAGAGACGAAAGGCTACAAAAACCAACACTCTACACAACAAGAGACACAAGGCTACAAAAACCAACACTCTACACAACAGGAGACGCAAGGCTACAAAAACCAACCCTCTACACAACAAGAGACGCAAGGCTACAAAAACCAACCCTCTACACAACAAGAGACGCAAGGCTACAAAAACCAACACTCTACACAACAAGAGACGCAAGGCTACAAAAACATACCCTCTACACAACAAGAGACGCAAGGCTACAAAAATCAACCCTCTACACAACAAGAGACGCAAGGCTACAAAAACCAACACTCTACACAACAAGAGACGCAAGGCTACAAAAACCAACACTCTACACAACAAGAGACGCAAGGCTACAAAAACCAACACTCTACACAACAAGAGACGCAAGGCTACAAAAACCAACACTCTACACAACAAGAGACGCAAGGCTACAAAAACCAACACTCTACACAACAAGAGACGCAAGGCTAAAAAAACCAACACTCTACACAACAAGAGACGCAAGGCTACAAAAACCAACACTCTACACAATAAGAGACGCAAGGTTACAAAAACCAACCCTCTACACAACAAGAGACACAAGGCTACAAAAACCAACACTCTACACAACAAGAGACACAAGGCTACAAAAACCAACACTCTACACAACAAGAGAGGCAAGGCTACAAAAACCAACACTCTACACAACAAGAGACGCAAGGCTACAAAAACCAACACTCTACACAACAAGAGACGCAAGGTTACAAAAACCAACGCTTTACACAAGCAGACACAAAACAAGTGACACAAGGTTACAAGACTTAACCCTACACAAATTTAAAATGGTTTCGAATGGTCAATGAAAGAAGAGTTTGGGGCTGACTATTAGTTTTAAGTTTCTTGGAAACGCTCTCTTGTACAACAGTTATAAAAAATGGGCATTTTTCTGATACCTGTATTTCCATTATGTGTCATATGAAGTATTTGTGCATCAACGTATTGTACTTATTATTCTCTGTGACAATTGAGCACTGAAGTATCATGAAAAATGTTATTACTGTCATTTGCAGAACAATGGTTGTTTAATGCTTCAAAGAATCAAAAACGTTGTATTATTTCAGCATCACCTGTCATTGGAACAATATCTGCTACGGACAAAGACAGCACGTCACAAAACAACATGATCGCAAACTACACAGTCATTGGTACGTTTACCGTAACAACCACCGTAATACATTCTACAATCGTCAGCAACTCCGGTTTACACTACATTGAGTATGTAAATGCTCGTCACTTCTGCAGCTACCGCCTAAACGACCACAACTGGCCTTTTCATCAATTATACCTCTTATCCTATGTATTAATACGAGTATTACATTATTTATTTACACTATGTTCAGTTCTTTCTGTGACTTTCTACACTTTCCACCACAACAAAGCGTTATTGTGTACGTAGGGCACCGACGATTCTTTTGTACATTATTCTGTCAGGTCGTAACAACGTCAAACGGCTAGACAGTGCAAAGATTGTGCGTGTTAAAGTTAACTGAAAAGCTAATTTACTGTCAAGGTTTAAGAATCAAGAAGAGAGACGTACTTTTATAAAAAAAATCTTGTAAAAATTCATTAAGAAATAACAATAAATAATTACAGATGGAAAATCAATGCACTCTTTATTTCTTAGTTCACACAAGTTTGACTTTGATTTCTTAAGATGCTTGAACTTTTGCATTGGGGCTAGTAAGCGGTTATGATATTATTTCTGTATTTGTAATACGGAATCCGGTGTAGATCACCATTTATCTTCTTAATGAAATTCAAATGGCAATAGCATTTTATGAGAACATCTTTTATGACTTTTGATATGTACAAAAATTACAATGGGCTGATTTAATACAAAAGTCAAGTATCCTTATACAGCCACAGCACATGCATGCGTCTTAATACCATAACAACTGATAGCGAAGTTAAGACTTCTGTAGAATAACCCCAAATATCAATTAATTAATATTATAATGCTATTAATTAGGTGATTTCAAATTGGCCTAGTTATTTGTCCAAAGTAAGCTGTATTTGCCTGAGCCTGATAGGGCGAAAACTTCTGCTGACCGAGGACAAATAACTGGGCCAATATGAAATCACCTAATTAATAAATATTTTATTAATTAACTATTACCATTTTGGTTAAAAACATTCTTATAACTTTCCTTTAGTTCACATTGAAGCCAAATGTATCCCTTATCCATTCATGGTGCCAGTCTGCTTTTATAGACTTGACTTTGCTTATTCTGACATGCATCCTTAAAGTGACATTGTACATATTAATGAATAAAGCACTGTACATTGTAAGGAAGCATTCTTTTCGTCTTAATTTCGTAAATCGTTTGCTAGAACGTTAAATGTTTCAACTTCGTCGTCCATTTTGTTGGTGTACAAAATCATAATAGTCGTAAAATCCACCAACTGGTTAAATACAACTATAATATCAAACCGTACAAAGTGGTTCAATCATTCTATAGGTTCAAGTATTCCAAACAGAGTTATACGAAGCACAAAAGTTTCAAAACAGTCAGAAAACGGAAAACAAAATGGCTACCTTTAAAAATAATTTCCAGCGTATTTCTCATAATAGGCGAGTTTCGACAGCCAATGAAAATGGACGATTTCTAAAATCCTATATAAGGCGATTTTTGTAGCCAATCCAAACGAAGGAAACCCTTATTATGCGAGTTTTGTTGATATTGGCCGAGTTTGGTCGATATTGAGCGAGTTCTGGCATATATTGTCTTCGATTGTCTGGTATTGGTACAGCAATTGTCTCCGTATCTCGTCAAATACGTAATTGTTAATAAAATGTAATGTTACCAAAATGTACAAACTGAAATGAATGTACAAAATGCCCCTTGTGACCCTTGTTATTCAATCAAAAATCTCAAACTTTTGAATAACAAAGTTCGCACTTGTGAAAAGAAAATCTTACTCTACCCAATAGTGGTTGGCAACACATATCCGATTTCAAAAGGCTCAAGCGCAAGCTAATAAATTGAGCCTGTTTTCATTGATTACGATATAAGTTCTTCTTAGCAGAAGTACATCTGAGACTTTTGACCAGGAACGATCTTGCCAGAATTTATAATCGCCGATATCTCTGCGATTAAAGTAGCAAGTCAAACATGCTTCAATATTCTCTGTGTGCGTCCGTAACATTAATGCTTGAATTTTATTTGCACCACCAAATTGTGTTGCCCTATCAGAACAAAACACACTAACAATACAATATCCATGAAGCGTGTATAAATGTGAAAGAAAACATACAGTATATGTTATGCTTTCAATTCGAACTGATTGTATCGTTAAACATGAGAGCGAGAGAGCCCAATGCTTTAATGCCGACTTTCAGCGACTTTAACATAGTTTCTATAACCGAAATAGGAAACCTATTCTCCTTTGACATGTTCTGCCTGGCGAAACCATCTCTAAGTCTTTTGTAAACTACACAATCATGGATAATATGGATAATATAAAGATAAAATGAATAAGCGCTTAACTCCGATATCTTGCTGATCTCAAAGTACCATCGGTAAGAAGTATTCCCTGATGGTAAACAGTGGCATGGTAATTTTAATGCTGCACCATGAAATTTCACTCAAACGCTCAACACTTGCTGATGTCATCTCAGAAGGAATATAGCTGAAATGATCTAACAGCTTACACGAATCATTTTCTGACGCTAGCATAGTATAGAACGTTCTGGTCTGAATACAAACATAGACAGGAAAACTATCATCAGAATAGAACATTTGAGTATCAAATTACACACATAAATTGTCAGATACATATGGAACCAGTTTAAAAGCCATAACAGCTCCACATAGCTCTAATAGTATGATTCTTCTCAGGTGCAAGTTTGCTTTATTCTCAACAATAAACCCAACATGCGTGTGCCATTTTAACGTGTTATCTTTCACACATTTCACAGCAGATATTGAAATTAATCGAGTGATATAAAAATATAGGCAATACATCATAATTACGTCTAAAGATACGATTGACGTAGATTGTTTTACCATATAGAAAGAAACATTTCTTCAAATTTATTTAACATCGTTCATGGCGACTCGTATTTGAAATAATCATCTTTAAATGTTTTTATCATGACTTTAATGATTGCAAGCTATTTTACCTTTGTATGATAATAAAACTTAGACAGCATTTGAAGTAGAACTGACCTTTTATATATGTTTTTAAAGGAGCGGCCGAATTCAAAATATCTTCGGAGGGAGAGTTGAGTGTCTCATCCGGTACAACATTTGATTACACCACTACACCGAATTATACTTTCATTGTCATGGCAACTGATGGTGGGCTAGACGATATGGAAATGTCAACAAATGTGTCTGTCACTGTGAACATAGAAACAGGTATCAACAATTTGCTAATTACGTATCACTATTTCATATATTTTGAAAACTTATTAAAACCCAAACGATTTATGATTCAATTTGAATTATTGCTACAAAAGACGTAGTATACGACGTGCTCCTATGTAATGCACTCACGTCGAATATAGTTTACTTTAGGACAAAGGTAAAGCAAAATGAGTTGATACGGCATATACAACGATAACGTTGCAGTAAAAGTGTGTATAAAAATAAAATTGAAGTAATTTGAATGAATTAAAAAAATGATATAATGATAATATAAATCAGTCTTGCTTTATCATTTGATGGGAAATGTAATATTACTATTTGCATCAACTGCTTTTTTCAGAGCCAGAGTTTCAGACCCCTACCCAAGTAAAGATAATGGAAGATATTGATTCCGGTGTAAATGTGTCTAGATTAATGGCCACGGACGAGGATAAAAGTGGGGACCTGGTTTTTGCTCTTGTCAAAGAGGTTAGACACTGAATCTTGTATGTGGTCTTTAACACATGGTATACGTTGTTTCCTGTTTAATATAGCCAGCGTGGATTTTCCTTCATTACACATTGATCTTATTAACAAATGTTACTCCGCGTGCGTATAAACAAATTAATTGGCAAAGATACTATATAAATTGGCAAAATCCTAACAAGTCATTTGTTTAGTCAGTATTTTATACATTGAAACTGGAAATGACATCATGAAAATGTTACAAACTAATACATCATCCTACCGTAAATGACTTTTTCAAATAAAGCTTCGTTTAAAGCATGATGAGTATAATGAGATATTGTTGTTTTTATTGAAAATCATATTAGTATGCTTTCTTCTTGTAAACATAATTAACGCGATCTTATGTATTGTGGTTTTAAATTATTCCGGTTACTGCATATCTGCAATGCATAATTTGTGGTATTCCGCTTATCACTAGAGAAGATGAAAAAGGTACATCACCTTTGCTCGATTTTACTGGAAAAAATGTTATAAAATATTCTGACACTCGTTATTATTTTATACACAATGAATTAAACTGGTCCACTTAAAATGTTATAAGGCTCGCATACAAAATTCCTGTACTCATTGTGTTCTGTATGTTTAGTTTAAACATATTTATTTTACAACGATTGTGAAACAAGTTATTACAAGATTTTATTAATTACTCTTGTTGACACGATTTTACGCGAGAGTGTGGTCGTGTTGTGGGAGAAACCGGAGATCCCGGAGAAAACCAACTTGTTCGGCTGGGTGACCACATACCAAACTCAAGCCGGACAAAAACCTCTGTATAACGACATGTTACATGTATACTGACACATATATATTGTATGAAATGAATTCATTTAAAGTACTTATACATCTCAAGCTATACGCTGATGGTTTGTCCGAAACATTTTGTATCGAGGAAAAGAGGACATTTACCTAGCAATAGATTATACTCATAAATAAAAAAATAAATGAACTACATACGTATGATCATTGTGATAATTGTATATACATATTATAACAATATTTCGCTTAACGATCAGAACAAATTCTTTGTTCAATGTTACATTTATTTTGAATGATTAAATGCATTGATTGAGTTCATTTATTTTCATAAAAAAAAACTGAATAATGATTGTGTATGCCTCTTTTTATCATAATTATTGTAAAAATAGAGCCTGATATGTTCTGCCTTTACCGGGATAAACAATATTTAGAATATAACCTACATTGAGCCAATGGTATCGCACATTGGTCTTAAGGAAGTACAAAGTGTAACAGTAATGAATTGCATGTTATAGATATGACGTCCTCATTTTGTTCCTTGCCTTGCCAAGAAATGAAGTAACTCCACCAAAGGTCACTCAGTGGTTCATCAGGAGTGTATTGTGATCAAAATTGAACCTAGTTATCGAGATCTAACCATCAAATTCCACATAGCGAGCAAACTCCAACCCATTTGTCTTTTTATGGCTAGGTTCCAAAACAAAAGTTGGAAGGCTGATAGGCTAGTGCACTGACTGAAAGTGTAGCTTATATTTAAGAAATATGCTGAATGGCCAGTCCGAAGTGGTGTATTATATTCCTTATATTATACCGAACACATTTTAACCATTTAATAACTTTAAAGCGCATTTGATGTGTTTTATTCAATAAATCTAATAACGTTTACCTGTGAAAAATGTCCCTGTGAAACTGCAAGCAGCACTCACCGGTTTAATGTTGTAAGCGGTCCACACTATATGACGTCAGCGGTCCACATTATATTTTAGGCTAGGTCCGGACCGGCCAACAACATGATATGGACCGCTGACGTTATAAAACTGAATTTTTATTAAAAACATTGATATACCTACCGATCAACTTTATATACACAAAGAAAGGACATATTTATGTAGGGTGTAATATTCTAACTTATCTTACCCATATTCAATCGTTTGACAGGATTATCGGTTTGTAGTTGAGGATGGTGTTTTGAAAACGTCCACCAGCGTTAATTCTTCTTCTTTCGATGTTGATCTTGCCGATGTACTAGACAGCGTGGACTTAAGTTTCAAGTATTTACGTGTTGTTGTTTACTTCTTTTTCCTGATAATGTAATGACATAGAATCGAATGCATCAGTTCTGTTTAATCATTAAAGACAATAACATGAATTACTGTGAAAACATTTGTCATGGTGACTTAATTGTTTCTTTAGTTATATGCTTGTAATGATAAACAAATGCATAAGGTTTAGGCAATCGTGTGCAATAAAAAAAGTTTCCACTTGAAAAAGGAATGAAATCGACTGTTGTTTTACTGATTAAACAACCAATCAACAACTTTTTAAATGGAGACTTTAAAACATTCTTTTGCAGTGTCACAGACGGGAAATATTCAGACGAATTAACATTCAGTGTGAAAATACAAGACTTGAATGATAACTTGCCAGAGTTTAGTGAACCATCATATAATATTACAGTCTATGAAAAAGCGTCAACAGGTTTGTATGCTGGATTTAGCAATATATGTTCTATACTTTCTTCATGCCTGGTATATTCAAATGCATTTCGACTACCATGCTAACACGTGATACCAAACAGATTGATCCAGGTTTTAATTGTAATAATTTCTGTTGGTATCCTTACAACTTAGTGCTACTGAATGTAAAGTTCATATCCTATTACTGTGCATGTGTACTCTCGCATTTGAAAAGGCATATTCAACGAATGCAATAAAATCATATTATATTTTCAGACGATACGGTCCTCACGTTAAGTATTACGGACAAGGACCGAACCAGCGCTTTCAATAATATTTCTACCAGCATCCCAGATACAGCAGACGTTCCGTTCAAAATGGTTAATTTTGATGTAGTCGTAAAGTCCGGAGAGAGTCTGAATTACACAGAGAAAACCAACTACACGTTCAACGTTGTTGCAACAAGCGGCAGTGGCACTAGTCGCAATTCAGCAACGGCGGCAATTTCAGTGACAGTGGAATCAGGTAAGGGTTAACATTGTCTGTCTATATATGTATTTGAAACCTAGCGAGGATTAAGAGTAAAACATTACAAACGATACCAGAACAGTAATTATATTAACCGCGTTTCGTTTAAGAAAATAACCCTTTTCATAATTATTTAATTGAAGATATTATGATAAAACACATTTTCCTCTTATGACACGACGACGTTCGAAATTCAATGCATAAATAATCTTGTTTATGAATGAAACATTGTTTTTAGTTATTATTTAACACAAACCTATTGCTAGAAAGACTATGTTAGACGGAGATTGATACCCTCCTTTATTAAAAGCCAGTACTAGCGTTTATCATGTACCTATAAAATAGTGTTCAATTAAGGAAAGAATTGCCGAATTGGTATTATTATCGGGGTATGAACGCCATTGGGCTGGTCAAAGCGTGTGAAGTCCGAAGAATTCATTATTTCATTTAAGAATTGTTAAAAATACTTTATTTCATTTAAGAAAACCTTTCATTAAATGTGAATGTAATAATACTTCAATTGCCCATTTTCAGGGCCAGAGTTTCAGGCCCCTGCCCTAGTAGAGATAATGGAAAATATTGGTCCCGGTAAAAATGTATATACCTTAATGGCAACGGACAAGGATAGAAGTGGGGACCTGGTTTTTGCTCTTGTTACAGAGGTTAGACACTGAATCTTGTATGTGCTCTTTAACACATGTTATACTTTGTCTCCTGTTTTATATAGCCATCAAGCATGTTTTATGCATTACACATTGGTCTTATGTTAACAAATATTACTCGGCGTGTTTGTAAACAAATTAATTGGCAAAGATACTATAAAATTGGCAATATTCTAGCAAGTCATATGTTTATTTCTCACTTTGTTCTTATGTTAAACAATTATTTGACATCTAAGTAGAACAATTTGCATCTTAATCTTAGAGGAGAGCGCGGTATTATGTCTCGATTTCCTGAAAACATTTTTAAAAACAGTCAGTATTTTATATATTGAAACTAGAACTGCCATCAAGAACATGTCACAAACTAATACGTCATCCTACCGTAAATTACTTCACTATGCATTCTACTTGTAAACATAATTAAAGCGATCTGATGTATTGTGGTTTTAAATTTGTCTTGGTACTACATTTCTGTAATGCAAGTAGCCCGGAGGGCTTTGCTTTGTGGTTTTCCGCTTATCACTGGAGCAAATGAAAAAGGTAGGTCGCATTTGCTAGATTTTACTGGACAAACTTGAGATAAAATAATCTGAAACTCGTTATTATCTTATATACAAATGAATTCTACTCGTACACTTACTACGTTACTTTATGACGACACGTTACAAATCCTATATATCTTGTATGAAATGAATTCATTCATATTATTTACATATCTCAAGCTTTACGCTGATGGTTTGTCCCAATCATTTGGTATCGAGACAAAGTGCACAGTTACCAAATATTGACTATACCCCCTAATAAAAAATAAATAAACTACATACATATGATCATTGCGTTTAGTGAATGAACATATTATAACAATGTTTCGCATTACGTTCAGAACAAATTCCTTGTTCTGAGTCACATTTATTTCAAGAGATTTAATGCATTGATTGAGTTAATTTCCTTTCTTCAAAAACTGAAAACTGATTGAGTATGCCTTTTGTATCGTAATAATAATAAAAATTAGAGCCTTATATGTTCAACCATAACCGGGACTAAGAATATTTAGAATATAAGCTACATTCAGCCAATGGTAATGCACATTGGTCTTAAGGAAGAACTAAATGTAACAGTAATGAATTGCATGTTATAGATATGACGTCCTCATTTTGTTCCTTGCCTTGCCAAGAAATGAAGTAACTCCACCAAAGGTCACTCAGTGGTTCATCAGGAGTGTATTGTGATCAAAATTGAACCTAGTTATCGAGATCTAACCATAAAATTCCATCTAGCGAGCAAACTCCAACCCATTTGTCTTTTTAAGGCTAGCTTCCAAAACATTTGAAGTTGGAAGGCTGATAGGCAATTGCACTAACTGGGAGTTTCGCTTATATTCTAACTTATCTTACCTATAGTCTATCTTTCGACAGGACCATCGGTTTGTAGTTGAGGATGGTGTTTTGAAAACGTCAACCAGCGTAAATTCTTCTACTTTCGATGCTGATCCTCCCGTTGGGACAGACAGCCTAAAACTAAGTTTCAAGTATTTACGTGTTGTTGTTTACTTCTTTTCCTGAATATGTAAAGACATAGAATCGAATGCATCAGTTTTGTTTAATCATTAAAGACAATTAAATGAATTACTGTGAATCCATAAGTCATGGTGACTTAATTGTTTGTTATAATTAACAAATGCATAAGGTCAAGGCGATCGTGTATAATTTTGTTTGTTTGTTTTATTGCCTTGTTAACTTGAACAGAAAGTATTGACTAGATATAACCAATCGTTTTCACTTGATAAAGATATAAAATCGACTGTTATTTCTACTAATGGGACAACCAATCAACAACTTACTCTATAAATGGAGACTTTAAAACATTCTTTTACAGCGTAACGGACGGGAAATATTCAGACGAATTAACTTTTGATGTGGAAATACAGGATGTGAATGATAACTCACCAGAGTTTAGTGAACCATCATATAATATCACAGTCTATGAAAAAGCGTCAACAGGTTTGTATGCTGGATTTAGCAATATATGTTCTATACTTTCTTCATGCCTGGTATATTCAAATGCATTTCGACTACCATGCTAACACGTGATACCAAACAGATTGATCCAGGTTTTAATTGTAATAATTTCTGTTGATATCCTTACAACTTAGTGTTACTAAATGTAAAGTTCATATCCTATTACTGAGCATGTGTTCTCTCGCATTTGAAAAGGCATATTCAACGAGCGCAATAAAATCATACTATATTTTCAGGCGATACGGTCCTCACGTTAAGTATTACGGACAAGGACCGGACAAGCGCTTTCAATAATATTTTTAACGACATCCCAGATACAGATGTTCCGTTCAAAATGGTTAACTTTGATGTAGAAGTAAAGTCCGGAGAGAGTCTGAATTACACAGAGAAAACCAACTACACGTTTGACGTTGTTGCAACAAGCGGCAGTGGCACTAGTCGCAATTCAGCAACGGCGACAGTTTCAGTGGCAATAGAATCAGGTGAGGGTTAAAATTGTATATCATTCTATGTTTTTGAACCCTAGCAAGGAGTTAAACACAACAAACGATTCCAAAATAGTTATTATATTTACCGCGTTTCGTCTGAGAAAATATCCCTACACATAAACACATCTACGACGTCTTATGACTCGTCGACGGCCGAGTTTTAATGCATAAATAATCATTTCACAAATGAAACATTGTTTTTATTTATTTATTTATTTACCATAAACATACAGCTTGATAGACTATGTAAGACGGAGAATACTACCCTCCTTTATTAAACGCCAGTACTAGCGTTTGTTATGTACCTATAAAATAGTGCTCAATTAAGGAATGTATTGCAGAATTGATGTCAATATCGGAAAATGAACGCGAAAATGTGTGGAGTCCGAAGGATTCATTATTTCATTCAAGAATTGCCAAAAACATACTTCATGAGAAAAAACCTTTTTGTAATCCTTTCTTACCCATTTGTAAATAGAACGACTCGATTGTAACAGGAACATTTTATCAAATGACGTCACAATAACGCGGGAAAAGATCAACCACTCATTTCAAATCATTTTCAAACGTAAAATTGAAACACTTATGGCAACAGTACATTAATCATATCATAGATTAGCAGTTTCTAAAAGTTGATAAATATTTTTCGTGACCTGCTGACACAGTACAAACAATAACAAGAATTGCGATCCGAACATATCCGAAGATGTTGCATTCATTGGATGATTACCGCAATTGCCGAAGGACAATTCATTTAAGAAATGTAAGTTGAGGTGTATATATTTCAAATTGTTTAGAGCGTAACTGTCATTCGGTTATTATGACATATTTATTCAAAATACCAGTTTGCAATTGATTTACAGGTATTTGGATATTGGTTACATTCCTGTTGCATTAAATATCTAAATTATTTTAACACCCATTATTATAGGTACGACATATGAATGTAGTTGGTAACTAGTTTGTAGATATGAAACATAAATGTGATTGGTCACTGGTTTGCAATTAGTTGCTGATTATTGCCAATCATTTCCTATCGAGTTGACATCCATTTCAAAAACAAGCCTTTAAATATCTGTATAGATCGGGTAACAAATAGGCAACACTCGGAACCCAGTTGCAATGCCGATAGGTAAACAGTTGTCGAGTCAATAATGTTATAACGATCGGGGCTTTAGTCGACCGTGGTTGTCATAAAAGGCACTTTGTTAGGTTGCCAGGAGTCGGCAATCGGTCGTGGGGCTAAATGACAGAACCATTTCACAAACAAATCAACTACAAAATAAAAAGTTTTCACGTTTCACGGTTAATGAATACAACTACGAATGAAAATAACCGCCGAATTAAAACTTGTATTTGACTCAAAACTGCTTACGAAATAATATCGTGATATAATTGTTTGTTTATCATTCTTGATGGCTGACTTCCTATGTTCAATCCTACACACACTGAAATTTGAATATTCCATTTTAAATCTTTGGTGTTCGAGACAGCAATGACAGAAAAGTCAATATGTATTCGTATAAACACGTCTTTAAAGTTGAAAAGCGAAAAGTTGACATATATTTTTGTATATGAAATTGTGACCTCGTCAACCAAACTGAGACATTCGTTGGATGACGTCATTGAAAAATCATATTAGTTCATGTGATCAAACTGACGAAGACAAAATCAATAGGAATTGGATAGAATTTATGGGTATGTTTATAAACGTATTTTAGAAACTTATATTGCACAATATAAGACAGTCTGCTACACAAAATATACAAATGTCACTTTATAGTTAAGAAATAGTTCACACCACTTGGTGTTTTTTGGCATAATAAGGACCTGTCAGTCAGCCCCCGAGGGTGTATAAAGCCTCGGCCCATTCACCTTTAGGAGCTGACTGCCCGCCCGGTCGTAATAATGCCCGAAGTGTTGTGTTACATTTCTTATAATATGCTGCCCACTTTATATATTACTATTTACTTTTTTAAAGCGCTTTTGATAAATTTCATTTAACAAAACCAATAATGTTATTACGATTTGTTTCGCCTTGTGAAAATCGCCTGCAGCACTCACCATTTATGTGAAGACAGCCATATCATTTTTTGCGAGGTCCGGACAATATGGACCGCTGGTTGCATTTAACTTAGATGTTTATTAATATACAGTGATATACTAATCGATTAACTACATATACGCAAGTAATGACGAATTCATGTAAGGTATTGTATTCCATTGTGCTTTATATTTCACACATAGAACTGTTGTTTGTACTTTAATTCTTTCAGGTCCCAGATTCAGTAAGCTTTACGTAAATACCACTGTTGATATATCTGAAAACGTAACTGTTGGAACATCAGTGTTTATGGTCGAAGCAAGAGACCCTGACAACCTTCCAAGTCCAAACCTAAATTACACAGTGGTCGAACATTCTTCCGATGTATTTACTTTTGATGGAAACACGTTGACAATTGGCGAGACACTAGATGCTGACACGGTACAGTCGCATACTGTAGTGTTCAGGTACGTTTGAACAGCATACTGACATAAATGCGTCTGGAGTGCATTACCTTGGTAGGAAACGATACTAGTACTCTATTTGAGGGACAAAAGGGCCTGCTCGAAGGACTTGAAGCCAAATTAATAAAAAATACCTAACATACTAGATCATCCCTTCGCTCTTGAAGATGTTCAGGTTTTAACCAAGAATAATATAATGTTAGTTGATATAATCATTTTTTGTAAGTTACGATCAGAAGACTTATTGCTTAAATTTTAAACAGACGTGAAATCACACACACGCGCGCGCGCACGCACGCACGCACGCACGCACGCACACACACACACACATACTTATAATAAATCTAGTAGGGATTCTAACTGGTCCCTGTTAACCACGGCCTACACGAAGACCTTGCTCATAGACTTTTTAAATTGCCAAATCACTCCAAAATGTCCGTTTTATTGGAAGGACTCGATCAACATATTCGGAAGGTAGAGACATTATTCACTTCAAGATTTTTGCACATACTTGAACTATTACTCATTGAAGATACGAACATAGATACAGTGTTCAAAACCAATCGAATATTAATCAAGGGACAAAATTTAAACATCAAACAAGGAAAACAACATTAACATCAAACCAGGGACACAACATTAACACCAAACATGGGACGCAACATTAACATCAAACCAAGGACGCAACATTAACATCAAACCAAGGACGCAACATTAACATCAAACCAGGGACACAACATTAACATCAAACCAAGGACGCAACATTAACATCAAACAAGGGACGCAACATTAACATCAAACAAGGGACGCAACATTAACATCAAACCAGGGACACAAGATTAACATCAAACAAGGGACACAACATTAACATCAAACCAGAGACACAACATTAACATCAAACCAGGGACACAACATTTACATCAAACCAGGGACACAACATTAACATCAAACCAGGGACACAACATTAACATCAAACCAAGGACACAACATTAACATCAAACAAGGGACGCAACATTAACATCAAACCAGGGACACAACATTAACATCAAACAAGGGACACAACATTAACATCAAACCAGGGACACAACATTAACATCAAACAAGGGACGCAACATTAACATCAAACAAGGGACACAACATTAACATCAAACCAGGGACGCAACATTAACATCAAACAAGGGACACAACATTAACATCAAACCAAGGACACAACATTAACATCAAACAAGGGACGCAACATTAACATCAAACAAGGGACGCAACATTAACATCAAACAAGGGACGCAACATTAACATCAAACCAAGGACACAACATTAACATCAAACCAGGGACACAACATTAACATCAAATAAGGGACACAACATTAACATCAAACCAGGGACACAACATTAACATCAAACAAGGGACACAACATTAACATCAAATAAGGGACACAACATTAACATCAAACCAGGGACGCAACATTAACATCAAATCCAGGACACAACATTAACATCAAACAAGGGACACAACATTAACATCAAACAAGGGACACAACATTAACATCAAACAAGGGACGCAACATTAACATCAAACCAAGGACGCAACATTAACATCAAACAAGGGACACAACATTAACATCAAACAAGGGACACAACATTAACATCAAACCAGGGACACAACATTAACATCAAACAAGGGACGCAACATTAACATCAAACCAAGGACGCAACATTAACATCAAACAAGGGACACAACATTAACATCAAACAAGGGACACAACATTAACATCAAACAAGGGACACAACATTAACACCAAATGAGGGACGACACATCAAAAGACATTTAACATCAAATAACTTCCCATCATATACCGTTAACAACAAAAAGCCGTTGTTTTTTGAAACACCGGTATTGTAAATAAGTATAACTATTGAGGCTACAGGTACAAATTAGGTAGCGTAAACTTTGACCAACTATCAAACAATCTTATTCTTTAATATTCATGTGTTTTTATTTAAGTGTATCGGATGGCAAATACACAACAAATAGTTCAACATTGACGATAAATGTTGTGGATGTGAACGACAACTCTCCAGAGTTTCAGAATGATACATATAGCAAGCTAATAAATGAGAATCACCTGATTGGTACGTATAGTGTATCAAAGCACAGACGATTGAAAACAGATATTATGAAATGATACTTATCTAACTTAAAGTCATAAATATTCAAACTAAAGCTTCCCCAATTGTTAAATGTTCGAGTTCCATGCAACATGTCAGCTACATGTTTATTATTTATCTATTCAGAAAGTCTAATACATATACGTTGCTTCATTTTCATATTAGACACTGAGATTTTGACTGTAATGGCCGCAGATAATGACGCCACAGCGCCGTTTAATACCATAGGTTACTCCATCACAGGTATAAATTTAATTATTTTTTTCATTCACTAATTTAGTGAAAATAAGGGACCAAAGAATGTCTTTCATGACCTTCACGCTATAGATTTACATATTTGCGTCGCTTTATTGTCTTTATTGGCTAGGTTTAATATGTTGCATAGGCCACTTTGACCCACCGTAGACGTATATATCATATATGTCATTAATCAAATTGTGAAATAACCAAATACTGGATACACTTGATTCAATAGTAAAAATCTTAAGAAAACACTGACCTTTTATAACTTAATGCAATTTTCAGCGGGCGACGACCAAGAAGTTTTCGCTATAAGTGCCTTGACAGGGGAGATTACCCTTCATGACAAGCCTCTCTTGTCGACCTACACTCTGATTGTAACAGCAACTGATGGAGGACAGCCTCCAAACAGCGCAAATGTAACGGTCACGGTGACAGTTTCTGACGGTGAGCTTTCAGTGAATATAAACGAAAAAGTTGATCAATAATGTTTTACCTCAAAATCATCATATTTTTAGTATTTATATATACTTCAAAACATCTAATAAATGTTGCCTAATTTATTATACAGACTTAATGCGTTTGGTCCATAATGAAGCATTATTACAATTGACATATCTGTTTCATTTTTTTGTAGACTCCAATATTCTTGAAAGGTAAAAGCATTAATAATGATACTACAAAAAAGTTGTATGATAGGGTGTTCTTTAGAGCTACATACAATTTTGAAATTGTATATAGCACAATAAATTTAGTCTTAAACCGTTACCTTGGCAAAGCTTTTAAAACAGAAAGAGTAAATGTTTATTGGGTTCATTTTTGTGATCGTTTATATTTTCCAAGTTTCATAACAAACTCAAGTAATATTATTATTTTCACACAGAGTATATACTTTGTACACACGAAAATTGTATGCTTTACTCTATAAGAGTTTACACTCCAATTGTCTTATAAGTTGTTGATATAAAGAACAACATGTTGTGCAAACATTGCAGTTGTCCTGGTAACGAGTACTCTTAAACATGTAACATACAAGGAGGTTTCTCAAGTCAGCCGTTTTAATTATATAACATTTATCCTTATACAATAAATCAATGTGAAAACAGCCCTAAAGGTCATATTGGGCACACATTCGAGTAGTTTCGTCAACGATATAAAGAAATAAAACCCACAAAAGGGACACCTTATCGTTTTCCTTATTGTGCCTGACAATAAATATTGTCGTCAATTCCCACTGAGGAATTTGTATCACTTCCCATCGAATACTTTTTCATGCACTGAAAAGATGGATATTAACAATAAATAACAATAGAATAACTATAAGGGATATTTGGTCACATATTACCCTTCTTGTAGTTGTAATGATTTTACTTATAAAGGAAAATAAAAGTTTTATAAATTGGCCTTTCGTTAGGCCTGATTATTGAGAACGGTCTTTGGGGGTGTCTTGCAATTAATGAACAACACTTATAAACATCTTTCAGTAAGGCTGATCAAAGACACGTAACACAATTAAATAAGAATACATACAATGATAATGTGTTACAGTTTTGCCTACCGTTGGTTGATTTATCGGTACAGGAAAAGTTTTATTTATGCGATTATTTTCAAGTAAAAAACAAATATTTAAAACTGCGAACAAGTTTTACGAACACAGTAATATCTGCGTTAGCATATAATTTATTTTGAGTCATATTTTAAGTCACAACCTTGATTTGCTGCTTTCTTCGTAAAACGAAACACTATGTCCTTCCACCTCACCCCATTAGATGTATTAATCCCTTATGTCATTTCCTATATTTGATCAGTTACGCACATGGTATATCAGGCCTAAAACATGAATGACGAAAGGCCATTGGTCAAGGAATGGTCGCGCGGTGACCCCATATTTTTCAATATTGGATAACTAATCTTATCAAAATGGCGTCTTTTCTGATTCCGATAAATTAATGAAACATTTATCAATTGAACAGGCTGTTGATGTAATATACGTCACAGGTTTAGTAGGTAAAGAAAAAACGGGACACAGGAACCCATATCCCATATAGAGACACTTTATTGCCCCGTAACTAATAATATATCATTTTCACAGATGTTGTCGATGAGTGTGTTTCGAGCCCATGTGGCGAGAATGCACAAGCTTGTAACCCCCTTCTCAACGATTTCAAGTGTGTATGCAAACATGGATGGACTGGTCAGTTATGCCAAACTAGTGAGTCTTTAGTCATATTACCTTGCTTGAAATACATTTACATATACCAGTTTTGAAAGTGCTGTCGTTTTTTTTTATGTTTATTCGTTAACTATTGTATCTGGACGGTAACAAGCAAGCGGAGCTTAGCCGTACATTACTAACGGGAGGATAAATTACGACGCTATACACGCATACGCCCATTATTTATTCAATATTGTCAACGACAAGGTTTAAGAAAAGAACCCTTAGATCACTTTCGTACTGGAAGCGTTCTTGTATAAGGTTGTTTGAGCAGTATATATATATATATATATATATATATATATATATATATATATATATATATTTATATATATATATATATATATATATATATATATATATATATATATATATATATATATATATATATATATATATATATATATACGCTTAACGTTTGAATTGTGTAATGTTGATAGACATATGGAGATGAAAATGTGAAATGCTGCGTTATGTACGTATTGTTTATTTTTGTTTCTTTGCACAGATATCGACGAATGTGATGGAAAAGTATGTGGTAACGGCGGTGACTGTGTAGACGGTATTGCCATGCACACCTGTAACTGCAGTCATGGGTGGCAAGGGGAGAACTGTACAGATGGTAAGTCAATTGATTAGTCCAAGCTTCTAAGACTTCTGCTGGATTGTTATGCTCAATAACCCTATGTCTTAATCGCACACACGCTTGCATTCGGGGGTTTCTTGGTAGTTATTAAATTTAAAGCTATTTTCTGTTCGTCCTAAAATGAACGATTAAACCAATTCCTAAACGGCATAACTCTGGTGATAGTTGTGTTTCGAATGACCTTAGAACTTGATCGAACTTGACCGTTACAAGGCGATACATAGCAATCCCTTATAAACATTCCTAGATTTGTTAATATATAATATGTATGCAATGTGCTGTTTGTGGAGTTTTGTGCTGTTCTTCCACGTTTCTTGTTTGTGATTGTATGTTCTATGTCTTTAGCATTTACCCAGTGCGATTAAACCAGGTTTATGTATAAACCTTTTGCTACTGAGCTTGTTTCTGTAGCTTTTCGCATAGATATTAATCGATACGTAATATTTTCTATCAGTACCATCAGCTTTCAACCTTATTTTATCTCCTACTTAAATTATTGTCTGCACAAGTTCTAAACAACTGAATTTGAAAAGAAAATAGGAACAAACAGTGAAACACTTATTTAACTTGGGAGATATCCACAATTGAAATTGATCCAGAAATGACACTAGCACCATTTCATCTCGATTGGAAATTCGCAAACTGACACCCACGTTTATGTGGTTTTCTCATTCGAATTAATAAAAGCAGTAGTAGAATTGTATATCAGGAACTTCAGTTCTAAGTTTTAATCGGTTTTATAAGGAAAATATACTGTTAAAGTTTCAATGCTCTATCTTTGACTGTCTCTGTCTGTTACTTTGGCTCGAAGAGAAAAAACAATGGAATGACAACACGCATGTGTCTGTATAATTAGTATATGATGTCTTTACACGTTCTGTGTCTCTAATTAAGTGAGGCAAAGATTTGATCTTAATCTGACTCAACAAGATTTTGCTAATTTTGCCGTTTGGCAAATCACGATAGAGCCATTGTTCTTTAATCATTTCAGCTTGCGGCGGGAACAAGTACGGCCGCAATTGTGAGCATACATGTAGCTGTAACTCATCTCGTCTGTTGGACCCTGAGGCAATTCAGACCTGCAGCATTTCCACGGGCCACTGCCACTGTGTTTCTAATTGGATGGGCATGGACTGTAGTGTTGACGTGGACGAATGTACGGTTAGTGTCTAGATGATGAGCTAAGGGCAATGCCTCTCGGTTTTTGTGCGTTAAATTTTAGTACTAGAGGCGTTTAATATGTATGGTGGCATATTACTGCCGAAGGATAACCGGTTAATGCTCGAGAGTTATTTTGTTTTAACCGCTTAATTATCGCGATATTCATTTAGCTATCTAGTTAATGTTCGCTTACTTTTTCGGTAAAAATTTGACTACAAACAGGCTTGAAAGTGCCACCTGTTTCCTTTAATAACCGTACAACACTGACAGGTTAGCTAGTTATAGTCCACATAGTAAGTAACATAATAACTGGTCAACTAGTTAAGATTCGTGTTACCACTATCTATGAATGCAATTTTGGCTTCTGGCAGTTACTGGTTATCATAATTAGTGGTTATCTAAATAAGATTCGTTTTACCAGTTATCTATACTATATTATAGATTCATACAACTGGTTATCTACATAGTAAGTGGTAACACGAAGTTTATCTTGCTAACCAGTTACTATGGTACTCACTATGTGGAATTCTCAAACCCTAACAAGATAACATGTTAGAGCCTGAATCTGGCATGCATTCAACTGGTAACACGAGTCGGCTCTAGTTAACCAGTTATTATGTTTCTTAGTAGGTGGAATTTGCAAACCATAGATTGATAACCAGTTAGTTAGTTCCATTATGTTAGAAAATAACCGAGCGTGTTTTATGAATACTGTCCCAGTACTTCAAACTAAATAAGTATTGCAGAAAATCGTGAAACGCCCAAATACTGATGAGAGGCAAGATCAATAGACGGAAGACAATCTATACATTACCATATTTGATTTGTTCAGTTATTAAATGAATTTTTTTTTTGCCGTTAACATTTACGTTACAAAAACTGTTTCAGGTCCCTTTGATGGGTATAAATTGGCCAAGTAAAATCCTGACAGGACAAGATCATTCATCAGTGCATCTGTTCTGTGATGATTCAATAAAACTTATACAGTCACCTGTAACATATACATGAGTGGAAATATATATTGTTATTTTATTATGCAGTTTATACATGTTCCATTGATGCCACTTTAGTTAACTACTAAACTACTTATCGAGCTTGAGTTTCATTTCCTACTAAACACTCCCCTTTACTCGTGTGCCCACGTAGACGAGTTTGAATTTTCCGCTAGATAGTGTATATTAAAATGTCAATTCATACTGCAGTTCAGGGTAAAAGTGGTATATTGGCACAGGAGTTCAACTATCACACTTGTAATTGTGTTTTCCAGCCTCGTGAAGCAACATTAAGTAGTCTTAAAACGAGGAAAAATGCACTTGTTTGAACACAGGAAGCGGACTACAGAGCGGTTCATAATAACATCAATCTGTCCTCACCGGTGTGTTTTATATGTACACATTCTGGTTACATTTGTGTCCGGGTATCGGATTCTTGTATGGGGTGGCATGAATATACTTTTCTGCAGATTGTTCAGTATATTTCAGAGCTCCGCCTCACTTTGTGACAGCACGAAACAGGAAGTTTGCGAGAACAGCATTGGGAATTATAGCTGTGTTTGTGAACGTGGTTATTCGCGCACAGTTGACACTGCCGTTTGTACGAAAGGTATTCAATTTTTGCAAACATGAGAAAATATAAGACCATTTGGTTTATAAGTATTGTGTATATGTATTAAACCAATATTGTGTTTTAAAACTATTACTTTCTTAACATCAATAGACTGGTCCGGTTATTTTGCATTTTTGCTGGTTACTTTAAGTATATGCATAATACATAGATAGAGCCATGGACAATGCAAATGTACTATAGAAAGAACCATGGACAATGCAAATACAGTATAAATAGAGTCACAGAATATGCAAATGCAGTATAGAAAGAATCATGGACAATGCAAAACTGGTATTAATAGAGTCACAGATTATGCAAATGTCGTATAGATAGTGTCACGGACTATGCAAATGTCGTATAGATAGAGCCATGGACAATGCAAATGTAGTATAGATAGAGTCACGGACTATGCAAATGCCGTATAGATAGAGTCACGGACAATGCAAATGTCGTATAGATAAAGTCACGGACTATGCAAATGTAGTATAGATAGAGTCACGGACTATGCAAATGTAGTATAGATAGAGTCACGGACTATGCAAATGTCGTATAGATAGAGTCACGGACAATGCAAATGTAGTATAGATAGAGTCACGGACTATGCAAATGTCGTATAGATAGAGCCATGGACAATGTAAATGTAGTATAGATAGAGTCACGGACTATGCAAATGTCGTATAGATAGAGCCATGGACAATGCAAATGTAGTATAGATAGAGTCACGGACTATGCAAATGTCGTATAGATAGAGTCACGGACTATGCAAATGTCGTATAGATAGAGCCATGGACAATGCAAATGTAGTATAGATAGAGTCACGGACTATGCAAATGTCGTATAGATAGTGTCACGGACTATGCAAATGTCGTATAGATAGAGCCATGGACAATGTAAATGTAGTATAGATAGAGTCACGGACTATGCAAATGTCGTATAGATAGTGTCACGGACTATGCAAATGTCGTATAGATAGAGCCATGGACAATGCAAATGTAGTATAGATAGAGTCACGGACTATGCAAATGTCGTATAGATAGAGCCATGGACAATGCAAATGTAGTATAGATAGAGTCACGGACTATGCAAATGTCGTATAGATAGAGCCATGGACAATGCAAATGTAGTATAGATAGAGTCACGGACTATGCAAATGCCGTATAGATAGAGTCACGGACTATGCAAATGTCGTATAGATAGAGTCACAGATTATGCAAGTGTGGTATAGATAGAGTCACAGACTATGCAAGTGTCGTATAGATATAGTCACGGACTATGCAAATGTCGTATAGATAGAGCCATGGACAATGCAAATGTGGTATAGATAGAGTCACGGACTATGCAAATGTCGTATAGATAGAGCAATGGACAATGCAAATGTAGTATCAATAGAGTCACGGACTATGCAAATGTCGTATAGATAGAGCCATGGACAATGCAAATGTAGTATAGATAGAGTCACGGACTATGCAAATGCCGTATAGATAGAGTCACGGACTATGCAGATGTCGTATAGATAGAGTCACAGATTATGCAAGTGTGGTATAGATAGAGTCACAGACTATGCAAGTGTCGTATAGATATAGTCACGGACTATGCAAATGTCGTATAGATAGAGTCACGGACTATGCAAATGTAGTATTGATAGAGTCACTGACTAAGCAAATGCGGTATAGATATAGTCACGGACTTGGCAAATGTCGTATAGATAGAGTCACAGAATATGCAAATGCAGTATAGATAGAGTCATGGACTATGCAAATGTAGTATTGATAGAGTCACGAACAATGCAAAATGTCGTATAGATAGAGTCACGGACTGTGCAAATGCAGTATAGATAGAGTCACGGACTGTGCAAATGCAGTATAGATAGAGTTACGAACAATGCAAATGTCGTATAGATAGAGTTACTTTCTATGCAAATGCCGTTTTAATAGAGCAGATAGTAATACCGATAGAATCACGTACTACGCAAATGCAGTATATACAGAGTCACGAACAATGAAAACTCAGTATAGAAAGCGTTACGGACTGTGCAACTGCAGTATAGATAACATCATAGACTATGTTAATGCAATATAAATAGAGGCACATAATATGCAAATGCAGTATAGTTAGGAGTATGTAGTGTGCAGATACAGTATATGCACTTCAAACATTTAAAACAAATGATTAAATAAGTTCATATATTCTTTTTGGTGCTTTGTATATCTTATATGTTTTGAATAGTATAGTTTGTGGACATGTAATTAAATATTTATCTCATTACCTTATTTCAGACACTCCGTCTACATTGGAAAGTATGTTTTATTTTTGTATTGTTCTTGTTTCTAATAATTGTCATTGACCTGAAATTGAATTATGCTTATTGTGGACATATTGACAGTCGCTAAATTATTTATCTTCTTTCACAATAATAAGTCATTACGACTGCTGGTTTACACAGCATTAAGATTAAAGGTTCAAGTTTAATTGGCAATATCAGCAACACAAGTCTGAAATAGCATGTAGCAATTTTTTGAATTTTGCAAAAGCGTCTGAAATGTTGAGATTTCATGATATTTTAGAAATATATAAAAATCTATGAAAGTATAAAAACAGATTTAATTGATATAAGGATAATCTGTGGTTTCGTAAATTGAATGTTAAAATTATTTCAGCCATTTATAAATTCCTTGAGTGTACTTTACCTGTTCGTACTAACAGAGCAAAGATAAGCTTTTTAGAATATAATAAACAATGAATGTTAAATGCGTTACTTTTAAATTATTTACCTGAAAATATTTTTGAATAACTTTTTTGCTTTTCGCTTTTTTGTAACGAAGAAAACTAAAAGGAGAGTTCAGGAGTAGTATTCAGTACTTGTCTTGTTTGGATCTAAGAATGATTTAGCTTATCTGATTGCTCGATATAAATAACGGATCTATTTAGTAAATCGAGCTCATAAATTGACTTCAGTTACACATTGAATCCCTTTCGGGTAACGATCATTTTACATTTCCATTTCAAATTTTATTTTCATCTCATAATAGTTAAATGTAACTTTCTTTCATTGTAGCAAATTCGAATCAGTATGTGGTGAACATTTCTGTTGAAATCAGTCCTACAGCTAGTCAAGGGTGCACGGTAAATCAACTAAAGATTCCATCGATATACGAAGAAGTTGCGATGAAAGCTAAACAAATGGTAAACATTGCTTAGGAAGCACATAGTAACTCTGATGCTGGATTCAGTTCCTGCTAGCTAAGCCATCCGCACCAAGCACTCTCGTCCAGAATTTATCTCTTGGTTTGCGCTTTAAAAACCCACAGGCGTTGTTGTACGAATTACCTGTTTTATTTGTCATGCCTAAAGGTACACTTGAGGATCCGATCGTTCGACTTGTATAGGCCGAAAAGTAGGGACCGAATTCAAATATCCAAAAACCTATTTGTTGGAATAATAGTTGATTGTAATGTATGTTTACAAATTCAAATAGTCTGACCAAAAGATAAGCTCATGGACACTAGAATCAAAAATATAATTGAGATATAATAATTTACGATAGATAAGATAACTCTTATTTACTACGACAATAAAATATTAATTTGGCACTCTTAAATGCTGAAGCATATTTTCAGTGAAATTAATGCAGATACTTTTTCTTCACATGAAACCCTTTCAAATGATACCAATCTTTAAGTGAGTCACCATGCATCCACAATCCACATTCGTATTTGCGTATCAGATACCTTTTTTGTATTATTTTGGTCCTTCATGTTTCGTTGTAAACCGAGTGTGCTTTTGTTTTGGTCCTGTCATATTTCGTTGCACACAGAGAGTAATACAAATGTTCGTTTGTTAAGCATCAACTGTATTTGAAATATGTATGATGTGTTTTGTTGAAATCGAATGGTGTGAATTTCAGACACTTGACCTTTTTGCATACATATGATATATCTTTTTTTGTAAAAAAACAATCTGAGGTATATTTCAGCTATCCAGGGGCGCCCCCACAGGAAAGCAGATTAACATCAGGGACATAAGGTAAATAGGATCCAATTCATTCACACAACAAGGGAAGAAGCTTTGCCCATTTCCCCGACTAGAAAACGAATGTAATTTTGATACTTGTCAAGCTGTGACATTGTCCTGTCTAAAATAAAAACGGCTTTCACCTGCAGTGCGGATGGTTTCATTGCGGTGTATTTTATAAGAGTTTTACTGTTTCGGTTATGCTGAATCAAGCCCTTTCCATTATATAGCTCTGGGAACTGTCATAGTTGTTACGTCTAAATTTATTTAAAATACGATAAGACAGTGATTTGAGAGTAGTTTTGTACTTTAGAATGAGTCTGCTTGATTGTTCCCTTGTTTTGTGGTTGCTTATGCATTGTATCCTTAAACATTACTTGACTTCCATTGTTTCCTTAAACAATACTGATATTGTTGGCTTGCATTGTTTCCTTAAACAATACTGATATTGTTGGCTTGCATTGTATCCTTAAACAATACTGATATTGTTGGCTTGCATTGTTTCCTTAAACAATACTGATATTGTTGGCTTCCATTGTTTCCTTAAACAATACTGATATTGTTGGCTTGCATTGTATCCTTAAACAATACTGATATTGTTGGCTTCCATTGTATCCTTAAACAATACTGATATTGTTGGCTTCCATTGTATCCTTAAACAATACTGATATTGTTGGCTTCCATTGTATCCTTAAACAATACTGATATTGTTGGCTTGCATTGTTTTGTCTTGTTTTGATCCTAGGTCCTTGAACCCTTAAACATAATGCTTTATTTGGTTTCCCTTGGTTTGTGTTGTCTTGATTCTTGTGTTATTCAATGAATCCTAGCTAAGGTTAGGAGTACTGCTCCCAAAGCTGAATATGTATAATACACTCGTAGTTAAAGCCTTGTTTGTATATATTCATTTATCGTGCAATGTTTGTGTGTGTCTTCTTTGCCATTTGACCAAATATGATATTGATGCCATATCATTTGCATCTCAAATTAGAAAGAGGCATACATATCTCTTCAACCTTAACAACGAGAAGATAATACATAATTTGGCGTTGTGTAAAATATGTTTGACATGAAAACAATTGTTACCGAATGCAAAACATTTTTAACTACGTAACATGTCACGCAATAGATGCCGCCAATATATATGCCATCAGTAGATAAATGACGTTATATTTTCCGTTTACATCAAGTTTAGAATAGATCTAATCCTCATTCCGCAGTTTCATTTTAGTTTTATTTAAGTTGTATAGAGTTTAATATGAGACACGGTGTTTTCTTTCATAAAGGTGTGGTTCCTATATCATCGATGCACAAATTGCCATCAATAACAACAACGCAGAAAAAGCAAGTTTAAGCGTCGAGCTTCAGAAACTGGGAGAAGGGCGTGATGTAACATTCGGCGACGAAACTTTGCAGTTGGACGAGATAACAATTGATGAAAGGAACTGTACGTAAAATTTATCTTTGGTACTTTCTTAAAAGTACAAATCACGACATACAAAATACTTGGTAAAAAAAAGATTTGTTAAACAAGCCAATATAGTCGAAAAGGTAATGGTGATTCAATGTTTATTTTCTGTGTATCACAAGCAGGAACAACTTTTCATTTACAGTAACCCAAACATCAACTAGTGGAACTTATAACGAAAGACTCTGTGCGGTTTTCACCACTGTCAGTCCGTGTCCCAGTGGACAGATCTGTTCCGTAGAAAATGAGTCCCCAAGATGCAGGTTTGTTGTAGACAATGTTGTAGCGCTTGCCGAAGTACTCTTAAACAAGGGTTGAGTAGGTATTTATTTAAATGTGTGTTAGTTGATCTGGCTGTTCTCTGAACTCTTCTTGGCCTTCATGTTTATGCTGTCCCTGATAAGGCGTATGTGTTATACATATCTCGTTTGTTATTTGTATGGCATTGGTCCGTTAGGCACTAAATCATCATATTGATAATGTGTTAGGCTAAAGGGCTCCCATTAACTAACGGTAACTCCGTGTTACTTTTGATATAGGGCTTCAATTGTTCATAATTGACGGTAACTCCTTAGTACTTATAATAAAGGCTAATTTGCTTCCATAGTTTATAACCTACAGTAATTCCTTGGTTCTTTGATATAGGCTTATTGGTTTCCATAGTTTATTACTGACGATAACTTATAGTTACTTTTAATATAGACTAATCGGCGTTCAATGCTAATGACAGACGGTAACTCTTCGATCCTTTTAGAATAGGCTTATGGCCTGCCATTGTTTATAACGGACTGTTACTTCTTGGTACTTTTAATATATTCTTATGGGCGTATATTTGTTATAGCTGACTTTAACTCTGTGGTACTTATAATTTTAACAATTGACAATATACAAAACAAACTATAAATTTTCTTGGCTTAGAGTTCAAGCTTGTGTTTTATATACACGAACACCACATAACTAATTCTACTTTGTATTGTTAAAAGTTTTAATACCTAGATATCATGCTTTGTTGTCGAATGCATCCAAATATTACCTTTGAATTTGATTATTTCCTTATTTTTTCAGAGATGATATTAAAGGTAAGACTTTGGTTTGATTTTGACATTACTAAATGTTAAACTGACATTCTTTTCAGATTCAATACAAACACGTATAAAACAAACATAAATTTTGAGTCTTACACCCTCAAATTCTTAATAAATAATGCACTAATGGAAAATATTAATTACTATTAACAATATTATAACCGTGTGTTTCATAGCTGAAAACGCAAACATATTAAATGATTGGTGAATGGTTAAAGATTTAGGGCGTTCTACTATAGTATCATAAGGTAACAATACCGTGTTTTCTGCACATTTCATGCAAATTATACTCGGTGTCCTCCAAAAGATCTATTGTTTTCGACATTTGTTCATCCTTTTTAGTATATTGAAACAATTTTATTAAATGTGTTAAATCTTATTTTGAGTAATAGTGCATCTTCAAATATACAAGGTGTGTTGACATAAAAAGTTAGTAACAAGCAATATCCAATACAATTATTAATGAATGATTCCAATAAATATGCGGTTGGAAAGAATTGCCTGTTACATAAATATTGCATTTTTTTCGGCAATGTTTGTACTTGTGAAAGCATCGAATATTATAATGTAGTTGTTGTTTTCTTTTCAGACAACCTGCCGCTGATTCTAGGCCTCGGTTTGGGAGTGCCGCTACCACTTTTGTGTGTTGTCACCGTTCTTGCCGTTGTGGTGTACTCAAGAAGCAGGAAAGGGGACAGCAGACATTCAGGAGCAAAACAAGGGTAAACCTTTCAGATAAATTATAGCCTCCATATCATGTTAGAGTATATTTTAGTAATGTTAACCTAGGTTTTGTATGTATACATATACATCCAAATGACCCCTCTTTGCCTTCTTGAGTATAGTCGCCATTTTGATAGGGAAAATGTATTTATCGTAATAAGGCCATACCTCCAAATCGCGTCTTTAAACAAATAGGTTTTGGGCTTCCCAATCGGAAAACACGTTTATATGATCAAAGATCTCGTTGAATATTTGTAATATTTTTAATTCCTTTTGACTATAATTCTTATGTTTAAACAACTAATTTTATACTTTGAAGTATTATTCTTGGCATTTGATATAAAAAAAATCATGCATTCATTGTGAATCCCATGATCAACAATAAAAACAAATGTATTCATTTTGAAGTGGAAACGTAATTAGCAATTGGAAATGGTCCAGTTAGATGTCAATACCTGCAAGTCTTATTAATTATATGTTCTGTTCTATAAACCTTGAATTTTGATTTTAGTAACCTGCCCTGGCAAGAGTCATTTCCGGTTTCAAATTTCACGGGAATTCCACGGGCGCCGTCGTCACGCATGGACAGTCGTAATGAATCATCCGTAGGACCACGGAAACTCCCGAGATATGAAATCGGCCAGCAAGAAGAAATTTCATACAATCCGCTCGGCTCATACGGCAATGCCGGATTCTCAAAGACCATGCCCGCTTCTATGGATAGTTACGACATGAAACCGTTACACATGAAACCCTTCCATTGATAGATATGTTTTACTTAACATGCAATTGCTTTCTTCATAGTGTTTATTCTACAGCATAATTATCTTCATAATTTAATTGTTACAGAATAAGCTTTGTTCAGGAACATTCCGTTTGCTACAAATCTGTGTTTGCTCATACTTCTATATTAACATACATGTATACAGATTCGAGATATATTTTTACACTCAGTACCCAAAATTATTTATAAAATATATATAGGTATCATACATTAATATCATAACGAGGTGTTTAACTCGTACACGAAATCAAACTAGAAATAACATTGAATTAAGATAATGACAACAGTTATTATTTATTACTACGAAATAGTAAAAAAGTTTACTTTATATAAAAGATCTAAAGAATATGTATATACTATATTGTCACTAAAATCTGCAGTGAGATATAGCACAATGTGTTTACAATATGTTCGTATTTTACACTCACGAATAAGTTGCAATTTGCATAATATCATGTTTTTTTTAACGATACCTATTCATTGCACCATATATAATTTGTGCACTGGTTTCAAATCATAGTTTGCCATTTTAACGTCCTGTAGAAGCATCAGATCATGTTTTGTTTTTTTGTAATTTTGTAAGCTTGATTGTGTCATTATCCTAGTATAAGTATGCATGTATATATTTTATCAATATTCAAAAATCATTTTATATAAACTATGTGTGAATGTATATATGTTGGCTGGTATACAGTGGAATTTATGGGGAACAAGGCAGGCACAGCATTGGTGTTCATTTCCATGTTCCAAACACTTTGAGAACATCCGTCGTGTAGTTTGTTTTGTCTGTTTGTACATCCAATAACGACACACTGCTTTCCACTACGTCGTTGATAGGGAATTATTACAGTCTATTGTTTTCCATAATAACCGAAAGATATGGGAAATAACCAGCACTTCCTGTTTTGTTATGGAAATGCCTTCATTCAGCGTCGTAATGGCCGACTTGGAGACTATTCAGGGGAAGTAATTCGGAAGTTATTTATTACGGGGGTTGTCTAAATTGGGGAGTATTTGTTTTAGCCAAAGGCCATCTTCAACGAGAGTTGTTCAATTGTCGTAAGTTTAATTTTTACGCACATCAAATAATAAGGCGTCACAAGGATTCCAAAATCAACTTACCATAACCGACCAATACGCTGCATGGAATCAATGAGGCGCGGAAATGAAAGCCTGTCCGTATATATTTCGCAGAGTCTCAGTGATTCCATTCAATGTTTTGTCCTTATGCTTTGAGAGGCCAAAGAAAACATGTATTTTTAAATGATGTGTATTTATTCTGATATTCAAAAGAAGTCAATATAAAGGTAATTTATTTTTTATTGAAATATCAATACACTCCAGGGGTTTCACTCTTCAAACGGACAATTTATGGCCCTATGTGAAAGCAATTAACTTCATAGAAGATTTAAAATGTATTAATAATAATACTAACTTTGAAATCATACAATAGATTATGAACATGAGTGCATTATTGTATTGTATCATATTTCTACATTCAAGATCAACGTTAATGCTTTGATTGTTCATGTTGTGCATCCCTTGCCGAAATAAATGTATCTATCTATTCCAGTTTCCATTTATACCATCGTCAAGTATTTTAACGCCAATAAGTTGGGATATTAGAGTAATGAAATATAAACATTTGCGAAAATGTGGAAATACTTTTATAAGCATTACAGAAAGAAAATAATATAAACAATACATAAAATACTAGAATCAATCTGAACAAAAAGAAATGTAATACGATGAAATCGGCTTCAGAGTTCGATCACGGGAATTCGGGTGGTATGTAATACTGGGACCTCGGGTGGTATGTAATACTGGGACATCGGGTGATATGTAATACTGGGACATCGGGTGATTTGTAATACTGGGACCTCGGGTGTTGTGTAATACTGGGACCTCGGGTGTTATGTAATACTGGGACCTCGGGTGTTATGTAATACTGGGACATCGGGTGTTATGTAATACTGGGACATCGGGTGATATGTAATACTGGGACCTCGGGTGTTATGTAATACTGGGACATCGGGTGTTGTGTAATACTGGGACCTCGGGTGTTGTGTAATACTGGGACCTCGGGTGGTATGTAATACTGGGACCTCGGGTGTTATGTAATACTGGGACCTCGGGTGTTGTGTAATACTGGGACCTCGGGTGGTATGTAATACTGGGACCTCGGGTGGTATGTAATACTGGGACCTCGGGTGGTATGTAATACTGGGACCTCGGGTGTTGTGTAATACTGGGACCTCGGGTGGTGTGTAATACTGGGACCTCGGGTGTTGTGTAATACTGGGACCTCGGGTGGTATGTAATACTGGGATCTCGGGTGGTATGTAATACTGGGACCTCGGGTGTTGTGTAATACTGGGACCTCGGGTGATATGTAATACTGGGACCTCGGGTGGTATGTAATACTGGGACCTCGGATGTTATGTAATACTGGGATCTGGGGTAGTATGTAATACTGGGACATCGGGTGTTGTGTAATACTGGGACCTCGGGTGTTGTGTAATACTGGGATCTCGGGTGGTATGTAATACTGGGACCTCGGGTGGTATGTAATACTGGGACCTCGGGTGGTATGTAATACTGGGACCTCGGGTGGTATGTAATACTGGGATCTCGGGTGGTATGTAATACTGGGACCTCGGGTGGTATGTAATACTGGGACCTCGGGTGGTATGTAATACTGGGACCTCGGGTGGTATGTAATACTGGGACCTCGGGTGGTATGTAATACTGGGACCTCGGGTGGTATGTAATACTGGGATCTCGGTTGGTATGTAATACTGGGACCTCGGGTGGTATGTAATACTGGGACCTCGGGTGGTATGTAATACTGGGACCTCGGGTGATATGTAATACTGGGACGTCGGGTGTTATGTAATACTGGGACCTCGGGTGATATGTAATACTGGGACCTCGGGTGATATGTAATACTGGGACGTCGGGTGTTATGTAATACTGGGACCTCGGGTGATATGTAATACTGGGACATCGGGTGATATGTAATACTGGGACCTCGGGTGTTATGTAATACTGGGACCTCGAGTATTATGTAATACTGGACCTCGAGAATTATGTAATACTTGGACCTCGAGTATTATGTAATACTGGGACCTCGAGTGATGATATGTAATACTGGGACATCGAGTATTATGTAATACTGGGACCTCGAGAATTATGTAATACTTGGACCTCGAGTATTATGTAATACTAGACCTCGATATTATGTTAAACTGGGACTCGAGATTATGTATACTGGACTTCGAGTATTATGTAATACTGGGACCTCGAGATTATGTAATACTTGGACCTCGAGTATATATGTAATACTGGGACCTCGAGTAGTATGTAATACTGGGACCTCGAGTGTTTATGTTATACTGGGACCTCGGTGGTGATATGTAATACTGGGACCTCGAGTGGTATGTAATACTTGGACCTGGGGTGGTATGTAATACTGGGACCTCGAGTATTATGTAATACTGGGACCTCGAGTATTATGTATAAATAGGGACCTTCGGGTGATATGTTTATACTGGACCTCGAGTATAATGTAATACTGGGACATCGGGTGATATGTAATACTGGGACCTCGAGTGGTATGTAATACTGGGACCTCGGGTGATATGTAATACTGGGACCTCGAGTTGTAAGTAATACTGGGACCTCGGGTGATATGTAATACTGGGACCGTCGAGTGGTATGTAATACTGGGACCTCGGGTGGTATGTAATACTTGGACCTCGAGTATTATGTAATACTGGGACCTCGAGTATTATGTAATACTGGGACCTCGGGTGATATGTAATACTGGGACCTCGAGTATAATGTAATACTGAGGCCTCGGGTGATATGTAATACTTGTACCTCGGGTGGTATGTAATACTGGAACCTCGAGTGTTATGTAATACTGGGACCTCGCGTGGTATGTAAAACTGGGACCTCGGGTGTGATGTTATACTGGGACCTCGGGTGGTATGTAATACTGGGACCTCAGGTGTGATGTTATACTGGGACCTCGGGTGGTATGTAATACTTGGACCTCGAGTGGTATGTAATACTGGGACCTCGGGTGTTTTGCAATACTGCGACCTCGAGTGGTATGTAATACTAGGACCTCGGGTGTTTTGTAATACTGCGACCTCGGGTGTTTTGTAATACTGGGACCAAGGGTGTTTTGTAATACTGGGACCCCGGTTTTTTTGTAATACTGCGACCTAGGGTGTTATGTAATACTGGGACCCCGGGTTTTTTGTAATACTGGGACCTCGGGTGTTATGTAATACTGGGACCTCGAGTGTTATGTAATACTGGGACCTCGGGTGTTTAGTAATACTGCGACCTCGGGTGTTTTGTAATACTTGGACCAAGGGTGTTAGGTAATACTGGGACATCGGTTGTTATGTAATACTGGGACGTCGGGTGTTTTGTAATACTGGGCCATCGTGTAGTATATAATACTTGGACCTCGGGTGTTTTGTAATACTGGGACCTCGGGTGTTTTGTAATATTGGGACCTCGGGTGTTTTGTAATACTGGGACCACGAGTGTTTTGTAAAACTGGGACCTAGGGTAGTATATATAACTGGGACTACGGGTAGTATGTAATACTGGGACTACGGGTAGTATGTAATACTGGGACTACGGGTAGTATGTAATACTGGGACTAAGGGTAGTATGTAATACTGGGACTACGGGTGGTATGTAATACTGGGACCTCGGGTGGTATGTAATACTGGGACCTCGAGTGTATTGTAATACTGGGACCTCGAATGGAATGTCATATTGTAACCTCGGGTGTTATGATATACTGGGACTACGGGTGGTATGCAATACTGGGACTGTGGGAGGTATGTAATACTGGGACTACGGGTGGTATGTAATACTGGGACTATGGGTGGTATGTAATACTGGGACCACGGGTGGTATGTAATACTTGGACTACGGGTAGTATGTAATACTGGGACCTCAGGTGTTATGTAATACTGGGACTACGGGTAGTATGTAATACTGGGACCTCAGGTGTTATGTAATACTGGGACTACGGGTAGTATGAAATACTATGACCCCGGGTGTTATGTAATACTGGGACTACGGGTAGTATGTAATACTGGGACTACGGGTAGTATGTAATACTGGGACTACGTGTGGTATGTAATACTGGGACTACGGGTGGTATGTAATACCGGGACTACTGGTGGTATGTAATACTGAGATCTCGAGCATTATGTAATACAAGGACCTCGAGTATTATGTAATACTGGGACCTTGAGTATTATGTAATACTGGGACCTCGAGTGTTGTGTATAGCTGGGACTACGGGTGGTATGTAATACTGGGACTACGGGTAGTATTTAATACTGGGACTACGGGTAGTATGTACTACTTGGACTACAGGTGGTATGTAATACTGGGACTACGGGTGGTATGCAATACTGGGACTACGGGTAGTATGTAATACTGGGACTACGGGTGGTATGTAATACTGGGACCTCTAGTGTAATGTAATACTGGGACCTCAAATGGAATGTCATATTGTGACCTCGGGTGTTATGTAATACTGTGACCTCGGGTGTTATGTAATACTGGGACCTCGGGTGGTATGTATTACTGGGACCTCGGGTGTTTTGCTATACTGGGACCTCGGGTGATATGTAATACTGGGACCTCGGGTGTTATGTAATACTGGGACCTCGGGTGGTATGTAACACTGGGACCTCGGGTGTTATGTAATACTGGGACCTCGGGTGTTGTGTAATACTGGGACATCGGGTGGTATGTAATGCAGGGACCTCGAGTATTATGTAATACTCGGACCTCGAGTATTATGTAATAATGGGACGTCGGGTGGTATGTAATACTGGGACCTCGAGTATAATGTAATACTGGGACCTCGGGTGAAATGTAATACTGGGACCTCGGCTGATTTGTAATACTGGGACCTCGGGTGTTATGTAATACTGGGACATCGGGTGATATGTAATACTGTGACATCGGGTGTTATGTAATACTGGGACGTGATTTGTAATACTAGGACCTCGGGTGATATGTAATACTGGGACCTCTGGTGTTATGTAATACTGGGACCTCGGGTGATATGTAATACTGGGACCTCGGGTGATATGTAATACTGGGACCTCGGGTGTTATGTAATACTGGGACCTCTGGTGATATGTAATACTGGGACATCGGGTGATATGTAATACTGGGACATCGGGTGTTATATAATACTGGGACGTGATTTGTAATACTAGGACCTCGGGTGATATGTAATACTGGGACCTCGGGTGATATGTAATACTGGGACCTCGGGTGTTATGTAATACTGGGACCTCGGGTGTTATGTAATACTGGGACCTCGGGTGATATGTAATACTGGGACATCGGGTGTTATGTAATACTGGGACCTCGGGTGGTATGTAACACTGGGACCTCGGGTGTAATGTAATACTGGGACCTCGGGTGTTGTGTAATACTGGGACATCGGGTGGTATGTAATGCAGGGACCTCGAGTATTATGTAATACTCGGACCTCGAGTATTATGTAATAATGGGACCTCGGGTGATATGTAATACTGGGACCTCGAGTATAATGTTATACTGGGACCTCGGGTGATATGTAATACTGGGACCTGATATGTAATACTGGGACTTCGGGTGATATGTAATACTGGGACCTCGGGTGATATGAAATACTGGGACCTCGAGTATAATGTAATACTGGGACCTCGGTGTTATGTAATACTGGGACCTCGGGTGTTATGTAATACTGGGACATCGGGTGATATGTAATACTGGGACATCGGGTGTTATGTAATACTGGGACGTGATTTGTAATACTAGGACCTCGGTTGATATGTAATACTGGGACGTCTGGTGATATGTAATACTGGGACATCGGGTGATATGTAATACTGGGACATCGGGTGATATGTAATACTGGGACCTCGGGTGTTATGTAATACTGGGACATCGGGTGTTGTGTAATACTGGGACCTCGGGTGTTGTGTAATACTGGGACGTGATTTGTAATACTAGGACCTCGGGTGATATGTAATACTGGGACGTGATTTGTAATACTAGGACCTCGGGTGATATGTAATACTGGGACCTCTGGTGATATGTAATACTGGGACATCGGGTGATATGTAATACTAGGACCTCGGGTGGTATGTAATACTGGGACATCGGGTGATATGTAATACTGGGACATCGGGTGATATGTAATACTGGGACCTCGGGTGTTATGTAATACTGGGACCTCGGGTGATATGTAATACTGGGACCTGATTTGTAATACTGGGACCTCGGGTGATATGTAATATTGGGACATCGGGTGTTTTGTAATACTGGGACCTGATTTGTAATACTGGGACCTCGGGTGATATGTAATACTGGGACATCGGGTGATATGTAATACTGGGACCTCGGGTGTTGTGTAATACTGGGACCTCGGGTGGTATGTAATACTGGGACCTCGGGTGTTATGTAATACTGGGACCTCGGGTGTTATGTAATACTGGGACATCGGGTGTTATGTAATACTGGGACCTGATTTGTAATACTGGGACCTCGGGTGGTATGTAATACTGGGAATTCGGGTGGTATGTAATACTGGGACCTCGGGTGTTATGTAATACTGGGACGTCGGGTGTTATGTAATACTGGGACATCGGGTGTTATGTAATACTGGGACCTGATTTGTAATACTGGGACCTCGGGTGATATGTAATACTGGGACCTGATTTGTAATACTGGGACCTCGGGTGACATGTAATACTGGGACCTCGGGTGTTGTGTAATACTGGGACCTCGGGTGTTATGTAATACTGGGACGTCGGGTGTTATGTAATACTGGGACCTCGGGTGATATGTAATACTGGGACCTGATTTGTAATACTGGGACCTCGGGTGATATGTAATACTGGGACCTGATATGTAATACTGGGACCTCGGGTGATATGTAATACTGGGACCTCGGGTGTTGTGTAATACTGAGACATCGGGTGTTATGTAATACTGGGACCTCGGGTGGTATGTAATACTGAGACATCGGGTGTTATGTAATACTGGGACCTGATTTGTAATACTGGGACCTCGGGTGATATGTAATACTGGGACCTCGGGTGTTATGTAATACTGGGACCTCGGTGTTATGTAATACTGGGACCTCGGTGTTATGTAATACTGGGACCTCGGGTGTTATGTAATACTGGGACCTCGGGTGTTATGTAATACTGGGACCTGATTTGTAATACTGGGACCTCGGGTGATATGTAATACTGGGACCTCGGGTGATATGTAATATTGGGACCTCGAGTGGTATGTAATACTGGGACCTCGGATGTTATGAAATACTAGGACCTCGGGTGTTATGTAATACTGGGACCTCGAGTGTTATGTAATACTTGGACCTCGAGTATTATGTAATACTGGGACCTCCAGTATAATGTAGTACTGGGAACTCGAGTATTATGTAATACTTTGACCTCGGTTGATATGTAATACTGGGACCTGGAGTGTTATGTAATACTGGGACCTCGAGTATTATGTAATACTGGGACCTCGAGTATTATTTAATACTGGGACCTCGAGTATTTTGTAATACTGGGACCTCGAGTATTATGTAATACTGGGACCTCGAGTATAATATAATACTGGGACCTCGAGTGTTATGCAATATTGGGACCTCGAGTGGTATGTAATACTGGGACCTCGAGTTTTATGTTATACTGGGACCACGAGTCTTATGTAATACTAGGACCTCGAGTATTATGTAATACTAGGACCTCGATTGGTATGTAATACTAGGACCTCGAGTATTATGTAATACTGGGATCTCGAGTGATATGTAATACTGGGACCTCGAGTGGTATGTGATACTGGGACCTCGAGTATTATGTAATACTGGGACCTCGAGTGGTATGTAATACTGGGACCTCGGGTGATATGTAATACTGGGACCTCGAGTATTATGTAATACTGGGACCTCGAGTATTGTGTAATACTGGGACCTCGAGTATTATGTAATACTAGGACCTCGATTGGTATGTAATACTGGGACCTCGAGTATTATGTAATACTGGGACCTCGAGTGATATGTAATACTGGGACCTCGAGTGGTATGTAATACTGGGACCTCGAGTATTATGTAATACTGGGACCTCGAGTGGTATGTAATACTGGGACCTCGGGTGATATATAATACTGGGAACTCGAGTATTATGTAATACTGGGACCTCGGGTGATATGTAATACTGGGACCTCGAGTATTATGTAATACTGGGACCTCGAGAATTATGTAATAATGGGACCTCGAGTGGTATGTAATACTGGGACCTCGAGTATTATGTAATACTGGGACCTCGAGTGATATGTAATACTGGGACCTCGAGTGTTATGCAATACTGGGACCTCGAGTATTATGTAATACTGGGACTTCGAGTATTATGTGATACTGGGACCTCGAGTGATATGTAATGCTGGGACCTCGAGTATTATGTAATACTGGGACCTCGAGTATTATGTAATACTGGGACCTCGAGTGTTATGTAATACTGGGACCTCGGGTGGTATGTAATACTGGGACCTCGAGTGGTGTGTAATACTTGGACCTGGGGTGGTATGTAATACTGGGACCTCGAGTATTATGTAATACTGGAACGTCGAGTATTATGTAATACTGGGACCTCGGGTGGTATGTAATACTGGGACCTCGAGTATTATGTAATACTGGGACCTCGAGTATTATGTAATACTTGGACCTCGGGTGATATGTAATACTGGGACCTCGAGTATAATGTAATACTGGGACCTCGGGTGATATGTAATACTGGGACCTCGGGTGGTATGTAATACTGGAACCTCGAGTGATATGTAATACTGGGACCTCGAGTATTATGTAATACTGGGACCTCGGGTGTTGTGTAATACTGGGACCTTGGGTGGTATGTAATACTGGGACCTCAGGTGTGATGTTATACTGGGACCTCGGGTGGTATGTAATACTGGGACCTCGAGTGGTATGTAATACTGGGACCTCGGGTGTTTTGCAATACTGGGACCTCGAGTGGTATGTAATACTGGGACCTCGGGTGTTTTGTAATTCTAGGACCAAGGGTGTTTTGTAATACTAGGACCCCGGTTTTTTTGTAATACTGCGACCTCGGGTGTTATGTAATACTGGGACCCCGGGGTTTTTGTAATAATGGGACCTCGGGTGTTATGTAATACTGGGACCTCAAGTGTTATGTAATACTGGGACCTCGGGTGTTTAGTAATACTGCGACCTCGGGTGTTTTGTAATACTTTGACCAAGGGTGTTAGGTAATACTGGGACATCGGTTGTTATGTAATACTGGGACGTCGGGTGTTTTGTAATACTGGGCCCTCGTGTAGTATATAAAACTTGGACCTTGGGTGTTTTGTAATACTGGGACCTCGGGTGTTTTGTAATATTGGGACCTCGGGTGTTTTGTAATACTGGGACCACGAGTGTTTTGTAAAACTGGGACCAAGGGTAGTATATAATACTGGGACGACGGGTAGTATGTAATACTGGGACTACAGGTAGTATGTAATACTGGGACTACGGGTAGTATGTAATACTGGGACCACGGGTGGTATGTAATACTGGGACTACGGGTGGTATGTAATACTGGGACCTGGAGTGAAATGTAATACTGGGACCTCGAATGGAATGTCATATTGTAACCTCGGGTGTTATGATATACTGGGACTACGGGTGGTATGCAATACTGGGACTGCGGGAAGTATGTAATACTGGGACTACGGGTAGTATGTAATACTGGGACCTCGGGTGATATGTAATACTGGGACTACGGGTGGTATGTAATACTGGGACCACGGGTGGTATGTAATACTTGGACTACGGGTGTTATGTAATACTGGGACTACGGGTAGTATGTAATACTGGGACTACGGGTAGTATGTAATACTGGGACCTCGGGTGATATGTAATACTTGGACTACGGGTGTTATGTAATACTGGGACTACGGGTAGTATGTAATACTGGGACTACGGGTAGTATGTAATACTGGGACTACGTGTGGTATGTAATACTGGGACTACGGGTGGTATGCAATACTGGGACTACGGGTGGTATGCAATACTGGGACTACCGGTAGTATGTAATACTGGGACTACGGGTGGTATGTAATACTGGGACCTCTAGTGTAATGTAATACTGGGACCTCGAATGGAATGTCATATTGTGACCTCGGGTGTTATGTAATACTGAGACCTCTGGTGTTATGTAATACTGGGACTTCGGGTGGTATGGAATACTGGGATCTCGGATGTTATGTAATACTGGAACCTCGGGTGTTGTGTAATACCGGAATCTCGGTTGTAATGTAATACTCGGACCTGGTTTGGTATGTAATACTGGGACCTCGAGTGTTATGTAATATACTGTGACCCTGGGTGTTATGTAATACAGGGACCTCGGGTGTTATGTAATACAGGGACCTCGGGTGGTATGTAATAATAGGTGGTATGTTATACTGGAACCTCGGGTGTTGTGTAATACTTTGACCTCGGGTGGTATGTAATACTGGGTGGTATGTTATACTGGGACCTCGGGTGTTATGTAATACTTGGACCTCGGGTGAAATGTAATGCTGGGACCTCGGGTGGCATGTAATACTGGGACTTTGGGTGGTATGTAATACTGGGACCTCAGGTGTGATGTTATACTGGGACCTCGGGTGTTATATAATACTGGGACCTCGGGTGGTATGTAATACTCGGACCTCGGATGGTATGTAATAATGGGACCTCGGGTGGTATTTAATACTCGGACCTCGGATGGTATGAAATACTCGGACCTCGGATGGTATGTAATAATGGGACCTCGGGTGGTATTTAATACTTGGACATCGGGTGTTATGTAATACTGGGACCTAGATTGATATGTAATACTGGGACTTCGAGTATTATGTAATACTGGGACCTTGGGTGGTATGTAATCCTGGGACCTCGGGTGATATGTAATACTGGGACCTCGAGTATTATGTAATACTGGGACCTCGGGTGATATGTAATACTGGGACCTCGAGTATTATTTAATACTGGGACCTCGGGTGATATGTAATACTGGGACCTCGAGTGGTATGTGATACTGGGACCTCGGGTTTTATGTAATACTGGGACCTCGAGTGGTATGTAATACTGGGACCTCGGGTGATATGTAAAACTGGGGCCTCGAGTGGTATGTAATACTGGGATCTCGGGTGGTATGTAATACTGGGACCTCGGGTGATATGTAATACTGGGACCTCGGGTGATATGTAAAACTGGGGCCTCGAGTGGTATGTAATACTGGGACCTCGAGTATTATGTAATACTGGGACCTCGAGTATTATGTAATACTGGGACCTCGAGTATTATGTAATACTGGGACCTCGAGTATTATGTAATACTGGGACCTCGAGTGATATGTAATACTGGGACCTCGGGTGATATGTAATACTGGGACCTCGGGTGATATGTAATACTGGGACCTCGAGTATAATGTAATACTGGGACCTCAGGTGTGATGTTATACTGGGACCTCGAGTGATATGTAATACTGGGACCTCGAGTGATATGTAATACTGGGACCTCGAGTGATATGTAATACTGGGACCTCGGGTGATATGTAATACTGGGACCTCGGCTGATATGTAATACTAGGACCTCGAGTGATATGTAATACTGGGACCTCGGGTGATATGTAATACTGGGACCTCGAGTGATTTGTAATACTAGGACCTCGAGTGATATGTAATACTGGGACCTCGGGTGATATGTAATACTGGGACCTCGAGTATTATGTAATACTGGGACCTCGGCTGATATGTAATACTAGGACCTCAGGTGATATGTAATACTGGGACCTCGAGTATTATGTAATACTGGGACCTCGGCTGATATGTAATACTGGGACCTCGAGTGATATGTAATACTGGGACCACGGGTGATATGTAATACTTGGAACCTCGAGTATTATATAATACTGGGACCTCGGCTGATATGTAATACTAGGACCTCGGGTGATATGTAATACTGGGACCTCGAGTATTATGTAATACTGGGACCTCGGCTGATATGTAATACTAGGACCTCGAGTGATATGTAATACTGGGACCTCGGGTGATATGTAATACTGGGACCTCGAGTGATATGTAATACTAGGACCTCGAGTGTTATGTAATACTGGGACCTCGGGTGATATGTAATACTGGGACCTCGAGTATTATGTAATACTGGGACCTCGGCTGATATGTAATACTAGGACCTCGGGTGATATGTAATACTGGGACCTCGAGTATTATGTAATACTGGGACCTCGGCTGATATGTAATACTGGGACGTCGGGTGTTATGTAATACTGGGACCTCGGCTGATATGTAATACTGGGACCTCGGGTGATATGTAATACTGGGACCTCGGGTGATATGTAATACTGGGACGTCGGGTGTTATGTAATACTGGGACCTCGGCTGGTATGTAATACTGGGACCTCGAGTGATATGTAATACTGGGACCTCGGGTGATATGTAATACTGGGACCTCGGGTAATATGTAATACTAGGACCTCGGGTGATATGTAATACTAGGACCTCGAGTGTTATGTAATACTGGGACCTCGAGTATTATGTAATACTTGGACCTCGGATGGTATGTAATACTGGGACCTCGAGTATTATGTAAAACTGAGACCTCGAGTATTATGTAATACTGGGACCTCGGATGATATGTAATACTGGGACCTCGATTGGTATGTAATACTGGGACCTCGAGTATTATGTAATACTGTGACCTCGAGTAATATGTAATACTAGGACCTCGAGTGTTATGTAATACTGAGACCTCGAGTATTATGTAATACTGGGACCTCGGATGGTATGTAATACTAGGACCTCGAGTGTTATGTAATACTGAGACCTCGAGTATTATGTAATACTGGGACCTCGGATGATATGTAATACTGGGACCTCGATTGGTATGTAATACTGGGACCTCGAGTGTTATGTAATACTGGGACCTCGAATATTATGTAATACTGGGACATCGGTTTTGTGTAATACTGGGACCTCGAGTATTATGTAATACTGGGACCTCGAGTGGTATGTAATACTGGGACCTCGGGTGTTGTGTAATACTGGGACCTCGAGTATTATGTAATACTGGGACCTCGAGTGGTATGTAATACTGGGACCTCGGGTGATATGTAATACTGTGACCTCGAGTGGTATGTAATACTGGGACCTCGGGTGATATGTAATACTGGGACCTCGAGTGTTATGTAATACTGGGACTTCGGGTGTTGTGTAATACTGGGACCTTGGGTGGTATGTAATACTGAGACCTCGGGTGATATGTAATACTGGGACCTCGAGTATTATGTAATACTGGGACCTCGAGTATTATATAATACTGGAACCTCTAGTATTATGTAATACTAGGACCTCGATTGGTATGTGATACTGGGACCTCGAGTATTATGTAATACTGGGACCTCGAGTGATATGCAATACTGGGACCTCGAGTGGTATGTAATACTGGGACCTCGAGTATTATGTAATACTGGGACCTCGAGTGGTATGTCATACTGAGACCTCGGGTGATATGTAATACTGGGACTTCGGGTGGTATGTAATACTGGGATCTCGGATGTTATGTAATACTGGAACCTCGGGTGTTGTGTAATACCGGAATCTCGGTTGTAATGTAATACTTTGGTATGTAATACTGGGACCTCGAGTGTTATGTAATATACTGTGACCTCGGGTGTTATGTAATACAGGGACCTCGGGTGTTATGTAATACAGGGACCTCGGGTGGTATGTAATAAGAGGTGGTATGTTATACTGGAACCTCGGGTGTTGTGTAATACTTTGACCTCGGGTGGTATGTAATACTGGGTGGTATGTTATACTGGGACCTATGGTGTTATGTAATACTTGGACCTCTAGTGTAATGTAATACTGGGACCTCGAATGGAATGTCATATTGTGACTTCGGGTGTTATGTTATACTGAGACCTCAGGTGTTATGTAATACTGGGACCTCGGGTGATATGTAATACTGGGACCTCGAGTATAATGTAATACTGAGGCCTCGGGTGATATGTAATACTTGTACCTCGGGTGGTATGTAATACTGGAACCTCGAGTGTTATGTAATACTGGGACCTCGCGTGGTATGTAAAACTGGGACCTCGGGTGTGATGTTATACTGGGACCTCGGGTGGTATGTAATACTGGGACCTCAGGTGTGATGTTATACTGGGATCTCGGGTGGTATGTAATACTGGGACCTCAGGTGTTTTGCAATACTGCGACCTCGAGTGGTATGTAATACTGGGACCTCGGGTGTTTTGTAATACTGCGACCTCGGGTGTTTTGTAATACTGGGACCAAGGGTGTTTTGTAATACTGGGACCCCGGTTTTTTTGTAATACTGGGACCTCGGGTGTTATGTAATACTGGGACCTCGAGTGTTATGTAATACTGGGACCTCGGGTGTTTAGTAATACTGCGACCTCGGGTGTTTTGTAATACTTGGACCAAGGGTGTTAGGTAATACTGGGACATCGGTTGTTATGTAATACTGGGACGTCGGGTGTTTTGTAATACTGGGCCCTCGTGTAGTATATAATACTTGGACCTCGGGTGTTTTGTAATACTGGGACCTCGGGTGTTTTGTAATATTGGGACCTCGGGTGTTTTGTAATACTGGGACCACGAGTGTTTTGTAAAACTGGGACCTAGGGTAGTATATATAACTGGGACTACGGGTAGTATGTAATACTGGGACTACAGGTAGTATGTAATACTGGGACTACGGGTAGTATGTAATACTGGGACTAAGGGTAGTATGTAATACTGGGACTACGGGTGGTATGTAATACTGGGACTACGGGTGGTATGTAATACTAGGACCTCGAGTGTATTGTAATACTGGGACCTCGAATGGAATGTCATATTGTAACCTCGGGTGTTATGATATACTGGGACTACGGGTGGTATGCAATACTGGGACTGTGGGAGGTATGTAATACTGGGACTACGGGTGGTATGTAATACTGGGACTATGGGTGGTATGTAATACTGGGACCACGGGTGGTATGTAATACTTGGACTACGGGTAGTATGTAATACTGGGACCTCAGGTGTTATGTAATACTGGGACCTCGAGTATTGTGTAATTCTGGGACCTCGAGTATTATGTAATACTGGGACCTCGAGTAATATGTAATACTAGGACCTCGAGTGTTATGTAATACTGAGACCTCGAGTATTATGTAATACTGGGACCTCGGATGGTATGTAATACTGGGACCTCGAGTGTTATGTAATACTGTGACCTCGAGTATTATGTAATACTAGGACCTCGGGTGTTGTGTAATACTAGGACCTCGAGTATTATGTAATACTGGGACCTCGAGTGGTATGTAATACTGGGACCTCGGGTGATATGTAATACTGTGACCTCGAGTGGTATGTAATACTGGGACCTCGGGTGATATGTAATACTGGGACCTCGAGTTATATGTAATACTTGGACCTCGAGTATTATGTAATACTGGGACCTCGAGAATTATGTAATACTGGGACCTCGAAAATTATGTAATACTTGGACCTCGAGTATTATGTAATACTGGGACCTCGAGTTATATGTAATGCTTGGACCTCGAGTATTATGTAATACTGGGACCTCGAGTTATATGTAATACTTGGACCTCGAGTATTATGTAATACTGGGACCTCGAGAATTATGTAATACTTGGACCTCGAGTATTATGTAATACTGGGACCTCGAGTGATATGTAATACTGGGACCTCGAGTATTATGTAATACTGGGACCTCGACAATTATGTAATACTTGGACCTCGAGTATTATGTAATACTAGGACCTCGAGAATTATGTAATACTTGGACCTCGAGTATTATGTAATACTTGGACCTCGAGAATTATGTAATACTTGGACCTCGAGTATTATGTAATACTGGGACCTCGAGTATTATGTAATACTTGGACCTCGAGTATTATGTACTACTTGGACCTCGAGTATTATGTAATACTTGGACCTCGAGTATTATGTAATACTTGGACCTCGAGAATTATGTAATACTGGGACCTCGAGTTTTATGTAATACTGGGACCTCGAGTGATATGTAATACTGGGACCTCGAGTATTATGTAATACTGGGACCTCGAGAATTATGTAATACTTGGACCTCGAGTATTATGTAATACTGGGACCTCGAGTGATATGTAATACTGGGACATCGAGTATTATGTAATACTGGGACCTCGAGAATTATGTAATACTTGGACCTCGAGTATTATGTAATACTAGGACCTCGAGTATTATGTAAAACTGGGACCTCGAGTATTATGTAATACTGGGACTTCGAGTATTATGTAATACTGGGACCTCGAGTATTATGTAATACTGGGACCTCGAGTAATATGTAATACTAGGACCTCGAGTGTTATGTAATACTGAGACCTCGAGTATTATGTAATACTGGGACCTCGGATGGTATGTAATACTGGGACCTCGAGTGTTATGTAATACTGGGACCTCGAGTATTATGTAATACTAGGACCTCGGGTGTTGTGTAATACTAGGACCTCGAGTATTATGTAATACTGGGACCTCGAGTGGTATGTAATACTGGGACCTCGGGTGATATGTAATACTGTGACCTCGAGTGGTATGTAATACTGGGACCTCGGGTGATATGTAATACTGGGACCTCGAGTGTTATGTAATAATGGGACTTCGGGTGTTGTGTAATACTGGGACCTTGGGTGGTATGTAATACTGAGACCTCGGGTGATATGTAATACTGGGACCTCGAGTATTATGTAATACTGGGACCTCGAGTATTATATAATACTGGGACCTCGAGTGATATGTAATACTGGGACCTCGAGTATTATGTAAAACTAGGACCTCGATTGGTATGTGATACTGGGACCTCGAGTATTATGTAATACTGGGACCTTGAGTGATATGCAATACTGGGACCTCGAGTGGTATGTAATACTAGGACCTCGAGTATTATGTAATACTGGGACCTCGAGTATTATGTAATACTGGGACCTCGAGTGGTATGTCATACTGAGACCTCGGGTGATATGTAATACTGGGACCTCGAGTTATATGTAATACTTGGACCTCGAGTATTATGTAATACTGGGACCTCGAGAATTATGTAATACTGGGACCTCGAGAATTATGTAATACTTGGACCTCGAGTATTATGTAATACTGGGACCTCGAGTTATATGTAATACTTGGACCTCGAGTATTATGTAATACTGGGACCTCGAGTTATATGTAATACTTGGACCTCGAGTATTATGTAATACTGGGACCTCGAGAATTATGTAATACTTGGACCTCGAGTATTATGTAATACTGGGACCTCGAGTATTATGTAATACTGGGACCTCGAGAATTATGTAATACTTGGACCTCGAGTATTATGTAATACTAGGACCTCGAGAATTATGTAATACTTGGACCTCGAGTATTATGTAATACTTGGACCTCGAGAATTATGTAATACTTGGACCTCGAGTATTATGTAATACTGGGACCTCGAGTATTATGTAATACTTGGACCTCGAGTATTATGTAATACTTGGACCTCGAGTATTATGTAATACTTGGACCTCGAGTATTATGTAATACTGGGACCTCGAGAATTATGTAATACTGGGACCTCGAGTTTTATGTAATACTGGGACCTCGAGTGATATGTAATACTGGGACCTCGAGTATTATGTAATACTGGGACCTCGAGAATTATGTAATACTTGGACCTCGAGTATTATGTAATACTGGGACCTCGAGTGATATGTAATACTGGGACATCGAGTATTATGTAATACTGGGACCTCGAGAATTATGTAATACTTGGACCTCGAGTATTATGTAATACTAGGACCTCGAGTATTATGTTAAACTGGGACCTCGAGTATTATGTAATACTGGGACTTCGAGTATTATGTAATACTGGGACCTCGAGAATTATGTAATACTTGGACCTCGAGTATTATGTAATACTGGGACCTCGAGTATTATGTAATACTGGGACCTCGAGTGTTATGTTATACTGGGACCTCGGGTGATATGTAATACTGGGACCTCGAGTGGTATGTAATACTTGGACCTGGGGTGGTATGTAATACTGGGACCTCGAGTATTATGTAATACTGGGACGTCGAGTATTATGTAATAATGGGACCTCGGGTGATATGTTATACTGGGACCTCGAGTATAATGTAATACTGGGACATCGGGTGATATGTAATACTGGGACCTCGAGTGGTATGTAATACTGGGACCTCGGGTGATATGTAATACTGGGACCTCGAGTTGTAAGTAATACTGGGACCTCGGGTGATATGTAATACTGGGACCTCGAGTGGTATGTAATACTGGGACCTCGGGTGGTATGTAATACTTGGACCTCGAGTATTATGTAATACTGGGACCTCGAGTATTATGTAATACTGGGACCTCGGGTGATATGTAATACTGGGACCTCGAGTATAATGTAATACTGAGGCCTCGGGTGATATGTAATACTTGTACCTCGGGTGGTATGTAACTACTGGAACCTCGAGTGTTATGTAATACTGGGACCTCGCGTGGTATGTAAAACTGGGACCTCGGGTGTGATGTTATACTGGGACCTCGGGTGGTATGTAATACTGGGACCTCGGGTGTGATGTTATACTGGGACCTCGGGTGGTATGTAATACTTGGACCTCGAGTGGTATGTAATACTGGGACCTCGGGTGTTTTGCAATACTGCGACCTCGAGTGGTATGTAATACTAGGACCTCGGGTGTTTTGTAATACTGCGACCTCGGGTGTTTTGTAATACTGGGACCAAGGGTGTTTTGTAATACTGGGACCCCGGTTTTTTTGTAATACTGCGACCTAGGGTGTTATGTAATACTGGGACCTCGGGTGATATGTAATACTGGGACCTCGGGTGTTATGTAATACTGGGACCTCGAGTGTTATGTAATACTGGGACCTCGGGTGTTTAGTAATACTGCGACCTCGGGTGTTTTGTAATACTTTGACCAAGGGTGTTAGGTAATACTGGGACATCGGTTGTTATGTAATACTGGGACGTCGGGTGTTTTGTAATACTGGGCCCTCGTGTAGTATATAATACTGGGACCTCGAGTGTTATGTAATACTGGGACCTCGGGTGTTTTGTAATATTGGGACCTCGGGTGTTTTGTAATACTGGGACCACGAGTGTTTTGTAAAACTGGGACCAAGGGTAGTATATATAACTGGGACTACGGGTAGTATGTAATACTGGGACTACGGGTAGTATGTAATACTGGGACTACGGGTAGTATGTAATACTGGGACTAAGGGTAGTATGTAATACTGGGACTACGGGTGGTATGTAATACTGGGACCTCGGGTGGTATGTAATACTGGGACCTCGGGTGTAATGTAATACTGGGACCTCGAATGGAATGTCATATTGTAACCTCGGGTGTTATGATATACTGGGACTACGGGTGGTATGCAATACTGGGACTGTGGGAGGTATGTAATACTGGGACTACGGGTGGTATGTAATACTGGGACTATGGGTGGTATGTAATACTGGGACCACGGGTGGTATGTAATACTTGGACTACGGGTAGTATGTAATACTGGGACCTCAGGTGTTATGTAATACTGGGACTACGGGTAGTATGTAATACTGGGACCTCAGGTGTTATGTAATACTGGGACTACGGGTAGTATGAAATACTATGACCCCGGGTGTTATGTAATACTGGGACTACGGGTAGTATGTAATACTGGGACTACGGGTAGTATGTAATACTGGGACTACGTGTGGTATGTAATACTGGGACTACGGGTGGTATGTAATACCGGGACTACTGGTGGTATGTAATACTGAGATCTCGAGCATTATGTAATACAAGGACCTCGAGTATTATGTAATACTGGGACCTTGAGTATTATGTAATACTGGGACCTCGAGTGTTGTGTATAGCTGGGACTACGGGTGGTATGTAATACTGGGACTACGGGTAGTATTTAATACTGGGACTACGGGTAGTATGTACTACTTGGACTACAGGTGGTATGTAATACTGGGACTACGGGTGGTATGCAATACTGGGACTACGGGTAGTATGTAATACTGGGACTACGGGTGGTATGTAATACTGGGACCTCTAGTGTAATGTAATACTGGGACCTCAAATGGAATGTCATATTGTGACCTCGGGTGTTATGTAATACTGTGACCTCGGGTGTTATGTAATACTGGGACCTCGGGTGGTATGTATTACTGGGACCTCGGGTGTTTTGCTATACTGGGACCTCGGGTGTTTTGTAATACTGGGACCTCGAGTGTAATGCAATACTGAGACCTCAGGTGTTATGTAATACTGGGACCTCGGGTGGTATGTAATACTGGGACTTCGGGTGGTATGTAATACTGTGATCTCGGATGTTATGTAATACTGGAACCTCGGGTGTTGTGTAATACCGGAATCTCGGTTGTAATGTAATACTCGGACCTGGTTTGGTATGTAATACTGGGACCTCGGGTGATATGTAATACAGGGACCTCGGGTGTTATGTAATACAGGGACCTCGGGTGTTATGTAATACAGGGACCTCGGGTGGTATGTTATACTGGGACCTCGGGTGTTATGTAATACAGGGACCTCGGGTGTTATGTAATACTGGGACCTCGAGTGGTATGTTATACTGGGACCTCGGGTGATATGTAATACAGGGACCTCGGGTGTTATGTAATACAGGGACCTCGGGTGGTATGTAATAATAGGTGGTATGTTATACTGGGACCTCGGGTGTTGTGTAATACTTTGACCTCGGGTGGTATGTAATACTGGGTGGTATGTTATACTGGGACCTCGGGTGTTATGTAATTCTTGGACCTCGGGTGAAATGTAATACTTGGACCTCGGGTGAAATGTAATACTTGGACTTCGGGTGGTATGTAATACTTGGACTTCGGGTGGTATGTAATTCTGGGACCTCGGGTGGTATGTTATACTGGGACCTCAGGTGGTATGTAATACTGGGACCTCGGATGGTATGTAATACTTGGACCTCGAGTGGTATGTAATACTGGGACCTCGGGTGGTATGTAATACTGGGACCTCAGGTGGTATGTAATACTGGGACCTCGGATGGTATGTAATACTGGGACCTCGGATGGTATGTAATACTGTGACCTCGGATGGTATGTAATGCTGTGACCTCGGGTGGTATGTAATACTAAGACCTCGGATGGTATGTAATTCTGGGGCCTCAGGTGGTATGTAATACTGGGACCTCGGATGGACCTAGGGTGGTATGTAATACTTATGTCTTCATGTACGTAGCCCCTACGCCCCAATAGAAATAAGCATTTACAAGGTCATTCATGATTATTTTTTTTGCAGTTATTTGAGTCACTTTCTACGCCCTGTATGTAGTAACGTGGTAATTTAGCGCGAAAGCAAAATCGCCCAGATAAGAGTAGTTTATACTTGTCGTATATGGTGGGAGATTGTTACCGATTTGTGAATATTTCATAGTAGCGGATAATATCAATTGCTGGTTAATAAAGGGAAAAGCACCAGAACGAACTTTAAGGGTACTTTTCAATTGTAGATATTTCGATTTTTTATAATTACAATGTATCAAGGTACGTTTCAAACGTACAGTAACTAGGACGACATTCATAAAGATTTTATGAAAATCAACAAAATACGCAAATATCGGATACGAACTGTGTTTGCTTGGTTGTATATCAAAAGGAAAATAATAAAAAGAAGTGCAAGATCATATGTAAATCCTTTAGTTTAATTGAATATTGTCCAAAAAATATCTAAAACGTGTATTGAACGTCAATACAATTAGATAGCTGATTACACATAAATCTCAAATTCAGGTTCATGACGTTCACAACTGATATTAACATGAAGTTCAGGTCGATTCGTGTGTCATGCATATATTGCTTGATGTATACATCTGTTATGGAAGGTCTCAAACCACATTTATAAAGGAACGTAAAGCACGCTTCTTATCATGACGTTCATATATAACACCAAGCTAGTTGTCGTACTACACACATTACCACTGTTGAAATACACTCGTTTTGCACTATTGTCATTTCTTGCACTCATTTCCCTGTTGATAGTTATAAAGCTTATATTCCGATGTACTGGGAACCATTTCGACCACAGTTATTCGATTAATGTTTGAAAGGCCAATTGGCAACATTATTGCGTCTTGACAGCAGAGTTTGTATACTAGGACATATCTTCTGTTTTATTACTTTGACTTCCATTGTTTTTCCATGTTTTCTTATGTAAGGTTTCTCTTACATATATCACAGAAATGCACGGCACCAGGTATGTCTTCTGTGAAATCTAACGTGGCATACTCGACTGTGTCAGTCGTTGTTCGTGCGCGTTTAACGCCACCAAGCGCATTATCCGACGTCTTGCCTTTTTCACATGGTCTTTCACGTTCATTAACACAACCGTTTGAATACATTCCAATTTCGAGTGGTTTGTTATCATTTTCTTTATCAGCAGACTTTAATTCACCGTTATCTACAGAACCTGGTGTATAATTTAAGTAACAAACAAAATTGGAACTAGTTTCTTTGTTAACCTCTTTACAGCTGTCGTGGCTCAGGTCGGGACTACTTTTTGCTAGTTTATTTGCCTGTTCTTCAAACCTTGCCTGTGAGGAACCTGTTCTGAACAATTTTTGCACAGCTGTCACCTTCATTCTCCTGCTTAGATTTAGAAGATAAGATCGCAATCCACCTGCCTGAAACACAGTTTAAGATATATATTAACGAGGGCATAGATATGTTTCGTTTTAGCAGAACGACGAAATACAGGGGTCAATACGACATTCTTATACGCGCAAAAACAACAATTCGTCACTTTAATTTGTCGTGGGGTAGGTAGATATCGGCAACATTTAAACGACAAAAATATCGCAAACAGGCAATTTGTGGGGCGGCAGTACGACAAGGTAAACAGGTAACGTTACGGTTTTTGCTATATTGGCCTTTTGGTGTGTTTTTGTGGCGCCAACACGTCATAATTAGTTTGCAGAAATCAACCACCATAGCTGTTACATACACTGGTGTCCGTCACACAGACTGGACAATAAAATATGGCCATTCAGCCCTTTGATGTTTTATGTTGGTAATTGCGGCTTAAGCATCGAGTTCACAAAGGTAGGGATGCTATTTGAAGCTATTTTTAAGGTATGCGCAAAGGTTGCATATCAGTCTGTGTTTAACGTGTCTTGGAAGGGAATGCTACGTAGTTCTCGAACCCTTTCAATGTATTGTCAAATTATAACTTTTTAAACACTATCAAAGAACTGAAGGGCAATCGTTTTTAGTGTCCAAGGTATATGACGGACACGTGCGAGCATACTTATGTCGCTTCCTTTGTATACATTTCTTCAATATGTAATAATGTACATAAACGATAACCAATCCTTGATTGTCTATTTTCGGTCTATGCATTGTTATGGTTATCTTTCTTTATACGCGTCAATATAAAGTACTATATAACTATATACTGTAGAACATGTAGATTTATTTAAACATTCGGACAAAGATTGTGTCCATGTGTGCACAAAATTGTATCTTTATAATACATGATTATGCATGTATAGTGATTTTAAATAAACTTCTAAGTATGAAAGCTTTTGTTATAAGCCAATAGACAAATGGACATTGTTGCTTAAAATGGCCTCATAAAATCAGTTACAGTAATTAAAAATGTCCTTGTTTGTAGAAGATCGGTTGATGTATCAATATATGTATTAAATACATATGTTACTATATATAGTAAATTATTTTTACAGGGATTTCGCGATTATTTGCATGACTCAACAATTATCAGTTTTGCGGCCCGGACCGATTTTCGATTATTATTTTGCGGCCCGTAGAACGCTCGCCCGTGATTTCAATTTTCGCCTTAAAATCAATATTGGCGACTGCAAAATAATTTATTCACTAAATAAATAATATTTGATTGATGTGCTTGAACAAATTTATTATTAAACTCCTAAAGGGAGGCAAACGCGAACGCATTTTAGGAAGATAAGCTAGTGTTTGATAACCAGTGTGGACCGTTAGGGTGGCGTTTTTTTTTGCGTTGACATTCAAAAAAAAAAAGACAAAGGAAGCGGCAAAATTGAATTTACTTGAAAAACAGCAACTGTTCATACACGTTGACATCATTAGTACGAGGTATTGGTTTATTTAAATACAAACAGTCGTTCTACTTGCTAAGTATTCATGTTATCAAATTCGGATAAACGCGGAATTTTCAAAGTGAGCAATTGAAATTGGAATGGGAACATAAAAGTGATAACAAAATTATGTTTGCCTGTTTGGCTCACTCTCAAAAACTAAATAAAAAAAGTAAATTTAATTTTAGAGTAAGTTAACTCATCGTAGTCAAGCGAGAGCGAAATGAGAATGCACAATTGGATAGCAGGTAAACTTTAAAAAGCAAACTTTAAACTTGCAAAATAAGAAAAACAAACAAATGTATTAAAAATTGGCATTCGTGCTCATAATGTCCCTCGACTACGTCTCGGGCCATTATGAGTCACTCGGGCCAATTATCACTCAACGGCCCGGCTACGCCGTGTATTAACCTCTAAATATTACCAAACTTGCAATTCATAATAACCGCCCCTCGTGATTGATATTTACAAGATATACCTGCATCGTGGAATCTGCAATATGACCTGAAATAAAAGAAAAACCAAGAATCTATATAGACGTTTGTAGATATAAAACAGAAAACTTGTATATGACGGTCACAGGGGCTCGTTTCGAAATCAAAATGTTAGTCGTGATTTGAAATTATCTTAGTGCTACGTTATCGGTGTTTACTACGTATTTATATGAATTGAACTTCAATTTAAAACTTTATCCAGAAGTCAAAATAAACACATTAAGTTCAAAGTCAACATGTTGCTATTTGTAATGTTCTAACAGATTTAAAATGTTTCAATTTACGACTTTTACTGAAACGGCATCCAGTAGAATATCGTTTCATCAAAATCAAGTATTGTATTGTCACTTTCAGTGAACAGAAAGAACCGCTATAACTCTGTGTCGGATGTTTAGCAAGTATTTAGTTCCCTTGTTTAAAAAATTGTACAGGCATCGTTAAACAACAAATAATTGCAAATGAAATATTTACAAAACAATTCGATCAGCACTAGTATGACATTCCAAAGTAACACTGTTCGTTTAAATTTAAAATGAAGGCCTGGACCATAATTATTGCAGACCCGTTAGGTCATATCGCGGGTGTCCGGAAATGTTCGTTTCAGTCTCAATGTCTAAAAGAAGCCAATTGTGCAAATTAATACTGTGTGCGTACCTTCTGCATCTCCAGCGGACGAGACGCGTTGTCTGTAATCCTCTATACAGACCTGCCCTTTACCCTGGGTGCCACCTACAACTGGTGCGGATAACGTGTGCTTCATGGACGCGTGCATGTCTGAAACACACTTACAAATGTCATTCAATCTAGGTCAAAGTTTTAAATGAGTTTTTATATTACGGAAAATACATATATTCACAAGTATTATCTTTGTTGTTCAATAATAAACTTTTAGAGTCATGTCATTTTACTGAATTAACATGTGATGGCTATTTAGTGCCTATTTACAATAAGAGAAGTCTGTAGACGGTAAACGTCCGCAACATTTGCATTTCCATATGGTGGCCCTTTATTGGAATATTATCAAACTCTATGAAGTGAGGCAAATAAGGCTCTTTTTAAACTGAAAAATAAATATCTTCAAAGTTTAATAAACGTATCAAAGGAACAGATTCATTTGAAAAAGTTAGCCAATCTTAGTTTATGGTTGTGAGATTTGGGATTTTTCCCGTGGTAGCAATATAGAAAAAATACATATAAAATGTTTTGTAAGAATTTATTAGGGGTTAAAATCTCACACCAAAACAATTTCATATATGGTGAACTTCGAAGAAAATATTTCTACCCTATGCGATTGCCATATATTTTAAAACATTGCTCAAAATATGACAGAAAGTGTAAAAAGATTATGTATAAAAAGTTGTTAAATGAAATTGAAAATAACCAAAGAAAAAAAAACTGGGCAGTAAATGTTAACAATATATCATATCAGTATGATTTTCATGAAGTCTGGATTGCCCAAGGGTGTACAATAAAAACAACAACATTTATCAGTATTTTTCAGAGTCGAGTATAGCATATATTTACTTAAAACTGGTTAGTAGATTAGAGAACTCAACTTGAGGGTCGATTTATAGTGTTTACAAATTTGGAGTTACAGGCATACATGAAGAATGTTAACATTACAAAATAAATAAATTAGCATTAAATTAATTGAGACCGGAAGATGTGTAGTGAGACTAGAAAATCTGCGTGCATTCATATGAAAAGTTTCTCAAAGATTCAGCCATGCGTAAACAATCGGTACCCAAAACAACGCTAAGACCGACATAGCTATACCTTAAAACCCGTTTTATTTTCGTTTTCGCCTTATAGTTGGGTGGGAACAGGACACAGTTATAAAGGTAAGTCATGTGTGTTATACTGGTAATATAGTTCCTTAGTAGTTTTTTGAAAAATAAATGTCATATTTGATACATGGCATAATACAGCAACTATCATTACTAAATTATGCATACTTTGAGTTGCTTTGCATGAAGTGGATACTATAGCACTGTTAAGTTATTCAGTGTATGTATATAGGGCATGACTGCCATTTTTTAAATGTTTATCAAATACTATAGATACAGTTTGTTCATACTATGATACAAAAGCACTTGTTCATAGTTTAGTTCATTTATTACTCATGATATGTATATCAAATTCTATAGATATTGTTATTATTACTTTAATACAAATATACTTGTTTATAGTCTACATGTTTGCTATTTGTATACGTAAGCCATTTTATTGTATGAATTAATAATAATTAAAATCCCTTTTAAAGTCCACACGCCGAGTGTCCTTGGCTTCCATTTAGTAATTCCCAAACACATTTTAACGAAACAAAACTAACTATTCCCTTTTGGAATGTTCATGCATTTGCTTTTAAATAGTAATTTAAAACGTCTTTATTATGCCGCATGTGTTCACTGTCAAGCAACACCACAATGTCGATCCCACCAGGGTTGATTATCTAAAGTTGTACCATATAACATGATGGTTGATTGTAATTGAGGCACATCCGGCACGCAGCAGAATCCCTACATGACTGAGCTGCATTGTATTAAAATTCAAATCAATTAAATATACAATTTCATTAGCGACAAAATTCAATTTTGATAGGCGTTATTTCATATAAAATTATATGGTCCGTTGCTTACGAGTTTTTGGTAATATGCACGCAAAGAGATTTGAAGCCGCTTAATTAACATTAGTGTATTATATATCTTGAAAAAGGTCAATCTTTTGCAAATTGTCGACTGATCTGCAAAGCAAATTATGCAAAGCATGTATATTCACCAACTACGTTCATAGTTGGTACACCAAAACTTAATAAATGACATAAGGGAAACTGTTTGCAAATTGTCATCTTATATAAAATTATAATCTAACGTATATTTTGTTGGGGGCATTCATGTCCCAGCCGAATATTTGAATAATTAAGTCATGTGGAAATATTAATATCAATGTCGGATGAGTCATAAGCAATTTAAAATGTTATATCGTACATGGATCTTAAAATAGCGCTTTTAGCTGTCAAATTTTGATATGTTCTAGTGATGAAACTATCCTTAATCAGCTCTTGAGAAAAACATAAACTCTCCAAACCTTGGTCATGTTGCGATGTGCCAGGATCTTCTGAACCTAGGTCCTGTTGCGATGTGCCAGGATCTTCTGAACTTTGGTCCTGTTGCGATGTGCCAGGATCTTCTGAACCTTTGTCATGTCGTGATGTGCCAAGATCTTCTGAACCTTGGTCCTGTTGCGATGTGCCAGGATCTTCTGCTAGTTCCCCGTTTGAGGTCCGCTTATTTAAAAGAATTGGATAACTAGAGTACGCGTACAACAAATATAGTTTGGCGAGGGTCGACTCATAACAGTAACTACTTGATTGTTCTCCATCGGAGTCATTGTCTCCAGATGGCTGAGTATCCAGGAACACATCGTCGTTAATTGGTATGTTCACTAAAGCTGATTCTAAAAAGTCGCCATGTTCAGGAATTGCAATGATGTTTTCGCTCTCGTGGTCAAAGCCGACAATAAAATCCTTAAATTGCAGAGATATAAGTTCGAGAGGTCCCCCAAGCATGGCTAAAAGATCAGCCTTATCTTCGTCCGACACCGGTATAACATCACTTACAATCACATCAACCACTTCAACAACTTGTGGCAATGGCATATGCTCTATAAAATCCTGGAGGAAATATTTGGTCCGGTCAGGTACTTTACGGAAACAGACGGTGGATATTAACCGGAAGGCGAGTTCCCTTTTAGTTTGCACGCACCTGCAGATAAGGAACGTCTCACGGAACCCACGGACGGAATGGCTGGTTAGGGTGACCCGGTCCAGCTGGAGAACTGTGCCGGAAGTTACCACCTCGCAAGCACGGCTCCCTGGGGCCACACACACGGTGTCCTGCTCGGCCCGCACATAGGAAGGGAAGTCCTCAGCCACCTGGAGTATAATAAATAAAAAAAACTTACTCATGCAAAAATTGATTTCGATTCTTCCAACGTCGACGCGGCTGCATGTCGTAAAGAGGGTACATGAGTCACTTTGAGTAATCTTAAAGTGACGTTTACCGACGGCGCATCTTATGATATTACATGTATTTGAAATTTGGTCCTTCACAATAAATGAGAAGTTTTGTTATATTACTTAAATGATATTTTATTACAAAAACATATTCGCTATAAAAGGTATTATTGTTCATGGAATGGAATTAAAACATTATCTGCTTTGTTCGTGTAATGGCAATGGTCTATGGTAATGGCAATGGTCTATGGTAATGGCAATGGTCTATGTACATTTCGATTTCGAATCATTAATTAAATGCTTTGTTTACCTCTCTAACAGTATGGTACAGCCTCTCCCCTGTCTTATCAACAAGCCTAACCCTTGTTCTACCCTGCAAGGGGATCAAAATCTCCTTCCCCACGTGCAACTTGTGTTTGGTTACAAACTCCGGAGCTTTATTTATCACGTGACGTTTGTCCAGTTTCAGAACCCTCGCTTTTACATAGTAAACCCTTAATCGCTTCTCAAGTCTGATGACAGTTCCGGCGTCAAGTTGAGATTTGATTTGACATTCTGTCTGCGTAGTGCGTTTGTTGCGCAGATATCGCGTGGTCTTGACGTCACAAGGAAGGTCCACTATATCGAGAGCGGTTTTGAGATCATAACGCATCGATGACCATTCTATCTCTTTCATGCTTGAAGGTTCCCACTTACGGCTATTTGAAAAAAAAAACATAAGCATTTATAATATATCGTTTTGACAAAATATTTTTTATTACAATGTTTACAATCAATTCGGTTAAACTGTATACCTGACATTTAGACTCCACACACATGTTTATAAAAAAGTCTCTGAAGTAAATTTCAAATTGTTTGTTTGAAATATGTGCGTTAGACAAAAATATAAATAATATTTCGAATTCGAAAAAGATATATCTATTAATTTTTAGCAATAATACATGTATGTTATAAAAATTTAACTTCATTTCAAAATTGTAGAGTTTTGGACGTAATTTTAGCGATATTTCGCACTTTCCACAACAGTGAATATTTCATTTTCTCCAACACTGTAAAGATCACAGTGACCTTTATTCAACTAAGTGTATTATACATAATGTCATGATAAAGTTCGACATAGAAAACCTTTATCAATTGTAGATAAATAACAACCAAGTAAATATTCACTCCGAATAACAATTTAAATTTCGCAAACTATATTGATGCATACTTTTCCTAACTTATTTAGATATATAATTTACATGAAGGAGATAATTATTATAAACACGGCAGGAGCATTTTACGCTACGCTACGCTACGCTACGCTACGTTAATCATTATACTGTACAAACTATGAAACAGACATAAGTTAATCAGTTCAGCTCTAACAATAGAGCTGAACTGATTAACTTATGTCTGTTTGTTAAAAATGCTCTCAAAGAAAGATCCGCTTTGATTAATGTTAGAACATAATTCTATTTAATGTTCATCCTCTGATATATATATATATATATTAGTTTATTTAATTAAATTACTTAGAAGTATTGAATACTTTTGTACATATATATTTGTATATATATACTAATTTGTTTGCATTATCTGTTACTTTACATACACGTTGACATTATATGTTATATCATTATGTGTTGTTGACGATGTACATTGTACAAGTCAAAATAAATTCTCTGTCTGTCTGTCTGTTAATTTGCGCGACGTATTGTCGGTTCGGATTTTTATCGCACATAGTTATAATAAACACGTTTTGAAAATGTTTCAAAATGCTTGTCACAGTCATTTGTTTCGCAGTGAGAGTTCAAACTTCATAGTTTGTACAGTATAATGATTTATTCATTCATTACTTAAATTACTAGTTTCCCAAATCAAGTGGTTGATGAATTTCATTTGTTGTACACTGTTAACGTGGTGACACCTTAATTCCCTGTTTGACAATATAGCATGTTGTTTTATCAGAACACGAATATGTTTTAAAGAATAATCACAAACACATACATACGAATGCTTGTTGATAAGTAAGCCGTCAGTTTTAAACAGTAATCTTAAGAGACACCTGCATGAACAGTAGATGTTAACGATAACCCTCAAACTATCCGAATTAAACTAGCACAGTACGGTTGTATTTTAAAGATAACACAGCTCAATATTTCTTTCATATTTATACATTTAATTATAAACCGAACTTGCTAGGTTTTTAATTTAGTCCAGATTTGTCAACGTAGAAACACACCAGCAAATTTCTCACGCTTTTATTTCGTATCATATGAAATAATCCCGATACAGGCCTGAGTCACGCTTCAGAACTCTTAAGTAATAAACAAGTATAGAGTCTGTAGTGTTAGCAATAACGACATGCTCAAGTGCTTTAAATGGTCTTACATTTGATGTATGTATACGGCATTTCTACCACCGTAGGCCAGCAGCTGTAATGCAATAATTGATACATCCAGTTGTCGCTTAAATCTGATATTTCCAAACTCCACACGTAAAGATAAACATAGTTCCCGGTCGTGCCTGTTTCACAATTAATCATGATTCGCAATTCGTTCTAGGCAAGCTTTTAAACCTCATCAACGGATTTGGTCATTACATGCACACATTCTAAACTTAAAACAATTCATTTTATTTAAACAGGTACAAAATAGCAACTGCTGTTACAACATTGACTGACTGATTGATTGATTGATTGATTAAGTGTTTGAGTGAATGATTATAGATTAGTTGAGTGATTATTTGTTTGGTTGATTGATAATTTATTAATTTATTGATTAATTGATAGATGGATGTATTTTATTTCCAGTATCTTAGTATCTTTCCAGGGCTTACCCTGATATAAAACCAAAATTTATATTGAATACGCACGTTATAACAATAACAACATTTACCCTGTATGTTTGATGAACATTTTGCGTCTCTTTAAAATAGCTTATTATAGGACTGATCATACTTAATCAAACACCACATGTATAGAACATTCAACCCTGTATTGACAGTAAAAACCTTAACCATGCATGACTTCAATAGTTGTATTGTATATTGAATGGAAATGAAAACATCGTACACCGAGGTATTTACAACGGGAAAACCCTGGTATAGAGAAATACATGACACAGTCTGCATAGTGGGACATTTATCTATATATCTAATTGGTATTTACCAAGCATTAACCATTTAGCAGTTCCGATATGTTACAATAATGCCTGGATAAACAATAACGCTTAATAAATATGGCTTAATGTGAAATAATACACAGCTGGAAATTAGACCATGCAAAACTTGCTTGCAGAGTGCTTGAACTTTTGAAAGATGTGTTTTGAGTGGATCTACACGACGGAGAAGTACAAGAACCGAAAAAAAGAGGATGGCTTAGTTTCTGCTGGTATGTACGTAGCTACTCTTACTCTTATCTAGTTCATTATGTTCGAAATTACAATGGTAGTATTGTTCAGAACTGACTTAACTAAAGTTTGGGAAATCACCAGTCAGCTTTTATGGATATAGAGGCTGGTCTGTAGACAAAGTATAATTTCAAACACTAAGCTGGGTGATTGTTATTAGAATGCACTTACAAAAGCAACATCTGGATTGACAGTCATATATCACACCACTAGACCACAGATCCGCCCTCGATCCTGATTGACATTCATATGTCGCACCACAAGACAACAGATCCCCCTGCGTCCGCTGGATTGACAGTCATAAGTCGCACCACTAGACCACGGATCCGCTGGCGACCCCTGGATTGACAGTCATATGTCGCACCACTCGACCACAGAGCCGCCTGCGATCCCTGGATTGACAGTCATATGTCGCACCACTAGACAACGGATCCGCGTGCAACCCCGGATTGATAGTCAAGTGTCGCACCACTAGACAACGGATCCGCTGGCGACCCCTGGATTGGCAGTCACGTGACGTACCACTCGACCACTGAGCCGCCTGCGACCCCTGGTTTGAAAGTCAAGTGTCGCACCACAAGACAACGGATCTGCTGGCGACCCCTGGATTGACAGTCAAGTGTCGCACCACTAGACAACGGATGCGCCTGCGACCCCTGGATTGACAGTCAAGTGTCGCACCACCCGACCACAAAGCCGCCTGCGACCCCTGGATTGACAGTCAAGTGGCGCACCACGCGACCAAGGATCCGCTGTTGACCCCTGGATTGGCAGTCACTTGAAGTACTACCAGACAACAGATTCACCTGCGAACCCTGGATTGGCAGTCAAGTGCCGCACCACTAAACCACAAAATCGCGTGCGACCCCTAGATTGGCAGATATATGTCGCACCACTCGACCACAGAGCCGCCTGCGACCCCTGGGTTGACAGTCATATGTCGCACTACTAGACAACGGATCCGCGTGCGACCCCTGGATTGATAGTCAAGTGTCGCACCACTATACAAGGGATCCGCCTGCGATCCCTGGATTGACAGTCAAGTGTCGCACCACGCGACCACGGATCCGCTGGCGAACCCTGGATTGGCAGTCACTTGAATTAGCACTAGACAACGGATGCGCCTGCGACCCCTGGATTGGCAGTCATATGTCGCACCACTCGACCAGAGAGCCGCCTGCGACCCCTGGATTGACAGTCATATGTCGCACCACTAGACAACGGATCAACGTGCGACCCCTGGATTGACAGTAAAGTGTCGCACCACTAGACAACGGATCCGCCTGCGACCCCTGGATTGACAGTCAAGTGACGCACCACCCGACCACAGAACCGCCTGCGATCCCTGGATTGATAGTCAAGTGTCGCACCACGCGACCACGGATCCGCTGGCGAACCCTGGATTGGCAGTCACTTGAAGTACCACTAGACAACGGATGCGCCTGCGACCCCTGGATTGGCAGTCAAGTGTCGCACCACTATACCACGGAATCGCGTGCGACCCCTGGATTGGCAGTCATATGTCGCACCACTCGACCAGAGAGCCGCTTGCGACCCCTGGATTGACAGTCATATGTCGCACCACTAGACAACGGATCAACGTGCGACCCCTGGATTGACAGTAAAGTGTCGCACCACTAGACAACGGATCCGCTGGCGACCCCTGTATTGGCAGTCACGTGACGTACCACTCGACCACTGAGCCGCCTGCGACCCCTGGATTGACAGTCAAGTGTCGCACCACTAGACAACGGATGCGGCTGCGACCCTTGGATTGACAGTCAAGTGTCGCACCACCCGACCACAGAGCCACCTGCGACCCCTGGATTGACAGTCAAGTGTCGTGCCACGCGACCACGGATCCGCTGGCGACCCCTGAATTGGCTGTCACTTGAAGTTCCACTAGACAACGGATTCGCCTGCGACCTCTGGATTGGCAGTCCAGTGTCGCACCACTATACCACGATATCGCGTGCGACCCCTAGATTGGTAGTCATATGTCGCACCACTCGACCACAGAGCCGTCTGCGACCCCTGGATTGACAGTCATAAGTCGCACCACTAGACAACGGATCCACGTGCGACACATTGATTGACAGTTAAGTGTCACACCACTAGACAACGGATCCGCTGGCGACCCCTGGATTGGCAGTCACGTGACGTACCACTCGACCACTGAGCCGCCTGCGACCCTTGGATTGACAGTCAAGTGTCGCACCACTCGACCGCGGATCCGCTTGCGACCCCTGGATTGGCAGTCACGTGACTTACCACTAGACAACGGATCCGCCTACGACCCCTAGATTGACAGTCAAGTGTCGCACCACTCGACCACGGATCTGCTGGCGACCCCTGGATTGACAGTCCAGTGTCGCACCACTCGACCACGGATCCGCAGGCGACCCCTTGATTGGCATTCACGTGACGTAACACTAGACGACGGATGCGCCTGCGACCCCTGGATTGGCAGTCAAGTGTCGCACCACTATACCACGGAATCGCGTGCGACCCCTGGATTGGCAGTCATATGTCGCACAACTCGACCAGAGAGCCGCTTGCGACCCCTGGATTGACAGTCATATGTCGCACCACTAGACAACGGATCAACGTGCGACCCCTGGATTGACAGTAAAGTGTCGCACCACTAGACAACGGATCCGCTGGCGACCCCTGTATTGGCAGTCACGTGACGTACCACTCGACCACTGAGCCGCCTGCGACCCCTGGATTGACAGTCAAGTGTCGCACCACTAGACAACGGATGCGGCTGCGACCCTTGGATTGACAGTCAAGTGTCGCACCACCCGACCACAGAGCCACCTGCGACCCCTGGATTGACAGTCAAGTGTCGTGCCACGCGACCACGGATCCGCTGGCGACCCCTGAATTGGCAGTCACTTGAAGTTCCACTAGACAACGGATTCGCCTGCGACCTCTGGATTGGCAGTCCAGTGTCGCACCACTATACCACGATATCGCGTGCGACCCCTAGATTGGTAGTCATATGTCGCACCACTCGACCACAGAGCCGTCTGCGACCCCTGGATTGACAGTCATAAGTCGCACCACTAGACAACGGATCCACGTGCGACACATTGATTGACAGTTAAGTGTCCCACCACTAGACAACGGATCCGCTGGCGACCCCTGGATTGGCAGTCACGTGACGTACCACTCGACCACTGAGCCGCCTGCGACCCTTGGATTGACAGTCAAGTGTCGCACCACTCGACCGCGGATCCGCTTGCGACCCCTGGATTGGCAGTCACGTGACTTACCACTAGACAACGGATCCGCCTACGACCCCTAGATTGACAGTCAAGTGTCGCACCACTCGACCACGGATCTGCTGGCGACCCCTGGATTGACAGTCCAGTGTCGCACCACTCGACCACGGATCCGCAGGCGACCCCTTGATTGGCATTCACGTGACGTAACACTAGACGACGGATGCGCCTGCGACCCCTGGATTGGCAGTCAAGTGTCGCACCACTATACCACGGAATCGCGTGCGACCCCTGGATTGGCAGTCATATGTCGCACAACTCGACCAGAGAGCCGCTTGCGACCCCTGGATTGACAGTCATATGTCGCACCACTAGACAACGGATCAACGTGCGACCCCTGGATTGACAGTAAAGTGTCGCACCACTAGACAACGGATCCGCTGGCGACCCCTGTATTGGCAGTCACGTGACGTACCACTCGACCACTGAGCCGCCTGCGACCCCTGGATTGACAGTCAAGTGTCGCACCACTAGACAACGGATGCGGCTGCGACCCTTGGATTGACAGTCAAGTGTCGCACCACCCGACCACAGAGCCACCTGCGACCCCTGGATTGACAGTCAAGTGTCGTGCCACGCGACCACGGATCCGCTGGCGACCCCTGAATTGGCAGTCACTTGAAGTTCCACTAGACAACGGATTCGCCTGCGACCTCTGGATTGGCAGTCCAGTGTCGCACCACTATACCACGATATCGCGTGCGACCCCTAGATTGGTAGTCATATGTCGCACCACTCGACCACAGAGCCGTCTGCGACCCCTGGATTGACAGTCATAAGTCGCACCACTAGACAACGGATCCACGTGCGACACATTGATTGACAGTTAAGTGTCCCACCACTAGACAACGGATCCGCTGGCGACCCCTGGATTGGCAGTCACGTGACGTACCACTCGACCACTGAGCCGCCTGCGACCCTTGGATTGACAGTCAAGTGTCGCACCACTCGACCGCGGATCCGCTTGCGACCCCTGGATTGGCAGTCACGTGACTTACCACTAGACAACGGATCCGCCTACGACCCCTAGATTGACAGTCAAGTGTCGCACCACTCGACCACGGATCTGCTGGCGACCCCTGGATTGACAGTCCAGTGTCGCACCACTCGACCACGGATCCGCAGGCGACCCCTTGATTGGCATTCACGTGACGTAACACTAGACGACGGATCCGCCTGCGACCCCTGGATTGACAATCAAGTGTCGCACCACTCGACCACGGAATCGCTTGCGAACCCTGGATTGGCAGTCACGTGACGTACCACTATATCACGGATCCGCATGTAACCCCTGAATGAACAGTCAAGTGTCGCACCACTAGACCATCTGCCTGCGTCCCCTAGTTTGACAGTCAAGTGTCTCAATCAACACGGATCCGCAATAATGTGTAACTTCTTGTTCGAACTTAGCTTAAAGTAGACTGTGTATAGAAGTCTTGGTATACTTGTATTGATTTAGTACTTTTTGATAAGCTAACATTTTTTGACAAAGCTTGAATAATCTATCAAATGAAGCGGAGTTTTACACATTGTTACGGTTCTAGTAAGAAATAGCTACTTTTCATCGTTTTAAAAATGTAAAAATCTTGGTTCGTTATGCTTTGTTTCTTCCCGCTGATCGAAATACCAGGGTATGCCTCACGTATTATAGTTTGCGATGTCACGTTTTCTCAGTTGATAGCACACCTTGCGCTTAAAGCGACGGGCGTTGGTTGGTAGACTGTTCGTACAGGTTGTCTTTTATAGCATGTTACTCATTGTATTTATAAGAGAGGTAAACTATGTATCTAAAGCAGGGACATTGGTAAAGTGAATTAAACTATTGCCCTTGAAAGTATACATATAAATGCAGATTCGGTTTTATTCAAAATATCGTATGTTTGTTAAAAAACGGGTTTGTTGAATTTTGTAAGTTATTATTTTTGCGAGAGTATATAAAAAAAGAAACAACTACGATTAGAAAGCATCAACGGTGTTACGTGTAACAGTGTAAATAGATGATGTTAGAGAGCACATTTCAAAATGTGTATGTAAAACAAATCCAAATGTCAAGTCCACAACGATCTACCCCTATTTATCAATTTATCCAAATCTCACCTAGAAATTGTTGGTAACCAATAGAACAATAACTCCTCACGTTTTAAACCATGGGGATGTTCTGAACACTCTGGAAAAAAAGATTTTGTAAGAATTTTCCATTTCAGAAAAACAAATCATTGTGTACAAAAAAATTCTTGTATATATGACGAATATTTCACCCCTAAACACGAACATCTTGAAAACTAACTGCGTTAACCTTGTATAACTCTTCCAAAGTTTTATTTTAGTACTGTTTCATGAACTTTAGAATTTAGGACAAAATACAGCTAGATTTCTGAGCATTGAAACTGTTCATTAGTCAAATGATTACTAGTAGGTGCAACCCCGTCCAGTCTCCTAACAACTAATAACTATTTTACGATGCCTCATGGTGTTAATACGAAAGGCAAAACTGTGTAATTGGCAGGCTTCTATTTCAGGATACGTTACAATTCTTCAGTTCAGTACCCTTATTTATTATAGTTCGAAAGATTCGCTCAATCAACTAGCCATGCAATTATACTCGTCAGTGTGTATCAGGTCTTTCTCTGGACAAAGTCCTCGGTGCCTTTGATCTATTTATTTGCAGCACGAGTCGTGTTTCCATTTTAATATGCATTTTAACCAGAATTACAAATACACGTGATACATGACATTCTGTTAGTATGACCATAAACGAGTATCTAATGATTACATTACTAATCATTGCTCCAAATAATCCTCTCCACAGACACGTGCTGTATTTAAGCGCTTAATCAGGGAAGAACCGTAATCATCGCTATCGATCCTGACATGGCTTTTGTTGTTGTTGTCATATAAGCGTGCGTATCACAACGTATAAACGCCCAGCCGTGGGCATGATATAAACGAGAACTCACCGAACTGCCCGCAAGCAATGTGCTATGATTTCCAATTTTATAAGCAGCTGTCGCATCCATCTGTTTTACGGTACCATACGGCGGTTATTGATGGCGCTCATTTGTTTTCCAGCGTGTAATTTGCAACAACGATTGTTTTAAATATTTCGCTTTCCTGATGTAGGGGTTTACTAATATTTGCCATTACATAAAGGATCATTGTTTGTTTGTGTAAGATCAATATATATATATATATATCACAGAGTGAGCACTTAAAGTGACACTCTTATTAAAAAACAATACACTCACATTTATAACAAAACATACATTTTGAGTGATTAACCTTTAAATACTTATTAAATAATGAATTTATGGAAACTATTTATTACGTTTACTGAAATCGCACAAATATTGAATGAATTTTAGGTCTTATAAGATTTACAGTAATCAGAAATCGTCTCATATGGTAGACAAACTGTGTTTTCTGCATCTTTCTTTCAAATCAAACACGGTATTATTCAAAAGAACCATTGTTTACGATATTTATTCATTTTTTATGGAAAATTAAATCAATTGAATGAGTTGTGGTACATCTTTTTTTGGAAATAAGCGTGTATCTTTAAGCCTCTATTTCACTTGTGGCCACGCAGACAGTGACATGTTAACTTTGGGTTGTGGCGAGGTAAAGAACGTTGCGATCTTACATTAAAACAAACAATTTTATTTTTTGGTCGATGTATAACGTACAGAAACACTTGGCACTCTGCACTGTATCTTGGTCGTTACTCTGCACTGTACCGTGGTCGTTACTCTGCACTATACCGTGGTCGTTACTCAGCACTGTACCGTGGTCGTTACTCTGCACTGTACCGTGTTCGTTACTCTGCACTGTACCGTGATCGTAACTCTACACTGTACCGTGGTCGTTACTCTGCACTGTACCGTGGTCGTTACTCTGCACAGTACCGTGGTCGTTACTCTGCAATGTACCATGGTCGTAACTCAGTACAGTACCGTGGGTGTAACTTTTCAGAACTACCAATCGTGAACATGATACACTTTACAGTAACCAGATTGTCATCTATTGATTGGAAAACGGTAATAATTTCAGAAATAAATGACATTGGATATAGGTTCTTATAGTTTACTGGTTCTGTGTGATTTACCAACCATTAAAATCGACTAAAACGTTTTGAATCAGGAGTGTGATAGGGTATGTACATGTATGAAAAACTATTATCAAATCTATTTAACATTGATTGGTATAACTATTATCCTTCTTTTGTGTCATTGTTGTAGAAATGTGTTCAGAATTTTGTGCAAATAAATTTATATATGTAAATTAATTATGATGATTATAAAATGGCTTCTTCTGTAGGTTTTGATTGACGTATCCGTCATTTAACACAGCATATAAATGCTGTTCAGTGACCACTTTTTCACCCTCCCTGTTAAACCCTTGCTTACAAATTCCATTGTAATTATGTTCATACAAATGATATTGTGTGTTCAAAAACAGCTTCAAAATACTTATACTGATATTTTTCGCTGAAAATGAGCAATTCATTTGCAATATTTGAAGTGCACAAGATTGCTCCATATTTCCAGCGGCTTATTATCGATTTAAACCACTCATCAAAATAGAGTAAAGTTCACCACAACGTCCTTGCTTAAGTAGACGGCATGTTGAATTTCAAAGTTGGTGAGTTATTGGTACCATACATTGTTATTTCAGTTGATTTTATTGAGTATGTTTGGCACTTGAAGTTTGTTCTTAAAATAAGCAAACATCATAAATCTTATCATACCAATGTTCAATTTAATTCAAACCTCCATTTCCGGGCAAAAAGTGGTCCGTTACCAATACATATCGTATTAAATGTTCACATGTAACACTTAGATCTAAAATCAGACAGAATTTATTTTACTAAAGCAAAAACAATCAACAGAATTGTTGTTAGTACAAATTGTTTATGTATTGGTGTGGACATTGATTTAACGTTAGTATAAACTGGTGATATTGTCTTGCAAACAGGTGCGTTCTTGCAAAAATGAATAGAAAGATCCCCTCAAAATAGGACAATGCACCCCGCCATTTGGTGTACGTTCGTATTTTAGCCTAACGGTAGGCAAACGGAAAACTGAAGACAAATCGAACAGCTGCACGTGCACAAATGTATCCATGCTTTAACCTTTTCTCCAATTTTGAGGGTAGGACGAAAATAGTGTAGTACGTATAGTTTTATTGTCCGCGAAAATACGAAATGGCCGCAATCAGTCATCATACCCCGTGTTGTTTCTACAGTGTATCCATTGTATGCTGTACATTAACTTATCATTGCTAGATTCAGTGAAGGAATTTGTCTGAAAGGCTGATCGAGACATATGACTTGTCTCAAAGGCTGTTAATGTGTGTACGTTCACACACAGTGTGTGCATTTCGGCTTTGTTATTTCCTCGTTCAAACAAACTACAGTCGTATTTTACTGTTTAGTGTCAACGTTTGTCTGACGAGACGGGCGCAATGTCTAAGTGTGTACGTTTGTATAATATTGTGTGTTCGTTCACTTTTTCTATATTTTATTTTATTTTATAATTTCATTGTCCCGGGGCTCTTCCGACGAGGCAGTCGAAGATGGGACTTTTTATCGGGTGGAAATGAGGAGGGTGGGGGAGAAGGAATGGCTATACGTTAGTTTACGACGGCACTGATCTATTAATTATCGTCGCCCTCAGTGAGAAAATCAGTCATGTCAGGTTGTGAATTGTATACGACCATATATAAAAATATTAAATGTGTTTTATTTCTGTGTATGACGAAAGAAAAGACATGCATCCGAGTCACAGTAAAGTGTGTACATTCACATACTTATGTATTCTGTGTGTGCTTCAGTGTCGGGGTTCTTCCGACGAGGCGGCAGGAAAATGGGGCTTGTACTGGGGCTGTTCAAACCCGAGCTTTCTGACTTCCAGAAGAGGAAATTGCTATACGAGTTCCATACCTTCTTCGGTAAATGCCTTCAGTATAAATGACGTGGAATATTTCTACTCACCGTATCCTTAACGTCGTCGTCTGCTTCTCACCATATATTTTACGTCGTCGTCTGCTTCTCACCTTATCATTAACTTCGTCGTCTGCTTCTCGCCTTAACCTGAACGCCGCCCTCTGTATCTCACCTTAACCTCGCCGTCTGCTTCTCACCTTATCCTCAACGTCGCCGTCTGCTTCTCACCTTATCCTTAACGTAGTCGTCTGCTTCTCACCTTATCCTTTACGTCGTCGTCTGCATCTCACCTTATCCTCAACGTCGTCGTCTGCATCTCACCTTATCCTTAACGTTATCGTCTGCATCTGACCTTATCCTCAACGTCGTCATCTGCTTCTCACATTATCCTTTACGTCGTCGTCTGCATCTGACCTTATCCTCAACGTCGTCGTCTGCTTATCACATTATCCTTAACGTCGCCGTCTGTTTCTTACATTATCCTTAACGTCGCCGTCAGCTTAACGTCGTCGTCTGCTTCTTATCTTATCCTTAACGTCGTCGTCTGCTTCTCACCCTATTTTTAACGTCGTCGTCTGCTTCTCACCTTATCCTTAACGTAGTCGTCTTCTTCTCACCTTATCCTTAACGTAGTCGTCTGCTTCTCACCTTATCCTTAACGTCGTCGTCCGCTTTACGTTGTCGTCTGCTTCTCACATTATCCTTAACGTCGTCGTCTGCTTCTCACGTTATCCTTTACGTCGTCGTCTGCTTTTCACCTTATCCTTAACGTAGTCGTCTCCTTCTCACCTTATCATTAACGTCGTCGTCTGCTTCTCACCTTATCCTTAACGTAGTCGTCTGCTTCTCACCTTATCCTTTACCTCGTCGTCTGCTTCTCACATTATCCTTAACGTCGTCGTCTGTTTCTCGCCTTATCCTTTACGTCGTCGGCTGGTTCTTAAAAAAAACTTGATTAAGTCTTGAATTTATGTCGAAATACTGTTTAAGACAGTCTCAACCTTGCAATATATCATACAATTAATTAACTGCTATACTAAAAAGTTAAATGATGTTAACTGTTTAATAATGTACATTTGAGTACTTTTAATATCCGACGCATTCTTGGACTGAAAATATTAGTCACTCGACTAAAGAAAGTTAGCATTTAGAGCGAAAATGTCTCATGGAAGCCCTAGAACATATCTCAACTTAAAATATCTTTAAATATTATATCTGACTACGTGTATTTTGATTTTTGTTCTAGTTGATGACTTCAATCTTATATTTCAGATCTAAGCAAGGACGGTGAACTGGAATGGAAGGACTTTGACCTGGCAAGACAGGTATGCTAGCTTCACTGTATCATATAACACTTATACTTAAAATACTCAGGCCCCCCATTTCCCGAAACTTCTTAAGTCTCTTTTAACAATATTAAGCTAAGCTTTATATTTTTTTCTCAATAATTTGCGTAGTATTCACTTCTTTTAGAGTATATTATGATAAACCATTTTTCATTTATCGAAATTTAAGTATGTATCTGGCTAATCCGGTTCAGGTTAAGAAGTTTCGAGAGATTGGCCCTGCAGGTGTTCTTTCCATAGTTTTTTCATAGTAGCCTCAGTAACGTCCTTTTCTTCCCCATGTCGCGGTTTAACCATAGTCTTAGAACCGTCATTTTCGTCTTCAAGTAGCCCCAATTGTCTTTTGCTGTTATTTTTCCATTTGAAAAAATATCTCTGTATTTATGATTGCCGAAGAGAACACTCAGCTAGATAAGTTCGGCCTTTTCTACAACTTAATATAATGATATTGTTTGAGTTTTCTTTATGGATTGTAACCATTGGCAACTGTTAAATTGTTGCCTCGTCGGAAATATGCCCCATTTCCCGTAAGATAATACTGCTCATTTGTCATATTTTCTTGGAAGCGATATGTATTGTTATTCAATGTCCGTGATATTTGATCTCATTTTTCTGGTCTAATGGAAAAATAATTGGATAAGATAATGAAAATTGCATTTATCATCTGATGATTAATTTTTTTTATAATGATTCGGTTTTCTGAAGCACCGGTTTTCCCTCATTTTGCAAAAAGGTACTGTATTCACTAATTTAAAAATGCAAGTGTTTTGAGAGATAGCCATAAAATAAGTTTCATTTTTTTTAATCTACTACGCCGACAAACAAATTATGTCAATGTATGCTTTTAAATCTTTCTAGAAACAAAATCCCTTTCTAGAAACAAAATCCCTTTACACCCTATTTCCAAACACAACTTAATCTCTCTTAAATTCCCAAAATTTCCTGAAAGAAGACACGCTCCGACTCAAACTACGGAATAGAATTTTAAGAGAAAAAGCTCAAAGAAATGAAACGATTTTTGTTAATACCGTTATTTTCTACTAGAAAATCTGCGAGTTGAGCGGCTGGAAGGCGGGGACGCCCCGACACGTACAGACAAACGAGCTATTCAAGGAAATATGGCGGCGTCTACAGGACGACGGGGATGAGAATTTCGACGGTAAAATCTCAGAGGATGAATGGGTAAGGAGCAATGGGCGATTGCACTCCATTGTCATAGTCTTTGTTAAGGTAAAATTGAAGTATTCATATCGATATTTTTGAAAACAACTGTAAGAATATATGAAAGTCCGAGTCGTTCTGCTTGAAAGACACGAAGATAAAACAGCATCTAATTGAACGTGACTCAGTTGGGATCGAACCAACTACATTTTGGGTTTGAGATGCACACCTGGATATCTCAAGGTAACCGCGACCTTTTTTATGAAAGTTGAATTTGCTTCTTTATTTTTGATTTTATTACGATGAACGGAAATCGTAATATCGTCTTTACATAATCAACAAACAATAAAACTTCAATGGCACACGTCCGTTTGTCACAATTCTAACTTAATGCAGTGGTTATAAATAATACAGGCGACGAAATAGGTGCGTTTCAAGTTCTGCGACCCTCATGAATGTTTATATTGCATGGATAGCTCTGCATTTTCCTCCGCAGATAAAGATGTGGGAATCGTTTAACCGTCAGTACATAGAGCAGCTGCAGAAAAAGGAATCAGGCGGGCCGGAGCCGACTGTCCCTGCGTGGCTGGATAAATACATGGAGTACAAGTTCAACCTTCTGGACAGAACAGGTGTGTAATCCTTCATAAGTGGCACTCCGTGTGTTTGAGACTATCCTGCATGGCTTGATATGTTAATGCATGTGTGGTATATCTGTGCTATTTGTACGTTGTTTTCCAAACAAGCAATGGTATGGTCTTATTTGTTTGGCTACTGCGCTTGACCCTGTAGTTTCTATTGTAGCATTGTTCATGGACTACAGTTTGCTTGCGCTTGTTGTACTTGTACTTCAGGTTACAACTACGTTGGTAATTTGACGATATGTATTAAAGTAACGGTTCCGTCGACTCTATGTTATCCAGGTGGCGGTTATGTCGACCATGAATTCACTCAGATGATAACGATTACGACGATTATATGCACTAAATGAACAATGACTTCAACGCTATGCATTTAGGTTACGGTTACGTTCATACTAAGAACTTAAAGTGACGGTTATGTCAAACCTTGTCAGGTCAGCGTCGACTTTACGTACCATAAATAACGGAAAATTTGACGCAATGTAGTCAAGGTTGCTATAACGTCGACCCTATGTACTTCAGATAACGGTTCCGTCGACACTGTGCTATACATAATGGTTACTCTAACCATTGTACTTCAGATAGGTAAAAGCAAAGTGTTACATGGAAGCCATTAACTTAAGTTACGGTCAAACTGAAACAATGTACTAATGTAACGGTCACGTTGACGCTTAATATATAATATATATAATGTGTACGGTTACGTCGACGCTATGTGGTTTAGTAAGGGTCATTTCGTCGCTATGAACTAAAGTTACGGTTACGTCGTCGCTATGAACTAAAGTTACGGTTACGTCTTCGCTATGCAGTCATTTAACGGTCACGTCGTCGCTATGTGGTTATGAAACGGTCGCGTTGTCGCTATGTGGTTAAGTGACGGTCGCGTCGTCGCTACGTGGTTAAGTAACGGTTGCGTCGTCGCTATGTGGTTATGTAACGGTCACGTCGTCGCTATGTGGTTATGTAACGGTCACGTCGTCGCTATGTGGTTAAGTGGTAAAGTTACGGTCACGTCGTCGCTATGTGGTTATGTAACGGTCACGTCGTCGCTATGTGGTTATGTAACGGTCACGTCGTCGCTATGTGGTTAAGTGGTAAAGTTACGCTCACGTCGTCGCTATGTGGTTATGCAACGGTCAGGTCGTCGCTATGCAGTTAAGTAACGATCACGTCGTCAATATGTGGTTAAGGAACGGTCGCGTCGTCGCTACGTGATTAAGTAACGGTCGCGTCGTCGCTATGTTGTTATGTAACGGTCGCGTTGTCGCTACGTGGTTAAGTTACGGTCGCATCGTCGCTATGTAGTTTAGTTACGGTCGCTTTGTCGCTATATGGTTAAGTGACGGTCGCGTTGTCGCTACGTGGTTAAGTAACGGTCGCGTCGTCGCTATGTGGTTATGTAACGGTCGCGTCGTCGCTATGTCGTTAAGTAACGGTCACGTCGCCGCTACGTGGTTAAGTAACGGTCGCGTCGTCGCTACGTGGTTAAGTAACGGTCGCGTCGTCGCTATGTAGTTTAGTTACGGTCGCGTTGTCGCTATGTGGTTAAGTGACGGTCGCGTCGTCGCTACGTGGTTAAGTAACGGTCGCGTCGTCGCTATGTAGTTTAGTAACGGTCGTGTTGTCGCTATGTGGTTAAGTGACGGTCGCGTCGTCGCTACGTGGTTAAGTAACGGTCGCGTCGTCGCTATGTGATTATGTAACGGTCACGTCGTCGCTTTGTGGTTAAGTAACGGTCACGTCGTCGCTACGTAGTTAAGTAACGGTCGCGTCGTCGCTACGTGGTAAAGTGACGGTCGCGTCGTTGCTACGTGGTTAAATAACGGTCGCGTCGTCGCTACGTTGTTAAGTGACGGTCGCGTGGTCGCTACGTGGTTAAGTAACGGTCGCGTCGTCGCTGTGTTGATAAGTGATGGTCGCGTCGTCGCTATGTGGTTAAGTAACGGTCACGTCGTCGCTACGTGGTTAAGCAACGGTCACGTCGTCGGTACGTGGTTATGTAACGGTCAAGTCGTTGCTATGTGGTTAAGTAACGGTCAATGTCGTCGCTATGTTGTAAAATAAGGGTCACGTCGTCGCTGCGTGGTTATGTAACGGTCGCGTCGTCGCTACGTCATTAAATGACGGTCACGTCGTCGCTACGTGGTTAAGTAACGGTCAATGTCGTCGCTATGTGGTTAAGTAACGGTCACGTCGTCGCTACGTGGTAATGTAACGGTCGGGTCGCCGCTACGTGGTTAAGTGACGGTCACGTCGTCGCTATGTGGTTAAGGAACAGTCGCGTCGTCGCTATGTGGTTTAGTTGCGGTCACGTCGTCGCTACGTGGTTATTGAAGGGTCGCTACGTGGCTATGTAGTTAAGTAACGGTCACCTCGTCGCTTTGTGGTTAAGGAACGGTCGCGTCGTCGCCATCTGGTTATGTTACGAATGCGTCGTCGCTTTGTGGTTAAGTAACGTTAGCGTCGTCGCTTTGTGGTTAAGTAACGGTCACGTAGTCGCTCTGTGGTTAAGTAACGGTCACGTCGTCGCTACGTGTTTAAGTAACGGTCACATCGTCGCTACGTGGTAAAGTAACGGTCACGTCGTCGCTATGTGGATATGTAACAGTAACGTCGTCGCTATGTGGTTATGTAACGGTAACGTCGTCGCTATGTGTTTATGTAACGGTCACGTCGTCGCTACGTGGTAAAGTAACGGTCACATTGTCGCTACGTGGTAAAGTAACGGTCACGTTGTCGCTATGTGGTTATGTAACGGTAACGTCGTCGCTACGTGTTTAAGTAACGGTCACATCGTCGCTACGTGGTAAAGTAACGGTCACGTCGTCGCTATGTGGATATGTAACAGTCATGTCGTCGCTATGTGGTTATGTAACGGTAACGTCGTCACTATGTGGTTAAGTAACGGTCAGTCGTCGCTATGTGGTTAAGTAACGGTCAAATCTTCGCTACGTGGTTTACGTAAGGTTCACGTTGTCGCTATGTGGTTAAGTAACGGTCACTTCGTCGCTACATGGATATGTATCGGTCTTGTCTTCGCTATGTGGTTATGTCACGGTCACGTCGTCGGTATGTGGTTAAGAAACGGTCACGTCGTCGGTATGTGGTTAAGAAACGGTCACGCCGTCGCTATGTGGTTAAGTAACGGTCACGTCGTCGAAAATGTGGTTAAGTAACGGTCACGTCGTCGAAAACGTGGTTAAGTAACGGTCACGTCGTCGCTATGTGGTTAAGGAACGGTCACGTCGTCGCTATGTGGTTATGTTATGGTTGCGTCGTCGCTACGTGGTTAAGTAACGGTCGCGTCGTCGCTATGTAGTTAAGTAACGGTCACGTCGTCGCTATGTGGTTAAGTAACGGTCACGTCGTCGCTATGTGGTAAAGTTCCGGTTACGTCATCGTAATGTTGTTAAGGTAAGGGCTGCGCTGATGATATGTACATAAGATGTATATGACGTCCACGCTATTATATAGGCAACAGTTGCGTCGCAGTAAGTACTTAGGTAGCGCTTACATCGACGCTATGGACTTAGATAGCGGTTACGATGACACTATGCTACATAGGTACCATTTACGTCGAACAATGTGTTGCAATTAACGCGTACGTCGACGCTGTGTTATCAGGAAACGGTTACCTTAGTCTAAATATATTTATCTTGCAATGACTGTGGACATTACAACATTATATTAACCACTCTCGTTGGCTCGATTTTACGCGAGAGTGTGGTCTTGTGTTGTGGGGGAAACCGGAGAAAACCCCCTTGTCCGGCTTGGTGACCACAAACAAAACTCGCATACGCCCAAGCCGGGAATCGAACCCGGGTCGCATAGGCGAGAATAGAGTGTGCTAACCACCGTGCTTACCGGACAACCAACGGTTACCTTGATGTTGTGTTCCCTAGAAGTAACAGTTACTTTAATATTGATTGTATATGCAGGTCACCACTTCCTCGACATTTTGTTCTTCAGGTAACGGTTACGTAGATGTGGACGAGTTCGAATACGTGATGTCAGACTTTGGCGTCTCGTCGCGGGAGGCACGGAACGCATTCACCATCTTTTCTCAGGTTGGAGACCGAAACATGTGTTTCATTTAAGTATTTAATGGTTTATTCGTAAGCAAAAGCTGACATTATTGACCGTTGTGCAGCATTTAAATCATGCATCAACGTTTCCTGAACTGTCTATTGTACTATTAAATGCTTTTATAAATCAAATATTTATGAATGCAACATCTGCGTTTGGTCGTACATTGCAGTGTCAGTCAGAGATGGTGTTGACATTTATATTTTATTATTCTATACATAACAAGAAGGCATATAAGACCCGCTTTCACTAAACTAGCACTTTTTAATATAGAGCACAAATCTGCACCCTCCTTCAAAACCGTGTTAAAGTTTGTAAACTATTTTTGGAGAAATCATCTTTTACCTCATTTTTTGCTGCTTTAGATCCATTTATAATGACATAAACATGTTTAAGATGCCGAGGCAAATGCGGGAGCTTGCGTATTGATTTTGCCTTATAAGTTGAAGCCCTCAGTTGTAATTGGCATGGGTTGAAAACTGTTTTGGAGACATTCTTAATAGTTATAGTATATTTAATGTAAAACAAAAAAGTACCCAATCTCAGACTGATACTGCCATCTTAATACATATCAAAAACACTTACCTATACCCACGGCTCTGATGATCATCGGATATAAAGGTTCAGCATGGGGACCCGTCTTAGTTCTCTTCTATCGGCTGTGTAACGCTTTAGATGTCAATCAGCATTGTAGCACAGTCATTGTTCTGTATTTATGTTCTTTTTCTTCAGACTTCGTTAAGTAATTAGGGAAAATTTTCCCATTTCGGCTACTTTTTTTAAGACAGACAGACATTCAATTAAAATTATACAAACTCACATCGTCTTAACACATAATAATTCACTTTGAATATGCCATGTGTATATACAAGGTGAGAGCATTGTTTACCAAATATCTGAATTGCATAAGAAGCATGTATATAGGTATATATGTATGATTATAACACAGTAATATAACAGTGTTGTAAAAGACGATGTACAATATAATTATGTAGTTTTTTTTTTTAAACTGCACGGAGGATGCAGTGGACAAACAAACCCTTACAAACCTCCAGTCTATATTAATTGTATCCAAAGGCTACGCAAATTACGATCAAAGATATGCATATAAGCTAAATATTGTATACACATACACACTTAACATTAATGTGCCACATACGCATACATCATGCATAATCAGTTCATATTAATGTGACAAATACGCATCGATTATGTACTAAGACCGAGGCATCGCTTGAATTCCGAACTGTTTTAATCGGTGTTTTTTTTTTATCCGATCGTGTAGAGCATCCAAAAAGACAAATGTAGATAGTAAATTGTTATTCTTTTACGTTCTAACTTACGATGTTATTACTGCATAACTGTTCTAAGACTAAATTTGCCAGTTAAACTCGTGATTGGCCCCGACACGTTATAAATGGTTTTACAATAAGACAAACTGACTCCAAAATGCTTGAATGTTAGAAAATAATGGACCTTTAAACGTAAGTAATAGCAAACATGTATGTGCAATATCGCATACAAAAACCGTTCAATTAGAACATTATCGTACATATATTTATTGATATTAACAAAAACGTTACTTTTAGTAATATCGTTTGACATAAAATATCCCTAAAACAAACACAAGACGTTTACAAAGTCTCAAAACACGAACAGTCAAAATGACTGATTCGTGCATTTAAGCACAGAAATAAATAATTCATTGTGGAATAGTTGCTAACAATATTTCTTATTTAAGAATAACGAGCGGAAGTTGGATTTGGAGTACTTCAAGCAGTTATGTACCGAATACTACCGTAGCGATGACCCGGGCGCGCTAGGCAACTTCATAAATGGCAAGCTAGACTTCCTGGAATAAGTACTGCGCATTGGATAACCAGAAACACACTATGAAATTTAAGGTTTCAACTTTGACTAGAAATCATAATATACAACTTTGTAACAAACTTACAATATACAAACTATAAACACATTTGCAATTGATAACTGAAAATCAAAGTGGTGAGATTAGCAGCTGAATAGAACTTACTTGTTCCAAAATCAACGGAATAAATTGATTTGGACTATTTTATAGGACTCATAGAAGACATGCTTCTGTGCACTCGTAGATGTCTTTAGTTGCAAACTTACATTCTTATAGACAACGGAATAAGCGGCAGAGCTATTTTATTATTAATTCTTTCAACAACTAAATGTCTGTAATAACTGTGCAGTCGGTTATAACATGAAACCCAAAATGATTTCATTATATCTACCACGTATCACACTCTTATTTGTAAAGAATAAATAGCATTTATCCAATTTAGGAAAAAGTTATGTTATATATGCAAGTCCATTCCAAATCGTTATACTTATAAACGTTATATTAGCAAACCATTGCAATAAACATTCTCAACCATTTTTTCTTTTACAGAAAACTGCGCAATCAAAACTTTGTAAATTGTGTAATTATCATGTATGTTTTGCATTCATATTATCGGTGTTAAAGAGATTAGACACCAGATGGTCCCAAAAACGGCAAATACAGTACACAAGCATAGACCTTTCAATACGAACTAGTATGAGGCCGATTATACATCATTTGATTAGTACAGATACATATACCTACGCTATTCTTAAATTTACTGGGATTTACCAAGTAGGCAAACCCAGTAAATTTCGAATTGGAAAAATACACAAAAACGGCAAAAGATGCACGTGTCGTAAGCTATGTGATACCGCAGGCCGTAAGATCCAATGCGTTTTATAAAACGATATAAATTTATTATTTGACCAAAAATAGTCCTGGAATGGTATCATCTGGTGTCTAGTGCCTTTAATTTTATGACAGTATATTTAATTTCATGGCAGTATACAGTACTTGTCTTCATTCCTACTCTGTTTGCTTGTGTAGATGAATGAGTGTATGGATAGTGGCATTGATTGAGAAATGGATTGGTTTATGACGTTGAATATCTTGTTACTTGACTTACCCTGTAGCTTATATTGTATTATTTATGATTGATTTGTGAGTGAGTCAGTGATCGAGTGATTCATGGACTGATTATGATCAGTCATTAGTGCAATGATCTTTACATCTGTTATAATTTATTTACATGTTTTCACTATCTACCACATGATATTGCGTCTACAGCAATGTATTGAGATCATAAGCTTTCCTTGAACATAATAAACATCGATAATACACTTTAAGCGTGTTTATTTTGTCATTTATTAATAAGACATGACTTTTTCAATTGATCTGTTATGAAAGACTGTACAAGTTAGAGGCAATTCTAATACACCTATCAATGTTTGCCCACCACCCGCGCGGAATAGACTTCCTTGGTTTGTATGTGTAACATTGTAACATTGTAACATTGTAACATTGTAACATTGTGTATGTTGTGCACTCAATAATTTTAGAAGTCTTTGCCCATTTATCACCAAATTGGTCAGCATGTGTGTTTGCAAAATATTGTGAACACGTTTGGTAACCAGCCATTTTGCTTTAGTCACTCAAGAGTTATCGCCTTTCAATCGTAGAAATTAACTAAAATTGGGATCGTCTGCTCAATCACGTTTAAAGCCTTTGTCATCATCACCAAATTTGGTCAGAATGTGTTCAAGTTCGAAAACCAGCCATATAATTGACCTTTTACCATATAAATTACCTAAAATTTGATCTTATCCGCTCACTTACCTTAGAAGCCCTTGTCCAATCATCACCAAATAAAGTACGACTATGTATTGGCATTACATCTCAGACATGTATGATAACCAGCCATATCGCAATAGTCACTCGAGAGTTATCGCCCTTTAATTATATGAATTACCTTATATCGGTTTCATCCGATCAAATACTTAAGACGCTTTTTTTCAATATTATCACAAACATTGGTCGGAATTGGTATGCACAGAATTTCTTAGCCAGATTCAGGTTCGATAACCTAACATGTCGCCTCAGTCACTCCAGAGTTATGACCCTTGAAATAGCAAAAACTGTATTTACTGTATTTCTAAATTTGGCTCAACTTACAATCACTTATCACCAAACTTGGTGTCCTAATGTTGTTTTTAATTTTTTTGGTGATTATCAGACAGATAACTTTAATACAAATACAAAAACTTCAAAAAAAGTAAAAAGTTCACAAATTATAGAACAAAAATAGTGAGCTTAGCTTAATCATGTCCTAATACTCTTAAGAAGTTTCGAGAAATCGGACCATGGGTCGGCGAAAAGTAGCCCCAACCCATTTGGGTAAAACATAGATGGTACATTATCCTAAATAGTGGACATATAAACCAATTGCTGTGTGTATAGCACTTCAAAGAAGTCACATGAAGTTATTGTTTTACTTGATCTACAACTTTGTGTTATTTGCAAGTTTAGTAAACCAACCGAGCGAACTGATGGTGAAATGATTGGGGTGGGTAAAATAATCTTATTTTAAATACACAATGTAGTCCTGCAGACGCGTAGCTGCTTTTACGCGAGTACGCAGCTAAAACCACATGATTTTGACAAAAGAATCAGCCATCTGCCGAGTTTATTTGTTGAATTTGATTCTAAAACTGCCATATTTCCAGTACTAAATAAAGCAACTAAGAACTCCAAGAATGCACCAATTTGCACGCTTGTTTTAAAAAAAAATCCGGGGGGGGGGGTATGCCACAATTATTAATCCACATAAATAGTGGGCTTGATACGCCCCTGTCCTGATATCAAAATGTTGTGCTCAAATCTTCTGAGATCTCTGCCATGGCGTTACAAAATGCTCTTTATATATATTTACGTAGCAGTTTAAATTGTTGAATGAAGTCACATGGTTGTGATTTTCTTGACGGTGATTAGTGTACTGCAAGGGCAAGTTACCGCTGCGTAACGTTTGCTTTTTTCATTGTATATTAAAAATGTGCCAGTATCACTTGCCTGATTGTGTTAAAGAAATGATGAAATGAAAATGGCGTGATACAAGTCATGTCAGTCGTCATAAGCAACCGTTTAAAACCATGGATGCACACCAAAAATTGAGTTAAAACAAACAAACAACAGTCACCAAATCATCATAGGCCTCAAAACCTTCGTTTGTTTAAGAAATTACAACACCATACAATAATATAAACCAATCCACCCTCTACACCGCCAACGGATGCATATTAAACACGCTGGGTAGTTAGATACAAGGAACATCCATGGTCACGTACAATGAGATTATTAATAAATCGGCTGTATACCGCTAAGACTATTTATTTATTCAAAACCAAATACTATGTACATTGAAACACAAACGCTTAGCAAACTTGGTACAAGTTTCAGTTCATATCCAACCACATGTAGTGTGTTCCCGAAACGCTCCCTCCGACAAAAGAATCTTCATAATACAGAGGGAATTGTTTTTAATAGTAACTACAAATGAACAGCTGACAGATTGATAGTTGATTTACATTGTAATCATTTATCCATGCTATCCTTAAAGGGTACCTTTTAATATTGGTATCTTAATGATACTGGTATTAATATTCGTAAGCCTTGTTGTTTACCGTTGTTCATGATTGAATTTGTTGTCACTGGTTTTGTATTGACATTATAAAACATTTGCTTAAAACTTGTGATGTTAGTCTCTTTTAAATATGTTACTGTAGTTACGTATATCCATGTACACTCGGCGACAGTCGAACAATATGATAAGACCCATGGGAACCCCGACACAAAAATCCCTAGCAGTCCCATATAGCGAGCCGATGACCTTGGATCACTGGCGCTTGTTTTACTCCGAATGAAAGAAGATGTGGTTTTAGCGTCCACCGTCAGATTCTTCACGATTTCTTTTGCTACCTCCTCCGCTTGGACGACCGTTATATTGTTAATGTACGTCTGTACGACCGTCTGTGTGACCGTCTTGGTGACGCTGATGCTGACACTGACGGACTGGGTCATGTAGTGTGTCTCCGTTGCCGTGATGTGAACAAACACCTGTTGGTTATATTCTGATAAATTGCTATTCGTGTGTATACTTTTAAAAAAATTCAATAATTGTAATGAAGAAAAATATCATAGGCACTCGATTAAATATTTAGGTGACTTATAGAGATATATCAGTGAAAAAAAATACGATTTTCACTGTTTCAAACAGTAAAATAACTATTTGATAACTTAACTGTTTTGAATTTTAAACGCGCTCTCACTTCCAAATTTTTACATTCCTCTTGTCCTTGGTCAGTGTGTGTATACCACGTGATAAATTGCGTCATAAATGCTACGTCGGAAGGCAATATTTTGCTTCGAATGAAAACTTTAAACAAAGATAACTTCACGATTTCTTCACCATTTTAAATGAAACATAGCGCAGTCTACGCCGCTCACGGAGCCCCACCTTCGGTCTATTACCAGAATTTGATTGAGAGTTAAGTTTCTTAAAACACTTCTACAAACCTTTTCACAATAGGGCCGTCTGACGGAGCGCTGTCAAAACATTATTTTGGAAACAGGTTTGTCCCAGTGTTTGACGAAAGTAATCACCTTATCAAACTTCGGTAATAAAACGAAGGCGGGACTCTTTAAGCGTCATAGACTGCCCTTTGTTTTATTAAAAGCGGTGTAGTAAAAGAAAAGTTATCTTTGATTTAAGTCTTTATTTTAAGCAAAATGCTGCCTTCCGACGTAGCATAAATGACGCATTTTATCACGTGGTATACACACACTGTTGGTGTAGATAAAACTTGACGTTCATATTGTAATATTAACACCCCAACTTCCGTTCCTTAAATGAACTGCCTTTCGGCAATTGCGTTCATCAATCGATGAACGCAACATTTCGGATATGTTCGGATCGCAATGCAGCGCATAACTATATACATGAAAACTATTGATCTTGTTATTGTTTGTATTGTGTCAGCAGGTCCCGTAATATATAAATCAACATTTTAGAAAGTGTTTATTTATTATATATTAAACGTATTGTTGCCAAAAGTGTTTCAATTTTACGTTTTAAAGTGATTTTAAATGGTTGATCTTTGCCCGCGTTATTGTGACGTCATTTAAAAAAATGTTTCCGGTTACAGTCGGGTCGTTCTATTTACAGAATGGGTAAGAAAGGATTACTGAAAGGTTATCCTAAATGAAATGAAGTATTTTTTTTAACAATACCTGAATTAGATAATGAACTATTGGTGTAAATATAAGGAATGAATTGCGGGGTTGATGTCATTATCGGGGATATGAACGCAATTGGGCTGGTCAAAGTACGCGTGGAGTCAAACATTTTGTCATTCTGGAAATCATTTTCTCCCGCCTCAGATAAGTAAATCCCTAAATTTGACCATGCTTGAATTTTTTATCTTGCCCACGGGCAAAGATAAAACAAGTACCCGTATGGAACTCCTTTCTTTATTGCCATCACACAATTACCTCCCTTGTTGAAGACCGTCGTCTGTAGCATCATGGAAACCTTGTCTTGTGGCAATACTCAAAATCCTAATTTATCATTTCTCGCTTCAAATGGCACAATATTTTATATCATCCCGACCTATCTTACACTCTCGGCCATGGAAGATTCTTATAATCTTGCTCATGCGCAAAGATAAAAAGGTACTTGTATGTCTTTATTTACAACGCAAAAAGGACTTTCAACTAAAAAAATCATTTCCACTATGTTTTGTTTAACTGTCAAAGCATCTACCATGGCCGCTCGTGTAAGATAGGTTCATCCTAACCCTCGCGCAGGGTGTTTTGCAAAAACTCGGTAAACTTTGTTTTCGAAAACCCATGCGCTTGGGTAGGGATGAACCTATCTTACACTCTCAGCCATGTAAGATACTTATAATGTTTATCAGTAAAAATACTTCACTCGTGGTTACGCGACTCTTGAAATATTGAAATATAGCTTCTAGTGTTCACTCTGTTAAATATATTACAAACCTACAATGAGACAAACAATTGACCTCTATATACTTCGTTTGCACTAGAAATAATTCTTTTGAGGAAACCCCTTAGTGTTAATATGAATGCTATAAAGATATATTTTTCAAATACATTAATGCACTTTTTGTGTTTTAATTTGAGGAAATAAGCAATTAAACAGGCAGAGTAGACATACTTCAAATGTGCAAAGATTTAAAGCAGCTTAGCTCTTAAACGGCTGCTGCAATGATACACACAAACCTGCTGCGTGGCCATTTCCGTCACGAACACTGACACGGGGAAGAACTCCTGTACGCTGGAGGTCACCGTGTGAAACACAGGCTGAGTCACAAACTGGGTCACAGTCGGACAGACGGACACCCTGGCAAAGGACGCGGACACGGACACGGACGCAGAAGGATTACTTAACGTTTCGCTGCCTGAAAAGATTAAGCAATGTAGTTGTAAAAGAACATTCAAGGGAGGTAACAACGCCATGATTAAAACATCAATTTAAGTCGTCTTTCTTGCCCTTTGGGCACCAACAATGGCGGCTTACATGCATCTAGCCCGTGTTCACCAACAATGGCGGCTTACATGCATCTAGCCCATGTTCAACAACAATGGCGGCTTACATGCATCTAGTCCATGTTCACCAACAATGGCGGCTTCCACGCATCTAGCCCATGTTCATCTAACCCATGTTCACCAACAATGGCGGCTTACACGCATCTAGCCCATGTTTATCTAGCCCATGTTCACCAACAATGGCGGCTTACATGCATCTAGCCCATGTTCACCAACAATGGCGGCTTACATGCATCTAGCCCATGTTCACCAATAATGGCGGCTTACATGCATCTAGTCCATGTTCACCAACAATGGCGGCTTCCACGCATCTAGCCCATGTTCACCAACAATGGCGGCTTCCGCGCATCTAGCCCATGTTCACCAACAATGGCGGCTTACATGCATCTAGCCCATGTTCACCAACGATGGCGGCTTACATGCATCTAGCCCATGTTCACAAACAATGGCGGCGTACACGCATCTAGCCCATGTTCAGCACCAATGGCGGCTTACGCGCATCTAGCCCATGTTCACCAACAATGGCGGCTTACACGCATCTAGCCCATGTTCACCACCAATGGCGGCTTACACGCATCTAGCCCATGTTCACCACCAATGGCGGCTTACACGCTTCAAGCCCATGTTCACCAGCGGCTTACACGCATCTAGCCCATGTTCACCACCAATGGCGGCTTAAACGCATCTATCCCATGTTCACCACCAATGGTGGCTTACATGCATCTAGCCCATGTTCATCACCAATGGCTGATTACCCGCATCTAGCCCATGTTCACCAACAATGGCGGCTTATGCGCATATAACCCCTGTTCACCAACAATGGTGGCTTCCGCGCATCTAGCCCATGTTCACAAACAATGGCGGCATACACGCATCTAGCCCATGTTCACCACCAATGGCGGCTTACAAGCATATAGCCCATATTCACCACCAATGAAGTTACACGCATCTACTCAACTCAACTCAACTCAACTCAACATCTTTATTTCCCCCATGGCTGGAGATATTCATGGTATATACAAACATTTATAGACATAGAACGTATATAATATATGTATAATAATAGTACAGTTGAAAATTATTGCGTATTGGTGTCAAAATATTTATTCAAACATTGCAGGATATAGCTTCATATCTAAGTATAAATAAAAGCTTATATTCTACATGCAAATAAGATTAGTCTATTTGACTTCCATGATAGTATAGTTGTATGTGATTCGCCGCTTGGATGCAAAAATCTTGTCAAAACGAAATACAAGAGATTTGCAGCAGCGAGTTATAGGATACATAATTTTTGTTTACGATAGAAAGATAACATGAGCATAGATTAATTGATAAGAATAATCCATAAATTGCCTAGCAGTTTATATGAAAAATGTCACTATGTTGCATGGTCGTTCCCGCCTAGACGAAACAGCACATTGTAGAGCTTGGATTTTACTAACGAAAGGTTAGTAAAGGTATCTGTTTAAACAGCGTGTAATAAATTTAAAACATAATTTCAAAAATCGACGTGTTGATCGATTTCCAGTAGTGGCTCGATTGGGGCCCCTAAAACCTTTAAGCACCAGGTAAGGCTGTCAAGAGAAAAAAGAGTGTCACAAAAGTCGTGGTTGAAAGCTTCTTTTAGTTGGTTTGTAAAGTTTGCTTTTTCGAATAGTGTAGCTTTACATTCACACAGAACATGTGTCAGTTCTTCCTGGTATATCCTGTCACATTTAATGCAGGTTCTTGTCGCAAGCACAGCTGATCTGCACCATAGTTTTGCTATTAATCTAAGAGTCTCCCTGAATACACTTTTTCTTGAAACAGAGTATATTATAGAAGGCGAGACTACAGGGTGGAGGATTCGAAACAATATAAAGTCACAGTCATTTGCGGTGCGATTTTCCCAGCAGTTGAGTTCTAGTAATTTGACTGAGTTATTAACAATCCTTTTCCATGTTGTTTTGGGTGGTAATTGATGACACGGTAAGGTACTCATTAAGTAAAAATTGCAAATTGTACTTTGTGAGTATTCTGCATATGTCCGGGATAAAACCAAGTTTAACAGAGTAATTGTCTTCCAAATACATACAATATTTCCTGATGAAAATCTCTTTCGTTATACAATGTTGAGGCAAACTTAAAATTTTATACAAAAACATCAGTTTGCGTTTATCGATCTGGCTACAAAGGCGGTTAAGTCCGAGCATGGATTCCGACATATCAGATCTAACTTGGGAGGGAAAACCTTGCACTTTCTTTGCCACAAAGTGTTGAAATCGATCGACTGTTTTTGTGTCATTTACGGTCATGTTGTTCCATAATTTAGAGCCGTAAAGTGTTATCGGGACAATAATCTTTTGGTATAAGCTGCATGAAACGAGAGGGCCTACTCCGAACGGATGGACACCCTGCCCGACCATAGAGAATAGGGCATTTTTCGCTTTTTGAATGCGTTGTGTTATGCGTCCGTGCAGTTGAGTAGTGGATGTGACTTGTTGGATGATACGCTCACCGTACATGATAAGGATTTGGGGGACGCTGCGGCGTGGTGAAAATACTATTACATCAGATTTGTTGACATTCATTTCTATGTTCCAACGTTGGCAATACGAGTAGACTATATCGACCATACACTGGAGGTCGTAGGGACAGAAAGCGACGAGTGATATGTCGTCTGCAAATGCGGGACTTCCGGAATTCACAGACAGAAGTTGTGCCCCATGACGGCAACTGGAGAGATGTCGTAATAACGCGTCTATATACACCAGGTAGTAGAAAGTGGAGAGTACCCCACCTTGTCTGACGCCACGTACGACGTCGAAGGCGTCTGACGTTAAGCCTTGACCGACGCGGATAATACATCTGAGGGATTTATATGAGGATTGGATAATCCGTAGGGGTTTACCTTTGATACCAAGTCTACCTAGTTTAAGTAAGAGTGCTTGGTGTCGGACAGTATCGAAGGCATCCTTTTGATCTAGGCATGCTACGTACGCGTGACTACATTGTCAACAGCGTGGTAAATCATTTCCTGGAGGTTAAATGCGGCTGTCAAGCAGCTGAGACCCTTTAAAAACCCGTTTTGTTGGGGACTAGGAAATAGTGACTTGTGTAGTAAAGGGTTGGCGTATATTCTGTTGGCCAAGAGCTTTTCAAAGATTTTACAAAAACAAGGTATAAGAGATATTGGTCTATAGCTTGATGGATCTCGCTTATCTTTACCTTTGCCTTTGTAAATTGGAACCAATACGCTTGTTTTCCATGCGCTTGGAGTTGACTCGTGCTTAATTACAGCATTGAATAAGAATGTGAGCGCTCTAGTTATTATTGGCCCACCTAGTAATACATGCTCGTTTAGTATACCATCGTGACCAGGGCTTTTGTGTTTGGCGAGTGCCTGTGTGACCTTTTGTATTTCTTCCGGTGTGAATGGAAGTGTGATAAAGTGGGAAAGGTCTCGATTTTCACTATTTACGTTCAGAAAGCTATTTAGTTCGGCCTCGTCCGTAAGCGAGGGTATCTTGACTATTTGGACAGCTAAAGACGTTAGAGAAGTGGTGCATAAATCCTTCTGAAACCTTTTCGTTAGTGAATGAGGTTTCGCTATAGATAATCTCTGAGCAGACGTTTGACTTTTGGGGATTTTTTGACCGAAGGAGTTTCCAGAACAGCTTGTAGTCCAACTCTGCCGTTTTGTCAAGCTCGTCTAAGTATGAATTTTCGTGAGCTTCAATAGCTTCACGCTGGTTTTTTCTAAACCTAGTTTTCGCTTGCTTGTATTGTGTGTATAATGGCGACTGTTCCCCGCGGGGCTTACCGTCGTTAATCCAACGACGTCGTAAAACACGGGATTCAGTGTGTGCGTTTTTGACAGCGTTTGACCAATATGGTTTTGCTCTTTTATTGAATTTGCTAGTAGGGAGTTTTGTCGAGGCATCGTGTAATATGTTGCAGAGCATGGTGTTAATAAAATCGGGTGATTGCTTGTCTGCCTCGGTTTGTGTGGGCTCATCAATAAGTAGGGATACCTGTGAGTAGATAGCATTCTGGTATTCTATGATGTTACCGGATGTGCACTTGTTCCAAGCAATGCACTTCTTTGGCGGCTCAGGGGACACGCCACTGTTTGGGCGCATTTCGAAATTGAAAAGAATAGGGAGGTGGTCAGATATAAAAACCTCGTTTTCATTTCCAATTGAAACGAATGGAAGGGATTCGTGTTTGATTGTTCTACGAATACGTGATCAATAGAAACTTTTGTCGGTATGAATGTGTAGTCGGCTGGGTGGCTTATATCTAACTGCAGGGATGTAAGACTATTTGTAGCCAAGAACTCTGTTAGCAGTTTAGACTTGGTGGAAGGCTTTTGACCTGGGGCAAGGTTACTTGAGGTTGTGCGTTGAAATCTCCTGCTAGGATGACTGATCCCATCTTTGTATAAAGTGCAACCAGGGACTGGACGTCGCTAAGGACGTCTCTATAATCATCAATATCGCTATCTGACGGCATGTAAACACAGAATAGATATGTCGGAATGTTTGTGTCTGTCCTAAGTTCGATGCCAGTAACTCATCGTTTTCGATATTATTGATTTTATCAACATGATAAGTTAAATCTCTTCTAAACATGATGGCAGTGCCGCCTCTACCACATTTTAAGATTCCAAAGTGATCTAGAGATTCGTCTATCGTATAGAATGCCGAAAAATTGGCATTTATGGAGTTTAAAAAATTTACATTGTGTGGCAATAACTTATGTTCGGTGATAAATGCGATGTCAATTTTCTTATCTTCAAGAAAGGAAGACAGTGAATAGGCCGAGGACATGATGCCTCGAACATTCCAAACAAGTATATTCAGTGTCATTATGGCTAAGGTATGTCGTATGGTATTCATTTTGTTATAACATGTTAGTACTAGTACAAATCAGTTTAACACACTAGTCCCTAGTTGGGTCCCATTCGTCAACTACGTCATAGTCCTCCTTGTTGTAGTGCCAAATGCAGTCTCTCGATGTATCCCTATCTCTTTGGTCACTCTCTGGCTCCCGTTCGCTGTCGTTGTCGTCGTCATGGAAACGGACCGGTAACGTTTACCTGCTGGGCGTCTATAGTGGTCCCAACGTTTTTGGCGTGATTGTTGCTTTTCCTGTTCCCATTCATTCTTCCCGACCCATTTCCGCCAGGTGACGTTTAGCGGCCAGAATGCGTCATTCTCAACGGTTTCCTCGTCCTCGGGGTAAATGTTAATTTTAGCTGAAGAGCCGTATCTACCGTGAAATATTGTTACTCGCTTCAGGCGCACCCGGTTGTCTTTAAAGTGGCCATAAATGTCTTGCTCAACGACAGTAGAGTCTATGTTGCCAATAAAGTAGGATGATATCTGTCGGCGCCGAACTGCTATAAAGCGGTTTTGGCTTGATTCGTTTTCGGTTGCTGACGCCAGCGCGTTCTCGCTGGAGTTATTGGTATTCCGATATGCGGTCGCCTGTGGCTGAGATGCCTGCTCGTGAGTAGGTGTGGCCCGTTGTTTCGGCTTTTTTTGAGTCGATTCGTGCTCCCGTAGTTCCGGTTCCTGGGTTCCTTTCCATTTGTTAGAATTGTAAGGCCGAGTTGGTGAGCGTACGCGTACTTCTGACCGTGATATTAATGTACGTCCCGACGCGGCTTTAGGTGACGTCATTTGATTTTCCTGAGGTTCGCATGGCTCCGCAGCAAAGCTTTGTGCTTTCGCGGGTGACGTCAAGGCTTCAGAGTATGTATTAGATGTTGGCTCTTCCTGAAAGGCCCCCGGGAATGCCACTGGGACGTAAGAATCTACGAGGCGCTTATTCAATATGCTAACCGCAGACTCAAGCTTTGTGACGTCATCTTGCAATTTATTTATAGGGTTCCCCTGAGTCGGTAGGGACGCTAATACACTATTTAAGGTACCTTGAAATCTCCTCAAAACCTTCGTTTGTTTAAGAAATTACAACACCATACAATAATATAAACCAATCCACCCTCTACACCGCCAACGGATGCATATTAAACACGCTGGGTAGTTAGGTACAAGGAACATCCATGGTCACGTACAATGAGATTATTAATAAATCGGCTGTATACCGCTAAGACTATTTATTTATTCAAAACCAAATACTATGTACATTGAAACACAAACGCTTAGCAAACTTGGTACACGTTTCAGTTCATATCCAACCACATGTAGTGTGTTCCCGAAACGCTCCCTCCGACAAAAGAATCTTCATAATACAGAGGGAATTGTTTTTAATAGTAACTACAAATGAACAGCTGACAGATTGATAGTTGATTTACATTGTAATCATTTATCCATGCTATCCTTAAAGGGTACCTTTTAATATTGGTATCTTAATGATACTGGTATTAATATTCGTAAGCCTTGTTGTTTACCGTTGTTCATGATTGAATTTGTTGTCACTGGTTTTGTATTGACATTATAAAACATTTGCTTAAAACTTGTGATGCTAGTCCCTTTTAAATATATTACTGTAGTTACGTATATCCATGTACACTCGGCGACAGTCGAACAATATGATAAGACCCATGGGAACCCCGACAAAAAAAATCCCTAGCAGTCCCATATAGCGAGCCGATGACCTTGGATCACTGGCGCTTGTTTTACTCCGAACGAAAGAAGATGTGGTTTTAGCGTCTACCGTCAGATTCTTCACGATTTCTTTTGCTACCTCTTCCGCTTGGACGACCGTTATGTTGTTGACGTGCGTCTGTACGACCGTTTCTGTGACCGTCTTGGTGACGCTGATGCTGACGGACTGAGTCAAGTAGTGTGTCTCCGTTGCCGTGACGTGAACAGATACCTGTAGGTTATATTCTGATAAATTACTATTCGTTAGTATACTTTTAAAAAATTAACACCTCATCTTCCATTCCTTAAAAGAATTGCCTTTAGAGAACGCAACATCTTCGGATATGTTCGGATCGCAATGCATCGCATAACAATATACATGAAAACTATTGAACTTATTATTGTTTTGCATTTTGTCCGCAAGTCCCTTAAAATATAAATCAACATTAATTTTAACAAAATGTTAATTTATTCAATTTTAAACGTATTGTTTCCAAAAGGATTTCAATTTTACGTTTAAAAGTGATTTCAAATGGTTGATCTTTCCCGCGTTATTGTGACGTCATTTGAATATTTTTTTTCGGGTCGTTCTATTTACAAAATAGGTAAGAAAGGATTACTAAAATGTTGTTTTTTTTTCAAATGAAATGAAGTATTTAATAGACAATTCTTGAATGAAGTAATGAACCATTGGTGTAAATATACGTAATGAATTCCGGGCATGATGTCAGTATAGGGAATATATACCCCGATAATGACATCAAGCCCGCAATTCATTCCATAAAATTTTAACTATTGTAATAAAGAAATCTATCATATGCACTCGATTAAATACTTCGATGACTTATAGAGATATATCAGTGAAAATAATACGATTTTTCACTGTTTCAAACTGTAATATAACTTGATATCCTTAACTGTTTTGAATTTTAAACGCACTCTTACTTCCAAATTTTTACATTACTCTTGTCCTTGGTATAGATAAAACTTGATGTTCATATTGTTTTATACATATGTTACTGTATATAGTAACACATTTGTACAGGGATTTCGCGATTATTTGCATGACTCAGCGATTATTAGTTTTGCGGCCCGTAGAACGTTTGTACGTCAATTCATTTTTCGCCTTAAAATCAATTTTGGCGACTGCAAAATAATGTCTTAACTAAATAAATAAAATGCTTGAAAATATTTGTCATCAAAATCCTAAAGGGAGGCAAAAGCGAACGCGTTTAAGAAGATATGCTAGTGTTTGGTACCAGTATGGACCGTTAGGGTGGCTTTTGTTATACTGGGTTGACAATAAGAAAAAAAAGGAAGCGGTAAAATTGAGTTTACTTTAAAAACAGAAACTGCTCATACATGTTGACATCATTTATACGAGGTATTAGTTTAATTAAGTTCAAACAGTCTTTCTACTTGGTAAGTGTTCATGCTTATTAAATTGAATTCAGTTACTCAGGACTTGAACAGACAGAAAATTCGGATAGACGTGTTGTGGAATTTTCAAAGTGATCAATTGAAATTGGAATCGGAACATAAAAGTGGCAAATTATTTCATGCATACCGGTGAAAGAGTGAAAAAAAAATTGATTGATAACTTGATCATTTCACTCTGGCTCGAGTTCCTTCGGGGTCTTCGTAAACACAAAATTTAACGGAAACGTGACATTCAACTTTAATAGATATGAAACTAATTCGCTGTCTCAACAACAAAACATCCGTCGGCTGCACTGAGCATGAATTCACCCCGAAAAAATATCGTAAGATCCAGAGTCTGAGGGCGACAGTGAATAGTGAATAGATAAACACTACGAAAACCACTTAACACAGACTTCCGTTGCTTTTACGAATACACACTTGTATAAGTTTATCAATGATTGATTTCATTGTATTGTCTTTTTACGCGATACTTTTTTATTTCCGAAAAGCTTTTGTTTAAATAATTGTTTTGTTCCTCAATAAATGTTAAAAATGATAGGTTTCGTTGATGGAAGTAGGGTTTTATCTAAAAATAATTTCAATTCCAACAACCATTTATCGGTTCGATCTCTGTACGCCACTCTTTCGACAACCACAGATATTTGTACGTGTGGAACTTTACGCGAAGAGGAGGTAACTTTAACATAGCGATTACGCCTCAGTTACTTCCTTTCGCAAATAGGCCATAGAAATATACTTTAGCGGAGCAATATATTGAAAAAATCACGATATATGCATGAAATAAAGAAGAAAATTTGTTGAATTCAGCGTAAGATCGTATTTTATTTCACTCGTGGTCACAGAAAAAATACACCACTCGTAAAATATATTTTGTGACCACTCGTGAAATAATATACGATCTTACACTGAATTCAACAAATATCCTCTATATACTGTTTGCCTGTTTGGGCTACTCTCAAAAAAATAATATTAAAAAAATAATTTAATTTGAATGTGAGTTGACTCATCGTAGTCATCGTAGTCAAGCGAGAGCGAAATGAGAATGCACAACTGGATAGCAGGTAAACTTTAAAAAAGCAAACTTTAACCTTGCAAAATAAGAAAAAAAAAAACAGATGTTTACTCGACCACGTCTTGGGCGATTATCACACAACGGCCCGGCTACGCCGTGTATTAATAGGAAATTTATACACGGCTTAGCCGGGCCGTTGAGTGATAATTGGCCCGAGTGACTCATAATGGCCCGAGACGTAGTTGTTGTTGTTTGTCGACGTCGCACGTAACAAATGGTGGCAGCGGTGGGATAATGACAACTGCCGGACCGGAGTTGCCTGACCCATGTGTTTCCTAGACTCGGGACGAGTCATCTCGGAGGGGAAAGTAATGTAACGGTTCGCTTGTAGGCGGCGGATGTGCGTTTATAATAATGTAGCGGTCCGCTATAGGCGGCGGATTAGTGTAACGGTCCGCTGTAGGCGGCGGATGTGCGTTCATAATAACGTTTCGGAAGTACGTTTAAAACGGATGTAAAATTGGTTGGTAATATGCAAATTAGCAAAGCCCGGGCTCGGTGAGAATAGAGAAGTTAGTGTAGATAAAGACCAGAAAACCCCTTCAGGGTCGAGCATGCTTTTCTCTGAAGGGATCTGTTGGTGTTTGTCGACGTCACACATTACATAAGTCTTTACTTTAAGCAAAATGTTGCCTTCTGACAACGCTTCAAATGAAACCTTTTTTTGTTCACGCTTCGTTCAAGAAATAAGATTGCAATCTCCTCAGAACTATTTAAAAAAACCGATTTGGCTATTTACCTTATCTGAACTAGTGCGAACATGACAACCAAGAATTATCACGTATCTATAAGCATTTATTTTCACTACGCACAAAAGAGTTCCAGCAAGGAAATGCAATTTTACTCTATTTTGTTTAACTGAGGTGGGAGAAAAAACATATACCATAGCAGCCCGTGAAAGATAGGTTTATCCCAATCTATCGTACACTCTCGGCCATGGAAGATGCTTATAATCTTGCTCATGGGCAAAGATAAAACGGTACCTGTATGGGAATTCTTCTTTTTCACAACACAAAAAAAAGATTTTCAGTAAAAAAACAACATTTCCACTATGTTTTGTTTAACTGTCAATGCATCTTCCATGGCCGCTCGTGTAAGATTATAAGTATCTTCCATGGCCGAAGGTTTATTCCGACCCGAGCATAGGGTGTTTTGCGGAAACGAGGTTTACCTCGTTTCCGCAAAACACCATGCGCGAGGGTCGGGATGACCTATCTTACACGAGCGGCTATGGTAGATGCTTTTTCTCCCACCTCAGTTAAACAAAATTAAGTAAAAATGTATTTTTTGGCCGGAACTCTTTTGTGCTAAGTGAAAATTATTGCGTACGGATATGCAATAATTCGTGGTTGTCATGGATATTCGCACAGTGATTCAGAGTATGTAAATGGTCTGATCGTCTTTAAATAGATCTAAGAAGAGTGAAGCATTATTTCTTGAAAGGTGCGTGAAAACTGTTTTCTGGTGACATTTGAAGCGAGAAATAATTAACTCGCGTTCTAAATATTGCCACCAGACAAGGTTTCCATGACGCTTTAAAGACGACAGTCTTCAACAAGGGAGGTAATTACAATGTGGTGACCACTAAAAGAAGTTCCATACGGGCATTTTATCTTCGCCTGTGGGCAAGATAAGAATTTCTAGCATGGTTAAATTATTGGATCTACTTATCTGAGGTGGGGAAAAGGTTCATCCCAACCCTCGCGCAGGGTGTTCTGCAAAAACTCGGTTTATCTCGTTTCCGAAAACCCATGCGATCGGGTAGGGATCAAACTATCTTACACTCTCAGCCATGTAAGATACTTATAATGTTGATAGGTAAAAATCTTCACTCGTGGCTACGCGACTCTTGCAATATAGCTTTAGTGTTCACAATAATAAACATAATATTATTACAAACTTACAATAAGAAAAAAAACCTATATTTAATTCGTTTTGGACTAGCAATGATTCTTCTAAGAAAACCCTCGTTAGTATTAATATGAATGCAATAAAATGATGCATCTTTTAAAAAATTATTATTGCACTTTTTGTGGTTGATTTGAGAAAATTAGCAATTTAACAGGCAGGGTGGACGTATTTCAAATGTGCAAAAATTGAAAGCAGCTTAGCTCTTACACGGCTGCTGCAATGATGCAAACAAACCTGCTGTGTGGCAATTTCCGTCACGAAAACGGACACGGGGAAGAACTCCTGAATGCTGGAGGTCACAAACTGGGTCACAGTAGGGCAGACGGACTCACTGGCAAAGGACGCGGACACGGTCGCCGAAGGAATAATAATTGTCGTACCGCTTGCTGTAAAAGTTTAAGCGATGTAGTTGTAAAGGGACAATTAAGGGAGGTAACAACACCATAACACCAATTTGAATTGTCTTTCTTGCGCTTTGAATACCAACAATGGCGGCTTACATGCATCTAGCCCATGCTCACCAACAATGGCGGCTTACATGCATCTAGCCCATGTTCACCAGCAATGGCGGCTTACATGCATCTAGCTAATGTTCATCAACAAAGGCGGCGTACGCGCATCTAGCCAATGTTCATCAACAATGGCGGCTTACATGCATCTAGCCAATGTTCACCAGCAATGGCGGCTTACATGCATCTAGCCCATGCTCACCGACAATGGCGGCTTAAATGCATCTAGCCAATGTTCACCAGCAATGGCGGCTTACATGCATCTAGCCCATGTTCATCAACAATGGCGGCTTACGCGCATCTAGCCCATGTTCATCAACAATGGTTGCTTACATCTAGCCCTTGTTCACTAACAAGGGTGGCTAACCTCTAGACCAGATTAAACCAAGAATGGCGACTCACATGTATCTAGCCATTGTTCACCAATAAGGGTAGTTTACATCTAGCCCATGTTCACTAACAATGGCAGCTTACATCTAGACCTTGTTCACTAACAATGGCGGCTTACATCTAGATCTTGTTCACTAACAAGGGTGGCTAACATCTAGCCCATGTTCACAAGCAATGGCGGCTTTCATCTAGCTCATGTTCTCTAACAATAGCGGTTTACATCTAGCCCATGTTCACTAACAATGTTGGCTTACATCTAGCCCATGTTCACTAACAATGGCGGCTTACATCTAACCCATGTTAACCAACAATGATGGATTACATCTGGTCTTTCTTCACCAACAATGATGGCTTCGATCTAGACCATGATCATCAACAACGGTGGATTACATCTAGCTATGTTCACTAAAATGGTGGCTTACATCTAGCCCATGGTCACCAACACTGATGGATAACATATAGCCCATGTTCACCAACAATGGTGGCTTACATGTAGCCCATGTTCACCAACAATGGTGGCCTACATGTAGCCCATGTTCACCAACAATGGTGGCTTACATGTAGCCCATGTTCACTAACAATGGCGGCTTACATCTAGCCCATGTTTACAACAATGTTGGCTTACATATAGCACATGTTCACCAACAATGGTGGCTTACATATAGTTCCTTTTCAGTAAGCATGGCGCCTTACATCTAACCAATGTTCAGTAAAAATGCGGCTTACATCTAGCACATGTGTTACCAACAATGGTGGCTTACATCTATCCAAAGTTCACCAAAAATGGTGGCTTACATCTAACCCATGTTCACAAACAATGGCGGCTTACATATAGCCCATGTTCACTAATATTGACGGCTTACATCTAGCCCATGTTCACTAACAATGGTGATTTACATCTAGCCCATGTTCACTTACTATGGCGGCTTACATCTAACCCATGTTCACCAACAATGATGGCTTACATCTAGCCCATATTCAACAACAATGGTGGCTTAGATCTAGCCCATGTTGAACAACTATGGTGGCTTTCATCTAGCCCATGTTCACTGACAATGGTGGCTTACATCTAGCCCATATTCACTAACAATGGCGGCTTGCATCTAGCCCATGGTCACCAAGAATGACGGCTTATTTCTAGCCCATGTTCACTAACAATGGTGGATTATATCAAGCCCATGGCCACGAACAATACGTCTAGCCAATGTTCATCAACAATGGTGGGTTACATATATCCCATGTTCAGTAACAATGGCGGCTTACTTCTAGCCCATGTTCACTAATAATGGTGGCTTACATCTAGCCCACGTTCACTAATAATGGTGGCTTACATCTAGACCATGTTCACTAATAATGGCGGCTTACTTCTAGCCCATGTTCACTAACAATGGCTGCTAACATCTAGCCCACGTTCACTAACAATGGTGGCTTACATCTAGCCCATGTTCATTAACAATGACGGCTTACATCTAGCCCATGTTCATTTACAATGTCGGCTTACATCTAGCTTATGTTCATTAACAATGACGGCTTACATCTAGCCCATGTTCATTTACAATGTCGGCTTACATCTAGCTTATGTTCATTAACAATGACGGCTTACATCTAGCCCATGTTCATTTACAATGTCGGCTTACATCTAGCTTATGTTCATTAACAATGACGGCTTACATCTAGCCCATGTTCATTTACAATGTCGGCTTACATCTAGCCCATGTTCATTAACAATGACGGCTTACATCTAGCCCATGTTCATTTACAATGACGGCTTACATCTAGCCCATGTTCATTTACAATGTCGGCTTACATCTAGCTTATGTTCATTAACAATGGTAGCTTACATCTAGCCCATGTTCATTAACAATGGTAGCTTACAGCTAGCCCATGTTCATTAACAATGACGGCTTACATCTAGCCCATGTTCATTAACAATGACATCTAGCCCATGTTCATTAACAATGACGGCTTACATCTAGCCCATGTTCATTAACAATGACGGCTTACATCTAGCCCATGTTCATTAACAATGACGGCTTACATATATATAGACCATGTTCATTAAAGATGACGGCTTACATCTAGCCCATGTTCATTAACAATGACGGCTTACATCTAGCCCAAGTTCATTAACAATGACGGCTTACATGTATATAACCCATGTTCATTAACAATGACGGCTTACATGTATATAGCTCATGTTCATTAACAATGACGGCTTACATGTATATAGCCCATATTCATTAACAATGACGGCTTACATCTAGCCCATGTTCATTAACAATGACGGCTTACATGTATATAGCCCATGTTCATTAACAATGACGGCTTACATGTTTATAGCCCGTGCTTACTAACTTCTCGATTCTCAGTTTGAGACTCAGATTCAAAACAATATCTTCCTGCCTGATTTGCATTATCTTGCTTTATATTTGAGTGAATTGAACTGTAGTCAACATGAACCATGAATACAATGTTGTGATAATAAATCGATGTCGTGACGTAAATGTATATTTAAGATGATTGAACTTAGCTCAGTTGTATGTTTCAAATTAAAAAAATAAGCTTGGTACACAATTCGGTCGTGCTTCGGCTATTTACGACGAGTGCCAAATACTACGAACTATTAACGTAATAAAAAAACAGGTGTTATTAAGTCTAAAAACCAGAAACATTATTTTTGCACATTGAACTTATGTTTTTCTACTGTTCAGTATGGAAAAACAAACGTAAAGGTACCTCCATCGCAGTTGTGTATCGGGTACTGGCCAGTATTGCCCGACTTGTGTTGGCCTCTCGTATCTTTTCTAACTGAAATGACATACAGATTAAAGATGTACAGTTTTATGTTACCTTCGAAACCACTCTGTGTCCCATTAGTTGTACAACATGTACATGGAGATATGAGTAGTAGTGTACGGTTTATATCCGATGTGAAAACAACTCGTTTAAACGAATGGTACTTCACTCGAAACTAGAGTGGAAGAATCTTCCGTCTTAGAGCCATTTTATCCATAAAAAGGAAACATACTTACATGCGATAATTGTCTGATAATTCTAAATCATAAGACGCATGATCTATGACGCTGTCTCCATACTTGACCTCTGTTATAGAAGCCACGTTAATGATAAGTAGGTTAACTGTGATCGAATGGAAAAACAAAATTTAAATGGAAGACCAATTGTCAAATGAAAAAAAGAAACTAAATTCTGATCCAGACTAGCGAAACAATTGATGTCACTATTGTGTAAAGCTATTACTTTACTACTTACATGAGTAGCAAGACCTTGACTTGATAATGGTGACATTTCCGGAAGCGAAAGAATCGCCTAGCAGTAAGCAGGTGCCCTTGGCCTCCGTGTACATGTATCCCCAGCAGGATGATGGTTCGTTATTGCAGCTCTCGGAACAGTTGGACACCGATGACGTAGAGCTGCTGAATAATTTCCCCTCGAAACGAGTGTTGTAAACACAGCTGACAGCTACATGCAGGCAATAATAAATAACACAGGTTTTTACCTAAAACTTATTGGGGGGAAGGACGCAAGCCCGAAATTGCGTGCCCACTTCGTAAATGATTTTAATGGTGAAATGTACAAAGTAGTAGCAAAATAAAGAAAATAACTTTAACAACTATTACTATAATAACTTTTTCGTATATGAAGCAATACCGCGAAAATCGCAGTACTTATACTTGAAAATTGCCGACAATATTTGCCAAAACTCACCCAATATTGACCACAGTCGGACAATACGAGTTTCTACCGCTTTGATTGGGTACTAAACTCGCCATATATGTGATTAGAGGGACGTACCATTTCCATTGGCTGTCGAAACTCGCCCTTATACGATAATGCAAATAATTTAAAAGGCAGTCATTATGTTTTCCGTATTACCGACTGTTTTGAAAATTGGGTGAACTTGTGAAATTCAAAACATAAGCATAACGATTCGTACAAAACAATTTCGGATAGACGTGTTGCTGAAAAATTAAAAATAATGGAAAAAAATAATATTTGTTCATGCTCGACAACGTCTCGACCGTAATGAGACACTGGCCAATTATCACGCAACGGCCCGTCTCAGCCATGTATTGATTTAACGAGTTACCGCCCTTGGAGCAACAGGTGAAAAGTATGGAGAAAAATATTTTTTCGGTTATTTAAAGCAAATCACTTCATTAAGCAAAAAAAATGATACTTTAACAGAAAATAACTAACTAGTGATAGATGCCACCTAAGAATTCGGCAAAAGGAAAGGGGAAAAACAAGAGAAAAGCGAACTCCCCACTGGAATGCCACGTCGACAATACAGACCAAACTGAAAAAGTGGGTGGGGTGAGTAGGACAAAATTGAAAAAAATAAATAGATGTATTGACAATATTGCAAAAACATTAACAGGGAATACGAACGTTGACATGAACAGCAGTACTACGAATACAAATATGAGTTATGCTGTCCAGCCCACCGACCAGCCCATGTACGGCATGCAGACCCCCCAGAACCCCCAGCATTATTCAGCGGGCTACCTATCTTCGCCGATGTCGCAGTACAGTCTACCCCCGCCCCAGAACCCCTCCCCACAACCCGGTATACCCCCATGGGCCTCCGAACTTTTAGAAGACATAAAAGAAGTCCGTCCTTCCAAGTATAAATAAAATAGAACAGACATTTTCTTTAATGAATGCAAAAATGTCAGATTTAGAAGGAAACGTCAAATATAGACATTAGAGTCACAGAAGTGGAAAATTCCTACAAATTTATTAGCCAAGGCTTTGAAAGACGTTCACAGGAACTGAAAACGGCCAGCGAAACAGTAAAAAAGTTAACAAAAAATGTATTTCCCTTGAAGCTGTGTGAAGTTAGCTAAACATACGACATTGGACATTGGACATTCAAAATCGAATGTTGTGCTGGCACGACATTGGACATGGGACATTCAAAATCGAATGTTGTGCTGGCACGACATTGGACATTCAAAAGTGAAAGTCCTGCTAGCACGACATTGGACTTTGGGCATTCAAAATCGAATGTTGTGCTGGCACGACATTGGACATTGGACATTCAAAAGTGAAAGTCGTGCCGGCACGACATTGGACATTATACATTAAAAATCGAATGTTGTGCTGGCACGACATAGGACATTGGACATTCAAAAACGATTGTCGTGCCGGCACGACATTGGACATTGGACATTCATAACCGAATGTTGTGCTGGCACGACATTGGACATTCAAAAGTGAAAGTCCTGCTAGTACGACATTGGACATTGGACATTCAAAATCGAATGTTGTGCTGGCACGACATTGGACATTGGACATTCAAAGGTGAAAGTCGTGCCGGCACAACATTGGACATTGGACATTCAAAATCGAATGTTGTGCTGGCACGACATTGGACATTGGGCATTCAAAAACGATTGTCGTGCCGGCACGACATTGGACATTGGACATTCATAACCGAATGTTGTGCTGGCACGACATTGGACAATGTACATTCAAAAGTGAAAGTCGTGCTAGCACGACATTGGACATTGGACATTCAAAATCGAATATTGTGCTGGCATGATATTGGACATTGGGCATTTAAAAGTGAAAGTTGTGCTAGCACGACATTGGGCATTTGACATTCAAAATCGAATATTGTGCTGGCACGACATTGGACATTCAAAATCGAAATAGCACGACATTGGGCATTCAAAATAATATGTCGTGCTGGCTAGTTGTCTTGGTAATAAATATAAATTATAATTATTCTAAAGCTCTGTAGATAAACACATACTGAAGTGCATATTTGTTGGGTTTATAATTATTTGCGCTTTGTTTCTTTTCAAACCTTTCAACCATTGTCAGTTCTGCTCAAGATGCCATTTCCAATGGCTCTGGTGTCACATTTTACATGTATAAATTGGATATTCTGTAAAACCTATAAGAACTTATGTCGTATGTGATGAAGACGTCATTTTGAATTCTTTAATGTCGATGCGATTGATTATAAAAACGCTTTATGTAATTCTGTCGACTTATAAATATCAGAAAGGTTTATCGAACACAATTATTTCATATAAACTTTACCAAATGAAGACGACGTAGCATGTTCGACTAACTGAGTCGATAAAAAAAACAAGTCGACAGGCAGGAATAGGTTACTTTATCGACTCATTGACAATATGTTTTTTTGTGGTGTGTAAACAATTAAGCTTATTAAAAATATGCCATTTTGAAAGCATTATCACTGTTTGTCTACATATAATCCACGACCATTCATAAGTATATTCATTTGAATCTTTCTCTGCATATGTGACATCATATATATCTGAATCATGCTTAAGTTTCAAATATTGCGATGTAATCGTCATGACAATGCTCTCTTGGTGTTAATAAATTTTATAATGGTTCATTCCTTTGTGATCTCTGACCCTTTTCAAATAATTTCAAGACAATATTTCAAACAAACAAAAAATCCGAATATTGCATGCCATCAAAATTAATTTAAAGTCGGTAAAAAAAACATTCATTCACAAAACATGTCATACATTCATTTGAATGTGCTAACTGCTAGCACGACTTTCATTTTGAATGTCCAATGTCCAATGTCGTGCCAGCACAACATTCGATTTTGAATGTCCAATGTCCAATGTCGTGCCAGCACAACATTCGATTTTGAATGTCCAATTTCCAATGTCGTGCCGGCACGACTTTCACTTTTGAATGTCCAATGTCCAATGTCGTGCCAGCACAACATTCGATTTTAAATGTCCAATGTCAAATGTCGTGCTAGCAGGACTTTCACTTTTGAATGTCCAATGTCCAATGTCGTGCCAGCACAACATTCGATTTTAAATGTTCAATGTCCAATGTCGTGCTAGCAGGACTTTCATTTTTTTAATGTCCAATGTCGTGCCAGCACAACATTCGATTTTAAATGTCCAATGTCAAATGTCGTGCTAGCAGGACTTTCACTTTTGAATGTCCAATGTCCAATGTCGTGCCAGCACAACATTCGATTTTAAATGTTCAATGTCCAATGTCGTGCTAGCAGGACTTTCACTTTTGAATGTCCAATGTCCAATGTCGTGCCAGCACAACATTCGATTTTAAATGTCAATGTCCAGTGTCGTGCTAGCACAACATTCGATTTTAAATGTCAATGTCCAATGTCGTGCTAGCACAACATTCGATTTTGAATGTCCAATGTCGTATGTTTAGCTAACTTCAAACAGCTTTCCCTTGATGCTAAACTGAAAAAGGTAAATGAAGAAAATGAGACACTAAAAAGCAAAGTGCTTGACCTAGAAAACCGCTCAATGAGAAACAACTTGATGTTTTGGGGAATCCCGGATCAAACAAACCATGGAAGCCCAGAGAACTGTGACAATTTGGTAAAAAAGTTCATATCCGATGATATCCTGAAAACGCCCAGGCCAATGGTTGTGAACTTCCACTATTTCCAGGAAAGAGAAAAGGTCATGGCAGAATCGGCAAAACGTTCACAAGCCCTGCGAGGAAAAGGTTATGGTGTCGGGTCACAGCGTCCGAAGGAAATAATTGATGCACGGAGAGCACTTCGTGACGTCATGGATAACGCTCGCGCCCGTGGACAGTACATAAGAATGTATGGCGACAAACTATACATTAACAACAAGCTGTATCGCCCACCACCAATGGAAGGAGAGACTGCGAAAGCCACTTCCGGGAACTAGGGACGTCAAGAGAAGCAACTGAAGATAGTTAGCTGGAATGTGAACGGTTTAGTGCGCAAATTAGCAGATCCTGATTTTCTATGTTACCTTAAAATCTATGATATTATTGTTTTGACTGAAACCTGGTAATCGAAAAACACCTCTTTTAATTTAGATATTGAAGGTTATGATTGTAAACATTTATTTGGAAACAAATCCAGAAATACACGCAAAGGACGTGCGAGTGGTGGATTGACAATTTATTATAAACAAGAACTCAAAACAAAAATATCGATTGAAGAACTGAATCAAAGTGGTATTATTTGGTTTAAAATTTGTAAAACTTTGCTTGAAATAGAAAAAGATGTATATATTTGTGCTGTTTATATTCCGCCCAAAATCTCTCGTATTATTAATCAAAATGAGATTGATTTGTTTGAATTGCTAGAAACAGATATAGAAAAATATCATAATAAAGGTATATTGCTCTTAAAAGGAGACATGAACAGTAGAACATCGAACTGTAAGGATTTTATTGCACTTGATAGATACCTTGATGTCGATAATAATACTTTCTTGGATACAACAGAAATCCCAAAACGAAGTAATAAAAACGTAATTATTGAACATTTTAAAAACGAAATCAACTCCAAAATTAACGTAATTACACAATTAAGATTAAACTTATATGATAGGCAAATAGATGAATCAGTGAATAGCTTTGCTGAGATAATAAAATCATGTGCGGCTAAATCTTTTGGTAAAATAAAAACACCAAAAGGTAAAGAAAGTAAAACAACCAATCGAGCCAGAAATCCATGGTTCACTGAGGAATGTAACAATGCAAGGAAAGAATATAATACCCATAGAAAAAATTTATTAGAAACAAATCCCATGAAAACAGAATAGCTGATAACGGTACAAAAATATTTCTAATAAAATTAAAACTAAGAATAAATTAAAATATAGGAGGGACGAAAACAGATTTGGAAAAACATTAAGACTAAAAAAGCAACAGAAAAGCCACCGCCAACAAATGAATTATTCGATCATTTCAATTTGCTCTACGAAGACGAACCAAACAGAAACAACCAACAAAATGAAAATACAACAGAAGGAAATATACAAAATGAAACACTCGATAGTCCTTTTTCAATCACAGAACTAAAAAACGCAGTATTTTCACAAAATAATTCAAAAAGCCCAGGGCCTGATCAAATTACTGCAGAAATGTTTAAAGATACGTTTGAAATACTATCACCATTTCTGTTAGATTTATATAATAAACTATTGCGCGAAGGAGAATATCCTCAATCTTGAGAGGTTGGCATACTTGTTCCAATTTTTAAAGGGGGGGAATCCAGACGAAACCAAAAATTATCGTGGCATCACGCTTATAAACATAATTGCAAAAATATACTCAACTCTATTAACTGATAGATTATCCAAATGGGCAAAGGAAACACACAAGTTTATCGACAATCAATTTGGATTTCAAAAAGGCAAGTCAACAATTTTTATTCTACACACATTAATTACTCAAACGCTTGAAAAAAAGAAGAAATTATATGTGGTATTTTTGGACTGGGAGAAAATGTTTGACAAAATTGATAGAACCCTCTTATGGCAAAAACTACTGAAAGAGAATGTTAGTTCAAAGTTAATTAAGGCCCTAAAATCAATGTATTTATCCATAAAATCGTGCATAAAAATAAACCAAAACGAACATACAACGTATATAACTTCAAATAAAGGGGTTAAACAAGGGGATCCTGCAAGTAGCATTTTGTGTTTATTTTTCCTCAATGATATAATAGATAGCATTAATGTAAAAAATGAAAACACTATAACATTAGACCAAACAAAATTATTTATGTTACTCTTTGCCGATAATGCAGTGGTATTCGCCTACTCTCATCAATCGTTACAGAACATACTTACACAAATACAGGAGTTCACCTTTTCAAAAATAATAATTGGTACAGAACACAGAAAAGAATAGCACAACACTCATCACACTCTTTGCACAATCTATTAATAATTTATAATCAAACGGATTTGCCAATTTCAGAAAAAATAAAATTATTCAACACATTAGTTGCACCAATACTAAACTATGGCGCAGAGATAATTGGATATCACGAATGTAAAGACATCAAACTAATCCATAACTAATACTGCAGAAAACTTCTATGTGTAAAAAATCAACACATATAGACGCACTAAATGGAGAACTTGGGATTCTCCCAATGGAAATACGAAGGAAAATCATTTTAATTAAATACTGGTCGAAATTACTAAACAGTAACCCAAACTCTTTATTATTCAAATCGTATAGTATGCTTAAAATACAGTGGACGATGGATCAATGAATAAAGCCAACTGGGCATTTCATATAAAAAGCATTCTACAAGAATGCGGAATGAATGACATATGGGTGAACCAAGCAAGAACTCAAATTAACACCACATTAATTATTCAAGGAATAACATATGTATATCTATAAACAGTCATGGTACTCAAGAATAAACAACTCTTGTAAACTTGAAACATATTGTCTATTTAAACACGAATTTGTACTTGAAAATTATCTAGACCGAATTAAATGTAAAAAGTACCGAATAGCATTAACCAAATTTAGAACCAGTTCTCACACACTACAAATAGAAACGGGGAGATATAACAATATACCAAGAACACAGAGAATTTGTACAAACTGCAGTCAAAACCAAGTAGAATCAGAATACCATTTTCTTTAAGTATGTCCAAAATTTAGGGATGTACGTAAACAATTCTTTAAACCATACAATTGCCACTGACCTAATATACACAAGTTTACAAAATTATTATGCGAAGAAACCATTAACACAACCATCAATATGGCAAAATATATATACCATGCAAATAACCTAAGAACTTAAAATAAACACTCGGACTTTGGTGAATTAAATTTTGTTCTATCAAATTGTTAATAACAAAATGTTTTATTTAAGCATTCTAGATTTACCTTAAATTGCAAAATAATTTACTACTACTGACTAACAATCATTTATCTTTATGTTCACATTTTATTTTTATGCTTCTCGCTAAGTTCTACCTGTTTGCTCATAAACTGTTTCTATGTTATAGGCATTATTGCCTGAATGCATTAAAAGTTGTTGTTGTTGTTGTATTAACGTCAAAGGATGCAAACGCGAACGCAGTTTAGAAAAGAATGCCATTTATCGAAAACCAGTGTAACCGTTTTTTATTCAGCATTGTCATTGAAAAAAAACAAAAAAAAAACGAAGTGTCAAATTTGTACATTGTGTTTCATTATATTGTGTACACTCTTCAATATATTTCGAGAATATTACTTAGGTATTTGTGTAGTTGACAACATATAGTTTTTATACTTTCTTCGGGTTATGGCTCTACTTAGAACAACACGTATTAAAGCGGTTAAAACATGGCATAGCAAGGCCGTTGCGTGATAATTGGCCCTCGTGCTCACAACATCCATTGACTACGCCTCGGGCTGTGGCAGCTATCATGCAATGCTCCGGCTTCGCTATGCAATAACCTCTAACAAACACCGATGGTGCTTGCAGATGAATGCCATATACTGACGCATGTGCCGTTTAACAATTAAAGCGGTCATTAAGAATAATCCCCGATACGAACAAATATTACAATAAGAGGAACACACGGAGCAATGGGAAATAACATGCCATACAGTGGAACTTATTAAACTGCCCGCCATACAGTGGAACTTATTAAACTGCCCGTTCTTAATGGAATCCAACCAAAGTCATGATACCAGGCCTTATATTTACTCACGTATTTGATACTGGCAGATAAAGGCCTTCTGTTCAGACCAAGTAATGATACCAGGTCTTATATTTACTCACGTGCTTGATACTGGCAGATAAAGGCCCTCTGTTCAGACCAAGTAATGATACCAGGCCTTATATTTACTCACGTATTTGATACTGGCAGATAAAGGCCCTCTGTTCAGACCAAGTAATGATACCAGATCTTATATTTACTCACGTATTTGATACTGGCAGATAAAGGCCCTCTGTTCAGACCAAGTAATGATACCAGGTCTTATATTTACTCACGTATTTGATACTGGCAGATAAAGGCCCTCTGTTCAGACCAAGTCATGATACCAGGTCTTATATTTACTCACGTGCTTGATACTGGCAGATAAAGGCCCTCTGTTCAGACCAAGTCATGATACCAGGTCTTATATTTACTCACGTGCTTGATACTGGCAGATAAAGGCCCTCTGTTCAGACCAAGTCATGATACCAGGTCTTATATTTACTCACGTTTTTGATACTGGCAGATAAAAGCCCTCTTTTCAGTACAAGTCTTCTCATCTCCTGTGTGATCCGCTCTCTTCATCTTTATACACATTTCTTCTCTCTTGAAATAAAATTTTGAGTTAAAATGGTGTTGTTGATCAAACATGGGCATTGGTGGCACATAAATCAATATGGTATACACAGTATCTTGTATTAGTTTGATGTATGGAAGAGGCGCGAATGCCTGATATTTTATTTGTTCATACATTGTGCATGCGGTACGTTGTGTATTTGTTCGATGTCTTCAATGAACATGAATGTTTTAACTTATTCATGCATGTTATCATTTGAATAAATGCATAATGTCCTATACCGTCAACGGGAACCAAGGCAATGTTTTATGTGTACATATATGCTGTCTTATGCGTACGTGAATGTTGTCTTAGGCGTACGTGAATGCTGTCTCAGGCGTACGTGAATGCTGTCTTAGGCGTACATATATGCTGTCTTAGGCGTAAGTGTTTATTGTCTTAGGCGTACGTGTATGTTGTCTTAGGCGTACGTGAATGCTGTCTTAGGTGTACGTGTATGTTGTCTTAGGCGTACATATATGCTGTCTTAGGCGTACGTGAATGCTGTCTTAGGCGTACGTGTATATATTTTTGGACGTACGTGTATGTTGTCTTAGGCGTACGTGTATGTTGTCTTAGGCGTACATATATGCTGTCTTAGGCGTACGTGAAAGCTGTCTTAGGCGTTCGTGAATATTGTTTTGGACGTACGTGTATGTTGTCTTAGGCGTTCGTGTATGTTGTCTTAGGCGTACGTGTAGGATGTCTTATGCGTACGTGAATGCTATCTCAGGCGTAGGTGAATGCTGTCTCAGGCGTACGTGAATGCTGTCCTAGGCGTACGTGTATATTGTTTTGGACGTACGTGTATGTTGTCTTAGGCGTACGTGTATGTTGTCTTAGGCGTACGTGTTTGTTGTTTTTGTATGTTGTCTTTGGCGTACGTGTACGCTGTCTTTCGCGTACGTGTATGTTGTCACATGCGTATGTGTATAATGTCTTATGCGTATGTGTATGCTGTCTTGGGTGTACGTGTACGCTGTCTTACGCGTACGTGTATGCTGTCTTGGGTGTACGTGTATGCTGTCTCAGGTGTACGTGTATGTTGTCTTAGGCGTACGTGTATGTTATCTAAGGCATGCGTGTATTCTGACATATGCCCAAGTTTATGCTGTATTTAGGGTATGAAACCACTGGGGGTGTATATCACATACCCTCCTAGTTACTAACGGTGTAACGAATATATCTCACCGAGTACCTTTAATAATAAGATTATATTAAGATATTAATAAGATTATATTAAGATATAATGTATTTATCATAAAAATATTCAATGACGCTTAAACATTGTCTCAATATTATATTTTAAGAAATACAAAACGTTTATGTAATCAAGTTTATTTGGAATAAATACAACAACAATGTAAATATAGAAATAACATTGTTTGACAGCATATATATTTTCTCAGCAAGGTTACATTAAATTATAACTGTACAAGAAAGATGTATCACTTGGCACTTGTTGTGCTTGTAAACCGTTTTCAGTCGCCATTTTGTAACCATTGACAAATGTAAACAGTCGGTTACACACAACAGATTGCTTGAATAAGATGTATATTCAATAACGTACATGAGTTAGCTCCCCTACAGTGAAAAGAAAAGCCGAGAGAGAAGTTACACATTTTTCGGCCGCCATTTTGTTTTGTCTTTTGCGGAGTATGAAAGTTACAGGGGTGGTATGAAACGTGCTGGAAATTACAGGGGGGGGGGGGGGTAGGGGTTATACACGTCGTGCACGTGACCGCTCTAGGTCAAGTCGTGTTTGCTGTCTTAGGCGTACGTGTATGCTGTCTTTGGCGTACGTGTTTGCTGTCATATGCGTACGTGTATGTTGTCATATGCGTACGTGTATGCTGCCTAAGCCGTACGTGTATGCTGTCGTCGGCGTACGTGTATGCTGTCTTACGCATGCAAGTAGTATGTCATAGGCGTACGTGTATGCTGTCTTACGCATGCACGTATTATGTCGTAGACGTACGCGTTTGTTGTTTTGTGCGTACGTGTATGCTGTCTTACGCATGCACGTATTATGTCGTAGACGTACGCGTATGTTGTTTTGTGCGTACGTGTATGCTGTCTTACGCATGCACGTATTATGTCGTAGACGTACGCGTATGTTGTTTTGTGCGTACGTGTATGCTGTCTTACGCATGCACGTATTATGTCATAGGCGTACGTCTATGTTGTTTTGTGTGAACCAGGATGCTGTCTTAGGTGTACATGTATGATGTTTGATGTGTGTGTGTTTGCTGTCTAAGGTGTACGTGTTTGGTGTATTAGACGTACAAGTGTGCTGTCATATGCGTACGTGTTTGGTGTATTAGGCGTACATGTGTGCTGTCATAAGCGTACGTGTTTGGTGTATTAGGCGTACATGTGTGCTGTCATTTGTGCACATGTTTGGTGTATTAGGTTTACATGTGTGCTGTCATATGCGTACGTGTAAGGTGTATTAGGCATACATGTGTGCTGTCATATGCGTACGTGTATGATGTATAAGGCGTACATGTGTGCTGTCATTTGTGTACATGCTGGATGTCTTATGCGTTTTTGTATGATGTCTTATTTGTACATGCATCCTGTTTTATGTGTACATGTATGTTTCATATGTGTATATGTATGTTGTCGTATGTGTCAATGTGAGACGAAGTATGTGTACATGGATGATGTCGTATGTGTCAATGTGAGATGTAGCGTGTGTACATGGATGCTGTCGTATGTGTCAATGTGTGATGTAGTATGTGTACATGGATGCTGTCGTATGTGTCAGTGTGTGATGTAGTATGTGTACATGGATGCTGTCGTATGTGTCAATGTGAAATGTAGCGTGTGTACATGGATGATGTCGTATGTGTCAATGTGAGATGTAGTATGTGTACATGGATGATGTCGTATGTGTCAATGTGAGATGTAGTATGTGTACATGGATGATGTCGTATGTGTCAATGTGAGATGTAGTAGGTGAACATGGATGCTGTCGTATGTGTCAATGTGAGATGTAGTATGTGTACATGGATGATGTCGTATGTGTCAATGTGAGATGTAGTAGGTGTACATGGATGCTGTCGTATGTGTCAATGTGAGATGTAGTATGTGTTGTGTACATGGATGATGTCGTATGTGTCAATGTGAGATGTAGCGTGTGTACATGGATGCTGTCGTATGTGTCAATGTGTGATGTAGTATGTGTACATGGATGCTGTCGTATGTGTCAATGTGAGATGTAGTATGTGTACATGGATGTTGTCGTATGTGTCAATGTGAGATGTAGTATGTTAACATGGATGCTGTCGTATGTGTCAATGTGAGATGTAGTATGTGTACATGGATGCTGTCGTATGTGTCAATGTGTGATGTAGTATGTGTACATGGATGCTGTCGTATGTGTCAATGTGAGATGTAGCGTATGTACATGGATGATGTCGTATGTGTCAATGTGAGATGTAGCGTGTGTACATGGATGCTGTCGTATGTGTCAATGTGTGATGTAGTATGTGTACATGGATGCTGTCGTATGTGTCAATGTGTGATGTAGTATGTGTACATGGATGCTGTCGTATGTGTCAATGTGAGATGAAGTATGTGTACCTGGATGCTGTCGTAGTGTCAATGTGTGATGTAGTATGTGTACATGGATGATGTCGTATGTGTCAATGTGAGATGTAGCGTGTGTACATGAATGCTGTCGTATGTGTCAATGTGTGATGTAGTATGTGTACATGGATGATGTCGTATGTGTCAATGTGAGATGTAGTATGTGTACATGGATGCTGTCGTAGTGCCAATGTGTGATGTAGTATGTGTACCTGGATGCTGTCGTATGTGTACATGCACAATATGGTGTGTGTACATGAATAATTATAATGATATTAAAATAATAATGAATCAATTATTAAATAACAGGGGGAATTGTCGACATGCAGAATACCATTCAAATTGTTAAACAAAAAGGTGACCTCTAGTTTATCAAGATATAAGATTTAAACAATTTTCTTTACTTATGAAATTAACTTAAATGTGACATATAGTTATGAAGCTGCTCCTCACTTTTCATAATATGTTGGTAGCTCCATCGAGTTCGAACTCTGTTTAGGGCAAAAACTTCCGACGTGCACCGACGTAAAATTTTACAGGAAATGAGCAGCGCATTTTGCTTCTTCTTACTTTATTTGACCAAAAAGGTTATTTTGTTGGTTAACTCATCAAATATGTTATGCCAATATTGTTTATGAAAACGTTCCTGTTAAAACAAAGCACTAGTTTTAAAACAAAAAAATCGTATGTATATTTTTGGTGCCCCGTTTTTACAAAGAATGTCGTCGTCTGTTTCAACTTTGAATGATAGAAAGGATATTTGTTGGATATCACTCGTGGTCACAGAAAAATAATATTTTCACTCGTTGGTACGCCACTCATGATTTTTTTTGTGACCACTCGTGAAATGAAATACGATATTACACTTAAAGCAACAAATTTTCTCTTTATTTCATGCAACTATCGTGTTTGTTTTCGATATATTTCCCCGCTGGAGTAAATTTCGTCTGCCGACAGTTCCTTTTCACTGGCCTCTTTGCGAAGGGAAGTAACTGCGGCATAACCGCTATGTCAAAGGTACCTCCTTTTCGCATGAGCAGTCCGTCCACTAACAAAATAGTTCCGCACTTTATGGAAATGGTTGTTGGAAATGAAATTATTTTTAGATAAAACCCTACTTCCATCAACGAAATCTATCAATTTTAACATTTATTGAAGCACAAAACAAGTATTTAATCAAAGGCAATTCGGAAATAAAACAAATATATCGCGTAGAAATACAATTAAATGAAACTTGAGCATGTGACATTTTTTGTACATTCAAGAACAATTTCAACAGATTTAAATCAACAAAGATGGACTATTAAAAGTGTGGAATCGTAAATGCAACGGAAGTCTGTGTTTAGTGTTTTTCGTAGTGTTCATCTATTCACTGTAGCCCTCAGACTGTGGATCTTACGATATTTTTTCGGGGTGAATTCATGCTCAGTGCAGCCGAAGGATGTTTTGTTGTTGAGACAGCGAATTAGTTTCATATCTAATACAGTTGAATGTCACGTTTCCGTTTAATTTGGAGTTTAAGAAAACCCAAGAGGAAATGTCGAGGATGTGCCCGAAGATGGTTTTGAGAACGATGGAGCGCAAACTTTGAAAGTTTTATCGACAAGATGTCGGAAAACACCATGGCCTAGTAAGGCTAGTTAGTTTTCATTCTGCTTTAATTGTTCAGTTTTTTTTTATAGCCGATGATCTGAGTTATTTGATAAGGCTACTTTATCGTTCAGTTTTTCTTTTTTTTCTGAGCATTATTTTTAAAAATAAAAATAAATTGTTGAACTAATGAAGGAAATTGGTCATATTCAAAATGCTTGTGCATACATGTACGCGATTAGAGTTAGTAGGAAGAAATGATCTATCAACTCTATTACTAGAACATGTGGCCAATAAAATATTCAACCGATAGCTACCAAGCGGGTTAATTGTAACAGTATGTTCCATGAAATAGTTCATACATAAAGTGGTATTATTTTTAATAGTTATAAACTTATAATCAATCGCAAAAATGTTTGTTTAATTAAAACTATCGCATAATTTGATTTTGACAATTTTTGTACGATTCGGTCAGTGTCTATAACTGCACTACAGACGATAACAAATATTTACTTTCCGAGTCAAGGGAAGCAAATCTTATAAAAGATGGAAAAATTAGTCCCGAGTTGACTGTACAGAGTGGAATGATCAAATGTTATCATTTCACTCGAGCCAGAGTGAAATAATCAAGTTATCATTCACCATTATTTTTCATTCTTTCAACGATATGCATGAAATAAAAAACCATTGCTTGTTTGTAGCATAAACTTACACAAATGAGTGTCAAATATGATTGACATCAAACATGTTTAATAATAAAGGATCCATCAGAAACTGATTAAACTGTATGAAGTGATCAACTATAAAGATTATTACTCAATATAAGGATATATCCTTACCTTGAAACCATCAATCTTAAAGTTGACTTTGTGCTCTTCCGTTAGAGGCGAACAGTCAGACACCCATATAAATTCGCCGTCCTCAGGTTGAATAAGCCCGATCCAGTAATCCTGGTCGCTGAAGTTTACAACCAAAACATACATATCCTAATAATTTTCAACGACTTAACGCATATATATTAAATTTCATCAACTGTCATTACTAAATATGACAATTGCAACCATTGGAATAAACAAGTTATGGTACAGCTGCTGACTTATGGGGTGTTTTTTTTTATCCCGTTCCATGAATATTACAAAGTTACATTTAAACTTAATACAACTTATTGCTATTTTTAAAACTGTGAAATCCAAGTATGTGTACAGCGTACAGAGTAAAATGACCCGGATTCTCGAGTAAAATGATTGATGCGAGTACCAGCGAGCCTGCAATTACAAATTGAGCGAATATTCACTAACTTCTTTACCGAAGCGTTCGAAGAGCACCTATGAAATAAAGGTCATTGTTACGGAAATGAATGGCTAGTTGTGACAACGTTTGACTTTAATCGTTGAGGAGAATGACGACTATCAAATCGTTCGGACGTGCCGTTTCTGTTTTAGGAATTAATATGGAAACCTAAAATGAACTATCTTTACTGGCCGGGTGCTTTGTCCAATGATGATTTCGAGATATTTTATTTTGCAGGATGATTCAAAATCACAGCGGAAGAAATAAAAGGTTTGTCTTTTTTGCGAATCGGCGAATTTTTGAGCGGCAAATTTGTTAAACGTAGAATAAAACCCTAATACATATGCCACTTTATATAGTTACACTTTTGAACACTGATTCCGCGAGTATTTGCATGGCAGCATGTGTGACATTGATATTGTCAACCCGAGAGCAGAATGTCAACCGAGGCGTAAGCCGAGGGTGACATCCTGTTTCGAGGGTTGACAATATCAATGTTACACATGCTGCCATATGATATTTATTTTATTAAGTTCATAAAAAGCTTTAAAATGTTTGTTTTTTAATTCATTTAATTAAACAAGTTTAACAATGTAAACAAAATATAACATTATAAAATAATTATATCTAGAACAAAATTCCACCGTTAATTATGCTAAAATTCCTTCAAAAACTGACAGTTCCTGTCGTTTGTGTACACATTGAATAGTGACGTCACTGCTGTATGTGTATAAGGGAGGCAATCACGTCATGATTTAGCTAAAATATTGAGGCAGTTATTTGCCCGTATATGACATTCAAAATGTCACTGCGGTCACATGACCTGACAGTGAATTTTTGCTTGGTCACGTGTCAAAAAGGTCAAAATATCTCTTTTGCGGGTAATGGGAATTTACCATTGCATACAAATGTGAGGTATAATAATGTTAAATATGCCGGTGCCTCTTCACAAAGGAGATTCTTCAGGGTATCATATAGGTTATAATACGCTGGGGTGCCAAGGATGGTAAAATGGGAAAGGGACAAAATGGTATTTACCCAAAAACAATACACTGTACAAACATGTTGACATCTATGAAATGACGTATTTGTTTATTTTATGACAGAAAGTTGTTCTACCGGCTTAGAGGTATGTAGAAGAAAAGGATATTTTCGAAAGAAATCAATTAAAATACAAATAAATATAACAAAAGCATAAAAGAAACAGAAAATTTGTTGATTTCAGTGTATGGTCGTATTTTGTTTTCCTTGTGTTTTCCATGACAGTCGTAAAGTAAAATACGATCATCAAATATTCTCGCCATCCCCAGCTACTAACAGATACTATATCTTCTATATTCTTTGAACTTCAAAGACAACACGATTAAAGAATCACATAAACTTCTCGATACTTTCTTATTGGTATTATATTGTAAAAAGCCGAGCCTTTTAACAAAGCTGGTCTAGGAGTAACGATAGAGATATCATTCCTAAAACTTATATTTAATCGAGTCTAGAGCTTATGCAGTGTTTTTTGTTCGATAAAAGTTTTGCTGACTGTAAGTTGGGTTTGCTTGTTAGATATAGTTTTGATTTGTTTCTTTGCACTGAAACCAACATAAAAGGTAGGGTAATTTTCGGGACATGAAAATAATTTATTATATTGTGATAGTTAAAACCATAGAATATTTAAACTTGAGTTATCGCTGTATAATGCTCAATGGAGTGATATACAGTCAATGCAACGGTTTTGTTGTATTTCCAGGGTCAAGATCGATTATACCCACAGGAAATTTACCTTTCAAATCAGAGGCCACAAACAACTTTTTTTATAATAGCCAGGACTGATGTTGGGTTCCTTATCAAACAAACAAACATATGCGCAATGGGCGAGTATAATTCCATCATTCAATAACGTTGTATAGATCAATCGTATACTTAGCTACACTGCACTGATCTCCTTACAATGTTTCGTCTTTAGCCATGGAATATATCAGTTCTCGCATGTAACTGGAGTCCACCTTTGCAAGGGTCCCGTTGCCTGTCTTACACACATCATATGCTTCGTTCCACGTCATCGTAGTGGTGTAGTAGACAAACTCTGTACCCTGAGTCAATTCTGGGGATGAAAAGCGAATATATTACAAGTTGCTAAGGGGCTTATAAAACCATTCGCATCGCAATTTCCGTACCGTTCTGTAAATAGCCGAGCCTCACTTTGAGTGAAAACGAACGACATGTTAGACACAATCGGAAGGTCTCGGCAATTTCCGTACCGTTTTGTAAATAGCCGAGCCTCACGTCGAGTGAAAACGAACGACATGTTAGACACAATCGGAAGGTCTCGGCAATTTCCGTACCGTTTTGTAAATAGCCGAGCCTCACGTTGAGTGAAAACGAACGACATGTTAGACACAATCGGAACGTCTCGGCAATTTCCGTACCGTTTTGTAAATAGCCGAGCCTCACGTTGAGTGAAATCGAACGACATGTTACACACAATCGGAACGTCTCGGCAATTTCCGTGCTTTGAAAGTGAAAACCAGGTTCTGTTTAATTACTAAACATGTGGTTCCTTTAAAACTGATATATCTAATTGAATTTCAAAACTACATAACAATCGTTAAAATCCTTACATTGTAAGTCAGAAGAACATTTCTAATGTTTGGCTACCCGGATCGTCCCTGATCATCACTGCTTACGAGAAAAAGACATTAGCAGTCAGATACTCCCAATGAGAGTTATCTACACCTATATTTTCTAAAAGTGCTATGTTTAATGAACCCTTTTGCATTTTCAGCCCAATAGCCGTTGGAGATTTAAGGAGATTTAGCATGGATTGTTATACGTTATTTCTTAATTTAAAAAAAAGAAAGTAGTTTCCTCTTTTAGAATTGACTTAAATTATTTGTTGACACAGCAGTGTTTGACATATTTTGTTGTTTTATATAGTATATATGCACTGTGCTTTTGTGGAGTTTTGTACTGTTGTTCCATGTTTCTTGTTTGTGTTTTTTTTTGTCTTTGGCGCTTTCCCAGTGCCATTAAACGGGGTTTATGTTTAAACTTTTGGCTTCTGAGCTTGTTTCTGTAGTTTTTCTCATATTGATCATGTTTGATGGAAAAAAACAAACATATTCATACCTAGTATCGTTTGGACATAAAAAAGCAAAATTTGCCTTAACCGATAATTTGTTAAACCTGTATTGTATGTAACTACACGCTACCATTAAATTAAAGGGAGTAATTTTGTTTTCCACACTTGAATTTCATCAATATTACGGGAATTCATCATAAAATTATTTTTCATCTCGACATAATTTGTTTACGTTTGTTTCAGTGTTACAATCTGGGATGTACAGAATCACATATTCCAATACTTTAAGCAATCATGAATTGTTAATTCTTTAGCACTTCATTTCTTCAGTATGCATTCTTTAATATTGTATATTATTTTGACACATTGGTTTCGAAATGCAACATATATATTTCTAGAGAGTACAAATATAAAATCGCATTTGAATTATCTTCATTTAAACGTTGATCTTAATAGTTCAGGCCTTTGCTTAGCGTTTGTGTGTTTACAATGAAATATTATTAAAATTCTGGAAAAAAACTTATGCTAAGTCATTATGAAAGCCATCGTGTTCAGAAGTGCTGATTATCTGAAAGTGAGTTACTATTAGGGTGTACATTACATTACTAAAAACCAAAGTGTGCAGAAACGAATGCAGCTGTCACAAATGCACTTTTCACAAAATAATTTTTTGTCATTGGTGAAGTTTCAATAAAAAACAAACAGGAATAATTTCATTTAAAATCTGCACAAAATTTCTGTACTAATTTTATTTCATTTCGTTTTCTTATTTAATTATTTTATTGAATATTCTAGGCATTTGTACGAATTAATAATAAGTGGCCATAGTTGTGAAACTATTAATCGCGAAGAAAATAATTGTATTTTTGGTTGGACATAAAAAGCGATTCTAAGATCTATTGTGGTATAGCATTGAATTGTAATGATTACAAGATTCCCTGCTTTTGGTAACAATGATATAATACCTTCTATTTTTAGAATGGTACAAGTAATACATTAAAAAGTGTCATTTGTTTTTGTGGAATAAGTCTACACAAAGAAAATGCAACCTTAACATAGATTTGTTTTGTCACATCCAGTGCCCAAATCAGCTAGTTTGGTTTTACCAATTAACAATCGAAACATTTTAATCTTGAAAAAAGGAATCCAAGTAACACCACATATCTAAATTCATGTCAACCAAGTTTTCAAGGTTCCAGCAAGGTCAAGCCATTGCGCCAGTAGCTTTATATTGGGTCCACATAAACCTTCAAAGCCCATGCAGTGTCGAACTTACCCCCACAATAACTCTACCCAAACTCATTAAGAGCTCGGAAAAGTATATTCTGGTTATATTTTAGCCCATCCAATTCCCAATTACCACTGTTGGGGCTCGATACAAGCTTCACCAGGCATTCTAGTGCTCAGATATAGTGCACTGTGGCCGCGATAAACTGCACTCTGTTTCTGAAATATCTAAGAACGGCTTTCGAAATATCCCGTTAAGAGCAAAGTTATACCAATTCAGGTTACCCATTTAGCGTCCAAATTAATCAAGAAGCTATTGAGGAGCCACAACGAATCACCTTATGTTTTCAATGTCAAGCCTATTCGATATCAAATGCACCAAAAGAAGGTTCTATTCAAAACTAACCAGGGCCAATTTAACCCCATTGTGGCTCAAATCAGTACAAAATAAACAATAAGGTTTTAGTTATAGTGCCAGATAAATTGAATTGGTGTTAGTTATTAGCCCCTTCATCGCCAAATAAACACGAGACGAGCTCTGATCAAGAGCATTAAGTTTCAAGCAAACCTCGAATGTTTTTATTAAAATTTTGCCGATTCAGAGCAAACCCCGATTTCCGGTTATGCTCTTTCGAATGTCACCAAATGACCTTCCTGTACTAAAGTATTGTCATTTTAATGCAAAACAATGTCCAACACTGCCCTTTCCACGTTCCCTAAGTGCCACGTTTGGTTTCAGAGAATCAAACCAAGCGCCATACTTTCAAATATAAATGTGATGAAGACCGAATTTATCTATGTGCTAAATTAAATTTGCATGAAACTGTATATTTAGATTCTAACAGGATGTTATACAATAAAGTTAAAAACACCTTTTTAAACGATAACTTAATTCACACATGTATACTATTGCCAATAATTGCTGAACTTAAAAAAAAGTTTAGATATATCTTCATCTTTGGAAACAAAGGTAGTGATCATGCTGGAACACAATCTTAATATGCATTTGTTATTATATGCATTAAGATAAAGGAATGTAATACAAACTTAAGAAATGTTTACAGAAAACATTAAGCACTTTAAAAAAAAAGGAAACACACATTTATTACATAGGTATACTATGTAACGTTAATAACATATATTGGTTCGCTTGAAATATATTTATATTGACAAAACAACCCATAATATACTGTTCATAAATAATTGCAAAAGTAACGTGTCGAAATCATTTTTTTTCTTCAAAAAAATAAAAAAAGATAATCAGAAAACACAATGTATATACATATAAAACGAATATATAACCTTATGAACATTGCATGGAATAATCTGCTTGGAGTATGTAAATTGTTGAAAAAGGTATAATATTAAGACATAAATTGCACACTAAAAACGACATGGTTTGATAAGTAGTTTTCAGAAAATAATACTATATAAACATGTACTGTACATACTCCGGAGACTGTGCGTATGGGGTGGAGGGGGTAGGGGGTATTGTTGGCCAACAGTATATATAATAACATGACTTGGTTTTAATTGAGACTCTGGTTCGGAATTAACATAGCTTTGAAACCAGCACGAAACATTTCTAACGGGTCATCCTTTATTTGAGTTACGGCGAACAGTCAAAATATAACGAGCGCTTACGTTGAACAGCGTTGTCACACGTGTTTGCACACGGTTTCATTGCAGCGGTTCAAAAATATCAATCGATTTAAAAGTGAAAACGAAACTCTTTAGACGACTGAGTTGCACATGCAGTTATACATTTTATCGATATAATGCCGAATTATCTACAAAGGGACAATATTTACTTGGATAAACAGGTTTCGATTGAAATTATTGAGCTTACTTTCAATTCTCGATTATAAAAAAAAATATTTAAGATTAATTATACCTCATTTGCAAATGTCCAGTATTTATCTAATCGAGAGCAGGACGTTTCTTCCCAAGACCTTTCAATCTCTTATGAGAACGAAGACTTATCAACCCTTAGACTTTACAACCTCTATTTTAAAAACTTTTCAATCCCTAAACTATTTTAATAGCCGTATTGAAGACTTTTCAACCACTATATCAAAGACTTTTCAAACATTTGTTACAATACCATATGTGAAAATCTTCAGAAACAAGCTCAGTAGCAAAAAAACATAAACCCGGTTTAATGGCACTTGGTAAACGCCAAAGACATAGAACACAAAAACAAAAAATCACAAACACGAAACAAGGAAGAACAGCACAAAACTCCACAAACAGCACAGTACAAACATACTATATATAATAAAACAAGGTATGTTTATCAAGGATTGTTAGGTACAGCCTTGGAACGGTCAGTTAAATGTAAATGTACTGGGGGGGGGGGGGGTGATATATGTGAAATGAGCTAGTACATAAGTGTTAGTTGAAATAAGTAATAACAAATACAAATTCCTTTTTATCTAAAATGGTATTTCAGTTATTTTTTAATATATTATTTATCCGTAAGCAATACCCTTCCAAACAGTATCAGCATTGTATAGGACCAGTCGGCATCACAATGTAACATTAGCGCCAATGACTCAGACAATGACAAGCTTATTTGTACACCGCATTTATTATGTTCACATTAGAATGATGCATTCAAAGGTAGTTGAGTATTTGTTTGCATTGCACAGAGTAAACTTGTCAGAAACTGTTAAATTAGCTTGTATCTATTTAATATCAAACAATGTCCTATTGATAGATTGATAGATATTGATTTAGTACAGCACTAGACTAAGTACTGTATCACATTTTTTGATGTTACATTGTTCACTGATGCGGCCAAATATAGCTGATTAATTTATTCGACCCACAGAATGTATCCACAGTCTTTATACCCACAGCGATTGATTTAGAGTATTAGACTTTAATATGTAATAAAAGTTATTTATAAATGAAAATTTATCTCTTGATACCAAGTAAACCCTATTTAGTTTGTGAAATAATAAGAGTTATGTACACAAAACATAGCTCCAAAAGAAGCATCACTCTTGTAAAATTGATCATACAGCGATTATGAAAGATCAACATGTTAAAGCGAGCAACAAAAAGTTCAATGATTTTAAACAAGCGAGTAGCACTTTGATTATTCCTTTTATAGATATGATTCTTAATTGTCTACACTAGGACACTATCTATTTGGATAAACATGTTTAGATCGAACTTATTTATGGTAACTTTTAATTTTAAGTACGATTTTCTCTTTAAAAAAATGAAATTATAAATTATAAATAGGCCTGGTGGTCATACACCATTAATTATTTTCCCTATACATTTAACCCAAGCAGACAAAACGTCAGATTGCAAGGAAAATGCCATTTCTAGCGTTTCACATCCATGACAACCATTCATTTCTTTAAAATTCAGTTCAACCCTAATTGAATTTCTTAGCAGTTTTGCACGTTTTTTTCAAGAAATCCATGTTGCATTAGGCCGGAAGACAGCATATTCTCTTTCCAGCAAAACCCCCCATTTAATCTCTGTGATATTTATTTCTTTCTCTTTGAGTGCAGGTATTGGACTAAACCCCTCTGTTTATGTATTCATAAAGCATCCGACTTACTCTTAGCCATTTGTTCCAAGTCAGCGAAACATTGCTGTTTTACTTAGTTAAATTTAAACAGCAATGTGACGTAACGCTACAGACTCTCAACAGCTCAACTCATCTCAACTCAGCTTTGAGCACTGTGATTTTAGTCAGTGATTACAATATACATAATTCGAGTAAGACTATCAAGCGCGATCTTGCTACACCAGTTCGTCTCAAAAACTCACTCTTGTCCACTTCAAACCATTTCAGTAATTCGACTCCCAAATACACAAAATGATTGAGTATTTATACCTTGAATATAGGCCAAAAGTTTGCATCTAAACTACCAAAGCTCAACCTCACTTGTAATTAAAATGGCAACTTAATCATATAAGTGCTTTTGTACACAATCAGCTGCCAAAAATATATTCTTCAGCATGTACTTGGTTCAAATTGATAATGATTATCAGTGACCCAGCATGTGCATACGTAGACAATAACGTATCAACCAAATATGCCGTACAATAATTAATAAGTGTTGAGTCTGTTCTGTTCTGTTCTGTTCATGATGACAAATGGACATTTAATAAAAATCTACTAATTTCATTAAAGTAACGGTACTCGTCATGTTACAGCAATAATAAGGTTTCACGTCACAAAATATGAAAACAAGGTAATAATAATGATATTTGAAAAAAAAATTGTCAAAAATCAGGTATTTAAAACAAAATTGTCAAAAATTTAGAAAATGTTACTAATTTGAAGTATCTCACTATAAAGCTGTATAAATACGGCCTCTAAATAATCCATTTAAGTGGTGAAGGAGTATTGTTTGCCCTTTGAGGTGCACTATTTGCAGTTGACAAACACAGTGGAAACTATTCATTACCCCTGTGGCGATATTCATATTTTTGTCAGACACTGTTTAATTGGCTAGTATCTATTCAATATAATACAAATACATACAGATACATGAATTTCAGACCCGAGTTTCAAAATACTATCAAACGCTTCATATTGATCACAGTTTCATGAATTATAAATATGCAAAATATCTGGTAGGTTAAACGCAGTATTAAAGAATGATTTCTTTTATAGCTACCCGTCCGTTTTTCATAGAATACACAAGTTAAAAGGCTAATGTATAGTTTAAAATACGAGGAGAAGTAATTTGCAAGATACGCCGTTTTATAGACCTTGAGTAGAGTTGATGACAAACGTTGTACACCGTGAGCAATATTATATCAACCCCCTGTTGTAAATATAATTAAACTATAGGGTTGTGCGTTATAAACTTGGTTAAGTAAATACCGCCTCTGTGGGCTAGTGGTTAGGGTGATCACCTATAGAGTGGCAAGTTAAACGTTCGGGTACGTTGCGATATGGCCATTTGCCCACCAAGCAGCTAGTTAAATTAAATGGTATTGCCTGCCTTTCTGCCAAATGGCATAGCATATAGGAATGGAATCTTGATTAAAGATGCCAGTCAATCAAAGTGTAACCCGGTGCTAATTTGCCGTTTTTACTATTTCCTTGCTAGAATATTATGTTGTGGAATTAGCGTTTTTCACGCACGGAGATTTTCGTGAGATGTTCTCACTTCAAACATTACTTTTGGGAGACATCTTGTATTGTACTTTTTAAAGTTAGGAGTTTTAGCATTATGATATTTGATTAACAGTACACTGACAACACGGTTATGGGGTGAGATAGGAGACGTTTCGAGATATTTATAGGACATTTGGTTCCACATACCTTATGTTCAGTTATATTATAGAACGACACAGTTGTGATACTCGTGGAATACACATATGATGAAAAGATATTGTAGTTGTCAATTTATCCACTTCAACCTTAATCCACCTGGACATTAAACCCGAACCTTACATGTCGACTCTAACTTTCTATTTACCGGAAATGTTGGCATGTTACAAAAGTGTCTTATAAGTCCAGCGGACTGGTCGTTAATTGAGAGATGTGACTCTGTAATTAAAAACAACAACACTTCTTTACTTATATACCGAACTTCAAGTAATTCAAGAACTTTCCCTATATTGAGAAATAGATCGTAATCCATAAAAATGGATGATACACTAGGCAGCTCAATTATACGGTCTATTTTACAAAATAAACTACGTTTTAATCTCTTTAGAAAATAAGGCGTCCAAGATGGCTGCCATAATAATATATAGAAATTGAAATGTACATACAACTTAGTTTGCGTATGATCATTGAAATTGAGCACAAAACTACATCATGTTATTTTAAGATTCATATATGTGCTCCGTTAAAGCCGCTTATACATGGAAAGTTCATTTAATAGATATTCGTATCATAGCTCTCAGGATATTATAACATACACTCCAAGGTACTTGAATCATCCACTGGCATAATTACGTAGCGCGCTTGATCTTGGGAACTGACATGACGTCATTATCTGTCTTCCCTGCTTCTGAATATACGTCATCAGTTTGGAAATATAATGTGCACTCCTAATGATAAAGAATAGCTCACTCGCCTATTGCGCCCACAGTTACTTAATAATTTAATAATTTTAGGCCAGTCGAGCTACCCGATTCGGGCGATTTGGTCCCTAGGGTCCGTCTTGGACTGAGAATATAACAAATGTGTTCTAGTACTCTATGATACACATAATAAACAAATAATCCACTTTTGGTCGTTTATTTTTACATATTAAATATTTAAAATTTCATTCAATCTTTATCATTCACAAGTTATAAACGTTTACTTAGCAGATTTCGGATTGAGACATATGTATGGAAACGAGCTCAGATCTGCAAGATGTTTTCGATTAAACAACTGTATACGTCGCATGCATGTTCAGATGGAAGTTATCTCCAAGTTGCAAAAGCTCAACAAGCACAAACTAGTAGCGTTTTCGCAATTTTCTTTGATAACTCTGCCATGAATACTGTTTATTTCACATTTTTATGATTCTTAGTCCAAGAGATCACCCTAGGGACCAAATCGCTCGAATCAGGTAGCTCGACTGGCCAAAAATGCTGTCCAATTACCAAGTAACTGTGGTTGCGCCAGCATCTTGGGCCTTTATCCTTACAAGTGCCTTTAAGCACTACCATGATTACATGTTTGCCTATTTAGCTCTCGTTTAATTTATTTTAATTAACAAAAACACTGATGCTATTAGCGTGTTTTTACGTGTGTAAATATTCTGTCCACTGTTTTGACCTCGCAGTATTGCGTTGATAATGGATTCGTACATGGTATACACTGATGGTGTGATCATAAAGTCTTGTCGCCTTGTCTTACGTCGAGTTGATGATATGAAAGGCGATCTTGAATCAATATGATGTCGAATTGTTTTCTTTTCTACTTGATATGTCGACAAAACTACCTAAAAACGGCGAGTTCATTGTAAACTTATTTTACGTTATTTCTCGACAAAAATAATTAACGCGTTGAATTATAAAGTGAACAAGTTGACATGATTTTGACATCTCGCATACCATTCACAAAAAAACAAACACATTTCAATTAAAGCGTTTCTACAAAATAAAACGTATCTAAAGTATGTCGCAGATACATTCAGGTACAAATTCTATACAGTTAACACAGTTTTGCAGCGCTTTTTAATTGGTCGAAATACTTTTAGCATTTTGAAATATTTAATAGTGTTTCAATAGTACAATTCAAATTACAGGGATACGATTTTACAATTTGAAATACATTGGCTTTCCTTACATTTAAACGCAAAGATTACTTGAAGGTCAGTAACATTTCGATATGATACTGGTATATGTGAAACTAAGTAATTAAGTACACAGAAGTACTAAATTTCGGCGTGGAAACTGATTTGTCTTCTAGAAACTTAACCATGAAACCAATGTAATACATCTACTCTGTCCCAGTCAATCGTAAACTGAAAGATATTCACGGAGCTAATAAAGCGAGAAATATCATCAGTACCCTGATTACCCGCAAATTGGCAATGAATTCCATAAAGAAATTGTGTGTTAAATTTTATCCAACAGGTTCAACGGGTTATTAACAACATTAGTTTGGGGGAACATGCCACAAATTATTAATTTTGCGGCAGAAACTGCATATCAGTTAGGTTTTTTACTTGTTTCCTCCATACGAACTGGCTACCAGTATCACAGGGGTGAAATGTGGATAAGTTATTTGCTGAGGGATTTAAATGTTCCGTAGTTGTTAAATGGATAACCGATAACGCCCTACTTTAACTCCTTTGGCTTTACAACTCCGTAGTAATTGTAGAACAATGTGAATTGACACATTATATAACGAAATTTTAAATTAAGGACGAACTCCAGAGTTAAAGCCACGTAGTAAATAGGAGTATATTTAAAAAAAAGTTTTTTTAACCTTTTCATGCCTCAAACCCTTAAAGGCCTAGTTTCAGGAATGTTTGGCATGACAATCTTTTGCTGTGATGTAACAGTAGGGGTCTATTTCCTGTTTATTTGTTTATTGGCTCAGGGCCATTTAGGGTCCATTTCTATAATAAAGTCTCAAAAACTGCACAGCAGGATATTCAGATCGGAGATCTGATGAGACAATTAGGCAATTAGATTAATATCAGTACACGGTTTTGGTTGGTGGGTGGGGGTGGTCACTTATATAAGGATTAAACTAGGCATTTAAGGGCTGCCTTGAACACGAAGGTCCACTAGGCGCAATGATATAAAATACGCGTTCCTTCCGCCTAGAGACATACACACAAAAGCAGATAGATCTGACACACTGTTTCTTGCAAAATATTCACCTCGAAATATAAGGACGTAACAAACGGACGAACTCTGACATCGGGTTAGTGCATTCCAACCGGACGCTAATCAATTGTCGATTGAGAATGATGGGTATTATTCCACAAGAGCGGAAAAAACACAAACCGACACTCACAGACATCGGCTACCTTCGGCGGTGTCTGAATCTCCTGAAACGACTAGTGCGAAGCCCATTTATAGCGTTAAAATGTGTACGCGAGAATATTATACAATTATATTTACGTTTATGCAATTAAAAAAATATCCTCATTATTAAACGTTTCTTCAAATTAATTTTATTCAACGTTTACTTCAACTGAAAATTAAGAAATTAAACATGAGATTACAGGCTGAGCCCTCTCCCTTCCATCTTTTGTCAGCACTGTCTAATGATTTTTGAGGAGTATTAGATTATATACTAGTAGATGGTTCGCGGTATGCTGAAACTAACAAAATGAAAATATTCGGCTGGCAGACTCATGATTCATTAATTCTGGTTTGCGAAGGTGAGGGGCTCGCCCTAAGTAACAATTTTCTTGCAATACTTTTTCTCACCATTTTCTGGATATATCTGTCCTGCAGCCCCGTGTACAGTCCTTATGTCGAGAATAATGTGCAGCAATATGTAGAATAACACACACTGTATTATGTTGAGTTGAGAGTAGCTTCCGTTTTCCATTTTCCTGATGAAGCAATATCACATTCTTAATTTCTTCTTAAGGTTTGGTCATAATGAATAATTTTAAAGTAATAAAGTCAAAATAATGAACATGTCAATATCAATACATTTATGAATAGCTCCACAGTAATGACAAGTTCTGAAGTTTTAATTTGAAGACCTTCAGTCAATGATCGGTATATTTAATTTCAATAATGAATTGTAATTTTTCGTAATTAAATCGATGTCCATGTATTGTAAACTGCGAACTTCAGTCGCGTTTCAGTGTCTCTGTGGGTACTAGATAAACGACACTTTAAAAGACTTTTATTCAAGACGAAAAATGACGGGAAAAACACTATCCAAAAACATACAAAGTAAAACAAAACAAACAAAAAATATTAGTATACTAAATGGGTACACAAACTTTATACAGACATTTATTTAACAACAACTATTTAAAACCTATTTTTCTTACCGATTTTAAACATCGCTGTTCTGTTCAGTTTTCAATTCACTCTGGTCTTAAACGACTTGTCTTGTCGCATCTATTTACATCATGATCGCTAGTTTTTTTGTCATTTCTTTTCAGGTGATAGTGACATGGTTATAGATATGGGCTGCACAGGATTTGTCCTATACAATTTTCAGTTTTTGCCCTTTTTCGGATCGGCTGGTATTCTAGTAATGACACCTCCGTTCTAACACTTAAGGGCTTTTCAAAGCATTGGCACATCTGTTCTGACACATAAGGGGTTTTCAACGCATTGGCACATCTGTTCTGACACTTTAGGGGTTTTCAACGCATTGGCACATCTGTTCTGACACTTAAGGGCTTTTCAACGCATTGGCACATCTGTTCTGACACTTAAGGGCTTTTCAACGCATTGACACCCCTGTTCTAACACTTAAGGGCTTTTCAACGCATTGAGACCCCTGTTCTGACACTTAAGGGCTTTTCAACGCATTGGCACCCCTGTTCTGACACTTAAGGGCTTTTCAACGCATTGACACCCCTGTTCTAACACTTAAGGGCTTTTCAACGCATTGACACCCCTGTTCTAACACTTAAAGGCTTTTCAACGCATTGACACCCCTGTTCTGGCACTTAAGGGCTTTTTAACGCATTGACACATCTGTTCTAACACTTAAGGGCTTTTCAACGCATTGGCACATCTGTTCTGAAGGGGTTTTCAACGCATTGGCACATCTGTTCTGACACTTAAGGGCTTTTCAACGCATTGGCACCCCTGTTCTAACACTTAAGGGTTTTTCAACGCATTGGCACCCCTGTTCTGACACTTAAGGGCTTTTCAACGCATTGGCACCCCTGTTTTAACACTTAAGGGCTTTTCAACGCATTGAAACCCCTGTTCTGACACTTAAGGGCCTTTCAACTCATTGGCACATCTGTTCTGGCACTTAAGGGCTTTTCAACGCATTGGCACATCTGTTCTGACACTTAAGGGCTTTTTAACGCATTGACACATCTGTTCTAACACTTAAGGGCATCGGAAAAGTGTTCCGGTGGTTCCCGCCCTTCGGCCGCTTTCGCTAATCGATGAAGGAGAGCTGGGTACCACGGCATTTTGACAGAACAATATCTGGCTTGCACTTGTGATAATTCGCATTTTGAAGCATTTTCGTCGTATACTGTTTTTCTCGACAAGAATACCGTTTTTAACGTGTATATACCGGGCCACTGCATCTATGAGCCAGGTATTTTGTTTGTAGCTTACGAAGAAGTTATTTGGTCTTTGTTTACATTTTCGCCTGGCGAACATTCTTCACTTGTTTCATATTACAGTATAGGGTATTTTTGAATTTTGTCAAATCTCGTTTTATGTTTATGGCAATGTATTATTTTGGTGATATACATGTTCAATTATGTATAAAATATAATTTTAGCTAGTTGAAATTATTTATTGTGACTTTAATGAGCCTTTGTCATCAAGCCACTGTGGTTCATGTATCACTAAATGGCCTAATATACCACTGACACCTCGGTTCTGACACACAAGGGCCTAATAAAGAAATGATACTCAATGGCCTAATATAGAACTGACACCACCGTTCTGACACGCAATGGTCTTATAAAGAACTGATAATCAATGGCATAATATAGAACTGACACCATCATTCTGACACGCAATGGTCTTATAAAGAACTGATACTCAATGGCATTATATATAACTGACACCGTCGTTCTGACACACAAGGGCCTAATAAAGAACTGATACTCAATGGCATAATATAGAACTGACACCGCCGTTCTGACACGCAATGGCCTTATAAAGAACTGATACTCAATGGCATAATATAGAACTGACACCGCCGTTCTGACACACAAAGGCCTAATAAAGAATTGATACTCAATGGCATAATATAGAACTAGCACCGCCGTTCTGACACGCAATGGCCTAATAAAGGACTGATACTCAATGGTATATTATATAACTGACACCGCCATTCAGACACGCAAGGGCCTAATAAAGAACTGATACTCAATGGCATAATATAGAACTGACGCCATCATTCTGACACGCAATGGTCTTATAAAGAACTGATACTCAATGGCATTATATAGAACTGACACCATCATTCTGACACGCTATGGTCTTATAAAGAACTGATACTCAATGGCATAATATAGACCTAACACCGCCGTTCTGACACGCAAGGGCCTTATAAAGAACTGATTCTCAACGGCCTAATATAGAACTGGCACCGCCAATCTGACACGCTATGGTCTTATAAAGAACTAATACTCAATGGCATAATATAGAACTGACACCGCCATTCTGACACGCTATGATCTTATAAAGAACTGATACTCAATGGCATAATATAGAACTGACACCATCATTCTGACACGCAATGGTCTTATAAAGAACTGATACTCAATGGCATTATATAGAACTGACACCGCCATTCTGACACGCTATGGTCTTATAAAGAACTGATACTCAATGGCATAATATAGAACTCACACCGCCGTTCTGACGCGCAAGGGCCTTATAAAGAACTGATTCTCAACGGCCTGATATAGAACTAGCACCTCCGTTTTGACACGCAAGGACCTAATAAAGAACTGACACCTCCGTGCTGAAAATAGCACTTTCGTCCATGGACCTATACATGTAACAGCACAGTCTATTTCGATACAAAATTGTCACAGTTCTAGTTGGATTGTAATATATCCTGTAGCAGTAACCCTCCCATGTATGAAAACAAAGAAAAATGCTGCCTTAGTGTAAACCTCCCGTAAGTGCCGTTCATGTGCGATGTTCACATTTGCCATTCATGTATGTGCCGTCCATGATGAGCAGGTCATGTACATGTATATGCCGTTCATGTATATGCCCTTCATGTGTACCGTTCATATATATGATGTTCATGAATATGCCGTTGATGTGTGCTGTTCATGATTATACCATTCAAGTGTACCGTTCATGATTATGCAGTTTATGCTGTTCATGTATTTGCCGATCTTGTATATGTCTTTCATGTGTGCGGTTCATGTAAATGCCGTCCATGTATATGATGTTCATGTATGCCGTTCTTGTGTATGCCGTTCATGTGTATGCCTGTCATGTATATGCCGCTCATGTATATGCCGTACATGATATGCCGTTCTTGTAAAGTTCATTTATGTATGTGCCGTTTAAGTTTTTGCCATTTATAAGTGCCGTTCATGTTTATGCTGTTAATATTGATGCCATTTATGTGCACCGGTCATGAATATGCCGTTCATGTATATGCCGGTCATGAATACGCCGTTCATGAATATGCCGTTAATGAATATGTCATTCATGAATATGCCGTTCATGTATATGCCGTTCATGAATATGCCGTTCCTGTATATGTCGTTCATCATATACCGTTCATGTATATGCCATTCATGAATATTACGGTCATGCATACGTCGTTCATGAATATTCCGTTCATGAATATGACGGCCATGAATATGCCGGTCATGAATATGCCGTTCATGAATATGTCATTCATGAATATGCTGTTCATGTATATGCCGGTCATGTATATGCCGGTCATAAATATGCCGTTCATGAAACCCCTCCATCATGTTTTCAAGGCGGACTTAATACCTCCCTTTTTATTTTAAAACACTTGTTTTACACTGAAAATAATGGATTAACAGTCATAACATGTATTTATTATCTAACATAAAAATAGTTCTTATTAACAGTTAGTTATGTCCGCAGCAACAATGGCACTGTCATCTCTGGGATGAGGGTGTTCTCCAGATACTTTGGTAGGAATATCATTCCTAGTGTTTATCTTAGCGTTACAGACTGTATACACATCATGTTAAACAATGACTTACAGCTAGTGATCTGTTTGTCTTAGTTTTCATGTGTAAATGATCAGGAATGTATTTACATGCATTAATTTTAATAGGGCTGACTTTAGTGTTGTTTGCATGGTTTTATGTGAATTAACATAACTAAACACAATGCTATGGAATGGTAATTGTTAATTAAAAACATGCCAAGTTTAAAGTGAATAATTGTACAAGCTTATTAATTAAAGTTGTTGATTAATTTAGATTTATTAATGATAAAGATCATTTGGTTTATTGTATGATATTACTGTTACAATAAACAAGTCAAAATCAACATTGTTTTTTGTTGAAACTAACTTTTAAATTTTAATACTAAAACATTTTATATCTGATAAGGAAGGATTAGAAGTTAATTTCAACTACAAATAAATTTGGGTGCCAGTCTAATGGTGAAAATACAGATAAGTTGGAGGTGCGAGGAGTTTACAAGTTTATTGGTACACTTAGCACATATATACATGTGATTAAAGGTTATACAACAGTATACAAATAACTACAATGACCAGGCTGTGGGTTGTTACTATCAGAAGGAAAAAATAATGCGGAAAAGTGGCTACAAATTTATAAAAAAGGGAAATACATGCTTCTATGATTATCTAACGTTTTGTGTGTTTGGAATGCCGGGTGAGTTTTTAAAATGATTTAATAGAACAGAACAGAACAGAACAGAACAGAACATTTATTTCCAAGAAGGTCATAGACCCATCTGGCAAAACATGTACATATACAATGGCGACAAAAGTAGCAATAACACAATAAACACAAATTTATGAAATAGAATTCATATAGATAAATAATATAAATATATACATAAGTATACACGTATAGAGAGGTACACTAACACTGTGTACTTCTTAACAAACAAATAGACGACAATTACAACAAACCTTTACACATTACATGGAATACAACGTACTGTTTATTAATTCAAATGCTTTAAACATATAAACACTTACATTTTTCAAAATAGCTTCATTTTCGATATTAAAGAGTTCCATTAATTTATACATACTGGGACGTTGTCTATAATACCTAGGAAGATATCTAACTCTGAGTTCAGTATACAATGTGCACTCTAAAACAAAATGATACTCGTCTTCTAATAAATTACAAATGATACATATACGTTCGTTTAATGGTGTTGATTGCGGTCTATTTCATCAACCTGTTTCAATGCTTAATCTGTGTGAGGATAGCCGCAATTTAGACATAGACTTACGGAACTTTGTAACATTTAATATTTTGAGGTATGGCTGAAGTCTAAAACTTGATACATTAATATAAAATCGAGCTCTACTCGATGCATTAAGTCTACCATGCCAATCCTGGATGTAATTATCTTTTAGCCGCTGTTTCACTAATGACAAAAATAATTCAACATTGCCTATTTCTTGATAAAACCATGCATCAAATAAACCTAAACTACAAAGAAGGTCTTTAGTAAGTGAACACCAATTCGGCTTGTTTGCATTTCGCTCCATGTCATTTTTAAGCATAATATAAACCTTTTTTATGTATTTGTTATTATCTGTATACAATAGTTGTACCCAGTATTATATTATATTCATATATCTAATTGTTTTAAAACTTAACCCTCCTAATTCTCCGTAAATAAAATCATTTTGGGTTGTCTTTTTGACACCGAGTATACGTTTACAGAACTGTAGATGAACTCTTTCAACTGCATTACCTTGGACAAAACCCCAAACTTCTCCTGCATAATTTAAAATTGGGGCAATAAGTTTGTCAAATAGATCAAGTCTATGCTTTACTGATAGACAAGTGAACTTATAAAGATATTTATTCATTTGGAAACTGGCTTTAAGTGCTTGGCCTGCTAATGTAGTTTGGGCATCCGAAAAAGATCCTCCTTTACTAAACACAATACCAAGATATGAAAACCCATTGGCGATTCTTAATTCCTCGTTATTGTAATAAAACTTAAAATCATTTCTCAATCTTCCTGCCTTACTAAATATCCTAATTTTTGTTTTAACGGTATTAACAACTAATTTCCATTTATTGCAATATTCTAGTAGAGCATCTAAACTTAACTGAAGCTCATTTGCTGAGTTGGCAAATATAACAATATCATCAGCATATAAAATAAGGAATATCTTAAACATATCGACATCAATCCCATCTAAACCTTTATGTATAAAAATATCTTCTATGTCATTCAGAAACATCGAGAAAAGAAAAGGAGACAAACTTTCTCCTTGTCTCACACCAAGAGTACAATTAAATCCATCGCCTAAAACATTATTATGTTTAACCTTTGATTTGACCAATTCGTACATGGATTTAATTATATTCAACATATTACCCCTAATTCCAAGCTTTATCAGTTTATACCACAGATTGTCTCTCACTATATAATCAAAGGCTTTTGTATAATCTATAAAAGCGCAGTATAAACGTTTGTTTTGATTCAACATATGAGTTATAATGCCATGCAGGACGAAAATATTATCAACAGTTCCCATACGTGATCTAAATCCCGCCTGAGCTTCTATATATACATTATATGTTTCTGCCCAATCAGTCAATTTATTATTTAATATTCTCGTAAAAAGTTTACCAACAGTACTCAGCAATGTGATTCTTCGGTAGTTATTCTCATCATTGATATTACCCTTTTTATGCAACGGTATAACAAAACCCTCAGACCATGCCGGTGGAAAAAACCCTATTTCAAAAAGCTTAAGTAAGAAGATGTGGCAACAAGACGGATTTCCCATGAATGAAAAAATTCATTTATATGCATATCTGGGCCCCCACTTTTGTTAAAATTCAATTGTGTTAAAGCATTCAGTGAACAATCAGAGCTGATGGGCGTATTCAATTCTGCAAACATAACATCAAACTCATTTTTCTTATATCTATCTATAAAATCAATAACATCCTCATCTACGCAGAAAAAGGGATCAGTAGGATTATTCACACTCTTAAAATAGCGTTCAAATGTATCTATTGAAATATTAGTACTCTTGATATTAGCACAACCTTTTAACATATTCCAGTATGATTTTGCATTTTTAAATCTTGACTCGTTTAATCTCTTTGTTTGTAATTTATCATGATATAACTTTTTTGATGAACACATATTTTATATTGAGATCTAGCAATTACCATATTTTTTCGATTTCCCTCTGATTTATCTAATTTATACAGACTTAACATGCTATAGAAACTCCTTCTTTTTATATAACAATCCTCATCAAACCATGGCTTGTCAGAAGTAATAGTGGCATATTCATTATGACTAGTATCTGAATGCACATAACATTTGCGCTTAAAGGGTTTTGCTGAATCATATAACATTGACGAAAAGTCAGAATTACATAAATCAGTTTCAATTTCATTTGCTGAGTTAGCCTCTTGTATCCTTTGATTACACGATTGTAATTTATCTAGTGTTTCCTGGTTTGATAAATTTTGCAAGAATGCATCTTTTTTATCACAATCCCAAACGAATTTACTATTAACTGAGCTACGAGTTCTATCTGCAATGATGTTAACTGAGATAGGTTTGTTAAATAACAAAGAAAATTTAACAGCACAATGATCAGAGAGTATATTCGGTGATTCAACTACAAAACTCGATACATGCTTAAATAAATTCTGTGTAGTCAAAACATAGTCTACAACACTTGAAACCTGACTTCCAACGTGCGTAAAATTGCCCTCTTTATCTCTATCAAATCGACCATTTAAAATACGTAATCCAGGTTCTTTACATAAATCTAACAGAATTAATCCATTATTATTTAGCCTCCCTTTATCTTTTGAACATCGTGTTAACGGTACATCAGTTATATAATTATTTGGTAACAAATCATTAAAGTGAATATAATTATCGCCTGTGACAAAATCCGGCCTATCTGAAGTATGAGCATTTAAATCATCACAAAGCACAAAATAAAAAGAGTTGACATTCTTAGCTTCAAGATCCGTTATAAATGAAAGTAACCGATCGAATGTGTGAGTTTCAATCAAACTCTGGCGACTACTATTTTCTGGTACAACATATGATAAACAGAAATATAGATCCTTATCTAAACCCAACGACACACTACTGATTTTTATACATAAAATATCGTCAATACTTGTAAATATCAATGTTTCAATTGTAACATAAGTGTTTCTCAAATAAACAATTATGAACCCTGAAGAACGTTTACTATTTTGCTTATGTTCATGCCTATTTAAAACATAACATTCAAAATTGTCAATATGTAAATCAGAAAAGTCATTAGTCCAGGTTTCCGTCAAAAGAATTATATCATTTGATTGAAAAATATTTATCAACTCAGTAGAGTGTAACTTAATATAATAACCAAAAATTTGCCTAATTGACGAAGTGTTTGTTTATTGTTTTCATTCATAAGAGATTCGAATTTAAGACAATTTGTGTTTCTTTGGAATCGCTCTGGATTTTTTCGTAATTAATTAAACAAACTACATTTGAATAAGTAATGAAATTCGTCTCCGACCTCTCAAGAATTACAAACATTGCAAATCCTATCGTTACGTTGGACATTTGCCCATCTAAGCTTTTCAATAGGAAGATGATTGTTACACATTCTAAAATTAACTAGTTGTTGTACAAGGTAGGGTGACAATTTATCAACGGTACGGTAATTAAGGCATTTACTGGAATCAAAGACCTTGCTATGCCATATTTGTGAGTACTGATTTTGAAGACTTGATTCCATTTTCTTTAACAACATATCTCTAGAACCATCAAACATTCGGTTTATCCATACATAGCTTAAACCACATTCATCATGAATAGACTTCACAAATGTTAACCAGTTATACATTTTAGAATTATGAACATAGTCTGAGTACATGAATTTATAAAACAACGAAGAAAGTTTATCAGTATTTGATATCATATTATACCAAAAGCCCATAATTCGTTTCTTGATAATAATAGAAATGAGATATCTCCCAAGGTCACCATATAGCATAATATAATAGTTGAATCGAACAGTTTAAGTTGGCAATCCATAAATAAATCTAGATCTCTTATTTTTCTGTATAGACTAAATAAGCCTTTCCTTGCCTGTTCAGCTATATGTTTTTAGCAGATGTAAACTGTCTGTTTTTAGAGAAAAGAATTCCAAAATATTTAAATGTATCCACCACCTCGATTTGGTGGTTATTTATGATAAAGTTTCTTTTTCTACGGAAACGATCTCCAAATACCATTATCGTCATAACATTGTAAACATTGTTTCATGATCTTTATTAAGGTATACATGTTGGCTTTTTTGCATACCATAATATGTCTTTAAAAATCTAGCTTTCATAATGAAAATTATTATATAAATATTTGTTAATTAGTTGTTAGTCCATCCTCACTGTGTAAGTGAAATGTTAGTGTAATGTAAAAGTATATAATGTTAAAATATTAAATATCAGTTCTTTTCTCATGTCTGAGATTTCAAACCTATCATGTTATCGTTGTATATATGTTTAATTGAATGTATTATATCTATCATGTAATGAGGAGCACTTTGTGTTCAAGTTACTTAATAAATAAGTTGAATATTGAATCTATCTTAGTTTTGTCAAAATTTATATCTAATTTCCATTGTGTGCAATATTCGTTAAAAGTATTGAGCACTGAAGTCAGATCCACCTCTGTGTTTGCAAAAAGTACTGTGTCATCAGCATATAATATAACAATCAGTTTTATATATATGTCGAAATTTGTCATCGGCTAAGACTAAACTTTTGTCATTTTTAAGTAATTCTCTAGATCATTTAAAAACAGAGAAAAAAGTATCGGTGAAAGATTTTCGCCTTGGCGTACACCTCTAGCACAGGGAAAAAGTTTGACATCTCATTAATAACAGGAATACAAGATTTGATACCACTATACATATTTTTTATAATAGTTAACATTTTTCCATTTATATTATGACACATTAATTTACTCCAAAGGCCTGTTCTCCATACATAGTCAAAAGCTTTCTGGAAATCAATAAAGCAACAGAACAAATTTTTATTTTACGTTTACAAATTTCCGCTAATGTATGTAGTACACAAACGTGGTCTACTTTAGAGTGATTTTTTTCTAAAGCCCGCTTGATTTTCATTTAGAAGATTATAGCATTGTAAGTATTTAGTTAGCCTATTGTTTAACAAAGCAGTAAATACTTTTCCAACACAGCTTAAAATTGTGATAGGTCTATAGTTTTGGGGATCATCTTTATCTCCTTTATTTTTATAAATTGGTTTAATGGAGCCAATTAGCCAAGATTCAGGGATACAACCCGTGTCAAAGACTATGTTAAATAACTTATGGTACAGGGGCATTAAAAGATCACAAGACGCTTTAATATATTCATTTGATACCCTATCAAGACCCGTAGCCTTGCCAGACTTTAATTCATTTATACAAACAATAATTTAATCAATTGTAAATTCATTGTTAAGATTATGGTCTATGCTCACATTTGGAAATTCAGCTTCAACATGCTCATTTGCATCAACGTTATTAGCATTTAAGCTTTTAAAGAAATAAAAAAATATGTCAAGGTTAACATCACCAGTCTTATTTCTAGTGTTTAAACTGTTTATGTAATTCCAATAATCTTTAGGAGACTTACTACGCTTAGATCGGATTTTTCTCCGCATGTCTCTTTTATGTGCTACTACAGATTTTCTAATGATAGCCTTGTATGTTTTCGATGACTGGACTAGATCATGTTTTCTATTAGTATTCTTTTTATGACTATATATACGTTTACAGGCATGGGACTTATTTCTAGATGATCTACATTTATTATTAAACCATACTTTATTATTTCTACTAGTATTCTTACTTTTATGAGGGTAAATTTTATACACCCCGAATGTGGTTCTGGCAGACTCTACTAAGGCGCTTTCAACAAAATTTACTATTTCACATAATTTAGTTTTATCTAGATTGCCATCATTTTTAGATAGATTCTCCATAGCATCGTCTATAGTATGCATATTGAACAAAAAATGAGGACAAAATTGGTAGTTACTTTAATTGGAGGCAATAAACGATTTGCAAAGCGGAAACAAACCGTTCGAACGGAGGTATCGGCGCTATGGTATGCCTTAGAGTGTCCGAAAGGATTTGTCGGCGCTATATTAGGCCCAAGAGTGTACGAACGGGGGTGTCAGTGCTATAGTAGGCCCAGAAGTGTCCGAACAGAGGCGCTGTATTAAGCTCTTGAGTATCCGAACGGATTTGTCGGCGCTGTATTAAGCTCTTGGGTGTCCGAACGGTGGTGTTAGTGCTATAGTAGGCCATAGTGTCCGAACGGATTTGTCGGCGCTGTATTAAGCTCTTGAGTGTCCGAACGAAGTTGTCGGCGTTATAATAGGCCCTAGAATTTCCGAACTGGGGTACAGCGCTTTAGTTTGTCCTAGAGTGCCCAAACGGAGGTGTCGGCGCTATCGTATAGTATGCCCTAGAGTATAAGAACGGTGGTCTTTCTTGTACAAAAAATGTACAAACTAATCCCTACTGAAACATAAAAAACATAGAAACACACCAATTAATGGACATAACGGTCGATTCCGTGTCAAATATTCCTGAACGAAAAAAGCTCATTTAATATTTGGCAAACAAAAGTTGCTTGTTTAGTCTGGAAGACATATATAAAGTGGGGATTCACGTAATCGATTTGAACACGTTCTTGTAGTGTATCAATTATATAAGTGTCCAACTCTTCTTATAAATTAAACATCAACTCTCAGTGATTATCCGACAATCCTGAGGTCCCGGGATAAGTTCCTGCTGCCGATCTCCTTTTGTTTGTATGTTTGTTAAGATTTTTAAATTTCATTTATTTGTTTTAAACAAACACGCTAGTGAAAGATTCTCAACATTTTCAACTGTTTTGTATTTAATTTCTTTGATTCCGCGGCGTAGGGACGTTTAATTGGCAATCAATATTGCAAATAGAAACTATATCAGCCGCTGCATGGTAGGCTGTCATGAATAATTTATTCACAAGAATTAGTCAGTATCTTCCATGGCCGAGAATGTAATATAGTTTCATCCAAACCTTTGCGGAAACGAGGATTAGCTAGATTCTGGAGAACACCATGCATGAGGGTTAAGACGAACCTATCTAACATACGGCCATTGTAGATGCATCTTCTCTGTCTTATTTAAACAAATGTAAGAAGTTAAAAAGATTGCCGGAACTTTATTGCGTAGTGTGTGTGCGTGTGTATGTGTGTGCGTGCGTGCGTGCGTGTGTTAATGTGTGTGTTAAACACATACACTGTAAAAATGCAGGAGAGATGTAGTGCTATTTATATGTTTTATAATGTGTTCAATTAAACAATTATCATTACATACTACAAGCAAATATGATCATACACTTAGTATTTTCGCTGTCAACAATATTCCAAGGGTAAAACAAATTGATCGTATTAACACCAGGGTGCAGGTTGCAGATTTCAATACAAACGCGTTATTTACCACTTGGTGTTTTCTTTGGTCTGTTAAAGCATATAGCTAAAACTGAAATACTGAGATCCGTCTAACAAGGAAATGCACTATATTGAATAAGGATAAGTATCATACCAAATACATATCTTTACATGTGGTGAATCCGTCGTCTAGTGACACAGTGCAGCCATTCGTTACGGGCGATATAACATGGTCTCGATTGAAAGTGCTACACACGGGTGCACATTTGAAGGAACTCACATTTCATAGGGTCAGACAAGGACAAAATATATTCTGTGTATATTCGGAATGAATGAATAAAAGGAAAAACTTCGATGTTAAAACATCATCAAAGGCGCCAAAAAAGCTTTTCTGTCTTTTTTATTTATGTGACAGAAAATTTGCCGACAAAAATAAGGAAGCTATTGAACGCTTTGAAAAACACGCTTACAACAGTCTGTTCAAACATGCATTTGTTACCAGGCCCCAATTTCTCGAAACTTCTTAAGCTAAACAGGCTTAAGTAGCTTATTTAAATTAGCCAAAACACATACTTTAATTGCATGTTGATAATTGCAAAATGGTTTATTGTAATTATCATAAAGATAATTCCCTTCTTAAGTATAAAACTTCTTCAAGAAGAAAATACTACACAAATTATTGAAAAATACAAATAGTGAGTTTAGCTGAATCATGTTGTAAGGGACATAAGAAGTTTCCGAGAAATTGGGGCTTGTTGTTTGCTGTTTATCATAACAGTATTTGATGAAACTCAATTTTCAGAGGTTGAAAAGTTTATAGCCTGCCAACACAAAATATGTAAACGATTATCCTAAACGAGTCATTGTAACCAAGTCAGTGAGCAATGCCCCACAATGTAAGAAGAATGATAATGGATAGGCTACTGACGTCGTAAAATAAACGTTAATCCCCCGGCCCCAATTTCTCGACATGCCACAGTGTGACCCTACAGTGAATTTGCAACTTAAAGTTAATGGTAATTGATAAAATCACTGCAAACTAATCACCACAACAGCAATGAGTCACCTCACGTTTAGATCAGTCTCAGATCTTTATTGAAAAAAGGACCTGGTGCCCGTTTCAATATAATAAGAAGAACGAAACACCCATATTAAGTTGGAATTCATTCAATACAAATGTAAATAAAACAATATGACATGGATTTTTTTTTAATGTTATGGTTCATGAATATTAAGTACATGTGCATGCATATTTTAAATAGGATAGACAGTAATGGCTATTTCGTTATAAAATGGCAGACTATAAAACAAAAACACAAATCAAATGGTTTATTGAATATTTATTTGCAATGCTAGTACAAACTGCTATATATAATGATGCATGGTTTAAGAGAAAATGTGTCAAGGTAAGTAGAGCTACACACCTATGTCTTAACTGAAATGTGTACACAATCATGTGTTATTCTATAATGACTTGAGTGACGCGTTATGTACTTCGTATGATCAATGAGTGCAACGAAATCTGTTTGAAAGATTACTAAAACAAGCAATAAACGAATTTTTCTGATCACAGTGATCAGTATCTGATACAATGTTTAGTAGATAGATGGCACTGTTTATATATATATATATTTACATTTGCACTTGAATTTCTGAACGATAAAAATAAGTACATTTTGCATGCATCGGTCGATCTTTTGTAGGCGGATTTTGGCAAGAAAGTAACGCTCTGATTGGGCGCAGACGAATCACCGTGCGTAGAGTTCTGACTTCGAGCTTCTTTACTTGCTAAATATAGCACGGTTCATGAACATACGTAACTAATAAAAATACATGTATTCGAAAAGACTAGCACATCATTAAACTTCAATTCGTTAAGAAAAATTGAAAAAAACAACAACATTTTTTATGCCCACTCACATGGGTTAATGTTAATGTAAACAAGAGTTAAACTATCTCGACTATGTTCGTGATTACACCAAAAATATTTCAACCAAAACCATTATTACCACCAATATTTAACAGTACCTAACAAATAATTATTTTTTCAATTATTTATATTTTCTGCAAAACTTCTCTGTACTATTTATCATGCAGATGATAAAAAGAAGGCACTATTCAACACCAGGGACGACAAATGCTCTTAATGTTTTTATTTGCTCTACACGTTTTGTTCCCTTTATTGTTATCAAAGACTAGCTCTCGAACACTTTTTGGTCGAAAAATAATTAAGAAATAAAAAAGGAAATGGCAAATGCATGTATAAGGATTGATTCTTGATGTTTCCTGCGTTCATGCAGTATGAACACTCGGCCGCGAGTTTGCAAGTTTTCCAACAGGCGCCAGCATACTGCATGAACGCACAAAAAATGGTAATAAAACCTGAAATAATACACTAGTGCATACAATGAGCCTATAGAGTATCGATCACACATAATGAAGCTATATTTGTCACTGTATTTTAAAATAGGTATAAATATAATGTATAAATATTGTGCTATAACTGGCTGCAGATCAAAGTGAATCTATACATGTTCTTGAGATTTAGTATATATCGAAAATTAACCTTTTGATTATATCGGTGTTACAAACAATTACTTTTATCAATATCTTAATTCCATATTACATCTAGTTTGATGACGTACAAGGGTTGTATACCACGTTGTGTATTTCATTTGAAATACTTTATGCTTACATTTTGTTAACTGATTGTAATGTTAATCATGATTCTGTATACATCTTATATACAAACTATACTACTATATAAACATGTTTAAACGCAGATTTGTAGCAAAGCGACAGTTCATGAACAAAGCTGATTTTTCAACAATTACAAAATATAGATATGCTGAAAAATAAACGATATGGAACAAAGTGCACTATTTATCTAGGAAAGTTCTTTGAGAATCCGGCTTTGTCGTATGAGCCGTACGGACTGTATGGAAATTCTTCTGATTGGTTACGACCGCTCATGTGTGACGAGCCTACTCGGGAAAATCCATTGAGGTTTGTAACCGGAAATGACTCTTTCCAATTCACGCAACTGAAATAAACATTTACAATGACAACGCATCAATCGTCTTGACAAGCAAGAGCATTTACCATCAGTTTTCAATGATGTTTTCTGTTACAAATGGGACGTATAGTAGATTACAGCACAGTATTTAATTATCGTTATTTGGGTCATTAGGCCTTTATCGTGTGCAACTTTATCCATGTTAACAGCCTAAATTCATGTTCTAAGTACTGCGCATTTTTAAGTCATACAGTCATATTTTGATCGCCAATAACATTAATAGTACCAACAAACCAACAGCTAAAGTTAAAACTTTAACTTAGGAACAATATTGATATTTAACATGAAGTTGCAGCTATAATGTAAGTTATAATATTTACATATCAGTAGCACTTGAAGGTCTTCTGTCCCTTTTCTGGCTTCTTGAGTACACCACAATGGCAATAGCGATAAGAACCAACAGAAGCGGTAGCACAACTCCCAAACAGAGGCCTAGAATCAGCGGCAGGTTGTCTGAAATGAAAACAAATGGACATTCAAGTATTTTGAGGTAAACGCATTATTTACATTTTTACATAACTGGTCATCACATTAAATTACTAAGCTAACAATTTCATTCCAAACGCGAATTATTTATCAATAATGCAATTAATTTTTCTTGTTAGTAGATTTTCATGTCTCGGAATTTCAAAATATTTTTTTTAAAGAACAATCTTACCTTTAATCTCATCTCTGAAAAAGTAAGAACGTAATTAATATTTTAAGATAATTTTATGAACGCGTAAGACACCGATGTATAAGGTAAACTATGCTCATTGGTTACATTTGTGTATGCTGTAAATAATGATTAAATGATGATTAAACTACCAAGGAATTGTCGTATATCAAATACCAAGGAGTTGGCATCAGTTATGAACAAAGAAGCCCATTTACCTATATTAAAAGAACAAAGGAGCTACCGAAAGTGTTTAAGAATGGACATCCATAAGGTACCAAGACGTTAGCGGTCTAGATTAGCCTAACATATAATCACTATCCCAGCCTAACCAGCTCATCGGTCTAGATTAGCCTAACATTTAAACAACATACCAATTAGGAACCGAACGGATCAAGGCTAAAATGAATAAATAAAAAAGACAAACACATTAAATGCAATGAAATTATCGTTTAAGCTAAGTTTTGGAAAGCGTTTGCCTGCACCTAATCCTAAACTTGCTTGAAAATGTATTAGAACACCTTAATGCAAACGTTAACATATGAGCCTCATATGATGCAGCATATGCCCTAACGAAGTGACAAAATAACAGCAATTCTCCAACCGTTGTCAGAGTATTTCCACAGATAAGGTAAGAGTTTCAAATTTGTCTACAACAGACCTGCATCCTGGGGACCCATTTTCTACGACACAGATCTGTCCACTTGGACACTGACTGATTGTGGTTAACACCTCACACAGTTTCTCGTTGTAAGTTCCACTAGTGGATGTTTGGGTTACTGTAAATGAAGAGTGTTGTTTGTGATTTACTGACAAAACATTGCATTACTATTTATTTTTCGTCGATATAGACTCACTTTACTGATCTAAGTTTCACCAAGTATTTCGTATTTATTATCATTTGTACTTTTATGAAAGCAACAAAGAATAAGCTAACTTACATTTCCTATCATTAATTGTAATCTCGTCCAACTGCAAAGCCTCGCCGCCAAATGTTACATTACGCCCTTCTCTTAGGGCCTCAAGCTCCACGCTTAAACTTGCCTTCTCCGCGTTGTTGTTGTCGATGGCAATTATTGCATCGATAATATAGGAACCACACCTATGAGGAATTAAGAAATTTGGCTGTAGTGAGCTGTTTTATCAATACTTTTAAAACAAAAATAAAAAGGACTGCAACACGAGAAATATGACGTCATTTATTTCAGTTTCGAAAAAACGAATGGCGGCACACGTTTAAGATATATGAATGCCTCATTCTAATTTAGTTGAAATGTAAAGGATATGGCATCAATATTATGTTTGGTCGAAAGACACCGTAGACACAAGCAACATTTTTACACACGTACACACTTATTGAGGGTTTAAATGGTTTGCGAACTTTCAACGTAAGACTAGGGAATCCAACTGTTTATGGATACAAGAATCTATACAAGAAAAACAAGAGAAAACTACAAAGTAGAGGTCTCGTTTAAGGAGACAAGGATCAATACAGTGTGTATCTCTTTAATATTATTATTGGGCTTAATATGGGCATGCCATATGCAAAATAACTCTTGAGAAATACAGCGGAATAAAAACATCAGCTAAGACGTTTTTGTTATAAATTAGACAGTCATTATTAGACAAACGTTCAATCCACAACTAGATCTTTATGTGCCTATTCATGCTTTTTATGTTGCCAGTATCTATGTATGAATTCAGTTTCAACATCTTTGGTTATCCCGTGTAAGCGACTCTTACGCATCCGATGTGTTTGAAGATACAAAGCTAAAGAGTTAACAATATATCGACATGACAAACAGACGAGCTTAGTGAGGCTCTGAATTATTATCTTAATATAATGTAATAATAAGTGTAACTTTCATATTCTAGTCTGGAAAATATGATAAAATCTACTATAAGCATGACCATGAATTTGATTTGATTTACCTAATGTCCCTGATGATAATCCTCTTCCCTTTTGGGAGGCTCGCGGAGAGCTGAAATACACTTGATATAAGAGGTATACAAATACACCATACACATAAAACACATAACTGATGCTAAACACTATAGATACAATGAGAGTAGAAACGTTTGGCTGAGTTCCGTTCATCAATTATGTACACATTTGTATTACAATCTGTATGCAACGAAACATGACAGGACCAAAATGATACACTACAAATATCTTTGAAAGGGTGTGTGCAGAGAAAGAATCTGTAAGCATCATACAGCAAATATTTTTGGCATTGAAATATTGCAAGAAAATATTTTCTTGGTTTATATAGGTTAAAAAGGGCTTATCTTATTTAACATAAATGTTAGTGTTAATTTAGTATAATCTTTGCGTATAAATGAGTCAGCATTTTCCTAGCAAATGTAAGCAACTCTGTATATGTTTCGAAGAGTTATACCAGTCGAGCGATCGATCTTGCATCGATATAAACTCGGGACCTGATTGCCTTACCTAAGTTGCTCAACTAGCAAAACTAAAATCCAACATTCAATTAACTGTGTTCCAACTGCCCTGCTCTTTAAATAATATTTACCATTTGTATAGCTTTTCTCTCATCTTCTTTGTATTTCGATGGAACTTTGAGTCGAGCGGCTGTGCACCCTTTACTCGCAAAAGGAGTGATTTTAACCAAAACGTATACCAAATATTGTCTCGAACTTGCTATAATAAAATTAATTGGCATGGTAACTATTATTGGTTTAAAATAATATTTGAGTTAAATCAAATACTTATAATACATGATGCGTACTTTGAATCTGAAATACTAATGCCAAAATATCGATACCTGCACCGTATATCAATTTTTCTTTGTCACAAAAAAGTAATCTAAAATCTTTCCAATAAAATATTACAAAAGGCACACAATAATTTAACATTCATTATTTATGATAATTAAACCAAAATCGTATCTAAGCACAGTAAGTCTAAACAGGCAAAATCCAGTGGCTGACATTGTTTAGACATCCTATGAACGATATAAGAGACTTTCACTTAATATTATTGTATTATTTCATAGTTAATATATTTTATAATTCAAAAGGCAAGAAATAGTAACCTTTCGATATTTAAGTCGTTGTTGTATATAATGCGATAACACTATTAGGAAGCAGTAATGCGGTTAGATTTAAAGAACATGCTTGTATACAAAAAACAACAACATTCTGACCTCGAAAAAAAAACTAAGAATACTATCAAGGTTTAACAATAATATTCACTTCGTGAATACAAATATGTCTGCAATGAGTTGTCATTTTCAGTTCAAAGGCATTAATTAAGAACAATAACACAATAACATACTTTGCGGTGGAGGAGTCGGAGTGTCTGAAATAAGATAATTATACATTTAAATGAGATAAAACTTAAAGCACATGTTCTAAAAGTACACTAATTAAAGCATTCATTCAAGTATTGGTTCTAAATGTTTGGAACAGTCCGTGACTCTATCTGAATAATTTGTTTTGACTCAACATAACGTTAAATTTACCAGTGGTTACAAACAAATTATCCGAATTAAATTAAACAATGGCTTCAGCAACCACATTAGAAGGGAAAAGATGTCTTACAAATACACATTAATGATAAACCTAACTGTGTATACTTTGTTTAACATTGACAAGAATATAATACCTTTCGTACAAACGGCTGTGTCAATTGTGCGGGAATATCCCCGTTCACAAACACAGTTAAAGCTTCCAATGCTGTTCTCACAAACTTCCCATTTTGTGCTTTCACAAACTGATGCAGAGCTCTGAATAATACAGTCAAATTTGACAGAAAGAATAAGCATGTTATGACAAACAAGTATCGTTTCCTCCAACAAAACTGAAACAAACAGGCGTGGAACACATAAAACGTATAAGCGAGGACAAATTCGTTTGATATGAATCCCTCTCGATTCCATTTCCAAAGAAGAAACAAGTACTTGTGTCAAACGTTAAAGATAAGAGAAGCTGCCCGCTTTCATAATAACTCTCCTACTCATAACTTAAGTATAAATTGACATTTGAATTAACACTAGCCGGCAACGTACACATACTCGCCGGATGGAGTAGACTGGCGAGGACGAGTGTGATAGTGTCGTTCTGTGTTTTTTTAACTCACACTCGACTATTATAATCATACCTTACACATGAAGTGTCCACATGTTAGAGATCCACGACGCTAGTATTTAGAGCAATTGGTAAAGAAATAAGTATACTTGACCTATCAGGATTTTGTTTGGGTCCATTTATATTTAAAAAGGGCACTTCTGTAAAGTAAATGTTTACGGACAAAATGTGTCAATTTAAAACTTCAAAAATTCAAAAAAGTCCGATTATTTGAAATGTATGACATTGCCTGCAAACAGTACATTTGACTTGTATATATAATATTGTATTACATGTTTTGGTTTTTATTTTATTACTGTTGTACTGTACACTTTAAAAGACTTACAGTCTTCTCTAAAACAATCGTATTTCGTATCACAAGCAGGGTTTTATGGAGAACATGTTTCATTTAATGAAAACATAGCCATTGTTGAACCATTGGCATTTTGTGCTAAGCTTACAAACACCGACATTTTGGAATCAAATACCTGATATGTTTTGAGTTCTAACTGCAGGTGTTATATCATATGGTTCGAGGTTTCTTAATGGTTAAATCTTTAAAAGCCCTTTATATAATACGGTCCATACTTAATACGATTTTCTTCAAAACATATATCATCTGTATTACTTACTGCATGCCCCAAGTAAATTCTAACACACAAACGGAGACGCATTCCCCTTACCAGAACATTTCATTTAGACACTTACAGTACATTCGTCAATGTCAAGATTGCAGTCCATGCCCATCCAAGTAGCAGCACAGAAGCATTGACCCGTAGATATGTTGCAGGTCTGAGCACCCTCCGGGTCAGCCAAATGGGATGCGTTACAGCTACATGTATGTTCGCAATTGCGGCCGTACATGTTCCCGCCGCAAGCTGAAATATGGTTACCCTGATTAAAACAATATGAAGGTAACGTGACATGCCTACCAGCAAAATTATCAAAGATCATGATGAGAGAAGCTAGGACAAAGGCTTTGCAGACAATTGATGATAACGAATTCAAACAGAGCGTTATATACTAGTTGAGACATATGCTGTCCTTGCATTGTTACCATACAATTTGTGGGCCATGTTACTCGAAGTAGAAAGATATTTGCTGCAGTAGTTGTTATCGAAATTAATTCGATTAATTCTGGATCGAAGTAGGTGACTGCGCTTGCAAGTATCGTGTTTGACGTTCAATCATTAAGATCATCCAAGTAACGAACAAGCTCTGTCCCCTGAACATAACGTTTGTTTATCACTTTCGCAGGCAATAACATAAGTATTGCTTCCAAATGAGGATGAAACCAGATGACAGAGTTAGATATTTATACTTCGACGAAGTTTTATTGCTAAATGATTCGCTCCACATACGCAAGATTTATTCCCCTTTCACGAGGATATTGTTCTAGACTTGATAGCCTTTTTACCTGTATGGTTATAGTGTAATTTGAAAAAGATTTACTGGCGATTAATCCATATAAACAGCCGCTTCAGAGTCTTTGACGATTTTTGTTTGCGACTCAACGCGTCCATATTCCACTTGTTGTTTTTCTAGCCAAAAATGACAGATCCCAGCGCTAAGTATATTGTGCGGAAAGATAACGGGCACCGGCTAGATGTTTTCAAAATGGCGATGCTTTATTGACAGAAGTCGATCTAAATGAAAATAATTATTTGTGCTTCATTAAACACTTAAGAGTAATAAGTAAAAGGTATTGGCTAAATAAATTAGAGTATAACTTTTGTGTTTTTATTCAACAGTGAAGTGTTAAGTATTATGGAGTAACAGTTGAAAAGTATATTTTACATTGGTATGGATCAGTCGACTTGTGGCAATTTGTTTCTTTTGTCTTCATTGTCGTCTGAACGCAGACGACACCTGACCTTATTTTTGGTCGTTCAGGATGAAAAGGCTTGTTTGTATCAATTTTAAAATATAATTCTTACCTCTTCATACTGATGAAAGTCTTCCAAATGATACCAACACATATTGTGTCAACAGATGTCCAAAATTGTCATTAATAAACTGCACAAACAAGGATAGTATGTGTTATCCAAACAGGATTAAAATTAATTTAAGCATAGGCCTAGTGAACATGAGCCTCTCTAGTACACCAGAGTTGTAAATAAATGCAGCTGTCTTACTTTTAAGGACTATCAAATTTAGAGAAAGTTCTGAAAACACTAAAGCGTTTGTTTAAAAACATTTAAAAATATATCACATGGACATTGATTTAAGGGTTGAAATGATCTTAAGGTCAATTGCCTTACAAAATAAATATTGGAATGATGTTTTCTTTTTTTCGAAAGGGTTCATTAGTTGAACAATTATAATATTCCAAGCGATATTTATACAAAACAAGAGCTGTCACAGTATGTGACGAATGCCCCCGATTGTGACAGTGACCTATGAACAAGGTCAGTACATGAAAAGTTGATATTGCCATAACATGTCAAATACATATGGCAAGTTATTTTAAATTGCCTCTGAACATAAAAAAATACCACCCATACTTGACAACCGACACTGTTATGTCCTTATAAGCAGCATTCCATTGTGAATAAACACTAAGTGTGACTTTGAACTTAGAGGTAGGGACATGGGTCTTGCACGCGACACGTCGTCTTGGTATGTCAAACACATGTGGCAAGTCATTTAAAAATCTGTCCACACAAGAGGAAGTTACAGCCTGGACACGACAACCTATACTCTATGTCCTTATATACGCAGCATTTCATTGTGAATAAACACCCAAGTGTGACCTTGACCTTAGAGATAGGGACACGGGTATGGATACGTTGTCTTGGTATGTTGAACACATGTGGCAAGTTATATTAAAATATGTCCATACAAGGGAAAGTTACAGCCCAGACACGACAACTTATACTCTATGTCCTTATATGCAGCACTCTGTTGTGAATAAACATCTAAGTGTGACCTTGACCTTAGAGGTAGGGACTCAGGTCTTGCACGCGACACATCGTCTTGGTGTGTGGAACACATGTGGCAAGTTATTTTAAAATCTGTCCATACAAGGGAAAGTTACAGCCCGGACACGACAACCTATACACTATGTCCTATATGCAGCACTCCATTGTAAATAAACACTAAGTGTGACCTTGACCTTAGAGGTAGGGACACAGGTCTTGCACGCGACACGTCGTCTTGGTATGTGGAACACATGTGACAAGTTATTTTAAAATCTGTCCATACAAGGGAAAGTTACAGCCCAGACTCGACAACTTATACTCTATGTCCTTATATGCGGCACTCTGTTGTGAATACACATCTAAGTGTGACCTTGACCTTAGAGGTAGGGGCACGGGTCTTGCACGCGACACGTCGTCTTGGTATGTGGAACACATGTGGCAAGTTATTTTAAAATCTGTCCATACAAGGGAAAGTTACAGCCGGACACGAGTTATTGAGCCGGACACATGGACGGACGGATGGACGGACAGTGCGATTTTCGGGGGCATAAAAACTACAGAAACAAGCTCAGTAGCTGGAAACCAAGTCGGCCCCGTTTAATGGCACGGAGTTATCGCCGAAGACTTAAAACACAAAAGCAAACAATCACAAACCAGAAACATTGAACAACAGCACAAAACTCCACAAAAAACACAGTTTATATATACTATATAAAAATGTTTATAAAGGATTGTAAGGTAAAGCCTTGGAACTGTCAGTAAAATGTAAATTTTAACCAGTTTGTGTGCACAATCTCACAATAATCCAAACAATCCCGAATAAAGTAAACTCGCAAATGGTTAATCTAATCAAAGTATGCGTTAACAAGAGAAAACTTAATAATAAAACAAATAATAATAAACTAATAAGTAAACCCCAAGTACTTCTATGATTAGATTCCCGACTCTATCTGCAGATGTAGGAGTACAACTCAGAGCAAAATCCTTTAAAGATATGATGCAGTTATTGTTTGAAACTATGGAAATGCAACACAGTCTACCTTTGAAAATGAACGGTTAAAAACTTTGTGGTCATAGAGTTTAATACTGAAAAGCATCAATGTACTAAAACTGGGACAACCAAAGAAACCATTATCAATAATAAAAACAACATATATTTGCTAAAGTCTTCTTCCAAATGATTACCATAAAGTAAATTATTGAAAGTAAGAAACTTCACACGCTTGAAACATTCCTTGCGAGCCAAACACGGTTTTAAAGATAACACGAATCTGCAAATTTTAATAAAATCAGTACTGAAAGCTAAGTTATGTCAGGCTGCCATGTTGAACTATGTATTTTTGTGAGGAAATCATCATCAAAAACCAGAAGGTAAGTACTCTTCAAAGAATCGCCGTTATATCCACGGCTTAAATAGATTCCAAGCAATTTATTGAGTCTATCTGCCCAACTAGCTGCTGAATTTTTCGAATTGTCTTCACAAAATCACCATAAAATCGGTATGAGCGATACCTTTAGCAATCAGGAATTCAAAACTTCTTTTATACTTTGATATAATTTTTTAATCACCGTTAACAGATTTTGAGAAAGTTTTCCTTAATTTATGATATCAGAAACCCTGTTAAAGAAGTTTTTCCGTCATATGTTTACTGCGAGAGTTAAATTTGATCTGTGCGTATTCTAGCGAACCTTATCAACTGTGCAATAAAAACACCATATGATGGTAAACTAGGAACATCTCCAACTAAAGAAGGGTAATTAATAATTTTAGAATTAAAATAATCACGTTATAATAAAGATTAATATTCAGTTGTTTTAGATTGGAGTATTATGATTTATTAACTTGCAATTGTAAAGGGTATATCGATTTAATATAATATGTAAACACCGGATTATCTGTCAATACATCTAAAAGTTTTATTGAATTTATAAACATGGGCAATATCTCCAGACTTAGATATTTTTAACATATAATCACGTTCATAGTAGTAGAAAAAGAGGTCAGCAAGTCATATGTGAAAAACAACAGAAACAAGCTCAGAGTAAGATCGTATTTTTCTATTTCATTAAGCTATATCTTCATCCATGGCTTCACCACTCATAAACAAATGCTTTTTTTTCATGATACTATGGAATAAAATACAGTCTGACTCTGAAACCAACAAATATACCCAATAAAGCAATTCATGTCACACCTGATTATTTTCAGAAGAACGTTGAAATTTATGCTTACCCTCATTCGAAATATGATATCATAGTTATGTATTTAATTTGAACCTATTCAGATGCTTCTTTGGTGTTTTCCATTAAAATGTATTGTAGCCTACTTAGTTAGCAAAACGTGGCCTTTTGTTCACAAAATTTCCAAAAGGAGAATCTACATACCCCGCTGGCAGTGAAAAATCGTATTATTCTTTTTGTTCTGCAAACATACGTAGTTTCATTTGACATATTTTTGAAGAAATGATCACTTCATACTTACCAATTGTACAGTTCGCCCCTTTCCACCCGTGGGAGCAGTTACACGTGTAGTGAGCAATACCATCCACACAGTCACCGTCGTTACCACAAACTATTCCAACACAGTCGTCAATGTCTGTGCAAAGATACAAACAGAAGCCATTCGTAAAAATTGACGTTTTATTTACAAAACAATCCCACCCAGTTTTATCACCATTACATTTCTCAAACATTAAACATCTTCGAATTATAAATATAGGAATATGCTTTAATAGTTATAGTAAAACTCTGATTCCAACTGTTAAAACTGCACGCCACCGACTTAATACTCATTAGTATTGCATAATTCGCCAGTCCATCCATGCCTGCATACACAGCTGAAGTCGTTGAGAAGGGGGACACAGGTCTGTGTATTGTCTCCACATGGATTCGGATCACACTCATTTACATAATCTTTTGGAAAGATATATACCTAATTATATTATACGAACGTGTGCACAACTGATCAAATCAAAAACCTGTATTTAACACGTTTCTTGTTCATATTTAACACTTTATTGATATAGTTTCATTTGTGGCTCGTCGCAGGACTGTCGTTAGTGTAAAAAACTTATATTGGTGTATGGAAATGATACTTCAAATTAAATCTGAGAGATATTGAAATATGAAATTTATACGTGTATATGTACGTGTACAGTTGGTACATATTTTTTATTTTACGTCATTCAAGTATGAGTAACTAGGGTCAAGTATTATATTGTTGTTTTTTGTAGTTTAATCCCTCCAAATAACCGCTAGCTAGTCCGCTGGACTTATGGAACATCTTTTCTCCCGATTCATATAGTTTATTTCTTGCAACAATGTATTTTAAATGTATTTTAAGTATTGATCCAAAAGGAAAACATACGTAAGAGGCGAAACTCTTTAAAAAAGTATGAATATGTATTCTGCTGTAAAAAAGATTAAAGTTAAAACAATTTATTTTATTTACAAGGCTATGTACTAATTCTACTGCTGTTATGGGCACATGGAATGATCCCGATGGTATCATCGTTTCATCGGGATAATTTCAGGTGCTCATAACAGCAGTAGGATTTGTCGAAAAGACCTGTGTAAAGGCGAAATTTTGCCGATAGTGTGTATATTTTTAATCGGATTCCTTCTACAATTTGGAATAACCAGTAAGACGGCTGTGTCATTTCGATGTAAAAATGATTATTCTTTGCGCGGAACGTAGTGATATGCTTAGGATTGGTATATTAGCTATTCACTTATTGTCTGAACTGGACGTTTACCGTTTTTTATAACGAAGTGTGCTTGGGAAAGTGTCTTCTCTTGTCAAATTATATAACCCTAGTGGATTAGATTTTAAAGAATGTTAAAATAGCGTCGACAAATCATGATTTATAGTTTATATTTAGTATTGTGTCCCATGACGTGATAAGCAGCCCATAAACTAGTGTTGTTTTTTTCATTTTCAGTATCGAGAATGATTTTACCGAGCTGAGGCCACAGGCAATTATTTAAAGTAAGCCAAGGGCAGCTGTTGGGATCTGCATCATACAATCAAGTCTCAGTGATTATGATCGCAGTCAAGTGTCATTAAGATTTTACACAGTGTATAAAATAGAGTACAGTTTTATATTGGATATTGGATATTTAATTATATAACGAATCGATTTCTCGCTCTATATGTGTTCAATCGTTTTGTCGTTAAACATAATTTTGATCGCAGTTAAGTGTCACTTCACAAAACGTTTAATTCCATAACTAATACTGAGAGGTTTGAATTCTGAAACAACTATTAAGAGTAAACTACATAATTATATTAATACTTCCTTTGCAAAATTAATTGGATTAAAGCTAGTAGTATCTCTGTGGTACACACAACCGCACATTTATTAGCTGTTCGAAAATCTAAAAGGGATACTTGATATATAATGATAAAAGTGAACCAAGTATCTATCAACTTTATCGTTCCTATTCACCGAACGCTCACCGTCATTAACTGTCACCATCGCCGTTACATTTGCGCTGTTTGGAGGCTCTCCTCCATCTGTTGCTGATACAGTAAGAGTGTAGGTCTGCAAACGAGGGGTGTCTGCTAGGGTAATAACCCCTGTAGAAGCGACAATAGCGAACACTCCTTGGTCGTTACCCGCTAAAAATGGCATTTAATTATTGCTTTCAGAAGAGTTATGTTATAAAATCAAATGTAAAAATCATAACCTGTATAGGTCGGCTTTCCTACATTTAACAATTTGATTATTATATTCATATACTTTATTATATATTTATATTTATTCATTATATATATGACGTTTACATCCATTGTTATTCAAAAAGGGCCTATCAATCGTCTTATGTCAACAAGATCTAAACATTATTTAATCTAAATATTTACTCTCGTTATTTAGGTGATAGTCTCTGAAAACACTATGTTATCTTCCAACTTACTTTCAATTAATTGTACTAAATCAAAGAATAAAAACAACCTCCAAGATTAATGTTTATATTCACCTGCAATGGTATAGGTTAAGGTCTTAAACTTCGTCGAGACATCTTTATCATCGGCCGTAACAGTCAAAACCTCTGTACCTAAAATTAAAAATAAGGAGTTTAGCTATGTAAGAATAGATGTATATAAAAATAATGTAGCTAATTGCATGCAATAAATTTGGTTTTCAATGAATACACAAATATATCTAGGCACACTATATATGAATGTATATGCATTAAATATAGTAACCATTATAACAAGGACATTTAATGATAATTTCAATAAGAGCGTATTTGAGCTGGAGAAATGATTCATCTTAATAATTATATTTCAAACGTAATATTTATGCGCTGGTACGTACCGATCTCGTGATTCTCTTTAATTGCATTGCTATAGGAATCCTGTGAAAACTCTGGATAGTATTCGTTCACATCCAAGATATATATCGTCAATTTAGAACTTTGTGTAGTGTATTTGCCATCCGATACACTAAAATAAAGAAGTATTTGGTACAAAATTATGGCAAGCTAATGTTTTTTAACTTTCCATTATATTTTTCTTGTTCCTACCAGAACCCATTTGTCATCAACAATATCAGTATTGGTATATCTTTTCAAATTATAAAATTCTAGGAATCAAAGCCTTAGTGTTCAATAGCCTGCAATAAATGAGTATGAACTACCTGAATACTACTGTATGCGACTGCACAGTCTCAGCATCTAGTGTCCCGCCAGTTTTCAGTGTGTTTCCATCAAGAGTAAATGCATCCGAAGAGTTATCGACAACTGTGTAACTTAGATTTGAAGGATTTGGAAGGTTGTCCGGGTCGCTAGCTAGAACTTCAAACACTGCTGTTCCAACAGTTTCGTTTTCATATATTTCAACAGTTTTATTTACGTAAAGTTCACTGAGTCTTGGACCTAAAAGTGAAGTTGTAAAAATAAATCCTCAGTGACATATTTTATTATAATATACTGTACTGAGTTGAACACATTTTACGAAAGAATATCTTATTAGATTTTGGACCGAAAAGCATTTGCATTCTGCCGACAGTATAATTAAGTTTGTTGTCAAAATTTCCAAGACTACCTAATCAACAATGTCTTGTTAATTCGTGTTGATTATAGATATAGTTTCAAATGAGGAGGATAGTCAATAAAATATTTAAAAACTTGTAGATTAAATTAATTTCCGGGTTAAAAAAATGCAAACATATTTCTTAAACTAGCTGCCATCACTACAAAACTTCCAGACATTGTTAATGGGTAGTTCTGACTATGTTGTCACAAAAACATATTCATTTTGTATAAAGACATTTACGGAAAGATGCAAATTCTTTTTTTTATTCAAAATCGGAAAAAATCTTCGTAAAATTTGCTCAACACGTTATTACAGCTGCAATTGTTAGAACGGATATATGTTTTATGCGTGCTTGATATTGAATCAAAACATTTAATAAAACACGATTTTTTAAACATCTATTTTTTGAGATGTACATATCACGTTACTGTCGATTTCCGTTCTCGTGTTAGTAGAATATCCACCTCCCCCCGGGTCTGTTAAGTGGTACAATTTACACAGTGCTGATTATTACAGTTTTACCACATTTACATATTTAATCAATGACACCATTTTTTGAGGAATATTTTTATGTTCAAGGCACTGCACTCAATCGCAAAAAAACGGAATTCAGGAAAGGATTATACTATATCGGAGAGCATTTTCGTGATTAAAACTACATAGATTTCATTAATAAATGAAAGGAATATCAAGAGGCATATATTAAAGAAATAACACGTTCGGACAAGGGCCAAGGAAAAGTCTTAATAAACATCTGTTCTAACTCGCTATGTCTCAAAACCACATATTAAAATATAGGTTAAACCTCACCAGATTCCACTGTCACTGAAATGGTCGCCGTTGCTGAATTACGATCAGTGCCACTACCATCAGTTGCAACAACGTTAAATGTGTACTTATTTGTCTCAGTGTAATTAAGACTCTCTCCAGACTTCACGACTATATCAAAGTTCAGCATTTTGAACGGAACATCTGCATCTGGGATAGTGGTGAAAACGTTATTGAAAGCCAGAGACAAATCGTAGTCCGTAATTTCCAATGTGAGGATAAAATCATCTGAAAATAGCGTATGGATTAATTACGATATCTAAATTCGTATTCCCTACCGCGAAATAAAACAAGCTCGGCAATAGCGATTATAACTGACCATTTAATATCATATATTAAGCCTGTACCAAGGGCAAAACAAGCTCAGTGATAACGATGTGAATTTAACATTTGGTATCACATTTAAAGCTTGTAACAATGGCAACAAGCTTATCAACGTAATAGCGATATCAACTCGACATTAATTTCAAAGTTCGGACATAGATAGTTTGCAATAAAATGTTATATAGTATCAGATTAAGAATGTTTGTTAAAATGTATTGTAGTGCGCAAAAGATGATGGTAGTATTGGACAGAATCCAAATTGGTAAAATTCATCAAACAAACCTGTTGAAGCTTTTTCATAGACGATGCTACTATAAGTTGTCTGACTAAACTTTGGTGAGTTGTCGTTCACGTCCTTTATATTTACCGTGAAAGCTATATCATCGGAATATTTCCCGTCGGTGACACTGTTAAAAAAATAAATGTTGTCGAGAATAATTCTTAAAAGTCTCTATTTAAAGGGTTATTTAATAATTGGTTGTTCGATGAATAAAACAAACAAGTGATTCCATACGTTTTTTTTAAAAAAAAGAAAATGTTTGGTTATACTGGCAGACCGTATCATACAAAATAACATGTATCTTGTCGATTTTATCAGTTTAAGTCAAGTTTTAAAACATCGAGGATACCAAGCAATGAACTAAGTAGACACAATTTTAGACTGATCTGAAACAGTTTCAGCTGTTTATCAAAATAAACATTAAACTTAAGAGAAAGCCTTAACACGAAAGCTTATGTTCAGAAGTATGTTCAACATATTTATACTTGACACTTAGTTCTACGCTCTCTGGTGCACCGTCAGGATCAACATCGAACATATAAGAATTAACGCTGGCCGACGTTTTCAAAACACCATTCTCAACTACGAACCGAGGGTCCTGTCAAACGAGGAAATATGGGTAAGACTATTTATAATTCGAGCTACTCTCCCGTTAGTTTAATTGCCTATATGCCTTCCAACAACTACTGTGGTGGAACGTAGCTAAAAAGAAAACCATTAGCTTGGAGTTGAATGGTTTGAGTTTGGTCATCGATTGGAGTTCACAAAGATTGAGTTTATTCTTTATGTTAAGGTTTTATCACTAGACCTCTATAACATAACTCAATGAATGAGTAATTCTCGGTGCAGGAACTCTCTAGTTTGGCAAGGCGGGTAACAAACTTATGACGTCGTATATGTAAATTGAAAATTCAAAACTATCAGCATTGTTGCTAAAAGGTCGATAGGTGTTACCAATATAGGTTATATTCTATGAAAAGCACATGCTCGATGATCTTCACCATCAGATTATTAATATTGATATGATAAATCCGGTAAGTTCGGACAAGTCTGACTCCAGTTATATAATGAATACACAATTGGTAACAAGTTTCAAAGTGTTTTGTACAAACAATGAGCTGAACCGAAGCATTTGTGCATTGGAAATAAATAAAACACTGACCAATTAATTGATTAATTAACACTTTTCCAATAACATGTACATGCATTCATCATAAATATTATGTTTTAATCATTTTTATATGACGTTTGGTCATTTTTGGCAAATTTCTTTTTTATCAATACAAAATGCTTTGGACAAACCAACACACTTCAGATTTGTATATATCATTTCTAAATTCGTTTTATTCAATAAAGGGCGAATGTTGGTTTCAGTATCTAACCTGTGTGACAAGAGCAAATACCAGGTCCCCACTTTCATCCTCGTCCGTGACCGTAAAACTATAAACACTTTTACTAGGACCAATATCCTCCGTTATCTCTAATTGAGCAGGGGCCTGAAACTCTGGCTCTGTAAACAACCGTTTATCCAATTATTATCATTTAATATATTATAGACAAGTGTAAAAGAAAGACTGATATTTATCAGTTTGACGTACATTATAACTGTTTTACTTAAACATATTTTCTTATATTCACTCTTACAATAACATCCTCATGTGAGACAAAATGCAATAAATTTAGCAAAACAAATGATATAATCGATACGCAACGTCCCGATTCTCCATTTCTCTCTTTTGTTGTAATCAGTTTAATAATGAAATTGAACGTAAGCAGACAAACCCAGGAGCTTTACATTAAACAACACTGCTTGTCAGAAGCACAATGCTCACAAAACTAACAGGAACTTACGAGAGACAGACAACATTACAAATACTACTTAAACGAAGAACACATAATTATAGTAAGCTTTATGGATTTCAGCTGAAATACCCGTCGGTAATTAATGATCAAAGAACTTTCATGAACCCAATACTTATTGTAATCTACAAAACGAAATACAGGTATACGTTTTAAAGAATTGGAAAAAATGATGGAAGTCGATAGGCTAAATAAATGACGATCGTGTGTGTACACCATATGGAAACATTTAGCTTTGTCTTCTTCTTTGTCGTGATAATTCAAATTTTATCAAAACTATTATAGTTGTATAGCGACGTAAAATATTGATACATAATTAACATATTGTTGATACCTGTTTCTATGTTCACAGTGACAGACACATTTGTTGACATTTCCGTATCGTCTAGCCCACCATCAGTTGCCATGACAAAGAAAATATATTTCGGCGTAGTGGTGTAATCAAATGTTGTACCGGATGAGACACTCAACAAACCCTCCGAAGTTATTTCGAATTCGGCCGCTCCTTACAAAAATAATATAAAATATCATTTGTTTGTAATCTAATGTATAATTACTAGAATAAACTAAAATATTCTATAGTCGTTTAAATAATGATGAAATGATAAAGATGAATGTTTTAAGAACTTGTCCCAATGGACGATGTACAGTAATATTATAAAATTGTTTCAGTCAGTGGTTCAAAGGTTTACAACAATTTATAATCAGCCCATTCTTACAATTGTTACTTTTAGATTTTGTAAATTTGCGACGTCCTTGTTTCTCTTATCGTTTTTTTCCTGCCCATTCAACACCTGTCTTAACGCCCCAAATAATATGGCAAACGTTGGTAAACAGAATTAGGAAATGTTTTATATTCGGAATCATTCGATTCGCGAGAAATTCCATAATTAAACATCGCAACATTAAACATATTTCTATACTTACCAATGACTGTGTATGCGTTCACCACGTTGTTTGGACTTGAGTTATCACTGTCTGTGGCAGACAGGTTTCCAAGTATAGCGTTAGCTTTAAAATGTGAAACAAGTTTTTTAAGTCATTTCTCGCAATTCCTATACAGTTCCTATTTAGTGTGGACAAATAATTGAGTCACTGAATGGCATAGCAAAGATTGTTGCTTTATTCTTCATACACGAAATGCAAATTAAACATTACATGCAATTTCAGTTAACGTATTTTAAGCGTTCAACCTGTTGTAAAAAAAGGAATGGAGAGTATACTGTTGTTACCTGATGTTTTTTCACTGATATCAAACGAATAGCTGTCCATTCCGAATAAAGGTGCGTTATCGTTATCATCACATACTGTGATGGTTAGCGTTACGGTTACGTTTCTTGAACTGTTTGGATGGGAAACTCTGAAGTACAAGGTAACCAGTATACAGCTGAGCGTACATTTATCTTGTGTTTCTTCCTATGATTTAAACTTAGATCTCAACTAAGTAATATAGACAAATGGTACACTTTCCGTTTCCGGACTAAGGACTCTTAGATAGGTTCCCCCCAAAGGGAAACTCTTCATAGATTCATATGGCGGAGTAACAACATATAGAAATTAAAAGTACATGTACGAACGGACGGAGAGAACATTAGTGCAAGGAAGAACACAGCAATTTAAAAATGTCAGTAGAAACAGCTTACTCAATAGATAATCCCAAGGAAGTCACAGGCGTGTTAACGTCAACATCCAAATCCTTAGCGACAGTTATTGTGTTACTTGTAATTTCAAAGATAGTCGTCTGTAATAAATGATATCATATGTATGTAGAAACGACGTAACACGCCAACAGACATTGTCAACTGATACAATCTTAAACGCATTGCTTATTAAGAAATTTGGTATAAATTAAAAATCATCAACTTAAACGATCTTTGTTTTAACAGTATGAAATAATCCTTACTTAAGTTATCAAGCTGGAGGAAAATCTGCCCGCAATACCACATTAATTTGTTGTAAACCGAGTTGGAAAGTAACGCATATATACAGAGTATTTCCATCAGGGAATTTTAAGAGGGGAACTAATATATAATAAATTTTGATTTGTTTACATTAGTACGGTCATCGAAACGAAAGTAATTCATTTTAGGGTAAAAAAACCTATTTTCAAGGGGACCGGAACTACTACAATTCACAGCCTTATATAAAGATCGCACTAACCGTAACATAGGTATACATACGTATGCTGTATCTACCTACACACTTACGTTAATGGCATACACGAACCCCGTGCTAATCGGACCGAGGCTTGCTGAAAGGTTTGCAACAACTTCTCCACGGCCTGCAGATTCACATATCTTTACGACATCACCATCACTTGGACTTTGCAGTCCCAACTCTGAGAAATGTGAAACGTACTTATACATTGATATGCTTACTTACAAATCAAACTTGTATCAATTTTGAACAGACATAAATGTAGTTTGCCAGATTTGAATCCAGGGTGCATCATATCTTTCACGACATCTTTTTTTTTGCAAATTCACTCTATGTTTTCAGTTCCATTATCGATATAAAGATGAATAAATCGAAAATATTAATCTACTCACCGTGACATTTGTTATCCAAATCCACTGCATTAAAGCCTTCAACGCATTCACAAGTATCCGAAGTACACTGCCCGTTTGTTAAGCAAGAGCTCAATCTAGTTGTGCAATTCTTTCCTCCAACACCTGAAGGATAAAGGAACATATGAGCCGCATCGTGCGATATTGTTCCACCATATCAGGACTCAATAGTGTAAATTTCATGATGATAGCTCTCAAATAACATAAAGGGACTCGTTCATACTTTGTTAAAAGCATTCATTATCATTACAAAATAAGATATGGCAAATTATAAGGAGTATTAAAAGTAAGATACTAGCGTCTGGAACCCTTTAACAAATATAAATATATATCCTCATCAATTGCATTTGAAGTCCATAGTTTTGATAAGCATTTCTAACGCCATTAAAAATGCATTAAGTGTGATAGGTTGATTAACATTATCCCACGGTAATACTAATGTCTTCAATATTGCTATAAATTTATATTATCTAAGTATGATTCTCTCTGCTGTAGCGGCATGGGTTCGCTCACTAAAACCAGGTTTTTTATACTTAAATTTTTTTCTTTCGAAATTTTGGTACCAAACAGTAAAATGATGTAAGTGTTTTCAGACACATTAACAGGAAGATAATTATATGGTGCCAAAACACGAGCGAGTTCTTCTAAGATAAATGTTTACAAGTACGTTCATACATTGCCCTAATGTACACTAAATGTGTAGCCATAGCCAGGACAGGCATGGTAGACGTAACCCAACTAACTTCAAATTTAAGTATTTCAGTATCTTAAAACAATCAGGTCATTTGAAGTTGAGGCTATAAATGCAGTCGAAATAATTTGGAACCAAAGCTGTGGCTACCATGGAAGTATTAGTGAAGTTATTTTTAAATATTGTCAAGAAAGTAACCTAAAAATAAAAGATCTTTAAAAAAAAACAGATTTGAAAATATATAAACACATTAAAAAACTCAGAATTGTAAGCATTTGTATTGTTTGATTCATTTGAACTTCAATGTCCAAGGTATATTTGTTAAAACTTTGTTTGGCATGTGTTCGGCCTTGCTCCTTATGCCTTTAAACAGGACTATTGTTTAATGTCAGGTGTTTTACATTCACAATAACGACGTTTTTAACTGTGCCTTTCATACCTTACAACAGTTATGTTACATTCAACACTCAAACGAAATAGTCGTTATTAAATGAAACCGAAAGAAACTTACCTAATTTGCACTCAGAGTTTTCACAAACAAAAGGTGGGTCAAAAGAGAGAATTTCAGCACAATTTCTGGAAGTTGTACACAAAGAACCTATATCTGAAAGAAAAGCAAAACAATTCACTGTAATTTGTACATCATCACTTTTTTCTGGACCACAGTTTCGGTATTTGAAACTATAGTCCGGGTAATTGGGTCAGTAAATTACTTATGTGGTCCCATTTTACCACGCAAGATACAAGTATTTGTATGATGTGTTTACGTTTCAGTTAAAAAAAATAACCAACATTATTAAAAAATAATTAAGCAGGTACCTGGTTTGATGTTAACAGAAACGGACACATTTATCCAACGTTCCATATCTTCCCCCACACCATCAGTTGCAATGACAAGAAATGTGTAAAATGGGGTCGCAGTGTAATTAAACGATGTACCAGATGAAACCCTCAACACCCCGTCCGTCAAATGCATTGGTTCCTTAAACATGGAATATGGCGATAACAATAAGCGGTTTCAAACGATCGTTTAACATTTCTTTGCAGATTTTCAATTCCAAATTTAATAACTAAAAAATATATGTGGACATATCTGTGAAAGGGATTAATGTTGAACTGAAAGCAGTTTTGCAGGAACGGGATTTTAACGCATGTCCATCGTCTTCGTCGATCAACGGGAATAACAGACTTATATTTTTTGCCAGCGATGTTAATCATGCTACTTGTGCTGTTATTTTGATATTGAACATGTGTACCGAGTTACATGTTGATTTAAAGGTGTTTTACGTGTGGTTCATATCAAACGTACACTATACATGACGACACCCACAAGACAAGCGTTTTCATAATAACAGCAGCAGTTTTGACATACATGAACAAACTAAGTGTAGTGTTAACCGGAACTTACCAATAACTGTGTAGTTAGTGATCACGTTATTTGGTGACGTGCTGTCTTTATCCGTAGCAGCTGTCGTTCCAACGACAGTTGATGCTAAAAGAGTACAATTCTTTTCAGTGTATGTTGCATAAGAAAATTAATAATCTGCGAAATAAAATGTTAAAACAATTTACCATGACACTACAGTGTTTAACTTTCACTGTGAGTAAAAACTACAACAAGATGATGCTGTAATCCTGCATATAAAATGGTACATAATTTAAATGCTATGTCTATTTGTTTTAAGTCTAGTGCTTAGAAGCCTTGTGCCTTTTGTTTGGTATATGTTTGTGATAAATGTTGTGATTTGTAGCCTTGTGTCTCTAGTTTGGTGTCTGTTTGTGGAAATAATTGTACTTTGCAGCCTTGTGTCTCTTGTTAGGCGTTTGTGTTAAGTGTTGCTCTTGAAGCCTTATGTCTTATGTTTGGTGTTTGGGTAAAATGCTGTTATTTGTTGCCATGTGTCCCTTGTTTGAAGTATGTTTGTGATGTTAAGTTTTGTAATTAGTTTCTTGTGTCTCGTGTTTGGTGTTTGCGTTAGGTGTTGCGTTATGTAGCATTGTGTCTTATGTTTGGTGTTTGGGTAAAGTGCAGAAATTTGTAGCCTTGTGTCTCTTGTTTGGTGTCTGTTTGTGGTGTAAGGTTATGCACTTGGTAGCCTTATGTCTCGTGTTTGGTGTTCGCATTAGGTGTTGCGTTTTGTAGCCTTGTGTCTTATGTTTGGTTCTTGTGTTAAGTGTTGAGATTTGTACCCTTGTTTCTCTTGTTTGGTCTCTGCGTAAAGTGTTGTATTGCGCAGCCTTGCGTCTTATGTTTGGTGTTTGCGTTAAGTATAGCGTGTTGTAGCCTTTTGTCTTATGTTTGGTGTTGGTGTAAACAATTGTACTTGGCAGCATTGTGTCTCTTGCTTGGCGATTGTGTTAAGTGTTGCGTCATGAAGCCTTGTGTCTTATGTTTGTTGTTTGGGTAGAGTGCAGTAATTTGAAGCCTTGTGTCTCTTGTTTGTATCTGTTTATGGTGTAAGGTTATGCACTTTTCTAGCCTTGTGTCTTGTGTTTGGTGTTTGCGTTAAGTGTTGCGTTTTGCAGCCTTGTGTCTTATGTTTGGTGTTTGTGTAAAGTGTTGTATTTTGCAGCCTTGCGACCTATGTTTGGTGTCTGTATTAAGTGTTGTATTTTGTAGCCTTGTGTCTCTTTTTCGGTATCTGTTTGTCTTTGATCCATGTACTTTTCAGTTTTGGTTTTGATTTGTTTTATGAAAATACAACAGTAACACTATTCAACGTTTACCTGTAGACTGTTCACTTATGTCGAACGTGTAGCTGCTATTATCAAACTCAGGTGTATTGTCATTATCATCCACAACACTGATGGTGATTGTTGTAGAAACTGTTCGGGAACTGTTTGGATGCATAAGTCTAAAATAGAAATGGTTTAGATATGATACATTTCATAATTCAGTCTCACGTTTATGATAGTTATGCAACATGATTACCAAGTACTGATCTAGCAAAACTTATTAAGGCATACACGTTTACATTTGTGTTCGAAAAAGCAACGTCCATTATGCTAGGCCTTACACTTGTATTGAATTCAAAACCCAAGTAAATAAAAAGAGTTATTCTGGTTAGGCAGCTTAATTTAGATTTATACAGAAAAGAGCTTAATACTCTGTTTGTGTATCAAGTAGCTTACCCGATTATAAGTACGTAGGAAGTTACGGGTGTTTCAACGTCAACGTCTAAATCCGAAACAACAACAATTGTGTCGTCTGCTGTCGTAAATGTATTCGACTGTAAAAAACAATGGATTTATTAAACATTAAAATAGTTTATTGAAAGTCTGGGGTTGGGTGCTCACAAATTCGTTGACCGCCTAACCCCACCACCCTGAATTCGTATATATTTGAGGTTACCCAAACAGTATTTAATATAATGCTAACGCACGTGCTATGTTTCATGTTTTGAAACGTGTTTTGGTATCTGTTTCTTGTGCGTTTGACCTGGCAAATTTGCGTTATTATTGTCAAAAAAGATTTAAATCATTATTGAAATATGTTTTGTCATCGAATATTTTACCGGGTCGTTAATGTTGAACACGAATTCCGTACTCGTTGGAGCGAAGCTAGCGGAAAGATTTGCAATCACTTCATTTATTTCTGTTGACTCGAATATTTCTATGACGCTACCGTTATTTTGGCTTGACAGTTTCAACTCTGAAATAAATGAGCTCTTTTTGAAAAAAATAACAACAACAAGAAAGACCATGTTGCTGCAAATGCAGAATTTTACATATGAAGTATAAAGAAGTCAAATCGATGAGATCATTTTTTAGATTGCCATTCATTGAAAACACATAGCAACTTCTTGTATACGTAACACATTAGAAACAATAATTCTTAAACAAAATACAACTCTTCCCACCGTAACATTTGTTATCAACAGGGTCAAAGCCGTCAACACATTCACAAGCACCTGACGTACATTGGCCATTTGTTAGGCAGGAGTTTGCAATGGCAGTGCAATTTCCTCCAACTCCTGAAACCAAAAGAAATACTTTGAATTTCGAAATTTCGAAAGAATTTAAGAATAAAACTAGAACATAGTTGTTTTCTTTACAATATTGATTGAACTATATATAAAGAAATAACCAAGTTAATAAAAGTGTTCTATAAGCATATCAGTGGCGAATTTCTAGTGCCTTATAATCCCGACATCCGCTAAGTTACATTCGTCACTCAATAAAAAAATATTTATGACATTCATTTGAATGTTTATAATCATTATTTGATAGTTGTAAGTATAAAGAATCTTACCTAATTTGCACTCAAAGTTCTCACAAAGAAAAGGTGGGTCAAAATAGAGAATTTCAGCACAATTGCCGTCAGTTGTACACAAAGAACCTATATCTGAAAGAAAAGCAAAACAATTCACTGTAATTTGTACATCATTACTTTTTGGGCCACAGGTTTTGGTATTTGAAACTATAGTCCGGGTAATAAGGTAAGTATATTACATATGTGGTCCCATTTTATCACGCAAGATACAAGTGTTAGTATTATGTGTTTACGTTTCATATGTAACAAAAAAGAATAAAAAAAACATTCTTAAAAATTGTTTAAGCAGGTACCTGGTTTAATGTTAACAGAAACGGACACATTAGTCCAAAGCTCCATATCTTCCCCCGCGCCATCAGTTGCCATGACCAGAAATGTGTAAATTGGCGTCGTAGTGTAATTTAACAAAGCACCAGATGAAACCCTCAAGACCCCGTCCGAGGTGATTTCAAATGCATTGGTTCCTTAAACATGGAAGATGGCGATAACATAGGCGATCTCAAGCGATCGTTTAACATCTCTTAGCAGAATTTAGGAACCAAATTTAATAAAAGAAATCAATGGACATATTTGTGAATATGATACATGTTAAAAATTAAACTGGAAACAATATTGCATGAACGTGATTGCAACGCATGGCCATCGTGTCTGTCGATCAACGGCGGGAATAACATACTTATATGTTTGCCAGCGATGTAAATCTTGCTATTTGTGCTGTTATTCTGATATTGACATGTGTACCGAGTTGCATGTTGTTGCTTAAAAGGTGCTTTTCGTGTGGTTCATATCAAAAGTACACTGTGCATTGCGACATCCACAAGGCAGGCGTTTTCATCATAGCAGCAGCAGTTTTGACATACATGAACAAACTAAATGTAGTGTAATCCGGAACGTACCAATAACTGTGTAGTTAGCGATCACGTTATTTGGTGACGTGATGTCTTTATCCGAAGCAGATATCGTTCCAACGACAGTTGATGCTGTAATGGTACAATGCTTTTCAGTGTATGTAGCATAAGACAACCAATGTTCTGCAAACAAATGTTAAAACAATCCCCTATGAAACTACATTGTTTAACTGTCACTGTGAGTAAAAACTACAACAAGATGATGTTGTAATCCTGCATATAAAATGATACATAATTGAAATGATGTGTAAATTTGTTTTAAGGCTAGTGTTTTGTAGCCTTGTGTCTCTTGTTTGGCATTTCTATTTTGTGTGACGTTTTAAAGCCTTGGGTATCGTGTTTGGTGTATGCATTAAGTGTTGCGTTTTGTAGCCTTGTGTCTTTTGTTGGTATCTGTTTGTCTTTGATCCATGTACTTTTCAGTTTTGGTTTTGATTTGTTTAATAAAGAAACAATTACACTATTCGACGTTTACCTGTAGACTTTTCACTTATGTCGAACGTGTAGCTGCTATTATCAAACTCAGGTGTATTGTCATTATCATCCACAACACTGATGGTGATTGTTGTAGAAACTGTTCGGGAACTGTTTGGATGCATAAGTCTAAAATAGAAACGGTTTAGATATGATACATTTCATAATTCAGTCTCACGTTTATGATAGTTATGCAACATGATTACCAAGTACTGATCTAGCAAAACTTATTAAGGCATACACGTTTACATTTGTGTTCGAAAAAGCAACGTCCATTATGCTAGGCCTTACACTTGTATTGAATTCAAAACCCAAGTAAATAAAAAGAGTTATTCTGGTTAGGCAGCTTAATTTAGATTTATACAGAAAAGAGCTTAATACTCTGTTTGTGTATCAAGTAGCTTACTCGATTATAAGTACGTAGGAAGTTACGGGTGTTTCAACGTCAACGTCTAAATCCGAAACAACAACAATTGTGTCGTCTGCTGTCGTAAATGTATTCGACTGTAAAAAACAATGGATTTATTAAACATTAAAATAGTTTATTTAAAGTCTGGGGTTGGGTGCTCACAAATTCGTTGACCGCCTAACCCCACCACCCTGAATTCGTATATATTTGAGGTTACCCAAACAGTATTTAATATAATGCTAACGCACGTGCTATGTTTCATGTTTTGAAACGTGTTTTGGTATTCCGTTTCTTGTGCGTTTGACCTGGCAAATTTGCGTTATTATTGTCAAAAAAGATTTAAATCACTATTGAAATATGTTTTGTCATCGAATATTTTACCGGGTCGTTAATGTTGAACACGAATTCCGTACTCGTTGGAGCGAAGCTAGCGGAAAGATTTGCAATTACTTCATTTATTTCTGTTGACTCGAATATTTCTATGACGCTACCGTTATTTTGGCTTGACAGTTTCAACTCTGAAATAAATGAGCTCTTTTTGAAAAAAATAACAACAACAAGAAAGACCATGTTGCTGCAAATGCAGAATTTTACATATGAAGGATAAAGAAGTCAAATCGATGAGATCATTGTTTAGATTGCCATTCATTGAAAACACATAGCAACTTCTTGTATACGTAACACATTAGAAACAATAATTCTTAAACAAAATACAACTCTTCCCACCGTAACATTTGTTATCAACAGGGTCAAAGCCGTCAACACATTCACAAGCACCTGACGTACATTGGCCATTTGTTAGGCAGGAGTTTGCAATGGCTGTGCAATTTCCTCCAACTCCTGAAACCAAAAGAAATACTTTGAATTTCGAAATTTCGAAAGAATTTAAGAATAAAACTAGAACATAGTTGTTTTCTTTACAATATTGATTGAACTATAAAAAAAATAACCAAGTTAATAAAAGTGTTCTATAAGCATATCAGTGGCGAATTTCTAGTGCCTTATAATCCCGACATCCGCTAGGTTACATTCGTCACTCAATAAAAAAATATTTATGACATTCATTTGAATGTTCATGATCATTATTTGATAGTTGTAAGTATAAAGAATCTTACCTAATTTGCACTCAAAGTTCTCACAAAGAAAAGGTGGGTCAAAATAGAGAATTTCAGCACAATTGCCGTCAGTTGTACACAAAGAACCTATATCTGAAAGAAAAGCAAAACAATTCACTGTAATTTGTACATCATTACTTTTTGGGCCACAGGTTTTGGTATTTGAAACTATAGTCCGGGTAATAAGGTAAGTATATTACATATGTGGTCCCATTTTATCACGCAAGATACAAGTGTTAGTATTATGTGTTTACGTTTCATATGTAACAAAAAAGAATAAAAAAACATTCTTAAAAATTGTTTAAGCAGGTACCTGGTTTAATGTTAACAGAAACGGACACATTAGTCCAAAGCTCCATATCTTCCCCCGCGCCATCAGTTGCCATGACCAGAAATGTGTAAATTGGCGTCGTAGTGTAATTTAACAATGCACCAGATGAAACCCTCAAGACCCCGTCCGAGGTGATTTCAAATGCATTGGTTCCTTAAACATGGAAGATGGCGATAACATAGGCGATCTCAAGCGATCGTTTAACATCTCTTAGCAGAATTTAGGAACCAAATCTAATAAAAGAAATCAATGGACATATTTGTGAATATGATACATGTTAAAAATTAAACTGGAAACAATATTGCATGAACGTGATTGCAACGCATGGCCATCGTGTCTGTCGATCAACGGCGGGAATAACATACTTATATGTTTGCCAGCGATGTAAATCTTGCTATTTGTGCTGTTATTCTGATATTGACATGTGTACCGAGTTGCATGTTGTTGCTTAAAAGGTGCTTTACGTGTGGTTCATATCAAACGTACACTGTGCATTGCGACATCCACAAGGCAGGCGTTTTCATCATAGCAGCAGCAGTTTTGACATACATGAACAAACTAAATGTAGTGTAATCCGGAACGTACCAATAACTGTGTAGTTAGCGATCACGTTATTTGGTGACGTGATGTCTTTATCCGAAGCAGATATCGTTCCAACGACAGTTGATGCTGTAATGGTACAATGCTTTTCAGTGTATGTAGCATAAGACAACCAATGTTCTGCAAACAAATGTTAAAACAATCCCCTATGAAACTACATTGTTTAACTGTCACTGTGAGTAAAAACTACAACAAGATGATGTTGTAATCCTGCATATAAAATGATACATAATTGAAATGATGTGTAAATTTGTTTTAAGGCTAGTGTTTTGTAGCCTTGTGTCTCTTGTTTGGCATTTCTATTTTGTGTGACGTTTTAAAGCCTTGGGTATCGTGTTTGGTGTATGCATTAAGTGTTGCGTTTTGTAGCCTTGTGTCTTTTGTTGGTATCTGTTTGTCTTTGATCCATGTACTTTTCAGTTTTGGTTTTGATTTGTTTAATAAAGAAACAATTACACTATTCAACGTTTACCTGTAGACTTTTCACTTATGTCGAACGTGTAGCTGCTTTTATCAAATTCAGGTGTATTGTCATTATCATCCGCAACACTGATGGTGATTGTTGTAGAAACTGTTCGGGAACTGTTTGGATGCATAAGTCTAAAATAGAAACGGTTTAGATATGATACATTTTATAATTCAGTCTCACGTTTATGATAGCTATGTCACATGATTACCAAGTACTGATCTAGCAACACTTATTAAGGCGTACACGTATACATTTGTGTTCGAAAAAGCAACGTCCATTATGCTAGACCTTACACTTGTATTGAATTCAAAACGCAATTAATAAAAAGAGTTATTCTGGTTAGGCAGCTAAATTTAGATTTATACAGTAAACAGCTTAATACTCTGTTTGTGTATCAAGTAGCTTACTCGATTATAAGTACGTAGGAAGTTACGGGTGTTTCAACGTCAACGTCTAAATCCGAAACAACAATAATTGTGGCGTCTGCTGTCGTAAATGTATTCGACTGTAAAAAACAATGGATTTGTTAAACATTAAAATAGTTAGTTTAAACTCTGAGGTTGAGTGCTCACACATTGATTCACCGCCTAACCCCACCACACTAAATTCGTATATATTTGATGTTACCCAAACAGTATTTAATATAATGCTAACGTAGGTGTTATGTTTCCTGTTTTGAAACATTTTTTGTTATTTCGTTAGGTGTCTGTTTGGCCTTGAAAATTTGTGTAATTATTGTCAAAAAATATTTAAATCGCTATTGAAATATGTTTTGTCATCGAATATTTTACCGGGTCGTTAATGTTGAACACAAATTCCGTACTCGTTGGAGCGAAGCTAGCGGAAAGATTTGCAATCACTTCATTTATTTCTGTTGACTCGAATATTTCTATGACACTACCGTTATTTTGGCTTGACAGTTTCAACTCTGAAATAAATGAGCTCTTTTTGAAAAAAATAACAACAACAAGAAAGACCATGTTGCTGCAAGTGCAGTATTTTACATATGAAGGATACAGAAGTCAGATGCGATGAGATCTTTTTTAAAATTGCCATTCATTGAAAACACATAGCAACTTCTTGTATACGTAACACATTAGAAACAATAATTCTTAAACAAAATACAACTCTTCCCACCGTAACATTTGTTATCAACAGGGTCAAAGCCGTCAACACATTCACAAGCACCTGACGTACATTGGCCATTTATTAGGCAGGAGTTTGCAATGTCTGTGCAATTTCCTCCAACTCCTGAAACCAAAAGAAATACTTTGAATTTCGAAATTTCGAAAGAATTTAAGAATAAAACTAGAACATAGTTGTTTTCTTTACAATATTGATTGAACTATATAAAAAGAAATAACCAAGTTAATAAAAGTGTTCTATAAGCATATCAGTGGCGAATTTCTAGTGCCTTATAATCCCGACATCAGCTAGGTTACATTCGTCACTCAATAAAAAAATATTTATGACATTCATTTGAATGTTTATGATCATTATTTGATAGTTGTAAGTATAAAGAATCTTACCTAATTTGCACTCAAAGTTCTCACAAAGAAAAGGTGGGTCAAAATAGAGAATTTCAGCACAATTGCCGTCAGTTGTACACAAAGAACCTATATCTGAAAGAAAAGCAAAACAATTCACTGTAATTTGTACATCATTACTTTTTGGGCCACAGGTTTTGGTATTTGAAACTATAGTCCGGGTAATAAGGTAAGTATATTACATATGTGGTCCCATTTTATCACGCAAGATACAAGTGTTAGTATTATGTGTTTACGTTTCATATGTAACAAAAAAGAATAAAAAAACATTCTTAAAAATTGTTTAAGCAGGTACCTGGTTTAATGTTAACAGAAACGGACACATTAGTCGAAAGCTCCATATCTTCCCCCGCGCCATCAGTTGCCATGACCAGAAATGTGTAAATTGGCGTCGTAGTGTAATTTAACAATGCACCAGATGAAACCCTCAAGACCCCGTCCGAGGTGATTTCAAATGCATTGGTTCCTTAAACATGGAAGATGGCGATAACATAGGCGATCTCAAGCGATCGTTTAACATCTCTTAGCAGAATTTAGGAACCAAATTTAATAAAAGAAATCAATGGACATATTTGTGAATATGATACATGTTAAAAATTACACTGGAAACAATATTGCATGAACGTGATTGCAACGTATGGCCATCGTGTCTGTCGATCAACGGCGGGAATAACATACTTATATGTTTGCCAGCGATGTAAATCTTGCTATTTGTGCTGTTATTCTGATATTGACATGTGTACCGAGTTGCATGTTGTTGCTTAAAAGGTGCTTTACGTGTGGTTCATATCAAACGTACACTGTGCATTGCGACATCCACAAGGCAGGCGTTTTCATCATAGCAGCAGCAGTTTTGACATACATGAACAAACTAAATGTAGTGTAATCCGGAACGTACCAATAACTGTGTAGTTAGCGATCACGTTATTTGGTGACGTGATGTCTTTATCCGAAGCAGATATCGTTCCAACGACAGTTGATGCTGTAATGGTACAATGCTTTTCAGTGTATGTAGCATAAGACAACCAATGTTCTGCAAACAAATGTTAAAACAATCCCCTATGAAACTACATTGTTTAACTGTCACTGTGAGTAAAAACTACAACAAGATGATGTTGTAATCCTGCATATAAAATGATACATAATTGAAATGATGTGTAAATTTGTTTTAAGGCTAGTGTTTTGTAGCCTTGTGTCTCTTGTTTGGCATTTCTATTTTGTGTGACGTTTTAAAGCCTTGGGTATCGTGTTTGGTGTATGCATTAAGTGTTGCGTTTTGTAGCCTTGTGTCTTTTGTTGGTATCTGTTTGTCTTTGATCCATGTACTTTTCAGTTTTGGTTTTGATTTGTTTAATAAAGAAACAATTACACTATTCAACGTTTACCTGTAGACTTTTCACTTATGTCGAACGTGTAGCTGCTTTTATCAAATTCAGGTGTATTGTCATTATCATCCGCAACACTGATGGTGATTGTTGTAGAAACTGTTCGGGAACTGTTTGGATGCATAAGTCTAAAATAGAAACGGTTTAGATATGATACATTTTATAATTCAGTCTCACGTTTATGATAGCTATGTCACATGATTACCAAGTACTGATCTAGCAACACTTATTAAGGCGTACACGTATACATTTGTGTTCGAAAAAGCAACGTCCATTATGCTAGACCTTACACTTGTATTGAATTCAAAACGCAATTAATAAAAAGAGTTATTCTGGTTAGGCAGCTAAATTTAGATTTATACAGTAAACAGCTTAATACTCTGTTTGTGTATCAAGTAGCTTACTCGATTATAAGTACGTAGGAAGTTACGGGTGTTTCAACGTCAACGTCTAAATCCGAAACAACAATAATTGTGGCGTCTGCTGTCGTAAATGTATTCGACTGTAAAAAACAATGGATTTGTTAAACATTAAAATAGTTAGTTTAAACTCTGAGGTTGAGTGCTCACACATTGATTCACCGCCTAACCCCACCACACTAAATTCGTATATATTTGAGGTTACCCAAACAGTATTTAATATAATGCTAACGTAGGTGTTATGTTTCCTGTTTTGAAACATTTTTTGTTATTTCGTTAGGTGTCTGTTTGGCCTTGAAAATTTGTGTAATTATTGTCAAAAAATATTTAAATCGCTATTGAAATATGTTTTGTCATCGAATATTTTACCGGGTCGTTAATGTTGAACACAAATTCCGTACTTGTTGGAGCGAAGCTAGCGGAAAGATTTGCAATCACTTCATTTATTTCTGTTGACTCGAATATTTCTATGACACTACCGTTATTTTGGCTTGACAGTTTCAACTCTGAAATAAATGAGCTCTTTTTGAAAAAATAACAACAACAAGAAAGACCATGTTGCTGCAAGTGCAGTATTTTACATATGAAGGATACAGAAGTCAGATGCGATGAGATCATTTTTTAGATTGCCATTCATTGAAAACACATAGCAACTTCTTGTATACGTAACACATTAGAAACAATAATTCTTAAACAAAATACAACTCTTCCCACCGTAACATTTGTTATCAACAGGGTCAAAGCCGTCAACACATTCACAAGCACCTGACGTACATTGGCCATTTGTTAGGCAGGAGTTTGCAATGGCTGTGCAATTTCCTCCAACTCCTGAAACCCAAAGAAATACTTTGAATTTCGAAATTTCGAAAGAATTTAAGAATAAAACTAGAACATAGTTGTTTTCTTTACAATATTGATTGAACTATTTAAAAAGAAATAACCAAGTTAATAAAAGTGTTCTATAAGCATATCAGTGGCGAATTTCTAGTGCCTTATAATCCCGACATCAGCTAGGTTACATTCGTCACTCAATAAAAAAATATTTATGACATTCATTTGAATGTTTATGATCATTATTTGATAGTTGTAAGTATAAAGAATCTTACCTAATTTGCACTCAAAGTTCTCACAAAGAAAAGGTGGGTCAAAATAGAGAATTTCAGCACAATTGCCGTCAGTTGTACACAAAGAACCTATATCTGAAAGAAAAGCAAAACAATTCACTGTCATTTGTACATCATCACTTTTTGGGCCACAGGTTTTGGTATTTGAAACTATAGTCCGGGTAATAAGGTAAGTATATTACATATGTGGTCCCATTTTATCACGCAAGATACAAGTGTTAGTATTATGTGTTTACGTTTCATATGTAACAAAAAAGAATAAAAAAACATTCTTAAAAATTGTTTAAGCAGGTACCTGGTTTAATGTTAACAGAAACGGACACATTAGTCCAAAGCTCCATATATTCCCCCGCGCCATCAGTTGCCGTGACCAGAAATGTGTCAATTGGCGTCGTAGTGTAATTTAACGATGCACCAGATGAAACCCTCAAGACCCCGTCCGAGGTGATTTCAAATGCTTTGGTTCCTTAAACATGAAAGATGGCGATAACATAGGCGATTTCAAACGATCGTTTAACATGTCTTAGCAGAATTTAGGAACCAAATTTAATAAAAGAAATCTATGGACATATTTGTGAAAGGGATGCATGTTAAAACTTAAACTGGAAACCATATTGCATGAACGGGATTTCAACGCATGACCATCGTGTCCGTCGATCAACGGCGGGATTAATATACTTATATATTTGCCAGCGATGTAAATCTTGCTTTTGGTGCTGTTATTCTGATATTGACATGTGTACCGAGTTACATGTTGTTGTTTAAAAGGTGCTTTACTTGTGGTTCATATCAAACGGACACTGTGCACTGCGACATCCACAAGGCAGGCGTTTTCATTATAGCAGCAACAGTTTTGACATACATAAACAAACTAAATGTAGTGAAAAACCGAAACTTACCAATAACTGTGTAGTTAGCGATCATGTTATTTGGTGACGTGCTGTCTTTATCCGTAGCAAATATCGTTCCAACGACAGTTGATGCTGAAAGAGTACAATGCTTTTCAGTGTATGTAGCATTAGACAAATAATAATCTGCGAAAAACAATGTTAAAACAATTTACTATGACCCTACAGTGTTTAACTTTCACTGTGAGTAAAAACTACAACAAGATGATGCGGTTATCCTGCATATAAAATGATACATGATTTAAATGCTATGTCTATTTGTTTCAAGTCTAGTGTTTTGTAGCCGTGTGCCTTTTGTTTGGTATCTGTTTGTGATAAATGTTGTGATTTGTAGCCATGTGTCCCTCGTTTGGTGTCTGTTTGTGAAAACAATTGTACTTTGCAGCCTTGTGTCTCTTGTTGTTGCGTTTGTGTTTAATGTTGCGTCTTGAAGACTTGTGTCTTATGTTTTGTGTTTGGGTAAAATGCTGTGATTTGTTGCCTTGTGTCCCTTGTTTGTTGTCTGTTTGTGATGTAAAGTTTTGTACTTTGTAGCCTTGTGTCTCGTGTTTGGTGTTTGCGTTAGGTATTGCGTTATGTAGCATTGTGTCTTATGTTTGGTGTTTGGGTAAAGTGCAGTGATTTGTGGCCTTGTGTCTCTTGTTTGTGTCTGTTTGTGTTGTAAGGTTATGCACTTGGTAGCTTTGTGTCTCGAGTTTGATGTCTGCATTAGGTGTTGCGTTTTGTAGCCCTGTGTCTTATGTTTGGTGTTTGTATAAAGTGTTGTGAATTGTAACCTTGTGTCTCTTGTTTGGGGTCTGCGTAAAGTGTTGTATTGTACAGCCTTGCGTCTTATGTTTGGTGTTTGCGTTAAGTATTGCGTTTTGTAGCCTTATGTCTTATGTTTGGTGTTGGTGTAAACAATTGTACTTTGCAGCATTGTGTCTCTTGCTTGGCGATTGTGTTAAGTGTTGCGTCTTGAAGCCTTGTGTCTTATGTTTGGTGTTTGGATAGAGTGCAGTAATTTGTAGTATTGTGTCTCCTGTTGGCGTCTGTTTGCGGTGTAAGGTTATGAACGTTGTAGCCTTGTGTCTCGTATCTGGTGTTTGCGTTAAGTGCTGCGTTTTATAGCCTTGTGTCTTATGTTTGGTGTTTGTGTAAAGTGTTGTATTTTGCAGCTTTGCGACCTATGTTTGGTGTCTGTATTAAGTGTTGTATTTTGTAGCCTTGTGTCTATTTTTTGGTATCTGTTTGTCTTTGATCCATTCACTTTTCAGTTTTGGTTTTGATTTGTTTTATGAAAATACAACAGTAACACTGTTTAATGTTTACCTGTAGACTTTTCACTTATGTCGAACGTGTAGCTGCTTTTATCAAATTCAGGTGTATTGTCATTATCATCCGCAACACTGATGGTGATTGTTGTAGAAACTGTTCGGGAACTGTTTGGATGCATAAGTCTAAAATAGAAATGGTTTAGATATGATACATTTCATAATTTACTCTCACGTTTATGATAGCTATGTCACATGATTACCAAGTGCTGATCTAGCAAAACTTATTAAGGCGTACACGTATACATTTGTGTTCGAAAAAGCAACATCCATTATGCTAGGCCTTACACTTGTATTGAATTCAAAACCCAAGTAAATAAAAAGAGTTATGCTGGTTAGGCAGCTAAATTTAGATTTATACAGTAAAGAGCTTAATACTCTGTTTGTGTATCAAGTAGCTTACTCGATTATAAGTACGTAGGAAGTTACGGGTGTTTCAACGTCAACGTCTAAATCCGAAACAACAATAATTGTGGCCTCTGCTGTCGTGAATGTATTCGACTGTAAAAATACAATGGATTTGTTAAACATTAAAATAATTTGTTAAAAATGTGGAGTTGAGTGCTCACAAACTCGTTGAACGTCTACCCCCACTACACCAAATTCGTATACATTTGCGGTTACCAAAACAGTAGTTAATATAATGTAAACGTAGGTGTTATGTTGGAGGTTTTGAAACATTTTTTTGGTATTTTGTTTCGTTTGTGTTTGGTTTCGATATTTTGCGTTATTATTGTCAATATAAATTTCAATCGCTATTCAAATATGTGTTGTTATCGAATATTTTACCGGGTCAGTAATGTTGAAAACGAATTCCGTACTCGTTGGAGCGAAACTAGCGGAAAGATTAGCAATCACTTCATTTATTTCTGTTGACTCGCCGATTTGTATAACGCTACCGTTACTCGGGCTTGACAGTATCAACTCTGAAATAAATGTGTTCGTTAAAAAAAACAAAAACAGAAAGACCATGCTGCTGCACTTGTAGATTTTTACATATGAAGGATAAAGAAGTCAGTTACGATGAAATCTTTTTAGAATGCCAATCAATGAAAACACATAGCAACTTCTTGTATACGTAACACATTAGAAACAATAATTCTTAAACAAAATACAACTCTTCCCACCGTAACATTTGTTATCAACAGGGTCAAAGCCGTCAACACATTCACAAGCATCTGACGTACATTGACCGTTTGTTAGGCAGGAGTTTGAAATGGATGTGCAATTTCCTCCAACTCCTAAAACGAAAATTAATACTGTGAATGCCAATTCTTTCGAAACAATTTAACAATAAGAAAGACCATAGTTGTTTCCATTACAATATTTCTTAACTATAAATATAATCAAATTCATACCTGTTCTATTAGCTTCCTGGGGCAAAAGGGCAAAAACGTATAGAGAGAGACAGCCAGGATAGAAATATATGACGCTTCTCTGACGTTGATTTACGTGTAAATATGTAACGTTGTACTTAGGTATTATTTTTATATTTTTGTGCGCCGTATCTTATAATAAACTTGTTTGTGTTGTATGTGGTTTGTTCGGCCTTCATCTTTGTGCCTTTAAACAGGGTTATGTTAAAACGTAAGGCGTTTAAACTAAAACAAAATAGTGTCTTATTATCCTGTTAGGTTGCATTCATCACTTAATATCAAATAGTGATTGTATATATTTAATTTAAATGTTCATTATTTAATGATTATTAGTATAAGGAAACTTACCTAATTTGCACTCAGAGTCATCACAAACAAAAGGTGGGTCAGGAAAGAGAATTTCAGCACAGTTGTCATCGGTTGAACACAAAGATCCTATATCTGAAAGAAAAGCAAAACGATTCAATATAATTTGAACATCATGTATTTTCTTTACCACGGTTATGGTATTTGAACATATAGTCCAGATAATTGCATCAGCAAATTAAATAAATGTGCCCATTTTAGTCAGCGTGTAATATTACTTTTTATTACATCTTTACGTTTAAGATGAAAAACATAGAATAAACAACATTCTTTATAATTAACTTCGCAGGTACCTGGTCTTATGTTGACAGAAACGGACACATTAGTCGAAAGCTCCATATCTTCCCCCGCGCCATCAGTTGCCATGACCAGAAATGTGTCAATTGGCGTCGTAGTGTAATTTAACGATGCACCAGATGAAACCCTCAAGACCCCGTCCGAGGTGATTTCAAATGCATTGGTTCCTTAAACATGAAAGATGGCGATAACATAGGCGATTTCAAACGATCGTTTAACATGTCTTAGCAGAATTTAGGAACCAAATTTAATAAAAGAAATCTATGGACATATTTGTGAAAGGGATGCATGTAAAACTTAAACTGGAAACCATATTGCATGAACGGGATTTCAACGCATGACCATCGTGTCCGTCGATCAACGGCGGGATTAATATACTTATATTTTTGCCAGCGATGTAAATCTTGCTTTTGGTGCTGTTATTCTGATATTGACATGTGTACCGAGTTACATGTTGTTGTTTAAAAGGTGCTTTACTTGTGGTTCATATCAAACGGACACTGTGCACTGCGACATCCACAAGGCAGGCGTTTTCATTATAGCAGCAACAGTTTTGACATACATAAACAAACTAAATGTAGTGAAAAACCGAAACTTACCAATAACTGTGTAGTTAGCGATCATGTTATTTGGTGACGTGCTGTCTTTATCCGTAGCAAATATCGTTCCAACGACAGTTGATGCTGAAAGAGTACAATGCTTTTCAGTGTATGTAGCATTAGACAAATAATAATCTGCGAAAAACAATGTTAAAACAATTTACTATGACCCTACAGTGTTTAACTTTCACTGTGAGTAAAAACTACAACAAGATGATGCGGTTATCCTGCATATAAAATGATACATGATTTAAATGCTATGTCTATTTGTTTCAAGTCTAGTGTTTTGTAGCCTTGTGCCTTTTGTTTGGTATCTGTTTGTGATAAATGTTGTGATTTGTAGCCATGTGTCCCTCGTTTGGTGTCTGTTTGTGAAAACAATTGTACTTTGCAGCCTTGTGTCTCTTGTTGTTGCGTTTGTGTTTAATGTTGCGTCTTGAAGACTTGTGTCTTATGTTTTGTGTTTGGGTAAAATGCTGTGATTTGTTGCCTTGTGTCCCTTGTTTGTTGTCTGTTTGTGATGTAAAGTTTTGTACTTTGTAGCCTTGTGTCTCGTGTTTGGTGTTTGCGTTAGGTATTGCGTTATGTAGCATTGTGTCTTATGTTTGGTGTTTGGGTAAAGTGCAGTGATTTGTGGCCTTGTGTCTCTTGTTTGTGTCTGTTTGTGTTGTAAGGTTATGCACTTGGTAGCTTTGTGTCTCGAGTTTGATGTCTGCATTAGGTGTTGCGTTTTGTAGCCCTGTGTCTTATGTTTGGTGTTTGTATAAAGTGTTGTGAATTGTAACCTTGTGTCTCTTGTTTGGGGTCTGCGTAAAGTGTTGTATTGTACAGCCTTGCGTCTTATGTTTGGTGTTTGCGTTAAGTATTGCGTTTTGTAGCCTTATGTCTTATGTTTGGTGTTGGTGTAAACAATTGTACTTTGCAGCATTGTGTCTCTTGCTTGGCGATTGTGTTAAGTGTTGCGTCTTGAAGCCTTGTGTCTTATGTTTGGTGTTTGGATAGAGTGCAGTAATTTGTAGTATTGTGTCTCCTGTTGGCGTCTGTTTGCGGTGTAAGGTTATGAACGTTGTAGCCTTGTGTCTCGTATCTGGTGTTTGCGTTAAGTGCTGCGTTTTATAGCCTTGTGTCTTATGTTTGGTGTTTGTGTAAAGTGTTGTATTTTGCAGCTTTGCGACCTATGTTTGGTGTCTGTATTAAGTGTTGTATTTTGTAGCCTTGTGTCTATTTTTTGGTATCTGTTTGTCTTTGATCCATTCACTTTTCAGTTTTGGTTTTGATTTGTTTTATGAAAATACAACAGTAACACTGTTTAATGTTTACCTGTAGACTTTTCACTTATGTCGAACGTGTAGCTGCTATTATCATATTTAGGTGTATTGTCATTATCATCCGCAACACTGATGGTGATTGTTGTAGAAACTGTTCGGGAACTGTTTGGATGCATAAGTCTAAAATAGAAATGGTTTAGATATGATACATTTCATAATTTACTCTCACGTTTATGATAGCTATGTCACATGATTACCAAGTGCTGATCTAGCAAAACTTATTAAGGCGTACACGTATACATTTGTGTTCGAAAAAGCAACATCCATTATGCTAGGCCTTACACTTGTATTGAATTCAAAACCCAAGTAAATAAAAAGAGTTATGCTGGTTAGGCAGCTAAATTTAGATTTATAGAGTAAAGAGCTTAATACTATGTTTGTGTATCAAGTAGCTTACTCGATTATAAGTACGTAGGAAGTTACGGGTGTTTCAACGACAACGTCTAAATCCGAAACAACAATAATTGTGGCCTCTGCTGTCGTGAATGTATTCGACTGTAAAAATACAATGGATTTGTTAAACATTAAAATAATTTGTTAAAAATGTGGAGTTGAGTGCTCACAAACTCGTTGAACGTCTACCCCCACTACACCAAATTCGTATACATTTGCGGTTACCAAAACAGTAGTTAATATAATGTAAACGTAGGTGTTATGTTGGAGGTTTTGAAACATTTTTTTGGTATTTTGTTTCGTTTGTGTTTGGTTTCGATATTTTGCGTTATTATTGTCAATATAAATTTCAATCGCTATTCAAATATGTGTTGTTATCGAATATTTTACCGGGTCAGTAATGTTGAAAACGAATTCCGTACTCGTTGGAGCGAAACTAGCGGAAAGATTAGCAATCACTTCATTTATTTCTGTTGACTCGCAGATTTCTATAACGCTACCGTTACTCGGGCTTGACAGTATCAACTCTGAAATAAATGTGTTCGTTAAAAAAAAAAACAATCAGAAAGACCATGCTGCTGCACTTGCATATTTTTACATATGAAGGATAAAGAAGTCAGTTACGATGAAATCTTTTTAGATTGCCAATCAATGAAAACACATAGCAACTTCTTGTATACGTAACACATTAGAAACAATAATTCTTAAACAAAATACAACTCTTCCCACCGTAACATTTGTTATCAACAGGGTCAAAGCCGTCAACACATTCACAAGCATCTGACGTACATTGACCGTTTGTTAGGCAGGAGTTTGAAATGGATGTGCAATTTCCTCCAACTCCTAAAACGAAAATTAATACTGTGAATGCCAATTCTTTCGAAACAATTTAACAATAAGAAAGACCATAGTTGTTTCCATTACAATATTTCTTAACTATAAATATAATCAAATTCATACCTGTTCTATTAGCTTCCTGGGGCAAAAGGGCAAAAACGTATAGAGAGAGACAGCCAGGATAGAAATATATGACGCTTCTCTGACGTTGATTTACGTGTAAATATGTAACGTTGTACTTAGGTATTATTTTTATATTTTTGTGCGCCGTATCTTATAATAAACTTGTTTGTGTTGTATGTGGTTTGTTCGGCCTTCATCTTTGTGCCTTTAAACAGGGTTATGTTAAAACGTAAGGCGTTTAAACTAAAAAAAAATAGTGTCTTATTATCCTGTTAGGTTGCATTCATCACTTAATATCAAATAGTGATTGTATATATTTAATTTAAATGTTCATTATTTAATGATTATTAGTATAAGGAAACTTACCTAATTTGCACTCAGAGTCATCACAAACAAAAGGTGGGTCAGGAAAGAGAATTTCAGCACAGTTGTCATCGGTTGAACACAAAGATCCTATATCTGAAAGAAAAGCAAAACGATTCAATATAATTTGAACATCATGTATTTTCTTTACCAAGGCTATGGTATTTGAACATATAGTCCAGATAATTGCATCAGCAAATTAAATAAATGTGCCCATTTTAGAAAGCGTGTAATATTACTTTTTATTACATCTTTACGTTTAAGATGAAAAACAAAGAATAAACAACATTCTTTATAATTAACTTCACAGGTACCTGGTCTTATGTTGACAGAAACGGACACATTTGTCGAAAGCTCCGTATCTTCCCCCGCGCCATCAGTTGCCGTGACCAGAAATGTGTCAATTGGCGTCGTAGTGTAATTTAACGATGCACCAGATGAAACCCTCAAGACCCCGTCCGAGGTGATTTCAAATGCATTGGTTCCTTAAACATGAAAGATGGCGATAACATAGGCGATTTCAAACGATCGTTTAACATGTCTTAGCAGAATTTAGGAACCAAATTTAATAAAAGAAATCTATGGACATATTTGTGAAAGGGATGCATGTTAAAACTTAAACTGGAAACCATATTGCATGAACGGGATTTCAACGCATGACCATCGTGTCCGTCGATCAACGGCGGGATTAATATTTTTGCCAGCGATGTAAATCTTGCTTTTGGTGCTGTTATTCTGATATTGACATGTGTACCGAGTTACATGTTGTTGTTTAAAAGGTGCTTTACTTGTGGTTCATATCAAACGGACACTGTGCACTGCGACATCCACAAGGCAGGCGTTTTCATTATAGCAGCAACAGTTTTGACATACATAAACAAACTAAATGTAGTGAAAAACCGAAACTTACCAATAACTGTGTAGTTAGCGATCATGTTATTTGGTGACGTGCTGTCTTTATCCGTAGCAAATATCGTTCCAACGACAGTTGATGCTGAAAGAGTACAATGCTTTTCAGTGTATGTAGCATTAGACAAATAATAATCTGCGAAAAACAATGTTAAAACAATTTACGATGACCCTACAGTGTTTAACTTTCACGGTGAGTAAAAACTACAACAAGATGATGCGGTTATCCTGCATATAAAATGATACATGATTTAAATGCTATGTCTATTTGTTTCAAGTCTAGTGTTTTGTAGCCTTGTGCCTTTTGTTTGGTATCTGTTTGTGATAAATGTTGTGATTTGTAGCCATGTGTCCCTCGTTTGGTGTCTGTTTGTGAAAACAATTGTACTTTGCAGCCTTGTGTCTCTTGTTGTTGCGTTTGTGTTTAATGTTGCGTCTTGAAGACTTGTGTCTTATGTTTTGTGTTTGGGTAAAATGCTGAGATTTGTTGCCTTGTGTCCCTTGTTTGTTGTCTGTTTGTGATGTAAAGTTTTGTACTTTGTAGCCTTGTGTCTCGTGTTTGGTGTTTGCGTTAGGTATTGCGTTATGTAGCATTGTGTCTTATGTTTGGTGTTTGGGTAAAGTGCAGTGATTTGTGGCCTTGTGTCTCTTGTTTGTGTCTGTTTGTGTTGTAAGGTTATGCACTTGGTAGCTTTGTGTCTCGAGTTTGATGTCTGCATTAGGTGTTGCGTTTTGTAGCCTTGTGTCTTATGTTTGGTGTTTGTGTAAAGTGTTGTGAATTGTAACCTTGTGTCTCTTGTTTGGGGTCTGCGTAAAAGTGTTGTATTGTACAGCCTTGCGTCTTATGTTTGGTGTTTGCGTTAAGTATTGCGTTTTGTAGCCTTATGTCTTATGTTTGGTGTTGGTGTAAACAATTGTACTTTGCAGCATTGTGTCTCTTGCTTGGCGATTGTGTTAAGTGTTGCGTCTTGAAGTATTGTGTCTTATGTTTGGTGTTTGGATAGAGTGCAGTAATTTGTAGCATTGTGTCTCTTGTTGGCGTCTGTTTGCGGTGTAAGGTTATGAACGTTGTAGCCTTGTGTCTCGTATCTGGTGTTTGCGTTAAGTGCTGCGTTTTATAGCCTTGTGTCTTAGGTTTGGTGTTTGTGTAAAGCGTTGTATTTTGCAGCTTTGCGACCTATGTTTGGTGTCTGTATTAAGTGTTGTGATTTTGTAGCCTTGTGTCTATTTTTGGTATCTGTTTGTCTTTGATCCATTCACTTTTCAGTTTTGGTTTTGATTTGTTTTATGAAAATACAACAGTAACACTGTTAAATGTTTACCTGTAGACTTTTCACTTATGTCGAACGTGTAGCTGCTATTATCAAATTTAGGTGTATTGTCATTATCATCCGCAACACTGATGGTGATTGTTGTAGAAACTGTTCGGGAACTGTTTGGATGCATAAGTCTAAAATAGAAATGGTTTAGATATGATACATTTCATAATTCAGTCTCACGTTTATGATAGCTATGTCACATGATTACCAAGTGCTGATCTAGCAAAACTTATTAAGGCGTACACGTATACATTTGTGTTCGAAAAAGCAACATCCATTATGCTAGGCCTTACACTTGTATTGAATTCAAAACCCAAGTAAATAAAAAGAGTTATGCTGGTTAGGCAGCTAAATTTAGATTTATACAGTAAAGAGCTTAATACTCTGTTTGTGTATCAAGTAGCTTACTCGATTATAAGTACGTAGGAAATTACGGGTGTTTCAACGTCAACGTCTAAATCCGAAACAACAATAATTGTGGCCTCTGCTGTCGTGAATGTATTCGACTGTAAAAATACAATGGATTTGTTAAACATTAAAATAATTTGTTAAAAATGTGGAGTTGAGTGCTCACAAACTCGTTGAACGTCTACCCCCACTACACCAAATTCGTATACATTTGTGGTTACCAAAACAGTAGTTAATATAATGTAAACGTAGGTGTTATGTTGGAGGTTTTGAAACATTTTTTTAGTATTTTTTTCGTTTGTGTTTGGTTTTGAAATTTTGCGTTATTATTGTCAATATAAATTTCAATCGCTATTCAAATATGTGTTGTTATCGAATATTTTACCGGGTCAGTAATGTTGAAAACGAATTCCGTACTCGTTGGAGCGAAACTAGCGGAAAGATTAGCAATCACTTCATTTATTTCTGTTGACTCGCAGATTTCTATGATGCTACCGTTACTTGGGCTTGATAGTTCTAACTCTGAAATAAATGTGTACTTTTTCAAACAATCAAGAAGACCATGCTGCTGCACTTACAGATTTTTACATATGAAGGATAAAGGAGTCAGTTAAGGCATTATGTTTAGATTGTCAATCAATAATAAAACACAATTAAACTTATTATATACGTTATATATTAGAAACATTATCTTTTAAGCGAAATACAACTCTTCTCACCGTAACATTTGTTATCATCAGGGTCAAAGCCGTCAACACATTCACATGCATCTGACGTACATTGACCATTTGTTAGGCAGGAGTTTGCAATGGCTGTGCAATTTCCTCCTTTTACTCCTAAAACCAAGTAAGGAATATATTATATAACACTATAAACAATAACACTGTTTTTTACATTACATCATCACTAGAAATATTTAGATAAATACCACTGTCGACAATGATTTATTTTTAGATTTGCCAGTGAACTTGATAAAGTATTGCATAATAAGCCGCGTCAATGACGTCAAGTTCTCTGTAATAAATCGACGTTACTTTCGCTACCATACTTTATTCTTACAAACTACAATTTTGCTATGCATTATAGAGTTTGAATGGACGTTTGCAAGCGTACACTGAAACAAACGCTTATCTTCTATGATTAATTATGTTTTCAGTGGAATATCCTGTTGTAAGTTGTGTGTGCACATTTCATGGATATGCTAGCCTGAAATGTACCTACCAAATTTACACATTGAGTTATCACAAACATACGGTGGTGTGTGTAAAGTGATCTGACAGTCAGCATCAGAGGAACAAGACGATTCTATATCTGAAATTAAACAAAATGTTCCGTTTTTTTATTCTTTCAGACACTCTTGAAGAGTTGTTGTCAAACAAAGGTTAATTATGCAATTCCTTGTTAAAGGACTAAAGTTAACTTTCCTCCAACTTTGTGGCTCATTAATCATTATCCTTTAATTAGAAAAATATCTCTATGAAAATAGTTCAGGTTTCAACTGAAAAAGATTAACTGGAATTGATTTATCGTGAACTGTTTCTTGACCGTAAGAGTGAGGTTGTAAAGACAAGCATCTATGTTTTTCGACGATTTAACACTGAAACAAATCTGTAACGCCATTTTTAACTTTCACACACGCTTTAATTTGGCTATTCATGGATTGAAAGATGTTAAAAAACGACGTTGACGTTGTCTCTTGATAAGCATTGCCAAATCTTAGAATGTTTATCTTTGCTAGTCGTATATTTTTTTTTAATTACAGATTGCACATTAAACATGTTATATACAGTCGAGTACCCTGGCCTAAAAGCGGCTTGGGATTCATCAATTATGTTATGTTCTTTATTCCAGGCCTTTAGTCTAATATTGACGGGGAAAACGCTAGTTTCAAAAATATGATTAAAATGTTGTTTTTTTCAAAAGAGGCGTAATTCCTTAAGCGGTGGCTTCAAAGATTTCAATACAAACACCATCATAACCTAAAGCACAGTTAATATTAAGGTCCCGTTTACTTCTGTCTATCTCTTCTTCAGCAATGCTTAGATTTAAAGGGTCAGCATTTACCACCCTTTTTAAATCACGCATCCTGTCATACTAATAAAAAATATCGCTTTCGATGTTCTTTATTGAGCCAGCTGGTAATTGACGTCTGATTTCCCGGTCGATCACGATCCGAGGTTTTGGGTTACTGTTAATTTTGTAAAGTATGGTGTGTGTCCTGTGAGAAATGAAATCTTGTCATCTTCTCTGAGTCATACTCGTCAGCTGTCGCAGACTTCCTACTGACGTCGAGGTGGCTCTTTTCGCGCCTTTTCCGGCCGATTTTTGACGTTCTCGCAGAGCGGGACCTGAGTTTAACTCTATCCATTGCGCCGCCAACAGACAAAAAACAGTATGCGAATACCGTTTTTATTATAAGTGTATGCAAATGCAATTTGGTTTTAATGGGCTGAAAAAAAAGGATCCTATTCTCACCTGCCAAGCTTCAGTGAATGTTCTCAAATAATCCACATGAAATAGACTAGCAAATGTTCGGTGAATATGTGTTCCCAATAGGAATTTGAAATATGAAAACAGTTTTATTTATTAAATATCAGCATTTAAAGTCAACAATTCACGCTGAAAATCACCATATGCATCAACATTTAGTATTTGTACAAACAGAATGTAAACTTGACCCATTTGACACAAATAACTATTTTAAATCACCACATTTTAACAGAGCAAAACGGAGCAAAACTGAGTTCGTTATTGCCACGTAACGGTAAACAGTCAATATCAATTCAAAACCTTCTGTAATGTTTTAAATTTGGGAAGCAGTTAAAAATATTTGTTTCACTGATACAAGGTGAACCAATGGGATGCTCAATTATCCTTTCCAGCCTAACTCGAGCCTAAAGAGCCTTTAACATCGAACCTGGCCGGCCTCCTTTTACCCCGAGCCTGGCCGGCCTCCTTTTACCCCGAGCCTGGCCGGCCTCCTTTTACCCCGAGCCTGGCCGGCCTCCTTTTACCCCGAGCCTGGCCGGCCTCCTTTTACCCCGAGCCTGGCCGGCCTCCTTTTACCTCGAGCCTGGCCGGCCTCCTTTTACCCCGAGCCTGGCCGGCCTCCTTTTACCCCGAGCTTGGCCAGCCAACAATGTTGCAGCCCTTTAATCTGGATCCTGGCAAGCATCCAATAACCTCGAGCCTGGCAAGCATCCAATAACCTCGAGCCTGGCAAGCATCCAATAACCTCGAGCCTGGCAAGCATCCAATAACCTCGAGCTTGGCAAGCATCCAATAACCTCGAGCCTGGCAACCCTCCTTTAACATACAGCCTGGTCGGCTTCTTTTTACCTCGAGTCTAGTCGTCCTCTATTCACCACGAGCCGGGTTAGCCTTCTTGAATCTCAATCAAGGCCAGCCCCCTTTTACCGCGAGCCAAGACGTTTTCTGTCCAGCCTTCTTGAGTCTCGAGCTTCAAACTTCGAAGTCTATGCCCTTATTTCTAAGGAGCTTTTTTCAATTATTGTAATACACATATCGTCAAAAGGTCATGTTAAACCCGCCACACACAATTGTGTTGAATCCGTTTCACATAATTGTGTTTAATGTGGCATATTTACATTAGAACTTTTCTTGGCTAAACTAATTTTATATAATTACAAGCAGTGTAAAGATAAATTCCAATGCAGCATTTCAAATAAACAAACTATGAACGACCCTTTATTTACAAAACCTTTTAACAGACATTTTCCATAAGAATTGAAGATGACGGATAAAACTTGCGACAAAAAATAACGTTATGACAAAATAGCAACATTTCAGTTGAACTTTACGTCTGTTTTCTCGGCGGGCTGCATGAACCATGTGACATCATTTTTCAACTATTTCCGGTAAAAAAACAATATGGAGGCGAAAAAAGGGAAATATTAAACTGCTGTTGGTGATTATTTTTCAGGTGTTTTCTTTTGTTTGTTCAACTTAAAAACCTTATAAAACGTAATGGTTTAAATAAAAAATGTAATCTTATTCATTTAAGAGCAAGAAAACAACATCTTTATCTAGTAAAAAAACACGTTTAATTATCTTAGAAACAATCGAATAACACTTACCATATTAAGAATTATAAGGTCTTTTATGTTTGACTTTATACATAAGGTTTACCTTCAATGACTTTATATTAATTATTTTTTTAAGTAATATTTAATGACTTTTTATCATTATATAGTATAGATCTAGTTTTATAAAGCGAAGTCTTACCTTTATATAATTCAGTTTTATATTTATATAATGAGGTTTTATTTTAAACGCGAAGTTTTATCTTTATATAATTAATTATTATATTTAATACTGAGATTTTATTCTATTGAAATACAAATTTAGCTTTATGTAATTATATTTAGACTACATATTCAGACGTTATACCTGAATAAGTAAACAGTCTATTGCTGATTTAAATTACAATTTGAATAAGATATACAGATAAAATGATGAGTCATTCATTTTTTGCGTGTTTCAAATTTTAATGATATTTCGAATGCGGCTGTTTTATGTGTTAAAAATATGTATATTAAAGAAATACTTGGTGCATACTAAATAAAATTCATCATGTTCATATGGTTTATCTCTTAAATCACGTGTATTAAATAAGTTCTATTTAGCAATGAGCCAAGTAAACCTTAATAGAAAATCAATGCAACAACTATTTCTGAAATGAAGACATTCAACATGCAAAAGTAACGGTGTTTTATTTTCTCTTCAATTCTGCTAAAGAAAAGCAGTGTCTTTGGTGTTTAATGTGCAAACACGTGTATGTATAATACAGTACATAGACGGACGGCTGATACAACACACAATTTTTTGAAATCAAATGTTGATTCTGATCAGAAATCGTTTTACTTAGATCGGTGATAAAACAGTAATGATTTAAATAATCGGTTTAATTTCATTTCAATATCATTTCTTTAAATCTATTGTATGACATTTTACCCATGAAATTGGACGTTTTTTACGAAAAAATGTACGGGGATATTTGCTTCAATGCGGTTCTGCTTCGATTACAAAAAAAGGCATTCGCTTTGTTCTGAAACTATCTTTTAATACTATGACAGAAGCCACAAAAAACGGAAATTTTGCATGCAGATGACAAAGAGCGCCAGATAATTTATATTTGGCCTGATAATGTACCATTAAACGATTAGTATAGAATATTTTTTGTTTTTTTTTTCAGAGATTAAAGTGGTCCCAAACGTTTTGTTATTAATGCTAAATTTCTTTTCATGATGATAACAACACCAATATGAATGTCATGAATGAAGGGCAAGCCCTTGAAGTATTTCTAAAGAAAAAAACAACAGTCCAAAACCATATCTTATGCTTATTTATATTGCTTCAGTTTCGTGCGCGTTCATATTTTAGCGGTAGGGGCGAAATATGTTCGATTCAAAGGGTCCTGCTTTGTCAGTAAACAAAAAATAGTTTCAAACATCAGATACGTTATCAACTACTAACGATACCGTATGCTTTAAAATTCAATATCCATAAAGACCCCCATACAACTATCGTGTAATAAATAGGGACTATTATGTTGGTTGGTCCGTGGTTTCGGGCTCGTGCGATACGGTTTCTCTCACAAGCAACTCGAAGTGATACAACTCCACGGATCAACCGACTTACATAATTTTCTTTAATAATATTCCTTCATATTCTTTATTTCATCAAACCCACAAACAAATAGTACCAAATATACATGTACAATACAAAATATAAATGGTGTATAAAAATAAATTATTCACGAGAAATTGTGTGACGTCACTAAATTGACTAAACCGAAAGTAAACGTCCGCCATTTTAAAACAAGTAAACTGTTAAACTGTTGAACTGGTAAATGTGAGTTTTATTCATGGAACTAATTACTTAAAGAGCCCTCAATCACTGTCACAATCGATTACACGAATCCGTCTACGTTTGTTTTTGTGTGACGATCTGTCATAGTGGTTAATAGTGATTTCTCAGTTGAGTAGCCGAGCATTTTGAAGTATTTGTGGAAATACTTTGGACATGTGGTTTGCGATATTGGATTGCATTGGGGCGGAGATGTCATCCGATCGAGCCGGTACTGCCAACGTTTTATTGCTTAACATTTATTTTCTTTATTAAAAATTGCTGTCATATACAACTGAACATTAATACCATTTCAAACGATTTCTTTATATTATAAGTTAACCAGGTCAGTCTAAAAAAAGAATCGGAATGGCGGAAAATACCAATACATGAACGACCGAAAACAAGTAGTCGTGGTCTAGTGTGTAATACAGAAACAGAATGCAACAGTGTGTAATACGGGATTTAATTTGTATTAGTCGGTAAACAAATGCGGTGTTTTTTACAGAATATTTATAGGTATTAATAAATCAATTTGTGAGTCATAGTGTACGGTTTGCCGGAATTATGTTATAAGGTGAGATTGTATGTGAATATGTCTAACTAACTTGGTATTTGGTCCAAGTTCCAATGTTCCAAATTCCAATTACAATGTACAATTGACAAATCACATGTTTATTTGACATGGTTATACATTGATCAAATATAACAGTTTGACAGATAGACATAAAAACAAGTAAAGTAGACATAATCAGTTAAATGGCATGTTCATTTGACATAAATACCTATCATGTAGACATAATCAGTTAAATGGCATGTTCATTTGACATAAATACCTATCATGTAGACATAATTACATGTCATACAGACTTGATCTCGTTTTTGTGAATAACATTACATTATGTCAGTAGGGCATCAATACATGACAGCTAGACACTGAGATATGAAAAATCGCAGTATACGACTGTAGCTTTCCATACTCGTGCATCAAACTTTGGACATTGCGGTATCGCAAATGGCTGGATATTTGCACATAATGTAACTTACACAAAATGTAAAGATCTACTTACTTGTTATAACGAGGTTTACAACAGTCACGGTAACAGTTTTGGTGTCTAGGGTTGAGTCGACATCATCGGTGACACTGGAACGAAAGCGAGGAATGTGAAGACGGGACGAAAATTATTCCCATTTATTCAGTTGTCGATTTAATGAAAAAGTGTAATGCGCACCCAATATCCATGAGAGCTGGATATGCATAAGTCTCAATATTCATAAGGTCCAAATATTCATGAGATTCAAGAGATCACAATATCTAAGAGCCCCTGTTATTCACGAGGTCTAACTATTCATCAGAGCCCTATACCCACTCGGGCCTCAGTATCCTTGTGGAAGTAGTGTTCATGAAGCCTACATGAGGCCATAATATCCATGAGGGTGAAATATCCCTGAGCGCCAAATGTCCATGATAGCCCTCTATCTCGCTCGCCTAACCTGTAAGTATTTCTAACTATTGCGCGGCAATGTATGAGAACATTAAATTGATAATTAGCGTTAGTATCATGTTACGGACGGTGTTGTACAAATTAAAGGCGCACAAAAACGGTTGATGAAAATATGTTTTTTTTTTTTTTTTTTTTTTTTTTTTTTTTTTTTTTTTTTTAAATTTATTGCTTTATTATGTTTAATTCATTTGAGTAAAAGGGGTAAAAAAACAACATTCTTTAGGTTAAACACGATAAATTTAAACACAAATATAAGCTTTTCCGGGGAATCATGATGGAATGCCAATAAATTCCGGTTGTACAAAAAATCGCGCTTTACAGCCTTCAACATTTTAACTATTAAGTTTGAAATTAAAATGATAATATTAAACGAGTCTGAAAATATTACCGGAGTAGTATGCAAGGTTTTATTTTGAATATAGCAATAAAATCAAAAAGAACTTTAGAATCGAGAGAAATCAATATAGTTAGAAAAATTGTGAAACATCCCTCTATAGACTCGTTTCAAAGAATTAGGCATTAGATGTCGCCCTCTATAAGGCGATGGAGGTGAATACTTTTAGACCGTTAACTACACTGTCACTGTCATACCAGTTGTACGAGTCAGACATACATACTAAGAATGACAGGTTTGAAAATAAATTGTAGTAAAAAACCGTGAGCTAGTATTAATTTTCGATATATAATACTTAGAACCTTAATCTTATTTCAATAAATATTGAGTACCTTTATTGTCAAATGGTTGACTCACAACCAGAATCGTGTAACTGACTGATGATGCTTGTAACTAAATAAGAACTTACTTAATTGACAAGCTGTACGATGTTTCCCCATTTGTTCTTATAGTTGTCATATTACACTGTAGTGTTGGTATCACTGTATCGAAGTCAATGATAAAGGCATCATCTGTATTGCCAGTAGCTCTAGAAAAAGAACATACATGATAAGACATTTAGGCATACATATCTTCGAGTCATGCAGCTATCAAAAAAGAACTAAATTGGATATGTGTAGAAGACGGGGGAGGAGTGCATGTGTGTGTCAGTGTGTGTTTATGCGGCCAAACAGTACAATAGAAACACTTGTATATATTCGATGGAAAGAAATACTTTCGTATATCAGACTCAATAATAATTAATAAACATACTAATACACTGTCATAAAACATATTGATAAAGTCTTCATTACAATACATGCATACATAGATAGATTGAATGTTCCCGTTTCTGTCACGTTAATACTGAAAACATTATTGCAGTCTGCTGGATTTGTAACATCCACGGTGGTGGTATTGCTTAAAGTGTCACCATCCCTTTCTACGAATTCGACAACGACTTCTTCACTCTCATCTATCCCAATGATCACTGTAAAAGACACCGCAATGATTCATTATTTTCAAACACATCTTCTCGTAATGAAGAAGAAATAAGGTGATAAATCGGAAGGAATATCTAAGAAAGCCCGAATTGACCAAAATATTTAATTATAGCTCCTTATGGGACGTCCTATTTCAGCCTACATAAGACGAAATGCAGAAAACAGCACTCAGTCATTACAACTTAAACGCATACATACAACAAACACATGGCAGGTTCTATGATTTCTTGCATATAAAATTTGAATTCTAATTTAGGTATTTATCTCAGAAGTCGGTCTGTAAAAGTACAGGAAAATCTAGCTTAGTGTTTGCCCTACATTGTCAGCCAATCAGGCGCGTAAGATTTTAAAAGTATTTAGTTTCTTTTTTGTGACCAATCGTTACGTATTGCTTATTGCATAATGATTAAGTCAACTGCTATAACTGCGCATTGGCATATAGCCACACAAACTGTATGCATATGCAGAGGCGCAATTTAAGTGTCAACGATGGTTTGCATGACGTCGCAATATCTTGCAGTAATTTACAGGTGTTTTGGCAGGTGTACGGCTTAATCATAAAGCAATAAGGAACAACAGTCACTTTGCCCTCTTATGTTACTTCATCGCGAAAAAAATACTTAATAAACTCCAACATGTACCTGGTACAACATGGCATAAGCCCCGCGAATGTCGTCTTCTCTACGATTAGTTATAATATGTTCTCCTAAACATCCAAAACGTAGATATTGGCAAGATAGTATATTACTAATGCGCTCTTGTTCACTTATAAACAACAACGATGTTTTAAATGGCCAGGCTTGATACTTACAAAGAATAAGCAGTACAATGAATGCGTGACAGCGACCAAATCCCTTCATTTTGGAAAAACGCTGCATATAAAAAGAGAAAGAAAATTAACATTTGAAGAATCAACAGCATTTTTATAAGAACGTTGTCATTCTAGTTCACATTTTAAAAAGAGTACATTAATTGCATCAATTACTTACTGAAATAATATGTGATGGTTAAGGATTTCTAGTATGTACTTTAGTTAGTAACCACCCACTGGGTCAGTCACTGTTAATATCTACCGCTTCATCTGATTGAAATCAATATATCGGAACACTTAAGAAAAACTGCCTTCTCATTTGACAAAAATAAAAAATAGTGACCAAAAACCCCATTATAGGATTGAAATGTAACGATATATACGGTGTTTAATGTTAAAAAGTAAAGTAGTTAACTGAAGTCAACCGTTTCAATCGGAGGAAATCCATGTAATATCCATCAAGTTATTATTTTTGCAATCTAAATGCCAAAGGCATTATTGCGCTAATGAAGGTTTCCGTTAATATACCTATTCTGACACTATACTTGACTATCGTTGTCCTAGCGATACGACCTTTCGCTTTATTTTGATTAAATTAGTTTTGTTTGGAGCAAATTATACATTTATATGTAAGTTCGCTACGAAACAAAAATACATACCAGATGTTAATGAGATTATTGATGAATAAGGTCACGCCAAATCATGTTACTGCAACTGTTTGTATTTTCGTTTTCATCGCTTGTCATTTGCTCGTTAACAATTATAAAAGTATGTTTTGTTCGCTCCCTCGCTTCATTCGTCTTAGAAATATCGGATAAAATGTAGATATTTGAGACTGACTTATTATGTTCATTATTGATTGATTTATTTCCTAATATTCTTACATTTCTTAAGCGGACTTATTATATATAATAACAACAGTTTTTGAACTAAAAACATTTAAGGCTATGGATAATGCACTTGTTTATAATATGACAAATAAATGCTATTAAACTTGAAATTGCCGTCAACGAGACTTTTCACAATTTTATGACTATGGCAGACTCGATATGGGAAACATATGTGTTCAGTCTCGGCAAAATTCTAGGTGCGGGTACAATTATTATTTGAAATAACTTTTATAGCATTTCAGAAAAAAGAGAAGCGGTGAATCCGACGAACAACTGGTGAATTTGTTACGGCCTTATAATGATCCGTTTCGCCGTAAGTTACCACATTTTAGCCTAAACTGTTATAATTGTAGGGAACTACTTCTCACGAACAGTCACCCATATTCGATTCTAAGTTCATCCAATCATGTAATTGTTCAGTTAAATTTCGTCCCCTCCGAACGTCATCTATTTGACTTTAAAACTTATTTTCGGCAGAATATTTCGTATTTATGAAATGCTGTACAAACCATTTTCTTTGTTTTATGCAGTAACGATAAATTGAGTATAAATAACATGGCATTAACGTAAGGCAGAACGATGAAATAAGGTAAAACTTAAAAAAAATAGTTCGGTTCTTTATGTATTCTTCAGTTCTGAATATTGATAGTTTAAATCAATACAAATTTGAAATTCAGCATTTACAAATGTAATGACAGTCGCAATGAGTACTGTACATCAACGACAATTGTTCAGATGGAACCATAGTGTGCATGTTATCTATATTTTGAAAATAAATATTTAAACTATTTTTATCTACTGAAATACGTAAACAATCAGTTACACCGAATATTTAAGATTTAAATAAAAATAATACCATTTGTAAACTTTAGCAACTCACTATTTCCTATACTTTAACTTAGGTTAACATTTTAATTAATAAATCCAGCACATTTTTGTTATAATATTCACTGTAAAATGCAAAAAAACTAAAACATCTCTACTCACCTGATTTTTCAAAACGTTCACAATGCCGCGTCGAAAAATAAACTTATATACCAAGCTATTTACAGTTTACCCTATCGTTGTAAAAATATGAATCCCGCAAACCAGTCGAATCCACCCAAAAGATGATGTAAATTTGAGTATTTGCACTTTTCGGTACATTAACCTGCAATTCGAAATTTGAAGTCAGCTATTAAATCTCACTTTTATTTTATTACAGACTACAAAAAGAGAAAGTCGAAAAACATCACAAAAAAACAACGTCGAACACGTAATATTTGTCTGGTGCATATTTGAATACAATCCAAAGTCGATCTTTGTCATAAAAAAGCATAGAGTCATATTTTCGTTATTCTTCAATATATTTATTTGAATTGAACCTAAAGACGCTATTAAAGGGGCACACTGTTTCTGTTTTATAATTTAGATACATTAATTTGTTTAATATATTTGAGTTTAATGATCAAAATAGAAACAAATCAAATAATCACCGTGATGTAATTTGTAACATTTATTCAACTTAAGATTATTGAAATTACGACACTAAGATCCTTTTAACGAAATTGGCCTGAGGTACGTATTACCAATGGCAATAAACTTTGTACTTCACGAACAACTTCACATCATAAACGCATACATAATAAATGAGCCATGCATCTATGGAAACGAAACAGTCGACGTTATAAATGGTTCCAATTGTTTTATATGGTTGTGAGGTTTGGGGCTTTATTAAGCGTACACTTTTACAAAATATTCATCTTAAATTTTGCAAAACTTTAATTGGTACTAGATACTCCGCTAGCAACGTTGTTGATTACGTAGAGTAAGGGCGTTTTCCACATTATTTATATAGATATATTAAAATAATTAAGTTTTGGTTCAAGTATCTAGCAGACAACATTATTGTAAAGGCTATAAAATCGATCAACCACTTGTGTGTTGAAAATGATAAACCGATCTGATTATGTTCTGTGGATTCATATAAAAAGAGAAATATTATTATTAGATACAGATTGTATTTTAGGTGTAATCTATATTCCACCAGAAACATCAAGATTCTTTAATTATGACGAACTTCAACTTTTTGAAACTGAACTTATTGATATGTGTAGCAAATATAAAAATGTTATATTATGTGGAGACACAAACGGGCACACATCAAATATGTGTGATTTTAAGAAGCCGATGAATTTATTTCTGAATACTGCGATTTTGATGAGGAAGTTTTGGAATACTTCAACCAAAGAAAGGAATTAGATAATGAATTATTTTCTACAAGACGCGTGTCTGTCGATACAAAAGTAAATAATATTGGAAATAAGATTATTGATATTTGTAAGAATAATAATCTTTTTGTCTTAAATGGGCGATTTGGTGGTGATAAATCAATCGGGGGCTCGACTTTTAAAGAAAATTCCGTAATTGATTATTTCATATGTTCTGCAAATATGTTACGAAATTTAAGCATGTTTGAAATTATACACCTAGATTCACTGTACTCGGACGGTCATGCTATCTTAAAGTTAGAGATGTTAAACCAAATTGTCAGACCAAAGCCAGTAGAAAATAATTATCACGTACATTATAAACATAAATGGGAGGACCAAAATGCAAAACAATTTACCGAAAATATCAACTTAGAGAAAGTTGCCGAAATGGAAAATCTTCTCCGTACCTTAGTTAAAAACCAAGAAAATATTGATAAAATTGCAGACATTTTATCGGATATATTTAACGAATCCGCACAAAAAAGTTTCAAACCTAAGCCAATGTTTAATTCCCAGAACATATGCACCAATCGTAATAAATGTAATAAGCCCTGGTACGGGCCTCAGTGCAGAAATAAACGGATAATTTATAACCAGGCTAGAAAGAGATATTATATAAACAAATCGCAAACTAATAAAAACTTGCTGAACCGTGCGAGTCACGTACTATGAAATACTATATTAAGCAATTTAAGTTCAATCAATCGTCCCGCTTGCGTGATTTACATACAATCAACCCGAAATCATATTGGTCCTATATAAAGTCGCTCGACAATAATAAGAAAACAAGCAAAACCCCTGCTTTAAATGATTTTTACGATTTATTTAAGAATAATAATGATGGTGGGGAAACGGAGAACCTGGACAATATAAATATAAATTTGCTAAATAATGAGGAAACATTAAATTCACCAATCGCTAAGGAAGAAATAGAGAAAATGATCGATAAATGCAATAACGGCAAGGCTTCAAGCCCATCTGATAGCATCTGTAACGAGCATATAAAATCGCTGAAACACTTCCTCCTACTGTTTTATACCAACTTTTTAAACTACATTCTAGATACAGGAATATACCCAAAGTGTTGGTCGGAAGGCTATATTGTGCCAATTTATAAGCAAAAGGGTAACTCCATGTTACCCGAAAACTATAGACCAATTACTATTCTTAGTTGCCTAGGCAAACTGTTCACATCAGTACTTAACCAAAGATTGACACTATTCTCAAATAAATATAAAGTCTCGCAAACAAAAAATTGTTCGTCGGATACGTTGATTTTAAGCGGTGTTTTAACATTTTTCCGAGATTTGAGCTTTTAAATAAACTAATTTCATTAGGGATTGACGGCAAAATACTAAGAATAGTCCGTAACATGTACTTAAACGTAAAGTCTTGCGTTTAATATTGTGGGGAAACGTCCTACTTCTTTGTGAGTAACCTTGGTTTAAGGCAGGGAGAGAGCTTATCACCGATTCTTTTTTCCTACTACTTTAATGATTTACTGGATTTCTTAAAATCAAAACATAATGAGGGAGTTAAAATTGAATATTTTGTAGACGACTTAATTCACTACTTAGATATCCTGGTTTTGTTATTCGCAGACGACACCATCTTGGTTGCTAGGTCAGCGAATGAATTTCAAAAATGCTTGAATGACTTCGAAGAATATTGTAAACATGGAAACTCCACATGAATATAAATAAAACAAAGGTTATGATATTCGGCACCAACAGAAGAACATGGAGAAACTTCTCATTTAAGATTAACGATGAGTTATTAGAAATAGTCGATAATTATAAATATCTCGGTATTGTATTTAGCCCAACAAGAAAGTTCAATAAAGCGAAAGACCATTTATTTCAACAAGCAAAAAAGCGCTCCACTTATTATATAGAAGAATATATAATCTCGATCTGACAAAAGATTTACAACTTAAGCTATTTGACCACACAATTTTACCAATCCTTACATATGGTTGTGAAGTAATCGGCTTTGAAAATACTGATGGATATGAAAAAATTCACTTGGATTTCTTACGAAAAATTACAAATTCTAGAAAAAGTACTCCAGCGTATATGCTTTACGGAGAATTAGGCCGGTATCCTATTAAAATGACTATCAATAAACGAATTATTAATTTCTGGAACAAACTAATCATTGAAAAGGATTCATATGCAGCACTGGTGCATATAACAGTGGCTCAAAATGGCTTAAATTTCAATTGGCTAAATAATGTAAAGTCGTTGTTGAACAACACTGGATTAACCTATCTATATGATAACCCAAGGAACGTTGACCAGCAAAAATGTCTCTAATTTAGTAACACAAACCCTAAAAGACCAAAACGTGCAAGTCTGGCGAGAGAAAATGAACGAATCGCACAAAAGAGTATTATACAGTAGTTTTAAAGAAGAAATGAAGCTTGAGAGCTATATACTGAATGTTCCACGAAATATGGCTTTGGGCATCTATAAATTAAGGAGTTATAACTTTAAATTTCCTATTGAAACACACGCGTGGCGAGGTATTCCCTACAACGAATGACATTGCCCTTTTTGTCCAAATACCATAGGAGACAGCTTTCACTATATTCTAGAATGTTCCGAATTTCGAACCAAAAGGGAAGCCCTGATCCCGAGATATTATAGACAAAATCCAAATATAATTAAATTCGCAGAGCTTCTTAATAACATAAAGAACACGGTCTTAAATGATCTAGGCAAATTTGCTATTCTTCTGATTAAAAATGTAATTGCCTAACCAACAATAAAAAATAGGGCTCAAACCTACCTGCTGCTAGTATATCCACGCTGGAAAGTCATTCACTCTAAAGTTTAAATAAACACATCCATTCACAAATGTATATTTCACGTGGTCTATATGGTGTACTATAGAAATAATTTTCCGTGAATGACCCGCACTTATCGATCTGTGCCAGATTACACTATTTTTAAAGTGACATGTTTTCATAGCAGTATTTATAATGAACAATGCATGTATAATTATATGTTGTTGTTGTGTTTTTAATAAGACAACTATTAACTTGCTGAAAAAAAAAAACTAATACCATAAATATTCTACATTTCCTCTCTAAAGTATTTTACTTTAAAAAGTTAAGACAAATTGTTTAACTAACTTTACCCATGTCACTGAACCCGCAAATACGTTTATAAAACTTTATTTCAGTTGTACATGTTAACATTATTATATTTCGTAATAATTTCACTTCGATACCATCTTGTTTACCGATGCTTTATTGAATTCTTTAGTCTGTTGTAACAAATGTTACCATGACAAATAAAGGTAATTGTTGTTGTTGTTGTTGTTGTTGTTGCTAACGTAAAACAAATGTTAGCTGGGTATGGATTTTTGGAAGTTTTTGAAGATGGTGCCAATGTAGATGCTGATGTTTTTATTCCTTTGTTTAAACAAAGAGTAATTGATTAAATTTTACTTAAAATGGCAAGAAGGAATGAATAAAAATGGTGAACTGACTTTATATGTATATGTCAAAAGTTCGACTGATATTGAACCGTAATTAGAAAATATCATTTAAAGACACCTTTAAATTGCCCTTACAAAACTACGAGTTTCGTACGTATGTCAACTTTACTTAATATTTCAGATTTATTTTCTGAGTTTGTTTTAACGAAACACTCTATACACCAATATTATTTGTATGTACATTGTGACCTGGTTTTGTACAAATACCAAAAAATAGAACTGGTAAGGGACACTGTTTCGTCCTAAAAAAGAAGCCTCCGTGCTCTTTCATAAATAACTTGAGAAATCCTGAACACTTTCAAATGATATTTCACTTAAAAATATTAAGGTCCTGTTGTAATCACGTGATCACAACGTGACCCTGAAAGGTGAGAGCTGATTGGTTGATGGCTGAATACCCGGAGGACCCAACGATGCAGGTATCAGACCAGTACCAGACCAGAACCATGAAGACGTAGAAACAAACTTACCAGAATTCAGTCCACATGGACGGAGAGCTTTATGCAATGTGCTGTTTGTGGAGTTTTGTGCTGTTCATCCATGTTTCTTGTTTGTGATGTTTTGTTTTTGTTTTCTATGTCTTTGGCATTTACCAAGTGCCATTAAACCGGGTTTATGTTAAAACTTTTTGCTACTGAGGTTGTTTATGTAGATTTTCACATAAGTATTATTACTAATTGTATTACGCCAATACACAATATGGGCGACACATTTCAAAAGTCCTATTTATTTTAAAATAATGAAAGCAGAATATTGGAATAAAACAAATATAAACGTTGTTTAGTGAAAAAATGCTGATTGAGTCGGGCAACACAAATTGTCTTAAGACCACCCTTTGCTCCAATCAATAGAGTTATGCTTAGTCTAATGAAATATTTATAGCTTAGTTATTAATATTTTAAAAATAATTGTACATGTATGTAAATATGATCATTTTGTTTAGAATTTATTCAAACCATTTATTACTAAGTTAAAATATAAAAAGCATAGAATATAAAGCAAAAATATAAAAGAAATTAAGGAAAATAATTTGAACCTACTTACACATCGATGAGGTTATATTATGCAATTCAATGCATTTGTACCATACAAATAAATATACAGCCTATTTTCCATTTCTATGTTTATAAATGTCTTTATGTATCTTCATACATGCATCGCTGAAATTTTTTATTTTTCTTGTACCTATGTTATACTCTTCATATTTGGAGGAAATAAAATATCTAATGGGCACGTTGGGTGCATTTTAAATTGTAGCGCTTTAACTTATTTGTAATCTTTAATAAAATACACAGAAAAAAGGCTTACAGATTCATATCCAGACATACTACAATAACCTGTTTGTGAATTTCTTAGATTTGATAAACATGGCCTACTTTTGATAATTTTTGCGAATGAAATGTTTGTTTAAATGTTTGTTTTAACTCTTGTTTCAAAGTTGTTTTTTTCCACTTTTTGACATTTTTCCTAGTATTTTAATTTGTATTTAGGTGTCAACATTTTTTTTAAGTTATTTAGTTAGAGAATATACGGCAAACATTTAAAATTATAGACGTTTTTTTTTCTTTCACTTTAAAGTTTAAAGTGAGTTTAAAAGTGAGGTGTTCGACATCCTTCATGACAAACGTTTCTTTTCCACTATCGACATGTTCTATGTCTTTGGCGTTTACCCAGTGCCATTAAACCGGGTTTACGTCTAAACATTTTGCTACTGAGCTTGTTTCTGTAGTTTTTCACAAGTAATGAAGGCCGGCTATCATCGGGTGGTAATTGAAAAATGCCACGAGGAGCGTACAGCATTAACGGTATGAACACTGGGCTTCTACGAATACGTCAAGATGCCATTTGGTATGTCCAACAGCCGCTTATGGAGGAGTACCTCGGATCCCTAAACATGACAATCTGTGTGATATAGCTTAACTATCTGTTTGTTCATGCTGATACTTTTCGAGGAACACTCGAGACGACTGGAAACCGTATTGACACGACTGAAATTATGTGGGCTCAAGTTATCTTCAGAAAAATGCTACCATATTCAGGAAGTATTATTGGCCAGCTATGACCGCTGACGTCGAAAAGTGGGTTAGTAGATGTGATAGGCGTTTACGGAGGAAGACGCCAAATAACATCAGGACACCACTAGTCTCCATTAGTTCTACTTACCCATAAAGTAGTATGTAAGGACCTGGAGCCTTCGAAGGGTGTGATCACAAACATATTGGTAGTGACCGGTCATTTCACCAAGTTTGCTCAGGCGATACTTTTGAAGAACAAGACTGCTAATACAACTGCGGAATCCTTATACAGTTACGAAATTAAGTATTTTTTTCTTTTTGGAACCATTTCCGATGGCCCGTTTATTGGTTAAAATAATAATACTAATATATATATATATATACATTGCAACACAAAGGTTATGGATATCAAATCGGAGTACAAAACTGTTTGTGTTTGTGTCTTGAAATAAAACATACTGTCGTTTATATTATTTAACAATATATTGCTATTTAAATCGATTGATTAAGGAAATTTTTAAGGTGTCAAAATAAGGCAAAACCAAAGAAACAAAAAAAAAAAAAAAAAAAAAAAAAAAACAATACCAAAAAAACAAATACTCATTTTAGAAGGAAATCTATATCAACATAGATGTACTGGAACTGAAGTTCCATGTTTGTTTTCTATTATCTTTATTCAGTATTAATCTTTATTCAGTATTAAGTAATGTTTTCTTGTTTAAAATTGATAATTTGAAGTTATACTCGGGGCTAAGTTTTACTGGTTATTTACAGACCACTGTCGATTTGTAAACTGTTGTGTGCTACTCGATTGTTTTGGTTTTTGACGTTCCGTCGTGTCGGGTGCGCTCCGCACCACGAGTCTAAAACAAGCAAATTCTAGTCCTATCGCCCCTCACAGTGTAAGTTTACTGCATCAATATGTCTTATATTATTCCTTATAACTTTCTGTATAGTTAGTTTTTGACCGTATACTCTGAAAACCCTCACATTCGTTCCGAAGCCGGATTCGTACCCAACCTCGTTCAATTCGTAACTCGTTTCGTACCCTAGGTTATTTTATACTATTACGTGTAATTTTTATAATTTGATTTGACTTTTAAGAAGTTTCTTTTCTATGTGATATGCTGTATCCTAAATAAGATTTCAGTCATATTGTTAAGTGTATCCTTGTGTATTTTCAGTTTTTAACCGCAATATCTATGACGAATAAATGGTTAATCTAGATGCGTCGCCTTCCCATGGATGCGGTGGCATTATAATAGAAGTCCTTAATGAGTATGATATCTACTGAAATTATGGGAGTTCTCACGATGTCTACTTACAAAAGCGAAATAGTAGAAACAATCGAAAAGAAAAAACAAAAAAACAACAGAAGATAATTAAGAAAAAACAACAATAAAACGACAACACTATTTTACTACAAACGTTTAAGCTTTTCGAAAAAATAAATATCATATTATGAATTTAAAATTAAGTAAATTTAGCTCAGGTAGATGTGCGATGAAGCGTCACATTAAATAGGTGTAAAATCGAGTACTGTGACGTAAATAAAGTAAATAAAGACGATTTATAATATGTTTATGTAATAATAATGCACACCAAAAATAACTTAAATTGCCAGGTTTATGGCATCATTCTTAAAAAAATAAGTTTGGTCGACGGAAGAATCTAATGGAATAGATATTAGCATATTTTGGCTTTGCAATCAAAGAATACAATTGAACAAACAGTATGTGCACAAGTATTTGCAATCAAAACGAAAAGAACAACAACAGTTTGAACAACATGATCCGTGTTTGCAAGTGAAGTCGAGAACAACCTTTGGACACCATTTCCCACGTGTGTTTCCAAAGGGTAAGATGAGAGTCGACACCGCGTTAGTGTTTGCTTTCAAAGTTGAATTTTATAGTTGAACACCAATAACCGCGTTAGAGTTAACTATAAAAGGGGAATATTACAGTTGAATATTAGTATCTGCATTGGCGTTTGCCATCAAAGTGAAAGTCTATAGTTGAACAACATTACCCGCGTTAGTGATTGTTATCACAGGGGATGTCCTATGTTAAAAATTATTATCGGCGTTCGCTTTCAAAGAGGAATACTTCAGTCGAACTTCATTACCCGCGTAAGTATTTGCTATCAAAGGGAACGACTACAGTTAAGTTAACCGCGTTCGTGATTGTTATCACAGATAAGACTACAGTTAAACACCAATACGCGTGTTAGTGTTTGCTATGACAGGGGAATTCTACTAAGAATTTCACACTTTGTTTTGTTTCCTTGGGTCGATGTCATCTTCGTGGGTTCAGGTGAGATTTTCCCACCTTGATTTGTTTGATTGGCTTCATTTAGCACAAGGCGCTAATCGATTTAAATTGATCATTGGTATTATAATTATTATTAAAGGTAAATGGTTATACTGTTTGAGCAAACATGCCATCACTTTAAGTTCTGTCTCCAATTGTTATCGTTATCCATGTACCGGTATACATTTTAATGCATTTTGATAAGGCGACATTCACATAAAATATTGCACTGAATACTCTTCTCAATGGAAGAATTCTTACAAATTTCAAATGCTGAGAAATCTAGAGAAGGGCCCGGTACAACCGAGGGATATCTAGATCGACAACCTTAATGATTTCTGACTTACAAACTAAAGGGACAAAGAGAATACTTACTGTTAAATATTATCTAGAGAATATGAGGCCATAATGGCTGTTGAGAGTGGACGAACATCTAATAACCAAATTGCAGAAGACTTTGCATTCTGCAAAATACTCTTTCAACTTGGTTGAAAACAAAGACCAAATTAAAGCCAGATTCTCGCCAGTATCATAAAGCACGAACGTAAGCTAGCTCTTCTCTTGTGGAGATAGCGTAGCAAATAACAAACGAAGTAAACACGACTCTTTGTAACGAATCAAAGAAAAAATCACATTATGTAAGCAATCCCGCTTGGCTCGATATTCTCGAGAGTCAAAGTATTTTGGCCGGTCCCGAGAATATCGAGCAAACGAGTTTCGACTGTACTACAGTCGAACACAAATCCCCGCGTTAGTGTTGGTATCAATCATCAATACCGAAGTTGAACACCATTACCCGCGTAAGTCTTTGCTATCAAAAGGGAATACTACAGTCGAACACAAATCCCCACGTTAGTGTTGCTATCAAAAAGGATTACTATAGTTTAACAATTACCCGCGCAAGTGTTTGCTTTCAAAGGGGAGGACTATAGCTGAACACTATTATCCTTTTAAACATTTAGAGGAGCTCTGACAAAGCAAATTACAACCGCCCAATTTCCATTTAGTAACGAAATCAACCGCCCGATTCCGATTTGGTCATTTTAGGTTTGAATAAAAGAGTTATTTAGAAGCTCGTGAATGCGCACCAGATACCTTAGAGGCTTCTGTGAGTTAGTTCGTGCATTAACACTCTGAAAATAGCATTCACTTTGTTCTTTCTAATGATAAGTCGGCGCTGGGGTGCGCCATGCTGGTGATTGAATCGTTGAAAAATCAAAAATTAACACTTGCTATAATTCTGTTACGTATTTAAATACCTGTGTAATAATTGCTTTAAAAACATACAGAATTACACATCAAAAGTACAACACTTGGATTGTTACAGACAATACAGTATTCCAGCTGTTTTCGAAAGGTTCAGAGTAACTGTTTCCTTTATGTAGTAAAACAGCAAACGCATCCATACTTTACAAGCGCAAAGTCGTGTTAACATTTGTTTGAAATCATGATGATACGGACGCATTTACTCTTTTGTTATATAAGATATATTATTGCTCGGGACGTTTCGACTTGTCATCATTAACCTCCCCTTTCAGTCGGATTTTATTCAACAACTTATAGTACTCAAAGTATTTATTTGTTGTTTTGTTTTACTGACTTTGTTCAGTAAAATGTTCGGTCAGATTATTTGTTTTATATTAATACAGTATAAGAACTGTTTTGTAGAAGTTAATTCGCAATTAAAACGCGAATTATTTCTTACTCTCTCGTTTCATGCATAACATTATTGCTCTATTCAAATATGCGATCCGATCTTGAATTCATCTCATTTCATGCATAACATAATTGCTCTATATATATATGCGATCCGATCTTGAATTCATCTCATTTCATGCATGCATGGTTAATTTTGATAATCCTAAATATGTTTATGTAACAAGCAGTACTGCAATATTCCCTTTCATCAATTTAAGTTTTCGACGAGATATCTAATAACTTTTCATTAGTTTGAGCTTCTTTCAAAGGACTTTTTTATTTAAGGCGTCGTCTTGTTGATAAAGATTTGAGTTATAGTTTAATTAAAATTACATTTTCGTTCATGTTTTCCATCAAAACAAGATATTTTCTTTTAAGGTTTACCCTTGTTTGATTAAAAACGACTCATAAACACACTAAAGAGGCCAACTATTTGTTGATGCCCTTTTTTAAATTTTAATGCATAAATTTGTTTTAATTTGAATTTGATGAGTAAAACACTATCAAGTAACAACGGAGTCGGTAGCTATCTTTATATTTCGTTAGTGAAAACATATCGAAGATTTTATACATTAAAGTTTAGTTAAATTTACCTTTATTCATGTTCCGGGTATAGTTCCGGGTATTAATGCATTTCACTCGTGGCAATACAAAACATTTTTACTCGAGGCTGCTCGTGAACAAAAATACGATATTACACTGAAAACAAAAAATATGTTCGAAATGTATTATTCATGGAATACAACTCGGGGAAAATCGGGTAACATCGACATAAATCGGCACTCGCAGTAACCGATTATGACGAACATCGAACAATCAACGAGATTTTTTAGTTAAGTATTTGGAAATTTGATGATGTTTTTCGAAAGAATATTCATTATAAAACAAAACTAAAAATAGTCGCGCGGTCAACTTAATTGCGAATTATCTTATAAGTAAATAATCGTTGTGAAGATGATTTGGTTGTGGCTGTGATTTTGATGGTGGTTGTGCTGGTGGTGATGACGATGATGATAATGATGATGATGATGATGATGATGATGATGATGATGATGATGATGATGATGATGATGAAGATAATAAAGTCGATTGTTTATCTTTTATTTTTGTTTATCAGTATGTTATCTATGTATGTTAAAGTTTTGTCGGATACGAGTTTTTTATCTTTTACAGCACTAAATATTCTTGATATGTACCAAGATGAGAATGACAACAAAATCAACAAAAACATGACATAAAATTGTCCACAAATGTTTTTTACATGTTCTTATACAAAAGCCAGTAATTTTCACTTTGACATTTCAGTGTGCGTTCATGATCGTTTTCCTTTACATATTTTAGTTTAAATCACAGATTTGTTGAAATGCTGCATTCTGAATTATCATCGTTACATGCATTTATTTAAAAGAGTACATTTCAGCAATAAATCTAATTAATCTTTACCTTTTTTACAATAATGAAGTCTTTCAAAACTGGACTTTAAAATATGATAAACTGTCTTTGAAATTGTTAAATAGACATCATAAACATGTTTGAAACAATAAAAGTGTCTGAATATAGGTGCAAATAATGGAATAACATGTTGGCTGCATTATTGACACGTCAACATCAATGTTTTGATCAGCAAACTGACTTTGTCAGAAACAGAAGTATCTTAGTAATTAAGAGGAGAATATTTGAAGAGGTTTTTTAAACTAAAGAATTCTTATTTCATTTCAATATCCAAGGGCTCTTAAAGATTTCGCAAATTAGAAACTCATTTTAGGTATAGAAAGATAAAACATTTTTTTTCTTTTCAGTACCTGATGAGGTCAACGCTAGTTTACTTGATTAGATACAAACCATGCCGATTACAAATATAATATTTTTACAAATGTTTATAACAGTTCAATTTTCTGTTACATGACAGGAAGAAACTTTGTTAAAGGAATTACGTACTACGGAAAGGAATCGGAAAAGCCAACCTGATACATAAACACGGTCAAAGCGTAAGGGAAACGAAATACCTCTCGACTCCGTCCCCCCCACCACACTTAATTCGCCATTCAAAACGCCATTTAGATCGCTGTACAAAACATTTTTCGCTAACAAAACGCCAAAAGCAGTGAAAGACGCTTTGTTTGAAGATGACAGGAAATCAAAGAGTTAGCAAAGTTGAGAATTTTACAAATGAAATATTCAATCGAATTGTGGTGTTACAGACTTTACCTTCCTTCCTGGTGATTTTCGTGAAATTCGTAAATCTTCTGATTCCGAGGATGAAACAGATCCTTAGATAGACGATGAACTAAAGAAAAAAGTTATTATAATGGATCTGGTGATAAGAAAGAAACAAAGAAGAATGCATAAATTCACAATGCCAAAATGACTCAATTGATGAGAATATGTCTAAGATGACAGTAGTATCAAATGACAAGGAACTCGACTATGTTATGATTACATTTTTTGACCTGATCTTAAAAATTAACTTTCCATTGCATCATATGGCTTTACTGTCATTTAACTGATGAATTCAAAGGTTTTAACAACTAAGCCAAATCACAAATGTAATACGGTGATAATACGAAAAGCGTTTTTTTTTTTAAATCATGGTAGCGAATCTTTGAAACAAGTAATATTGATTAATAGGCAGATTCAAAAGTCACGGAAATACCGTTTTGAAAATGGCAGACAATTAAAGATCAATGCCTGGATGCATCTGTTATAAACTTTGCTGTTCCCGATGTTCAGGACAGGCGGGGATATTTCTTTCTTTATTTAATTATTTATTTTATTTGATATAAATAAGTTATTTGCAAAGAACTTGATATCGAAATTAGCGTGCATTACATTAAATGAAAGAAGTTAAAAGGGCTGAAAATAGAAACGCATGACGTTGACATTCTTGACACGAACGAGGTATAAAACTGTGTGGAGAGAGGAAATATATTGATGAACATGTAGAAGCAGCCTATAGGATGATCAGTACGTTGGAACATGAAAGCATGGCATATAATATCAATTCGTGACTTTACATGATTGAGTGCCTTACTTTTACATGTGTCATCATCCATGACTCATGCAAGTAAACCTTATTGCATAGGCCAGATCTTCACATGTGTCATTCCATGATTCATGCGAGTATACCTTATTGCATAGTGCCAGATCTTCACATGTGTCATTCCATGATTCATGCGAGTATACCTTATTGCATAGTACTAGACCTTCACATGTGTCATCCCTTTTTCATGCGAGTATACCTAATTGCATAGTGCCAGACCTTCACATGTGTCATTCCTTGGTTCATGCGAGTATACCTTATTGCATATTGCCAGACCTTCACATGTGGCATCCCTTGGTTCATGCGATTATACCTAATTGCATAGTGCCAGACCTTCACATGTGTCATCCCTTGGTTCATGCGAGTATACCTAATTGCATAGTGCCAGACCTTCACATATGTCATCTCTTGGTTCATGCGATTATAACTAATTGCATAGTGCCAGACCTTCACATGTGTCATCCCTTGGTTCATGCGAGTATACCTTATTGCATAGGGCCAGACCTTCACATATGTCATCCTTTGGTTCATGCGAGTATACCTTATTGCATAGTGCCAGACCTTCACATATGTCATCCATTGGTTCATGCGAGTATACCTAATTACATAGTGCCAGACCTTCACATATGTCATCTCTTGGTTCATGCGAGTATACCTTATTGCATAGGGCCAGACCTTCACATATGTCATCCTTTGGTTCATGCGAGTATACCTTATTGCATAGTGCCAGACCTTCACATATGTCATCCCTTGGTTCATGCGAGTATACCTTATTGCATAGTGCCAGACCTTCACATATGTCATCCTTTGGTTCATGCGAGTATACCTAATTACATAGTGCCAGACCTTCACATATGTCATCCTTTGGTTCATGCGAGTATACCTAATTACATAGTGCCAGACCTTCACATGTGTCATCCCTTGGTTCATGCGAGTATACTTTATTGCGTAGTGCCTGACCTTCACATGCTATTATTGTGCTTATTTCATGGTAGTAAACTAGATACATCAACATTACATTGGTATATATTAATAAATATCTTTAACAGTATGCACCAAGAGAATGGTGTCCTCGTATAGAAATATCATATGGAAAACAAGATATTATAGCATTATATTTACACCTCAACTTCCATTCCTTAAATGAACTGCCTTTAGGCAATTGCGTTCATTAATCGATGAACGCAACATCTTCGGATATGTTCGGATCGCAATTCATCGCATTACAATATACATGAAAACTATTGATCTTGTTATTATTTGTACTGTGTCATCAGGTTCCGTCGGACTCCACACACTTAGACCAGCCCAATTGCGTTCATACCCCGATAATGACATCAACCCCGCAATTCATTCCTTAAACATTGATTACACCTATATAGTGCACGATATTAAAAAGGAGTGTTGTTTCCATATATGTATGAGGTTGGTGTGACAAGATTGACCAGCATGATATTGAATGCCCTTGTTGGGTCGTGATAACAGCAGAGAGTGGTAAACAAATAGTATTGTTATTGGAAGGGGGGGGGGGGGGGCGATATATAAACAGCATACTATATTGATTACCCTCTTTGGCACTTGGTTACGGCAGTGTTGCAATTATCTTTAAGGTGGAGGGGTGTTTATATATTACAACATTATACTGATTACTCTCCTTATTTGTATTTATTTGTATTTATTTTTGTAAAATTGGCAGAAGGGTTCGTGTATATAACCAAATACCTCCCGTACGTTTTTACTATATAACAGTAAGTCTCTCACTGATCACATGAAGCCATTCTGGCACTAATTAACGGCAATTTATCCCCTGTCATTGACAGTTAAACTAATAGAGTTTTCAGCTGTGATTATCAATTTAATCTGCGTATTTTCAATACATGGTTTTAATTATATGGAAGTCAACAAGTGTTTCATTTCAACAAATGAGTTTATTTGTATATCGATAAACTATCTAAACTATCTCACTTAAAAAAATGTAATTCTTTGGCAATGTTAAATCACGGAACTTCATTGCATGTTGTCGTGTGCTTTGACAAGGTCGTCGACATAAAAACGATATAATTTTCTACGTTTGTGCATAACGAATAAGAAGAAAATTGTTTTCCCTTGTTTATAATACTGTTTTTGGAGGATCGTTGTGTTCACTTCGTTTAGAATTAATTGCTAACTTTAACTGGAAGTGAATTCATGAGAGATGAGAACATACCTGACTATGACAGGTTTACACATGAATATTTTGAATATGAACAAGGTCAGAAAAAAATAATTGTAAGATTTAGGCTATTTATAGAAGTACTTGGGGTTTACATTTTCGTTTTTTATTATTATTTGTTTTATTGATAAGTTTCCTCAAGTTAATGCATACTTTGATAAGATTTACCTTTTGCGTTTTATCTTTATTAAGGATTGTTGGGATAAGAGTGAGGTTGGTGCACATAAACTGGTTTAAACCCCCAGTTAATTTACATTTTACCGACCGTTCCAAGGCGGTACCTAACAATTCTTGATAAACATACCAATTATATAATTGTTTGTAGAGGTTTGTGCTGTTTTATGTTTCTTGTTTGAGATTTTGTGTTCTATGTCTTTGGCGTTTGCCCATTGCCACTAAACCGGGTTTATGTTTAAACTTTTTGCTACTGAGCATGTTTCTGTAGCTTTTTGAATAACTATTAAAGAATTTTGTTTGGACAAATATGTTTTGAAGTATGAAGTCGCACCTTCGTTTTCCAGTGCGTAAAATTGGCAAATGTAGTTGGTCAGTTAATATCAATGTCCTTGGTAGTGGGGCACATTTCACAAATCATGTCGCGGTTTTTGAGTAGTATTGGGGCGCCAACTTGTATCACGAGAAATGGTACAGCAACAGCAATATTGGAAGTCTCATTTTTAACTAGTAAATAGCACTGATTAGGCGAAGGAGGTAAAGTGTTCAAAAATAATATTTTATGATGCGAGTATCAGTAGCTATGGTGAGGTAAACACTATAAACGGGGTGGCGAATAGGCAGTGGAGTGCCGACGAAGCAGTAAATTCCTCCACCTGGCGGGAACTTTTGGCTGTGTAATGTGTATGGCAATCTCCTTGTCCTTTGGTATCAAATCAATGTGTGGAAAGGTATTCAGATAATCAAACTGAGACAACTATAAGTAAAAAGGATGAATGAAAAGGGAGCTTCGAGATATTGATATAAGTGCTTTCAAGATATTTTCGGAAATCATCATTTTCAATCATGCTTGATATGAAATTGGTACCAAGGTCTGAGAATGAAAAGTCAAATTATTTGTCAAGAATAGTTGATTATGTACTCAAGTTTGGGGTATTTCATTCAAAACTATGGACATTACTATTCAGAGGTTAGGCAAATTACAGGTAGATTGTTTTGCATCAGGGCACGATGCCAAATCATTGATATTTTACTCACGGATCTGGAACCCGTCATCAACAATGATTTATGCATTTTCTGAGTCATGGCACGGTTGTCTGTTTGCTCCCCCTATTTCGTTGATAGATCGAGTAAAACTTGATATTGATCAAGCACAGGGAGTTTCAGTTGTCTCCTGTTGGAAGTCGGCTATGCTTTGGCCATTACTTTGCTCTGATGGAGGTTTTATTTCAAATATATACATATTTAATTTGCAACGATGCGGAGTTACTACGTGACATGTTAACACGGCAAAGGTATATTTATCAATGTAGATTTACATTTAAGGATGATAAATTTTAGGGAGAATAATCTTTAGATCTTAAAATGGGATTCTTTGTTGTAGCCACCCTTCAGGTGAGAGATTTGTGAATTTTCGAGTAAATACATTGGAATAGATAACGCTAATCGTACACTCGTTGATAAGATGTTCGTGTTATGTATGGCAGCAGCATCATATATATGTATGAAATTCATGATAACGCGGCATCGTTTATTCACAGGCGGCTTTTCCAGAGATAAATAGTACATAGATGCTTCACCAGTGCTGGAAAATTTGCAAATATGGTTGCTTTGAGACTAATGTAAACGTTATTATTTCTTAAAATTAACTGTTCCATAATTAAAACGATATGCTATGCAGAAATGTATGTTTAATTGTCTTTCTTTATACGTCTGTTTTTGCAGACGCATAAGGATGACATAGACGCGTTTCTGCAAGTATTTGTGGGCGAAGTGGATCTTCACCCGGTACTGCTTCAGAAGTCTGGAGCCACAAGTACCAGTCGTAAGAACAAAACAGTTTTATTCGATGGAAAAAATGGCCTTCATCTTAAGGGTTTGGTCAACGACAGGCTTCACTATAATCTCCTGGTAAAGTGTGATAGTAATTCAGTGTTAAGTTGATTACATGCATTCGATATCTAAGTGGAATGGAAAATTTAAAGAGGCGTGTAGTAGAAATATTCCGTATTTATGACTTTCAACAATATCCTGTTTTCCAAGGACAAACAAGGGTTCATCAGTCAGTCCGTGGAAAATTTTGTAAACCCATTATTTATGAACTGACAATCTATAAGATATATAATCAAGTACAATAACACATGTTCGTTTTAATAAATTTCACAAAGCATTGATATTATTTATAAATCGAGATGAATATGTTGTCATAGCAACACAGTTCATCATCAGCGCCGCAGCTCAACCTTTGGTAACATACTTTAACATATTACTTTAAATATATGAGTCAATGTTTGAATTGAATAGAAGTTGTACGCAAGATACAGCAGCGATTGCATCGAACGTTGTAACGACAGGCCGTCAATTTCGGACAACATGCGTTCAGTTATTTTCGCGTGAGTCTTGGAAAAAAAATGGTACATGCTTTTTCGACAAAGGAAATTTAGTGTCAAACTTAAAAAACGATGCCGTCGCCAAGGTGGTATATGTAAAAACGAGAATATTGATCGAATTAAGGAGATTATAGAGATCTGTGATTAGCTTTAAAGGATGTAAGTATGGAAATGGAAACGAGTTATGGAATTGTGGAGAAAATAGTTACGGAAGATCTTAACATGTGACGGATACCTACGCCACTGGTCTCTCGTTTATGAGGAACATACTAATAAGATAGGTGCGTATCTCACAGCCAAAGATTTCCTCGTGATTAAGAGAGAATTTCAGCGATTATACAGAATCTAGCCCTATAATAACGATTCAGAGACCAAGCAACACAGCATTGAGTGAAACACAGTTGTCCTTCCCTCACCAAAGGAGGCACGCATGTCCAAATGTATATGAAAAACTACAAAAACAAGCTCAGTAGCCAAAAGGTTAGACATAAACCACGAATCACAATCTGCTAAAACGTAAACATCGATGGTGGTACCAGTCCTACCTCCGACAATCACTGTTGCTCCACGTACATCCATTCCAATTATTACTGTAAAAGGAAGGCAATACTTAAATATTAATTCAAACGGTAAACAGAGAGAGTTGAAACGTATTCAACGCCAAATGCGTCTATAGCAGTAAAAATGTAGAGTGGTATTATGTAGCATAAACAACGCGTGTGACGTCAAATCTACTTTTGATTATTTGATTATTTGAATATTTTTCACAGCTAAGATATTTGTAAGATAATGTATTACTTGTGCGTTCTTTTCATGCTGCATAAAAAGAGATTTCACCAGTTTCTTAAAAAAACATATTTATATTTTTCTTCTTGTACATGCAACTTGCTCATAATTATTGTCTTTATGTTAAAGCAAACGTGAACATTCAAATATAAATTCAATGGTCATACATCTTTGTTTAAGCCAGCATTGAAAAGTAAAAAGGTCCTAGGCATCATGTCAGTGAACTGTAGCTTCACTGACAGTTTCAAGACTGTAGTCCAAGTAAAGCAATTTTAATGAGTTTGTGATCTGTTCGTGATGTTTCTATTCGTTTATGTGGTGTTGATATGTTTGTGGCTCTAGTTCATTGTCATTTGCGCCCTTGCCTTGTGCCCCTAAAAGGGTTGTTGTTTCGAAATTTCAACTACTAAGCTTGTCCCTGTCGTTGTTGTTGTTGTATTGTATAATTGACCACTAAAACAGAATGCTAGTAATAAATTCACATTTTACGAATTGTTCAATGAACATGTATGTTTACACTCCAATATTGAGAGGTCACTTAAATTGATCTAACATTGCTATTTATGTAGACTTTGGAAGATCAGCGTAGCCTAACCTGCCATAGCGCTGTAAAGCCCAACTGCTTTTTTCCGCCCAATATTGGGACATTTACCTACTCATTTAAGTAAACATCCGAGGAAACGTGTATGTTTACACTCAAATATTGAGTGGTCACTTAAATTATCTAATATTCGGATATTTACCTACAACTGCACTAGTTCTCAAATTAAACCTCAACGGGTGTATTCAGGAAAACTGATTTAATTTGGTAGTGATTGTTTCCATTGGTCAGTTAAACATAAAGCTAAATAATTCAATTTTTGGTCGAAAACATAGCCTTACACGTGCTGAATCCGTGGTCTAGTGGTTAGGTACTTGATTGTCAACCCATGCTTCAAAGATTCGGTTCCCAGCTCATCCAGCAGTTACAATCCGCCTACCGGGGCAGACGATGCAATGTGGTGACGAGTAACAGTGATATACTCTGGCGCATGCGAAAGAGACTCGTTCAATTGACATATGAGTGAAAGTGGTTTACTCTAGTGCATGCTAAAGGGACTCGTACAATTGGGTGATGAGTGCCAGTTTTAAACTCTGGCGCACGAGAATGGGTAGTGTTCAACTGTGTGATGAGTGACAGTAGCTTACTCTAGTGCACGCTAAATGGACTCGTTCAATTGAGTGACTAGTGACAGTACTATTCTCTGGCGCACGCTTAAGGGACTCGTTCAATTCGGTGACGAGTGACACTGCTTTACTCTGGTGCACGCTAAAGGGACTCGTTCAATTGGGTGATGAGTAAACGTGGCGTACTCTGGTGCACGAAAACGAAACTATTTCAATCGGGTGACGAGTGACAGTGCTATACTTTGGTGTACGCTATAGTGACTCGTTCAATTGGGTGACGAGTGACAGTGCTATTCTTCGGCGCACGCTAAAGTGACTCGTTCAATTGGGTGACGAGTGACTGTATTATACTCTGATGCACGGTAAAGGGACGTTCAATGGGTAACGAGTGACAGTGCTTTACTCCGGAGCACGCTAAAGGAACTCGTTCAATTGGGTGACGAGTGACAGTACTATACTCCGGCGCACGCTACAGGCACTCGTTAGATTGGGTGACGAGTGACTGTGCTATACGCTGATGCACGGTAAAGAGACTCGTTCAATGGGTGACAAGTGATAGTGCTATATTCTGGTCCACCCTAAAGGGACTTTTTCAATTGTGTGATGAGAAACAGTGCTTTACTCTGGCGCACGCCAAAGGGACTCGTTCTATTGGGTGGCGAGTGACAGTGCTTTACAACAGCGCACGGTAAAGGGACTCGTTCTATTGGGTGACGAGTGACAGTGCTTTACAACAGCGCACGCTAAAGGGACTCGTTAAATTGGGTGACGAGTGACACTGCGATAGTCTGGCACACGTTTAAGAAACTCGTTTAATGATGTGACGAGTGGCGGTGCTTTACTCCGGTGCACGCTAAAGGTATTAGTTTATTTGGGCGACGAGTGACAGTGCTTCATTCCGGCGCACACTAAAGTGACTCGTTCAATTGGGTGATGAGTGAAGGTGCTATACTCTGGTGCACGCTAAGTAGACTCGTTCAATTGTGTGACGAGTGACAGTGCTTTACTCCGGCGCACGCGTAAGGAATTCGTTCAATTGGGTGACGAGTGACAGTACTATACTCCGGCGCACGCTAAATGGACTGGTTCAATGGAGTGACGAGGGAAACTGTTTTACTCTGCCGCACGCTAATTGAACTCATTCAAACGAGGTGACGAGTGACACTGCTATACTCTGTCGCATGTTCGAGGGACTCGTTTAACGGAGTGACTAGTGGCAGTGCTATACTCTGGTGCACGCAAACAAGGATTCGTTCGATTGGATGCCGAGTGACAGTGCTCTACTCTGGCGCATGCTAAAGGGACTTGTTTCATTGGGTAATGAGTGAGCTTAATCTTGATTCTTTTGGTTTTAGCCTTGAATCAAGCAATAATTCACAATTCACACGATTCTTTTTGTGATTTCTTACCCTAAACAACAAGCCCCTTTAGCTAGCACCATAGTATAGCACTGTCACTCTTCACCCCATTGAACGAGTTCCGTTTGCTTGCACCAAGTACAGCACTGTTTCTAGTCACCTATTGGAGAAGTTCCGCTTGCGTGAACCAAAGTGAAGCACTGTTTCTCGTCACCCGATTGGACCAGTTCCGCTTGTGTGCACCAGAGTAAACCACTGACGTGAATATTTATCTAATAATGTTGTTCTTGGCCAACAAAGCTATAAAACGATATTGAAAAGTGATTGTTTTTTTAGACTTGTAGTTTATGTTCAAACGAAAATACTCCAGTTGCTGTTTGGGTATTAATTCATAAAAAAGATAAAATAACACAAATCGTAAATAAAATATATGAACGAGTCCCTTGAACATGTTTATTGAATATGGATCCGACTCTTTACAATATATAATTATATGACAAAATAAAGTATGGTGAAACAAATGAATGACGCACATGGTATAATAAATTTATTTTTTAATATACAAAATAATATACATAATGATGCATGGTTAAAGTGAAAATGTGCCAAAAAATGTAAAGCTATATACCTATGTTTCAAGTGAAATATGTATACAATCATGTTAAATCCAATAATGCCTTGAGTTATGCATGCATGTTATTTACAACGTATGGTCAATAAAAGCAACGATATCTGTTTGACAGACAACTAAATCAAGCAATGACAAAATCAACTAATTGGTCTGATCACAGTGATCAGTATCTGATACAATGCTAAGTAAATTATATATCAGTGTTTAGAGCACGCCTATATATATATATACATATTATACACTAGTGTATATAATGAGCCTTTGAGATATCGAACACAAATATTGAAGTTTTGTTTGTCACTGCATTTCAAATAGGTATATATTGTACAATTAGTGTGCTATATCTGGCTGCAGATCTAAGAGAACCTACACATGTTCTTTAGATCCAGCATCTTTAGAAAATTAACCTTTTAACTCTCTCGTTGTTACAACCAATTACTTATGTCAATATCTTAATTCATTGTTTGATGACGTACATAGGTTGCATACCTCGTTGTGTATTCTTTTTAAAGTACTTCATGCTTACATTTTGTTTTGTTAACTGAGTGATATAATTATCATGAATCTGTATACATCCGATATACAAACTATTATTATACATATACATGATCGACCGTAGATTTGTAGCAAACTATAGTTCCTTTGCAAAGCTGATTTTATAACAATTTAACGATGCAAATATGCAGGAACGATCGATATGTAACAAGTTGTAGACCATATTTATCTAGGTAAGGTCTTCATGTGTAACGACTTCATCTCGTAACGGTCCATTAGCGCGGGCATTGACTTTGAGAATCCGGCATTATCGTATGGGCCGTACGGACTGTATGGAAATTCTTCTGATTGGCTCATATCATATCTCGGGAGTTTCCGTCGTCCTCCGCTGCCTTCGTTACGCCGGCTCATGTGTGACGAGCTTACTCGGGACAATCCATTGAGGTTTGTAGCCGGAAATGACTCTTGCCAAGGCACGTAACTGAAATCACAATTTACGGTGACAACGCATCACTCCACTTGATAAGCAAGAGCATTAACCATCAGTTCTTAATTATTGTTTTCGGTTGCAAAAGGGACCTATAACACATTACAGCACAGTATCTAATTATCGATATCTAGGTCGTTAGGCCTTTATCGTACGCAATTTTATCCTTGTAAATGGCCGAATGTTCGGGTTCTAAGTACTGCACATTATATTTAAGTCACACAGCCACATTTTGATCGCCAATTACATCAAAAGTATGAACATAACAACGCCAGAAGTTATACCTTTAACTTGAAACATGATTGATATTAAACATGATGTTGCAGCAATAATGTAAGTAATATATTTACATGTCTTTAGGTCTTCTGTCCCTTTTCTGGCTTCTTGAGTACATCACGATGGCAATAGCGATAAGAACCAACAGAAGCGGTAGCACAACTCCCAAACCGAGGCCTAGAATCAACGGCAGGTTGTCTAAAATGAAAATCACAAGGACATTATATTATTTTGAGGCAAACGCACTTTTTACATAACAGGTCATCATATTAAATCACTAAGCTAAGATTTTCATTGCATTGCGAATTAGTAATTAATAATGTAATCAATATTGATTGTTCGTAGTTTTTCATGTCAACAATACTTGTATATCTTACATTTCGGAATTGCAAAATCAGAATACAATCTTACCTTTTATCTCGTCTCTGAAAAAGTCGGAAAGTCATTAAAATTAAAAGCTAAACATATGGACGCGTTAGACACCGATGTATAAGGTATAGGTTTTAAGTATAAAATTTGAACTATGCAAATTGCATGTGTTGAATGCTGTAAACAATAATAAAAAAATACCGAGGGATTATTGTCAGATATAAACAGGGAAAACCCATAAGCGTATATCAAACGTACCAAGGAGTTACCACCAGTTATAAACAATGGAAGCCATTTACTCATATTCAAAGAACCATGAAGTTAACGTCAGTTATAAATAATGAAAGCTCATCGGTGTAAATTAGTCTAACATTTAACCAATGTCCCGTTTAAGGACCGAACGGATCAAGGCTAAAATTTAATAAATCACGAGACAAACACATTTAATGCAATGAATACATCGTTATAGCTGACGTTTGGGTAAACTTCCTGGCTAGAAAACTTCAAAGATGTTTGACACCGGTTTGCCGGCATTAAATCTCAAACTTGCCTCACCATTTATAAATACAACATTCCTGCAAAATTAAACATATAAGCCTCACCAGATGCAACATGTCCAATCAAAGAATGACGCATAAACAGCAATCATCAAACCGTTATCATAGTATTTCCACAGATAATGTTAGAGTTTCAAATTTTTCGACAACAAACCTGCATCTTGGGGACCCATTTTCTACGACACAGATCTGTCCACTTGGACACTGACTGATTGTGGTAAATACCTCACACAGTTTCTCGTTGTAAGTTCCACTAGTGGATGTTTGGGTTACTGAAAATAAAGAGTGTTGCATGTTGTGTGATTTACAGAGAAAACATTGCATCATCATTAAAAAATATTTGACTATATAGTGTCTATTTACTAATTTAGGTTTTACCAAGTATGACGTATGTTATCATTTGTACTTTTATGAAAGCACCAACAAATAAGCTAACTTACAGTTCCTATCACCAATTGTAATCTCGTCCAACTGCAAAGCCTCGTTGCCAAATATAACATTACGCCCTTCTCTTAGGTCCTCAAGCTCCACGCTTAAACTTGCTTTATCAGCGTTGTTGTTGTCAATGGCAATTATTGCATCGATAATATAGGAACCACACCTATGAGGAATTAACAAATTTGTTTGAGCTATTTTTTCTAAAACTACCAAAACAAAACTAAAAAAAATCCAACACGAGGTTTAAATGTTTATTTTTGGTAAAGAGACGTAAACGGGCAATATGACGTCATTTAACTCAGTTACGCCCAAACGAATGGCGGGACACATGTTGTGACACTTTTAGAAGGTCACATATATTTTCAAACCAATTATGGATTATTTTTCATGTCAAACGTATTTCACATGAGGCCAAATATTTTATTAAACACAGGTTGTCGTTGTTTATGAGATCTGAATGCCTCATTCTAATTGAATGGAACTGTAAAGAAAAATGGCATCAATATTGTATTATGTCGCAAGGCAACGAAGACACAAGCAAACTTTTAACACACTTTCACACCACATATATTGGTACTCCATGTCGGATCTTGGCATGGTGAGGGTTTAAATGGTTTGCGAAATATCAACACAAAACAAGGGATGACAACAATCCAGAATCCTGTTTCAGGATACAATGATATATACAACAACAAACAAGAGGAAACAACAAAGTAGAGTTCTCGTTTAAAGAGACAAGGATCAACACAACACACAACAAGGGAATCCAACGACCTAGCAGTCTCATTCTGGAGGTATAAAACTACTCTCAACGTATTCCATATAAACAAAAAATGCATTACCACTTGACTATTCTCTGAGCTATGTACAGAGATTGGGCATGATTGGGCATACACGATTCGAAACAACTCCTATGAAATACAGCAGAATAAAAACAATCAGCTAAGTCGTTTTTGTTATAGATTGGACAAAGTCGTTGGTAGACAAACGTTAAATCCTGGGCTTGATTACACATACACGAATCATAACAACTCTTACGAAATACAGCGGAACAAAAACATCACCGTTTTTGGTATTAATTGGACAAAGTTATTGCTAGACAAACGTTCAATCCACAACTTTCTTTGCCTAATAATGTGTTTTTTTTATGTTGCCAGCATCTTTGTCTGGCTGGATTCATTTTCAACATCAATGGTAATAGTTTTGCCAAAGTCCCGTGTTAGCATGGCGACTCTTACGCATCCGCTGCGTTCGAAGATAGGAAAGCTAAAGCGTTGACAATATTGACATGACAAACAGACGAGCTTAAGTTTAATATCTTAATATAATGTAGGTATTACCTTCATATTCTAGTCTTAAAAAGGTGAAAAAGCTACCATAAGCATGGCCATGAATTTGATTTGATTTACCTAATGTCCGTGATGATAAAATTCTTCCCTGTTGGGGCGCTCTTGGATAGCTGAAATACAATTGTCAAATTGTTGTGATCAAATATTTTCAACAAACACATTGGTTTTAGAGGTAAACAAATACACCATACACATTATACACATAACTGAAGATAACGGATGCTAAACACTATATATACAATGAGAGCAGCAACGTAAGGCTGAGTACCGTTCATCATCTATGTATAAAACGGAAGTTATGCATTTTGCACTCTTTATGCAGCGAAACATGACAGGACCATAATGATACATTTAAGATATCTGTGAAAGGGTGTGTGCAGAGAAACAATCTGCAAATATTATACTGCAAATGTGTTTTAGCATTGAATGATTGCAAGAAACCATTCTTGGTTTATATAGGTAGATTAAGGTTTATCTTAATTATCATAAATGTTATTTTGGTTTTGCATATAAATGTGCGAGCATTTTCCTTACACCTGATACCAACACTGTATAGGTTTCAAAGAGTTATACCAGTCGAGCGATCGATCTCTGAGTTAATGTTTTGGCCAGTGAATTGGACACAGGTGTTCTAGTGCACTGTTAGGCAGACTTTAAAAATAATCTGAATTTGAATACCTTTTTGTTGAATCTTATACCACGACATAAAGTCAGGACCTGATAGCCTAACTAAGATTGCTTGACTAGCAGGAACTGAATGCAACATTCAATTAACTGTGTTCCCTCTCCCCTGCTTCTTGAATAATATTTACCATTTGTTTAGCTTTTGACTCCACTATTTTGTATTTCGATGGAACTTTTAGATCATCGTCTGTGCACCCTTTACTTGCATTGGGAGTGATTTTAACCGAAACGGGCACCACATATTGGCTCGAATTTGCTATAATAAAATTAATTGGCATGGTATTATTGGTTTAAAATGATATTCGATCAAAATCAAATACATAAAATAAGTATGCGTACTTCGAATCAGAAATACTAATGGCAACGGATCGATACCAGTACCTTATTTCAATGTTTCGTTGTTACAATTTAATCAAGTAATGTATAAAATTATTTTCAATAAAATAATTCAAGTCACAAAATAATTTAACATTTATTATTTACGATATACCGAAATGTGTATCTAGGCACTGTTAGTGCAAACAGGCAAAGTCAAGTGGCTGACATTATTTTGACATCCTATGAATGATATGATAGACTTTCAGTACATTTCATTAATTCATATTTTGTATAAATATAAATTATTTTTCGAAAATTCATAAATAGTAACCTTTCAAAATTTAAGTTGCTATTGTATAGAATGCGATAACGTTATTATAAAGCAATACTGAAGTTAGATCAAAAGAACATGATTGTATACAATAATTTATTATGACTTTGAAAATACCTTACATTATTTTGGAAGGTTTTATAAAAATATTCATTCGACTACATATGTCAGCAATAAGTTGTCATTTTCAGTTCAAAGGCATTAATTAAGAACTGTAACAAAATAACATACTTGTGAAGGGAGGAGGAGTCGTGTCTGAAATTATATAATAATACACATGTTACTATATTTAGTATTTTTTACTATATAAATTCGTTCCCGCAATAATGTTTAGCGTTTCCACCCGTCATATTATCCCGGCACTTGAGGGGATTATGACATAATTGCCCATGGAAGAGAAGCACGCGCACAATAACGTCTGTTCAAAACAAGTTCAAATCAATGACAAATAACAAAACATATGTATTATAAATGATAATACATGGTCGACCATGGTTTTTAGTTGATAATTGCCCTAGTGAAAATAAATTATCCTAGGGTAAAAGCCCTCTTGCAATTGTTCTTCCTACTGGGCCAATTATCAACCAAAAGCCATGGTGAACCATGTATTATTTTATAAATAATACATTTCAATGAGATAAAACTTAAAGCCCATGTTCAAAATCTATAATAATTAAAGCATATAAGACTGACATTGCACCAATAAAAAATAATGCATTCATTCATTGGTTCTAAATGTTCAAACCTTTGACAGTCCGTGACTCTATCCGGATGATTTGTTTTCAGTCATCATATAGTTAAACTGACCAGTGGTAACAAACAAATCATCTGAATTAAAGTTTACAGTAGCTTCACCAACCACATGAGTAGAGTAGCGATGTCTTACAAATACACATTACAAATAAGCCCAACTTTTTAAACATTGTTGAACATTGGCAATAATTTCATACCTTTCGTACAAACGGCTGTGTCAACTGTGCGCGAATAACCTCGTTCACAAACACAGTTAAAGCTTCCAATGCTGTTCTCGCAAACTTCCTTTTTTGTGCTGTCACAAACTGAGGCGGAGATCTGAATAATACAGTATAATTTAACAGAAAGCGTTTGTATGCAATCACATATAAGAATCTGCTCCTCGGATCAATTTGGAACCAACCGGCGGTGAACACAAAACTTACAAGCGAAGACATATTGATTATAATACTAAGCAGTCTAGCTTACGTTTCCACAGAAGAAACAAGTACTTGTATTCAACGTCAAAGATGAGAGAATGTGCCTGGCAGGGACCTACAATCTTCAATGTGTGAGTTGGACACTTGCCATTTACTACTCTAACCCATTACTTAGGTATGAACGGACATATGAAATGACACTCACATACTCGCCGAATGGAGCAGACAGGCGAGGGCGATTGTAATAGGGTCATTATGTGTGTTATTAAACTCAAACTCGACCATTATTCACACTTTATTCATGAAGTGTCCACTTGTTAGAGATCCACGACCCTAGCATTTAGAGCAATTGGTAGAGAAATAAAACTTGAACTATTTGGGTTTGGGTCCAATTATATCCACAAAAACGGCACTTCTGTAAGGTAAATGTTTACGGACAAAAGGTGTCAATTTAACACTTCAAAATTCAGAAATAGTCAAATTATTTGAAATGTATGACATGTCATGCATACAGTACATTTAACTTGTATATATTTTATATATTTTGTTACATATATAGGTGTTAATTTTATTACTGTTGTACACTTTAATTAGACTCAAAGTCTTCTAAAACAATCGTATTTCGTCTCACTAATAAGCTTTAATATTGAACATATTTTCACTTACTAAATACAAAGTCAATTTTAAGCCATCGACGTTTTGTTCTTAGCTTACAGACACCGACATGTTAGTTATTTAGGAATCATTCCTGATATTATATCTATGAACATAATGGTTAAAAGTGAGAAATACAGAAATGAAATTTGAAACGCACCATTTTGAACACTAACTACAGGTGGTCTACACTGTTACGATGTTTCTTAATGGCTAAATCTGTAAAACAAACCTTTATCTAATACGGTAAATACTTCTTACGATGTTCTTCAATACTCAAATCATCCATATTATTTACTGAATGCCCCAAGTAAATTCTAACACACAAACAGAGACGCATTCCCCTAACTAGATCATTTAGGCACTTACAGTACATTCGTCAACGTCAAGACTACAGTCCATGCCCGTCCAAGTAGCAGCACAGAGGCAGTGACCTGTCGAAATATTGCAGGTCTGAGTGGCCACCGGGTCCGCCAGATAGGATGCGTTACAATTACATGTATGCTCGCAATTGCGGCCGTACATGTTTCCGCCGCAAGCTGAAATACGGTAAGCCTGATTAAAACAATTCGAAACTATCCCGACATGACCTGCAGCAAATATAGCAAAGATCTTGATGAAAAACGAAAGGATCAAGGCTTCGCAGACAAGTAATGATCGAAGTAAACAAACAAAGCATAATATACACGCTGACACATACTAATTATTATTTTCCAATACAATTTGTGAGCCATGTTACTAGACGTAGAATGAGATTAACTGCAGTAATTGTTTTCGAAATTAATTTGATTGAAACGTTGAACTGGAGATGAAAAAAAAACAGTTCTACTTTTGGTTTTATTGTGTCGCCTGAATAAACGTTATATAGTAATTACTTTTGTCGCCGAGAGCTAAATATTGTGCAAACGTATTTTCTAATCAGAATTAAACTAAATTACTGGCAACATGTCTGAACCAAGTTCAATCGTAAATATCACCAAAGTAACACACAAGTTCTCTTCCGCTGAATATTTAATATAAAGTTGGTTTATAACTTGTGCAGACATTAACTGAAGTACTGCTTCAAAAAAAATGAAAGCTGATGACAGTGTTAGATTAAATGTTTCGATCAAGATATATATGCAAATGATTTACTCCACTTACGCTAGAGGTATATTAGTCCCCTTTTACAGGAGAAATAATGCTAGATGCGGATGCCTGGTAACCTGTTTGATAAGGTAGAAGTTGAAAGCGTAACTGGTGATTAACATATCGAATTGATGACCGATGCAAGACTTTAAATACAGTAATTGCAGTTTGTGTCTTTGTTGTATATTTCAACTGAAAGCAGACGCAACCAGACTTTATTTCAATATTCAGTCGTTCAATGTCGGAAGGCTTCTTCGTATATATTTAAAAATACAATGTTAACCTGTTTATGCACGTAAAAGCCTTTCTAATGACACCAGTACATATTATGGCAATAGGCATACACAATCCCATAAATATATAATTGTACAAAGTAAGATCAAACTTGATTACATTTAGAGGAAGGATACAGACTCGGCCTAGTTGGATCGTGACTTAAGCGTCTTAAGTACACCTGGATTATACTCCTTTTACAGCTGTCTTACGTATTAAGGCGTACAATATTTAGACAAAGTTGTAAATAAAATTAAGCATTTGTTTCAAACCATTTTGAGATATATCACATGGAAGCTGGTTTAAGGGTTGACATGAGCTTACATTGATTGGTTTAATAAATTACATTTTGGAATGATGCTTTCTTGACTTTGATATGTTTCATTAGTTATACAGTATTACTTATTCCAAGCAAGTTACCTCGACGTCATGATCAATGCTCCACCGACTGTCAAGTCTTGCTCAATCGAAGCAGATTAGATCGACGTCATGTGAATAGACTCACCGATTGTACAGTCATGATTATTTCAAGCAGGTAAGATCGACGTCATGTTAAATGTTTCACTGACTGTAAAATTATGTTTCTTTCAGGCAAGTTATCTCGACGCCATGGAAATCTTTCAACGATTGTAAAGTTAAAACTATTTCAAACAGGTAAGCTCGACGTCATGTCAAATGACTCACCGACTGTACAGTTGTGAATATTCCAAGCGGATTAGCTTGGCTTTATAGAGTCGCGATCTATAGGGATACATATTTACAGTTTGCCAACTTGACAAGGATTTATGGATCAGTTTTAAGTTTGAAAAAAAAGAATATTTATTTATGACACATTTTTTTCAACTTTTCTTAAGCTTCGTTGTAAGGGAACTATGGCTTATTGGCCGCCATTCGGGTGTTGGGAGTACTTGTTTTATTTAATCTTTAACATATTTTGGCTCTTTGACGCTTTCTTGATTCAATATGTTTCTTCTTTTCTTTTCGGTGTTTTATGAAGCTTTATAGAAATAACAGGAGTAAAAAAATAATTTTAATACTTTCACTGCAAAGTTAGGAGTGTTAATACTAACATGAAGAACTACTTTTTAAATCAAGTGTAATTACTTCTCTTTGATAAAAACTGCATACGTCACTATTGAACCTGTAAATTATGTCAAAATAATAATTTGATCTTAAATATGCATTGGTATAAAATAAGACTTTTTCTAAAACAATACACAACAAAACGTTTAATAGGTTATGGAAATAATAAATATAAATACCCCACCAAACATCATATCAAAAAAACGAAGTGTGGTCTTTATCCCACTTTAGACTGATATTTACCAACAACGATGATTTCATATATATATATATATGTATTAGGAAACAAACCCTAAAAACTTGTCAACATTTGTTTTTCTAACACGTTCGACCTTTCAAATATTCATAAAGTAATTGGTGACCAATGATATGTGGTCCAATTGTTTATGCTGTCTTCAATTGAAAACAATCGTGCACTTACTGTTATAATTAGGGTCCTAACTTCAGCAAAAAGTGCATTCATAAATGGTATTAAAATATTTGCACTCAAACATGAGAGAATAATTAACAATAAAAGAACTTTTGGATAACTTCACGCGCCAGCCTAGGAAAGACAGTCTACGAACCAGCGATCAAAACGTTTCGTTAGGGGTTTGCAAAGGGTAATTCAAGAATGGGGTTATTCAGAGAAAAAAAACCCAAAAATATCTCTGAAAATTAGCATAAATTAAAAAGAAAATATGTTGATTTCAGAGTAAGATCGTATTTCTTTTCACTAGTGATCATAGAAAAACTATACCATTACCAACAAATAAACATAATATAGCAATTCGTGTCACACCTTCTTATTTTCATTACGTTGAAACTTATGCTTACCCTTATTCCAATTTTGATAAAAAATACATATTCAACTTGAACCTATTTAGCTGCGTCTTTGGTTTGGTGCATGAAGATCTGTATTGTAGCTCATTAAGTGCGCAATACGCAATATATTGCCTCTTGTTTGAACACATATTCACAAAATTTCTCAAAGAAGAATTAATTATTCGATATCAATAAGTGTTCAGGATATAGAATATCCCTGTGGCAGGAAGATTGAAAGAAAATGTAACTTCAACAATGGCAGTGCCTGCTGGCAGTGAAAAACCGTATTATACTGTTTCGTCTGCAAAAGTAGGTATTTCCATTTGACATACTTTCGTAGGCAAGTTCACTAAATACTTACCATTTGTACAGTTTGCCCCTTCCCATCCATGAGAGCAGTTACACTTGAAGCTGTTAATACCGTCCACACAGTCACCGTCGTTACCACAAACTATTCCAACACAGTCGTCAATGTCTGTGCAAAGAACCAAAGAGAAATCATTTGTACAAGACGGCGTAGCTTATGTTTACAAGAAAAGCACATCTTTATCACCATTTCACTTTCCAAACATTAAACATTTTTGAAATATAAATACTGTGAACTCATATATTTCCTTGGAAAATATATTTTTCTAGGATTTCGTTGGTTGGCGTATCCACGAATTTAAGATCCCTAGAAAAATTTGACCTTTAATTTCGAAATCATGCTGTCAATGTAAAACGGTATGCATGTATTCACAGAATAAACATGGACGTGGTATACAACTTGTAAGTACTTAAGTCATTTCTTTATTTATTATCTTTAAATTACCGATCAAGCAATGATTGACATGGATATCTGCGCATAGTAGCATATTGTCAAGTTGTAGTGTCATAAAGTGCGTGACGTAGATGATACATACCACAAGATCGGCGAATGTTGTATTCGCAGACGATAGTCGATCGCAGTTTCGATTATTTATTTTTTTCAAAAAAGAAAATCCACAAAGTTAGGAACCCACGAAATCATTTCCTTCGAAAACTACGAGATTTCAAGCCCACGAATATATATGATTTCATAGTATTAAGGTTTATGGTAAAAATCTGATTCCGAAGCGGTTATTTCTTTACAGAAAAAAGGTGAAGATGCAAGTCGCCGCTGACCATATAAATGAACTCTAAGTAGTTTTAAGATTTAATACTCACTAGTATTACATAACTCGCCATTCCATCCACGTTTGCACACACAGCTGAAGTTGTTGAGAAGGGGGAGACAGGTCTGTGCATTGTCGCCACATGGGTTCGAATCACACTCATTTACTTCACCTTTGGAAATATATAGACATAATTATTATAAATCACGGCCTTGTGGTCAACTGATCTAATCAACCGCATGTTTTAACACGTTACTCGTTCAAATTTGAGTCTAGATCAGTTGTGGACGTGGAAAGTGGCTCATCGCAAGACAATCGTTAATGTAAATAATTATATCGGTTTATGGAAATGAGACGTCAAATGATTTTGCAGAGATATTGCAATATGATATTGTATGTGAATAGGTCCGTTGACGGTTGGTACATATTTCTTATTTTTCGTCATATAAGTGTGAGCAAGTATTGTCAAGTATGACGTGGTGATTTCCTTATTAAAACCCCTCTCAATTAAAGGAGAATCCGCTGGACTTATGAGACATCTTTACTCCTCATTCATATCGTTTATTTCTTGCTCTAAAATAACGCGTATTTTAAGTATTGATTCATTGATTGAAAACTTACTTTAACGGACATAACTCTTGAAATATTAATTATGAATATGTATAATGCTGAAAGAGAATACATGTAGTTTAATTTTTTACTGGACATATAATGTTGTGTAATACGAATAATTTCCTCGCTATAAATGTTGAAGTTAAAAATAATTGTGATCGCAGTCTAGTGTCACTAAAATTTTGCACAGTGTATATAATACGCGAGATATAAACGCAATGTTCATATATCCCAGTACATATGGGTTTATCAGTAACTGTTATAAAACTAGCTAATTGGTTAAAAAATCATCAATATACATTATAATTTCTAAGGTCATGACAGACAGTTTTGGTTACAGTTTGGTGTCACTCAGCCTTTCAATGCTTTAAGAGCTTATATGATATGTGCTAATGTTATACAACGCGTTATATGTGTGTTTTCTCCTAATTTTGCAAGACTGTAATTTTCTTTTTCATAAAGACAACCCTGCTCATTGGCCAAAAAAAAATAACTGAAGAAATCCCCATGTATTTAAGCTACCAACTATGTTACATATTTAAACTGATGCCTAAAATGGACATGTGCATAGCTTGCCTAAAAGTTCGTATTTTAAGTCAAACTGTAACATCTTAAAGAGTCAACAATGCTAGTATGATTCAAGTTGATATGAAACTGCTGCTAGAAATATGAACCGCAGACATAAACTCAATGAAATTCATAAAACAGTACTCTATAAGATTACTGTAAATTTGCAGTTTAAGCTTCACTAAAATATCGGAAACATTCACAAACACATATAGCATGCAGCGGACTAACAAATTGCTGGGAGGTTGGAAATACTCCTTTGATACACGTGAAAACAACATAAAAAATATTGATCGTTTATTATTAACTCTATTTATTCTGAAACAAGTTTTAAGACTCCACTACAAAATTATATTTATACATCTTTTAGAAATTAATACCGGATTATAGCCCAAAGTATCTGTGCGGAACACACAAGCACACATTTATTAGCTGTTTGTCAATCTAAAAGGGATACCAGATTTTTAACAATTTTAAGTCAGACCAGTATCTATCAACTTTGTTGTTCCTATTCACCGAACGCTCACCGTCAGAAACTGTCACCATCGCCGTTACATTTGCGCTGTTTGGAGGCTGTCCTCCATCTGTTGCTGATACAGTCAAAGTGTAGGCTTGCAACAAGGGCTCTAACATTAGGGTAATCTCCCCTGTAGAGGCGTCAATAGCGAACACTCCTTGGTCGTCACCCGCTAGAAATTGCATGAACTTTATTTAGATATTGTTTTAAAAAGAGTCATTTTATATAATCAAATGTAACCATGACCGGTATAGGTCTATTTCCCCTACATTTCACATTCTGATTATTGATATAGATATATTGAGGGATATATGACATTTCTGTCCGTCTAAATATGTTATCTAGTGAGGTGATAGTTTTTGAAAAGATTTTGTTATCTTACTATTAACTTTCATTAAATTCTACTAGATAAATGAATGAAAACAAATTCCAAGATAATTGTTTATATTCACCTGCAATGGTATAAGTCACGGTCTTAAACTGCGTTGTGACGTCTTTATCTTCGGCCGTTACAGTTAAAACCTCTGTACCTAAAATAAAAAAAATCAAGCAATTAAGATATATGAAAATACATGTATATAACATATAAAAGAAGCTTATTGATGCAATAAATTCGGTGCGCAATGACTAGATCTATCCAATTACTGCGTACTTAAGCTTATTTTAATAATTATTTCAAACGTTATGTTTATGCGTTGGTACGTACCAATGTCGTGATTCTCTTCAATTTCCATACTATAGGAACCCTCTGAAAACTCTGGAGAGTTGTCGTTCACATCCAAAATATGTATCGTCAATTTAGAACTTTGTGTTGTGTATTTGCCATCCGATACACTAAAAATAAGTATTTGCTAAACATTATACCAAGCTGGTCTTCTTAACTTTCTATTATCTTGTTCTATTTCTTACCATTACGCTTCAAGTCATCCACAATATCATTTTTTAATTATCTTTGCAATTAAAAAAAATCTCAGAACCAAACCTTCGTGCTTAATAGCCTCTCATAAATCAGAATTTACTAACCTAAAAACTACTGTATGCGACTGCATAGTGTCAGCATCTAGTGTTTCGCCAATTGTCAAATTGTTTCCATCAAGAGTAAATGCATTCGAAGAACGTTCGACCACTGCGTAACTAAGGGTTGGAGGGCTAGGAAGGTTGTCCGGGTCAATTGCTAGAACTTCAAACACTGTTGTTCCAACCGTTGCGTTTTCATAGATTTCAACAGTTTTAGCTACGTAAAGTTCACTGAGTCTTGGACCTGAAAGTGAAGTTAAAAAAATATGAATAAAACGACTTATCAATGGAAATAAACTTGTGAATGTTTCCCCTGACGTAAAGATGACATTTTATGTCTATGAATAAGTAAAAGCTATTTTAAATGACATTGAAAACAAACAACATACATTTTATCAGGTTCGCTGCCGAAATCACATTTACAAATTTGAGCCTTCCAAAGCCAAAAGTAGGTGGGTAAGGCCAAAAATTAAAACGTTTCAAACGTTCATGTCTTATTTAGATTCGAGAAATATTCCTTTAAGGGAGTAAAAAATTAATCCTATGTGACATGTGTAGGGTAAAAATTAATTGAACAAATATTACAAAAAAAGATTTTATTAAATTTTGGACCAAACAGCATTCTTTCGTAAAAGTCTGCTATTTTGATACAAAAACATATTCATTTTGTATAATGACTTTTTCGGAAAAAATGCAAATGATTTTATTAGAAATCGAATAAAATCTTCATTCGTAAAATTGCTCAACTCCTCATTTTAGCTACAATTGTTATAACGGATATTATAAGTATCTATCATGTGTTTCCAGTACGGATAAAAAAAATCCGACCCGAGGGCACGTGCGTAAGCCGGTTACGAGGCTTGCCGAGTTACCGCCACGCAGCGTACCCGAGGGTCGGAATTTCCGATCCGGACCGGAAAAACATGATTAATATTTTTTCTTGCATATCTAAATTTATCAATTTGTGGAAAAATGACGTTGAAAACGAACTTTTGTACAAATACACCAAAAAGCGCGTGCGACGTTGTTTACTGACGACATAGAGCGCAGTAATTTTGAATAACTAAAAATAGCGTTTTTCTACGATTATTTATTTTCAATTTTAAATAAAAGTACAACAAACATATATATTTGATTGCGCTTTATTGAAAAGGCATAATATTTTTTTCATAAACCATACAATAAATGAAATAAGAAGTGGCGCGTTGTTGCGCGTGACTCATCTCACATGGGGTGTGTAAGATGTTTTTTCCAGCACTGGTCACATGACCGGAAACACACGTCCGGTATGCAAGAATTGTATTATACTTGCTAAATATTGAACCTAAAAACTAAATGAAAAAAGATTTATTTTAAACATCTCATTTGTTGGTCCTTCAAATATCTTTAATTTTCTTGATGACAGAAATAGTTTAACATATATCAGAATTTGTATGCATATCCTTTCCGACTCGAATACCTCATGATTAAAAAATTAATAGCAATTTAAACAAGATTGAAAGTCAGCCATCCAGAATAATGAACAGCGTAATAAAAATGCTATAACGAGATTTTAATTCCGTCTGTTAACGTTCCAATACTGAGTTTTGCGGTTATATTAATTCTTAATTATACTCTTTAATAAACCGAACCTAATTTAGTCAGTTAACATGTGCAGTAGATATGTTTATGGGATGGTTTAGTCACCCATGAGCCAAGACTGACGGTTATCCTCTGGCCATCTATCAATCTGCAATCAACGACAACCACGGTCGCTTTAAGTCACGAACTTTGTATGAATGAAACAACAAAGACATGACGGCAAAGATATGAAGACAACAATTAAAAAAATACCGCCTTGGAACGGTCAATGAAACCCAAGTCCACTGGAACACGAGTCAACTTAAAACTAGTTTATATAGCCAAAACTTAATACTTGTCCAACATTTATCAATCTACAAAAATCAAACTTTGAATAATACAATTAAAACTACAGGGACAGGCGCAGAAGCTGAAAATTCAAATATAAGCCTTGCAAAGCCCTAGCCAGGTCTTAGCCTAATTAGGGCCAGAAGCAACTTCAAACAATGAAGATATAAACTGATTAGTACTTTTAAGTACTCAACCAATGAAAGCAAACAACATCTACGTCAGGAGCAACAGTGCTTACTCGTAAAAGAATACGAAGGTCATTGGAAGACAGCCATCTGACACCGGCACGCCTTAGCAAATTCAAGGTGAATAACTATGTCTTCATCAAGTCTAATATTTAATGCACCATCTAACAGACAATGAAGAAATAACAAATTCATGTGCTGTCGAATATTCTTCGATGTATAATTGTATATCGAAATCCTTACAAATAACCTCTTATATCTGACACGGCATTTATTCACTCGGCAACTAATCGCCACTGAGTTGTGTCAAATGTTGCCAGGTCATGGACAGTCCGTATGCCGACCACTCGTGCATTTGTCGCGAACTTATTGACAACCTATCGACAATTCATACAATGGCTATAATCAACAACTTACTGGAGTCTAGTGGCCAACTTGATTTACATTTCATATCTTGATTACTTTGGGCGTTAAAATGATTTAGTTATCTATAGCAGCAGGGACACTACAAATATAAAACTGCGTAAATTGAATAATAAATTGCATTTTAAAAATAATACAATTTCATAATTACGTTCTGGAAGCTTAAAGATACGCTTTGAACATTTTGTATAGATTTTTTTTTCTATCAGGTAGGCTGTAAACACTTAAGTGTCGTGTCGTTGAAAGGGGTAGACATTCTTTATGTTACATAATCTTTTCAGATTATGTTTGTATGGTAAATTAGTAAAAACGCATATAATATCAGCTTTCATATTAATATTGTGAAATCATTATTCATGCATCCCTTGTGTAACTAGGTGAACAATATATATTTACAAACATAATTTGTTTTCATTATGATTCGTATGGTCGCTTAAATATTGTTCAAAAGATTCTACATATAATTGCAATGTCTTGACATCCTTGAGGTATGAGGTTTATGTTTGAAAATACTTAGTATCTGCGTACGTTATGCGTAATATGATTTATATCAACACAATTAAGGCCTAAGAAATAGATGTATACCCTGTTTTATTATATGCCGATACATTTCGTTTCCATATTTGTAAGTGAAAGTTTTCCGTTCCCGTGTCGGTAGAATATCTATTCCCCTCAATGACATCCTTTTTGAGGAACGTGTTTTTGTTCAAGGCACTAAACCATTAATGCGACTGATATGTGACGTCAAAGCCGAAATTTAGGAAATAGTCGTGTTGTATCAGAGTGTATGTTCGTGGTAAAACATTCAAATATGTCATTAATACATGAAAGGAATATCAGGAGGCATATATTAAAGGAATATTACATCCGAACGCTTTTCCTAGTGCACAGGAAACGTCTTAATAAACATTACATGATGTCGATAGTTTACACACCGAAGCGACCTTAAGACATGCCGTCCAAATCTGAACTATCATAATATCTTCTATATATTAGCAATAAACAATCGTAGTCGCTCAGACTTTACACAGTGAATATAACTAGCTTGCTCTAGCTTTTGATATATATTCTGTTCAAACTCGCTATGTCTCAAAAACATATATAAAAATATAGTTCAAACCTCACCGGATTCTACTGTCACTAAAACTGTTGCCGTTGCTGAATTACGATCAGTGCCACTACCATCGGTTGCAACAACTTCAAACGTGTAGTTGATTGTGCTGGTGTAATTCAAACTCTCTTCAGACTTCACGACTATATCAAAGTTCAGCATTTCGAACGGAACATTAAATGCACCTGGGATATATGCGGCAATGTTATTGAAAGCTTGCGACCGGTCGTCGTCCATTATAATCAATGTGAGGATAAAATCACCTGAAAATAGCAAATGAAATTATTACGTTCTCAAAAATCGCATTCCCTACGGCGAAAGAAAACAAGCTAGGCAATAGCGATAATAACTGACCAAATAGTTTCACATATTAAGCCTGTACCAAGGGCAAAACAAGCTCAGTGATAACGATATGACTACTGACTGATTTACGTTTGGTATCACATTTAAAGCTTGTATCAACGGCAAACCAAGGTTTGTGATAGAGGTATGCATTTAACATTTGGTATCATGTTTGAAACTTGTAATAACGGCAACCAAGGTCTGTGATAGAGGTATGAATTTAACATTTGGTATCATGTTTAAAGCCTGTAATAATGGCAAACCAAGGTCTGTGATAGAGGTATGAATTTAACATTTGGTATCATGTTTAAAACTTGTAATAACGGCAACCAAGGTCTGTGATAGAGGTATGAATTTAACATTTGGTATCATATTTAAAGCTTATAATAACGGCAAACCAAGGTCCGTGATATCAACTCGACATCTAATTTCACAGTTTGGAGAAAAATATTTTGCAATAAAATGTTGTATAGTATCAGGTTTAGAATGTTTGTTAAAACGTATTGCAGTGAGCGAAAAATGATGGGAGTACTGGACAGGATCAAAATTGGTCAAATTCATCAAACAAACCTGTTGAAGCTTTTTCATAGACGGTGGTATTATATGTTGTCTGACTAAACTTTGGTGAGTTGTCGTTCACGTCCTTTATATTCAACGTGAAAACTAAATCATCGGAATATTTCCCATCGGTGACACTGTGAAAGAGTAACTTTGTCAAGTAAAGTTGTTAAAAGTCTCAGTTTAAAGGGTAATTTGATAATTTGTTGTTCAATCTTTAAAGACGGCAATTGAATTCGTACGTTTTTTTTAAATGAAAATGTTTGGTAATACTGGCAAACCATGTCATACAAAATAACAGGTATCTTGTCGATTTTATCTGTTTAGGGTAAAGTTTAAAACATTGTGGATGCCAGGCAATGAACTAAGAAGACACAAATTTCGACTGTTCTCGATCTAAAACAGTTTCATCTGTTTATCAAAACAAACATAAAATCTACGAAAAGCCTTAATCTGAAAGCTTATGTTTTGAAGTAGTTAATTTTCTTGTCTCTATAAATTAAATAGAAATAATGCTTTCACTAATGTGTGGCAATTTATAAAGCAAGAACGACAACAACATATTTATACTTGACTGTTAGTTCTACGCTCTCTGGTGCACCTTCAGGATCAACATCGAACGTAGAAGAATTAACGCTGGTGGAAGTTTTCAAAACCCCATCCTCAACTACAAACCGAGGGTCCTGTCAAACGAGGAAATATGGGTCAGAGTATTTAAAATTCAAGCTACTCTCCCCGTTAGTTCAATTGCCAATCTACCTTCAAACAACTACCAGTATGTGTATACAAAGTGATAAAGTACGTCATATATGCTACGTCGGAAGGCAATATTTTACTTAAAATGAAGATTTAAAACAAAGATAACTTTTCATTGACTTCAATGCTGTTTATGTCGCTTAAAGATTCCCTTCTTCGTTTTTTTTACCGGAGTTTGATAAAGTGATTAGATTAATCAAGCACTTAGACTAATCTGTTTTCAAAGTAATGTTTTGACAGTGCTCCGTCAGACGGCCGTATTGTGAAAAGGTTTGTCGAAGTGTTTTAAGAAACTAAACTCTCAATCAAACATTGGTAAAATACCAAATGCGGGGCTCCGTAAGCGGCGGTAGACTGCGCTTTGATGAATTTAAAAGGTGAAGAAAAAGATATCTTTGTTTAAAGTCTTCATTCGAAGCAAACTGTTGTCTTCCGACGTGGCATTTATGACGCAATTTGTCACTTAGTATACACACACTGACTACTGTGTTGGAACGTAGTGAAAAGGAAAACTAGTAGCTTAGAGTTTAAAAGTATAAGTTTGATCACTAGGTTGGAGGTTGATCACAAGTATCGAGTTTATTCATTATGTTGAGGTTTGATCACTGGGCTTTGATAATATACCAAAACGAATGAGTACGGGTGATAAACTTATGACATCATATATGTAAATTGCAATTCAAAACTATCAGCATTGTTACTTATGAAAGGCCGATAGGTGTTACCATTGGCTAAATGTAGGTTATATTCTATGAAGGACAAATGCTCGATGATCTTCACCATCAGATTATTTATACGAGTATTTATATGGCAAACCCGGTAAGTTCGGACATGTCAGGCTCCAGTTATGGAATGAATACACAACTTTCAATGTGTTTTGTACAGAAAACAATGAACTCAACCTATGTATTTAAACCCCCAACAACCGATCAGACTATCGGATGTAAATAAGCTTGAAAAGAGGGGTGGCTTATCAGTTAGGATCAGTACCTGTGGTGAAGTATTTATAGCTCAAGAATGTAAACAAAAATAGCCCAAATCGGATCATGAGTGAGTAGCTACTTTGTTGAAAAGCTTACAGATGTTGTAAAATAACTGATATATAGGGGATCAATTAACAAATTATATAACAAAGTGTTAACAACTTTGGCCTAGAAATGTTCCAAATTGTGAAGTCTTTAGCCCTGACCAACTGACCCATGCCAATAGGAACAGTTCATACATTAAATGGGTGGTATATCTTTCAAAATAAAATTGCATTTTAATATTAAGTGTTTTAATTGCTTTAAAACGCAACACTCAAATCTACAATCTATGTTCTTGAACATTTTCAAGGAATTGTTAATTCATATTTACACATTTTTTCATAATTACTCTAAAAACTAACTTGTGTATAAGCGACCTACCCTATTATATTTCAATAGGAAAGTATATTTCTGGTGGGATGATTTTGGCTCCATTTTATTGCTCTCACAGTCATTCTTTTGTATAACATCACATTGAATATAGATGAAAATTTAGCAGTTTGATCTGTCAATTTTATTAAACGAGGAGCAAAATAAATACCTTTGAAGCATTATTCAATTACAATAATTGGGATTTTGTTAAAATTTTCAAACAAATGGATATGAATGGACAGTCAAAACAACAGGATGTTTTACATAATGATTTAGAATATGAACATCACCCGAGAATACATTGCCTTTGACATCAGCATTTTGGAAAATAATATTATAATTTACATGAAAGTGAGACACTGATGAAAATTATGTTAAAGATGGAACATGTACAGTGTGTTTATGTTCACTATGTGTAACAACACATGAACAACACATGAACAAGCATAGCTCAGTGTAGAGGCAACATATGAACAAAATAGAACATCTTGCAGAGTGAGATAGTTCTGGTCAATGTTAGATCACAGAAATGCATGAAACAATCAAAAGTATTTAAAACAGAAAGCTAGACTCATGCAAAGGATCAGTGTTGATGTGACAGTATTCAGAATGCAAAGAGAAATAATGCCAATATGTGTACTTGAATTGGTTTGATCAAAATACGCAAATACAGCTGGCATTACCATAATGATTGCACTGTGTTATATTCACCGGAATATTTTATTGTCCCTGTGTCACTATTCAAGAGAAAACAATGCAGCTGAACGCAGCAGGTTTATATGCATGACATCTACATTATTGAAATTCTGATTCTAGACATGTGCTCATGTTTACAAACAGAAGATCACATGATCAAGCCAGTTTGTTAGCTCCTCCCACAATATTCAAATTTTGAAATTGAAGATTTGCATTTCTTATTATCAAGACCACTTTTTAACATAAAACTTTAATATATATATACATATTGATGGACACACTTTCAAACTACATGCCTAAACTATTATGTGATATAATAATTTGATATAAGGTTTAAATTTTGAAAAAAGCTTCCCTGATTTGAAATGCTTTAAAAAGGGGGGGGGGACACCCACTCGCCATAACCTTCCCTTTTTTACCCCAGTTTGGTCTTTAAGCATAGACGTAACACTGACAAATTAATTCATTATGCACCAAAAACCACACATTTAGCGATAACATGTATATACAATTCCCATAAATATGATGCTAAAAATGACGTTTGGTCAATATTTGCTAATTTCTATTTTATCAATTTAAAATGCTTTTTGAATTCGTTTTATACAACGAATGGCGAATGTTGGTATCATAATGTAACCTGTGTGACAAGAGCAAAGGCCAGGTCCCCACTATTATCCTCGTCCGTGACCGTAAATCTATAAACACTTTTACTGGAATCAATATTCTCCAAAATCTCTACTTGAGTAGGGGCTTGAAACTCTGGCTCTGGAAAACAAAAACCAGATGTATTTATTAGCATAATTAGTATTAAGAACTTCCTTCTAGACAAGTATAAAAGAAAGACTGTTATTTATTAGTTTGACGTCAATTATGACTGTTTTAATCAAACATATGTTCCTTAAATACACTCTTATAACAGCATCCTCGCATGAGGCAAAACGAAGCAAAACAAATGATAACTTCGAATCGCAACGTCCCGATTCTCCAATATTCTCTCTTGTTATAAACAGTTTAATACTGCAATGGAAAGTAAACAGACAGACCCAGTAGCTTAACATTAAACGACACTGTTGAGAATCACAACGCTCACGAAAATGACAGGCATTTACGAGAGACAGCCAACAAAACAAATACTGAATGAACAGATAACATATACTTACATTAGGGATTGTCATATATTACAATCTTCAAATCATACTACAGGTAAACATTTTAAAGAATTAGAAAAATTGATGGAAGCCGATATGTAAAATGTATGACGGCCATGTATATATGTCATATCGATAGATTTGGCTTTGTCTTCTTCTTTGTCGTGATCATACAAATTTTACCATAACTTTTTAGTTTTACAGTGACTTAAAATAGTGATACGCAATTAACAAATTGTTGATACCTGTTTCTATGTTCACAGTGACAGACACATTTGTTGACATTTCCTGACTGTCTAATCCACCATCAGTTGCCATGACAACGAACGTATAATTCCGCGTAGTTGTGTAATCAAATGTTGTACCGGATGAGACACTCAGCACACCCTCCGCAGTAATTTCGAATTCGGCCGCCCCTTACGAAAGTAATATAATATACCATTTTTGTGTAATCTAATGCATAATTACTATAATAAATGTCAAATAATTTTCAGCCGTTTAAATCATGATTAAAGTACAGACTGATGTTTTAAAATATTATAAAATTGTTTTCGTCTAAATTGGTTCAACGGTCAACAACAATTTATCAGCAGCCAATCCTAACAATTATTTACTTATATTGTGTAGCTTTTGCGAGGTATTTGGTTCTCTAATCTTTTCTTTCTGCCCATTTAACGCCGAAAATACTAAAACAGTAACACACATTAGCCAATTAGTATTAGGCAATGCTTTATATTCGAAAGCATTTTCGATTCGTGAAAAAATTGAAAATTAAACCTTCGTAAATTATATATCATAATATCAATAAAGATATTTCTATACTTACCAATGACTTTGTATGCGTTCACCACGTTGTTTGGACTTGAGTAGTCAATGTCTGTGGCAGACAGGTTTCCAAGTATAGCGTTAGCTTAAAAATGTGAAACAATTTTTAAAGGTCATTTCGCACAATTCCTATACAGTTCCTAATTGGTGTGGACAAATAATTGAGCGACAGAATGGCATAGCAAAATAACTGAGCGACGGAATGGCATACCAAAATAATTGAGCGACGGAATGGCGTAGCAAAATAATTGAGCGACGGAATGGCGTAGCAAAATAACTGAGCGACGGAATTGCGTAGCAAACTTTATTCCTTTATGTCTAATTTATTGGCTACTGAGCTTTGTTTCTGTAGATTTTCACATAAATATTTCATTTAAATAACCATAAACTGCTATTGTAACATTATCTGCAATATCAGTAGATTAAATCTACAACCTGTTGTAAAAGAGGGGTGGAGAGTAACTTGTTGTTACCTGTTGTTTTTTCACTGATATCAAACGAATAGCTGTCCATTCCGAATACAGGTGCGTTATCATTATCATCACCTACTGTGATAGTTAGCGTTACGGTTACGTTTCTGGAACTGTTTGGATGGGACACTCTGTAATACAAAGAAACCAGAATACAAATGAGGGTGTATTAATCTAGTGTTTCTTACTATTATTAACACTTTTAGAACTAAACCAATTAATATAAATTAATCGTAACGGTTATACTTTTCGTTTCGGGACTAAATACTATTAGAAAGGTGCCTCCAAACGGAAACTTTTCATAGATTCATATGGCGGATAACACCGGATTGAAATGGAAAGTGCATGAACGAATGGACGGAGAGAAAATTAGTGCAAGGAAGGACACAACAATTAAAATGCCAGTAGAAACAGCATACTCAAGAGATAATCCGTAGGATGTCACAGGCGAGTCAACATCAACATCCAAATCCGTAGCGATAGTAATTGTGTTACCTGTTACTTGAAAGCTTGTCGTCTGTAATAGTGATATTATATTAAACAAAACACGCTACGAACCTTTTCAATTCAAACACTCTTAAAAAATGCCTTTTAAGAATTTATAAAATTAAAAAACAACAACAGCATTATCTTGAACTGTTTTAACTGTAAGTAAAATCCTTACTAAAATATCATGCTGAAGAAAAATCTGCCCGCACGACCACACTTATTTGTTGTAAACCGAGTTAAAAAGTAAAGCACATATACATATACATATACAACGTATTTCCATCAGACTATTTTAAGGGTGGAAAAACTAATATTTAATAATATGGTTTGAATTGGTAACATTAACACGGTCATAGAAACCAAAGTAATTCATTTCAGGGTAAAATTAAGTTCCCAAATTTAAGGAGACCGCAAAAGCTTCAATTCACTGCCTAATTTAAAGGTCGCACTCAGCGTAAAATTGGTATACATAAGAATATTTCTTAACTCACACTTACGTTAATGGTATACACGAACCCCGTGCTAATCGGACCGAGGCTTGCTGAAAGGTTTGCAATAATTTCTCCACGGCCGACAGATTCACATATCTCTACAACATCACCATCACTTGGACTTTGAATACCCAACTCTGAGGAATGTGAAACGTACTTAAACATTGATATTCTTATTTACATATTAAACTCGTATCAGTTTTAAACAGACATAAATATATTTTTCCAATTCTATTGTAAACCAGTTTGCATCATATGTTCCACGATATCCATCTTTGCAAATTTACTCGTTTTACTACGTTTTTAATTCAATTATCAGTATAATGATATATCAATCGAAATCAGGTTAGAAAGATGTCAATCTGCTCACCGTAACATTTGTTATCCAAATCCACTGCATTGAAGCCTTCAACGCATTCACAAGTATCCGAAGTACACTGCCCGTTTGTTAAGCAAGAGCCCGATCTAGATGTGCAATTCTTTCCTCCAACACCTGAAGGATAAAGGAACATATGAGCCGCATCGTGCGATATTGGGCAATCATATTTAATTTGACTAATTGGATATTTTTAAATCAAAATAATTTGAGGAGTCAATAGTGTAAAAGTCATGATGATACCTCTCAAATTACATAAAGGGACTCGTTCATGGTTTGTTCAAAGCATTACTTTTAATGGCGAAATACAATATCGCAAATCATATGGAGTGTTTAATTAATATACTGGCGTCTGGAAGTCTTCAAGAAATATTGATATATCCTCCTATATTGTCTTTGATGTCCATAATTTTGATATGCATTTCTAACGCCATTCGAAAATGCTTAAGCGGCATGATTTGGTTAATTAACATCATCCCGTGGTACTACAGCGGTTTTCTATAAAGGTTCAAATATCGATCAGCTAGTTGTGATTTTTTCTTCTGTAGCGGCGTAAGTTCGCTCACTAAAACCAGGTTGTTTTTTATACTTACACTGTGTTTTCTGTCTGAAATTTCGGTACCAAACAGTAAAATAGTTAATGTAAATGTTTTTCAGGAGCATTTACGAAACATCATTATTTGGTGCCAAAATACGAGCGAGTTCTTCTAAGACAAATGCTTACAAGTACGACCATCCATTGCACTAAATTGAACTAAGTTTGACGTCGCACATATAACAAATGTTTTATTGAACAAACAGGAAAGGTAAATTTATCGATATCAAAACTAGCTTATAATTTTAGTCTTCATCCTAACTCGGAATCTGAAATAAATCATCAATAAAGTTTGGTGATTTATTTCAGTATCTTTAAAGAAACGAGCAGTTTGAATCAGACGCTAAAGATTCAGACGAAATCGGAAAAAAGCTGTGGTTGCTTTGGAGACATGAATGAAGTTATTGTCCAAAATCGTCAGGAAAATCACCCAATCAAAATAATCCTTTAAAAGGAAAAGTTTTGAAAATATAAAAACACATTGATAGACTCAGATTTGTTGGCATTTGTTGGCATTTGTTTTATTGTTGGCATCATTTGAACTTTTATGTCCAAAGTATATTTGTTAAGCCTTTGTTTGGCATGTGTTAGTCCTTGCTCCACATGCCTTTTAAACAGGAGTATGATTTAATGTTAGGTATTTTACATTCACAATAAAGAAGTGATTTACTGTGAATATTAAACCGTACAACAGCTATGTTACATTCAGCAATCAAAATGAAATAGTCCTTATTGAATAAAACTTAAAGCAACTTACCTAATTTGCACTCAGAGTTGTCACAAACAAAAGGTGGATCAAAAGAGAGAATTCCTGTACAATTTTGATCAGAAGAACAAAAGGATCCTATATCTGAAAAATTTGTTTTGTTTATTTAAGTGTATCATGTCCGTCTTCTTTTATGATCGACATTCCAGCATATAGTGCATTTAATAGTGTAAGTATCTTTTATAATCAATTTCATTACATAATCGTACGAGTTAATAATTGTTATTCGCAGATGAAAAGGTAAACATCAAGAAAACTATCGGAATTAATTTAGCAGGTACCTGGTTTAATATTAACAATAACGGATACATTTGTCGACATTTTCATATCTCCCTCTCCACCATCAGTTGCCATGACAAGAAATGAGTAACTCGGGGTTGTTGTGTAATTCAACGATGCACCAGATGAAACACTCAACCCTCCTTCCGATGTAATTTCAAAGTCGCTCGTGCCTTAAACATTTAAGATGCGTTAACATGTGTAGTTTCGATTGTTACTTTAAGATCTTTTCGAATTGATAAAAGTATTACATTTGAATGATTTTGATATATCTGTGAAACTGAAAAATAATTGTCTTACTGCAAACGTTATAACCTTTTTCTTTGTCAATCAACGTGTATTACAATTAATACTTTAGGTAAAAATGCTGGCATCGCTAGCCATTAAGTATTTTGGACTTAGCCATGTGTATAACATTTCATGCTAATGTCTCAAACGGGTTTTCAGTTATAGTTAATATTGAATAAACATCTTGAAACACCGCAACTGAGTTTGAGCCCTTTTTTCATTTGTATCAGAATGTTCTTATTCGAATATATTCTGCGCAAACTTGCAATTCAGCCCCCATTGCTATCCGATAAAAGAGTGCAGTATTGATCTGCAGCCAATGGTAGTGGCCATACACAGCCGAAGTGTTTATTGATAGGTCATTTTATCAAGTAATTACTTTTTTGCAATCAAATCATTGAAATGTGCACAAAAGCCGAAATATAAGCTCTTCACATCTTATCCATGGCAAGGTATTCAAGCGGCTACAGGTATTTCAAGCAAACCTACCAAAAACAGTGTAGTTTGCAATCTGGTTGTTTGGTGAAGTCTTGTCTTTGTCGTTAGCAGCTAAGGTTCCAACAACTGTGGAATCTAAAACGATAAAATGGCTTAGAAAAAAGGAAATGAGGAAATTGTTGTCCTTTTATCAGCAAATCAGTCAAATAATAAAGTGTAAGCTAACCACTGAGAAGTATTTGTAAAACTTTGAAGCGATACATCCGTTTAACAAATGGCACATAGATTCGTTACATGTACCACAATTATATGTAGATTTATTATATTCATATCAAATTCCCTTTCCATATCTAACAGCACGCCGTATTGAAAAATCCGTATCATGATACTGTTGTTTTCTGATTCCGTATCATGAAAAAACTTGTGATGACCTGCATCACGCCTCGTTCGGTAAGTAAACTTTTATCCGTCTAGACATGCGGTCTCGACGGTTACGTGTTCACACACCGAACTCGACGTGACACAGGCCATCAGAAAAACGTCCTATCATAATATCCCCTATATATTTACAAAACAACACACAATTATTACCTGTAGACTGTTCACTTATATCGAATGTGTAGCTGCTATTGCCAAATTCAGGCGCATTATCATTATCATCCTCCACACTTATGGTGATTGTAGTAGAAACTGTTCGGGAACTGACTGGATGCGAAAGTCTATAAAGTAAATGATAAGCATTTTAATATGATAAACATTATAATTCAGTCGCACAATTATGACATGGAAAGCTATAACGAGGTACTTATTTAGCTTGAATAATTTACGATGCACTTGTTTTACACTGCTTCTTTTGAATCAGATAATAAATTCTCATGTAAAGCCATACAAATACCTTCAGTTCAAACCCCCCCCCCCCAAAAAAAAAACAAAAAAACAAACAAACTTCTTTTGGCCAAGCTTTTTAATTTTTATTTAGTAAACGGCTTAAATAGCTTATTTAACTTACTCGATTACAATTACGTAGGAGGTAACGGATGCTTCACCATCAACGTCTAAATCCGAAGCAACAGATATTGTGTCGTCGGCTATTGTGAAGCTGTTCGTCTGTTAGGGATATTTAATTTGTTTTACAGTAAAAATATATTGTTAAGCACTCACAAACTGATTTATGTTTAAACTTGTTGCTATTGAGCTTGTTTCTGTAGTTTTTCACATAAGTATAGTTTTTCACATAAGTATTAAACCCATTGTGATTTTGTATGTATTTGCAAAGGAGGTTGTCTTATATTTGTAGTATTGATTCATTTTTTGAATAGTTTTCATGTGTGTTTCGCAATTATTGTCACAATATTATTAACACATTTGAAATAGTTTTTGTCATTGAATATCTTTACCGGGTCAATAAGTCTGTACACGAATTCAGTACTTGTTGGAGCGAAGATAGCAGACAGGTTTGCAAACACTTCATTTATTTCTGTTGTCTCGCAGATTTCTATGACGCTACCGTTTCTTGGGTTTGACATTATCAACTCTAAAATAAATTTATTATTTTTAAAACAATCAGAAAAACCATAATGCAAGTGCAAAATTACACTGATCAAGGATTAAGCAGTCAGTTACAATGAGGTGTTTTTACATTGTCAATAAATGTAAACACACTTCAACTTTTGTATACGTGATACATTAGAAATATTTATTCTTAAACACAATACAACTTTTCTCACCGTAACATTTGTTATCAACAGGGTCAAAGCCGTCAACACATTCACAAGCATCTGACGAACATTGACCATTTGCTAGGCAGGAGTTTGCAATAGCTGTGCAATTGTTTCCTCCTGCTCCTAAAAGTAAGTTAGGGATATTTCATATTTAGCACAATATAAAAAAATAACACTGTTGTTTGCATCACACCATCTTTAGTAGTATTTAAATAAACACTGTAGTGGACTTTGTTTTTGTTTAGATTTGACAGCGAACTTTATATGCTATAAACAGTATAATCCTGTGTGTTAACAGGAGCAAGGTACACCCATTTCACGTCAAAATCGAGCATGTACGCATGCAGGGCTGGGATACAATTTCACGGACATAATTATCGAACACTGACGTCACTTCCGCTACTATATGTCACTTTATTCTTCTTAAAACCTACAGTTCTACTATGCATTATAGATTTAGGATGAACTTTTGCTAGCGTTCACTAAAACAAACACTTATCCTCTATGATTTATTGCGCTTTCAGTGGAATGTCCTGTTGAAAGTTGTTTATGCACATTTCTAGGATATGCTATGCTGAAATGTACCTACCAAATTTACACATTGAGTTATCACAAACATAGGGTGGTGTGTGTAAAGTGATCTGACAGTCAGTATCAGATGAACAAGACGATCCTATATCTGAAATTAAACAAAAGGTTTCGTTTGTTATGTTTTCAGACACTCTTGCAGAGTCGTTGTCACACAAATGTTTAACTATACAATTCATTGTGAAAGAACAAAAGGTACCTCTCCTCATTTTAAAAAAAACAACGTTTTTTCCTTCTTAAGCTACACACATTATGGTTGCTAAGATATTGCTTAGTCAAATTGCCACTAAAATAAGGGCTGCTTTTTTCTCCTATTGGCATTCTTTCTCCATGTCACATCAGACTCCGCCAAACCTCAGATATCTTGCCTGACAGGCTTGACAAGTCACAGCTTTTTATCAGACCTGACATTCTTTTGTCAAACCTAGTACCTTTCTTTCAATCTGGAAATAATCTCTATAAAAATAGTTCAGGTGTCAACTTAAAACAATCAATTTTAATTAGTCTAGTGTTATCGTTGGCTGTTTTTGTTTCTATCCATATCATCTTTATAATGACTTTCGTTCAATATTTCTAGAATAGTAAGTGACAGAATACACTGTAGCTTACACTATCCAACAAATGTACATCTTGATAGCCCAAATTTATTTCTCGGTAGTCATTTATAATAAGATGCCGGGTACATGTTCTTACACTTTTAGTCTCCAACACATTTAAACACTTCACAATAGTGCAGTGTTTTATTTAGATTTATTTTCATCTCATTTTCGTTCTAAAAAATCAATTTTGAAGAAAACGAAAGCTAATCAATGAAAATAATACCGTTTACCTTGGAGTCCTTTTCCCTTAAATTAAATCAGTATTTCAGTCAGTGATTTATTCTGACTGTGACGAATATGTTTAACAGGGATATATCAATGTATTATTTGTGCAGTACATCATTGTCAAAATCAGATAAGCGATGCGATAAATGCAATGACTCTATAACATTGTATATCAACTTTCATTTTACGTAGTTAAGTAACGTCTAAGTTCATATAGTAAACAACCTACACTCTCAGACAATGAAGTTGCAGACAGGCATTCGTTAAGTATTACGCTTAATCATTAAGAATTTCATAATTCGCATGTGTTTAAAGGTCCGCCGACTGCCAATCATGCGACCCGAGTTTCTCAAAACCTCTCAAGTCCCTTATCACAAGATTAATCTAAGCACACTACGTTATTTAAAAATATTTATTTAAGATCATATGGTATCTAAGCATTTTGAAAAACGAAAAAAAATCCAATGTTCTTGTATGAAATGGTTACGCAAATAATACTGTTATACCAATAAATGTGCACGGACAGTGACTGCGTTATATACACTCATAAATATACTTATATTTCAAATCGATACATTAAACATAAAAAATATTTACGAAGTTTAATTGATTTTGATATTTTATTTTTGTAATGTTTCGATGCTTTAATAGCGAAACCTGCCAAAAGTTTTCGTTAATTGCATAATGGACGGAGATATTAGCGCAAAGGCGATGAAAGCTGAGAAGACTACCATCTCGAGCGTTAATGCACTTAACATGTACATACTTTGAAAAAAATCAATAAATATGAGGAAAAAATGCGTCCAAAAAGGTCCGATTATTTTGAGAAATTGGTCGAACCTTGTGAATTTTTAACGGTCAGATACGCAGTTCGTCAAGTCTATTTCATAATCTTAAAATGAACATGTTTAATATATGCGAGTATCTTGGACTTAGAGTTCCGTAACGACAAAATGCCTAATTTGACTAACGTTACATAGATGTCGATTACCTCTTTGACACGATGGGGACTCAGTCCAGGCCCCAGTTTCATTACAGGATATATTCGGTGTTCCCGTCATGGTGAAACCGTTAGTGCAGTTGTACGTAACAATCTGACCCTCGACGTAAGATGATTGACTCCCGCCGGCAATTTCCGCATTTAGAACAATCGGAACTTGGACACAATCTGTTAAATAAATGTAAACTACGTTGTTAAGCAATTACTTAAAATGCATAATTCAGGCATGAATCTGGAATTTACTAAACACGAAAAACGCTTTATAATAAAAAGGACGGGAAACATACTCCCATTTATCACAATTACGGAAGTGGTCTAAACTAAACACGAAATCAATAGATAAGGTGCATATAAATTAAAAAGCGATCTAATTAGCGATGTTAAGATAATAACGAATTTTTTTTTTTAGCAATCCATTTACATGATACAAGGTAAACCAATGTCCTGCTGAATTATCCTTTATTGCCTCCTTTAAACTCGAGCATAAAAGGCCCCCTTTAACCACAAATGCCCTCTTTGACATCGAATCAGGCCGGACTCCTTTTATCTCGAGCCTGGCCAGACTCATTTAACCTCCGATGTTGCCAGCCTCGTTTAATCTGGATTCTGGCTTTTTTACTTTGATCTGGCCGGCTTCCTTTTACTTCGGATGGGGCCGGCTTCCTTTTACTTCGGATGTGGCCGGCTTCCTTTTATTTCGGATGTGGCCGACTTCCTTAAACCTCGAGCATTACCAGCCTCCTTTTACCTCGAGCCTGCAAAGCCTTTTAACCTCGAGAATTACGAGCCTCCTTTAACCTTGAGCCTAGCCGACTTCCTTTTACCCCAAATATTGTCGCCTTCTGAAGCATTCAATATGGCCGGCCTCTTTTTAGATCGAGCTTGACCATTCTTCTCAAATGTGACTGGCCCAATTTAACCTCCAGTGGGATCGGCCTCCTTTAATCGTATATATTGCCTGTTTATTTTAATCTTAAATGTGACCAGCCTCATTTTTTAACCTGCCGGCCTACTTTAACGTCGAGTCTGACTAGCCTAATCTGTGGCCTCCTTAAATATTCGATGTGACAGGTCTCCTTTTACCACGGGCTTGGTAAGCCTCATTTAACGACGGTCCAGGCCGGCATCCTTCATTCTCGAGTCTGGTCAGCCTTCTTTAACCTTAAGCACGTTGTTTGTTTTATTAGTCTTAAGCTATCTTTCCTGGACACACAACTAATTTGAACACATTGCTTTTAAAGGCAATGTAACCTCATTGGAATTTTTTTTGAAAAATAACGGACACAAGACAGCACCCTGAGACACACCGCTGACGATACAAACCCCCAGGTGCATTCCTTTCAAATATACTAGCTAATGGTGAATTGACACAAAATATATTATCGTAATGTTGTGGGGTATTGCCACGTCATATATTATCAATCGTAAAAAATATACGTGGATGAGCACATGGTCAAACGCCTTAAATAGTGTACTAAGCAGCTGCGTCTGGCCTCTTTTTAATTTACAGTTAGTTAGTATATTGTTGACTTCGAAAATACTTTTGATAGAACAATTATAAAACTATAATGCTCTAGAAGCTTTCACCAAAAGCTGGTGATCGACACAGGCCTGTAGTTTGCCAAATCCTGAAGGGCATCCTTTTGAAAGATATTCTTGGACGTTGGAATTAAGCCATGTGTCAGTTATGTCATATTCTATTAGAATTATGTCAACCATCAGTCTTAATATTTGAAAATTCTAGAAGGAACAGGTCATTAAACTGTACTAATTCTTTCTTATGCTGATGCTGCGAAAGGGTATCTCAATCATTAGTGGTTACATATTTCTAATTTGTGTAATACTAAAGTCTACCTTGTATACTTTAACATTGACAAAGACGACCTTTATCGTTGAGAGGTATTGCTAACTATAATGCCCAGAAAAGCTATTGTTTAAAGTATGAGTCGTATCCTTGTTCAATTAGGCTGTTTATGTAGGAGTGGTGTTGTTGTTATATTTCCATAGTTCCATTGGAGCTTCATGTGACACATAACGTTGCGTTCCACTGTCTAAGAGCCATAACTCTTGTCAGCCCGATTGAAACTTGACAAGAAATAGCAGGTGCACAACAAACTTTGCAGACCAACATACCAATAAAGCTTCACCAGTTTTTTTGCAGTACCTTTGGTGCTACATGTCAAAGCAGACTAGAAAAGGTCCATTTCTTCTCTTGTCAGATTAACATGTGACATTAATGGTACGCTTATCAAGATACCTATGACATTTGATGTATGTAAGTGCCATTCCGTCGGGTCAACATTCGACACAATACACAATACATTTCGGAGGAATGCGACGCGATGAAATGGGACACGACGAACGCAACTCATTGTTAGCCCCAGTGATATATTACTGTGTGTAAACAACGTACAGTGTGTGGTGTTCGGTGATTTTATGGAAGTATATTGATTATCGTCTATATTATATTTCAAGTAAAAGTTCGCTTTGTGTTTACACTGCTTTTTCATTATTTTTGATTATATGTTCTTTCGTCATTTTTAAGCCTTTCCCTTCTGAGTTGTGCCTATAAATTAGACAGAATGTAGTTATACTAGTATTTTTGCAATCGGAGTTTTTGGTACTGATTGGCTATCTAAGGTGCATTTTAATAAGTGAAAAGAAAGTATTTAACAAACACAAACAGATCAGCAATAACATGGATCACTCTCTGTTTATTTTACCTTTGAGACAGGATGGTGGCTCCGACCAGACCCCAGAGCCATTACAGGATATCGTCGCTGTACCAGTAATAGTGTAACCGCTAGTGCATTCGTACGTCACATTCTGACCCTCGACATAGGGTGATTGATCTCCACCCACAATGCTTCCATTTAGTACACTTGGAACTTGGGTACAATTTGCACCTTAAATGAGAAAGTCAAACTGTAAAAAAATGCTTGAAATGCCATTTTTATTCATGCAACTGTGTCAAATTGCTTCAAAATCTAAATAAAGATAATATAATATTACAAATGTAACACAAGACGTATACCTGCTCCTGTATTACAATTCATCAATATGCAACGTATAGCTGGATACCTGAATAAGATATTACACTAAACCAGGGACCGCGCCCAATGGTGTTGAATGTGTTTCTTAAAGTGACAATAACTACGACAGGAATTCGACGAAGAAAAATCATTTGTTCATATGCGCAGTACACATTTCTGATTGCTCTTTTTAGCTAGATGTTTTCCTATGTTACAGGAAACTGAAACTTTGAAAATAGTTTCCGCAATATATGATATCCATCTGTTTAGCAATTATCAATTTACTTCAAGATAGAACATGAACCGTGTTCAAAAATACTGTATCGAATCTAACCAATTACGAAATTTATTGGCATATGGGCACATCATTGTCCAAGGACGAATATTTAAAATCATCGAGCATGTCATAAAGCATGATGAAGTACATTAGTAAAGTCGGAGATCTAATATCGAAACACTGTGACGAGGTTTTTTTCTTTTGAAGGAAATATTTAAGTTGTCATTCTCATTTAATATGGGTCTATCTATACTTAAACTGTCGGCAATATATATATCCAATTTATTGTTTCTTTCTCAAAAAGTGAAGCGTCACAATAATTTGAGATGTTCAGCATGCTTTAAATATCATTACAATTGTAAAACACAGGTTCATAGTAAGCACCCAAAAAAATATACCTACCGTTTTCCTATAAACATAATGCCTACGTGCATTAAATGAATTAATTTCTAAATACGAAACAAATCACTTTACACAACAGAGTGTGTCGGCTATATTTATTGTAGCATACAAATTGAGCATTGGTAATTGTTTTTAATACTAACTGTATGTGTTTAGCCCTTTGGGTTATTTGTATATAATTATATTACGTAACTCGCTATGACAATGTTTCAATGGCCATAGTTTTTATGCAGATTTTGCCGATTAACGTTGAACTTGAACTTCAGCAAAATCCATGTTATCATTTACTGCTATTGATGTAGTACTTTCTCGCGCAAAGGTTTGTTTCCTTTCAGTTAGATGTTATTTCCTTGACAAGCAAATGTTGTAGAATATTGATATACAGTTATACAGTCATAAAAGGTTATTTTCGAGGACACAGGCCGTTTACTTTCGATTCTAATTTCAACATCTTTTAAATGATTGATGTGCTAGAATAGATTAATTCCAGAGTTTTGCATAAACAAGTTCGAAATAGTTCTGAACCTGTGTATTAATTGCAGACAAGATGCAAGCAAGACATAATTTTGTCTAGTTGACAAGAGCTATAGATTTCACTATAAAGAAGCCGAATATCATTTCTATGGCCCTTTTTTTATTGTTTTCGGATGTTTTGCTGCACAAACTAGTAATACTATGAAGATCCATACCTTTGTTACAGGATGGAGTCTAATAAAATACCTTTTTCGAGTATCAAAATGTTCAATTAAATGCTGCACGTTTTCAATTTAGTATAAAATGAGCATATGTTATGTTTTAAATTAGCTTTTAATTTTCAATTCCATGTTTTTCTCTGTCATTCTAAGTATGTATATTTTGAAATGTTTCCGTTATTTATTATGCAACAGCGCACCTTTGTTAAGTCATGCGTTGTCGGACCGGTATTCTGTTTACATACTGGGGTTAACCGAGCGCCAATCACACTGTTAGACTGGCTCATGCTTTTTGCCATTAATTTAGGAAAATAGCTGGCACAACTGCGATTCGCTGGTGTAGTTATGATCGCGTCCCAACTTTCAATTTGATTAACAACTTAAGTCTAGTTAAGAATGTTTTTATCAAATCCACATCAATGTAAAATAATTAATCAAAAATGAATACAAAACTTAATCTTCGAATCAAGTCATGTTAGATAAATACTTATTATTATCGCATATCATATAACATAAAAACATATGATATGAAAAACATTTTACCGACAATCACCCTATAGTGCATATGATAACAGGTTTTGAAATTAGGTGAAGTCGTTATCTAATCCAAATACAAGTAGTTCAACAATATTTTCTTAGTAAACGAAGAAGTACAAACTTCGAAATCTAAGTTCTTATTTATGAGTGTTTTTTTTTCAATTATTGTTATACCCATGACGTCAAAAATGCCTGGCTAACTCATATACCGTCTCACATAAGTGTCTTAAACCCGTCTTGCGTAAATGTGTTAAACCTGTCTTACATAATTGTGTTTAATATTTATGTGAAAAACTAAAGGACTAGGTATGTTTATCAAGGATTGTTGGTTACCGCCTTGGAACGGTCAGTAAAATGTAAATTCACTGGGGTTTAAAAACAGTTTACGTGCACAAACCTCATACTTATCCCATCAATCCTGAATAAAGAAAAAACGTAATAATAAACTAATAGGTAAACTACTTCAATAATTATAGATCCCATCTCTATCTGCAGATGGAGGAATACAATTTAGAGCACCTAATGCAAAAGCTTTTCAAAGATACGATGCAGTCATTGTTTGAAACTATGAGCATCACACATAGTCTGTATTAGTAAATAAAAGGTTTAAATAAGACGAAAAACTCTTAATATTGAATTATAACAATGATTTTTTGTTATATTTTTGTTCATCCTCACCTAATTTGAATGTGTCCATACATCTGTATTCTAATTTACTCATTATTGTATTACCTGTGTTCTCACCATGTGTTCAATTATTATATGTATATGGTTAAGAAGATGATGTACTTTGTACAAGTCTTAATAAATTATCTGTTCTGTTCTGTTTAAAACTGTGTGATCATAGAGTTTCATAATAAAAAGCACCATTGTGTTAAACCAGTCTCACATGGTCTGTTCCCACTTTCCCAACCGCTATTGTTTCTATAGAAATTGAGATCGGGGTAGGTGCGTGCATTGTGTGGTAACAATAGAGTAAATAAGATATGATTGGCGAAAATTGCAATACTGTGCTGAAAAAGTTGCGAATCTTTTTTTGAGATATTGGTTTTTAAATTTTATGAAATAACACAAACAAAGAGCTGATCTTCATTTGCAATTAACACAAGTGCTTATAATTAAAATAAAAGAACGTACTGTACTATGAACAATCTATAGAATAACACAGCATTGGAATTAAATGATGCATTTATATATACATGAATGTACTATACTATTAATAAGAACATAAAACACCAAGAAATGGACAGGTTGTTTGTTTTGATGTACGCTGGCGATGTTTCGGGATTGGCTCAAAAGCACTTCGGAATTTTCAAAATAAAACAGGCATAAAAGCTCTTTGATAGCATGATATTGCAAATTTATGTTGTTCTGAAGAAATTTGGGGGATACAAAATCGTGCTTAAATACATTCAAAACCCGGATTAAAGAATGTGCGTTCCAAATCTTCAAGCACAAATAAACAATTCGCCAAAGGCATGTTACTACCGTGAATTTAAAACGCTTCTAAATGTCGATAGTTATTTGTTGGTAGATATGCCTAGTATGTATAAACGATTGATCTCTAATCAAACTCAACTCAAACTCAAAACTCGTTTTATTTACTAATTCAGGTTACAATGTATGCAACAACATGAATGGGATATATAAAAAACGCATGTTAAAATATTGGTAATCGGGTACAGAAATTCGAAATAACTGATTAATAGTACGAAATACAATAATCATATATACATGTACATGTATAAAAACAGCAGGGCCACTGTTGTTTTATCCCGTCTACAAAACGGGGCATAATCACACCGTGTCAACTACGTTGTTTAGACCGCGGTATAAAACACCAGGGGCTCTGTCTGGCTATATAATTTTTCGTTAAAACATATCATTGGCAAGTACAATGTTATACAGAGTGATAGTAGTATCAGATTTGCATGTTACACAAGTGAAGGTAATCATATATTTGTTAATATCAATCATACTACATATATAGTCAATTTATAAATATCATAACGACACTGAATCAGTTTTCGCTGTTCTGGACATCAATTTATGATTGCAAAAGGCCGTCATATGGCTATTAGCCGTGTATATAGATATTGTCAATTTTGCTTAAACATGCTTCATGTTCATTCAGTAGAAGATGAGTTACACATGTTTTTGATATGTCCTTTCTATGATACAATAAGACGAAATATGTTTCCTCCTTTAAGTTACTGGCTAAATCATTTAAAAACTCCACATTTATTCACCAGAATTATGTCTGTTGAAAAGGACAGAGAGATTTTCATTGTAGCCAAATGTTTGTGAATGAAGCAAAGTACGGGAAGAGTTCATGAAGACGTTGATTTTCTAAAATTGTACTTCCAATTTGTGTTCTATTACTATTGTATATACCATAAGACTTAAACAATATCATATGTTTTGTGTCCCATATGCCATTGTATTATATATACCACTTTTCACATTTATTTGTTCAAGTATTGTTAATGCCATTTATAATATTAATCTTATAATATCATTATAATAGACTAATAGTTTCAACGATTAAAATGTCATGTCTTTTACTTTTAGAAATACATTGTACGTGTTGTAATTTTCTTTGTGATATTATTTGTTATTATCATGGTTAAACACGTTATAAGTATGTATTTATGACACAAATCTGTCTGTATTTTGGACTGGCGGCCTTTTATTGCAAATAAACATTAGTACTCGGACACACCTTTCACCTCACCCTCTTACATAGTTGTGTTAAACCCGTCTCGCATAATTGTGTTAAACCCGTCTCACATAATTGTTTTAAACTCGTCTCACATGTCTGTGTTAAACCCGTCACACATATGTGTGTTAAACCCGTCACACATAATTGCGTTAAATCCGTCACACATAATCGTATAAACCCGTCACACATTATTGTATAAACCCATCTCGCATAATTGTGTTAATCCCAGCACACATAATTGTGTTAATCTCGTCAGACATAATTGTGTTAAACACGTTACACATAATTGTGTTAATCCCATCACACATAATTGTGTTAATCTCGTCAGACATAATTGTGTTAAACACGTTACACATAACTGTGTTAATCCAATCACACATAATTGTATTAATCCCGTCACACTTAATTGTATAAACCCGTCACACATAATTGTGTTAATCCCGTCACACATAATTGTGTTAATACTGTCACACATAATTGTGTTAAACCCGTCACACATAATTGTGTTTAACCCGTCACACATACTTTTGTAAAACCAGTCACACATAATTGTGTTAAACCCGTCACACATAATTGTGTTAAACCTGTCGCGCATAAGTGTGTATAACCCGTCACACATAATTGTGTTAATCCCGTCACACATAATTGTGTCAACTCCGTCACACATAATTGTGTTCAACACGTCACACGTAATTGTGTTAAATCCGTCACACATAATTGTGATAAACACGTCACACATAATTGTGTTAAACCCGTCTCACATAATTGTGTAAAACCCGTCTCACATAATTGTGTTAAACACGTCACACATAATTATGTTAAACACGTCACACATAATTGTGTAAAACCCGTCTCACATAATTGTGTAAAACCCGTCTCACATAATTGTGTAAAACCCGTCTCACATAATTGTGTTTAATGTCGTATATTTCTCTTATTACCTTTATTAGCTAAAGAATTTTATAAAATTACGCAGGCAGTGTTGAAATGCATTTCCTTCGATTCATTTCAATTACACTAATTTTGAACGACCCTTCATTTCCAAGACTATTTTACGGACATTTCCCATAAGAAACGAAGATGACGCGTAATTTAAGCATGCGACAAATATAAAGTTAACACAAAAAAATCAACATTTCAATTGAAAATTACGTCTGTTATCTCGGCGGGCATCATGAACCATATGACATCATTTTTATCTTCTATATATGTATAAAAAAACAATACTGAGGCGAATAAAAGGGAAATATAGAACTGCTATTGGTGGTTGATTTTCAGGTGTGTTTCCCGTTTGTTCAATTTGAAAACCTTATAAAACCGATATGCTTTTGATAAAACCGATAATCTTTATCTAGTAAAAAAAAAAGCTTTTTTATCATAGAAACAATCGAATACCACTAACCCTATAAAGAATTATAAGGTCTCTAATATGTTTTGACTTTACACATGAGGTTCACCTTTAATGACTTAATATGAATGAATGAATTAATTAATATTTAATGACTTTTTATCGTCATTTAATGAAGTTTTAGTTTTATGAAGCGAAGTCTTACCTTTATATTATGACGTTTTATCTTTATATAATGAGGTTTTAGTTTAATAGCGAAGCTTTATCTTTATATAATTAAGTTTGATCTTTATATAATGAGGTTTTAGCTTCATTAAATTTTGACTACATATTCAGACGTTATACCGAAACATAATTAAATATATATACAAAAAAGTGTCGAATGTATCAGATAGCTTAGGCGTACTATAGTCTAGTGCTGATTTAAATTACAATTTGAATAAGATATGCAGAAAAAATGATTAGTTATTATATTCGGAATGTTAAAATATGACAGTATGATATTGGATTCAGGATACATGGTACAACAGGTGCTACTTCAGGTGTTTTGGGTAATTTTTCTTTTTATTTCTTGTTTCAAATTTGAATCAAATTTTCATTACGGCTGTATTATGTGTTAAATGAATATATAATGAGAAAATACTTGGTGTATTCAAAAACATTTATCCTGTTCATAGGTGGTATCTCTTAAATGACGTATAATAAATAAGTTTCTATGTTACAATGAGCCAAGTCTTAAAATAAAATAAATGCAACAACTATTTCTGAAATAAAGGCATTGAACTCGCAAAATTAACAGTGTTGTATTGTCACTATACTACTGCTAATGAAAAGCAGTGGCTTTTGTGTTTTATGTGTAAATACTGGTATGCATAATACAGAACACAGACGGAAGGCTGCTTAAACATTGTTGTTGATTTTTTTTAAATTAATGAGGAACAATCTTGACTCTTATCAGAACTCGTTGTACTTAGATCGGCAATACACAGTAAATATTTATCATGGTTTTCATTTCATTTCATTTCAATACAATTTCTTTACATAAATGGGATGGTATTTTACCAAAAATATTTGACGTTTTAATTCAATATCAAACCGTACTTATATTATTATAAAATCGCCAATATATTGGTTATACATAGTAATGCTAATACGAAATAGCGTGTCTGATTAGTTTGTGACGTAAGCATCGTTTTTCTATTGCATTGCAGTACAAAATTGTAAGCGGATATTTGCTTTAATGCGATTCTGTTTAGATTACATAATATTTGAAGATGATATCCGCTTTGTTATGAAACTAAATTTTGATACTTTAGGGTATGCCAAAATAGGAACGTTGCATGTAGATGACAACGAGCGCCAGTCAACATATGTTTGGCCTGATAATTTACCATAAACGATGAATATAGTATTGTTAGTCTTAAGATTCGTATTCAGGGACGGGATCGGTCTGTATCCGTTTCTTTATTAATGTTAAACGTCTTTCCATGATGATAACAACGTCATGAATGAATGTCAGATATTTGATTTGCCGACGTTGACAGTTTTTCTGGAATTTGTAAATATTAATATCGATTTATCACCCGTCACTGAAACAGTCATTATACATAAGATTGTTTTTGAACAATAAGGAATCTGATAACTTCTTTAATAATAAGGTTATAACAAATATTTCGACTATATAAAGTAAAACATATGAGAAAATATTTTTTCTTCATATACTTCACAAACTTACTTACTAATTATCAAGCAGGAACAGTATATAAGTACTGAAATATCGATGGATGAATGCGCATGCGCACTGATGTTGATATCCGTGATTTTCCGTACCGATTAATATAATTTTTTTAAGTAAATTTACTCCCGCTTTGACGGGAACACTATATACTTTTTTATTTAATAATAGTTTACTGCATGTATGTTGACAATAAAGCAATACAAATAGATCATATATATACCTTATTTAAAACAAATGAGTGATTATCTGACATGCAAAGGGATCGGGCCACGTGTTATACCAACATCAGTTACGGCCCTCTCCCAAAACTATATACCAAAGTTTTATTGGGGAAGACCAAGAATGTTTGTAAACCGCTTAAATACGACAAAAAACAATTATTACATAAATAAGTTATTTATGTGATTAAAGCAAATATATGAAAAATTCTTTAATCAACATTCCTGTGTGATATATATTATATAGCTATGTATTTACGCACTCCCGCGATATTTGCGGTTTACCATTTTGTATGCTATGATCGTATTATCGGTATACATTCCATTTTCATGCATGTTTGTAATAATATTTTGTATGCGATAATACGCTGTATATGCTTACATCGATAATAAACCTTATGTTATGTTATGACAATAGGAAAAGTTGACAGTACTGATATTTACCAGTACTTTACTGAAATGTTGCAATGGTACTGCAACTGAGGTGTAAATCAATGTATTGGGTCATAGTGTGTGTGTGTGTGGGGGGGGGGGGTGCTGTAATATTGTATGTGATTATATCAGACTGATATGATATTTGGTGCAACATCCATGTAAGTATGTACAATCGACTGGCTATTATGTTTATCTAGCATCTTGTCTTATCCTACAAAATGTTATTATGTATACCTGAACTCCTACAATGTCAAATCAATGTTATGTTGTCTAAATGGCATATTATGATGTCAACATGACATCTTATTATGCAATGTCAATTTGACTTAACAACATGTTTTATAGACACAAAAACATGTAAAAATAAACACTTTCACATATCAATCTGGCAAGCCAACATACTTGATATGGTAATTCATCGATCTGTCATGATTTATTGAGATATAGACAGACTAACAAGTAATGTAGACATAATAATGTGTACATTTGACACATAAACATGCCATTTAGACATGATAACGTGTCATTTAGACAATCTTACATGTTGTTGAATATACATATATGTAACAGCAAGTAAGTTAGACATAATAATAACGTGACAACTAGACACTATGACATGAGAAATCACAATATAAGACAGTTGTGGTAATCCATAATTATCCATCAAACTTTTACCCTGTTCGATCGCAAATGGCTGCTGGATATTTGCACTTAAATAAAATATAAGGATCTACTTACTTTGTATAACGAGGTTTTCAACAGTCACGGTAACAGTTTTGGTGGCTGTGGATGCGTCGTCAGTATCAGTGATACTGGAACGAAAGCGAGGAATGTAAAAACGAGACAATACATATACCAATTCATTCAGTTGTCGATTTAATGTAAACGAGTCCAGCCCGTCATGCCTACCCAATATCCATGAGTGCCAATTATTAATGAGCCCCAATATGAGGTCTCACTATTTATGGAGCCATGCTATTCATGAGATTCTAAGAACCCTATACCCATTCGGGTCTCAATTTAATGAACTCAATATTCCTGAGGCCCACATATTCATGAGGGCCCAATATCCACGAGAGCACAATCTCTCTGAGCGCCAAATATCCATAAGGGACCTATATCGCCCGCTTAACCTATTAGTAGTTCTAACTATTGCGTGACAATGTATAACAATAAAAAATAAATGCGGAGCATCAAGTCGGCGCAATGAAAATAGAAGACAAAACATGCACGTTGATCACCAACAAATGTTATTTACATAAATGAGTACAGGTTAAGAATACATATGTTCGAAGGACATTATTGTTGAGAAACCTGTAACAATTCTATTTGTTTTAATGAACACATTTAACTGTTATGAGTAAATTAAACGGTGATAAAAAAGAATATGCATTATGACGGAATAATCTGGAATTTATTATTTTGAAAGACATTTGCAAAACAAACAAATAAGCTTATGTTAGTTTTTCAAAACACTCTTTGTCGCTGATCGCCAAGGGAGGTTAGTGCGTTAGAGATTGAGAAACATATAGGAAATTTGTATAGTACCGTGTGCACATATCTTTTTGGGGAAACGCACTGTACTTTTATTCAATCGTTAAAATATTAAAAACAGTCTACGCCAAGTAGTTAACTGGTCCATATGTTAAAGCTACATTTTGGACAATATCAAATATAGTACTGGGCGCCGACTTAAGAAGGACGCCAACTGAAAATTAATTACTCTCGTTTATATTAGCATGTTACGGAGAATGTTATCTTTACATATTAAAGGCACACAATACAGGGTGTTTTTTTTGTTTTAAATTTAATACGTTCTCATGTTTGACTTTTTCACTTTGATAATGAAAAAAAAACAACACAAAAAATACAACAACAACATGATTTAGGTTAAACACAATAATGCACAAAAACTAAAACAGATACATGTTTTTGCATCAACTTATATTATGCACCTTGAATAAATTTAGGGATAACACAATATTACAGCATTGTTCTAATAACTCTCGTTAGCATGATGTTGAGAGAGATTATTTAATAATATGTTATATTGATGTAGTTTTGGGGAAACAAGATATATGTCAACATTATGTGGGTAACTCTCATTGGCACGATTTTATGTGATTGTGTGGACTTAATATTTTAAGTTTGCTTTTACATATTAATAATGTGGGGTTGACAATACTTTTCAGAATAACATTAATTACTCGTATAGGTACGATGTAGCGGGAGAGTGGCTTTAATATACCTATATTGTGGGTGGATAAAAATAGCTTGGCATTGAATTGATAAATCTCGTTGGAACGTTGCAACGGAGAGCTAAGTCTTCATAAGTGTACATTGTGTGTGTTTAGAGGATATCACAACGTCATATTGACTGGAGAGTCTTCATATATATAAAATGTTAGTGTGGACTTCATATCCTTATTTTGGTGTTGTGGGTAGCGAGGTATGACATACGTATATTGAAAGTTATCATTGGCGCCATTTTACGGCAGTATGTGGCTTTCAACTATTAATGTTGTATGGGGAGATAATATATTACAGCATTATATTGATTACTCTCCTTAGCAAGATGTCACTGTGGTGTGGACATCATACTATTGACAACTCTCCTTGGCAGGACAAAACAGGGGAGTGTGGACATCATTATATTGATTACTCTCCTTAGCAAGATGTCACTGTGGTGTGGACATCATACTATTGACAACTCTCCTTGGCAGGACAAAACAGGGGAGTGTGGACATCATTATATTGATTACTCTCCTTAGCAAGATGTCACTGTGGTGTGGACATCATACTATTGATAACTCTCCTTGGCAGGACAAAACAGGGGAGTGTGGACATCATTATATTGATTACTCTCCTTAGCAAGATGTCACTGTGGTGTGGACATCATACTATTGACAACTCTCCTTGGCAGGACATAATAGGGGAGTGTGGACAACATTATATTGATAACTCTCCTTGACAATATGCTTCTAGGGAGTGTGGATAGCATGAAATTGTTAACTCTCCTTTGCTAGATTAAACGGGGGGGGGGGCTAGTGGATAGCATTAAATTGTCCTTGGCAAGATGCAACGGGGTAGTGTGGACAGCATGATATTGATACCTCTCCTTGGTAAGAGGCAACAAGGGAGCGTATATAGCATTATATTGATAACTCGCTTTGGTAAGATGTAGCGGGCGAGTGTGGATAGCATTATAATGATAACTCGCTTTGGTAAGATGTAGCGGGGAAGTGTGGATAGCATTATATTGATAACTCGCCTTGGCAAGATGTAGCGGGGGAGTGTGGATAGCATTATATTGATAACTCGCCTTAGCAAGATGTAGCGGGGGAGTGTGGATAGCATTATATTGATAACTCGCCTTAGCAAGATGTAGCGGGGGAGTGTGGATAGCATTATATTGATAACTCGCCTTGGCAAGATGTAGCGGGGGAGTGTGGATAGCATTATATTGATAACTCGTCTTGGCAAGATGTAGCGGGGGAGTGTGTATATCATGATAGTGATCACTCTCCTAGGATGTCAGGCGCAGTGTGACTTCATATCCTTATTTTGGTGTTGTGGGTAGCAAGGTATGACAGCATATTGAATATTATCATTGGCGCCATGCTACGGTAGTATGAAGTCTTGAAATATTTATGTTGCATGGGGGGAACAATATATTAAAGCATTATATTGATAACTCTCCTTGGCAAGATGTCACGAATGTGTGGACAGAATGATATTGATAACTCTCCTTGGCAAGATGTCACGAATGTGTGGACAGAATGATATTGATGACTCTCCTTGGCAAGATGTAACGAATGTGTGGACAGAATGATATTGATGACTCTCCTTGGCAAGATGTAACGAATGTAAGGACAGAATGATATTGATAACTCTCCTTGGCAAGATGTCACGAATATGTGGACAGAATGATATTGATAACTCTCATTGGCAATATGTAACGCATGTGTGGACAGAATGATATTGATAACTCTCCTTGGCAAGATGTAACGAATGTGTGGACAGAATGATATTGATAACTCTCCTTGGCAAGATGTAACGAATGTAAGGACAGAATGATATTGATAACTCTCCTTGGCAAGATGTCACGAATGTGTGGACAGAATGATATTGATAACTCTCATTGGCAAGATGTAACGAATGTGTGGACAGAATGATATTGATGACTCTCATTGGCAAGATGTCACGAATGTGTGGACAGAATGATATTGATAACTCTCATTGGCAAGATGTAACGAATGTGTGGACAGAATGATATTGATAACTCTCCTTGGCAAGATGTCACGAATGTGTGGACAGAATGATATTGATGACTCTCCTTGGCAAGATGTCACGAATGTGTGGACAGAATGATATTGATGATTCTCCTTGGCAAGATGTCACGAAACTGTTGACAGAATGATATTGATGACTCTCTTTGGCAAGATGTAACGAATGTGTGGACAGAATGATATTGATGACTCTCATTGGCAAGATGTCACGAATGTGTGGACAGAATGATATTGATAACTCTCCTTGGCAAGATGTCACGAATGTGTGGACAGAATGATATTGATAACTCTCCTTGGCAAGATGTCACGAATGTGTGGACAGAATGATATTGATGACTCTCATTGGCAAGATGTAACGAATGTGTGGACAGAATGATATTGATAACTCTCCTTGGCAAGATGTCACGAATGTGTGGACAGAATGATATTGATGACTCTCCTTGGCAAGATGTCACGAATGTGTGGACAGAATGATATTGATGATTCTCCTTGGCAAGATGTAACGAAACTGTTGACAGAATGATATTGATGACTCTCCTTTGCAAGATGTAACGAATGTGTGGACAGAATGATATTGATGACTCTCATTGGCAAGATGTAACGAATGTGTGGACAGAATGATATTGATAACTCTCATTGGCAAGATGTCACGAATGTGTGGACAGAATGATATTGATAACTCTCCTTGGCAAGATGTCACGAATGTGTGGACAGAATGATATTGATAACTCTCATTGGCAAGATGTCACGAATGTGTGGACAGAATGATATTGATAACTCTCATTGGCAAGATGTAACGAATGTGTGGACAGAATGATATTGAGATCTCTCCTTGACAAGATGTCACGAATGTGTGGACAGAATGATATTGATAACTCTCCTTGGCAAGATGTCACGAATGTGTGGACAGAATGATATTGATGACTCTCATTGGCAAGATGTAACGAATGTGTGGACATAATGATATTGATAACTCTCCTTGGCAAGATGTCACGAATGTGTGGACATAATGATATTGATAACTCTCATTGGCAAGATGTAACGAATATGTGGACAGAATGATATTGATAACTCTCCTTGGCAAGATGTCACGAATATGTGGACAGAATGATATTGATGACTCTCCTTGGCAAGATGTCACGAATGTGTGGACAGAATGATATTGATGACTCTCATTGGCAAGATGTAACGAATGTGTGGACAGAATGATATTGATGACTCTCCTTGGCAAGATGTAACGAATGTGTGGACAGAATCATATTGATGACTCTCATTTTCAAGATGTAACGAATGTGTGGACAGAATCATATTGATAACTCTCATTGGCAAGATGTAACGGATGTGTGGACAGAATGATATTGATAACTCTCCTTGGCAAGATGTAACGAATGTGTGGACAGAATGATATTGATAACTCTCCTTGGCAAGATGTCACGAATGTGTGGACAGAATGATATTGATGACTCTCATTGGCAAGATGTAACGAATGTGTGGACAGAATGATATTGATGACTCTCATTGGCAAGATGTAACGAATGTGTGGACAGAATGATATTGATAACTCTCATTGGCAAGATGTCACGAATGTGTGGACATAATGATATTGATGACTCTCATTGGCAAGATGTAACGAATGTGTGGACAGAATGATATTGATGATTCTCATTGGTAAGATGTCACGAATGTGTGGACAGAATGATATTGATAACTCTCCTTGGCAAGATGTCACGAATGTGTGGACAGAATGATATTGATAACTCTCATTGGCAAGATGTAACGAATGTGTGGACATAATGATATTGATAACTCTCCTTGGTAAGATGTAACGAATGTGTGGACAGAATGATATTGATAACTCTCCTTGGCAAGATGTCACGAATGTGTGGACAGAATGATATTGATAACTCTCATTGGCAAGATGTAACGAATGTGTGGACAGAATGATATTGATAACTCTCATTGGCAAGATGTAACGAATGTGTGGACAGAATGATATTGATGACTCTCATTGGCAAGATGTCACGAATGTGTGGACAGAATGATATTGATAACTCTCATTGGCAAGATGTCACGAATGTGTGGACAGAATGATATTGATGACTCTCATTGGCAATATGTAACGAATGTGTGGACAGAATTATATTGATGACTCTCCTTGGCAAGATGTAACGAATGTGTGGACAAAATGATATTGATGACTCTCATTGGCAAGATGTCACGAATGTGTGGACAGAATGATATTGATGACTCTCATTGGCAAGATGTAACGAATGTGTGGACATAATGATATTGATGACTCTCCTTTGCAAGATGTAACGAATGTGTGGACAGACTGATATTGATGACTCTCCTTCGCAATATGTAGCGAATGTGTGGACAGAATGATATGGATGACTCTCATTGGCAATATGTAACGAATGTGTGGACAGAATGATATTGATGACTCTCATTGGCAAGATGTAACGAATGTGTGGACAGAATGATATTGATGACTCTCCTTTGCAAGATGTAACGAATGTGTGGACAGACAGATATTGATGACTCTCCTTGGCAAGATGTCACGAATGTGTGTACAGACTGATAGTGATGTAAATGGGGAGTGTGGACAGCATTATATTCTTAACTCTCTGTGGTAGGATGTAACGGGGGAGGGTTTTGTACGTTTTGCACTATTTTAATCCAAATCAAATAAGCGAGAAGAGGTTGAGTTTTCACCTGATCTTCATATAGCACATCTCCGTAACCATTAAAACTAGTATAAACAAACGTTTGCACAGACAGAGCCTGAACAAATCTAATGCCATATTTCCGTTAGGTTTATATTCCGTCGTAATACCGACAATCATTACACTCAGAAAGGAAGTCACATGAGTCTACGTTAATGGCGCCATTTGAAAATACGACAGTGCTCGTGAAAATATTTCATTGCTAATGGGGTTTTAATGAGAGTTCAGTTTAAACTCTAAAACAAATATATAGGTATTGTTCCGTCTTCTGCTAATACTCTTTAGATTTGTTATAAATCATAAAATAAAATGATTACCATGGTAGCTTGCACGAACTGTCAATATTTCTGTTTACAGCCTTCAGCATGTTTACAACAAAGTTTAAAATTGCGTGCAATTGGAAATCAAAATAATAATATTGAACGTCTATAAAATTATGGATGTAGTAGTGTGTCTGGTTCTTTTGTCTTAAATTTATGAATAAAATCATCTATTCAAAAACAAAATCAGATTCGATATACATCAATTATGTAAGCGAAATGACGATATCCCACGTCGTCCTCAATCCTATTGTGCTCTTGAAACGAATTATGTCCATTTTTGGAAATCTACTTTTCTAACATGCCCGCCTGGGAAACTGTTTATAAATAAACAGATCATGCCTATTTGTGAAATCATGTCTGTTTGTTGGACCCTGTCCGTTTATGAGCATCCGATCGCACCATTATATGTTATACAACTATCTACATGATACATTGAAACGGGCTAAAACGAAAGCAGAGCTAATAATTTAAGAACGTTAAATACACTATTACTATCTTAAACAACCCTTTGTATGTGCCAGACATAAATACTAAGGAAAACAGGTTTGAAAACAAATTGGAGTATACAACCGTGAGCTGGTATTAATTTACGATAAATTACTTAATACCTGAATCTTATTTCAATATAATACTTTAATAGTACCTTTATCTTATTTCAATTAAACACTTAGAACCTTTATTGTCAGCCAAATGGTTGACTTACAGCCAGTGTCGTGTAATTGACTGACGATGCATGTAACTAAATAAGAACTTAACGTTATTGACAAGCTGTACGGCGTTATCGCATTGGTTGTAATAGTTGCCATGTTACACTGTAGTTTCTCATCACCGCTATCCGGATCTGTGTCAGTGGTAAAGGCACCATCTGTATTGCCAGAATTTCTAGAAAAACAACATACATGATAAGACATTAAGGCGAGTATATCTTTAAAGTTAGATCATTTCATCTATCAAAGAAGATACATCTGGCAATTTAATGACAGGTATGTGTTGGGGAGGGGGGGGGGGAGAGGTCGTTTGTGCATGTGTGTGTGTGAGTGTGTGTTTTCGTGCCTAAACGGTACATTTGAATATGTTCGATAAAAATAATATCTTTCTTATTTAACATTCAATAATAATTAACAAACATTATTATTTTACTACATTGGTATAAACAATGTTAATACATTAGTCAATAAAATAACAACATACATCACATAATTGAACGATCCTGATCCTGTCACAATAATAAGGAACACCTTATCACAGTCTGCTGGATTGTCAACATCCACGGTGGCGGTAGTGCCAGTAATTGCATCCCTATCTTCGACAACGATGGAGACTTCCTCACTTTCATCTATCTCAATAATCACTGTAATATACACCACAACATTTCATTCATTTGAAAACACTTTCTTTACAAAATGACGTTATAATTATATGAAGAATGTACAGGTGAGAAATCGGGAAGAAAATCGTAGGCAGCTCAAATTCATTTAACCATTCCAAGGCGTTCACTTACACATTTAATTTTAGCAACTAACGGGACGTCCTAGATTAGACGAAACGCAGAAAACGGTACTCAGCAATTACAGCTGAACCACCTACTTACAACATACATATGGCAGGGTTAATGGTTGCTTGCATGTTATATTTGAATTATAACTGAATACAGTGTTACATCTCTCTATGGTTGGTCTATAACAGTGCAGGACAAATCGATTGAGGTAAAAATTGGCAAAAGCCACGCGAATGCGTCCACTCTACGATAAGTTATAAATGTTCTCGGAAATACCCCCAAAATGATATATTTGTAATGTGTATAACTTAGATCTCCTTTTTCACCTTGATACAAGAAATATGTCAGTCTGACTAGATACTTACAAATAACAAGCAGTACAATCAGTACGTGACAGCGACCAAGTCTTTCCATTTTGGAAAAATGCTGCATAAATAAAAAAAGAACATTAACATTTGAAATATCGATCAACAAAAAGCATATTCATTAGAACGTTGTCATTCTATTTCATATTTTAACAACATAGCATAAAGTTCACTAATTAAATCCTGAAATAATATGTAATATTATACCTTACATAAATGTGTCCCTTCTTTGTGTTTATATAGTTGATCGGTCCGTATATCAATGTATTTTAATACAAATTACAAGCAGAACTCACCAGTTTATGACGTCAGTGGTCCATATCATGTTGATGGCCGGTCTAGACCTCGCCAAAAAATAATATGGACCGCTGACGTCATACAATATGAACCGCTGACGTCATAAAACTGGTGAGTCCTGCTGCTTGTAATTTTAACCACGACATTTTTTCGCAAGAAAACATTCTTGGATTTGTTAAAAAAATAAATCAAAGGCACTTTAAAATTATTAAGTGGGAAAAAAGTGGCATGATAAGGACCGGCCAGTTAACCCCCCGAAGGTGAATTGACTCGGCTAACGCCTCGGTCCATATACACCTTCGGGTGGGGGGGGGGGGCTGACTGGCCGGTCCTTATAAGTCATATGACCACCAGTGGTGTGTAATATTTCTTAAATGGTTCAGGATTGTTTGCATGCACTTCAGGTGGTGATCACCCATTTGGTCAGCAACTGTTAATATTTACCGCTTCATCGGATTAAAATTATTATCGGCTAATTTTGATCGCTGATTTTATGAAATGAATGTATCGGAACACTTGAGAAATACTGCCTTCTCATAAGATAAACATATAATGTTGACCACATACCCTATACTAAAATTGAAATAACGATATATACGGAGTTTAATGTTTAAAAGAAAACTGATTAAATGCGGTCAGACATTTAAATTGAAGGAAATTCATGTAACATCCATCAAGTTATAATGTTTGCTATCTTAATGACAGAAGCATTATTCCGCCTATGAAGCTTTTCTGATACTTCACTTAACGATAATGTCCTATTGATGCGACCTTTAGCGGTATGTATTTTTGTTAGAAACAAAATGCTTTTTAATTGCAAAAAGAGGTTCTCAGTTATAAATGAAATGGTTTTGAATGTATCATATTAAAATCTGTCTCAATATTCAACAAATGGCAATAAGATCCAGTGCTTTACTATTAACTTTTATTGCATCAGCAATTTTAATATGGATATTATTGTAAAGACAGCATTCCTCACAGTAACGGGCAATTATTCTAAGACCAAAAACAACAACAATTTCATTCATTCCGTACTAATCTAACTTACTATCACAAAAAAAACGTTTAAGACAAGTAAGAGTAATTCATCATTTGAGCATTTCTAAATATTGGGTCAGGTCTAAATTTGAATCTCTTGAATCACACGATAACATTGTAGTGACATTGACATGGCATAATGTCGAAAATGTAAATAACACAGAGAACATTAGAACATTTCTGAAAAAATACACTTATTTGAATTAGGGACAATATCATTGAAGCAGTGTCAAACAGTCTGCAAATGTGGCACCGGTCATTATATTAGAGCAGGTGGTGGAATAAAGATGTTTCTGTTTCAACACCTCGCCTTTACCATGAACCTATGGTTTATAGGTCCGTGCCTTGAAAAAGAATAACATGACAGCCTCCATAACTTCAATGCCTGTAAGAAACAGGCCACGTTATCGATCAAAGAAAATAAGTGCGATAAGAACAAAGAATTTAGAAAATTATAACAGTCATTTTACTTATAAAAGCTTTTATTTTCTGATTTTACTGATGTTATTATGCACCAGTCAATTGTAACCATGGCCCCAAAGGTCTTGGGAATAGCTGGGACTTTGACTTCCGGTCCAGCCAAACCCGGGTAAAATCACCGCCATGCGGGAACGAACTGATGGTAAAATCCCAGCCAAATGCCCCCGCACCCTAGGGACCCTAGGTAAGGCCCACTCCCCGCTATATTTTGCGCGAAGACAAAACCACCGCATTCACCCGGCACTGCAAAAGGTAAAAACACGGCCCATTTCCCCGGCTACCCCTGGTATACCCCCACACCTGGTGGAGCCGTGGTTACAATTGACTGGTGCATTATAATACTGTATGCGTAAATACAGACTGTTTCTAAAACATTTACAAGTCCTACTTTTGTATCTGTTTATAACACTTATGAGTATATGAATACAGAGAAATACATTTAGAATTAAAAAAAATAACTCATGGAAACATGTTCAATGGTTGTAAGTCGTGTGTCCGGCGTGTATTTGAATAGAAGGTTTGCACTCAAAATCGGATTTAGTTATTATTTAGCACTTAATTTTGAGTACAATACAATGAATTACTTAACTTAAACTTAACTTAAAACGCACATAGATAATTAATGCATTCGACGCTGTGAAACTGCTGCTGTTTACTGAAGACTATAATCCATTGACTATGACACTGATTTTCACTTAAAGCGTGTATTTCACATTACGAAAATTGATTAAGTAAACTGGAAATTAATACCGGAAATGAATAACAACGGTGCGTCCTGCAATAAATTACCGACAAAAAAGACTGTCAACAAATATCAGCTTTTTTGCGGTTACCCGGACCTGATTTTATCCTGACACGAGGAAAGTTTGCTCGCGTAGAGTGTAAATACCATCAAAAAAAGACGAAGTCGACGTTACAGGTTTAAATGTTAAGTAAAAGATATCCAGAAAATAGTGGAAATTCAGAAGTATACAAAAACAAATCCGCGCGGCCAAATAATATGTGCAGGCACCAAAAAAAAAGTTTTGTTTTTTTTCCTTTTTCGAATGTAGGTGCGGCAAATCCGACGAACAAATGATAAATTTGTTGTGGCCTTAAGACTGACTTATTATCTTCAGTATTGCTTTATTTATTTCCTAATATGCTTATATCTTTTTTGTGGGCATATGATATAATAATAACAACAGTTTTTTACTAGAAACATTGAAGGCTATGGATAATGCACTTGTTTATAATATGACACATAAATGCTATTAATTCTGAAATGTTGGTTCACGTGTATCGTGTAAATAATAAAAAGGATTGTGAAAGCGAGAGAATATACTACCATTACTTCATTAAACACCACTTAAGCATGTCACTGGCCAATTGTCCTCGTATTGAAATTAAAAACCAATTCGCAATTTATCAGGATTGTACATATCCTTGATGAATAAATGAATTTCTTTGTCGTATTTTAGATAACCCTTAACCAACCTGAATGACATTTAAAACATATAATTCGAACTATTATATTCTAAAGTTGGATTAATTTAAAGCAGCGTTATAAAACCAACATGTTGCCGGATTGATATACTTAAGTTTAGGCTGTTAAAATTCTAGATACAAGCATCATATTTTAGCTAGAGTTCATGGACTTGCGTTCCGTCCTTAGTTTGTTATATTGATCATGTGTACTAAGTTTCATACTGCAGTTTTAAACAGTTTGTAAGGAAACCAACTAGTCCGGCTTGGTGACCACTACTCGCATGCGCCTAGCCTGGGTTTCGAACTCAGATCGTCCAAGTGGGAAGCGAGTACGTTAACTACTGCGCTAACCGTACACCGATCCACCCATATATCTGTCAACGAGTTTTAATTTGTCACGAGTGTATGACTATGGCAGACTCGATATGGGTATTCACGAGTGTTAAGCCTCGGCAAAATTGTAGGTGCGGTTGAATTTTTTAATTTGAAAAAAACGTTTTTAGCATTTTGGAAAAAAGAGGAGCGCTAAATCCGACGAACAACTGGTCAATTTGTTGTGGCCTAATAATGATGCGTTACCACATTTTAGCCTTAACTATTACAATTATAGGGAACAACTCCTTATGCGCAGTCACCCGTATTTGCGTATATGTAAATCCGATCATGTAATTGTTCAGTGAAATTTCGCCCCATCCGAACACAATTTGACTTTAACAAAAAAAAAAAATTCGGCAAAATATTTTGTATCTATTAAATGCTGTACAAAGTATTTTTTGTCTTTTGGAGTAACGAAAAATTCAGTATAAATTACATGGCATTAACGTAAGTCAGAACGAGAAAATAACCTTATATTAATTAGTTCGGTTCTTCATTTCAAAATAATGAGATTTAAAAAATATAATTGGAAAATCAGCATTTATAAATGTAATGACTGTCGCAATGATTTCTGTACCACTGAATACAACCATGACTATTGTTCAGATGAAACCATAGTGTGCATTATCGATATTTTGAAAACAAATATTTACACTATTTAAGTCTGCTGAAGTACGTAAACACTCTCAACATCCTTACATTTTACAACGAGTATCTACATTTAAAACAAAGACTTAAATATAAAAAAATCATACCAATCTATTTGTAAACCTTAGCAAAAATTAATTTCCTGTACATTACTTAGGTTAACAGTTTAATTAATAATCCAGCACATTTTTGTTATATTATTCGCTGTAAAATGCGAACATTAAAACATCTGTACGCACCTGTCTTTTCAAAATGTTTACAGTTCCGTGTCGAAAATGCAAAATGAATCCTTTATATACCCAGCTATTTACGGTCTACTGTATCGTTGTAAAAGAAAATTGAAATCCGAGAACCAATCATAAAGTACGTAATTTGAACCTTTCGAATCCACCCAACAAGGATTATAAAGAGTATTTTCACTTAACACTTCGGTACATAAACCTGACTTGCGTCATTTTGGAGACAGTTGTAAACCAATCTTATTTTATGAAAGACTACTAAATTTAAATAGTCGAATAACATCACAAAAAATAAACAAAAAACAACATCGAACCCATTATAATTGTCTCGTGTTCATTTGAAAGAAGATCTACGTCGATTTTTGTCATAAATAACCAGTGTCATATTTTCCCAATATATATTTGTTTGAATTGAACTTAAAGACGGTATAAACCATTTGAGTTTAATGATCAAAATAGAAACAAAGTATATGACCTGTGTAATATGATGCTGTGATTCTTTTTCATCAACCTATAATAAGATTTGTCATAAATAACCACAGTGTCATATGTTTCGTTATTTTCCAATATATATGTGTTTAAATTGAACCTAAGGACGGTATTAAAGGGGGCTTATGTTCTATAATTTAGATACATTTATTTCTTTAATCCATTTGAGTTTAATGATCAAAATAGAAACAAAGCATTTGACCTGTGTAATATGATGCTGTGATTCGTTTTCATAAACCTATAATATTTAAAGGGAATACGGAACGTACGAAACCAAATAATCACCGTGATGCAAATAGTGACATTTATTTAACTTACGATTATTGAAATTACGACGCTAAGATTCTTTTAACGAAATATGCCTCATGTTCGTATCACCGATGTACTTTGTATAAACTTTGTACTTCACGAACTACTTCATAGAAGACATGCATTCACAGTAGTTTAAATTTCATTTGAATGAACATAACTAATATTACCAACGAAGGGATTGCTTTGTATGTATTCCGCTGTCATTATTCTAATATTACACTTAATGAATCATAAAGGCTTTAGGAATACTTTTGGGATGGATTTACGATACGCTAATGTGACATTAAAAGTAAACATTTGTTAAAGGATCAGTGTGATCAATTGTTTAATAATGAAGAGAAAAATTAAACGTCCTTTCTCACTATGATCGAGTCTCAGATAATGTCTGATATAAGCCCAATGTCCTCACGATGATTTATTAATAGAAACATATTTGGAATATCCAACTGGTTACAAAACAAAGGAGATATTATACTAAATTTAGCCACGACAGTTTCTCAGCAAAAGAGGGCCTAAATATTCGGAAAGATTTTATCATTTAAATGATAAACTGTATTCAACATAAACAACTGAATGAATCCAATTTAACCTGCAAGCATTTTGTCATTGCAACAATTGATATAATATTTTTGTACAAATGCAAAACATCGAGCCGCACTACACTGGTTATGGACCCTATATGCTCCTAAAACGAGCCTCAGTGTTTTCCCACAAAAACACTATGATGACAGCATTTTGGAATGATAAAATATCAACCTTGCTTAAAGAAATATATCCGGTTTAGTCAGGCAACACCAAATGTTTTATGACACCCCTTTACTTCAAATTACTATAATAAATGAAGCTTTCTATTGAAATATTTTAATAATAACAGTATAGGAATGATCAGCCCGTTGAAAATTACTATTTATTTCAAAGTTAAAATATAGCAAAACAGGATTTAAAGCAAAATATTTTTTTGTGTGTAATTCAAGTCACTCGATATAAAAAAATCCTAGTGACGTTTATCGCACTTAGTCTAGATTTAGAATACACCTCCAGTTTTGTTGCATGTTTGTAAATGCGTTAAATGGTTTTTTTTAAACCTTCGGTTAATTATATGTCAAAAACGTCAAGAGAAGTCATTTGGGTATTCATACACTTGATGAGTTTATAACATAAACTAGCTCGTGCTTGAATAGCGCGTGCTTGAATACCAAAGTTATTACTGTTAACCACAAAATGATCTTATCTTACAAATTACATCAAAGTATTGCGTATCGCCGGCACTTTGTGTGCACTTTAAATTGTAGTGATTTATCTGTATTTGAATTTTTTACTAAAATACACCGAAAAAACGCTTATGTACAGATTCTTATCGAGACAAACTACAATAGCCTCTGTTTGAAATATTTTGATTTGACAAACATGGCTCTCCACTGATGAACAAATATATGAGATATTTGTTTCCATGCTGGTTTCGAAGTTTTTTTGGTTTCCTCTATTTGACATTTGTCCTAGTATTATAGTTTTGACAAGGCTTCAACACATTTGTGAATCTCCAAGTTATAAAGTTAGAGTATACCACAATAAACATTCAGAACTATAGGCGTTTCTTCTTTCACTTTAAAGCTGCACTCTCACAGATATACCATTTTTACATTTTTTTTAAATTTTGTCTTGGAAAGAGCAAACTTTTGCGTTAATATCTGCAAACCAGTGATGTTAGATTGCTGACAAAAGATCAGATCGCAGATTTTCATATTTCCGTTTGAAAATTAATGTTTTTATGGTTAATAGTTACTTACGATTTAAGAAAAATGCATAAAACAACAAGTTTTGAACTTAAATATAATAATCTGCAATCTATTTTTTTGTCAGCAGTCTAATATAACTGGTTTCCATGGATTTTCGCAAAAATGGCTCGTACCAAGACCAAAAATAAATTGGCAAAACATTCAATCAGTGAGAAAGCAGCTTTAAAGTTTAAAGAGAGTTTAAACATAGGTAACTTTATCACAAGTAAAGTTTATCACATAAGTTTGTAACCGAGCACTGTGTCGTAAATACCCTCTATAGTGAAGTAATTGAAAAACAGATTGATAAACAATTTTTATAGTTATTATGCGTACCATAATAACTTAACTAACATTTAGTACGTATATATAGTTGCCAGGTTTATAGCAATATCTCTGACAAAAGGGTAGGTTTGATCGACAGAAAACTGTCCTTGAATAGATTTGAACCATTATTAGAGTATAGGTTTGTAATCTAAGACTATAATTGTCCACCATTTCGTGCACAAGTGGTTGCAATCAAAATAAAAAATTCATCACCAGTAGAACAAAATTATCTTCTCAAAGTGTTTGAAATTGAAGAGGAATACTTCATTTGGATACCATTTCCCGCGTAGATGATTGCAACAGAATGGGAATACTACATGTGTATTTCCACGAAAGTGTTTGCAATTAAAGGGGAATATTACATTTAAATGCCATTTCCCGCATCGGTGTTTGTAGTAATACAGAAAGGTAACAATCGAAATCCATTACCTGCGTGAGTGGTTGGTATCAAAGAGTAATATAATTGACCAAAATTACCTGCGTAAGTATTTGCTATTACAGGGGAAAACTATAGTTGAACATTATTACCCGCGTGAGTGGTTGGTATCAAAAGGTAATATAGTTGAACAAAATTACATCCGTTAGTATTTGCTATTAAAGCGGAAGACTACAGTTGAGCATTATTTCTTGCACACCGGACGTGTGTTTCCGGTCATGTGACCAGTGCTGGAAAGCCTGTATTACACCCCCATGTAAGATGAGTCATGCGCAACAACCCACCACTTCCGATTTCTTTTATTGTATGGTTTATGAAAAGTCAATTATGCCATTTTAATAAAGCGCAATCAAATAAATAAGTTTGAAAAACTACTCGGCAAGCCTCGTTACCGGCTTCCGCGCGTGCCCTCGGGTCAGATTTTTCTACCCGTACCGGAAACACATGATAGATACTTATTTCTCCCACCTCAGATAAGTAGATTCAATAATTTAGCTATGCTAGAAATTCTTGCTTGAAGATAAAAATGTCCGTACGGAACTTCTTTTTAATGGTCTCCACATTGTAATTACCCCCCTTGTCAAACACTGTCGTCTTTAGCATTATGGAAACATTTTCTTGTGGTAATATTCAAAACGCTAATTAATTATTTCTCGCTTCAAATGTCACCATAAAACAGTTATCACGCACCTTTCAAGAAATAATGCTTCACTCTCCTTAGAACTATTTAAAGACCGATTTAACTAATAACATCATCTGAATCGCTGCGCGCATATCCATGACAACCACGAATTATCGCATATCCATGCGCAATTAGTTTTACTAATCACAAAAGAGTTCCAGCAAAAAACTGGAAACGACCCTCGCGCGGGGTGTTCGGTAAACCTCGTTTCCGCAAAACACCCTACGCTCAGGTCGGGATGAACCTATCTTACACGAGCGGCTATGGTAGATGCTTTTTCTCCCACCCCAGTTAAACAAAATTAAGTAAAAATGTATTTTTTGCTGGAACTCTTTTGTGATTAGTAAAACTAATTGCGCATGGATATGCGATAATTCGTGGTTGTCATGGATATGCGCGCAGCGATTCAGATGATGTTATTCATACACTCTCGGCCATGGAAGATACTTATAATACCCGCGTGAGTGGTTGCTATCAAAGAAGAATTTCAGATGGAAAACCTTACACGCGTAAGTGTTTGCTATCAAAAGGTAAGATTATACTGTGTCACCGATTCCCGCGTTAGTGTTCCCTATCAAAGGGGAAGACACCATTTGAACATTATTACCCGCGTTAGTGGTGGTTATCAAAGGAGAATTTCAGATGGACAACCTTACACGCGTAAGTGTTTGCTATCAAAGGGGAAAACTACAATCAAACACCATTACCGGCTATCAAATGGAAACTCAACAGATGAACACCATTACCCGCGTAAGTCTGCGATTTAATGGGAAAAAACAACTGACATCAGTTGCTTGCGTTAATGTTTTCTATCAAAATGGATTAATACCGTTAAATAATAATGCCCTCTTTAGTGTTTGCTACCAAAGGGGATTACTTCAATTGAAAATGTGTCATTTCTCTTGATTTATGCTACCTTACCTGTTTGCTTAGTGCCATGCCTTCACATATATCGTTTTCATTGCGAGTTACCTGATTGCATAGTGCCTGACATTGACATGGATCGATTTCTCTAGTTCACGTGAGCATCCCGAATGGCAAAGTGTCTGTCCTTCACAAGTGTCAATTTACATGGTTTATGCGAAAAATACATGATTGCATTGATCCTGACCATCACATTTGTAACTTTTCTTGGTTCCGGCGAGTGAACGAGATTATATAGTTCCTGACCTTCTCATGTTTCGTTTTCCTTTGGTCATGCGAATATACGAGCTGCATGGTGCCTGACCTTTACATGTTTCAGTTTTTCTCTGTCTATGTGAGTTTTCCCGGTGGTATAGTGATATTCATCAAGACCACGAATGTCGCGGTAAAACGTTGTAAAATAGGTACAACATGAGCCATTTTTTCACGTCGATGCGAGTTTACCTGATTGCAAATGTCACAGGGTGAGAAAAGTGTGCTGCCAGACCGGGGCTCGAACCCGGGACCCCTCGCTATCAGGGCGAGTGCTCTACCGACTGAGCTACCGGACAGCTTACACACCTCCTCACCACATATGTAGGTATCGGTACCGTGACATACTTCCCCGCAAACTGGAAATTCGTCCTCGAATTTGAGGAACACCAGTGCTAAGGAATGCACATAATTAACACTGAGAGCGCATTATGCTGCCATGGTCCCTCCTTGGGCGCCAAATGTCACAGGGTGAGAAAAGTGTGCAGCCAGACCGAGGCTCGATCCCGGGACCCCTCGCTATCAGGGCGAGTGCTCTACCGACTGAGCTACCGGACCGCTTACACACCTCCTCACCACATATGTAGGTATCTGTACCTTGACACAAAGTGCCGGAACATACATTTGTAATTATCCTTGGTTCATACGAGTAAACGCGACTGTATGGTGCCTGATCAAATTGCGCCGGCTAGATTTTCCATTTTTCAACTACTTAATAGCTAACCTTCCCTTGTGACCTTCGTAATGTTCCCAACGATTCTGCTGCCTGGGACGTATCGCCTTATTGTACAACTGTTGGACTTCTGTTTCAATTAATAAAATGATCCAGAAGAACAATACAGTAAATGGCTTTACCGTTAACACGTTACAGGACAGGCATGTCACCGACACTCTACAACTGTTTAATGACACATTGATCACACACCACTCATTTGACAAATAACTGATAAAATCGGAGACAAATGAAAACAAGAGTATGACATAATTGTTGAACACAGAAGAGATAAAGTGACATCGATAAACTTTAGGGTTCATGGTCATGCCTACGCCAATGGGATCGCCGGACAGATTCACATTAAATCATTTAGAAGAGCTCTGATAAATCATATTACATCCATCTATTTCCATAGACCGGCTGTGGGACCTCCCTAGATGTCTTTCATCGCAGGTTTCGCGGCATTTTGGGTAAAAAATTACTCCTTTGACGAATATCCCTTCAACCGATGGGGGTAAAAACCCCCATATTTGGCTTCAAAATTATGTTTAAGTCACACTTGGGGATGTGACGGTGTCAAGCCATAATGCAGCCATTATAGGGCGCGGGCAGACCTATATAAACTCAACAACAACATCTATTTCCATTTAGTACCGAGAAAACCCGCCTGATTCCGATGAGTTATTACCGGTTTGAGTAAGTGGGTTATTTAAAAGCTCGCGCATGCGCACCGGCTAGTTTATGGGCTTCCGCGACTTATTTCTTGCATAAAACGAGCATAAATGTTTGTTCTTTTCCACCATAAGTCGGTGCTGAGTTGCGCCCTGCCTGATGGCTAAACCCTTTGGAAAACCAAAATTAAACACTTACTATTTGGTACGTATTTGAATAACTGTGGAATAACTACTTTGAAACATACAGTATGACATACATTTGAAGTAAATGGTTTATATTGCTGTAAAAACTTTTCTGAAGTACCTAATTCGAAATTGAAACGCATATGTTTAAATGTCTTACTCTCTCGTATTATGAATTTCATAAATTCTATATTCATATATGCTACCCAATCTTGAATTCATTTACTTTCATGCATACATGACTTATGTTAGTAATCCTAGATACACTTATGTGACACACAAAGGTTTCATTATTTTCTTTTCACGCATTTACGTTTTCGACGAGATATCTTATATCTTTTCAATGCTGTCAGCTTCGTTGAAAGGATATATATTATTTATTTAAGGCGTACTGTTGTTGAAAATGATTTGAGTTAAAGTTTTATTTATATTTCATTTTCTTCAATGTATAACATTCTCTTCAAAACCGGATATTTCTTTGAAGGTTTACGGATGTTTGATTAAAAACGACTCATACATGCATTAAAGGAACATTATAATTGTTGATGAAAACAACATCTTCTTAATGGTTATTGCGTGATTATGTTGAATTTGAATTTATTTATTAAAGCAAAACAAAATATATGATTTTCTCTTTAAGAAAGCAACCTGACCTTCACATGTGTAATTTTCTTTGTTGCATGTGAGTATACGAGATTGTTACATGCCTGACCTTCACATGCTTCATTTTCCTTTATTCATGTGAGTATTTCCTGCATAGTGCCTGACATTCATATATTTAATTTTCATTTGATCATGCGTGAAAATAAGGTTGTATAGAGCCTGATCTTTACATGTGCTTATTGCCTTCCTTGATGCAAGTATACCAGATTTAATTGTGCCTGGCATTCACATGTGTAATTTTCCTTGGTTCATGCGAGGATACCAGATTGCGTAGGGTCTAACCTTAATTTGTGTCATTTTACTTGGGTTTGGCGAGTTTACGTTATCATTGTTTAGTGCCTGACCTTTCCATGTGTCATGTTTTGGTATAGGCGAGTTAACGTGGTTGTTTAGTGACTTACAATCACCTGTGTCATTTTTCAATGGATCTTGTCCAAATAAAATTTTCTTTGTTATTGCGAGTATTCCTGATTATATTTTCTATGAACTTCAGATATGTCATTTTACATTGTTCATGCTAGATTACCAGATTACGTAGTGCCTTACCTTCACTTGTTTCGTTTTCCTTGGTCCACGCGGGTACACCGGAGTGAACCAGGTGCCTTTCCTTCACATATGTCAGTTGCCTTGGATCAAACGTGTAAGCCGGATTGCATAGTGCCGGACATTCGCATGTGTCATTTTCTTTGGTCCACGCGGGTACACCGGAGTGTATGCTGCCTAACCTTCACATATGTCAGTTGCCTAGGATCAAACGTGTATTCAGTATTGAATAGTGCCTCATCTTTACATGTGTCAATATCTTTGAGTCTATGGAAGCATTTCTGTATGTTAGCGTTCGATCAATATTCGCTGGCAAGAGTTTCCATTGTTCTACCACTTACTATCCTACCTTCCACAGTGACATAAATAATGTTCCCCAAGATTCTGCTGCTTCAAACACATCGGTTTCATCGTTTGAAAAAATATAACGTAAACATGATTTAGAAAAGTACAACGACGGCAGTAAACGCTATTTACTCATTGCATGAACAGACAATAATAATCTCTTTTTTTTCGAAATGAACAACTAATATAGATACCAAAACAACTAACGTTGAAGATAAATTTATAAAGAGACCAAGTCATTTTAATGTTTTGATTACGGATAGAATAACACATAGCCACTTACAGGGCGGTTTTAAAGTATTATTTGTAAATTTGTCTGAATGATTAATGCCTACTATATTAATCGAAGTCAGGCCTATATGGGATAGATATTTCAATTAGTAAAAATGATTCTGAATAACAATACAGAACGACATGTCACCGGTAACATGTTACAGGACAGGCAAGTCACCGGTAACATGTTACAGGACAGGCATGTCACCGGTAACATGTTACAGGACAGGCAAGTCACCGGTAACATGTTACAGGACAGGCAAGTCACCGGTAACATGTTACAGGACAGGCAAGTCACCGGTAACATGTTGCAGGACAGGCATGTCACCGGTAACATGTTACAGGACAGGCAAGTCACCGGTAACATGTTACAGGACAGGCATGTCACCGGTAACATGTTACAGGACAGGCAAGTCATCAGTAACATGTTACAGGACAGGCAAGTCACCGGTAACATGTTACAGGACAGGCATGTCACCGGTAACATGTTACAGGACAGGCAAGTCACCGGTAACATGTTACAGGACAGGCAAGTCACCGATAACATGTTACAGGACAGGCATGTCACCGGTAACATGTTACAGGACAGGCAAGTCACCGGTAACATGTTACAGGACAGGCAAGTCACCGGTAACATGTTACAGGACAGGCAAGTCACCGGTAACATGTTACAGGACAGGCAAGTCACCGGTAACATGTTACAGGACAGGCAAGTCACCGGTAACATGTTACAGGACAAGCAAGTCACCGGTAACATGTTACAGGACAGGCAAGTCACCGGTAACATGTTACAGGACAGGCATGTCACCGGTAACATGTTACAGGACAGGCAAGTCACCGGTAACATGTTACAGGACAGGCATGTCACCGGTAACATGTTACAGGACAGGCATGTCACCGGTAACATGTTACAGGACAGGCATGTCACCGGTAACATGTTACAGGACAGGCAAGTCACAGAGACTCTTAACTACTTCTGTTTTATGACACATTGATCACACACCAGTCAGTTGACAAAAGAATTAATAAAAGCGGACACATGAGTATAACGACATTGTTGAACACAGAAGAGCTCAAGTGACATCGACAAACTTAAGGGTTCAGGGTCATGCCTTCGCCAATGGGATCGCCGGATAGATTCACATTTAAAAACTTAAACTCTGACAAACTTGATTACATCCGCCATTTCTATTTAGTAACGAGAAAAACCGCCTGATTCCGATTTAGTCATTACTTGTTTGAGGAAGTGAGTTATTTTGAAGATTGCGCATGCGCAATTTAGGGGCTTCCATGAGTTATTTCATGCATAAACACTAATATAACAAGAAAAAAGTTGATGCGATGCATAGCATCACGTCGGCGCAATGAAATTAGAAGAAAAACGTGCATGCAGATAACCAAAAATGGTTATTATTTCAATGATAGTATTTTGTTTTATGTTGGGTGTACATATGCTCGAATGACATTATGGTTAATAATATTGTTACAATAGTTTAAGCCCGGTCTAATACATAGATTTCAATAGCATGAAATTCACCTTTTATTTGTACCGGCATGTTGAGTATATGGAACGGGGATAAAAATACTATACATCAAAGTGGAATATCTGGATTTCATTCTTTCGAATGACATTTTCAAAACAAACAATTAAGCTCAAGGTTAATTTTTCAAAACTCGGCATTTTTACTGTCACCAAGGGAGATTACTGCGTAGGAGGTTTACAAACATAAAGGATATTTTAATAGTAGCGTGTAACCTTCATCTATTTAATATCAATCAGAATACCTCGGCCAGTATCTATCTCGGAGATGGCCGAGTTGTTATGATTGAGTTGGTATTTAAAATCAAAATTTTCATAATGATAAGCAGGGCTATTATTATTTAAGGTTTCATTATCAATTAAAGTGTTAAGTTTTATAAAACAAACTAAACTTTATATTTTATCATGCAAAGTGGAAACTATTGAAAGCATTGTACTGCAATTTATGAACTAGTCCCTTAGTTGGAATATTTCTAAAGTAATATCAAATATAGTCGGCGCCCTTCTGGGCGCCGACTAATAAATATAAGTCGGCGTCGGGCTGCGTCCTGCCTGTTGACTGAATCGTTTGGAAAAACAAACTTCAATACTTGTTATAAATGTGTATATATTTGAATAGTTAGGTTTGGACTGTTGTAAAGACAGTAACAGTTATCCAGCTGTTTTCGAAAGCTTTAGAGCAACTGTTCCCTTAGTAAAACATCAAACGTATCTATACCTTACACTATCATTTACTATTTTCAGACCGTTTTTATTCAACAGCTTTTACGCAAACTATTTCTGTTTATGTTTTGGTTTACTGACTTGGTTCAGTAAAAGGTTCGGTCGGAGGATTTTTCGTATCTATAAAGTACAAAATTCCCAACTTACACGTATTTTATTTCTTGCTCGCGTTTCATGCGTAACATTATTGCAATATTCATTATGTTATTGTTTTTTTATTCATCTCATTTCATGCATACTTGACTTATTTTACTCATCCTAAATGTATTCATGTGACCCGTAAAGAATAATTGTACCCTTTTACCCATTGAGGTTTTCGAAGAGATCTCTTATAACTTATCATTACTGTCAGTGTCTTTTAAAATAAATTTTATTTATGGCGTCGTATTGTTAATAATGATTTGAGTTATAGTTTAATTAACAATTCGTTCTCTTTCATGTCATACATTTTCATCGAAACAAATTATTTTCTTTAAAGGTTTACGGATGTTCGATTAAAACGACTCATGCATGAATTAGAGGGGCAAACGTTTGGTTAAAGCAAACAAAATATCTTTAATTTCATTGCGTTATTTTGTTTACTTTGACTTAAATGATAAATAAACAAATTATATGATTTTGCAACGTAGACCAATATAAGGTCACAATGACGTCAGTAACAGTGTATATAGTATGTTAGGTAAAAACATAGTGAAGCTTTTAAACATTGAATCTATCATCCGGGTGTACATAAGTGCATTTCACTCGGAGTCGTAAAAATCTTCTTTTTTTCACGCGAGACTGCTGTGGACTTATATACGATATTACACTGAAAACAAATAACATACTCTATATGTGTTATCCATGTAATGCAAATCGGGGAGTATCGGGTGACAGCGACATAAATCGGCACTCGCCGTAACAGATCATGACTAACATCGGACATTCCTCAATAGTTTCCTTTAGTTTAGTATTTGGAAATTTGATAATGTTTTAAATATATATAATATATATTTGAATAAAAAGAAAAACACTGATAGGACACGCTGACTTTTTGATTGCAAATTATCTCAAAAGTTTAGCCATTACAAGAAATGTAAACATGGATTATTCATGAAATCTGCGCGAAAGAGATGTTCTGTCGAAAACCAAAACTGCCATCTACACACTGCCTGGGCAGTTCGTGGTGATTGTGGTGGTGATGGTGGTGGTGATTGTACTGCTGCTGCTGATGATGATGATGATTTAAGGATACAAATATATTTCTTTAAAAGCATTTAATATTCTGGATGGGTCATATGACTGGAGGAGAATGACAACAAAATCAGCAAACAGATGACTCAGCATTGATTATTTATCATTTGTGCACACTGTACGGAGAAGACCAACTAGTGAAGAATCATTGTGAAAAATATAAATGGAAGATATATCAAAATCATTCACTACTTAAAGTCACAAGATCAAACTAAGTGATGATTTCCACTTCTTTTCATTATGGTTTTCATTAAACTTTGATAATGTGATAATTATTCAAATATATACAAACTTTCTATTTGACGCTCTTTGTGCGAATTTGGTGGTGAGCGTATTGAATCTCAAATATCATTTTTAATACACGGTAAAACTCTTTAAATTAGAATAAAAGTCACATATTGTACCTTGATTTTTACTAAGCCTTTATGAAAGGACTATAAGACATAATAAGACTTTTAATGGCAAAATATTTGACGGAATATCCTAAATCTAGCCTTTCTACATGTTAAACTGAGGTTAGTCATGTATGATATGGAGTTTTAATTAAGAACTCATTCCTTGCCGAATTCTGATAATAACATATCCATGTAAATAATATGCTATCGAAAATGTACGTATTATGACTATTTGTTATTTGCCCTTCTCAGACCACGAATGTGGCGGTAAAACTTTCTGAAAATAGTTATATTCAAACATTCGGATACATTTTGATTGTATCATGGACACTGCTACGTCACAGACAGAAGAAGAAGAAGAAGAAGAAGAAGAAGAAGAAGAAGAAGAAGAAGAAGAAGAAGAAGAAGAAGAAGAAGAAGAAGAAGAAGAAGAAGAAGAAGAACGTTTATTCGTCGAAAAAATATATACAAACGATGTGTTTTAGATAGGTCAATATGGCCCTTGATCAAACATTTCAACAAAATACCGTGTAAATAACACAACGACGAACAGACACATACATGTACATTGCATTTACAAAATGGTTGTTTGACTTGTGGCACATTATGGTTTTGCATCAGCAAGTGTCATTTTCCTTGGTTCTTAATTGTATGTGTACGTTCACCCTGCCTGATGACTGAATCGTTTGAATAATCAGAATTAAACACTTACTATTAATTAGGTACGTTTTTAAATAGCTGTGTAATAAATGCTTTAAAGCATACAGTACGACACACAGTACAAGTAAAACGTTTGGACTGTTGAAGGACTCTACAGTATTCCAGCTGTTTCTGGAAGATTTAGAGCAACTGTTCCCTTAGTAGACCAACAAACGCATCCATACCGTACAGTATCATTTACTATTTTGTTTTGTAAGGGAAGTTATTGCTCGGAACGTTTCAAACTAAGCTTGTCATTAATCACCTCCCTTTTCTGACTGATTGTATTCAACAACTAATATTACGCAATCTATTCCTTTTGATGTTTTTATTCACTGACTTGGTTCAGTTAAACATTCGGTCAGAGGACTTGTTTTATATCTATTTAGTATAAAAACTGTTTTGTAGTAGTTTTATTCCAAATTAAAGTTCATATTATTTCTAACTCTTTCTCGTTTCATGTGTAACATGATTGTTATATACATTGTGTTATCCGATAATGGATTCATCCCATTTCATGCATGCTTGACTTATTTTTATTATCCAAAATATATTCATGTGACCAACAAAAGTTTAATTATTCCCTTTTACCCATTTAGGTTTTCGAAGAGATATCTTAGTTAGTGTCAGTTCCTTTTAAAAGAAATTTTATTTATGGCTTCGTATTGTTCATAATGATTTGAGTTATAGTTTAATTAACATAACATTTTCTTTCATGTTTTACTTTCCTATCAAAACAGGATATTTTACTTTAAGCTTTGCACATGTTTGATTAAAAACGATACATACACACATTTATGGGGAATGCTACATGTCGATGCAAAAAATCTCTTTTTTTAATTATAATGCGTGCTTATGTTTATTTTACTTTAAGGATAAAATATAACTTATGGTTTTCCAACGTAGAACACCTTAAGGTAGAAATGGCGTCGGTAACTATCTATATATATTTTCAGTGAAAACAAAGTGAAGCTTTTATACACTTAATTGAAGTTAAATTTATCTTTATCAATGCTCCGGGAATAAATAAGAGCATTTCACTCGTGGTCATATACAAGTATGTTTTCGCTCGATGCTGCACGTAATCTAAAATACGATATTACACTGAAAACAACAAATATACTCAAAATGAATTATCCATGTAATGCAACTCGGGAAATATCGGGTAACATAGAAAGATACCGGCACTCGCCGTAAAAGATCATAACTATCACGATCATTGGACGTTCAACAAAATATTTTTTAGTTGAGTATTGGGAAATTAGATGATGTTTTCTGAAGAATATTCTTTTAAAAAACACAAAAGGAACACTTTGACAAGTTGATTGCGAATCATCTAACAAGTTTAGCCATTACAGAACAATATGGATTGTTTTCTTGAAATCTGCGCGAAAGAGAAGATGTCATGTTCTGTCGAAAACTAAAACTGTCATCAACAAACTGCCTGGGATGTTCGTGGTGATGGTGGTGATGCTGATGCTGCTGATGATTATGATGTTTTTGACCATGATGATGGTGACGATGATGGTGGTGTTGTTTGTGGTGGTGGTAATGATGATGATCACAAATGTTGTTTACATGTTCTAAGAAAATAGTCAGTCACTTTCACTTTGACATTTCAGTGGGTGTTAATTTGTTTAAATGCTAAGTTAGTATTTTACGTTACAGGCATTCATTTGAAAGCGTACATTTCATAGATAAATCCAACTTATCTTCACCCCCTTTTACAAGAATCAAGTTGGTAATATATTGAACTATTGTGCATGAATCATTTAAACTGCTAAATGTTTCCAATCATCGGAAAACTGCAATCTACCGAACAGTCACAAAATCAAAGGACATGATATTTTAACACCCTTTCCAATATTATTTACATTTAAAATTTATTTCACTAAAAAAATAGTTGATCGGATTTTTTCTCCCACCTCAGATAAGTAGATCCAATAATTTAACCATGTTAGATATTCTTATCTTGCCCACGGGCGAAGATAAAATGCCCTATGGAATGCCTTTTACCACATTGTAATTACCTCCCTTGTTGAAGACTGTCGTCAGTAGCATCAAGGAAATCTTGTCCTATGGTAATATTTAGAACGCTAATTAATTATTTCTCACTTCAAATGTCACCATTACACAGTTTTCAGGCACCATTCAAGAAACAATGCTTCATTCTCCTTAGAACTATTTAAAAGACCGATTTTACTATTAACATTAACTGGATCACTGCGCGTATATCCATGACAACCACATGTTATCGCATATCGATACGCAATTATTCTCACTAAGCAAAAAGAGTTCCAGCAAAAAATACATTTTTACTTAATTTTGTTTAACTGAGGTGGGAGAAAAAGCATCTACCATAGCCGCTCGTATAAGATAGGTTCATCCCGACCCTCGCGCAGGGTGTTTTGCGGAAACCTCGTTTCCGCAAAACACCCTACGCTCGGGTCGGAATGAACCTATCTTACACTCTCAGCCATGAAGATACTTATAATCTCAATCCTTGAAGAATTATAGTACAGGAATGTTGTATTTTTTAAGCAAGGGAGGTAAGGTTTAATTATTTCTAAATTGATTATATTAGAGTTACTGCTCTTTTATGCAAAAATGTAATAGGGTAGATTTTAATTAAATATTTGAAATTAATTCTGATTAATTCTTTTGAAATAATATATGTCCATTTTTTATCAATTCGTTTTTTGTTCATTTATTTAATCTGATTGGTAAGTGGTCTGTATTGCAAAAATATATGATTTACACGTGACCAAACCGGTTTTATACAATTGGCTGTACACATGACATTAAGTGGCGTACATCCCAGAATCCCTGAGAGGTGCCGTTATGCGTAAAGAGTTTAGTTTGAGCATCAACACAATGTGGCGTGCCTGCTACAACAATCCATTGATGATACAAAGATGGAGAAGCGGAAACCACGAGAAAGCGGCCTCGATCTCCATTCTAAGGAAAAGGCCTCTCTTACCCAGTGTTGCCTATACATGACCAATCTGGGCGTGCCAGCTTCAAGAGTGATATTGAATAAAAAAATAATTGAGATCATTCAAACCTACGGTATGAAGCGCTTCAAAGGGGTTTCCTTAAAAAATATCATACTTGTGTTACAAAACGTAATCAATTTCATTGAACATGTATCAATTAAAAAAGACGAGTTGCCCCAACCTAGTCGCAAGCATATTGTTAGTAACGAGACATAGCTGGTGAACTGTGTAAAGAAAAACGTCAGGAAGCGGGCATATAACTGCACTGATATGTGCTTCCGCGGAAGGGCGAATTTATGTAAATAACAACCATAACTTTTCATGGTAGCATACTACGACGATCACTAGAGGGGTAAACAGAGTCGTGGTTGTTCAACTCCAGCGAAACGGTTTACATAAATATAAGTATGTTTCACCAGTGGTTGATGGTAATATTAATCCCCACTGTGGTAAAGACAGACCCGTTTTGCAGTTGATGGATAACCTCGGCAGTCACGTGTCCATCAGAACATTGGAGACGGCAATCGACAAGAGTCATCCTACTTGGTCTTCCAGGTCATGCTTCGCATTTACTTCAGCATCTTGACTTGAAGGTGAGTTGAAAATTAATACTGTAGTGATATACTAACAATAAAGTAGTAACACATCCATGCACTGACCGAGATCAAAAGTAATTAATTATTACATAAACATGTAGTGGTTTTAGTGTTATGAGAAAGACAACTGTTACGCGCCTTTTATACTAGGGCTCTGCATTCCGCTGCTTATTTACATGTATATATCTTAACAATTATTGCTGTCAAACTCAGCTTAATCTCGACAAATTTTTTTTCTTCGGACCTTTAAAGGCCAGAGTAACAAATATAATAGCACATCTTGGACATGTGAACTCTTCAAGCTACGAAGGAAAACACGAGATACCTGCAATCTTTCGACATGCCATACTATGCAAGGACGGCTTCGGTCCAGTGGGGTTTTGAACTTACTGATCTTTACACCTTGAACAGTGCGGAAGTTCATCTAAATAATTATGCGAAAAGCTACAGAAACAAGCTCAGTAGCAAAAAGTTTAAACATAAACCTGGTTTAATGGCACTGCATAAACGCCAAAGACATAGAACATTAATTCACAAACAAGAAACATCGAAGAACAGCACAAAACTCCACAAGCAGCACAGTGCATACGTATATATAAATAAAAGCGCTGATAGCGCTGCATGAACAGTGCTTTATACTGGTTTTCGCCATTATGATTCACGATCATGTGTGTATTAATAAGGTGCTGATATGTAACACAGTGAATCTAATAGTCCCCGTGTAAAACAACCACAGGGGCAGCCCCAGGTTTATCGAAGCCTGATGGTAAATAACAAATTAATATTTTATTGACAATAATGTAATTGTCGCTGTGTTACCAGGCAAACCGAGATGGAGAATGTAACCAATCCCAGCATAAGGCTCCATCCTATGGTGTTACAATATGAGTTAGACTTTTGTGCTGTTCTATGTTTCTTGTTTGTGATTTTGTGTTCTATGTCTTTGGCGTTTGCCCATTGCCACTAAACCGGGTTTATGTTTAAACTTTTTGCTACTGAGCATGTTTCTGTAGCTTTTTGCATATATATTGCCAAGATTTTGTTATCCAGAAAAATAAAATAGAAATTGGTTGAACATCCAGGGTGAATTTTAAATATACACTAAAACCGTTTTGGGTTGGTAATTAGATGTTGGAATAAACAGAGACTGTACTAATCATTAAATTGAAAACGTTCCTTTTCAGGACCTCTGTTAAAATTATAGATAGTATTTTAAAATGATATATACATTATTTGTTAATGAAATGGATTCTCAGCCGGGAGGAACGATAAATAGATAATAACGGCTGGTCAATTATTGAAACAGCATAGAAGCAAACTCCACGAAGCCTTCCTCCCCGTAAATGTGTGGGGTTTAATATGAGAAAACGAAAATAAAAAGGGTGAATGCTTGTGCTATTACCAACAAAGAAAATACAATATATACTAATCAAACTTTACTCATTAGTAAGAGTTTGCCTGTGTTTGCCTTGTTATTCACAAAACAACATCGAAAATACAACAGATTAAAGAGAAATAGTTTCTTAATTAAAATGATAAAAATAAAAATAATTGCTTTCAAACAATTGTAAATGAAACACTTAAAAAAGTTATTAAATCCGTGATATTTTCTCATATTTACACCAAACAAGCAAAATATATAACTCAATTCATTTCAATGAAATGCCGTTTTCAAAAAAACAACAAAAACATCCGTCTATTCGTATACTATAAAAAGTATATACACTATATTAAACAAAATAAGTCTTATAAGCGGGGAAACTGTGTGCAGAGGATGAGATCATTATGTTAAGTGATTGAATGATGCGCTTTGAGTGGATGAAACTCTTTGTTTACGATTCGATGTTCATTTATTTTTGGGCGCATGGATACTACTTTAATATTAACTTTATCTTTGTTCAACAAATTGAATTATTAAAATAGATATTGCGTTATGATTGCTTCTTGCTTTGTCAAATCTAGCCCGGTTATTGGAAACATAGCTTGCAATGTATATAGTCCGTACTTTATCAAACTATATTTTTGGTGGTAATGAGGCAGACGACACTTTTAATAGGTATTTTATGTTGTGAGTGTCGAGTTTATGGCTACACTGAACAGGGTTGAAAACAACCCTGTTAAAAAACAAGGTATGTTTATCAAGGATTGTTAGGTACCGCCTTGGAACGGTCAGTAAAAGGCAAAAACCAGATGGTATACATGACATTGCACCAACTATGTAAAATAAACCAAATTTCAGAGACAGCAAATTGAACTATACACTTATATTGTACTGAAAATATTTAATATTTTGTTTTCTATTTGCAAAAATTCAATAACTGAAATGCACAATGTCGTTAAATTGGGATTTATTGAGAGTGAAGCAGTAACCTTACCCACTTGTGGAAGGTTAACCACAAATTCCCTTGTTACACGGAGAATAGTTACTCCAAGACTTGCAGACATTCTAGTGCCACCCAAGTGCAGTGATGGAGTTGAAGGAGGCACCTCTAAGAAACGGGGTGGAGAAAGGGAGATTGTTGAGTAGCAACGCAGTGCTACAGTAGCGGAAAGTGAGGTTTGTTTTACCCGTTTCAACACGTTGGAACCACTTAAAGAATGTATGATGGAGACTAAATATTGACAGGAATGGTTGGGACTAATTATAGAAGGTATGATTGGGACAAAATATTGACAGGAATGGTTGGAACCACTTAAAGAAGGTACGATTGAGACAAAATATTGACAGGAATGGTTGGGACTATATATTAACAGGAAATGTTAGGACTACTCATAGGAGGTTAGGAATACTCATAGAAGGTATAATTGGGACTATATATTGACAGGAATGGTGGGAACAACTTATAGAATTATGGTTGGGACTATATTTTGACAGTTATGGTTGGGACTACTTAAATAAGGTATTATTGAGACTATATGTTGACAGGAATGGTAGGGACTACTTATAGAAGGTATGATTGAGACTAAATATTGACAGGAATGGTTGGGACTACTTATAGAAGGTATGATTGGGACTAAATATTGACAGGAATGGTTGGAACCATTTAAAGAAGGTACGATTGAGACTATATATTGACAGGAATGGTAGGGACTACTTATAGAAGGTATGATTGAGACTAAATATTGACGGGAATGGTTGGAACTACTATAGAAGGTATGATTGAGACTATATATTGACAGGAATGGTTGGGACTACTTATAGAAGGTATGATTGAGACTAAATGATGACAGGAATGGTAGGGACTACTTATAGAAGGTATGATTGAGACTAAATGATGACCGGAATAGTTGGGACTACTTATAGAAGGTATGATTTAGACTATATATTGACAGAAATGGTTGGAACTACTTAAATTAGGTATGATTTAGACTATATATTGACAGAAATGGTTGGAACCACTAAAATAATGTATGATTGAGACTAAATATTGACAGGAATGGTTTGGACTACTTATAGAAGGTATGATTGGGACAAAATATTGACAGGAATGGTTGGAACCACCTAAAGAAGGTACGATTGAGACTAAATGATGACAGGAATGGTTGGGACTACTGATAGAAGGTATGATTGAGACTATTTGTTGACAGGAATGGTTGGAACCACTTAAAGAATGTATGATTGGGACTTTTTGTTGACAGGAATGGTTGGGACTACTCATAGAAGGTATGATTGCGACTATATATTGGCAGGAATGGTTAGGACTACATATAGAAGGTATGATTGAGACTAAATGTTGACAGGAATGGTTTGGACTACTTATAGACGGTATAATTTAGACTATATATTGACAGGAATGGTTGGAACCACTTAAAGAATGTATGATTGGGACTAAATATTGACAGGAATGGTTGGGACTACTGATAGAATGTACGATTGAGACTATATGTTGACAGGAATGGTTGGGACTACTTATAGAAGGTATGATTGAGACTAAATATTGACAGGAATGGATGTGACTTCTTATAGAAGATATAATGGAGACTAAATATTGACAGGAATGGTTGGAACCAATTAAAGAATGTATGATTGGGACTAAATATTGACAGGAATGGTAGGGACTACATATAGAAGGTATGATTGGGACTAAATATTGACAGGAATGGTTGGGACTACTGATAGAAGGTACGATTGAGACTATATGTTGACAAGAATGGTTGGGACTACTTATAGAAGGTATGATTGAGACTAAATATTGACAGGAATGGATGCGACTACTTATAGAAGATATAATGGAGACTAAATATTGACAGGAATGGTTGGAACTACTTATAGAAGGTATGATTGAGACTATTTGTTGACAGGAATGGTTGGAACCACTTAAAGAATGTATGATTGGGACTTTTTGTTGACAGGAATGGTTGGGACTACTCATAGAAGGTATGATTGAAACTAAATATTGACAGGAATGGTTGGGACTACTTATAGAAGGTATGATTGAGACTATATATTGGCAGGAATGGTTGGGACTACTTATAGAAGGTATGAATTAGATTATAAATTGACACGAATGGTTTGGACTACTTACTACCTATATAGTTTGGGTCTTTGTATTATGTAGGGAAATGGCTCTGCATGCTAGTGTTGTAATTAATGTAATACGACGTGAAACAAATTGACTTGTATCTTGTATCTTTTATCGAGAGGAATAGGTTAGCATATATGTTTTTTTCAAATAATTTGAAATATCCATTTACAGTCGCATACTTTTTATAATTGATGAATTTTGGAACGACCAATCAGCACCCGATTGTGTAACATTTGGTAACTTATGCATATGTTATATATATGCTCTCTGACGATAGGAGCATTTAGTCGCCACTTTGGTCGTCCGTTCGTTACACATTTGTCGGAGAAAAGCTTTAAAACCTCTAATTGGCTTGGAGTTGAACTTGGTATATACATAAGGGTGAATGAGAACAAAACACTGAACTGAGCCATAATCAAATCATTCATGTAGTTATATCCCCTTGTCTATAGCTTCCTAATCGATGTTTGCCCGGGCAAAGTACTACACGGATTTAAATTAAACTTAAAATAAAGATATATCGCGTTGAGGGGAAGTTTTGCATTAGAAACTTTATCCTGCTCAATATATTAGTTATCTCCCCTGATCCTGAAATGGGTCTTTGTCGGGCCATGTTTTGAAAAATAGTAAAGAGATTGAAATGGATTTGAACTTTAGAAAGATGGCAATGAGAAATTGTGATGTGCCAGATAATCATAATCATTCCTTTCATTACCTGATTAGTTTCCTCCACTTTACCTGATATTTCCATAATGGGACTGCTTGTCCCGATCATATATCATTCTTTTATATGAACATTGATGGCAATGTTATGAAGTGCAGTCCTGAAAGACCATCACACTGCTTTGAATTTGTTTAGTTGTTTTCCGTTGAAGTTCTCCATAACCTAATAGTTTTCCGAAATGACATTTGTGCGGGCCATATCATTTAAACTACTAAAGGGGGTGAAATAAAACTAAAAACGTAGACAGTGATGTTAATGGTATGCTTTAAATAGATTCAAATGGGATTTGGAATATTGATATAAGGCAATGCCATAATAAGATATTTGAAGATACATATTCATGCAGTTATGCAGTGTCATTAAAATAAGCTGCTGAGGTTTACCCATACCCTTGTTTGTTTAGTTTCTCATCCATATAATTTGATTGCTTTGTAGTTATTATCGGAAAACTAGTTAACACTTAACCCTTACATGCTGACTTTGACCAAACCAATCAGAAATGATTTGCTAACGATTTTATTTTTCAATATGACATCAATATTCATCAAAATGATGCATTTTACAGTATTAATTTAATTTTTCATGACAGAAGCGCAACACATGTACAATGATATTGTCAGTTTATCCCTCACTGTGTCACATTTGTGTGTAAAATGCAGACACAGTAAAATGGTTTATTATTTTAAATATCTAAATTTAATGCGAGATAGTATCTCTGTGATAAAATTGCCTTGTAAGAATAGTTTTAATATATGACGTAATTTTCATGAATGCGAATTTCTAGCATTTCATCATTTTAACATGTTGCATTGATTTCACGGATTGCGTCAATATTTTATTAGTTTCGATTCTCTTAATACCTAATATAAGTTCACAAAGTTATTATTTCTTGAAACAAAGTTTACATTAATAACCTATTGATACTAAAGATGTTTGTGTCAATGATCTAGAGACCCATTTTGATGACACTTTCCAATCCATCAAACCTACTTAGCACCAATTCTTCGTCTAAATCGGTTATTTATATGGCTAACCAGATTGTAACTGTACACCCTATTCATTTTAAACGACGTCGTTAGAGCTTAACAAGATTTAAAAGGGGATTACACCATATTTCGCCCAGAATTTCAAATTAAGCTTAACGTAAACCGCCCATTGTAAAATAAATACATTTGAAACACAATCTCCGACCTACGCTTTTATAATTCGTTTTCCTTGTCCATTAGTCTCCTCCAGTTAGACAGAACTAACGGACTAATGTGAAATGTAAACGTATTTCAAGTTCGTTCACACAGTGACGTGACTATTGTCCACTTACTCCTCATATAAATAGTTTTATAGAACTACTTGCTTTACTATGGAATTGATCGCAACATGCTGTTTGTCTTTTTTAAGTAAATAAGCGCGGTTTTATATAGTACTCGGTATATATTTCAAGGTAATTGCCATATATTTTTACCGATCTTTCCTTGCGATATACACCTTCTCGCCACTTGATAGATATGATTTAAAGGCGTCAGGAGACAGTCATGTGAGAGGTTGCGATGCCCGATGAATACATGTTCTTATACCTACTGCTACACATTAATGTTAGGTTAAAGTTTAATCCTACTTTTTGCGAAAAATCACTTTATTAATCTTGTAATTTTATGCTCGCTGATAGTTTGATACTCCTGCTCCTCGTCATATTGAATATGCCAGTATATACATGTATTATTAACATTCGTTAATAACGCAGTAAATAAAACGTATCAAACACTGATATATGCTTTTATGATGTAGTGAAAAAACCTTTCCCACACATGCACCTGCCTTGTTGAAATAGTATATGAAAGGTAGCCACCACTTACACTAGCCTTTATGACGCAGTGTATGAAAAATAGCCCACATGTATACATACCATGATAACAAAGTGAAAGAAAAGTAGCCATCACGTACATATACCTTGATGCCGGAGTGTATGAACAGAAGCCCTAACGTACATACATCTTGATGACATAGTGTAGGAAAAGTAGCCATCACGAACATATACCTTGATGACATAGTGTAGCAAGAGTAGCCATCACGTACATAGTATATATCTCGATGACAAAGTGTAAGAAAAGTAGCCATTACGTACATATACCTTGATGACATAGTGTAGGAAGTTTAGCAATCCTGAACATGTACCTTGATGACATAGTGTAGAAAGTCACGTACATATATCTAGATAACATAGTGAAGGAAGAGAAGCCATCACGTACATATATCTTGATGACGTAGTGTAGGAAGAGTATCCTTCACGTACATATATCTCGGTAACATAGTGTTGGAAGAGTAACCATCACGTACATATATCTTGATGACATAGTGTAGGAAGCCACGTACATATATCTAGATGACAAAGTGAAGAAAGAGTAGCCATCTTGTATATATATCTCCATGACATAGTGAAGGAAGCCACGTACATATATCTAGATAACATAGTGAAGGAAGAGTAACCATTACGTTCATATATCTTGATGATATAGTGTAGGGAGAGTAGCCATCACGAACATATATATTGATGACATAGTGTAGGAAGAGTAGCCATTACATACATATACCTTGATGACATAGTGTAGCAAGAGTAGCCATCACGTACATATATCTTGAAAACAAAGTGTAGGAAGAGTAGCCATCACGAACATATATCTTGATAACATAGTTTAGGAAGAGGAGACATCACGTAAAAATATCTTGATGACGGAGTGTATGAAATGTAGCACTCTAGTACACATACCTTGATGACATAGTGTAGGAAGAGTAGCCATGACGTACACATATCTCGATGACAAAGTTTAAGAAGTGTAGACATGACGTACACATATCTCGATGACAAAGTTTAAGAAGAGTAGTCATGACGTACACACATCTCGATGACAAAGTTTAAGAAGAGTAGACATGACATACACATGTCTTGATGACAAAGTTTAAGAAGAGTAGCCATGACGTACACATATCTCGATGGCAAAGTGTAGGAAGAGTAGCCATCACGTACATAAATCTTTATGAAATAGTGTAGGAATAGTAGCCATCACGTACATATATCTTGATGACATAGTGAAGGAAGAATAGCCACCACGATCATATATTTTGATGACATGGTGTACGAAGAGTAGCCATCACGTACACATATCTTGATGACAATGTGAAAGAAGAGTACCCATCATGTACATACATCTTGATACATAGTGCATGAAGAGTAAACATCACGTACATATACCTATATATCTCGATGACATAGTGAAGAAAGAGTAGCAATCTCGTACACATACCTTGATGACATAGTGTAGGAAGAGTATCCATCACGTACATACATCTTGTTCACATAGTGAAGGAAGAGTTGCCATCACGTCCACATATCTTGATGACATAATTAAAGAAGAGTTGCCATCACGTCCATATATCTCGATGACAAAGTGTAGAAAGAGTAGCCGTCACGTACATATCTCTTGATGTTATAGAGAAGGAAGAGAAGACATCATGTACACACACCTTGATGACGGAGTGTATGAACAGTTGCCCTCGCGTGCACATATTTTGATTGCATAGTGTAGAGATAGAAGCCATCACGTACAAATATATTGATGACATAGTGTAGGAAGAGTAGCCATCACGTACATAAATCTTCATGACATAGTGTAGGAAGAGTTGCCATCACGTACACATACCTTTATGACATAGTGTTGGAAAAGTAGCCATTACATGCATTGATCACAAAGTATATGAACAATAGCCCTCACGTACACATGCCTTGATAACATAGTGTAGGAAGAGTAGCCATCACGAACACATACCTTGAAGACAAAGTGTAGGAAGAGTAGCCATCACGTACATATATCTTGATGCCATAGTGAAGGAAGAGTAGCCATCATGTCATCATATGTTGATGACATAGTGTAGGAAGAGTAGCCATTACGTACATATACCATGATAACATAGTGTAGGAAACCACGTACACATATCTTGATGACATAGTGAAGGTAGAGTTGCCATTATGTCCACATATGTTGATGACATAGTGTAGGAAGAGTAGCCATCAGGTACATATACCTTGATGAAGTAATGTATGAACAGTAGCTCTTACGTACACTTACCTTGATCACATAGTGTAGGAAGAGTAGCCATTACGTACATATATCTTGATGACATAGTGTAGGAAGAGTAGCCTGTACGTTCATATATCTTGATGACATATTGTAGGGAGAGTAGCCATCACATACATATATCTTGATGGCATAGTGTAGGAAGAGTAACCATTACGTTCATATATCTTGATAATATAGTGTAGGGAGAGTAGCCATTACGTACATATAACTTGATGACATAGTGTAGAAAGAGTGGCCATCACGTACATATTTTATATCTCGATGACAAAGTGTAAGAAAAGTAGCCATTACGTACATATATCTTGATGACATAGTGTAGGAAGAGTAGCCATCACGAACATATACCTTGATGACATAGTATAGAAAGTCACGTACATATATCTAGATAACATAATAAAGGAAGAGAAGCCATCACGTTCATATATCTTGATGACGTAGTGTAGGAAGATTATCCATCACATACATATATCTCGATGACATAGTGTAGGAAGCCACGTACATATATCTAGATGACAAAGTGAAGGAAGAGTTGTCATCACGTACATATATCTCCATGACATAGTGTAGGAAGCCACGTATATATATCTTGATGACATAGTGTAGGAAGAGCAGCCATTACGTACATATATCTTGATGACATAGTGTCGGGAGAGTAGCCTTCACGCACATATACATTGATGACATAGTGTAGGAAGCCACGTACATAAATCTAAATGACATAGTGAAAGTGGAGTAGCCATCACGTACATATATCTTGATGAAATAGTGTAGGAAGAGTAGCCATTACGTACATATGTCTTGATGACATTGTGTAGGAAGCCACTTACATATATCTTGATGACATAGTGAAGGAATAGTAGCCATCACGTACATATATCTTGATGACATAGTGTAGGAAGAGTAGCCATCACATACATATATCTTGATGACATAGTGTAGGAAGAGTAGCCATTACGTTCATATATCTTGATGATATAGTGTAAGCAGAGTAGCCATCACGTACATATATCTTGATGACATAGTGTAGGGAGAGTAGCCATCACGTACATATATTTTGATGGCGTAATGTATGAAGAGTAGTCCTTACGTACACTTACCTTGATGACATAGTGTAGGAAGAGTAGCCATTACGTACATATATTTTGGTGACATAGTGTAGGAAGAGTAGCCATTACGTACATATACCTTGATGACATAGTGTAGGAAGAGTAACCATTACGTACATATATCATGATGACATAGTGTAGGAAGAGTAGCCATTACGTACATATATCTTGATGACATAGTGTAGGAAGAGTAGCCATTACTTACATATATCTTAATGACAAAGTTGTTATTTTGACTTTAGACTTCTGCCTCTTAACATTGTTTATACTTAAATGTTGGACTACTTGGATTGTTCCCGCAGTTTGTATTGTAATTTACAAGTACTGCACCTTTATCGAAGGGTACAGATGAATGATCGGTATACCTTTAGTTCATTTGAAATTCTAAACGTCTTGTGACGTTCTCTGTCGCTGACTCATACCATGAGATAACTCTATATTTATTAATATGTTTGAATGTAACTATGAGTATTTCGTATCTCTTGTTTGACAATGTTGCGCTTTGCCTTATTTGACATTTAAGGCTCCTTGGCTTGTCCCGTATTTTCAATTGTATATATAAAACTACAGAACATTTAAAGAAGGGAGCATATAAATCATGCTTTGGGAATCTTTAATAATAAGTGTTGTTGATATTGTAGAGACGCTTTAAACAAACTTGAAAATGCCCTTCTCATTTCCTTACATTTTCTCTACACGGTCGATACTAATTTGAATATCTAACGATAGCTAGTTAAAAGTCTGATGAAATAAGATTACACATAAGACATATTTATTTCTAGACTTAATGGACTTACTGTCTGGAATAGAGCAACTACTACCATTATTGTTAAAGGTCAATATTTAATTCGCTGGGGAATAGCACTTTTGTAATAAAACAAAACTCTTAAGATACAAGTAAATATATATATTTTATTTTTCTTTAATAATGTTTAAGCGGGTGCAGAAATATAACATAGTAAACATGAAGTATATAAATAATGTTTCATATAAAAATCAAACAATTAATTTTATTTACAATTCGAAAATAAGAGTATAACAATTTCTAATTATACAATATGTATATAGTTAATAAAATGATGTACATTGTACTTTACGAATACCATTAATATACAAATTAATGTTTCTGTTTAAGTAGTCAGACACTACAAGTAAACGTCATTGCTAGATGCTTTACATGAGAGCTTTCGAAATGCCATTCTAAAATCCTTATTAAAGAACGTATAGATAAACGGATTACAAGCTGAATTAAAATATCCTAGCCACATTACACATTTGATTAATATACTAGGAATGGCGCAGTCATAACAGACAACTCGTAAGAACGTTATTATGAAAAACGGGAGCCAGCAGACACTGAAACATCCCATTACAATTCCAAGTGTTTTTGCAGCGCGTTTCTCTTGAGATATTGCTATTTTCTTGCTTTTTCGAGAATTATGACGTCTTAGTGTAGACGACTTCAGTTTACGTTTAACCCTTTGCCTAGTCCCTTGTCCATCGTCACTTAGTTCATCATGTGTATCGTCAGTTTCGACAGTGCCAGATTGTCTCATCATCTTTAGTTTAGCCGCCCCTGTTGGTTGTTCACTCTCATCTTGCAACTCAAGCTGAGCTGCCGAGACGATCTCGTGTATGACCTCTTGGTGTAGACTACTATGGCGTGCACTAGACAAGCGATGACCACGCAGGTTATTGTATCTCCGGCTTTCAGAACTAAAGCTACGACTCCCTTCAGTCGAAGAGCTATAGCTTTTGTCTCTTCCTTCAGTGCTTATACTGCTGCTTCGGTCGCTTGTGTCTGAAAATGATGTTGTCGCCGTTTGGGATGAATCAGTCGAAGAATAAAACGCAGAACCTACGCTAGTCATAGTTGCGTTTGATAATATCCGTTTTGATCTTTGACGCATTTGGTATATAGCTAGCAATTCTGGTTCGATGCTTTCTCTACGAATTTCATCTTCTGGAACGGACAACTGTGGAATAATTTTATCAGATGCCGTTTCCTGGACCGTGTGGGTAGACTGTTCTTGTGTATCTGGAAGCTCACATTTTACTTCTGTCAAACATGGTGACGAGCTACATGTAAAGCAGCTTAAGCACACTCCCCGGTTTTCGCCTTTAATTTGCGTGTCCTTATAATGGTTATTACCAGGCCGCTGATGCCACTGATAACTTCTGCTGTAGATTTTATAATAAAAGTACAACATGATAACCATGGGAAAGATGAATGCCATGAAAATGGAGTAGAATGTGTATCCAGTGTCTTGACTTATCATACACTTTCCATCCGGAAGGCCCGTTTCGCCTTTCTTGCGCCAGCCAAGAAAACGAGGAACGGCGATTATTACTGAATACACCCATACGAGTATGACGACACACCAGGCACGTTTAAATGTCCTTTTTCGAGCGTATTTCATGGGTTTAACAATGGCATTACTTCTATCATACGCTATGGCACAAAGGTTGAGAATACTTGCGGAGCAACATACAATGTCAAGTGACACCCATATATCACATACCACCTCGCCAAGAGCCCACTGCTCGGTGATGTCGTATGTTATAGCCAGGGGACTGACTATTAAGCCAACGAGGCAGTCACTGATTGCGAGATTTATAATAAACACATTTCCAACTTTTCGAAGTCGTTTTTCACTGATCACTGCTACTATTACCAAAACGTTTCCTATAATTGTCGCTAGTGTTATTAAAACTCCGAGTACATAAAATAAATAATTAAGCACCGTTATGTACCGTATTTCTTTAATTTCATTTTGTAATGAATGGTTGTGACTAGTGTTTTGTATCACCATGGCACCAAAGCTCCCATTCTCCGAAATGTTATTTATTATCCTCGAACCTCCAGAGTGCAACACGTAGCTAGCAAATGACATGTTCATGGCGAAACAATTAAACTGCTTTCCACTGCACTATTAAAGTGTAGCTTTTTCCGCCTTTAAAGGAAATTGTCACTGACAGGAAATAAGAGTTGTTTCTTTTTACCACGTTGAAACAGATGCTTCTTAAAACAAGAGATTTATTTTTCTGCGACGATAATGACAATCGTATTCTTGGCAGATTCTTGTTTTCAAATTTTAAGACGAGCGAAAACATTTTGAATGTGTTACAATGTTCCTCATGTATGCGGTTTGAACATCTTGGATGAATTTATTCTTACCATGATGACCTTTAATTGTAATCCAAAATCATCAATTGAAGTTGACCGTTTTAAATTCACCTTTCGAATATAAGAGTTAAACACCACAATACTATTTATGTTCGTTGTTTAAAGGCGTTATCCGTGATATTTATCGAAGTAACAAGTCGCCGTCAGACGTAAAACTGGCGCACTGAGCTGCATCCTCATGTTTTATATCAGCGTAAAGGGTTTAAGATAAAATAAAACCACTAGTGACACTTTTTCCATTCACAAATATCGGGACTGTAGATGCCACCTACAGTCTGTGACGTTTAAGTCACGTGACAAATTCTAAGACTTGTTTTCTCTAGCTACATTGAATGAAATCGGGAATCGATACTCATGACAGGAAAATTCCTAAGGGTTGAAGCTTCATCTCTAATGTTCATTATATGTTTTGAGTGATGGAAATGCTTCTGTCGTAAGGCAATACGTAGGCGTCTGGTTTAATGCTGGAAATTTGTCGAACAAACATGTCCTTTTATGTCATGTTCTGGAATAATGAGCATTAACTTTTTTTACGTATTCATGAATCTTAAATACGTTGTAGTTGATAAATTACATTTTTTTCTTCTCTGTTTTACAAAAAAGTTATAGTGTAGTATAAAAATCTTCTGTATTTTGTACTAGTGTGAGCGGTCATTGTAAAGTTATATTTAAATTGCTATGAATATAGAGAGGACCTAACATGACCATTCAATGTGGGATGAATTAAACGAGATTTCTTAAAATCACGAAAATTTTAATTGCGCGATTGTGATAATCATTTTATTTCAAAACTATTTGGGTGATTATCAGCTCTTGATAAAACGTCGCTTTATTGTGCACACATTTTCAACGCGATTAACTTTTGACGTCATGTCAAAAGTTATTTATCAAAACTATCTCTTAATGCCATTGAGTTGATATGAAAACATGTTCAAGAGTTTTTTAAGATCACACGAAGCATGGAATGCAAACATACACGCAACAACGAGTCATACATTGTCTTAGACACTGACGGGCCTCTTAAAGCAGTAAAATATCGTCATAAATCAATATTTGCATCTAACAACTAGGCTAAGGCAGTTTAACAATACATCGGTTGATGATCGTAATGGGAGAAAACCCAGACCATAAGAGCTTCATCGCAAGAACTTAAATTAGCATATAAACTTGTTTGGGATTATTTTGACTTATATTATCCAACAAAATGGTTAGAGTAATCAAATTTAAATGCATGCCAAATAATGTCATATAAAACGGCTTTTTTGGGGATGTTATTTTGTGCATTTTAGTTTTGCCATTTCGTGTAATTTTCGTGCATTTTTTTTAGTGTTGATAGTGTATTTTGGTGATGTTGTTTTGTGTGTTTAGGTTATGCTGTTTATTTTGTGTGTTTTTGTGTATTTGTTTTCGGTGTGTTTTGTTGATGTTGTTTTGTTTTTTTAGGTTATGCAGTTTATTTTGTGTATTTGTTATTCGGTGTGTTTTGGTGGTGTTGTTATGTAGTGACAGTTTGTGTTGATTTTGTTCAAACATCACTGAACAAACAAAACATAATTGTGAACATGTCGTGTCGGGATGTTTTGGGTAACATATTTTTCGACCTGAAAGAAGCATAGTTTATAAATGTTTCATGACCGTGCCGTTTATGTTTTGAAATCGACTGATGCTTTCTTTATATATCGGATTATAATTAACGTTATCGTTAAGTTATTGGCGTTGCACACGACTGTTGTAACAAATTTCAGTTCTAGATTAAATTACAACCGTCTTGCATTAAGCCTGCTTATGTTGTCTTTTACCCTCTTCATTTGAAATGTATGTATACGTGTTTCTTTCAGGTATACATATCTTATATATGTGTCACATGTAATGCCGACTCATTATGAAACAGTACACGTTTTTTTTAATACACCATGTGCGCATTGTTTAAATAAAAGCTGCATTAAAATGACAGAAAGTTTGTGTAGCACACTAAATTGTCCGATATCGTATCTATCAGCAGCTTGTCGCACGTGGGCAAAACTGCTAATGAATAAATACCCACCAAACACCTCTACTACACCTCTACTACTGAAATGTCTCTATCATAACTCTTTGAAAATAAATGTATTGTGTCACCTTAACTGTCAGCATTTGATGGACATTCTTAAATTTGCTGCATATATAGCCTTATTTATTTAAAAAAATCAAACATTATCATTTTATAGCTTGCGTTTCAGTTGGCTATTGTTTTATCGTTGATTATTGTTGTTTATAGCAATCTTTGTGTTTCCCTTAATAACAAATCTTACCCCTCTGCATCTATGCTAATGTACTATAACTGAAGACAGACGTAACCATTGAAAGTGGAGCGAACTGGGAATTATAATGATATTTCCTGCAAACCAAACGCGTAATCCTCTCTCTTACTTTGCAGTCACAATATCTCGGAAAGACGTCATTGATACATCCATTAGCCAGGGAAAAACATAGCATGATAACTAAAACGTAACAAAGATTCCCCAATAAGGATTTAAAAGAAAGTTGTGAAGTGGTGTTAGGTGTCAAATAGTATTTTTCTGGTAAATTGATATTGATATTGGTTGATACTCCTACTGTTTATTTTTAAGCAGGCGCTAGGGTCGGTGACAGTGGTGCACTGGCATTTCACGTTGTTTTCTCAATTTAAGTCTTGTTTATGTTTGCTGCGATGAGGTTTTTTATTCTGCGAATCGATATAAGTGGGAAGGTTGCGCAGAGCTTCTCGTTCGTGAGGAATTCTTTTGCTACGTGCTTATTGAACAATTATATAGAAAATATTGTTTATTTCAGTGTAAAATCGTATTTTATTTTACAAGTGTCATGGTAAAAAGATTTTCACGATGGCGTATTAACAAGTGAATTTTAGTACGATCTTACACTAACATAACCAAATATTATGTTTCTTAAATGCTAATTTTCGGAGTTTTATCGGTATTTTGATTTATTTTCTAAATAACCTCTTTTTTGAAAAGAGCGATATTTACGACGCTACCCGAGGAACGCCCGTTACGTAAATTATAGCTGATTGCGTAACTCTCAAGCTACTATTTCCGGTTTCTTGAGAAAATATAATCTAATTTTCTTTTTAATAGTCTTTTATTCTCTCGTTTAGTGCGACAATTTTATGAACATTAATCAATGAATCAGTGGACCTGGGGTGCGTTTTGCCATTATCGTAAATTTACGATCATAATAACGACCAACTTAACGATAATCATAAAGGCGTTTCAGAAACGTCTCGTAAACTCTCCGGTCGTACGTAAAAAATAACGATAAAGCACAGCGTTAAAGCGAGTGACCCAGTCTGAAGTGAAATGACGTTACGTAATATTAATCTGATGAGCGCACCTGTCTTTTTTACTAATGATAATTATAGTAATAATAATAATAATAATAATAATAATAAAAATAATAATAATAATAATAATAATAATAATAATAATAATAATAATAATGATAATCTATTGAAGGGAATCAATTAATGTAACTCTCCTTTTTATAATAATTGACACAAATGATACAAACTTGTGGCCTCTATTCTGATTAAACATCTGCTATTTATGTTACAATTGTATCTTAAGTAAATCATCATCCGGGATTTTTTTGTGATGGAGGCAGTCCCTTTAAAATTGGTGTAATTATAATGAAAATTGGACAACAACAAAATACTTTTTTTTCAGGCTGGTGCTTTTACTTTAAATTCGTCTTTGATAAGTGAAATATTATAGAATGCGTATTAAGAATGTTCTGTAAATTAAAAGCAAACGTGCAGCGTTGTGCTGATGATGATGGTCACGCTGATGCGACGACAACGACAATGATAATTTAATAATAATAATAATAATGCGACAACGAAACTATAATGATGATGCGATGACGACGATAGTGATAATGCAGCGACGACGAAGGCGAATATTATGATTATTATAATGATAATGCGACGACGACGACTAAGATGATGATACTAATTATGATGTGACGATGACGACAATGATCATGACGAGATGATGATGCGTAGATGATGTTAATGATTGATGATGTGGATGATGATGAAGGTGGTGAAGTTTGTGGCTGTGGTGGATGATGATGATGATGATGATGATGATGATGATGAGGGTGATGATGATGACTGATTACAATCATCAACAAGCGGCCTTAGTTCAGATCACAAGTAATGTTCATACGTTTATGTACCAAAACTGTGACTGAGAGTTATTGTATTGGGAAACAGTTCGAAAATACAATTTTGACTGGATGGATTTTTTGTATGAAGACAATTCATAAATCCATCTTTATTGGGTCAATCGTTGTAATAACAGTTAAATAAACAGTATTTCAGATCCATTCAAAATACATGATAAAATCTACATTTGCAGACATGCTTCAAATACACAAAATGACTAAAAGAAATACAGATATCTTACAAGCTCGTCTCATCAAAACACATTATTCAACAAAACGTATCTTAACTGGTGCAGATTGCCATAGTGGTTAAGTGTTCAGAGTTTCATGCAAATATTATCTATTATCTATTTCAATCATGTTACGGTATACACTTGAGTATACACTTTATGTAGCATTCTGTGTTTTAACATGAGCCAGTCAAAGTAAAAATAAATGTATTCAGAAATATCAAAAGATTCACTTAATTTCTATAAAAAGATAGTATGAAGGTTTACATGATCAACCATGATAGTGTGTGTGTTTTATTTTATCATAAGTTTGAATAAATTATCATTTAAATTTTCCTATATAATTCAAAAGTGGTTTAATTTTTAGAGGAAACATGTACAACTGGATATACATCACAGTTGAAACTGTATAAAATATATATATATATATTTGGAAAATCTAATGCTACTGTAATGGCTTTTAAATGCAAAGTCAAATTTAAATAAATATAAGAAATTTCATTTCAAATAATGAAGGTTGCACACAAATGCCTCACTGCCTATTTAACAGTTTAAAATCTTATGTTGTGTTTGGATATGCAATGAATTTCATGTTCTGTGTCAATATATCTGTAGTTATCTGCTGGGTCTGGTATCTCCAGTGTATGTAGGTATAAAGTACTGTTCTGACAAAGTCTCCTAAAACAAACTGGAATCATTAAGGTGAGTATCTTGAAGACTGACTGTGAGCATATTCTAGATGTTTGAAACCTTGTAATTTCTCAGTGTCCTGAAAAGACAAAAAGTTATAAAATATTGTTTAATACAGCACAATATAATACATTTATGAAAACCCTTTTTAATGGTTAAACTACAACTAACACATAATTTACATTCTCATTTTTCAACTGAAATAGTTTGCATATTTTATGAAAATTATTGTCTTTTTAAAAAAAAAATAAGTAGGGTATTTAAGAAAACATGAAAAACACCATTCTGGTCACATTTTATTTCTTGTTTAATGTTCATATAAGTTAAATAACAATTTTGTTATGCAAGTTAACTGCTCAAAGTGAGATGCCCAACATTGTATCAATATAAAAAAATATCTTATTGTATTATTCATAAAATTGGTTTATATCCTATTGCATTTTATCATTTCCAACCTACTTTTACATTTCCCTCCATTGCCAGCTTGAAGCATTCTTGATAGTTTTCTATCACCAGCCTGAAATAATTAACCAAAACAAATATTTAACAAGCAAAACAACTAAAAAAATGAAAACATAGAATATCAATAAGCATCTGTACATAGCCTGTGCATTAACTGCAGGTACATAATATGGTTTTGCAGTTTAGTTTCTACATTAGTCCTTATGACAATGTGTTCATATGTTGAATATACCTCCATTATTATTCATAAAACCAACATTAGAATTTAATTCCCTTTTCCATACCATTATTAAACCAGAGTTCAATGAAGAACACAGCACTTTCCAACCAGACCATGACACTTCTGTTGTCAATTTTCATTTCAGTTTTTATTGTACACTTGGCATCAAATGGTATGACTGAAAAAGACAAGATTTAACCTTTGTCAGTTGAAAACCCTCATATGTATATATACTACAAAGTTCTACATAAACCATATGATACCTTACTAAAACAAGTTTCAATTACAAGTAAAGGTGAAACAAAATGATTACATTGTCACCTGATAGTGTCCATGGTATTAAAGTGCCAATAATCAACTTATTTGTTGTGACAGTGTTGTTTACATTACTGTACAGTATATTTACATATTTAGCATCAGTTTTAGATGTGTAAAAATAAGAAATATAATTAAGCTATATTATGACATGATAAAATGGTAACACGGATTAATAATTCACTGACTACATGCCACAAAGACCGATAATATTACAACAAAATATGTACAGGCATTTATTTTTCCGAATTAAAAACCATCCGAAATAGAAGAATTTCAAGAAAATGTTTTACATGACATATTAAACTGCAATGAAACCAAATCAAATTCAACATCATATTCCATGTTTAAGATGTACACAATATCAGCACATTAACTAAATATAACAAAAAGCTTACATCTTCTACAGTTAAAATCCTTTTTTGACAGAATGGCGGAAATAAAACATTTTCGTACTGTTTTCAGCTATTTTTAGACATAGTTTGAAAATTCCACACCAGCGAACATGCTATTCGCAATATTAAACTCTCAAATGTTGATAAAAAGTAAAAATATACTTTGATATGGAGAAAATCTTCATCCGCCATCTTGATCGTTAAGTTAACGAGTCCCCTTACCGGTCGTAGGTTTACGAGCAAAATTAACGATAAAGCAGGTGCACGGTGCGTCTCTGAAACGGTGCTGATCGGTAATTTTGGTCGTACTACCAAAATCAGCTAACGATCGCCTTAACGATCGTCTCTGAAACGCACCCCTGTTTTCCAAAAATGCGCTTTTATATTAATCATGGCATGAATACATAACCAAATTACTACGCCGCCATTTATTGAATGACAATTTGGAGGCTTTTTTCTGTAGCTTTTCGCATCAATACCGGAATGTCGAACATGTAAGCAAAACAATTGCGGATAGTATATAAAACGTTTTTCTTAGTTTTAGTGTCTGTTTCATGATACATGGGTATTCAGTCTTCTCACTGTAAAAGACCAGTCTGTTTAGCTTGAAGGCAGGTCGTTTCAGGGAAAGAGTGAATACCACGCTAGATTGTTAAAAAAGATTGAGGCGTGGATGAGTTAACCAATCATTAGTTAATCTATAAGTTAGCAAGCAGAAATTTATTATTATTATTATTATTATTATTATTATTATTATTATTATAGCTCATTTTTAAAGCAATCCTTTAGTATGGCACATACTTTCATAATGCTTTACAAGTAAAATGTCTATACATTTTTTATACATACAGGCATACAGCTTAAAGATGGCATTAAGTGTAAAACATAAAACAATCGTTTAAAAAAAAATATTAATATAAGTCATAAGATCAACCATAGTTTTTTCTAACAACAATCACAAACCAAGTAAAATCTCCATATGACAATAAAAACAATGACAAGCTTAGGCATAGATGTGTCAGATAAACGAAATCATCAGTTACCATATAAAAGAAATGAGTTTTCAGAGATCTTTTAAAATAGTCAAAATTGTTTAAGCTCCGTTTTCCTAGTGGAAGCGCATTACACAACTTTGGGGCAGCATTTGTATAGCAATGATCACCACGTGTAACAGTACCGGATCTTGATATCACAAGAGTGTCACTTTGGAATCTGAAAACACGCTGTGTCTATGTATCTATGACATGTTTTTGAAGTAGCAATTGCTCATTTAAGGTTTTATAGGTATATGTCAGTATTTTAAAATCAATCCGGTATCGCACAGGAAGCCAGAGAAGTACCTTTAACACTGCTGTTATGTGGTTGAATCTAGGAGTCATGGTTATGATACGAGCTGCCGTGTTTTGGTCGATTTGAAGTTTGTTCAAGGTTGTGTTAGGTAGGTCATGAAACAGGAAGTTGCAGTAGTCAAGTCTGGATGTTAACAGAGAGTTCACAAGGGTTTTGGTTGCATCACTGGCTATATATTGTCTTTTTTGGCCTACTTCTCGTAATTGAGCATAGCAAGATCTACAAACAGAATACACGTGTTGTTCCGTGTCCATTTTGGAATCCAGAAAAAATCTACCTTTCTTATGCAAGATGTTGGTTTTAACTCGGAATCGCCCATCTTTATAGTCAATGCCAGGATACATCCTGTATTGCGCTTGGAGCTATACAGTATAAGTTCTGTTTGGTTTGCATTTAATATAAACATATTGTGGTGCATCCAGGAGACAATAACGTTTAGAGAGGCTTCTACATGCCGCACAGCTTCAACTTGTGTAATTTCATCTGCGGGTTCAAATGCTAAGTATAACTTAGAGTCATCAGCGTAGAAAAGATGACCTTATCCATGGTTTCTGCAAATAGTACCAACTGGTTTAGTATACATAATGTATTTTTGGGTCCTAACACTAATCCTTGCGGCACACTGTAATTCATTAGCACTGGATTGTAAATTTTCCCAATCGAGGCAAACAGTTTGATAACGATTATTTGGATAAGATGTTATCCATGCAGGTGCCTTACTGGATATCCCAAAGTCATGTTCTATAGACCTTTTAAATGTGCAAACCTATGTCTCTAGATTTTTGATTTGCTGAAGAACAGCTTTCCACATCAATGGTATGGCGCCTGTCCACCATGGGTGTGCTCATGCTTGTACAGCCCCGACCTGCGTTTAAACGCCTTTTCACAATGGCGGCACATCGATTCTTTTCTACATTTCTGAAAATTATTTGGAATAGTTTATTACACATTTGCATGTTTATGATAGATGTTGACAATGATTGTAAATCAGACTTAATTGAACAATACGTTGTATAAACAAAAATGTTCATGCTTCGACAACCCCTCTTGTCACCTTTCGCATATTGTGTCAATATGACATTTGTCTTATTATACATTGTTGCCCCTGTTCTCTATAGTGTAATTGTGCTGTGCTGGGCTTCGATTTATATTCAATGCCCTAATCGTACACAAACAATCGATTTTCAAATCATTTCAAATAGCAAATATCACTTCTTTCTTATTAAATTATTTTTAATAAATTAATTCCGTCAACGAAATAAGCCTTTTTCATCTTTAAACAGGCATACGTATACGATGACATGTATATAATAAACATATACGTACCATTGTAATGAATGTATATTGATCAGATTCTAAAATCAAAAAAGATAATATAATAATTAAATATGATAATGAAATTTAGTTATTTTAAAGAAATCATTTATTATTGAAGAGAAAATAATGTAAATGTCATAAATAGGTTAAATTAAAAATCAGTTGGACATTGTACTCGTAAATATTTTGTTTGGACATTGTACTTGCTTTGAAAATTGTCCAGAACTTTTGTGAAACACCGAACTATCACTTGAAAATTACACTGAAGGATTCATTTGCAAATGTAATCAATTTGTAGACATTTGTTTCATATACCTGCTTTTTGCGCTTAAACACACGGAAAACGGACTTATTCGGACAATGTTCGAACAGAAATAAAATCTGTATCGAGTTTCAGGCTTAAACTAAGCAAACATCCGAAAAACAAAAATCACGCGAGTAAACTGTGTTACAATGCGGGTGCGCCTATTATAAAGATCCAACCTTAACATTCACCATCCGTAAAAGCCGAAATTATAGGTTGAAGCGGGCGGATTATTCGCCATGTTGTTCGGCCGATATACTATAGCGATCACGCGATACTCCTCTGTGATGTAGAAAACTCTGTCAGATGACTATCTTACGGTACATGAACAGATTCAATGTTTATGACACTGGAACCGGATATATAACGTGTAGATATATCACATCTTATAATGTATATTTTGTTGACGAAAACATCACTGGTCGTTGTTACAGGATTCTATTTTATCAGCGTAGTAGTTTACTCTAGCTTGTTTAAGAAGTTTATTGACAATGCTATATTGGTTCCTGTATATTTCATGGTGAATTGTTTATTTTGTGTTACGCCATTGTCATTCCAGATTTCGTTTCAAATGTTTTGCATCATGTAATTCATCATTAAACCAAGGGCAAGATGGTCCCAGAGTAATAATATTTGTGCATAACGGAGCGTGCTTGTCAATAGGTGCTGACAGTTTATCATTATACACACGAACAAGGTCATCAATGTCTGTACATTGTATAACATTACGCAAAGCTTCTGAGGTTCGGATATCAGTTTTAAAGGCATCAATGCTAGAGGAGCGTAATTTTCTGACATATATACTCACAGGAGCAGGTCTCGAAGCTTTGACACTGAAATTCATTACTAGATGGTCACATGCTACTTCCAGAACTATCAGATAGACCAGGATCGGTTACATCTATATTGGAGACTATTGTTTCCGTATCCCTTGTGATCATAACCAGTGGCGGATCCAGGTTTCTCAGTTAGGGGGGCGTAACTTCTTAAATTGACTTCTGTTGGCCGCTAAGGCCCCCATGTGTTTTCATGGTAATTCAGGGGGTCGGAGGCCTTCGCGACGGCCTCAAGCTCTTAAACTACTGCATGTGTTTACTATGGAACGCCGGGGCTCAATGCTTCTTGCGAAATGCGTTATGCAAATGCTATATATAGAACAATAGTTTCATTTTCGACCAATCGAATGGCCGGGTACGGAATTACGGAAGCTCGTGCTATGTGAAATCTAAATATAGTAACACCTCCTGAATAACGGATATTCTTCGCATCTCGCATTTCGCATGAAGCATTTTGCAAAATAAATCATTTCCCAAAAAGCATTTCGCATATGGTATAACACAATCAAATTGAATCGGACGAAATATTGTGCACGTTCCGAACTGCTCCCGGCAGTGAAGGGGATGTTAGACATAGGCTACTGATACTGCTACAGAAATATTATTATACGATGGAAGAAACGATACTCTTTCTAACCTAACGCGTTTACAGCAATATACAGAGTTGCACATCTTGCTATTCCCAATCTAACTCACTTTCTGGCATTTTTTCTCTAGGACACCACTTTACTTTACCGTTTCTGAATATTATATTGTATTGGTGTGTTTATATATGTGATTCTTATGAATAGACACAACAAACGTATTATTTTTTACCTCTATTACATGCAGATAAAAGTATTTTTCAAATTAATGTGTTCCTTTTTTCATTTCATACAAAATGATTATGCTCAATTAATGCTAACAACGGTAAAAATATTGAATCGAAGCTTTTCGCATTTCGCATTTCGCAAAAAAGAATTTCGCATTAAGCAATTCGCAAAAAGCATTTCGCATAAAGCATTAAGCGTTTTTCAAAAAACATTAAGCATTATGCAAAAAGCATGAAGTATTTCGCATTTCGCAAGAAGCATTGCGCCCCGGCGTTCCATAGATTACACTGTTTTTACAAAGCTTGAACTGCGTGAGACACTTTGTAACGTAGTAACGCCGTTAAGCTGATCGTCACCTCCATATAGATCAAGTTTTTTTCCCCGCATAAATTGAAAGACCTTGGTAAAATTGAAAAAGTAATTCATACAGTTATTGGGTAAACTTTAATGTTTGTTCAGTGACAACGAGTGAAAGTGTCTGCTTTAAGCAAGTAGTCCGCTGAATTCTCGTGTATTTGATCTCTTAAGTTAATCTTGTTTCATATTATCGGATTTGGTGAAAATGTTACTGGATTGCTTAACGGTTTGGATCCGGATTAGACGCCGAGTTACTCGGCGTCTGATCCGGATCCAATCTGGTTGACGACATCACTACGGTCGCTATCGGCATGCTTAGGGTTACAAACAAAACTTTATCGAAATTACCCATTTACTTCATAGATACGCATGTATTAGCATCTCGAGCAGATAGAAATTGACGCCATAGTGCGAAATTGTTTTTTTATGAGTTTAAATGAATTGCCCCTCGTGAATTGTCCCTTACCGCTATAAACAGTGTTGACCCTTATCATACCGATCGCGACCATAGTAATTTTAAAGTTAACCAGCTTGGACGAACTAACTCGGCGTCTGATCTGGATCCAAGCTGTTTTACACTCAGTCAACTGTTTTACCAGTTTTCAGACGGACCAAACAAGTTTTAATGACCAAACACATGATAATTCAGCGGACTATTTCTTTGAAGGCAGGATGAGGGTTAAACCATTACAGTTTGGGAGCTATGGAAATCGGAATCGTCAAAACAGCTTGGATCCATATAAGATGACAAGCTACTCGGCGTCTGATATGATTCAAAGCTGTTTGACACTCCCACCATATCAATCTTTCGAACAGATTTGTTTAGCATAAGACAGTCGCTTATAGTAATAAACTTTAAAATACTTCCAAAGTCATAGAAATGTGAAGACAAATAAAAAAAAAAGTTTGCAGAGAACGTAGTCTGCTGGGTGTTATTCTGTACATTGTATTTAGTCATTATAACGAACGATCCGAAAAGTGAAACAGAAGAGCAAACGTCTGTTTCACTGACTTCTCAGGGTTAATACATTCAACACAATGTCGAATAAAACCAGAACATATTTTATTAAAATAACTGTTGTGTCCGATATTCCCCGCATGTATTTCAGCCGTCCGATATTCACTACAAAACTACGCATGTGTCCGATTGAACGGCGTTTTACTTCCTGCGTATAGCCGTACTAACGGAGGATAGCCAAACGCTAACACACTGAATACGTCATAATAGATAATTTAATCGATAAGAGCGTTCCACAACGTCTCGGACCAATTATGTTTCGTAATGTGGCCAAGTAGATGTTCGATACAACCACGGTAAATCGATATCTATTTTTTGTGTGGAGCAAATCATAACCTTAAAAGCTATCTACAATGATGGAACGATATTAATAATTTATACATTTACTTGGAAAGTTTTAGCGGGGGGGGGGGCGCCGGGTCCGCCCCCCCCCCCTGGATCCGCCTATGATAACATCTAGACACAGACATATCGCGCATTCCACATAAGTCAAGGAGACTGCTGAACCTGGCAGAATCCCTGTCAGCAGGTTTGTCTAGATGGAAGTTAAGATCGTCTACAATAATGACGTTCTTATCTTGAGTTGCATATCTTGATACAAACACTGGCCATCCTTGTCCAAGAATGTCGCTGGTCTTGAAACCATTTTTCTGTGTTTTTGGATGCCCATTATCACTGCTATGCGTAAGGAGTAGCCATTTATGGTCATCTTGCAGTCCATAAACTCAAAGTCAGAGAAATCACTACCACGACTTGATTCCACAATACGGATGTATATAGCAGTCGTGTATGTAAGTGCCTCACCCCTCAACACCTCTCACTACGAGGGACATGTTTTATCTGATAGCCCGTGGGTACAAGTTCACAGATGCATGCTTTATCAACCGATGTACCGAGCCATATTTCAGTCACAGCAAGTATATCAAGATTATTAGTCACATATAGCCAGAGTTATGTTCTTCACATATCTTGTTTTCAGGCAAACATACTTTTTAATTAGTCTGGCTTTTGACAACATTAATGTTATGAGGCTTAATCTTCACATTGATTTATCACATTGCCTGTGGGTACATTTGCACTGGGTACAGTTATAATAGCGGGGATCTGTTCAGGCAGGCATTGTAAGTTGTTTATTTTGCCTCCCTGATTGATTCCCAAACACGTCTCACTCTAGGAGTTCCCCTCGGTTACCTCGATATAATAGAATACCTAGCTCTTTCAGTCCTGACATTATGGATGAATTAGGCGTTGTTGGTTGTCCATTTTTGTGTAGACCACAGCTACTGTACTGTATAATCCGTAATATGTGTTCACCCATCATTGCTGAGGGCAAAATGCACTCAGATTAAAATCCGATTGAATCTATGGTATTGTTTTTAAGTTGAAATTAATACGAAAGCCAATTAAAAATCCACATAAATTCCACATATATGAACTCTTGTCACAATCATGAATTTTCACGTCTTAAACTTAAATCACAATACATTGAGAGCTAAAAAAGTGCAGCCTAAACCTGACGCATAGTTTACGGGGATTCCGTGGAACAATGCTTTACGCTGGTGCAAGTTACAAAACCATGGTAGCTCTGACCAGGGTAGCATTCTGTATGTGCAGTATGCTCCAACAATGGGAAGGCCTGAGTGCGAAACTAAATAATCTTACACAGCACCACGATTGATTGAATACAGTACGGGAGTTTGACAGACTTGGCGAGACATACTCTAATCAGTTAGTGAGTGGCGCTATTGTCACAGCGTTCATGGATTCTAGCCCAAAACCAGACACTATGTTTTCATCACAGTTTTTTATTTTAAATTATGCATCCTGCAACGAAAACCCGGGAATGTACATGTGAGATTGTATGTAATAACTAAGTTGTGTACAAAAAGCATAAAAGGCTTTAACTTTAATATTGGTTTCTTAAATAAAATAATTATGACAGTGTTCATAATCATGTACATAAATATTTGTTAAAAGTGTGCATGCTTTCAAAAAATTAAGTAAATAAAATAAAAAAAAATATCAACGCCTTTAAATCATGTAAACGTACGAAATTGCTCAATAATAACTTATGATCATATATGGGAACCTTTTGTCCACGAATTTATCAGGCATTTTGTTTTTTGTCAGTTTGTATTTTTATAATTTTACTGTTGTGGCTAAAATTGTTAGATGATCCAACTTGTCAGAGGATTCTTTTAAGTGTTTTCTTATTTAAACAAATGTTCTTCAGGAAATCATCATCGAGTTTCCAAGTTCTATTATGTGGATATTCCGTTTTTGAGCTTTATACAGCTTGGACATAGCTTCCGTCACTGAAAATAACAACACCGGTACAGGCCGAATACGTCCGATGTTCCTCACGGTCTGTTCCGGTGAGTGGCGATAAATTCGATGTTACATGATGTTTACCGCGTTCTTTACATGGCTTAACATTCAAAGGATATGTGTTGATTTAAGTGTAATGTCGTTTATTATTTCACGGTTAGACATACAAAAATAATTTCATTAACCATGAGCGAAATGAACTAATGTTTACCAGGAACATGAATAATTTTTGTTTGCATCAACTAAAAGTTGGCATCTTTAGTGTATGTTCGAGTCGTTTTAAATTAAACATCCGTTAACCTTTCATGAAATATTTGGAAATGTTAAACATAAAAAAAATGTAATGTACATTCAACTAATTATACTATGTTCATTTTTTTTGATTGATGTATTCAAATTTATTTTAGTTCGTTGATAACAGATACAGTTGAAGATGTACTTGATAATCATTGTCTTATCATCAAATTATTGAGATTGGTAAAAAATACTCTTTTGACAGGTGTCTTTCCACTTGAGGAATTCCTTACTTTGCTTATGAAACAGATTCAATTAACAAATAATTATTTTGGTGGCAACAAAACACAAAAGGCAACACCAGGTATAAACATCAGAATTTCATTTAAAAAACTGTTCTAGATTTTAAATGAAACCTCGCGGAGAGTATTCAGTAAAACACTTTAATTAAATTTAGAAGTGAGGGTTTCTATTGGACAGTAACACATTTAGCTTAAACATTGACTGAGGTCAAATGTATATCAGTTACGTAGTGAATTTGTGGTCTATAGGTACGTGATAGTCAACCCATGCTTCGCAGATTCGATTCTCCAGCTCACCTCTCATTACTAACCGCCTAGCGGGAATGATAAGTTGAACATTTAGATTTGTAGTTACAAAATTCAAAATGTAAGAACGAAAAACCTTTCAGTTGCTGTTTGGTAAAAATTCATTAAAAGTAAAATAACACAAAATCTTTGCAGAACCCTGCCAACACAAAATTTATAAACGAGTCCCTTTAACATGTATATTGATTATGGACCAAGGGCCTATTTTCAACACTAAATTTCAAGAGGATCCCAGTTGGAGATCTCTAAACCAATAAACCTCTAAACATATTCTTTACAAATGCACATTTTTTCATATTGCGTTATCTTTCTGCTTGCAAATGTATATCTGATCATATCATTATTATATCTTCACATGTACTTATCATGACATATTTCTTTTCGTCTATTGTGTTAACACATGCATTGATATTTTTATATGTTAATTAATATATCTATCTCGATCAGAGGAAATAAAGAGCATATATATATGAAATAGTTCTTGAATAATAATAACAAACAAATGCAAACTATAACTCGGATAATGAGTCAGATTTATAGTTACATATATGCAATAGAAAAACAGGATCAGACACCTTATTAAACACAATGAGAAACAATAATATGATGAAACAAATGCACGCATCACATGGTACAATGAAACTGTTGTCAAAGTAAAAAGATGCAAGGTTTAAGAGAAAATGTTAAATCATGTAAAGTTACATAGTGTTGTTTAATATGAAATATGAACACAATCATATAAATTTTCATATTGATTGACACATGCGCGTTATTTTCAACATATGGCCGGTGAGATCAACGAAGTCAGTTTGACAGAAACCATTAAAAGTCGTCCAGTACTAAATTCAATATGTCTATAATTCCAAGCCTGACATAACCTGGTTTTGAAGTTGTACATTACAATCAAACTGTCCATGTTAAACAGGTAATGTAACACTTCTTTACTTGACCCTGAAGTAGGTCCATGACAAGTAGCGTTGCGCAACCTAACAACTTAATAGCCACAGACATAAACATGACAAAACGGAGAAAAGAAAGATACATGCTCGATTATCACTGTCACCGACTTTAATTTAAACAGAAGGAGTATCAACAAGTATCAATATCCATTTACAAGAAAACTTCTTTTGACACTTGACACGACTTTACATGTTCCTTGTTAATCCTTATAAGGGACTCTTTGTTGTGTTGCGATCGTGCTATGTCCTTTTCCTGCCTAATGGATGAATCAATGACGTATTTGACTGCAGAATAAGAGGGAGAATTTCGTCTCGGGTTTGCAGGAAATTTCATTATAATTCCCAGTTCGCTCCAGTCTCAATGATTACGTCTGAGTTCAGTTATAGTACTTAATCATAGCCACAATAGGAGTATGGTTTGTTAGTAAGGGAACTCAAAGATTGACTTGAACACGTATAATTACATTTTAAATTAAAAGGGTTAAAGACAAACTAAGCTCGCTTAGAGCTAGACGGTTGTAACTCGGTATAGAACTTTGATGCGTTACAACAGTCGTGTGTAACTCCCTCAACTTGACGATCGTTAAGTATAATTCGATATATACACAAAGTATGATTCGTTTTTACATTTAATGTTGACATAATTTCCAGTATTACAGAGACTGAGAACGGTGATCTTTACATACTCTTAGCCATGTTAAAGACCTTTTTATACAAAGGTTGTAGTACATTTTTCTAATCACTCAGTGTTGATTTCATTCACACAATTATTGAATTATTAATCACTTATGAGTTTTTAGACCGCATTTTATATGCAAGCATCCTACACTCAAATTGATTTTAGGTTGTCCCTAATATAGCTTTTTGGCAATGTTCTGAAACGTTTCTGTAAACGAAGTGGTTATGCACTGTGCTGTTTGTGGAGTTTTGTGCTGTTCGTTCATGTTTCTTGTTTGTGATTTTATGTTCTATGCCTTTGGCGTTTACCCAGTGTCATTAAACCGGGTATATGTTAAAACGTTTTGCTACTGAGCTTGTTTCTGTAGCTTTTCGCGTAAATATTGAAAAGAAAAGAGGAACGATTGTGATACATTTGTAGACTATGCCTCTTTTAGCTCGAAAACAGGGTACATGTACACAAACTATCAAGAAATTTCTTGTCATCAATTGTCACCTATAGTTTACTTTCAGTGTTATTTGAACAAAAGCTCTTGTCTGTGGAATTGTGCCAGCAAAAAACCAATGCATTATATTTGTTAACAGTTTGTCTTAATTGCGACCAGTCATTGTTAAATCATCTGCTTTACTTAAAAAGTGACCAACACCAAAACACACAAAATAACACCACCACCAAAACACAAAAAAAACACCACCAAAGTACACAAAACTACACTAAAACAATAATACCAAAAATGCACAAAATAACAACACAAAAATAAACAGATTCACATCACCCATTTTAATAGGCAATTGAATATGAGTACTTTTACCATTTTGTAAAATTATGCCAGGCAAAGAAATCTGTAACAAAATATACGCTAATTTGTTTTTTTGTGATTCACATAATATGGTGAAATGGTAAGTTTACATTTTCTTCCTAGAACATAGGACTTTGTTGCGTTTTATTTAAGTTTGAATTATCTCCCATCAAGAATATCAATCGAAGGCTTGGGACACAAGACATGTTGTTTATGTAAATATGAATTTATGGTGGCATTGTACTGCTTTAAGCGGCCGGGTTATGTCTTAGACAATGTCTGCACTCATTACGCATGTCTATTTTGCATTCCACGCGTCGTGTAGCCTTAATAAACTCGTTCATATACTTTAAAATCAACACAGAAAAATAGAGATGGTTTTACGTGAGGTCACAAATGATTATCGTTGAAAATGTGCGCACTATCACGCGACGTGCGCAAATCACCATTACAATATTTAAAATATTTAAAATATCACAATCGCGCAATCATCGTTTTGTCAATTTTAAACAATTATCAAAATTCCATACTAAATGATCACTCATGCTCATCTCAATTTATTTTTACCAAGTAAAATATATATCTTAACAATGACCGCAACATTATTTCGAGACATCAACATTGGCCTAAAAGATATATAACTTATGGTTAAACAATGAAGAAATAAATGTTACTCCGCTTCTACAACGAACTCTAAGATGCAACATCATGAATACGTGGCTACGGTGTATTATTCGAGAACATTACATTAAAGGTCAAGTCTGTTCGAATATTTTCCAGTATGATACCAGACGCCTACGTCTTGCCTTACGACAGACGAATTTCCATCATTCATATATTGCAAGGAACGTTGTAGATCAGTCTTTAGCCCTTAGGAATTTTCCTGTCATGAGTATTGATTCCCGATTTCATTCAGTGAAGCTAGAGAAAACAAGTTCTAGAATTAGTCACGTGACCTAAACGTCACACACTGTAGGCGGCCTCTCCAGTCTCGATATTTGTGAATGGAAAAAGTGTCACTAGTGGTTTTATTTTATCTTAAGCCATTTACGCTGGTATAAAAGATGAAGACGCGGCCGAGTTCGCCATTTTTACTGCTGACGGAGACTTGATACATCGATAGGAATTTTCGATAACATCTTAAAACAAAGAGCATAACCAGTATTGCGTTTGATAACTCTTTTACTTGCCAGGTGAATTTCAAACGGTGATATTTTATTGATGATTTTGGATTTAAGGTCGTCATGGAAAGAATAAACTCTGCTAATGTTTACAAACTGCGCATGTGAGGAACATTGTAACACATTCAAAATGTTTTCGCTCGTCTTAAAATTTGAAAACAAGAATTTGCCGAGAATACGATTGTCATTATCGTCGCAGAAAAACAAATCTCTTGTTTTAAGAAGCATTTGTTTCAACGTGGTAAAAAGCAAAAACTCTTATTTCCTGTCAGTGACAATTTCCTTTAAAGGCGGAAAAAGCTATAGTTTTACCGTTCAGTGGAAAGCAATTTAATTGTTTCGCCATGAAAATGTCATTTGCTAGCTATGTGTTGCATTCTGGAGCTTCGTGGATAATAAACAACATTTCGGAGAATGGGAGCTTTGGTGCCATGGTGATACAAAACACTAGTAACAACGATACAGTACAAAATGAAATTAAGGAAATGCGGTACATAACGGTGCTTAATTACCTACTTTATGTAATCGGAGTTTTAATAACACTAGCGACGATTATAGGAAACGTTTTTGTTATAGTAGCAGTGATCAGTGAAAAACGACTTCGAAAAGTTGGAAATGTGTTTATTATAAATCTCGCAATCAGTGACTGCCTCGTTGGCTTAATAGTCAGTCCCCTGGCTATAACATACGACATCACCGAGCAGTGGGCTCTTGGCGAGGTGGTGTGTGATATATGGGTGTCACTTGACATTGTATGTTGCTCTGCAAGTATTCTCAACCTTTGTGCAATTGCGTACGATAGAAGTAATGCCATTGTTAAACCAATGAAATACGCACGAAAAAGGACATTTAAACGTGCCTGGTGTGTCGTCATATTCGTATGGGTGTATTCAGTATTAATCGCCGTTCCTCGTTTTCTTGGCTGGCGCAAGAAAGGCGAAACGGGCCTCCCGGATGGAAAGTGTGTGATAAGTCAAGATATTGGCTACACATTTTACTCCATTTTAATGGCATTCGTCCTTCCCATGGTTGTTATGTTGTACTTTTATTATAAAATATACAGCGCAACCTGTGTCAGAAGTTCTCAGTGGCATCAGCGGCCTGGTAATAACCATTTTAAGGACACGCAGGTCAAAGGTGAAGACCGCAGAGTGTGCTTAAGCTGCTTTACATGTGCATGGCCAAAGTTTTTAATAGAAGACAAATGTGAGTTTCCTGATACACAAGAACAGTCTACACAAACGGTCCAGGAAACGCCATCTGATAAACTTATTCCCCAGTTGTCCGTTCCAGAAGATGAAATGCGTAGAGAAAGCATCGAACCAGAATTGCTAGCTATATACCAAATGCGTCAAAGATCCAAACGGATATTATCAAACGCAACTATGACTAGCGTAGGTTCTGCGTTTTATTCTTCGTCTGATTCATCCCAAACGGCGACGACATCATTTTCAGACACAAGCGACCGAAGCAGCAGTATAAGCACTGAAGGAAGAGACAGAAGCTATAGCTCTTCGACTGAAGGGAGTCGTAGCTTTAGTTCTGAGAGCCGGAGGCACAGTAACCTGCGTGGCCATCGCTTGTCTAGTGCACGCCATAGTAGTCTACACCAAGAGGTCATACACGAGATCGCCTCAGCAGCTCAGCTTGAGTTGCAAGATGAGAGTGAACAACCAACAGGGGCGGCTAAACTAAAGATGATGAGACAAACTGGCACTGTCGAAACTGACGATACACATGATGAACTAAGTGACGATGGACAAGGGACTAAGCAAAGGGTTAAACGTAAACTGAAGTCGTCTACACTAAGACGTCATAATTCTCGAAAAAGCAAGAAAATAGCAATATCTCAAGAGAAACGCGCTGCAAAAACACTTGGAATTGTAATGGGATGTTTCAGTGTCTGCTGGCTCCCGTTTTTCTTGATAACATTTTTACGAGTTGTCTGTTATGACTGCGCCATTCCTAGTATATTAATCAAAAGTGTTATGTGGCTAGGATATTTTAATTCAGCATGTAATCCGTTTATCTATACGTTCTTCAATAAAGATTTCAGAATGGCATTTCGAAAGCTCTCATGTAAAGCATCTGGCAATGTCGTTTACTTGTAGTGTCTGACTACTTGAACAGAAACATTAATTTGTATATTAATGGTATTCGTAATGTACAATGTACATCATTTTATAAACTATATATTTTATTAAAATTGCCAGATTCTTTTATTTTCTATATGTAAATAAATGTATTTGTTTAAATCTTAAATGAAACCTTATTTATTTTCTTTATGTTAACTATGTTATATATATTTGCTACCCGCTTGAAATTCATTAAAGAAATAAAATATACATATTATGACTATTTTCCAAAGAATGTGGTTAAATACAGCATACAATATTGACCCTTAACATTAATGGCAAAAGTTGCCCTATACCAGACAGTAAGTCCATTAAATATAGAACTGAATAAGTCTCTTGTGTAGTCTTATTCATCATACTATTAATTTGCTTTATGTAAAGTACATACAAATTAGTATCGACCGTGTAGAGATAATGTAGGGAATTGAGAAGGGCGCTCTCAAGTTTGATTTAAGCGTCTTAACAATACCAACAACCTTAACTGTCAAAAAAATCAAAGCATGACAATACGTTGAATTTTTTCTTTTTGAAATGATTTGTAGTTTATATTTTCAATTGAATTTACGGGGACAAGCGTAGTAGCCGAAATCTGTATAGAGGAATAATGCTCAGGTAAAACGCAATGTTGTAAAACGGCAAACAATGAAAACACATTTTAACAACTATATTAATAAATAGGTTTTAGTTACCGCATTGTAACAGTCAGAGAAACAAAAGGTCACAAGTTGATTAGAACTTTATCAGAACTTAAGGCAAATCGATTCGTTCATCTGTACCCTTCGATAAAGGTGTTTTGCTTTAAATAACACAATGCAGACTACAGAGTCAATCCCAGAGGTCAATCATTTAAGTGTACACCATGTTAAGAGGTAGAAGACTAAGACTAAAATGACACCGACCGATATTCAGAAAACGTACAAACACCATTAACATATTATATATGCATTATAGAAGCACTATCAATACATTATAGGAGTATCGCATTGAAACGGACAACATGAGCTCATCTGAACACTAATACACTGCGGGTTTGAATACCTTAATTGGTACGCAACTTACATTTGTCCCTACATTTATCAATGACAACACAGTTTATTAAATAATTGAGTCATTAATAGCTTGACCACAACCAAGAATACAGTAGAACTAATAATTTTAACTTAAAAAGGAATTTCAAGTTGCGAACGAACGTATACAGATATTACCTGCAAATGGGAAGAATTCAATAGGAGCAACAGCGTCAATTTTAAACGGTACGATGCAGTCATTTAAATACAACCTTCTGACATTGTTTGCCTTAATAAATAAAAGGCTTTAAATTAAGAATTCATGAAGTATGTAATGATCGCATTATTTTTCAACCAAGGAGGTAAAATAAAGTAAGAATATATATATATATATATATTTTGTTTTAATTTCAGACTTATAGTACACATTGCAGACTTCTAGAATAATATTATTTGCAGGATTCATTTCCGCGTTAAACGTTAGGACTTAATCAATACTTGTGTGAAAAACTACAGAATCAATATCCAAAAGTTTAAACATAAACCCCGTTTATTGGCACTGTGTAAACATAGAACAAAGACATAGAACACAAAAACAAAAATTAACAAACAAGAAACATGGAACAACAGTACAAAACTCGCATATATACTATATAACAAGACTTTCTATAGACTTTAACAGCTTTCTGATTTGCATGATTAATTAATGGGTTCGAAAGGTATATTGTCCGTAGCCGCCTGTGGTCAGCTAAAAACATGATTTCCACCATTATCTAAATATTACGTAAGGCATGATTCGAATAATTTCAAGTTTTGATTTTATGAAAAGCCTTCTGTAACCAAAGAATTATATTAGATATAACCGGTCGCTTATCCATGGTCTGTAACACTTGATCCGGGTTCTTCACTTTATTCACAAGGGACAACAGATGAGCGTGAGCCCTCATATATAACAGATACAAAATATATGCTATCTGAATATCAAGCATGTAACATACTATATAAATCAATATATATATAGTACTCAGTGACCACATAGGCACGTGAAAAAAAATAACACAATACGAACATGTTACAAAAAATACAAAATTACAAATATACACGGCATGTTCTATGTCTTTGACGTTTACCCAGTGCCATAAAACCGGGTTTATGTTCACACGTTTTGCTACTGAGCTTGTTTCTGTTGATTTTCGCATAAATAATAAAAAACTGACATGACAATGTAACAGTTCTACCGGTATGAGGAACTAGGAACTAACTATCTCTCAACATAAAATGTGCCCAGAAAAATGGAGTGTATGATATCAGATGTAAGAAGAAACTAATACTGACATTTTAGAAGTTTAAAGGAAAACACTGCCTTCAGCAATTACTCACTTTCAATCGGAGACGTTATCAAACCATGCACCCAATGAGCTATTTCATCAGGAATCCGAAGAGCTATTCCGAAAATAGGAAAAAACCTCTCATACTTACGTAATCATTACATGTCTCCTATTGAAAGTGCGGAAAATAACTTTAGTGCGGACAACGGTTAAGGGCAAAATACCGTTTAACTGACCGGAAAAAAGAGTTTCTTTAAAGGGGACTACAGACCGCAAAACTTCTCTGCCATCTGGGAAAATAGTTAAATAGGGGACTATAGACCATACCCTTACCGCAAAGAAAGGTGTTCATACCGCATAATGTATTTACACTTCTGGAAAAAGGGTATACAGGTGATAACATGCCGAAAAAAGTCCCCGTATGAGAACAGTATGTTATATTGTTGTCTTCATACCTTGAAACGTATGATGGAAATTTGTTTATACTGCGGAAAGCGGACGACATAATATTGGAAGGGATTTATATAAAAATGTTCTAAATGCAAGGAGCATGGCTATATAGGGGACTACTTAATACATGTATAATACACTATATGCTTTATTAGGGAAATTGGCGATTATAGTGGAGTATGGAATGTGGAACTTCTCTTTATGAATTGAATTAGTTTATTCAGGGGACTGCAGATCGCGGTACAAGATAACTCCTTGGGCGAATATCTCATCAACCGATGGGTTAAAATTCCACCATTGGCTTTAAAATAGTGATTATGTGACACTTGTTGATGTGACAGGGTCAAGCCATAATGCATATATTATAATCGTGCGGAAACAAGGCACAATATTACTAAACATTTACACACGGGCAAAATATATAGGGTTTTTATTCTATAGCAGGGGAAATGTTTATATAGGGAGCTGACGACCGCAGAGTTGCCCTACATGCTTGATGTGGATTCTTCTTGGGACCACAGACAGCTGAACATTCTTACATGCCGGACAGGGCGTATAAGAGGATATTCCCTTCATTTTGGCAAAATGGTTATGTAATGGTTCCAAAGTTTATTTAATTTTGGAAAATGGATTATTTTTAGTGGGACATCACCACACGCGTGTTAGTAGGTAATAATGGGACTATGACCCCCGAAGTTTCCCTAAATGCAGAGGAGAGTTATAAAGGGGACATCGGATTGCCGATTATTCCTTATTGCGTTTAAGATGGGATTTGGGACTGGGAAACCACTCTACATGTTAGGCAGTGCATTATAAAGCAGATTCCAGACAGTGAAATACTCCTACATGTCAGGCAGTAAGTAATATAGAAGATTGCGAACAGCAGAACTTTCATATATGCGCGATGTTTGAAAACTTGTCGTTTTTATTGTTTAAAACACTAATTATGATACCGTGGTTCAGTACCGTTCAGTACAGTAAATATACAGTTTGTGGCCACAAAAATAAACATAACATTTTTCGAAGTACGCCAAAAATGTAAACAAAGTATTCATTCAAAATCCTCATAAAACTAAAATGAAAAATAATTTTCCGTCTGGTGCGAATTTGTGTGTTGCGTTTCCATCTATCAGCCTAATGCAAGATAATGAAGTGTCATGCAGGTTTTAGTCAAGGAAATGAGTTGCCGTCTAGTTAAAGTTTGTCAGTTGTTTTCCCCGACTCTATCAATCTAATAAACATTAATTTATTCATGCAGATTAAACAGACAAGGAAATTGAATTGTTGCACATTTAAAATGTTGTCAATAAAAAATCACCGTCCCCTAATTTAAAACTCCAACAAGCTTGATTTCAGTATAAGGTATTCCAATGCACGAACTGGTTGGTTTGTAATTTCCATAAAACATGCAGAAGGAAATTAAGATCCGTACGACTAGCTAAAAAGTGCAATTGAATTAAATTTGCCTCCGTTCCGTAAGGTCAAAACAAAAGCCAGTCGAGCAATTTACATCATTCTTAATCTATAAGTGTTTTCATGGTTCATGTCTTAAATGAACATTAACCCACAGTAACAAGGATCTAAGCAAGGGAAAGCACAGGTACATATTTAAAAATATCTTCCTTTTCATGTAAACACATACTATTTTATGTAATTTCAGAAAAGAATACCGCTCAGGTCCTTGCCAGTAACTAGTAACTACAATGTGTATCATGTGCCTTTGTATATATTCCTTTCTGCCTTTGAAAGAATTTGAAATATAAAAGAATTGGTTAACAAGTATTTACTTTGATAATATAATTAATTCTCAAAACACTTATAATACCAAGTAGACAGATACTCATAAATATAGATTGTTTTACATCAATAGCGGTAATATATTATTATATAAAGTAGAGAGACATTGTGCAGTACTAAAACCCAAAGAAGGAGAAAAGAAATGTCACAGAAAGAATGATTTAAGGAAAGGAGAACTCGCCTAGCCGATTCAGGGACGGTGACTATGTTTTATATTGAAATTAATTTGTAAAACACTTGGTGTTGGCGATAAATGTTTGTAATTGGAGGAATAAGTGCTTGTTAAGGGTACATCGTTAAGGGTACTGAGATTATCAAACTAGACCAATCTTTTGTTAGTTTATAAGGAAAATGTGAAAAAAGATGGAAAGTGTTTTCCATTTCTCATAAAGTACACACCTGACTTTGTACGTTAGACTCAGGAAAGATATGTTAATTAAGAACGCTGCAATGCATTCGAAAAGGATCATGGTGGATGTTGTAGACTCTAGATCCATGGTAGAGTTTGCTTTTGTACGTCTAGATCATTGTAATTATTTGAGACATAATTCGGTTTTTAAAAAATGCGAGGCGAGTCATTCTAGTGTATATACGAGCTGCTTTCAATTGAAAACGTTCAATGTCATCTTGATCTGTTATGGTAATATATTTACACCTCAACTTCCGTTCCTTAAATGAACTGCCTTTCGGCAATTGCGTTCATCAATCGATGAACGCAACATCTTCGGATATGTTCGGATCGTAATTCATTGCATAACAATATACATAAAAGATATTGATCTCCTTCGAACTCAACACACATTGACCAACCCATTTGCGTTCATACCCCGATAATGACATCAACCCCGCAATTCATTCCTTAAATTATCCCAGATAGAATCGTTGTACTAAAGCATTGGGCGAATACATGTTTTGAACATAATTGCAAGCGAAAGATGGTCTAAGGTGAACGTAAATTTCCATAGTACATTATTACATTTCCATGGCATATTAGCACCTAGATGTTTGTGGTTTTCTTCTTCTTGGATCACTGTGTTATTTATATAAATTTGTCGTAGATTGTTTTTATTGTGTTTACGCGATATAAGAACAAAATCTGTTTTGAAGAATTAAAAGTTATAAACCACTGGCTAGCCAATAGTAGCTCAGAATTCAACACATTAGTAGCATGAAAAGGGTAATTAAATACAATGTACAGTGTCGTGTCTTTAGCAAAAGAACATTTTCTTTGCCTATCTTTCGTCGACTATATATACGAGGACTAGACATATGTGCCTCGCTAAAATGGGAACTTTTTCTTCTATCTGATCAATAGTTCTTAAACCATGGAAAGGTTTGCAACATGTAGGTTTGCAACATGTACACTAGTTGATTGACGGTCGTCATATCCAGATTCGAGTGGCGTTATAAAATTATTTCGAATATAGAGATTGAAATAAGTTATGATTAATATGTAAGTACGTTCGAGGACCTAAATAAAAAATGTCAGCAAGGGAAAGAGTCTACAATATGCAACGTCGTAGAGGCCGTTTTTTATAAAGATATCAAAACCAAACTTCAAGTGGTGTAACTTCAATCAAAGATAGTGTTGGTGATTTGGGGTTTGCTGTGCTGGAAGAAACTTGGAGATTTGTAGCATCGATATTTCTGATTGAAAGAATGTGAAATGTTTGCTTTGTTTAAGTAGTCTTTTTACAGCTAATTGTGCCTGAGTTGCAGAATGCTGCATGCTAGGTTTGGTGCAGTGTTCATTTTTTAATGATTGTCCATAGGTCTGCGGGGTGGAGTGATGAATCACGCATTACTTTTAGTGTTTTTGTTTGATTTCTTATACGTTACTGGTGGACATGCCTGACGGGGTGTTTGTGATTTTCACTAGCTTTTAGACTTTCATCCGTCTTCGAATCTTTTGACAGGTTTTTGAAAGTTATATACAATATAATGAACAACAAACAGGTTTAAGTTAAAGCACGAAGCGGACAACGAAATTGATGGTGACAACAAGTTTGTATTGAACGTTGTACAAGGATATTTGTTAATGTCATCATATAAGTAACACATAGAATAACTGGCCATGTATTGAGTTACAATTTGCTCAGACCTTCGATATCTTTGAATCGTAATTGATAGAAACTGAACAGTTATGCATGTTTGGTTGACAGAAGACTGAAAACATCTTGTTCAGTCCACCCGTTAGGTCATTTAAAACTGTTTTGTAAAATGCATGTAAAAATATTTGAAATGAATTAGAAAAACGATAAAAAAAGACTTATTGTGTATTTTATTATTGAGGTAGATGTATCTGAGAGAATTTCACAATCAATGACGTAGACAGCTGTGTTAAGGGGGTTAGGGGAGGTATCTTATACGTTTTAAGTAATGGTTTATAACCTTTTAAGGACTCAGAATACTATAGTGACGACACGATTTAACTATGGATGATCACACTGAAAAGTGAACATATTTGATGGTAGATAAGTTTAAAAGCGAATAAAAGTTACTTTTAATTCAAGTGTTGAAATACACAGTGGATCCTGGAAAGGTGGTAGTGTGTAAGTTTTGGAATATATTCATTAGCAGAGTAGAAAATGTACAGCAAAGCGTTCAAATAGAAAAATAGTCAAATGTTTGGCAAGCAAATATTGTGATATAAAAGCAATTTTATTTTAATATGTATTTTTCAATCAAGTATAATTAATGCTAATAAATGCTTAGTAGATGAAAACAATTACAGCAATAAAAGACTCTAGACTTTCAGTGAAAGGTCTGAGGAAATGAGGGGAAAATGAAAAACAAATATTATTTGAATACAAACATAAGTGAGAGCCAGTACAGTTTCATGTAAATCTACCGCAAAATCTATCTCTGCAAAATGGCTGAATATGTTTGACAGGCAACCTTCCCAAAGATGCAATTAAATTTAGTGAAAATAAAGGACAAATGGGAATCAGCGAGCTTTCAAGTACAAGTTTATAGTTCGCAAAACATGTTAAGCTGCAACATTGACATAAACAAGTAGCTGAACTTGAGATCGGATAAAATTTATGTCAAAAGCCTTGGAACATATACCGAGTACGACATAAAACCGCCCTTATTGACTTAGAATGACTGGCAGCTTGTTCAAATCAATTTCAAAGTACTTCAAGTAAGTCGTGATTAACTATTTACCTAAGAATGAACTATGAGTTTGTGTTTCAATGTAATCTATAACGTATGGTTTACTTTCAGCTTAAAATGTTATATTCAAACTATGGACGAAAATATATTCATTTTTATATTTAATCCCTTTTAAACGATGTTTAACTCTAACAACTTCGTCTTAATTAAAATAAATTGTACAGTAACAATCCGGAAAGCCATATACACAACCATTTTATGAGAAGGATTCGTGCTAAGTAGGTTTGACTGATTGGAGAATGTCATACATATATGATCTGACACGAGTTGTCATTTAATACAAGATTTTATTAAACGAGTTCATGAAATTTGTTAGTAAGCGAGCCTCTGGCGAGCTTACTAACAACTTCATGGACGAGTTTAATAAAAATCTTGTATAAAATGACAACGAGTGTCAGATCTTTTTTATCACATGCTTAAAACTGTGTTTTTATTACCAATTTAGTTCCACGTTCCACTTTTTAAACCCATTGTTTGACAGCCAAAGTACACTGAGTGGAATGTCAACGATGCGCCATATAAATAGTTCCAAATGAAAATGACAAAAACAGCTAGCAGTTATTAAGTTTTAATTCTGATAAAGCGCTGAACAAGTCATAAGTATAAAAATGTGTAGTAAAATATCCAACAACATGAATAACAATTTTAACCGTTAAAACACAATAAGTACACAATTTGATGACGTCACACTGAGAGTACATGCTTTACGCGGTTTATGTGACCTACATCGGTCTGTCAAGTTTTACTGTGTGCACGGATTTAAAAGTTATTCGCTGTCGCTTTCTACGATGACTTTGAAGCGTTTTCTTAGTGTACATGGATTTTCACAACATGCAGATGATTATGACGAAGCCTTACTCTGCACTGCATGGATGTTGATGTTGAAAAAGTTCCATCAAGAATGTTTCCAGAGAACAAGCTGTTCTTACCGTCTTGGAACGTACGTGTGATGAGAAACCTGTGCTGCGGAATTCGTATTAGTGTTTTGGTAACCGACAGCTGATTAAACTTGCAAGCAAATTTTATGGTATTGGTCGCATATTGCCTGTTAAGATGGAGATGTTTGAAATGTTCTCGTGTTGTTTGTCACTAATGTGGCTGTATTTGTTGACTGATTGGATAATTCTGTGACTAGTAATCTGCATTATCTGGTTGGCGGAACATTGTTATCAGAAAGTTTTCGAACAAGATGCTTTCTGGCATTATGATTCGTTAGCCATTTGTCTCCCAGAAGTCCTACCGCTTCATTATTGAGGTAAGTATTTGTTGGCGTTTAAACCATTTTGTTTACAATCAATGCGGAGGGATATCTAGGTCGCGTGTGATTAGTCTAGCCAATAGAAATGTCTGATATGTTATCTTACACATGTGTAAGATAAAAATATTCGTAATGGGTATATTACACGGAAAACAAGGGTAAGCATGTGATAAAAATTTGTCTGTAGGTCATTGGTACAAACAATTTCAGTTTTAATACAATATTTATGTAAACTTTGTTTTCAAGAAATCATAAAACAGAAAATTAACATTAGGTATAAAGAGAATGTAAACTAGTGAAATGTAGACGCTATCTGCAAAATCAATGCTACATTTGAAAATGATGAAACGCTAGAATTCGCGTTCTCGAAATTTGCTTTATATATTCAAAGTAAAATTTAAATAAAGTAAGTTTTACATAGAAAGTATTCAACATTCTATAACATATCTAATAAATAAATATTTAAATAAATATAAACCATTTTACTGTCTCTGCATTATACCAAAAGATCTGAAAACGTGAAAACGTGATATGTTGTATGACAATATCAAAAATCCCTAAAGTACGTTCCATGACGCGCAAGCATCAATTAGGAAACTATAGTTAAGGGGAGGTATTTACATGAACGATAGGATTTAATTGACATTTGATCATGATGAATATTTTTAATTCGACCCTTTCGAGGAAGAATGACTTATATAATCAAACCTTGATGTCAAAGTATGACTCCGAAGTTTGAGCTGCGGCGCTGATGATGAACTGTGTTGCTATTTCAACAATACTATCAATGCATTGTGAACTATATTAAAAAGGCAATTTGTTATTGTTAGTACTTGGCTTGGCTCGAATTCCTCGTTTGCTCGAGCCAGATGTAAAGGACCGATTTCCTTATTCTGAAGATAAACGTTTCCGCTTGGCTCGAATGTTCCGAGGCGCGCGGTTTCTTCGCCGGTCCTTCGGAGTTCGAGCGAACGGGGTTTGACTGTATAATTATATATATTGAATCGTTTACAACCCTGCCATGGAATCATCTTTAATAGACTTTACAGTTGACATATGTTGCACAAAACTTCATTGACATCAACTGATAACCTTAAAACCACAACGGTTTGCTCTACATCTTGTAACTGAAAACTGTATATTCCTAGAATAACGAACACAGCATCAACAGGCCTAATTCTTAAATGATTTGACTCTGCATATGACAAATGATCGTGACGAATTATAATATCAGTATAAAAGCTACGGTCTAGGCATAGTCTGCATAAGACTTGCACACTTTATACCTAATTGTGCTCACAGCCTTCATGAATCAAGGAAACAACATTGGGTTTGTCCTAGGTTTTATCTTTCATTTGTTATTTACCTTTATGAAGAATATGAGGGTGTCTGTATTTGTCTGTTTCAACTGTTTGTATAGTAACGTTGGTCAATCATCTAGCACGTCGTATAACAATGTGCATTAAAATTGATTTGTTTTGATTCATTTTTTTAATTCTTTTATTTTAGTCTGATTCTCCCACACGGATGCTTTTAATGGTCTCTAGATTTGTTAATAGTTCAATAAAATTGTTTTCTTCTTTTAAGCTCATCAAACAAAGGAAAATAAAGAGATGTACATTTCTTTCCCGTATAATTATCAATCCTAAGGGGAGTTAGTTTTGAGATACAGTATCACATATTGTATTGTAATTTCTTCGAAAATCAACGACGTCTTACAACTACGATATCATGTAGGAGAATGTCATGACTTTCTGTTTCCTTATATAACCATGTCAATAGTGGCTTTTAAGAGCATATTTACGTTCCCTTGTAGTAAAACTTCGACAAGTTATTTATAGAATAAGATTCGTAAGTCGTGGGAAGATGTAAAAACATTTATACCAGAAAAGACATAAATATGACCAGTCTATATAAGGAGTTAATTTCAGTTTTATATATATATATAAATATGTATATATATATATATATATATATATATATATATATATATATATATATATATATATATATATATATATATACATATATATAAAACAACAGCATATTGAAATTATGGAAATCGGTTATTTGATTGTTTTTAAAACAGAAGAAAAAGCAATTAAATGGCATAAAAGGCGATCATGTTTAATAAAGTTAAAAGTTCTTCCGGAATTTATCTCAAATTTCAATTACATAATATTGTACTCAGAAATCTTATTTTTTGCTGCATTTAAATTGTTCGCAGCGTTGCTCCAAAAGTGTTTCAGTTATCGTCTACAAACTTTTATTACTGATGAATATAATTAAGAAGAAGAATACCGCACACAAACCATAACTTGCTGTAATATTCATTGAGTTATAGAAAATACTGAAACAAAATTATTATTGTCGTCAAAGCGCTTGCGAATGATTTGTATGAAATAGTGAACAACATTTGGTTGCATACATATATTTTCAAAGGTGAATTAACATGTTTATTTAATATTTTAAATTTAACCTCTCCTGACCCTTTGCAATAAACATCAAACATGGTTACTAGGCAATATATGAATACATTTAATACTTTTGAAAAAATGTTTTGCGACGAAATAATAATAATCTATGTTTTGAAACTTAAAACGAATTAGTCAGAAAATACATCGTCTAAGAAACCATTGATGATTTGGAAACAAACTGTAATCATTTAATTAAAACTGATAGAAATTTCAAATCTCTAAATGACATAAATAACCCAAATTACAGTCAAACAATTTCAATATCAAATTTATGTAAAGTGTCGTGTACCGAACCCATTTTAATGCCTGGGACATCAATGGATAATAGATAGGCAATATAACCCTTATCTTGTGTTCCTACCTACTCAATTTCAGAATTAACTAGGCATTTCCTGTTCAATTTCAGATGTAACTAGGTCAGTAAACATGCTTTGTTTTTAATCAGACAAATTTCCTGTTCCGATAACGATACCAAAACAATTTCTACCCATTGAAGGTAAATAAGAGATCAACAGTCTCCTGCTGACCATTTCAATAAAGTAGACGGCACACTGACTACACATTTATTACCCTTAGCTTTATATTCATTTTCAACATTTAAGTTCAATTTACTCAAATGTCTAGCAAAGTAATGAAAATATGACACCAAGATAATTTCAAATTACTACTGAAATTCATCAAGCAGCTAAGTGAAATATTTTAACGTTTCCAATTTAAGTTTATTGTTTTCCCTTGTAACCTGGCTAGGTTGGTGAGCGATAGCATTGAGCCCATATTTACTCAGTGCAATATTCAGACAGGTTTTACGTACTAAGTCAACAAGAAAACAGTCCAATACAAACAAAATCCTTTTGGAATTAATGTCAAGTCTTGTCTCGGAAGAAATAATGCCTCCCAAGGTGCCAAGACATTTTTAATGTTATCATTTTCATGGCAACTCTATGGTAGATGATATCTACGGAATGCCGTTAGGACCATCGCCTATGATTGTGTTGATCTGAAACGCGATACTCGACAGTACGATGATGATAATGCGATAAACTATCGTGTTTTCACCATCGTACTTTCGCGTTTTCACCATCGTAATATCGTGATTTCACGTTAGCATCATCGTACTATCGAACTATCGCGTTTTCACCATCTTACTGTCGTGTTTTCATCATCGTACTATCGCGTTTTCATCATCGTACTATCGCGTGTTTACCATCGGGTTTCCCAAACTATTAGCTCATTGTCCGCTAAATCCGAGCCAAAATGATAAATGGGCATGTAACCTACCAGACGGGTTTCGTACATGTTGGAAACCTTGCAGAAGTGTTCTCGAAAACGGTTACAATTTTAAGGAAAATATGGATATGGTAATACACACTAGGTAGATGGGCATATGATAGGCTTTGTTTAAATTCCAAGGAACTATTATAATTGTATGTATTACCTTGATTTTCGGCTCGAGTCGAGCGATTTGGTGACGCCATCTTGCACTGAAACCAACCATTTGGTCACGTGGATTCCCCGTCGTGAATACTTCGTTAAGTTGCTTGTGGCTCTTGCTTGGAAAGCATAATATAACCATTTCACACAACACTAATTTTTATGTATGACAACAAAGTCGCGGCTGAATAGGTTTAAGTGTATATATATATATATATATATATATATATATATATATATATATCTACTACAGATATTAAGGTGACCATATATATATTAATCTAGGCATTATGGGGACCGCTGGATTAAGGCGACAAAAATTGGTCTCCTTAATATTTTCAGTCCAGATTTGATGTATCAAATGTCAATAAAAATGTCCATTGATAGTAAGTTGATAAGCTTGAATGTTTATTTACGAGATCATTTCATTGTTTTAAATCTTATTATCTTTTATTATAAAAAAAAATATTCTTAAACTTTTGTGCGTGTATATTTGTGTATCCATAAAAATAGCTATTAAGGCGACCAGGGAAAAAATCATAATTTTGGTCAAAAATAGCTATATACTAAGCATTTTTTATTTGTTTTACTTTATTTAAAGCCTAATGTATATTATCCCGAAGTTTCATTCCATAAAAAACAGAAATAAGGAAATTCGATATTTCGTGTACCATCAGCATCCAAATTTTCAAGTATACAGAAATTTAACTTTCCGGAATATAACGGAAATTTTCGGGTATCTCCGTGGTACCATCTCCGTGCAATTATGCAGTATGGCGTTCATCTCTTACGGAAAGAGAATGGTAACTTGGCAAGTGTTTAAAATACATATTCAACGTTTTTTTTTCGTTTATTTTTATGACTTTTGTACAGTAGTATAAATCGTCCACCCTTTGGATGAAAAGCAAATGATTTATCCGGATTTTGTTCATCCGAAACTAAATCACTAGTATCAACATCCGGTGTAATTTTTGCTTGTATTTTGGAGAAACTCGATTGATTTCTAGCAAACTTGGTTTACCACTACATCGTCGCTTATTATTATTTGGTATGTTCCAATCTAAAAAGGGATTTGCTCCCTTAACATCTAAGATTTTAATAAATAAAAGACGAAATGATACAAATGCCTTACATTTTGTTTGTCAATGTCATGTCATTTGTCATTCTCATCACCTTTGAATAGCAGAACAGAACGAACACTATCACCAATTCGTATTGTGGCTTTTTGCATGTGTCTTAAATTTTCATATTTGATAATAAATGCAACAATAAAATATTTCCCTTATTCTGACACAGTTATGCACCAGTCAATTGTAACCATGGCCCCCAGGCAGGTCTTGTTTATACCAGGGATAGCAGGGGAAATGGGCCATGTTTTTACGTTCCAGGTGGACCGTCAGTGCTGAGTGAATGCAGTGTTATTGTTTTTGCGCTGAAAACAGGGAATGGGCCTAACCTAGGATGCCCCCAGGGGCATTTGACGGGGATCTGGTCATTTCGTAACCTTACCATTTCGTAACTGCTGAATCTTGGTTATTTTGTAACCATTTTGTTAGTCAATTCGTAACCATCAATAAATCAATTGCTCATATGGTAACCACCATTTAACAAGGTGATAAATAGTACACTTAGCACCTCGTTAAGTATATTGTTCGAACCTGGATGTATATGGCACAGCAACCAAGACACCAATTGGGAGACATTACTCAAATTATCACTAGTAACAAGCCAATAATTTATGTTACTCAATAGTTATTAGATATATATCATGGTAAATTAGAAATGATTTGTTATACTACCAAAATATGTTAATTATTTTCTTACATTTTGCTTACTTATAAACAATAATTTAAGACTGATCGCGATGTATTTTTGAGTAAAATTACGTTTACATAAATGATCATTCTTGACCTATTTCATTGACTATATTTGTTTGAATTGTTTAAAACGAAAAAAAATTTGTTCTGTTCTTTTCTCAATTGATCCATATTCTGCATACTTTATATCCGAAACCGACAAAAAACAGCCTAAAATTATTAGTTATGGTAGTGTGGAAACTCACTAAACCGGATCTCCACAAAACCGGAATCCTCGGGATACTGGAATTTTATCAGAGTCCCGGTTTTCCCCTTCTATTTTCAATGTAAAAAAATCCCTACAAAACCTGAACCCCGGAATTCCGGATACCGGACAAAAAATCGAGAAAATTTGTTAGTTGTCAACGTAATTTTACCTTACAAAACCAGACGTTTTGTTCAAACATGTCAAAATAATTCTGTGTATTAGGAATTCGCGAATCACGTGTCATTTTGTTTTGACAGCCGGTACGTCGTTAAATATTACACCTGTGATGTTGTGTTAACACGATAATCGATAATGATGATTGCGCTGTGGATTGACTGTCGCGCGATAATCAAACGATAATCAAACTTGTGAAAAGAAAATTGATTAAAACATTTATTTGTTTGTTGCAGAAAATAAAGAACTAGAAACGGTTTTTTAGTGATCATTTTGAAGTGTTGTTTTATCTAAAGACTTCTATGATTGAATCAAATTAGAGCGGTGCTTTAATTAAACTATCAAACATACTAAACAAGCATTAAATTACGAGAGTTGTTTTATTTCAAGACTTGGAAAAAAGATGGTTATAAAAACGCAGAAATGTTTAATTATGCTTATCACTTTTGCAAGTGCTTTAATCATGTCTCAACCTCCGTCTAAACGTTGGAGAATTGAACTGTCCCTAGAGGACAAAAGCCTTTAAAGGTTAACTCAGTTAATATATTGAGTAAACTTACTCCGTACATCGAATCCCCACTAAACCGGAAATTTTGCCCAGTCCGGACCTTGTCCGGTTTAGTGAGTTTCCAATGTATTAATTTCCAATAACAAGATACAAAATTAAACATATGGGCACATTTTTAATACAATAAGCATATAAAAAGCGCATACTCTCATTCGGCAAACTTACTACATTTTACAATACTTCTATGCAATTTAAAAAAAATGAAATTCTAAAGTTATATGGTCTATATATTTAAAAAATATTGGCTTAAGGTCACAATTCCTCTTAATGGTAGAACATCTATGAATTAAAAAATTATTACAGTTAATATTCAGCCTACTTATAATATTTCCTTCGCAACATAAAAAATAGCTAGTGTGAATGTTTCTATTTGTCATAGTTTCAGAGTTTATTGGCAAATCGCACTACACTATTAGGAATAAAGAAGGAATACAACTACTAGATTTAACTTTGTTTATGTTGTTATTTTTATGTTTTATACTTACCGTAAACTTATTTTGTAAATTCAAATGGTATTAAACTAATTCCTCATAATTATAGGAGTCAACGGTTAAGATATGACCATTCGATTTCTTAACGGTTACGAATTGACTAACACAATGGTTACGAAATGACCAGCAATGAGCGGTTACGAAATGACCATAATTCATTGGACAGGACTTTTACCAGCTGTTTGTCTGTGCAGAGCGGGAATTTTACCTGGGATTGGCTGGACGGAAAGTCAAAGTCCCCGCTATTAGCAGGACCTTGGGGGCCCATGCTGCAATTGACTGTTGCATTATTTTTATTTGGATTTTTTCTTAACTTTACGACACGCCCCCCTACAGTATTTTATAGTCAAATTTAGTAACATTTATTTACAGAAATTGGATAACTTAACAAGTAAAGTAAACTGTACTGAGCTTTTGAACAAACCTACATACTTATAAATCAAAATTGATATTTTAGGGTCTACACTGAATAAACCCAAAATGTTAATTTTGATTTGCTAAATTCGAACAGTATTTAGTCTATCCACACAAAATTTACAGGATCATCAGATAACAAATTTTCTAAAAATTCTCTGTTTGCCAAATAGGGAAGACAGGTTTAAGTGGGGTTAAAAGGTTGCTATCTGTGACCAAAAAAATACTGTTCAAAATTGTGAGTATTCATTTATCTTTCATTCAGTAAAGAGCATGCAATGGCATAGTGGTTGGATTAGATAATCTGACAGCGGTGCTGGACGTCAGGAGTTCAAATATTGTTTTGAGTTCAATATACCAAAAGAATACCTTTGGAATACACAATTATCTATAAAAATGGCAGAGCCAATTGCCCATATTGTAGTAATGTCTTAGATTCAGCTTGGATAACTTGGACACAGTAAGCGGTTCACACCAAGGGAAATTCTCAGATTAAACAGCGCTTATGAACTTGAACATTACATTTTTCATTGAGACAAAGAAAAAACATTATTGCTGATCTTCTGAAAACAAATCTTGGATTTATACTAATCACCACCAAAAATTTAATTTTAATCACACAATGTAAACAACTGCGCCACAGATCTATCTTATCTGTATGTTTAGAGTTTTTAAAATTTAGCAGTTAAATATAGATTAGCATACTGGTAGATCTGGTTGGTCTGTTGCTTTAGATGCTAAGTAAACATAATGTCAGTGATATCATCACTATTTCTATTAAAATATCAGTTTTCTTCTTCAGAGCTTCTCACATTTGCACCATTTTTTACCATTTGAATCATAAAAAGATAACGAACAAACACGGATGGAACATTTGAAAATACAATTCAGTTGGTTTCTATTTTCATGCTCATTTTTGCTTAAAATTATTCTGCTTGAATGTGATTTATGTTGCTTAAATTTGAACTTAACTCTTTGTGAATATTTAAGGAATGTAAGGGGTCAGATTTCAGATTGCTCATTATTTCTGGAACACTAAATACTTTATTTGATTGTGTACACTGCACTTTCTTGTTAAGCATTCATCCAAATCATTTGGGTAAATATTGGCAGAAAAACTGCTTTTAGATTTATACTGGTCATCAAAACCGGCACTGACAAAACATAAGATGTGTTTAATTAATGTGCGGGAAAGAGGTTTAAAGGTGTCCGCCCACAACGAAATGCTTGCGGGTCACAGTACCCCTTCAAGTAGTTCTTGAAAAAAAATGATTCTCTCAGGTAGCGTTTGATTATGTGTACATTGTATCCTTGTATATATTCTCAAGTGTACACATGATTTATATAAGGTTTGTACAATTTTAGTTTTATTTAAATTTTAAAATTTTGACATTTTTTTTAAGATTTGCCTGCCCCTGTCTAAACACTTAAATTCTTGGTCTTTGGACTATTGTCTGCAACTTCAAAACACACTTTTTGGAACAGGACACATTTTTCTGATATTTTATCCAGTTTGACTGCAATATAAGTTGTATTTATCAATCAAGTAAAAAATGACATTTATTTTTCCATAATTACCTGGTAGTTATTTGTTAATTTGTTTTAATTCATGGATAGGTTTATTGCAAGTGTCATGGAAAGCTGGAACTTTCCAGTACACAACATGCAAACAGAGAATGAACTGTGTGTGCCGGCTTTGTGAACAAAAACGCAAGGCGGCTATGGTAAGTTGCGTCAAGATATATCCTTGGGACCCCCCCCCCCCCCCCCCCCCCCCGGACACGCAATACAATTCGTGTTTCGCTGATCTGTTGGCTGGGATCAGATCATCCATTTGGGGATTTAGATATGTTACCCCAGCCAACAGGTTGCATGTTTAATTTAACTCAATACTAAGCTTTGTTTTAGTGCGAACATCAACATGTTTATATAATTGCAGTTGCTGCTTGGGACATTAAAGTTAAGTCAGCAACCGTCTATCAGACTGCAAGATTCATCTCTTCCAAAGGATGTCGTACCTTTCCAGGTGGGTGTGCATTGATTGATTGATTGATTGATTGTGAGTTTGTGTAAATGAATAACTGTGAAACCATAACCAAATGTTGGGCTGTAAAGGTGTGTATGTGCATGCTTCACATATTCTCCATCCTTTTGGCATACTGGACCGTCATCAGACACTCTGCCATGAATGTTAGAGAGTTTAAAGCTATTTCTTATTTTCCTGTGTAACTATATTGATGTTAGATTAAATTTACGCCGCCGTGTTCCTGAGTAACAATTTGAAATTGGGCCAAAATCATCAAGCTAGAGCTTTGCATAATCTTTTTCAAACTTCTGCGAGATTTCTGCCCTTGACAATATTTGCTCGCAGCCCCCCTTAATGTTGCACTTCGTTCAGTATTTGAAAGCTTACGGATACACTTTTTTGTTAATTTGAGATCTTAATGTGGCTACTTCTAAGTAAATAGATGCTCAAAGTAACTAGATGCTCTGGGTGTTCACTGGGTGGCAAAGGCTACACAGTATTGGTTGTTTCTTTTTTCTGAAAAGATGTTTCTAGTGAATTGCCCAGTTGCAGTGGTTTTGACGCCACAGAACCAGCATAGCTCCATGACAGATATATATGTTTTCGTCATTGATGTCAGTACTGCTGTATTGGAGGCCTCACAATTTCTGTGTGGAAATGTCATCTGATACACTCATAACGGCGTATTTCTAGCATAGCTTTCATAAGTGCATGGCCATTCTCTGTCATTTTCAGATACACTGTGTTTTGTGTGGATAAGAAATGCAGAGCGGTACCACCAATCACCTAAGCCACCATTCCCCTAACAGACAATAGGCTCAAGGGGACAGTTCCTGCAATTTACAGAAAAGCTCTCAATTGTAGCCCTACGAACTTAAGGTAAGCGATAAATCTGGACTTCAAGATATCTCTGTACTCACTGTAAGTTTATACTTCATTTGAACAAAACATAGGGCCGAATTCAGAACAATCACTCCCACTCACACTCAATGAGTTAATCCTCTGTAATCACATAACGGTCGAGATATTTTCGAGTGAAAGGTATATCCGTATTCACAGGTGTGAGTGAGACTCAAGTGTTTTGCGTGAGTGGGACATTTGTGAGTGCTCGGCTAGGCCACATGAACCGCCCTCGAGGATTGGTTGTAAATAGGAATTGAATGAGTGTATGTGAAAAAAGTACATGGCAAGTAGAAAAGATGAAATATATCAAATATTTGGAACAAATAAGGGACATGCTCGTTCCCAGACAATATTTAAGAGACCGGGATAATCCATTGAAGTACATGTTCATTCAATAACGTGGCCATCTATAAACAAAACAAATTCAAAAGGATGCGCCTATCATATATTTGTTTTGTTTCACAATGATCTTGAACCCCCAGCAATATTGATGTTTGCAATTCATCGATGGCTGCAAAGACAGGCAGCTAAATGTACGCGAAGTATGCAGCCTAGCGGCATAAAGTTAGCGGTCTAGCAGCATGAAGTTAGCATCCTAGCGGCATGAAGTTAGCGGCCTAGCGGCGTGAGGTTGACGGACTAGCGGCCTAAATTTGTTATCTATTTCAAGGTTCAATGGTTTAAATGGAAAATAAGATAAATCAATGTTTTTAGTCGTACATTAGCGGCCTTAAATTGTTTTCTACTTCAGCGCATTTTTATATGAGTTTTCTTCTAAAACAATGCTAAAATAATTGTTTTCCTATGCAAAATACATCACGCTTGAGTGGTCTTGCGGCGTGAACTTGGCGGCCTGGTGGCCTGGCGGCCTAAAAATCCCCAAAACTCATCCAGCAGCCCATGAAAAGGGGGAAATGCTGATATTCGCTAAAGGATGTTGATTTATGAAAAGGACATTTAATTTATCATTGTTTTAGAAAAGAACGCATATAAAATGCTTTGGAATAGGAAACAATTTTAGGCCGCTAGTCACATGAGGCGGCTAGGCCGCCAGGCTGCTAACTTGACGCCGCTAGGCCATTTCATAGCGTGGTAAGGGAATTGATATGTATTTTCCAGCCTACATTCAGCTGGATTATTATTACTATTATTATTATTATTATTATTATTATTATTATTATTATTATCATTTTCATCATCATCATCAGCAGCAGCAGCACCACCAACACCAGCAGCAGCACCACCAACACCAACACCACCATATCATCATCAACATCATCATTATTATTATTATTATCGTCATCTTCATCCATTTTCCCCTACATTTCTTGAGTTGTTTTTCACTCCGAGGTGTTATTTCCCCATAAGAAGTAGATTCATTCGCTAATTCTATCCATCTGCTATTTTTTCAACTTCCATATATTATTTTCAAACGCCCAAGACCGCTTTATGTAGAATACAAAAGCAAGATTATATATGAATACATATTTAAATTACGTGATACAATGGAAAACGGCTACATATTTAAAACAGCAACAACAATGACAACAAAAAACATGCATTTAAACGTATTTTGCAACAGTTATTTACAACCCAAAACGTTTATTTTTATTAACCAATTGTTTTAAAATGAAAATATCAGTTTTAGAATAACACTTATTATCATTTGTTTGTTGCCATAACTAACAATAAGGTACTCAAATCTCAAATAAACATATGTTTACAATGTATAATGTAAACATCACCATAGTCAAACAGATAATCCGATATGATCATGTAAACATACGTGTATAATTATATACTGTATTGCTCACTTGATGAAGTGGAGTGTTAGCGAGGCGTGTGAATACGAACAGATCACTTGAGTGTCACTCCCCATATTCCACTCAAGTGATCATTTGAGTGTCCCTTACGGGAATGTGGTTGGAGTGTGAGTGAGAGTGGATGTTCTGAATTCGGCCCTTACAATTTCACCATCAAAATCCAGGTTTAGATCCCAGACCGAACTTTGTCTCCTTCATTAAACTTAATTTCAGATGTTCTATAAGCCACATACATGTTCACTACTTATGACGGATAAGAACTTTCGCAAATTGATTATAAATGCGTTTTCCCAGATTTACACCCTCCTCTTGCAGATACTGCCGATGGTGAAGCTTGGATGCACCGGGCCGGTTTTCCAGCCGTGTGGAATCTCCAGCTGAACTGGGGCCGGGAATCATATAAGACTCCTTAGCAGCATGGTGAGCTTTTGCGTATTTATTTCCAGGCTCATATACCCGGCCAGACTTCTGCGTTTAAGCTTTCCTGTCATCATTTTTTTAAATAACGTATCTCAAGTCTTTCAATGAAATCACCACTGTGACACCTTTGGAGACTAGATTTAAATTAAGGAACCATTATGTGTAGAAAGCCTTTTGGGTGATTTAAAATCAAATTAATAAACAGGATTCTCATGGTTCATGGTTTATAATTGGTCTTGTGGACCTTTCATTCTTTACTTTGGTAACAGCCGCTTAAGTATGTAAGAAGGGGGGGGGGGTACAGATGTGATAGTAAACAGTGTTTAATAAGGTATATTTGTTTTTATTTTATCACCAGTTTGAAGGTAATGATTTTGTTAAATCAGGGTTAAGTAACAAGTTTAACACAAACACTGTAACATGTTCTTTATTTCAAATAAATCTATAAATTATCTCTGGAGAATTTAGTCTGATCTCCATTTCTCAGAAAATGTAGCTGTCTAAGTGCCTATTCCATCAATGAGTATCACTGTCTTTAAATTGCTGTTGCGGTACAGTTTAAATAGCAAAAGTTTTATGGCCCTGCTTGTTTGCAACTCCTCATTCATTTTTGTACAGCGAGAAAAGTAAGGGAATTCTAGAGATTTACTAGAATTATGGATTGTTTTTCATGAGTTACACAGTACATAAGGAGGAATAAGTGTGTACACAACTCCTCATTTTATTCCTGTTTATTATTTATATATGTAACATAGATGTGTACAAGACTTAGAAACATGACATAAAAGAGCTCACTTTGATAAATTTTCTCAAAAAAAGATATCTTTACTGTTAAAGTAAGAACTTTTACTGCATAGTAAGTAATGTCTTCTGCTCATCTTTATGACATCATTACATGGAATGGAAACTTCCCAAGATACATTTCCACATGGCGCAGCTCATTTATATATATTGCTGATGGATTGTTTAGAAAGGGACAGTTTTAATTGGACAAAATGTTTTAATCGCCATTTTACAGAGTGCCAGCCAGTCATTGCTGTTCTTGTATTGCTGAGGAGGACAGTCCTGCCAACATAACAGTTTGTTCAATAACAGGTAAAAAACTGGTCTAACTTTACATTTTCAACCACTGCCAGATAATATAATCTTATATAATGATAACTCCTTCTTCACAACTGGTGTTAAATATACAATGATTAAACAAACAATAAAATGAAAATTATGCTCTTTAAACTCAGAACCATTATTGACTGTCAGATGCTACTGGTAAATGAATTGGTCTTGATGTCCTTTTCTTGAGATAATAACTATTTGCATATTACCCCGGTACTACTATTGTACATTCAATAGAAAATCGTCTTGTTTGTATCGTTAAATGGCTTTATAATGTTCCCCACTTCCTGATTCTTGAAAATTACGTGAACAAATGACAATCCTACTACCATTTAAAGTTTGATAAAATTTCGTACAAATGTGTTTGTTTTAATTTGCCTTCTGCTTAAAGTAAGGGTATATATACTGGGCAAGAAGTGCTGAATTTCATCGTGAATGACAGTGATTATCCATAGTTTGAATTTGGTTCATTCTAAGATAAAAAATATAACCTTTTTCAAAATGTTTAATCTGTGAGAGTGCAGCTTTAATAGACCTGTGAAACTAAACTCTCAATCAAACTTTGGTAAAAGATCAAATGCGGGGCTCCGTGTGTGGCATAGACTGTGTTAATTTTTATTTAATATGATGAAGAGCTAGTTAAGTTATCTTTGTTAAAAGTCTTTATTTGAAGCAAAATATGTTTCAATACCCTGTATGAATTTTCTTCACTGGATATTGATTTATAAAAAACATTGCTCCAGGGTGCGGAGCTATTTTTTGCTATATGTCTATATGGAAAAATCTTCTCCTCAGAAGTCAACTTTGTTCCCCAATGTGCAAGGCACAATCGGTGAAAATAATTTCAATAGAAGTCACTGATTATTATTATTGTTATTATTATTAATAAACTTTTACTATTTCAGGAGACAAACAGAAACACAGAGGTGCTATACATTCTGATGGAAAAACAAAAGCATCTCCCATCATTTTGGCGTGGCTCAGATCAAGAGGAGAATTTTAAGAAAGGTAATAACTGAGCGACTAAGGACATGCAAGTTGCACTGGTTAGAGTGTAAGACCCATCTCCCTTCATAAGAATTGATAATCATCACTGTATTAAATCAAGAAATTGAAACGTAAGTGCCTTGTCTTTTGCAGTGTTTTTGAAATATAATATAATTTAAAAAAACTAAATTATTATTTAATATGATTGTGAATGTGTGATGTTTTCTTCTGATCATTCACTCTCAAAAACCAGATACTAAAAACATATTTGTAGATTTTTTTGTTTTACTTGTAAATATAGTTTTAAGGTTGTATTTTAGGCAAAGCCTTTTATTCTGCTCAATACAAACTTAAATATTGTAAGAGTTATGGCCCTTTGTAATTTTTTAAACAAATACATTTTTTTATGTTTTTGTAAGCCCATTATTAAGGGACTTTTAATATTTTCACCAGCTGCATTATAAAGTCAGACCAAAAGTGTTCAGTAAGTGTCCAAACAATAACTAAGTTAGAATCCTTTCTCAAATCAAGTGAGCGATATAGGGCCATCTCTGTGTTTGTCTGACTAAAAAACAATAATCAATCTTTGAGTTAAATTGACAAATATTGTTGTAGAATGTTTTGTGAAGACATACAATTGGATTACTTTTGTGTCAATAGGATTAAGGTTTCTGCACATAAAAATTATTTAGAATTGCATTTGGGTCAGTCGGTTCACGTTCAATATTACTTGCAGTATAAGTGGAAGCAGTGACTTAAAATTAATTACCAAACAGTTTCTGCTCAATTGCTTTGAGTTAACATACGAGTTATGAAACTTGGAATTCTAGTTCTTGGTGGCATAAATGAAAGACCTTGTTTTGTCACATTGACTTGTTATCAAGCACTAACTTCCTCTAAATTCTCTTCAGGTGATGGTTGGGCACACACAAGAAGACATAGATCACAGGTGTCTAGCCATATGAGTAGATAGGAGTGTCACACTCTGCCAAACTTACTTCATCAGACGAGCAGAAAGCTTCTCAAGATCCCGCACTGCACACTAAGACATAGTCTTTGACTACAACAAGGTGATGAAAGTACAGAGGTCCAATTGAAATCAATTCTGTGCTGCTGTCATTTCTTCATTCTGGAAGTCGATGGACATGATTTATTATGGCATCAAGTGTGCAGTTTGCCGACTATCAGCAGTCTTGTTCACCAGCTGTGCAACTTGAGCTGGTAGCTTTATTGCTTGAAGCCACTGCATAAGAGGGGGAAGGTGCAGGCTCATCAAAAAGTCTCAAAAGTTGAAACTAGGAAAAGAAGTTTATCAAGAGTGTGAATCTATTTTGAAAACAATCGTTACAATGATTTGGTTTCCTTTGAAACTTCATACATACTATGAATTGAGATGCTTAAATAAAAAACCGCTATTCAAATATCAGGAAACTGCCTTTTTCATACTAAAGGGTAAATGATGTCGCCATTTCCTGTATGTATTTAAATAAGATATGTCTCCACAATTAATATTTTTAGGGAATTTTTCTCAACCTTATGAATGAGATTAAATTGTACAGCGTTATATGAGCTTAATATGTTTTCTCATTCTTTAAAATTGGTGAAAAATTGTCAGAAGATAATTAGACCAGTATCCATTACTGCAATCATACAATCAAATATACAGGGACAAGCCCACTGGGCATATAATATAATTAAACCCTGTTTAGGGGCACGAGGCAAACAGAGTTACTTTCAAACGTTAAAGCTGCACTCTCACACTTTGGATGTTTTGACAACTTTTTTCATTTTATGTCTTGGATTGGAACCATCCAATTTTTGTGAAAAATTAAATCCCAGATTTTTCTATTTAAGTTAAAACATTGATATTTTTTATGCACTTTTCTTAAACCGTTAGTAACATTAATTTTCGAACGGAAATATGAAATCTTCGATCTGATCTTTTGTCAGCAATCTTTTATCATTGGTTTGCAGATAATTACGCAAAAACTTGCTCATTCGAAGACAAAAAAGTTGTGGAAACGGTATATCTGTGAGAGTGCAGCTCTAAATGTTTAATTTCTTGATTTTACTACTGTATTAGAAATTACAGGGATTGGGGTATATTTTTAGTGTTTTTATTGCTTGTTTTTGATTCATAGTCATACTTTATTCTTCAGGGCACAACTTACAAATAAACAAAACTGGAAAATGGTCATATCAAAAGGTCAAAGATAATGCAAGTTGAACAATCATATTGTTCATGGCTTGTATTTTTGGTATATTTTGTTGCATATGCTATAGAAAAGTTGAAAGTTAAAAATAAATTCATAGTTGAAATGATGGCTTTGAATGATATTGTCAGATGAGAAACGGCACTATTAAGAAATAGGTATAATGGTACTTTATTTATTTTAATCAATTTTAGATATTATGAAAATTATTATCTTTTTAGTACATGAGACCTTTTAAACAGTTATTGACAATATAACAATGTGTATATGAAGCTTTAGATCAAAACTTAAAGCTGCACTCTTACAGATTGTCAGTTTAGACACAAAATTGTCTCAAAATCGGCTGATTTGGTTATCATTCCTTTAATTCAGTCATATTAGATAATTCACAATAGAACCAATCAAAAATGTTTGGTAAAACTGCCGAAAAAGTAATTTACATTAAATTGTTTGTAATGCTTTTAGTCATTGTTCGTAATGCTTTTAGTCATAAAACATCATTTTTTTAACATAAATATGATGAACTGCAATCTGATCTTTTTTCAGCAGTCTTATATCACTTAAAATTGGGTCTAGACATTTCTGCAAAAAATACTCCATTTATTGACAAACAATAAAAGAGTACCGGTAGTCAAAACGATCAATCGGTGAGATTGCAGCTTTAAATACACCTTTTAAGACCGCCGTAAAATTCCAATGGTTTGCCTAAATCTTTAAAGCTAGCATACTGTTTAATTGACAACCATACTTATTGTTTAAAATATGTCATGATATCTTTGTACAATGTGTTTATATAATTCATTAAAGAAGTCAAAACAAATTTGTTTACCTTGTAATTTGTTATCTGTTATTTAAATGACTCAGACAAAAATGGGAACGTCAGTGCTAGTTCTTTTACTATTAACATCCCATGAAGTTTCTATTGGTGTAGCAGCAAGGAGGTGTTACATTAATTATGCATCATTTAAACCAAATTATACATTCATATGCACATCATACAGGCGTGTAGCCGCCTATACGTGAATACGCGGCTGAATCCACATGATTCTGACAAAAAAATCAACCAAAGTTGCAGTATGCGAACTTGACTACATGAATCTAAAACTGGTTATTTTCCAGTACTAAATAATGCACTAGATTGCACCATGGTTTTCAAAATTTTCTGAGGGGGCACGCCCCTGAACCCCCCAGCACATGAATTCACATGAATAGAGGGGTAGCTACGCCCCTGACATAACTGAAACCACAGTGTGGCTAAACAACACTTGTATGTTTATCATACGCAGTGATCTCCCATGGAAATGCAATCGTCAAAGAATCTGAAGGGGCTGTTTATATGGACTAGATTTGAAATGCACCAAGTGTTTAAAAAAGTTGATTTCAGTCACGAAGAGAATCAACCATACCCCACACTTGTTGGAGTAAGATGAAATGTCCACTTTCCGCGAGAAAGAAAGTACATTGAAAATGGTCATTTGATTCAATTGACTTTATCTTTTTATAAATATGTTGCAATACATAAAATACGTTATTTGTTATAATTGTTTACCCATGTTGAATTTTATTTGGCAAATTTATAAGAGATTTAAATATTAAGAAACTCAGCCGCTAAAGAGCATATGATTATGACATACTTTTTTTAAATCTTTCGAACATGAGTTTTTGAGTGAATATAAGCGAAGCGTTAAGTGTTTTGAAAATGCATCTTTTACTTGAATTTTATAGATTGTTATTACGAAATAAAGTATGGCGAATCAAACGAAGTGTTAAAGCCAAGCTATTGATGGCTGAAACCCTTCAATAAATGTTGATATGTGCTAAAATATAGTCTTTGAAGTCCAAAATTTTGACATGCGTTACTAACCCGATTCAACAAAAGGCTGTTGCACAATCAGTTGATTGACATAATCACCTGATAAACCAATAACTTCCATTAAAGTTAAAATATTCAACACCTTAGTATGAGTCCCTGTGGGCGAGTGGATAAGCGATCCGTTTTTTATTCTATGTGTTATCTGCACCCCCATGTGCTTGCTCCCAACTTGAACAAGATTAATTTTTAATACTTTAATCGGTTTTTTAAAAATGCAATTGAAGTATAAAAGAAAATCAACCTGGTTACTATTATTTCTGCAATTTCAGTACCAAGGAGTAAAATAAATATACATGTAAGTGTTTTTAGATGCATTACGAGGAAAAATATGTTTGGTGCCAAAACATGAGAGAGTCTCTTTAAACGGAAAAGTTTTGGCAGTTACTCAGTCAGTCAGATGATGATAAATATAATGCATAGCATCATCGCTCTGGAGTACGAGAACGTTGTATACAGAGTATGTTTTTACTGAACATGCGTCTGTTTATTTTGATGCCATAAAAGGTTTAAACTGTTTAAAGGAACTATAACATTATGAAACAACAAATCTGATTACAGATATCAGTGGCAGATCCAGGAATTGACTTAAGAAGGGGTACGTGAAACTCATGGGCTTAATCTTTCCACATCCGCCCCTCCCTCAGAACAGAAATTGAATGGCTTAAAATGTTGGGCCGGGGTGGGGGTTAGACTCCCCTAATTTATAGTCCGAAATAGTGCATTTTTATCTTAATATTGTATTTTTTCCCGATATTGACTGAGAACGTATTATAAACGGACGATTCAAAGGGGTGGGGGACGGCGCGCGCGCTGGGACCGACCCCCCCCCCCCTGAATCTGCAATTGAGTACATGCATTAAAACCGTCTCCGTAGCCTATTGGTTAAGGCGTTCTATACCCTTCATTCAATTGACTTAATACTTCACACAATTGTTCAGGACCATCAGCCAATGAGGTTACATAACTCCATAATACAAGTTATGGCCCCTGATTGACTTAGGTTAAAGTTTTAGGCAAGTAAAATTTAAGGGGAAGTTGGAATTTAATAAAAAAAACTTCCATGGGTCACAATGAACCCAATGCACAATGTTCTTCAATCATGAGCTAACTGTTCAAGCGTTAACAGACACATTCCTGTGCAGACAAAACTTTTATTGTTTTTACAAGCACAGAACTTGTATTTAGAATTTACAGTTTCTATATAATTCAACTGAAAGTTCTATTTAACCATAATATATCAAATATTAAGTCACCATTCACTAGCGGATTGAGAATGGGGCGCAATCGGCGTGCGCTGCCTTTAAAATCGTCCAAGTTTTCTTTTTGTGTCAATATATGAGAAGAAAATAAATACGCACATAATGCATCATTTCCGACTACCAATTGTTAAAAATTTCTTGATTGAGTAACCCTCAATCCTCCTGCAAACGCCCCTTAGTAACGCCCCCTTCTAACGACAATTCCTGGATCCGCCCCTGGCCATTATATTTTTTGTTGATCAAACGGTACACATACCAAGTGACTGAAGCTGAATTTCATTTAATGAATGAGATGGTCTGTAAAAGATTTCTGATGAATATCCTATGAAATTTGCAGTCCTCCCGTTTCGACCGGTCAATGTTTGTGGATTTATTACACACAATTATATAAAAATACTATTACAAAGTTGTCTCTTAAGGTTACGGGAGCCTTCACTGTCAAAAGTAAGATATATATAATTTGTCCCCCTAATGCCATAAAATATGGATGGTCCCCTTAATGCCTCAAAAATAATATTATATATACACTGGTCTCCATAAACCCTTCGACATATATACCGGTCCCCTTAAAACCTGCAACATACTTACAAATTATTAAGGAGACCGCAAATTACGTATATTTTTTGTTAATTAATTTAAGAAGCCTAAATCTTGTACACATAATAAATGATCATTTCAATACTAAATTATCAACAAAAAAGCAAAATAAAGTATAAAACAAAAAATATACAAATTGTCTCCTTAATGCCGTAAAATACATACGGTCTCCTTAATGCCCTAAGTAGATATATATATATATATATATATATATCATCATAAGTCGAATGATGATAAACATACATTTGAGCATTCTAATAAGTAATGTAGATAAGTAGGGATGATATGAATTGATATATAACATATTACACCAAGAGAGCACAGTGTTGTCAGAAATACGTTAAATATTAGATAAAACATGTAACCCCCTTCTCCCGAATGACAGCCAATTAGTCATTATGAAGTAAATATCTGATGGAAAATTTTAGGAGATATGTCAAAAATATTCCTAAGACGTAAGGTCGATATGTAGGTGTTATCACATTCTTTGAGTTTATAAATGTTTTCCTTTGCCTTTGGCTTCATTATAGCTTAATTTGAGTAGTCGCCAGGAATGATCGAATATTTCAGTAATCTGAAACAAAGTTTTTATGTGCCTTTATTTATTCAATATGACATGCATATTAAGATTTTGTAGCGCTTGTTTGAACATAGTGAATAATAGTAAAAATACATATCAACGTAACTTGGTGAAAACAAGGTCATAAAATATAAGGATGTTTATATAGGTAATCATTTGGAAGAAGCGATTACCTAATATATGTCGCTTTGATTTTGAATAATGTTTTCTTTATTTGTTGCCAGTTTAAGTACAATGATGCTTTTTATTATGAAACTCTAAGATCACAAAGTTTTAAACCTTTTATTTTATAAGGCAGACTGTGTGTGATGCTCATGGTTTCAAACAATGACTGCATCGTATCTTTGAAAAGTTTATGCAATAGGTGCTCTTATTTGTATTCCTCCGTCTGCAGATAGAGTTGGGATATCTTATCGTTGAAGTACTTGGGGTTTACCTATAAGTGTATTAGTATTTGTTTTATTATTAAATTTTCTCAAGTTAATGCATATTTTGATAAGATTTACCTTTTATGTTTTTTCTTTATTTAGGATTTGTGGAGTTTTGTGTTTTTCCTTGTTTCTTGTTTTTTTTTTGTTTTTTTTTTTATGTGTGTATCATTGTACTAAAACTGATGTTGATGTAAATCACTCTCGTATCCATGGTCCGTGTAGAACGATTACTAGTATCAAGTTTTAAAAGCCAAGACTACATTGTTCTTGCGAAATCTTTACTTTCAATGACAATGCATGAATAACTAGCAGCTATCCAGAGCCTTTGCGAGCAAATAAGAAATTAGTGCTTCAGGAAGTGGTAGGCTATATCATTTGTTTTATTTCCAGACAAATGGACACTCCCCTTGGAATATTTCATCTATTAATATCGTGCAAATGTCAGAAGTAACGTTCGTTTAGATATTAAGATCTTGTTATGCTAATACACTAGTGATTTTTGGAAAAAGGAAAGGACAAGGCAAAAACTTTAAGACACACACATTTATAGAATAAACCTTTATCGAATATGTCGTAATATTTCAAGACTGCACTTACACAATTATTACCGAGAGAGAATTCTACGCCCGAACACACACACACACACACACACACACACACACACATGCACTCACACACGCTCGCAGGCACGCACGCACGCACGCACGCAAGCACGCACGCACGCACGCACGCACGCACACTACTCACTACTACTTAACTTTTTTCTGTAGTTTCTCACGTAAATTTTGCAGCCGATATGTATTGCTTTAGAACCTCTGTTTCGCCCATGTCTAATGATCACCTGATTGACTTGCAGACAACCCTCTTGGTCAAGTGGGAAATGTGCCGATAGTCAACTCAAGGTTACATATTTTAACAGGATAATTTTCGAGAAACATTTACACTAACATGGTAATACTGTTCAAGTTGAATTATTCTTAAAAATGTCTCCGATGAAACGTGTTTCCGGTACTACTTTTTTGGTAGCCCAGCTGGCTTATGTTGTCTACATTGCAGAAGCGGTGTTCCTCTTTGTGTTTACGACACTGAAATTTGATACTTAATAAGCGAGACTGGCCACGGTGTAATCTGCTTCTAATTACATCGGAGACTGTTGAAAATAGAAACAATTCTATGCTTATATCAAAAACGCACTTTGGGGCGATAAATTTAACGATTGCTTAGTCAAATACTTTTGCGACCATAAGTGTTGCTGTTAAAGTAAACACTTTTTCAAATAAAACTTTTATTTTTCTGAAAGAAGCTTCCGTGACTAAAATCAATCCGGAATAGATGGATACGTCTGTTGTTTGTCTTGATTTATTACAGGTATGGGGCAATGTGTTGATGTACTTTAGCTTAACCCGAGCTATATTACATAGCTTAAACCTTACGAATATCGTTCAAATAGTCACTCAGAATTTGAGGGCAATATGAAACTATTAAAGACTGACCTGAAACTTGAGCATCAGGCTGTCAACCGCGATTAAGGCATTAAGCAATTAGGATTAAATGTAAAATTTCGATTCAGAAAACAAAAATAATAAATAATTATTTACCAACAGTAAAACTTTTTTATCTGACTTGATTGTTTTATACTGTGTGCGATACGATTGATGCTAGATCGAACAACGGAAAGAAAAGAAGGCCCAACGAGGTTTTTACTGAAAAAAATGTTCATTGTTTTAATGGAAGAGGGATCTCGATAAATCACGCCAGGTTGAATAAACGATTCAGCGGGGCTGTTAAATAACAATTTATACAAGTTCTTAATCGCTTGGTAGGACAATAATTCCTAAATATATCAAACTAGTCAAAATGTCAATACTGATTACTTGTGATTGTGTTATTTTATTTCATTTGTAAACATTTTGATACTTTAGATGTCTTTTCTTTTGTTGATGCTGATGCAGTTCTTAGAAGGTGATATAAAAATAAAATCAAAGCAATGGATATGCAGCTAAAACGAGAAAACGATCGGTTATCTGGGGACGACCGTATATCCTTTTCGAGAAAAAAAAATAGGTACTTACACTAAACAATACAATATTCTCCTCGAAAACAGGTCTATTCTAAATTAAATTCTGACAGTAATGCTAGCAATCACGACGTGTGGATGATAACGCACACAAGACGATTGCGATTAATTATAGAAGTCTTTAGAAAACAAGAAAGAAACTATGTTTGATTCCGATATCTAATTTGTCTAACTGAATACGATCTAGGCTTAAGTAGAAGTTAATGTCGAAGCCGTTTTGTAAAATTTAATTATACTTGTTGAAGGTAGTTGTTTGGTAATTTTCATAATTATTTTTGTTGTTTAACTTAGAAGTTTCAAATAGTATTTTGTTTGATTATAGCGGCATCGTTGTCTAACAGTTGGCTTCTGAAAAACCGAGTCACATATGAGCGATTTTGAAAATGATTTGTCTTGCATGGTATTCATATACCCTTAGACAATTTTCTTCTAAGAAGAGGCCGGCCTGATTTCGAAATAATTTCGCAGAAATGTTCCTTAGGTGATCAAATTTTTTAATTCCCTCACCCAATTTTAATTCGTAAAAACAAAACGGCGGCCATGGGTAGCACTTCTTATCACCTTTGGAATATATGGCAGAATAATAAACAAACATTTTTTCAGAAACTGGACCGATTTCAAAACGTTTCAACAAATATGTATATAAGGTGACCTTTGCGTCCAGTATGTTGGCTAATCAATAACTTTTGAAACCTTTATCCAGTTTTCTCCTATTTTATTGTATTTTATACATGCATGTGATAATAATTGCAAAATGGTATTCGCCTTAATCTTAAGTTTAGTGAGGACAATTCATAGTTCTCCATAATTGCAGATAATTATTCAATGTTCATTATACATGTGTAATTCATTTAAAGGTCGGGGCTTTAATTTTTAATGTTTCAGGGCACATTCAATTTAATAACCTTGAATTATCTTAACAAATTGTACAAGGTCCGTCAATATTCACCTTTTAGACATATACGCCACTTTCTTTTTTCATGTTTGATTTTTTATCATTTGTTTTGGCCACAAATGTCATTGATATTTAAACCAAAGTGGGGGAGTGTGTAAACAGGTCGATTCCTACACAACAGTTCAGTTTGTAATTGCCATTCGTACATACTTCCTACATTTATCAATTCCAATCTGAACGTACAACTGCAATTACAAACATTCATTTATTTCATATAAATATTTGAATCTAAATAAGTATATTGCTTCACAACCTTGTGAGGTAATTTCTTTCAGCCTATTTGATTAATCAATGACTTTAAATGTTTTCATAAAAGAACTTAAATTCGAAATCCGTTGATAGAATGATAACTTTTTTGTAACAAGAACGTATTCTCATTATTTTGCGTATCGTCTGCCATAGGGAAGCCAATCTATGGCAAATTGACAATATAGCCCCAATCTCTTTTTCTGTCCTATTCAATTCCAGAATAAACTAGTTTATTCCTGTTCAGTTTGAAAAATAACTATGTCAGTATTCCGTTACCGACAAGAAATGTTATCAAATGAACTCTGTCTTTAGGAGATGAATTCATCAAGCACTTTCGCGAAACATTTTATCTTCGTAAAATATCCTTATTTTCGTCGAATATTTTTAAACCCTACTATTTCTTATGAAATGTATATGAATTCATAATCCAAATCACCCTGCATATAAAGTAAAGACAATTGTTTACTAGTAGGTTGAAAATTGAGTGCTAAGCAAAACATGATTGAAATGAATTACGGCCCAAGTATTGCAATCAGATTTTCGATAATTTCAGAAAAAATATATCTCATTCCATTGTTCCCCTAAGTTATAGGTCCAATAGCTTCTTGAATACAAAATCAATGATAAAAATGACGACACATAATAAAGAGTTCCATTTGTGTATTGTCGTTTTATCGCTCCGCCAAAAGGCAAAAACACGACTTTCCTAGTCGCACGTCACTTTCCGGTAGGCAAGCCAAAAACCAATTTGGTTAAAATCACGAATACAGCCATTTCATTAAATTATGCATGTAAACGTAGTGTTTGATGGGTATATTTTTCTTCTGATGTACACATATTATATTACCGTTTTGTGCATATATACTGGAATGCGTTGAAATTCCTTGCATGTCGCATTTACGCTCCGTCGTGTAGAACGTTTTCGTGTGTTCGCCCGTTGTCAGCGTAATCATGAAATAAAAGTGATGACACTATTAAAATTCACGTACTTGGTCCTGTGTGTATAACTTACCGACTGTAACATATTGCAGTCGTATCATGAGGGTACTCCTAACAAAATTAGATCCTTAGAAACAATAAAATGGTCAATGCAACAACGACGAAAATTCCAAAATAATTTGATAACAACTCGGATTGTATAGCAAAAATATGTCAAAAAATCACATTGCCATTTTGCGATTTCCTCTCCGTTTTTATTTCCTTCAACCAGAGATTGATATTTAAATATAATAATTTTAATATCAGTTAAGAAAACTCGATTCAAATATCAACATGAGATATTTTATGCATCACATGTATTTTATTTGCAGCTAGCAACAGCTTTAAATTAATGCAATTCCTCGAATTTTATTAGCAAGGCGAAGTTATTAAGCCCAAGCTAATACAATGCAAAACATTTCAATTTGCAGACACATTTTCAAGGAATTAGTCAAGAAAAACTCGATAAAATACAAACAAAATCCTGTTGGAATTAATGTCAAGCCTGACCTCGGAAGGAAATTATTCCTCCCAAGTCATTATTTCGTAACAACTCTATGGTAGCTGATTTCTGCCGTTTCGTGTTTTTAAATGGTCGGGGCTAAGGGGGGGGGGGGGTATTGCGACAATTTGACAATGCGAATATACTTCACAAGTCGAGACAAAGGTGCACAAGTGTGCCAAGTGATGGAGTGATATAGTTCCGAATAATAAAGTTTCTTATGTGTGTATTTTCTCTTTTTGGTCTCTCCAAAGGGCCAAAACACGACTTTCGTTGTCGCATGTTCACCATCACGTAGGTAGGCAAAACACTAAATTGGTTTAAACGACGAATATAGCCATTTATTTTAATTATGCATGTACACGAGTATGTATATTGTGTATATTTGCCCTCTGATGTACAAATATTGATATGTCTATTGGAAGACGAAAATGTGGCAAAAATAACCTTCGCATGCCGTATTTACACCAAGTCGTGTAGATTGTTTTCGTGTGTTCCTCCTTTGCCAGCGTATTCACGAAATGGCAGAAATCAGCCACTTTGCAACTCAATTAACAATTTAGCAATACCTCGTTGTTTCCGCAATGAACACTGAAAGTGTGGTTTTTATTTTATTGATTTGTTATTATTTTGAACTTCAAGTGTATCAGGAAATTTTAGAAAATCAGAAGCACGAGCCTTTATTACAAACTCTTTTTAATCACATTTGATATGATATCAGTCTTAGCGACACTAATAGACAAGTCATTATCCGACTTACTTTTTTAAAAAGATCAAAACTCGATGATAAATCAATTGGCTTTGAAAGCTAAATGCCTCTATTATAGGCTCTGCGCCTGCGCAAGCTTCCTAATTACTAATTCAAGAACACAAATAAATGATTTTTTTTTGCTTGTTATCTGCTTTTTGATTTTTTTCTGTTTTCTTTTTCTTTTTTTAATTCACTTATTATCAAAACAATATCAATACAGAAATATAGTAATAGGTTTGTTCTCCATTGAATCCGACACGAATACTTTTGATAGTAAAGCAGTGTTTAAAGATTGTATTAAGCTCGTTCATGTGTATGTAATTATGCAAGTATCACAAAACATATGGTGTAAATGTGTTCTAGATATGAAATGAACATGGGGTGTCAAGTGTTGAAAATTAAACTTGATCCCTTCAAAACAGCAAATAAAAGGCCTGGCCCCAGTATCACGAAAGAACTTAAGACAAATCTCTGACTCAATCTCAAAGAATGAACTCAAAACAGGACTCATTTTAAGTCGAAACTCATTTCAGTGTTCACAAAAAAACTCAATCTCAAACTCAATCTCAAACTCAAAAAATCAAGCTTAACATTTGAGACAGCCTTGTAGCACTCTCATTTTTTGTCTCAAACTCAAAAATGGCCGACAACTATGTAGATAGATTCCAGCGTCTGCAGAGAATCGCTATGTATGGTCAACAGCGGGTTCCAAGAGTGTTTAAAGACAGGGCCAACCCGTTGGAGAGATTATCAAGAGTGGAAGTTCGTGAGAGATACCGATTTTATCCTGAAACAATCGTAATGATAGTGGGTGTTGTTTTTAATGAACTTGATGCTGTAACAAGACGAAGCTTGCCACTACCACCTCTGCTCTCTGTGCTTGTAACTCTTCAATTTTTCGCCACGGGAGCTCACCATTTATTAATTGCCGAGATTCATGGAATTTCCCGTCCATCTGTGGGGCGTGCCATAGACAGGGTTACCAACGCATTATGCAGGCACATTAACAGGTTTATAAGCATGCCTGTTGATGATGCAGAGATAAGAATAAAGAAGAAGGAATTTTACAGCATTGCGGGTATTAAACTTTTATATTAATTAACGTTTTGATTGGTTGCTAATGTAATTAATGTAAACTTCCGGAAATGCCGTTACCTAGTGAAGGTTAAGTTCAACTCTCTTAATGCTGCATGCTAGTTTCGACAGTTACGCCCCTTGCCTTAAATAACTTGATGAATCATAACATTGCATTAATGTTCATTTAAAACCACATACATGCAATACTTGTTTACTGTTAATTGCATTTTGTGCTATCTTACTTTTCAGGATTCCCGAACGTGTTGGGGTGCATAGACTGCACACATGTCCGCATCAGAGCACCAACACATAACGAAGCAGATTTCTTAAATCGAAAAGGGTTCCATTCAGTGAACGTTCAGGTTTAATAATTTTTCATTACCATATGATAAAAAAACGAATGAAATAAATGAATCATCAAATTAAAATGTTTTCATCCCCATCATATAGGTTGTCCAAACAGGTATGTTGGTGGTGTTGATTTTAAAAGTTACTTTATAATTTTCATATTTGTTCATGTGACAGATGGTATGCGATGCTCGTTTCATCATCATGGATGTCGTAGCCAAGTGGCCCGGGAGCGTACACGACAGCCGTATATTTAGGGAAAGCAGATTATGTGCACAGTTGGAAATGGTATTTATGCCAAGTTATATATGAAAATCGTTTTGTTGTTTCAATTATAAATGACGTACAACATGACCATTGTACTTCAAGCAAAGCACCGGCCCGTACTTATTTTGCATAACAATTAATGTAATGCACTACATACTCTTTGAAAGGGAACTGACTTTTGCAGGAATGGATGGAGTGTTGCTAGGAGATAGTGGCTATGCATGTAAGAAGTACTTGATGACGCCATACCTGAACCCCCAGACTCAGACACAGGAGAGGTATTGCCGGTCATGTTCAGTCGTGTTAGTTTTAATGATGTAATTCCGACATGACATAATGATGGAGCTTTCTAGTCAAAGATATTATAATTGTTATTTTATATAAAGATTTATGTTAAAAATACGTTCTTACCAACCAAATTCTGAATGATTTCAGATTTAACAGATCACTCTGTAAAACTAGAGTCATCATCGAGCAAACGTTTGGTGTTTTAAAGAGGAGGTTTGCAGTTATGTCGTACGGGATAAGGACATCCGAGATGAAGGCTTGCAGGACGACAATGGCGTGTGCCATCCTGCACAACATCGGGATTAAGCGGGGAGACTCATTTGGACGCTTTGTGGTCGAGTCCGACAATCACCCAGATGCACCGAACCAACCGGTTGATGTTGCAGGGAATGCCTTTAGGGACTTTGTCAGCACGACATATTTTTCGTAAAGTGTACTGAATCAGTAGAAGAGTAGTATATCTGCGTTAATTGATTGTAATTTCAAGCTGGCTGTATAAGTAATACGATACTCAGTAGAAGAGTAGTATATCTGCGTTAATTGATCGTAATTTCAAGCTGGCTGTATAAGTAATACGATACTCAGTAGAAGAGTAGTATATCTGCGTTAATTGATCGTAATTTCAAGCTGGCTGTATAAGTAATACGATACTCAGTAGAAGAGTAGTATATCTGCGTTAATTGATCGTAATTTCAAGCTGGCTGTATAAGTAATACGATACTCAGTAGAAGAGTAGTATATCTGCGTTAATTGATCGTAATTTCAAGCTGGCTGTATAAGTAATACGATACTCAGTAGAAGAGTAGTATATCTGCGTTAATTGATCGTAATTTCAAGCTGGCTGTATAAGTAATACGATACTCAGTAGAAGAGTAGTATATCTGCGTTAATTGATCGTAATTTCAAGCTGGCTGTATAAGTAATACGATACTCAGTAGAAGAGTAGTATATCTGCGTTAATTGATCGTAATTTCAAGCTGGCTGTATAAGTAATACGATACTCAGTAGAAGAGTAGTATATCTGCGTTAATTGATCGTAATTTCAAGCTGGCTGTATAAGTAATACGATACTCAGTAGAAGAGTAGTATATCTGCGTTAATTGATCGTAATTTCAAGCTGGCTGTATAAGTAATACGATACTCAGTAGAAGAGTAGTATATCTGCGTTAATTGATCGTAATTTCAAGCTGGCTGTATAAGTAATACGATACTCAGTAGAAGAGTAGTATATCTGCGTTAATTGATCGTAATTTCAAGCTGGCTGTATAAGTAATACGATACTCAGTAGAAGAGTAGTATATCTGCGTTAATTGATTGTAATTTCAAGCTGGCTGTATAAGTAATACGATACTCAGTAGAAGAGTAGTATATCTGCGTTAATTGATTGTAATTTCAAACTGGCTGTATAAGTAATACGATACTCAGTAGAAGAGTAGTATATCTGCGTTAATTGATCGTAATTTCAAGCTGGCTGTATAAGTAATACGATACTAAGTGGTAAATATACAATGAACCAGTTTCATTTCGAACTGTACTTGCGTTTGTATTTATTTTTCAAAGTTTAAAGACGGAAAATACAGTCTAACAACATTATTTACAAATTTACTTTAATTTAGCAGGAGAAAAACCACTACTAAAACATCGATGATACAATAATATAACTACGTTTAACTCAATTATTTTGAACAAATATAAGCATATCATATTTTTACATCAAACTAATTCGAATCAGAATCGGTATTTTTTGGAGTGTATTGTTTAATGGTGTATATATGCTTATACTTGACAATGACAGTTCGGTATGGCTATTGAACATGCACTAATTCATATGGAAATAGGGTTTACAATTGTCAATTTCATGAAATTAATCTGAGACTAATTATGTCCAACAAAGCGCGAAGAGCAACAATCGTATACATCCATTTTTATTCTTTTTGAAATGAACAGATATGTATCCAGGGCTCTATGTTCAATGCTGCTTTAACATTCGATAACATTCACATGTGTTGCCTATAGTTAGTGATCACAAGAACGGTTATGGCTTCATTTCATTGCTTTTGGCTTCTCGGAAGCACTCCAGACTAAATTACTTTATCCTTGACACACTGAAGTGTCAGTATTCCAGGTAAGTAAGACGTGGTGGCCACCTATTGGAATTGGCTTCGAGGGACACGGTATTACCGTTCAAACACGATGCCCAACCACTGGAAATACGTTCGAGAATTACGGTATTAACGGTTAAATTTGCTAGACATTTTCATCGTAATAGTGACAGAAAGATAACATAATTTAAAAAACCTCGTTTTCATGAAGTACACATCTATACAACTCGATCTGCACATATAATAAAACTGATTTAAGTAGCAGCGTTAAAATTAAAAGAAGAATATTGATCTGCTTGAAATGAATTAGAGTTGGACTTGGTGGACAATGATAACTGGGATCGTTCGAAGTTAAAAGTTCATAGAGCGGTTGAGATCAGCTTGTGAAAGAGAAGATAGATTCGATATATGTGACATCCATATACTGATATACGAAACAACACAACGGAAATAAATTGGGCAATTAAAGTTAAAAAAATGTTAAAATCTATGGGATTCGCTGAAGTTTGGCTTAACCAAGGGGTCGAAAATACAAAATATTTTACACACCTTTAAGATGAGAGCTAGAGACTGTTTCATGCACAAATGGAATTAAGAATTACGAGAATCAACAAGAGCATCAACATACATACTATTTGCAAATATTGATTATCAGTCATATTTAGACACCATACAAAACAATAAATTCAGAACAGCTTTAACACAACTAAGAGTAGCTTCGCACAGGTTAGAAATAGAAATGGGCAGATGGCACAAGCCCCAAATAATACCAAGAAGTGAACGAAAATGCCAACTTTGTAATACACTTGAAGATGAATTCCATTTTCTCTTAGAATGTCCATTATACCATGAATTAAGACTCTTATACATTAAGCGATATTATTGGCGCAATCCAAACATTTCAAAATTTGTCGAACTGATTTTAAGCGAAAATGAAACTATTATTAGAAAACTATGTTGTTTTGTCTATAAGGGCTTTGAAATGCGGCAGTATTGACAGTAAACACTTTTCTCCACGAATCCTTTTTTGCAGTATTATAAGCAAATGTGTTATAACTTTACTTTGTTTATACATTTTGATAGATTTTGAATGTTGTTTTATCGGAAATATTTATATACTGTACATGTTTATATTATATGTAACTCATGGGCTGTAAGCTTATAGTTAATATAATCTTCTCTTTCTCCTTTATCTATACTGTTTACGATTTTTAGTTGGGTGTTTATTTCTTAATAATATATGTTGCATGCACTCATCTTGTTTTAAAAAGCAGTTCATTTGACATATCACGATCATTCATGACAAAAGAAATTGCATACATGCGGAAACAACGATAATATAAAATAATGATCGTATAATATTACAAAAAGCAGTATAAATCGAGTACATGTTTGGTGTCGAAAGGAATGGAAAGATAATCTGGCTCTTTACAAAAGCTCAATTGGAGAACCTTGGCCATTTTCCAGCAAGAACAATTTCGATGCATATGGACGGTAAACAATGGCAGAATTCTTAACATTTAACTTCGCTTCTAGTAGGTCGCGTAGTAGTAGATAAACCTAAGGACTCTGCTCTTACTAGGCGTAAATATTACAGCTTTAATACACTCGAAATCAATTTGAACAAAGTACCAATTAACAAATTTCACGTTTAAATACAAGAATTCATTAATATAATTATCTTTATGTTTACGAACTACTTCTGCTTATGCATCGGCTTTCATACGAAGTTGTTTTCGATGGAATATGGCAGAGATATTCCGATTGACTAAAGTTGTATTGCCTCGCAAAAGATGGCCTCGATACGCTAACTCGCTCACCGAATAAAACTCCTCCATTTTGAAACCAGCCATAAATTCTTTGTTTTAATAAAATCTCGATCAAAATTTAAGACAATATAATTAAATGCTATCTTTAAATATAATGTCCACCATGATATCTAAATGTTTGATTTGTCTCTTGACAAGTTCATATAGCATAGGATTCGTTTGCAATATACAAGTGTTATTGTATCACCATTAAAATAAAAGTTGAATGTCTAAATTGACCTTATTGTTAATGTTGATAAAAGTTAAAGACATGTTTTGGCTGCCCCAACTTGTTCGAAATAAATAATGGAAACTCGATTATTCATTAATTTATTTTCTTATGAGAATGGTTATTGTGCGATATTCCATATTTTTTAAGACATACAAGTAGTTTATTCTTCTGGTTAATATCAAGTACTTGTCTCCAATATTTACATACATCCTTCTATTCCCCTGGCTAAATAAAGCTCGAAGGATTTCCCCGTATAAAGCTGCTTGAATTCTGCAGACTTTCTTAGGATTTATGATTATGCAATATAGCTATTTTGAAGATTTATGTTTCTCCGTAAGATGTAGAAATAAAGGCCTTGAAGAACATGATATATAACTTCTCATTACTGCTTACATATTTAATTGATTCTTTTATGTTGCTGAAATGTTTATATACAGCCATGAATTGTGCAGAGAATGTACACATCAATAAGCCTAGCAATAAAGTTTATCACGCCTGACTATCACTAAATAAGAGAAACAACGCTAAAAGACTGCAAAAATACCTCAAAATATGATAAAACACACTAGGGATTTAATCCGTTTTACTGTAATCTTTTCGATGTTAATAAAAAAGCTCTTTAAAATTAAATCACCAGTGTCTTTGAGATCATGTTACAATAACCCTGTCAAGGGGTTCGGTAGTATTCGTTCCTCCATTGTAACTATCCATTATTACTACCTGTATCATGTTTTTATAACCCAGTTGGTATTTTATCTTCTCGATAAAAGTCAAGTGTTTTAATAATGCCATGTATCCCTCTGTCTCCTGGACCGAAATACAGCTAAAAGGATATTCCCATTTAAATATTCTTGACATCCGCTGCCAATTGCTTAAAACTTGGCTAAGTTGTCAACAGGCTATTTTTAAGTTAGTTCGCTCATTTTGAATTATTCGATCGGTTAGGATTTGTTTTAATAAATATGCACCAATCAATAAACAGTTTGGCTAACTTTATCCATATCAAGCTGGCTAAAGATTGATACGAGTCAATGAATTGTGCAGAGCATGAATGTACAATGAGGTGCTTATTGTTACAACTTAAGACAAACAGAAAAATCCCAATATTCAGGATTTTTGTCCGCTGTGAAATTTAGAACAGTCAGCAATGTAGCGCCAGACAATTTTTAAATTTGTCTGCATCAAATTGTTAAGAATTCCAATGACATAACTACATTTAACTTATATATATATAATATATAATATGCAAACGCCAGATGTGTCTTTAAGAACATAGGCCAAGTACACTTTCAATAGCCTGTTGTCCGGTTAGCGCAGTGGCTAGCGCAATCGCTTCTCATGAAGGCGACACAGGTTGTTTTCGAATAATCCGGTTTCTTCCATAACACAATACCACACTGTCGCGCAACATCGTGCCAACGAGAGAGACTTAGTAAAAGTTATCATAATCTTCTTCACAATCTTTGTAAAATATATAGTTTTTAAACTTAGTGCCTAATCTACTCGAAATTATAACAAAACATACATTGATTACTTATAAAACAAAAGTTGTTATAGCCCTAACATCCTTTAAACCAAGCTCATTTTGTGCATTGAAACAGAGTCATCGAAAATGATAAGGCTATTGGGTTTGTCCCTGTTTATTGCATTGTTATATTAAACTAAAAAGTATCTTGGGCAACTAGCAGCTCAGGTAGAAATATATTAGCATCAGCAAAAGTATCAATATAAAGATGATTATATCAGTCAGACTTTGGCATACAAATAGGTCGATGTTCTTAGGGTAACCAAACCTTGCAATATATGTTTTCATTCTACAAACTCCTAGCTTGTAATATAGTTATTGGAGTTCACGTCTTAATCATCATTTTCCAGCGGAGTATATACCAGTGCGAAACCTTACAAATGATGTCTAGATGGTTGCCTGTAAATAGGTTTACGTGTCATTTGTGGCATAACTCATCATGATAAGAGTTGATAGAAGCCAAAACAGACTGAGAAGAGTTTGTTGACTACAAATTGAGACAAATAAGACAAACCTTAAATGCACTTAATATTTAAATTCATCAAAAGTGCAATGGAGCAGAGATACACATAGATAAGGTCAGTCAATATGACGATGATCATGATATAAGTGCAACAATAAATATTAGTTAATTTAAACATATCACCGTTTTTCACCGATGTGCTGATTTAGCTATGAGGTTGTGTTATATTTCCGTATATGCAGATATCCATGGCGTATATTATATATATACACTCATTGTATGGTTCATAAGCGTTGCAGAAGGTCGAGAGTAGCTGCGCTAGTAAATGCTGGTCTCAGTTATTGATTCGTTTTTGTATAACATTTCAAGCCTCTTTTTTAAAATACTAATTCAGATTGTTTAGAACTTTGTTAAAGTTAACAATGTGTTTAACGACATCGTTGTTAACTTTTGAAAGTGAATTATTGGTTTATTTGCTTATATATATAAATATTCACTAGTACAGCTGGCAAAGCTGTCCCAAATTTTCTTAGAAATACAGCAGATCCAAAGTATATCCAACAATAATAAAATTCTGAACAATCGGCCCATTTAATTGACTTTTAAATGTTAGCGTTTGCTCTTGTTAAAGGTTATGTTTTTCATACAAAACCTTTCTAAATATATGTAAACAATCTAATTGCACATCTGTGATTGTTTACATTTACTTGGCGATATGTCCTAATGTTAAACACTGGCTGCTCGTCACTAAGATTGACAAAATAGGTGACCATATAGTTTGTAGAGAAATATCAAAAACGTTATTGAATTCAAGCAGACATGCATCTTAAGTATTTGCTAACATCTTTGCAAAACTGATGTAACATTTAATATAGATTTTAGTGTATTATGTATAGTCAGGACAGAGTAAAAACGTGTCTCATTAAATAAAAAAAAAGATTCAGTTGAAAGAATTGCAACGCTTTGAGTTTCTTTTAATTGTACGGTTTATCGAGAACGTGAATTTATTATTTCATTATAAATATTGTATGTCGACCTCAAATTGCTAGCAAAAAATGTTATATTTTTTACATTGTTAGTGAACAGCACTCATTAAGAATTAATGCCCAGATGGTCATCTTTCGATGGCGATTGTTGACGTGAGCAAAAATTATATAGCCCACGATGACGTCACGACCGTAATATTACCAAATGTTGTCTTGGAATGCCTCTTAAGTATGTTTACGAGTTGCAATTGCTTTACTTTTGTTAGCAAGCAAAGTTTGGCTAAATAGGTCATGTAGATCCCGCTAAATTTTGACAACGAACGGCGCATTTTAGGAAACGGCTTACTTTCATTTGTGCTTCTAACGAAGAGCAGCACGTTATTTTACATAAGAATAAAACAACACATTAAAAAGACAGCTCCTGTCAACAGGGTCAACAGTGCTCTTAATGAGCTGCTGAACGACAAAAGTCATACCTAATTGATGTAGTGAACAAAAAGCCCAGTCTCTGGATTAACTCTTTCGTTCAAGCAAAGTTAACAACAATTTGACATGAGCTTAGAAAGGTCTTCTGTAATTGTCATTTTTACACTTGGAAGGTTATAAATCAAAGATGTTGTACAAGTTCCGTATCATGTGGGATGAAGTGGAAACAAGTCACGGCCCTTTGAGCTCCTCTATAAATGGAATGGAAGCAATTATATTTTTTTAAATATAAGTTATTTTCGTTGCAAAACACAAAACGTCTTAAATAGAGAACGTGGGAAGTGGAAGTGTGATTTAACGACATTTAAGACACACACGTAGTGAGGCTATCCACTTAAAGTAATGTTTTAAAGGAAAATACACATACAGTTTGTTTAGAAGCCTAGGTTAATTTTAATTTATTGATGCAAATTGTGATAACAACTGTGAGCTGTTACTTTGACTCAAGCTCGAGTAGCATACAAGATATGACCAAATGAAGTCCTGAAATGCTTTTTGCGACGGTTAGATAGTTGCACTTGCTTTGTTTTTTCTTTTGTTGACTTGTCAAGCTCGGTTTAAAAGGTCAAATATCATCCGCTAAATGTTGTCAACGAACGGCACATTTCAGGAAACGACCGACTATCATGTTTGATTCTTAAGCTAACGAACAGAAGTAGTTATTTTACAGTTGAATAAAAGCAACACAATAATGGAATACGTGCTGTCCACAGGCTAAACAGTGTTCTTAAAGAGATATATGACAGCTGGTTTTAATGACTGCTTCGTTCATCAACAGGCTAGCTGAACTTAATATTGTTTCTCGTAGAAAAGAAACCAAAGTCCTTTCACCAGTGAATAAAACAACACAATAAAGAGATACGTGATGTCAAAAGGATCAACAGTATTCTTAATGGATTATACGAAAGATGCGTTTAATGTCTTTGCTTCGTTAATCAAACCAGAGTTGTGATGACAGGCAAACATATATTTTAGCATGACTGAACAAGAAAATGTGAATTCTAACAAAGCGTGCCGCTTCAATTTATTGTACATCGTTTAACGGTAAAGAAATTTTGATTAGGGTTTGACTTGTTTGTGCTGTTTGTATTTGATTATGTGGTCTCAGTTTGTTTTTGTGTTTTATTTTTGTATGTGATGTATGTAATGTTTATGTCAGCAGTTCATTGTCATTTTGGCCCCTGCATTGTGTCCCTAAACAGGGATTTGTTTTGAATTTTCGACTACTGAGCTTGTTCTTGTGTTTCGCATTGTATTATGTATACTTGTGTGTTCAAACCGTGGATGAAATGTTGTTAAACGATCACATGGTATTATGTGAATAGATATTATAGACTCTGGATTTACTGTTTCCTACTAGAACCACTGAAGATTTATTTTTTAAATGAGCTGAGAAAGGTCCTCTGCTATTGCCACTTTTATTGAAGTATGTAAATTAACGATATCGTACAAATTCTGTATCATGTTAGAGAAGTGTGAAAAAATCAAGTCTTTTTGTTTTCCTATATGGGATCAATTATAGTTTTTAACAACTTTGTTTTCTCCGTTGCAAAACACAATACGTTGTTAATAGAGGTCGTGGGAAGTAGAAGCGTGACATTAAAGACCTAAAGCGAAACTAACCCCTTTCTGTATTATACCAAAGGGAAACACACACACAGCTAGTTTATATGGCTTGGCTTATTTTAATTCATTGAAACCGATTGTGCCGGCAGCTGTGAGATGATATCACTTAAGCTTGAGTCCTTTTCCTGGCTAGGAAACCATCAAACACGTTGACACTGAATAAAATGTGTTTATTTGTTTGTGATTCTTTTCCAATTCCGGCTGAACTTGAAGTGAATCTTCAATTTTTAAATCTCCGACATTCGTTAGTGAAATGTAAAATAAAAGGAAAACAACAACTTTGTTTTAAATTGTCAACTTTATTTATATATTAAAACAACGAAATTTAATAACAACAATTCCAATTTAATACGATTTATAAATGAAGGCAAACATATGGATAACTTCTTACAAATATGATGTATCTGACGCGACAAAAACAATTATAACACCGCTTGAACATGAAACTCTATAGCAGATAACTGTTTGTTTCACAAAGTTATTGAAGATTTCAATGTAATTGTACTGTTTTGAAAATGATACATTTAAAATAATTGCGCACATGCATACTTGAGTAACGTTGATCGCACATTCACCTCAATTCCTCGAAACTTCCTCAGTTTAACGGGGATAAGAAGACAATTTCAATTAGCAAAAATAACTCTTAAATTTCATTTGATACATGCAACATGGTTAATTACGATGACTATACGGATAATGCAAATATTACTCAATTTATGCCAAACACAAATAAAGCGTAGCTAAATCCTTTAAGAAGACAAATGTGTAGCTTTCTAAGGCTTAAGCCTACACCTTCTCTCGGAATTTAAATAAGTTAAACGTCCTAAAGTAAAATGTGCAGAAATAACAAGTTAAGGTATTTTTTTGTAAGTAGGAAATAAACGCCATACTGCAACTTCAAAATTTAAGCTGATCTTTTTTAAATCTATATGTTTTATACCGAAACTAGGCCGCTGTAATGGCGTGAGATGCTTCAGGAATTTTTGCCCTGAGGGTGTAAGCTAGCGTCATATACAAAGATGATGTAGCACTCACAAAGTATTCCGAACATAGAAGTACATGTAGCGTTTCACAAAAGTTTTGCATAACTATATGGTAATATAATATACAATATTTACACCCCAACTTCCATTCCTTAAATGAACTGCCTTTCGGCAATTGCGTTTATCAATCGATGAACGCAACATCTTCGGACATGTTCGGATCGCAATTCATCGCATAACAATATACATGAAAACTATTGATCTTGTTATTGTTTGTATTGTGTCAGCAGGTCCCGTAAAATATAAATCAACATTTTCGAAAGTGTTAATTTATTATTCTTAAAGGTATTGTTGCCATAAGTGTTTTAATTTTACGTTTAAAAGTGATTTCAAGTGGTTGATCTTTTCCCGCAATATAGTGACGTCATTTGAAAAAATGTTTCCGTTTACAGTCGGGTCGTTCTATGTACAGAATAGGTAAAAAAGGATTACTGAAAGTTTTTCTTAAATGAAGAATTTTTTTAACAATTCTTGAATGAAATAATGCACTATTGGTGTAAATATATGTTATGAATTGCGGGATTGATGTCATTATCGGGGATATGAATGCAATTTGGCTGGTCAAAGTACGCGTGGAGTCCTTCGGACTCCACACACTTCGACCAGCCCAATTGCGTCCATACCCTGATAATGACATCAAGACCGCAATTCATTACGTATATATATATATATATATATATATATATATATATATATATATATGATAACTACTGTGTTTACATCATAACATTATATTTTCTATAATTCATTGACGCTTCAACAGTGCATCGTCTACCTCAATATTTTCGTATTGTAAACTAATTTGAGAGAACAAACGTAATGACTTAAATTGACTTGAGTAAACAACATTCGGTTTGTCAAGTCCATTTTATATTTTATAACATTGTCTTTATACTAAAGAGACTAGACACCAATGGATACAATTGCAAAAACAAATAAATTGGCAACAACTTACATAAATTGAAAGCGTTTTGTACAACGCATTGAATTTTACTAATTGATGTATCATATCGCTAAAGACACGTGTATCTTCCTCAGTTTTTGCGAACTTTTCCAATTCAATATTTACATGGGTTGTCTACCACGTAAAACCTAGATTATTTTGATAATATCGTCGTTATATGTATCCGTACTTAAAACGAGACTTTCACATACCAAATATGCACACTACAAACTTAGACACCGGTATGCACACTTTCTAAACGGGCTAAGTCAACTGATACAGCGACAACAACTAATTATAATCATGTAAGACGATGTAATATCGGCCTCATCCTAGCTCGCATTAACAGTTCTACGCTTTTCTTGTGGATATAATATAATTGTTGATTTTGAGACAATCTGGCCCCAATTTCTCGAAATTTCTTAAGCTTAACAGGCTTAAGTCGCTTATTTCAATTAGCCAAAATACATACTGAAAATGTATTTTGATAAATGAAAAATGGTTAATTCTGATAATCATACAGATTATTCCTACATAATTTCTAAAATTTCTTTAAGAAGTTAATATAAAACAATTTAAAGAACAACAAAAATAGTGAGATTAGCTTAATCCTGTTATAAGGGACTTAAGAAGTTTCGAGAAATTGGGGCCTGATGTCTAGTCCTTTTTAAGACAAATGTAATGAAAACTGATCAGTATGTTTTCAGACTATAACGCAATGATAATGTGTTTAACACAGCGAAATGTCAGGCCTGTGTTTGAACGAACAGTTTATACCACTTGATAATGAATACAAATGCGACATATACTTTCCTAAGAAAATTGGTAATAACTAAATAGATATGATTGCTGATTTACCCATATATCATGGTGTATTACGTTATTATTACCAGAGCTTCATGCAATGCTGTAATGGTGACCACACAGAGTTGGCAATATTAATACTTTCCGGTAAAATACGTTTATTGTACCGCCTTGGGATGGTAAGCTAAACAGGAGCTCACAAGGGATTTGAGATATCTTAACCGTACACTTTTCCAGGATTTATCAATGAAAAACAACGAAAAGAGGGAATGGCAATGAATAGCGCCGAAAAATATGTCATAACATAACATTGTTTGAACCTGAGATTGTCCCATAAATAACCCTTGTTTTTCTGAGAGCAGAAGGATAAGATAATCATATGGGTAAGTAGTGTTTCCAAAACGTTTTTATGCAGTTCAATTTCAAAAACTCTCCCATGGTAAATGAAGTCAATTGTCTTGTCCAAATAGTATATACGCAATGCATATCATATGACTGATATCATGAATGAATATCTAAATTGCCGGATGGTTCCCGCCTTCCTTCACGTACATATCAACAGAACACTGCGACAATTTAGATATATATCGTCTTTTTTAATTATGTCTGATCTGTTGTTGTTTATTTGATGTTACCAACAGTAAAGGCAAACACACCCCGCCTGATTGTCTTCATGACTGAATAACTAAATTGCCGGATTATTCTCATTTTCTTTCACGTTCACATAAACAAGACAGTTTACGCTCGTTTAGAGATGTCTCTATTTTATGTCATGCCTTTGAAGTGAATAGCAGAGACAATAAGTAGTAGATTTAAAGAACAACTACAGTTTTGTCGATACTATCGAACGAGGGTGTATTGTATTTTTGCACGTAGGCTCACGTAATGAAGAAAGCAGTGGGAGTAAAGAATAACAAGTACAGAACTTAGATACGTGGCATTTATCAAACTGGCTAAAAAAATCCAGTTCCGGCACTTATTGCTTCCGGTGGATATGTGGTTTGAAAAGTATATTTTTGTTAAACATAACTTGTCCCCGGCCCCGACCCAAACCAATGATTAAAGTCTGGAATTTTAACCTCTCACATCTTGTTTTTTCACAAAGTATCCATGTATTCCTAAATGTCCACATGTAATGAAATAAAATAAAATAATATAACAAATAAGTAATTTTTCTATTATACACAAATATCCTGAGATTAATTACAGAAAATCGTTATAAAGATATTGTTTACAGGGAAATATACGCCGACAAATTTGATTTATTTCAGCTAACAGTAGTTTCCACAATTGTGAAAACATATACACTTTACGTTTAGGTTTTCAAGATTGATAGTATACTTAATTCCCAATCTTATACTGCGAACAATGCAGTAGACTATTCACTTAAAGCGGCTTTGAATTATTGTTGGAGGTTATGCATCACATATAAGAAAGAATGGGAACCGTGTTCTTCCCAAAATTTCTGTAATTGGTTAATGTGTTAAACGCTAAGCACGAACTAGGCTTTTGTTTAGAAAATGGCACAAAGGATTGTATAAGAAGAAAAAACCATAATGATCTTATAATGTTTGTAGCAACAATTTATTGCAGTGTATTGAATCATGTTAAACATGTTAAACTAGGAATCGAATGTTTTAAAAACATTTATTGAAGCATTCGCCATAACATTTTTGCTAGTCTATCTTTTTGCAAACATCATAGAAATTTAAGATCAAACGAGTTATCGACGATGTTATAGACATCGACTCAATAGCGATACATAGCGAAATTAGACATTAGCGAGGTTAACGTATAAACAGTTGAGTGGGAATTTTAAAAGGGAATTACCATGATTTTCGACGCGATTTTTTTGCTTTCCAAAAGCATTTTTCCGTGTTTCATATCATAGTACACGTAATTAAATGAGCGCATTGAACTGCAAAATATACTTCATTTATTTGTGGAAGAAAACAGAGATCAAAAGCGATCTCATGGTCCTTTTCACAGGATATTGTCCTAAATTGTTGCTTATCTCAGTATTTGGTTGTACAATGACTTTACTGCATCATTTCAGACCAAACAATTAGTCGAAGGTAATTCAACACTTAATCTTCAATATTTACGATTATTAAAAAAAATGTACAAAAAACTTTCACTGCTTCCATATTGGTATTATTGTCAGCATCTTACCAACGAAGCTGTATGTTCGATTTCAACTAGGGTACCTATGTAGGGAATGCATGCGAGTAATGTTTTCAATGTAGCGCATTTTTCGAATGTTTTCTTCTGGAATTTGAAAAGCAATATTTACTTGCCAATAACTTGTTGTGATACTTCCCTACACATTTACCCGTCATTGGACAGCTTAAGGATGTAGTGATCGCATTAAATGTTACCATACCAAATTAGCAATATTTTCGTTGGGGTATAAAACATAATGCACTATCAAAGAAAATCCAGAAAATGTGGGATGAACATTTATTAGTTAACAAATTAAAACCCAGAATTTGAAAACTACAACAAATCAACCCTTATTTGCCATTTAAGAGAATAAGGTTAAAAAACAAGGCCTTAATTTCGGACTTGAAATTAACTTAGTTCAGAGACTTTAATTTAGTTGTTTTGTTTTGTGGAAATACAATCTGTCTCACAATAAAAAAAACGAAAACACCCACACGCTACAGAAACTAAACTTGGATAATGGATTTTATTTTGGAAGGTTTCAGCAGACGATATTGTTTCAGGTTCGGTCTCAGATAAAATCACACTCGTGGACCTGTAAGTATTTGTAAATCACAGTATTAAGGAAAGGCTACAGAGTGATGATTCTGTGTTTCCATTAAAATGTTTACGTGCGTATATGTGCAGAATTATTTTCTGGTCCGATGACGGAGATTAGAGGTTATAAATCATTAAAGTAACTGATTTCGCTTCGGGTTACGTAATGTTAAATGACTAATAACGTCGACGTGTATGATAAGAACTATTCAGTAACATACTGTTGAAGTGACCTATAGCCTTGGCAGATACTTGAGAGTTAAACCTGTTGAAGTGAACTATAGCCTTGTCGGATATTTGAGAGTAAAACCCGTTGAGGTGACTTATAGCCTTGGCGGATATTTGAGAGTTAAACCCGTTGAGATGACTTATAGCCTTGGCGGATATTTGAGAGTTAAACACGTTGAGGTGACTTATAGCCTTGGCGGATATTTGAGAGTTAAACCTGTTAAAGTGACTTATAGACTTGGCAGATATTTGAGAGTTATACCTGTTGAAGTGTTTGTAGAGATATGAGAATGCTGACCATTTTACATCAAAGTGACATAGCGCTGGCTATGAGGTTAGCTACAGAAGCTGTTGAATGTAATTATAACACTGGTTGATGTATGATATTACTGTAGGAGTGACTTACAGCGTTGGCTTAGGTATGAGGTTAAATACAGAAGCTGTTAATGTGACGTTTACTGCTAGCAAAGACATGTGTTTAGTTTCAGAAACTGTTGAAGTGTTTTACCAAGTGAGCTTATAATATATAAGTTTAAGATGTGTTGTAGTAACTTAAAGCGTTAGCGGAGAGCTAAGGTTAGTTGATGTCAATGTGTTTTACAATGTTGGTATACATATAAGGTTACTTGGATTTGAGGTGTTTTACAGCAAGGGCTTGGACATAAACAGTAATATTGCTTAACTGACTTATGGCGTAAGAGGAAAACAATTGATTTTGTGATTACAGGTAAACGAATAACCCAAATTTAGAGCGGACACAGTCAATACAGATTTTGCCAATCCAAGGGTTACAACTCGGGAGTGACTGAGGCGATATGGCTGGTCATAGAACCTGAACATCAATTCTGCTGATATATATTCTGACTAAATTTGATGGTTATTGGATGAAGGCTCTATTATCGAAGGGTGGTTCAAGCGATATGGTAGGTTATCAAATTTGTCGAACATATCATTCCGATATACATCCTGGCCGAATGCCATGATGATTGGATAAGGCTTTTCAAGTACTTGAACGGCAAATTTGTAATGACTGAAGTGATACGGCTGATATCGAACTTATCTGAGATACTTCCAGTCAACAGTGGTAATTACTTTACTTATAGATAACGAAGGAATTGTAAGAACGTTTTGTTTTAATGTGCGTCTTTTATAACGCTGAAACTAAATGTTAGCATTTAACAAATGTATAAGTATTTTTTGTATATACATTTTATAACACTTTTGGACATAAAACGTTATAGAAATGAGACTTCTATTTCAAATACATGACCCACATCTTGTTCCGTCTATATATCGATTTATTTATCTATTTATAACACTTACTTCGGTAGCAAATGCTTAATTCTCAGAAAGCTTGGTTCAGACATTTCGGTTATTCTACAATTTTACAGATCAGACATTAAAATTAATCACAAAGTTTGCATATAATATTTTATGTTTGATCATTTACAAACACTACCGTGTGTTCATATCTGGCATTTTTATTGCTAAATGAATCATCAAAGCGCAACAAAACAAAGTATTTTGTTTGACATATTGATAACTCTTTAAATGAATACCTTGGTTTAAATATTATAAAAAAACACGTCAGAATCTGAATGAAATATGACGAAAGTATTCGTGTTTATTTAATGACTTTCGTTTAATAAACGAAATATACTCTAGTATAAACCAAAGCAGAAGTTACCATTGTCAGTCTTTGGTTGCTAATACACGCGTACACTCTTACGGGAAACTGTTATTTATTTGATAATTGTATGTACTTTCGGGTAACGTTTCAACGTTTTCAATACGTTTACCATGACGCCCAGGACAGACGACCCGTTGATGAAGATTTAGAAATTTATTCACGATATTGCGTTGACAATATATAAATTCTATCTTTTTATCAAACGACATAATTCAGATCGGTGTCTTACAAGTTGATTTATATTTAGAAATTCATTCACGATATTGCGTTGTTAATAATATAAATTCTACATTTTGATCAAACTACATAATTCAGTTCGGTTTCCTGCCAGAAAGAAATTGATTGCGATATTAAATAATCTTGTTATTACTCACAAGCTCTTTACAGTTAAATGACAACAAAAGGTGTGTCTGTCTTGGCATTTGAAACAGAATTGAAAACAGTTAACAAAGTAGTGTATCCACAACAATACAATTGGAACGAACTTTTAAGATACGCTGTGTTTAGTGGAGTTATTGAGCTCTTTTAGAAGTACTCGGAGGTCAAGAAGGTGGTAAGAGGGCCGCAATAACCAAATATTTCGGAATTTTCGATACACAAATTGTCACATATTTTACTACTAGTTCGTAAAAAACATATAGGAGTAATTGGTGCTCAAGGAGGAAGACGGTTACAGGTTAATTAATATATATTTTTTCCTTATACATTCATGCAAACATGCAACACATTCAGAGTGAAAAAAGCCATTTCTAGTGTTCACGTTCTTTACAACCATACATTTCCTTTCCATTCCGTTCAAACCCAATAGATTTTAACAATACAAAAAGGTAGGTCACTCCACTCTTTTTGAAGTGAAGTACCGTTTTTTTTTCAATGAATCAATGTTGCATTAGACCGAAAGACAAGTGTTTATCGAGACAAAAATATTTGACATCTGGGTTATTTATTACAGTTTTCTCAGCATTGTTCAAATTTTGTTGGCTACATGACAATCTCAACGTTCCACGTCTACCAACTTTTATGTCCTCCTGTAATGCTTAAGAAATATTTGCAATACAATTGTCAAATTTTAATAAATAACCAATTCTCTGTCAAACGTATGGGAGTTTATATTAGATATCCTGATGTCAAGTTGGACAAAATACAGTTGCATTATTAGGATAAAGAAATATTCGTTTCGTCGTGTTTCGAGATATATCTCCATTAGTCTGAAAAGTTTTGTTTCTGTCTCCCGGATTGAAAATAATGGAATCTCAATGTTTCAAACAACCAAATAACAATTTGATGAGTTTCAGTATTATGAACTTAGCCCTGCCTCACTTTTTAAACCAAACGTTAGCGCACACAGGATTGGGACCTATTTTCAACTTCGTACTCAAATGTTACGTTCGTGGTGCGTTTTTTTTTTATAGAAACACTACAATTCATTATCTTTTCATGTCATTTAAACAAATTTGGCGCGCTTTTCTTAATATACTTCAACAAATTATTACTTTGCATTATTTCAAGGCCTCTTGAACAGCAACAGTAACTATTTCAATATTGGCTACACCACCCGTGAAATATAGATTTCAGTACTCCCTTGGTTAAGTATATTACGATATTACACAAATTTTTATCCTCGATATGATATTGACCATTACCACTATCAAACTAGAGGGGCAAAGATAATCGTGACCAGTAAACTCCTTGAATTTTATGCATATAGCCTTGTCCGTACTCACCTTTCAGAGCCAACAAAAGTCTTCATTTATTTGAAATGTTCAAGCAACAATTTAGAAAAATTATAAGCATGTATTAACTTTCGATAAAATTGTTGCGTAGTATCAATACGTTAATGGTTTTGGTCAAGGTCAATTTAAAGCAAAACATAGTATAAATATTACTAATTATTAAGGTGTAATTTGATAATGCCAAATCTAAATATTACTTTTTTAAATTTATTTTCAAAATATGCTAGACATAGTATGTCTTTCTTGAAATTGAAGTCATAAATATTGATAAGGATGTAGTCATAGAAATTAACGATCGTTTACAAACTCGAGCATTTTGCAGTTTGCTTACAAAATTCATCTTGTCATATTACATTAATACAGAAACGGATTTCCCGACATTACAACAATCTTCCTCCTCTTTACTGAATTTAAATAAAGAATACGTAGTTAAAGTACACATTACTTTAAGCTTACTGATTAGTTCTAATCATTCAACTTTCGATTTCCCTTTTGGTGTTTCAGTCGAAGTACAAATTGCTTACGTATTACATATTATTATAAGCCAAACTTTTATTCTAATTTATACAACTCTCTTTCATGATACAGCTACTGAGATCTTAATGAAGACATGATACCTCCTAATAAAATTAAATTATCTAGGTTGCTCTTGCCATATTGATAATATTTTTAACGACAACTACATGAAATAATGTTTCAATTTTCAGACAACCTCCATTTTGGAAACATGAAAGGAGCTAAAACTATACACCTAATTATTACCTATCCAGTAAAAAACCTATACAGGTGTTTATATACGTACCGTTTTAAATTGCAGGTTTTCACAACACCTAATTAAGATATCGACCTTGCATTATTAGGTAACAAAACCCTATATTTTATACTTATTTGGTGTTGTATTCAAAGCAAGCGCCAGACTTAAAACGTTTTCATATAAAACAAAATGTTAATTTTATCTCCGCTAGACTGCGATTGAGTAGAATGGTTTTAACAAATGATTGATCAAGACAATGTTTTTGTCAAGAAAACAACACAAAGAATATATATTTCAAGCTTGCCTTTTTGCCACGGAATAATGTCACACAAACAGCAATGATATTTAATGCTATGTTGTACAACTACAAACGTATGAACTATCCTTACCTTCTTCCTACTGTGCCGTCATTCCCAAACGTACAAATTATACGAACATTTCATTGAACATATTTTAAAATATCTACTCTTTCGTAGCTCATAGGATTCTACTACATAACTATGTCAGAAAATGTTTCAAATAACAATAGTTTAGGACTAGATATCATTTTGTAAAACAATTAACTTAAACTAGTATTTTTATTACCGGAATGCCTAAACCTGATAATATAGCAATACATGACCCTGGTCAGAGACTCAGTGGTTGCGCTATAATTGTAGCATGGTCTTTTTCATGAAATGGTAGTTCATGCTTGGTGAGTCATATGTCCTGTTATATCATTACAGTAGAGTTTAAGTTATTGCCTATGTAATGCAGTATGATAATTGTTTATCCTTCACCATTTGCCTTTGGAAATTCTACCCCGATCAGACAATCGGCGTTATGTTTTGGACAAAACTCGATATTGGCCTATGAACCTGCATTTCAAAATAAACGATATTGGTTACTAATTTATTTTACAACGACTGTTAAACAGGTTATTAAACAACATTATATTCATGATTTGTTACTCTAGAGATGTCTAGTTAGCGCAGTAGTGAGACACACGCTTCTTACCAAGGTGCAATGCCCTCCAGGGCGCAAGCTATTTTGGTTAGTGATCACCAAGCTGTACAAACTAGGTAACCTTCGGGTACAACGATTTTCCCAAAAACACAAGACCACAATCTTGCGTCAACTTTACCTTTTTGTAGAAGCTAAGCCGGTCAACCATCCAGATATCAGAGTGGTAGCGAAATAATTTGAGTATGTGTACATATATCTCAATATACGTGGTAAACTTAAATCTTTCTCTTGTTATTACTATTTAGATGAATCTAAACGACCTTTAGATAAGAAAGTGTAATCGTTCGTCGTTCGTTGATGTTGAGTCTATGGTTGCTCTCCACATCAAGGTCAAGTTTTGGATGCGCGGCCGGTAAGCTTTTCTACTTAATACGCAAGAACCCAATCTAAGTTGTCATGATTGGTCTTTATTATATTAAGGTTTAAAAAGTTACAATGATTTACACCACAACGATGTACTTGCAACACAACTTATAACTTGATAAGCACCAAATTGAGCCTAGTAAACTAAAAACTGCAAATTAGATAATGCCCACGTTCTATTTCCACAATGGTTCTTTCACTGCAGGTTGATCAATTTATTGTTACCTAAATATACAAACTTATGAACTTTATTTTATCCTTGATACAAACGACCAATTAAACAATACACAGGAACGAGAGCGACAAACCTGGTTGACCAAGAACATTAACCCCTGTGTTCCCACCTTTTCTCTAATAATAGGAGGATATCGTCCTACATTTTCAATCAGACGTAAAACTTACATTAATTTCTCGCTTTCAGTGGTCAAGAAATTTATTGTCGTTTGATAGAAAGTTTGTTTCGTGTTAATTATTTTCACAATTCTTGAATAAGCTGAATTTGAATATAACATGAAAGAGGGTGAATGGTATAGTTTATTTTTTACTTAAGAAGTGGAAAATATCCATTTGTCCGGGGAAGTTAGATGGCCGCGGTACAAAACATAACACAAGACGCATTCTTGTCTAAGGAGTACTGAAAAATCCTATCCTATAAATCTTCAAAAAATAAATATTGAATAGGTGCACTTAGCGTTGATCCTATGAAAATCCTTCTGTAATTTTTAGTATATCCAAAAGGCAGAGGGGTGCATGTCAATAATGAAGAACTTGACATTCAAGAAAAAGCTAAATATCAGTAGGTCCTAAAGTGGGAATTATGTTTTGCAAAGCATCAGACAGAGACGATGTCTTGAATTAAATATTATTAGATAATATCATATAGTCAATGAAAGCCTTTTTACCTTATTAACTTAAAATACAAGGGCACTCACCTATTTTGTATAATATCTGCAAACACAAAGTTTTGAAAATTCAGAGAGTAGCCTAGTGGTACATGTCTCCGCCTCTAACCCAAGAGGATATGGGTTCGAGACCCACCAGGGGTATTGACGTATGGCCTCTCATAAAGTACACAGTACTGATTTCTGCCCAGGAAACGGCCTCAAAAGTGAGTCTTATTAGCTGTCGAATAGAGCAAAAATAAATTTGTATAAACCAAACTAGAAAAAAAAAATCATTTTGCGGCCATTCGTGGGTTCAATTGGATTGGTTTCTTATTTTCGTCTTGTTTTTTTAAATAAACGCATATTGGCGCCAGATCTTGAGGAGTTGATCCTCTATATGTTGATTTTGACATATTATCAAAAAGGTTATATTTCAAACTATTTTTAATTTTTTACAGAATTTAAGAATTTTAACATAAATGCTTCACTGAGGTTAACTGCCAATTGTCCTAGTTAGCTTACTCTTGTCGAAAGTCGAATCGGACTATGCTTTATGCAAACAAATATTCCAACATCGCAAATCACTTTTCTTAAAATACTTCAGGAGGCATGTTTTCTTAACCTCTAAAAACGACATTTGTCATGATTTCTACACATTTATAACACTCACGATTGATTAAGAGAAAATGTTTATTAAGTATAAACTTAAAATACAAGATTTTTAAGAGGTATAATATTTATCATTCCCATTACATGTCTTGAATAATGCAGCAATTGAACCACTGAATATGGGTTGTTCCTTGATCTTACAGGAAACGGGAAGTGTAAAGAACGGTTATTGTCAGTTATACTGCGTCTCTCAAGTGAAATCCTGTAATTCACCACGTCTGAAATATAAAGTACACTAGAGATGTGTTTGTGTTATTGCATTATATATAGCATGATGATATTGATTTTAATCCTAGAGTCAAACAAAACTTAATCGTTTTTTTGCATTTAAGTTAGTGGGATTGGAAAAATAACATCTAAAGTATGAAAAATGGTGTTCATTGACAGTTTCGTACAGTAAACTGTAGGCGACCGAATGCGTAAGCTTTGAAAAATTCCATCTCTTTGGATTATCTTCAATTAGGCCATTGTGGACATACCTAATGTACTAAACATAAATGATAAAATTGTTACGGTCTGCTATCTAGATCAATGTCATTTTAGACACTGAGTTCTCCTGTAAAAAGTCACGAGGTTTGGAAATTGGATTTGATTACCAACAAAGAGTTTCTCATTAGCTGCAGTAATATATTTCATTGGAAATGATTTAGTTTAAATAAAGCTTTACCTTAGAAAAGTTGTTGTGTTGTTGGAATTGGTTTTCAGAAGACAATGGTTTATTGCAAATTAAACCATGTAAACGTGGGAAAAGTCATACGTGAATGTTCATTTAGGCCAAACCCGCTTGATCGAATTCCTAGTTGGCTCGAACTTGATGCTAAAGACTTATTTCAATATAATAAAGGTAACTATTCCCGCTTGGCTCGAATTGTCCACGGCCAGACGTATTTTCGCTGTTCAATGTGAATTTAAGCCAACGGGGTTCGAATGTGCAATACTTATATACGATCAACCATTAAAGATGCTCCGATTCAAGCTCAATTAATTACACATGCACATTCACTACGGATAGTCGCAAGTTGTTTTTATCATTTGAATCCGTTACTTTGGGGCACATCATACAAAACATTTTCGAATTCGAATGAATGTCTTGACAGTAAAACGAGACTCCTTATACCGACATCTGGACTACATAAAGTCATCATAGTCTGTGAAAATTAAATACTGGGATTTAACTGAGTTTAGTACAAAACAAGAGCTAAGATTCAGACATAGTGTCAATGGTTTGATTTAGAGAATGAGGTTTAGTCGTTACACTAGTAAATTTGTTATATAAACAACATGTTTACAAAGATTTGTTTCACAATACATAAAATTTCTGCTTACAATTGACAGGAACTACGAATGGATAATGTATTTCACTTTGAGAGGTTTCAACCGACGAACTACTCTCACATTTGGTCTCAAAGAAAATCACACGCGTATTCATACTAAATGTTTGTGTATCACATAACTTGGGTACATTGATTATTTTTGTAGGTCCATCAAATATTGAACATCACATATTGTTAAATGTCCTTATCACGCTTCTGCACGTTCATAATGAAAGACCACAGGGTGTTTGTTCAACAAAAAACGATTGGGTTTACAATTTAAAATACAATTATATGGGGTTTCAATCCATGAATCAACTATTCGATTGACTTGATATGGGAGATATATAGGATCTTACACGAGTTGTCATTTAAAACAAGATTATATTAAACGAGTTCATGAAATTTGTTAGTAAGCGAGCATCTGGCTACTAGGAGAAAAACTGAGGAATGATACATATATCAAGAGGTTGGCCGGCGTCAGCGTACGTCCAATTTCTCTGCATGAAAGAAACATGTAGCTTTCCATAAGAAAATCTAGGTTGGACAAAAACAAACCAGGACTGCCACTTTAACAAAAAGGCTAATCGTCATGAGTTTATGGCCGTGGACAAAGTACTACCTTTATTACAATACGCCGTTACTACAAAGGAAAATACCTTATACCATTGATTTTGCAGTATTGAAAAATATATTAGACGTCCGAATCAAGATGGGAGACTGGGTCAAAACGTTCCATGCCAACATGCTTAGACACAATATATCAAATTAAACATTTACAAATTTCTTTAAAAAGAGATCTGAATACACCTGTAATATGCCTGTATTTCTATGGCAATTTCTATGTATCTGCTGCACAAAGTTGTATTTGCTGTGTCTCCCTGTTTCCTCATGAACCAGTTTATTCGAATGTAAATGCCCATTGTGAATGTGAGGTATTGTGGAAAGAACATTATTTCAGTGAGGAAATGAATAGTAATTAATTGTACCATTCTTATGGAAAAGGTTATGTTATCAAAACTTATAGGCTTCAATCAAAGAAAGCATACATGCATTATAAATCGGGATATGTTTTCTGATAACGGATTTAAAGGTTGATTCGATCAATCCATTTGAAATATGTATGAGCAGACAAAACAACAAACATTTCTGGTTAAATTTCTGGTTTGATTGTAACAATTTCAATTAAGATCAAAATCGTCACCAGTTTGAACCCCTAAAATGTTGATTTTGGTTTTACCGCGTTTTAAGCTTAAGTGTGCAAAAAATCATCATTTAAACTAATTTCAAGGCATGTAACGAGCATGTTAAAATGACTCTTTTCAATCTTAAATGTTCTGCCTTGGAACATTAAAATATAAGACTAGTTTAAAGTCTTTGACAAATTACGCTGATGCTACAGTAATAAGATTTTATGTTAACCATGCAAAACAAATCTATACTTATGCAAACACTACAGCAGTTCAGGGATTGTGTGGATAACAGCATGTTTTGTTCATGATGGTGAAAATGCAACGGTCTACTAGTAGCTGTTCGAGATTACTTTGAGTTATATTTAGTCAAGCTAATGAGCGATATAATGGACCCAAGCCTAGAACCCAAATATTTAATTATACTGAAGAGCGTAAGGCACAAGTGTAAATCATATCAGACTATTAGCGAAAGATACTCAAAACAACAAGCATAAAACTTGCATATAAAATATATTTGTTCCTTATGACGTTGCGTACGTATCAAGTTGAAAAAGTAAGATTTTATATTTTCCCGCGACCAGATTTGTTAAAACTTCTGTATTTTGTTTATCTATTGTATGTTTTCTATAATATTTATGTCGACAAAAAGTACATTAATTCTACCTTTAAATTAGTAAGTGTTTGTCCTATTTTGACTCTGATTTTAGCGTTTATTATATGTATACTTTAATTTAGCCGCGAAGTCACACGTGTCAAAAATGCCAAAAAATAAATTAACGAAGTTGTAACTTGCCGAAATATTTAAAGAAATATGCATTTGTTTATAAAGCTGCAACTGCAGTCTAAAAGTACATAAAATTGACTACAAATTGGTGTGCATTTGTCTTAAGTTGAATATAAACTGAACTGAACACTTGAAAATTGCAAAATCTAGCCACGATGTTACAGCCTTTGATATTAATGTGATGTCGACGTTACGTTTGAAAACTCAATAATGTTTACGTATACGATTATATACGAACATTGCAATATAATTCACTCATAACTTATTTGTTTAGAATTAAATTAAAATGAATAATGTATACATACTTTCATCTCCACTATTAAGATGAAGTTCGAAACTGGAGCAGAAAAAATAGCATACTATCGAAAAACACCTCAAGTAATCTATGCAACGTTAAAACGGTTAAAAATGACGATAACGTCGGTTACGCTAATGTACGCCAACATCGTACGCAACGTCATATATATTTCTGCGGGAAATTGTCTTGGGACGATTCATGATTAAAGACGTTTACTAGGGGATTATACCGGTGGACGAGGTTTTGACCTAACCCTTGTTCTACCGCTTAACATCAATAGTTAAGTTATACCTAATGCGAGAACTCATCGACTTGCAAACAATGCAATGGTAAGACAAAACATCTTTCCGTCATGTTTATATACTAAACCTGATACATGCGTCACTTGCAAAGGTTTAAATCCTGCATAATGAATGGGTAGGAATGATAGAATGCATGCGTTAGTTATTAACTTTAAGCGATGTTTGTATATGAGAAAAAAGTGCCTTACTATGATTTTGAAAGGGCGTCAACAAATTTCCCAAAAGGCATGATTTTAATTTTGCCGACGATACAAGCAGGCTTTATTACAAAACGATTACAAAAGCACTTTCATTTACAAGGAACTCTACAACGCGTTCCTTTTAACCACTTGATTGTAATAAATGTTGGGATATTAATGCTATTTTGTCACGGTAGAAAATCTTGCAATTTTTTGAACGCAATTCAAATACTCAACGACCAGATAGAGTCATCTTATTATAAGTGAAATGCGTCTGAGTGTTCGGTTATCGCAGGGATTCGTAAACAAACTATTGACGGTGGTTTGTGGTCACAAATCACAACACTTTAAGTTCCTGTATCCCCCACAACGCAAAACCAAACTTAACATCGCGTACCAACGAGTATGATAAAAAGTATGTGATAACAAAATGTTTTGTAATCGTTGTAAAATAAAAAAGTTAAACTAAGACAGACATCTGTCGAAATTTGCCTTTAACATGTGTATAGCTATTAAGTATCTGTTATGCCATAACCATGTGGCCCTATAGTGTTTTCGTAAACATCTTAGCTACTTTGACTGTCACTGTAGTTGTTTTATTACAAACAGCAGCCATATAGTATATTTTCACGAATGAATCATTAAACAAATATGTACAACTCGTGGGCAATGCCCATTTAATGTGTACCTGGTAGTGTTTTACACGATTGTATAATAAACATTGTCATTTCTGGACAGGTTTGATTTGAATGAAATTGTATGTTAGAAGTAGCGCACTGTAAACAGACTGAGTTTAGCGTTTCGTTAAGTCACCTTTATTGACTTTTGGTTCTTAAGTTCTGAGTTGATTTTTTTATATAATCTTATTTCCATAAAAGAACTAAAAAAACTCCGCTTTATGAAGTGTAGATTGACAACACGTGTTTCATGCCAAAGAATGAGTTTGTTTAGTGCAGAAGTAATCCTTTTTATTACAAAATCAATGAATTTCTAAAAGTGTGTTTAATTTTGCCTTTTTTGAATGTTCTACTTCGATTAATTATTACTATTTGTCTTTTTCTGTGTTTTAGGTTTAATGTCAAGGTACTATTTCACAAATATATCAAATTAAACATTTACAAATTTCTTTTAAAAGAGATCTGAATACACCTGTAATATGCCTGTATTTCTATGGCAATTTCTATGTATCTGCTACACAAAGTTGTATTTGCTGTGTCTCCCTGTTTTCTCATGAACCAGTTTATTCGAATGTAAATGCCCATTGTGAATGTGAGGTATTGTGGAAAGATCATTATTTCAGTGAGGAAATGAATAGTAATTAATTGTACCATTCTTATGGAAAAGGTTATGTTATCAAAACTTATAGGCTTCAATCAAAGAAAGCATACATGCATTATAAATCGGGATATGTTTTCTGATAACGGATTTAAAGGTTGATTCGATCAATCCATTTGAAATATGTATGAGCAGACAAAACAACAAACATTTCTGGTTAAATTTCTGGTTTGATTGTAACAATTTAAATTAAGATCAAAATCGTCACCAGTTTAAACCCCTAAAAATGTTGATTTTGGTTTTACCGCGTTTTAAGCTTAAGTGTGCAAAAAATCATCATTTAAACTAATTTCAAGGTATGTAACGAGCATGTCAAAATGACCCTTTTCAATCTTAAATGTTCTGCCTTGGAACATTAAAATATAAGACTAGTTTAAAGTCTTTGACAAATTACGCTGATGCTACAGTAATAAGATTTTATGTTAACCATGCAAAACAAAGCTATACTTATGCAAACACTACAGCAGTTCAGGGATTGTGTGGACAACAGCATGTTTTGTTCATGATGGTGAAAATGTAACGGTCTACTAGTAGCTGTTCGAGATAACTTTGAGTTATATTTAGTCAAGCTAATGAGCAATATAATGGACTCAAGTCTAGAACCCAAATATTTAATTATACTGAAGAGCGTAAGGCACAAGTGTAAATCATATCAGACTATTAGCGAAAGACACTCAAAACAACAAGCATAAGACTTGCATATAAAATATATTTGTTCCTTATATATTTCTGCGGGAAATTGCCTTGGGACGATTCATGATTAAAGACGTTTACTAGGGGATTATACCGGTGGACGAGTTTTAAACCTAACCCTTGTTCTACCGCTTATCATCAATAGTAAATTCGGCTGTTTTAACATATGTTCGATTTCCCAATTTAGATGCGTTAGGCATCGCAATCATTCATTAACTTGACTTACCAAACATAAATAAATATACTTTAAGATGTGTGATTGGTGGAAATGTAAACATACCTCCTCGCAATGATTCTTCATAAACGTACATCAACAATTTGTTGATGCATTCTCTGCCAATGACAACTTTCACCTGATTCTCCTGTAAGATCGCAACAGTTATTCAGTTTGTAGTTTATCACGTTCTAGACAGCTCAAGGCAAAAGAAAGGGAGCGTTAATCGTAGGATTATATTCACTTTTAATCGAGTGTCTTGTTGTGTGTTATGTTGATGTAATGTTTACGCCTGCGAAGTATATACTTTATGAATTAGAAACAAGGATCTGGTCAGATCCTACCCCATAATCGTATAATAGATAGATTAAGCAGTTTATCATGTATGATATTTATATTAATATATGATTCGCACAGTCCTACATACAAGCGGTGTTTAGCAGTTTTGTTCTGCCGTTTAAAGTCTTCATCCAGTTTGATCGGTGCACTGTACGCAAGCGCGGTAACTTGATCTGACCTTAGTAGCGTAGTCGTTGTCAACGATTATGGCTCTATGTAGACCAGCTGTTGCTCTGATAGCAATTGCGTCACGCTCGCTGTCTGTGCTCGTCCTGAAGTCTATGTGACGAAGGTAACGCCCGATCCACAAGCGCAAAAATGCCGTAACTTTGTACACACAGCTTAGTAGTTCAGCGAAATTTACCAGATCGTCTGTCAAGCTCTAGATTGATAGTTATAATGTCGCGCCTTTAATTTCGCGCTAACGCAAAACACTACATTTCCATGCAATCTTTCAATATTGACCAATACTTGTTTAACACGTTTAAATCACGGCGAGTTACATAAGAGGCCATTCAAGGTACATACATATAACGTTTTTGACTAACACAAACGTAACTTCAGGAATACTTATAGAATATTTGTAAAATAAAGATGAAAATGGTTCAAATCGTAAATGGTGAACAAACATTATTAAAATCAAGAATCCGTTACGGAAAACTATAACGATCTTTCGAAATGAGACCTAAATAACATACCATTTTTGTGTGATATCTGCACAACTTGTTGTTTACAAGTAATTATAGCAATACTTAATCATCAACCCTGACCTCACAACGCATCGTTTTTTTTGTTGAAGTGACGCTCTTTGTTTGCTTTCGCCCCAGCTAGATTGTCTTGTGCCGAGCGACATGTTCCTTCCAATCTGTCATGCATATGAATTGGCCGTTGTCGACAACCACCCTCTTGAAAGGTACTAATAGGTATTGTGGCATGCAGTTATAACAGGCTATCTACAGCTTCTTAGAAAAAAAATCTTTCAATCTTGTGTATTTGCATCAATTGAAGAATCCATACTCGTAATAGACTCAAAAGGATGTGCTTGATTTAAAGAAAATAATATTGCACTGAAACTGTTAATTGTGCACAATCTGTACATCAGAAACGTGATAGCCTCACTACTATAGCTGTAAATATAGAATTCAATCAAAGGTTTAAACCCTACTTTAAAACATTCAATCAGATTATAAAACGGTGTATGCTTGTTCAAAATATCGACTTGTTGAAGCCAAATAATTCTTAGTGCTACGAGTTTGATGTCACGTAGAAGTATTATGTTTCAGTCATTAATTTAAAACCAACTTTAAAACTGCTTATAAGTTTACCCAGCTTAAAAAAATGCGTTCGATTGTTCTAAATAGGGTTAAGATGGTAGGTGGAACTATTCTGTTTAATTACCCGATTTCCGACAATTTCTTGCATTATTGGGGAGTCATGTACTTTTGGCAATACATAAATTCATATGCCGTTCATGACTTGTAACGTTTTTAAATTTAGTTTCAACCGAAGGAATGTCGATGTAAAACATCGCCGTCAAGAGCTCTCTGTGCATATCATTTCAACCCATATCATCAAAACAATCATAAATACAATATGTATCGGAGTCCCAACAACGAGCAAAGAATTAGGAATGAAAGAAAGATTAAAAGGTACAAAACGAAATATAGAGAAACAAATCTGAAGTGTTTATTGCAATCGATTATGTAACATCTACATATTTATACAAAGGTAGAAGTTTGTTATTAATAGTTGAAAACAGTGTATCTGACATCTAAAAAACTAAGTTACCAAACCATGTAAACATGTATTCAAATTCAACAAGCAAAATGCCCTATTTGTAACTCATTGGTTTGACATAGCAAATCAATCGTCCAACTGAAATATGTATACGTATTTGCACAGCTAAAGTTACCCCACAAAGGCCCGCCATAAAATGTGACTGCTTTGACAATAGTCGATTTAATTGTATAAACAGGCTCTCCGATACCATGTGAATAACTTAATTAATGAATTATTTCAATGTATGCGTGTCTGCGTTGTCACTAAAAAAGTGAAACTAGCTCGTCGCTATAAAGATTGACACATGAGTCCATCTTAGGATATTTGATTTAATTGTTTCCTAATAAAAAAAAACACAATACGATACAATGTGGAAACATTCGCACATTACATGTGTATGCCATGCCGTTTCAAAGGAAGTTTAGAAAGTGAAATAAAAACTGTATGTAGTAGTCGTGAACAAAATCATTTAGACTGGAATTTGATTTATGAACCATATTTTTTCTAAGGCAAACGGACAGGTAAGACATTGCGATTTCCTCGGGAGTGTTTGTGTACCTAATTAAGACCTAATTGACGAAGACTTGTTTTTCAAAACATATCTCAGTAGATATAGAACGAATGATAGTCTAGCATTGCAGACTTTAGGAGAATTACCATACATAGTCTGTTTGATCAAAATTTGTCTTGGATGCCACGTACCATGAACTGCGACTGAAACAGCAGATTGTAAAACAATACATTTTTGACATAACAAAGGAAGAAAAGAATAATTGTTCCTTAACAACGTCCTTGTCTTTACATATGTGCAATTTGAAATCGCAATTAAAGCTCCGTTTTTTGTCCATAAATGTTGATATTTGAGTAAAACAAGAACTAAATGTTCTAAAACGTGCTAAAGCTTGTTTTGTTAGCAAAACGTAATTGCAACAATCGAAAAAATGGAGATTTAGTAAAAAAATATTTTTAATTTCAGATTTATGATATCTGATTTCCAAGTCCTATGTGGTTGAACAATGCAGCAGATGTATGCACGTATTGGAAGACAATAACAGGAAGGATGGAACACGTAAGGAGTGGTATTTCCTGTAATACTGCGTCCTCTGACGAAATTCTTAAATTTTATATATATTCTCATAGTACCAAGTCCTATAATGCAGGTATGTTCGTAGTTGAATTGTTCCTGTTACGATTCATTTTCAGGTCTTAACTTTTATATGTGGTTCAATTCGTTTGGGTTCTCTGACGAAAAAAAACATTTGGGTTACTTCTGTTTGACCTTATCATTGTAGGTTTATTAAACTAATTTAACACAAAGCACTGGTAATAATGCATACTAAATATCTTGCTAATGTCCACTTACAGTACTCAATGCTTTTGAGTATTTAATATTTATTCGAAAAACTACAGAAACAAGGTCAGTAGCAAAACGTTTAAACATAAACCCGGTTAATGGCACTGGGTAGTCGTCAAAGACATAGAACAAGAAACAAAAAAATCACAATCAAGAAACTTGGAAGAACAGCTCAAAACTCTACAAACAGCACATTGCGTACATACTATATATAAACAACTAGGTATGTTTATCAAGGATTGTTAGGTCCTTGGAACGGTCAGTAAAATGTAAATTTACTTGGGGTTTAAACCAGTTTAAATGCACAAACCTCACTCTTATCCCAACAATCCTAAATAAAGAAAAATACGCAAAAGGTAAATTTTATCAAAGTATGCATAAACTTGAGGAAACTTAACAATAAAATAAATGATAATAAACGTATAGGTAAACCCAAAGTACTTCTATGATTAGAGATCCAAACTCAATCTGCAGACGGAGGAATACGATTCAGAGCACCTAATGCAAAAAACGTTTCAAAGATGCGATACAATCATTGTTTGAAACTATATATAATCAAATGATTAAAATAATATACAAACACACAAGGAACACTTATGTCCAATAAATTTTAAATATTTGAAAAAAACCCAGATGACCTACGTGTTTGTTGGTAAACCCAAACCCCTTTGACACGAACTCGCTTTCCTCGTTGGCTGGAACTGGATGTAAAGGATTTCTTTCACTGAATGTAAGCATTCCCACTTGGCCCGAATTTCCCGAAGCTCGAGGAATTTTGAGCCCTCGAGGTTCGACTGTATGTTTGTTTATATATTTCACATTTAACACATGTTTTGTTATTTTGAATACGCCTTCTTAACCCTTATAATCTGACTCCTTGTAATGTAACTATGATTATATCAATGTTATCTGCTGGCTAGTGTTCGTGTCTCAAGACAGGCATGTGTCCAAGCGTACATATTGGTATTTATAATTCCAGACAAGGTGCGCCGAGACGTTTTCATTATTGACGAATCATTTAGACAAATTTATTAACAAGAAAGGAGTGCGTTATAAACTAAATAGTTTCATCAGAAAGTCCGCCTAAAACAATAAATATGGAGATTTAAAGCGATCATTTATGATTTTCTCTCATGCATTAAGACCAAATCATTTTAATATATCATAAATAACATTTGGAAATGTCAAACATGACTAGGAATTTAACAAAGTTATTGATCTAACAGGCTTTAACAGTAAATAAATCTCGGAAGAAGCAGGATATTTTATTTGTGAGGACAACAAAAGTCTTGACAAATGTTGTATTTTCTGTCATCTTTATTTAAGTTTATTGCGTACTTTCTGAGGAATATAACAAAGTTATTGATCTAACAGGCTTTAACAGTAAATAAATCTCGGAAGAAGCAGGATATTTTATTTGTGAAAGACAACAAGTCTTGACAAATGTTGTATTTTCTGTCATCTTTATTTAAGTTTATTACGTACTTTCTGACGGATTCTTACAGAGACTAAATCCGATTGGTCCGTTTTTCTCAGGCACTCTTGTTATTCAATGGTTCAGTTGAGTTCTTATACTAGTTGTCATGTATCTAGCTATGAATAATTATGATAATATAATAGTTTTGAAAACCAGTGAATTACAGAAAAAAATGTTGTGTTATAATAGTGTATGTTAAACACAAACAAACTAGAAGCGATATAGTGAAATATGTGGCCGTCCAGTCAAACTATGTTTCAGCAATTCAATCTCAATATCGTTGTCCGTCCAATTAAGATTTGTTTTGTATGTTTAACCTTTTGCATAATGGAACTCCTTCTCTAGTGCTCAATTTGATTTGTCATTGTCCGCAGTTAGTGACAAAGCTTTATGAACTTGGGCGGTAGTGGTCATTCATTTTATATCCTATTAAACATTGCAAGAAAAGCAAAATGGAACAAATTTGATCTCTAACTGTCGGACATATTCTGACTAAGATCAATACACATTTGATAATGAAGCAAGCATATAGTTTATATTAAAAAATAAAGTAAGACCAAGTTATTTTAGTATTGTCTAAATTAATGAATATTAATAATATATTCGTTTGATTCTTTGAAACATAAGTAAGTTTTTGACAAACTACATGCCGTTCATTCAATTAAACTATGATATGTCATTTTGCTACCGTGTTTTTGGCATGAAACCATGCTGCCATTGCATGATAGAGTAGTCCAACCGAACAAGTATAAGTTAGGGACTCTAATCATTCAACCTTCTATAGATTTTATAAGCAAATTGTGTGAAAGGTTAGGAACACTAAACACACAGCATGGATTTCAAACATAGCATTAGTGCGACTAAGTTTGATATACTCACGCATTTTTATCGAGTTTATTAGCAATCGTACATAGCGGAGTTGACGTTATACACAATATTATCAATCTTTACCATACGTAATGAAATTCACGTTTGATTGTTTTAACAGACAAAATAATTGCAGGCTCGTTATTCGATAAAATTCATCTTGGAGAAAATTGCGAGACTCATTAATTCACATTATTTCCTAGGATTTTGTGTTTGTTTCGTACCCCTCTGCTGATTTTTTTATTTCCTTGTACTTTTGTCAAAAATATCTGCGATTCAACTGGTATATTTAAGGCGTGAACAATGTTTTTTTTTTCACGGAGAATATCAATACACTTTCGTGTATTCTTATTTACTTCAAATGGCAACCATTAAGTTGACCTGTACTCAAGGCTTGAGCGACATTTTTGTGTGGCAAATTCCATGACGCTTGTTATCAAAAATTCGTCTGAAAGCCTAATTCATGTTTTTGCATAATTGCCATATAAATTGCTCATATATAACACATGCAATAATTAACAGGGAATACTTATCAGGCCATGCAATCACCATATAACTGCCTTTCAAGACGATCATGAAAATTATAGAGATATTTGTACTTATGCTTCGTCAAGCTTGTTTCCCAATACACACGCATGAATAACCATTTTAATAATACTATTTGAAATTGTAACTCTTTATTTTAACAACTAATACATACGGAGAGAAGCTGTATTCATAAGACCTTAACAAATGTACAACTATTATTAAAAAAAACTTCAGAAATAAGCTCAATATTTATGCGAAAAGCTACAGAAACAATCTAAGGAGCAAAACGTTTAAACATAAACCCGGTTTAATGGCACTGGCTAAACGTCAAAAATATATAACACTAAAACAAACAATCACAAACAAGATACATGGAACAACAGCACAAAACCTCACAAACAACACGGTACATATATACTATATAAACAAAAACAAGTGTGCTTATCAAGGATTGTTAAAAATTTTACTGGGGGTTTAAACCAGTGTGTGTCCACAACCTCACTCAACAATCCAGAATAAAGTAAAAACGCAAAAGGTACATATTTTTAAAGTATGCATTAACTTGATAAAACTTAATAATAAAACAAATAATAATAAACTAATAGGTAAACGCCAAGTATTCATATGATTAGGGATAAGCCATACTGGTATTCTTATTTAACAATCCTCTAACATTGCACTATTCTCTCGTTCTGTTTACTTCTATATATGATTTCTTCTCGAGACAAAATACAGCCACTGAGATATTAATGAAGACACGCTAACTCTTATGGAAATTAAATAATCAAGCATCATGCCATGTTTATGGAATTGATGACAACTAGATGAAATAATATTTCTTCTCTAATATTTGTTTTGAAAAAAGAAAGAAACTAAAAGCTTTGCACCCAATAATTACCTATCCAGTAAATAATCTTATACAGGTGTTGATATACGTGCCGTTTTTAAATCGCAGATATTCACAACACGTGATTCAGACATCAACCTTGCATTGTTAGGAAATACAAACCTATATTTTATACTTTTTTGCTTTATAATTCTAAGCAAGCGCCAGACTAGTAACAAATTTATGTAAAACAAAATGTTAATTTATATCCGCTTGACCCCGATCTAGTAGCATGTTATAAATAACTGTTTTATCAAGACAATGTTTTGTCAACGATAAGACAATACAACTGACAGTGTAAGACAATTCCACAAAGAATTCATATTTCAAGCTTGCCCCTTTGCCACGTAATAATCAATGTCACACAAACCGCAATGAGATTTAATACTACGTTTTAAAACAACAATCGAAACCTTTGAACCATCAACACATCCGTCCTTCTGCGCCTTCCTTCCCAAACAAACAAAGCATATACGAACATTTCATTTAACTGATGCTAAAATACTTTCATCGCATACTTTGATGTTATGATAAGTACAAATGTTCAATACAAATTCCAAACACAGGAAGGAGAGTGGCAAACCTTTTTGACCGAGAACATTAACCTCTGTTTTCCAAACTTTTTTCTAATAAAATGAAGATATCGTCTAACATCTTCAATCAGATTAAAATCTCTAATAATTCGATCGCTTACAGAGGACGGGAATTTATTGCCGTTTGATAGGAAGCTTTTCGTGTTAATTATTGTCACAATTCTGGAATAAGCTTATTTGAAAATGTACTGGAAAGGGGTGACTGCACCCGAGGAAATTAGATTGCCTTGATAAAAAACATAACATAAGACATTCATTGCTTAGAAACCCTGCAAATCCTATCCTATAAATCTTCAAAAATAAATATTGGATGGGTGCACTAAGCGTTGATCCCATGAAAATCCTTATGGCTTTATGATATACAGAAGACAGAGGGGTGCATGTCAATATTGAAGTACTTGACATTCAATGAAACTCTTAATATCAGTGGGTCCTAAGGAAGGATTTATGTTATGCAAAGCATAAGACGGAGACGTTTTCTTCAATTAACTATTTTTAAGATTATATCAAATATTCAATGATAGCCGTTTAATTATTCAAATTTAGGGAATGTAAAGGCAATAACTTAAGATGGACAATATCTGCAACCGCAAAGTCTTAGAAAGTCAGGGTTGAGAGTAGTCTAATTGAACATGGCTCCGCCCCTCACTCAAGAGGATGTGGGTTCGAGCCCCAAAAGAGGCAGTTACTGATGGCCTCTCATAAAGGACACAGTACTGGTCTGTGCCCAGGAAACGGACTCTAGTGTCTTTACATTCGTGAAAAACTAAATAAGTAAAAACCAATCTTGAAAATACTTTTCATTGAGCAGCCTTTCGTTTGATGAGTTGGTTTGGTTTCTAATTTTTGTCTTGTCGCCTGAATAAACGGTGAATTGTCGCCAAAACTAGAGGAATTTGGTTAAGGCATATTATGCAAATTGTTATATTTCAAACTGTGTTTATCTTTTAAAGTATGTTAGAAGTGAAACATAAATTTACCACTGATGTATACTCCCCAATTGACCTTATTTGCCTACACTTGCCGAAAGTCGGACTCGGACTATGCGTTATGCAAATAAATAAGCCAACATCGCAAATCAAGCTTCTTAAATATCATTAGGAGGCATGTTTTCCTAACCTCTAAAAAGGACATCGATAATGATTACTACACATTAATAACACTCATGATTGATTAAGTTTTAGCTAACGACGATATCCACAATCGAGAAAAAGTATCAACTTTAAATACGATATATTCAATATTTATAATAACTTGAGCTCCAAATCACAAGTCTTGAACAAGGTAGCAATTGAATCACTAAAAATATGTTGCATATGTTGATCCGCGTAATGCAAAACAAAAAACAGGAAGGAAGGGAAGCGTAACGAACGGTAATTGCCAGTAATACTGCGTCTTACCGATGAAATTCTGTAATGGCCACGTCTGAAATGTAAAGTACACAAGGGATGTGTGTGTGTTATTGTATTAGATTTGGCATGATGATATTGATTTAATCCAAGAATAAAACAAAACTTAATCGTGTTTTTGCATTTAAGTTAGTGGGATGGCACAAATCACATCTAAAGCATAAACAAACAGTGTTCAGTGACCGTTTTATAAAGTAAAACTGTAGGCGACCACAAGCGTAAGGTTAAGAAAATTCTATATCTTTGGGTTCTCTTTCAAAGGCATTGTTCACATACCTTATGTACTAAACATAAATACAATAATTATTACGGTGTGCTCTCTAGATCAATGCCATTATAGATATAAGTTCTCCTGTATTAAGTCGCGAGCTTTTTTGAATTGGATTGTATTACCAATAAGGCGTGTGTCATTGGAAATGATTTAGTTTTAATCAATCCCTACCTTAGGAAAACAGTTGTTGTGTTGTTGAAATTAGTTTTCAGCAGACAATGGTTAATTGCAAATTTAACCATGCATACGTGGGAAAAGTGAATGAATGAATGTTCATACAGTCGAACTCCGTATGGCTCCGTGGCTCGAACTGGATGTTAGAGACCGATTTCTTTATACTAAAGGTAACCATTCCCGCTTGGCTTGAATAATTCAAGACGCGACTTATTTCCACTGAATCATGGGAGTTTCAGTCAACGGGGTTCGACTGTACAATACTTCTAAAAGATTATCTGTTCAATATATTCCGATTCAGACTTAAAAAATAATGAATATGCGTATTCACAGTGAATTGTCGCATGTTGTTAATCAAATGCGGTCTAAACATGTGTACGGGTGATACACATTTGTGTTCGATTTTTTGCGGCAACGTCATATAAAACCTATTCGAATTTGAATAACCGCTTGATAGTATAACGAGACTTCTCATACAATATTTTGGCATAAACACTGCAACGCTGACTATTGTAAATATGAATTTGTGTTACTACGGTAAATGACGATTTTATACGATTTATTCCTACATTTATTTATAAAGGGGGACAAAGTTAAAGCAATCGTAAACTATGACCGGTCAGTTCCGACAGGTGCTATGCAAACGACATGATTTCCACTTTACTAGAATCTGGCGACATCGTTTTGACTTTCCCTACACTAACTCGAACACATTGTTGTGCCAGAGTGATAGAGGAAAAGAACACAAGAGTCATTTTTGCATTTTTGGATATCAGTCCTCATTCTATTATATACATATAAACGTTTCATAAAATACGATCATCTATAAATCGGGAAACTTTAAAACAGTAACAGCTGTAGCCCATTTTGAAAATGGCCTCAAAATGGCCAAACGCTACATCTCAATTTTCACGTCTGGACAAAACATATTGGATGATATTAGTCAATGATAAGTGATTTCAAACCATGTTAAATTAAAACACATTAACCATATTCATAAAAATAATACAAAGTTACAAAGGTGCTCATAAACATTTTAATTACAAGTTCAAAAGCCACATCAAAGACATTTTAATCCTTAAATTAAAATGAGTCAAGTACAAAACAAGAGTTAAGCTTCAGACTTGTCAATGTTGTGATTTAGAAAAGCATGTTCACTCTTTACACTAATAATGTTGCAATATAAACAACATGTTTACAAAACGTTTGTCTCACAAAAAATAGCATTTCCGCCTACACTTGACATCAACTACGAATGGACAATTGATTACACGTTGAAAGGTTTCAACAGACGTAAAACTTTCAGAATGGTTCTCCGAGAGAATCACACTCGTGTATCTAAGTGTATGTGTATCATATTACTTTGGTTCTGTGATTACTTTTGTAGGTCCATCGAATATTGAACGTCCCTCAAATTGTTCGATGTAAATATTACGTTTCTGCAGACGTACACAACAATGTATGTTATATCATTATTTGTCTTCATATCACAATACAATTAATACTTAAATCATTTTACCTAAAATATCAATACCGAAAAAGTAATGACAACCATTGATACTATTTGAGGATTTCCATTAATGTCATGTGAAAAAGTTTGTATAGTTTAATAGTTTTTACAGAGAGGGTTTCTAGAATCAATATATGCAGAACATAAAAATGTTCCCTCGAAGTTGCATGTTTCATTGATGGTGTGACATTTTAAGCCTCACACTATTATCTATGGCTAAGTTATTGGTAACTTTTGGTCGTTTAAACAATAAAGTCAGTAGGGTGATTAAGAAAATTTTGCGCATAAATCAATGATGTCTGGACATCTAAAACACAACTGACAGAGTTTCGTTTGAATTTGATTGACCAGGGCTGGTAGCTGAGACTAACATATTTTGTAATATATGTCAAATAGCCCGAGGGTCGAGTTTCGACCTCCAGGAGAAAAAAAACGAGGAATGATACACCGATCAAGAGGTTGGCCGACGACATAGTACATCTAATTTCCCTGAAGGAAAGATTAGAAGAAACCTTTAGTTTGCCACAAGGAAATCTTGCTGGGGCGAAAACAAAACAGAGCTGTCACTTACATAAAAAGGCCAATCGTCGTGAGTTTAAGGTTGTGGACAGAGTATTACCATTACTTCCTTTATTTTAAACAATAAACTGTTCTTACAATTGAAGAGAGCTTAAAACATTGATTTTGCAGTATTTGAAAATAGATAAGACTACCAAATCAAGATGGGAGATGAGGTCAAAACGTTTCATACCAACATGCTAAGACACAATATATAGAATTAATCAATTACAAATTTCTTTTAAAAGAGACTTAAACGAGATAAATGTGATATGTATCTGCTGCACAAAGTTGTATTGGTTGTGTTTCCCTGTTTTCTCAGGTCTTTTTTTCAATGGCCAATACTACTTTTGAGTATTCATGGACCAGTTTATTCAAATGTAAATGCTCATTGTGAAAGTGAGGTATTGTGCAAAGAACATTACTTCAGTGAGGAGGTTAATGGTGATTAAATATAACATTCTTATGGATAGGGTTATGTTATTAAAACTTATAGATTTCACTCAACGAAATCAAATACGCTTTATAAATGGGTATATGTTTTCTAGTAGAGGATTTGAAGGTTGAATCCATCAATCCTTTTGAAATGTGTATGAGTAGACAAAACAACAAACTCTTCTCGTTAAATTTCTGGTCATTAAAATTAAACAAGTGTAAGTAAGTGCAAAATCGTCACCAGTTTAAACCCCTTAAATTTTGTTATTGATTTTACCGCTCTTAAAGCTTAAGTGTGCAAAAGATCATAATTTGAACTGATTTCAAGGCATGTACGAGCATGTTAAAATGACTCTTTTCATTCTTAAATGTTCTGCCTTTGAACATTAAAATTTAAGACTAGTTTAAGTGCTTTGACAAATTACGCTGATGCTACAGCAATAACGATTTAATGTTAACCAGGCAAAACAAAGCTGTAATTATGCAAACACTGCAGCAGCTCAGGGAATGTGTGGATGACAACATGTTTTGGTCATGATGGTGAAAATGTAACGGTATACTAGTAGCTGTTCGAGATTAGTTTGAGTTATATTTGTTAAAGATAATTAGCGATACAATGGACTCTAGCCTAGAACCCAAATATTTAATTATACCCAAAATGCGTAAGGCACAACTGTAAATTCTAACAGACCCGTAGCGAAAGATACTCAAAACAACGAGAATAAAACTTAAACCTCAACTATAATTTTATCATATATATTTTTGCTGGTAATTGCCTTGGGACGATTCCTGATTAAAGACGTTCACTAGGGTATTATACCGGTTGACGAGGTTTTGACCTTACCCTTGTTCTACAGCTTAACATCAATAGTAAAGTTATACCTAATGCGAGAAATCATCGACTTGCAAACAATGCAATGATTAGACAAAACATATTTCCGTCATATTTATATACTAAACCTGATAAATGCGTCACTTGCAAAGGTTTTAATCCTGCATAATGAATGGGTGGGAATGATAGAATACATGCGTTAATTATTAACTTAAAGCGATGAAAGTGCCTTACTATGATTTTACAAGGGCGTCCATTATATGTCAACAAATTTCCCAAAAGGTATAATTTTAATTTTGCCGACGATACAAGCAGGCATTATTACAAAACGATTACAAAAGTACTTTCAGTTACAAGGAACTCTACAACGATGTCTTTCAACCACTTGATTGAAATAACTATTGGGACATTAATGCTATTTTGCCGCGATAGAAAATTTTGCAAACTTTAGAACGCAATTCAAGTACTCAACGACCAGATAGAGTATCTTATTAAAAGTGAAATGCGTCTAAGAAACAGTGTTAGGTTATTGCAGGCATTCGTAAACAAACTATTGACTGTGGTTTGTAGTCACAAATCAAAACAATTAAAGTTCCTGTATCCACCACAACGCAAAACCAAACTTAACATCGCGTTTATCGTACCAACGAGTATGATTTAAAATATGTGGTAACAAGATGTTTTTTATTCGTTGTAATTAGTTTCTACTAATTAGGAGATACTAACTCATAATTATGACTTACTAAGTGCTAATTATGAGATACTATCTCCTAATTATGACTTACTATCTCCTAATTATGAGATACTAACTCATAAGTATGACTTACTAAGTGCTAATTACGAGATACTAACTCGCGATTATTACATCGGTTACATCCCTTTGTGTTACAATGCCAAAATGGCGGAGCAGTTAGACCCAGACGATTCATCATTCACTAATTTTCTAAAGAGTAGGTGCATACCGGAAAGGGACATCAATCGATTGATCGAGGAAAAGGTGAGCCTTTTAGAGTTTAAATCATAATAACTCGTATGGAAACGTTACATTTTCACGTTAAGCTTTCACAACAGAGCTTTAAAAACAGTACAAATTACAATCATTTGCAATAGGATATTGTACAGGATAATTTGGGTATGGTTCCTGAAAAAAGTGATGTGAGCTACACCTGTCTAGCTCATCAAGACGAATATATGACTGTGATCAGAACATGTAAATTATTGGGACTAGCTTCATGGGATTACTTCCCCTTAGTGAAATGTATTACTTTCTCTACGTATTACTTCCGAGGTATATTTTCACAGAAATAGCCGAGCATGGTCCAATTTACTGTCAGGCTTATACAATTTTTAAGCCTGTTTCTAATGATTAGCCAAGAATATAAGAATACTGGGCACTATGCACACACGCAGGGGCAATAAATATGTCTCCCCCATTAATTAATCAGAAGGTCAAAGGTCAAGGTCGCAGTATATATTTACTATTTAATACTGGTGAATAAACCAAACTTCACTCTTTTTTGTCCGTCTCCAGTCCAAAATTACAAATTTCATGTCCATCATTTATTTTTTTCTCAGATACGACCACACCATAGGGGAGACAAGCGCTTCTTCAAAAAAGCAATCTCAAGTTTAAGTCCTGCTTTGGGCCTATACTTGATTATCAAAATTAAAACATCATTTATATAAATCTTTAATATAAGTTAGAGATTCAATATAATAAGTCAGATAATAAAATCCTGATGAAAAGATAATCATTTCAATACCTTATATTTATTTATATACTATTAAAAATATCATTTATATACATCTTTTATATATTAAGTTAGATATCCAATATAATAATGCACATACATAAAAGCATGATGAAAAGATACTCATTTCAATAATAAATATTTTTTTATATATTAATTCATAAAATGCAAGAGTTCTTAAAATTTATGAATAATATCATAAATCATAAAAAATATTCAATATTAAACAATATTTCATATTGCAAAATAAATCACAAATATATTTACATTGTTCCTCTATTACTGGCATCTGATCAATTTTTAACAGATAACATTTTTTTTATATCAGATAAGACTGTTCCTGCATCAATGGGAGAATTACTAGTATTCATGTCCGGGGCGGGCACCATTCCCCCCCCCCCCTTCGGCTTTCACAAGCCTATTGATATCCATTTCTACACACAAGAAGATGGAATGACCCGTCTTCCATCTGTATCGACATGTTCTTTGGAGATGTGGCTGCCGAGGGGACAAGGGCCAGAAACATTATCTGCCCTTCTCATCTGATGTTTGCAGGAGTCACAGGTTTTTTTTAAAGATATGAGTAATTAACTGACAAGCTGCAGAAGCTATCACCTTATGAAAGGGCAAACACTATGCTAATTTAGTGTTTCTTGAGTAAATAAAAAAGTGTGTGTTTAATTTATACTCGTTTGTTGGTGTTCTTTTAAAGATGTGCTTATGTCTTAGCAAGATCGACGTCGGCACAATCTTAACGATTAAGTTTTATGGAAATGAAGCCAACGTCAGAAGATTACCATTTGTTTCTACCTGCTCCATGACATTGAGCCTTCCTAGAGGAAAGCAGCCAGAGGAACTGATGAGTTGATGATGAGTCTGAAAGACTCCTGTGGTTTTGATAAGGTTTAACTGTAATTTGGAAGGAAAGGTGCATGGGCATGCAACAAAACAAGTAAATTACAAACATGATATGGAAGTTCATGTATTAAAATCAAGCAACCAATCTTTTCATAATGTGATGTTTTCTTAAGTTTAAACTGATTCAATATGGAACTTGTCTGCCATATAATAACATTAAAAAATGTCATTTAATCCAATAACATGTATGTATTTCACACATGTTGTTTAGAAATATTTTGTATCATTATAATTCACTGTATTATCACAGTATTAGAGTGGTATTCTGGTGGTAAATTTTGGTGGTATTATTTCATTGGAATACCGGCGGTAAATTTCACTGGATTACCATGTTATCTTACCGCCGGAATCCTAGTGGTATTTCATTGCTTTTTTACTGTGCAAGTAAGTTGAAAGAAAGATGGTGTATTGGTTTGAGGCTGCCCGAGAGAAAGAGTGTAAATAGTTTTTATTTACAAGAAGCATTATTTTTCTGTGAGTCATTTATGACCTCGTCACCCACATTCTTCTTCTACACGCATTAGAAAGGAATCAAAGTGTTGTTTACCTTTGGAATGGACATAGAAAAGAGATGTAGGGGAGACATATGTTTTCTTTTTAATAAAATCTCATTTAAAATATTAACAGTGCTAGATCAGTTGTTAAACTATTTTGTAAGTGTACTTTATAATTGTCTCACTTTGGAAGAAATTTCTTAGGTATTTGTGGATGTTTAATTTGAAGATTTCTAGTACACTGTTGATGGTAGTATTCATATATAATTATTATTGATTTCAAATAAAATAAAAAAAAACAATATTTATTGCAAAGAAAAATAACATTTTGTTTTATTTGATATGATCATTTTCCCATTGGCATTCTGTACATGCATATTTTAGGATGTAAGACTTTTGATAGTCTGATTAGCACGAACTAATTAGCTCCTTGAAAAATTAGAAAAAAATATATATGAATTTATTAAGTAAGTGTATTTTTAAAAGGTATTTATACATTTTGTTAGACAATCCTTTTCTGAGTTACAGTTAAAATTAATGTAATTTAAATAATTGTCTAAATCTTTATTTCGTTCAATTAATTTATAGAGTCAGTATAAGGTGAACATGGCACAATACATTCTGCATAAAGCAATGCTTCACAATGACTTTGTTGTATACCATAGTAATGTATGTTTATGCTTTTCTATGTAAGCAATGGCTGTAGTGCTTGTAAAGTTTCTTCAAACTTATTATGTTAAAGACACACCCTTTTTCTTGAATATAAATGATCTTTATAACTTTAAAAGAATGGTTTGCAACAAAAAAGTTAAGTTTCAAAAGTATTCCATTTTGATTTTTTTCGATATGGTGAACTTTACTAAATTTCAAACACATTTCACCATGCCTTGATGTTCAAACAATGTTTCCAGGTTAATTCCATGTCATGTGTTTTTTTAATACTGTCATGCATCAGATACACAAAATAGAAAGTCTTTTAAATTTATGTAATACTATGCAGAATGAAAACTGTTTTCTTTTAAAATTCTCTAGTGCCCACTTTGATCAGAAATTGTTTTGCATCATGTAGTATGGTTCTAAAATGGTAAATATAAATCAATTATGTGGTCCTTAGATATTTTGTCTCCATATTCTGCATGTAGTGCAGGATTTACACCTTCGAAAATTATTTAGTGACTTCTGTCAAAGGATAAGTAAACATGAACAAAATTTCACAAATCAATTTCAAGTCTTAAGTAAAGCAAACTTGAAGGATTTCATTCAATGGATTGGTCACAAATGTTTACTGTCCAATTTGTTAGATTTTCATGATTAAGTCAATAAATGAGCCATGATGTGTACACCCTTATACTCAACGTTATTTTACCAACTGCAAGTATATATACGATAGTAATGTAGAAAATATATATATCCTGCTTAAAACTTGTTTGAAATGCCTAAAACATTTTGAGGGCTATTTGTTAGTTATATGTGGTTGAGATGTTTACCTATTGTAAGCATGATTGGTTTGAAGCGTTGTGTGTAGAATGTTATGAAAAGAAGCATGTTCTATTGCAAGTTTTCTTTTTATCTTTCATACTGTCATAGGCATATTTCATCGTATTGTATTTTACTTGTGTTTTGTTCAGTATGTTTTTCAATTTTGTGGGAGGCATAAAGATTTTGTTTGTCCCTTCATACTGTTTGTCTGTCCATCGCTATGCATATTATAATGAGATGGTGTGTTGTGCTCATGACCAAGGTCTGTTCTTTAAAGGTCCATCTCTCAAGATAATTGATTGAACTCACCCCATGGCATAACTTCATCATTTGTTGGATTTAAAAAAAAATGGTTAAAATAAAGTTGATACAATGTGTTGCACTCACGATAATTTTGTCTTATTTTTGTTTATCAACCATTGCAAAGATATATAGTTAATAGACACAGTCCTTTATCTGAGTTACAATTGATTTAGCTGTATTTTGTATATGAATATTTAAACTATGATGTGTTCAGTTACATTAGCCAGCGTGCATGCCAAAAAACATACTGTTACAGTATTCATCTGTATTACTCACTAACATGGTTGATTTTCTTTGTATCTTGTGCTTGGGTTTATTTACTATCAGTTTTGATTATATTGCCTTTTATTGTTATACTGTATTGCTCACCTGTTTTAGATCACATGCATACCAAGTGCTGAAGATGAGTTACATGTATTGTTATCGCCCAGTCTTTAAGATATATAGTTGAAAGGTTCATCTAAATAAGGCGAGACTCTTAACTTGGTTTTGTTGATTCTAGAACTACAGCAATGGGTCCAATCATCAGTAACAATCATTGTTTATGCATTAGCGGCCACATTTTTTTAGTTTGGGTTTGTAACCGCATACTCAAGTGAGGGACTATGAGCAATTATAACACATGTTTGCTTATTAATTGTTATTTTTAAATTTTGTGATAATTGTTCTGCAAATTCCAGAATATTGTTACCTAATACGCGGCATTGTTTATTGATTCTGTATAAATCATGATCATACAAATCATATTAAAAACATAGACATTGTCATATACAACAATTCATTAAATGTGACATTTCTTTGACAGGAAATCTCCGACAATTCATTAATGTTTATTTTGTAAACTACGACAATTTGTAGCAAATGTAAAATGTGGCCAAGTGAACAACTTACGGGTAATCATGTTTTCTTGCTGGTAAGGAAAGCACGCTGTTTGTATACCTAAATTAAATTATTAATCAGTCCTAATGTTTTGGAACCTATTGGAAGACTGTAAGGAAGACAAAGCAATGCTTAAATTTTATCATTGATGCCACCATAACACTGACGATTACTAGTATACAATGTTACGATGTTAAAGGCAATCACAATTGATGAGTTATATTTATAAGTATTTCTTAGATAATTTGATGAATTGTTGTACATGGCAAAATGGTCATGTTGACCAATTGTCCTATTTGATCGTAGACCCATCAGCAACATTTAGCAACATTGATAACTGACCTGACTTTGTCAGGGGTTACTGCACTGTTTTCTTTTGGGGGGCAAATAGCCATTTTCAAATGTACAGTTTTTTGTTTAAAACTTGACATCAATGTAAGGGTAACTTTCTAAATTAAAATATGTTACAAAAAGCACTGTTTAGTTTGTTATAATTACACCCAATTAAAGCCGGCCAGATATTATTTGGGCATTGTCTATCCGTCAGACATGCATTTCTTTCCGGAGCTATGTGTTTGCATTGCTCTTAAAGATTTCTTTAATACTTCATCATCATTCATGCAAAGTTTTGTTCTGGCACTCTTGTTCAAGGCAGAGTTAAGGCTGATGGTGCAGCGAAAACTTTAGGTTGCAGTTCTTTGAAGTATATCACGCTTGCTCTGTAATGGCCATAGCTGCTAGTTTACCGGTCTTTGCAAATCCAGTATTAGCTCAGCTATTTGAAGAATAAGGAGGGGTATACTACTCGCCCCGGCGTCGGCGTCTGGTTAAAGTTATAGGGCAAGTTGGGATTTTCAATCATAAGTCCAATACCCTTCATTTAATTGACTTAATACTTCACACAGTTGTTCAGAGCTATCACATAATGAGGTTAGATAACTCCATATTATCTTTTATACAAATTATGGCTCCTGATTGACTCTGGATCTTAGGTTAAAGTTTAAGGGCAGGTTGGGATATTTATTGATAACTTATACCCTTCATTCAATTGACTTCGCACAATTGTTCAGGACCATCACACAATGAGGTAATATAACTCCATATAATCCTTTTACAAGTTATAGCCCTTGATTGACTTAGGTTAGGGCAAGTTGGAGTTTAATAAAAAAAATCTATTTTCATCATTCAATGCGCTTAATATTTCGCACAATTGATGATAACTAATGTACAATAAGGTCGCATAACTCTAGTTCACCCAAAATACAAATTATGTTAAAAAAAACCCAAATTTTCATAAAGGGAAAACAAGTTATTTGAATGACTCGCATCATTTTTCGGGCGGGCTGCTGAGAGGGCAGCATCAAAGTCACCTTATATATAGTATAACTTTAGCTAGGTTTGACATAAAGAGACCAAACCTGGTAGTTACTTGAGAGTTAATAAATTACTTTTATAGGAATGCATTTGAGACCCCTTGTATCAAGGTCAAGGTTACTTTTAATAGAAAAAGGGTTGGTATTGAATAACTTAAGTAAGGGTCTACATATTGTGACCAAATTTGGTATGTAGGAAGAGTTAATACAGACCTTTTCTGAGAATGTGTTTTGGTCCCCGAGAGTTGTTACTTGATATAAAGGAAGAGTTTATGGAGGAGTTTTATGTGATTGTGTTTGAGGCCCTTAGGATCAAGGTCACTGTTACAAAAAATAGAAGAAAGCAGTTGAAACTGAATCTCTTCTGCCAATCATTAAAAATCCGATTGTTGTTCACTTTTTAATTTGATTGTTTTATTGCTTTTGACAGGCACATGTCACATCATTATTGTATACACTTCTAAGTCAAAGCGGCGTAGTCGAGCGCGCTGTCTTACGAAAGCTCTTGTGACAGTTTTGGTCTTTCTGTAGGGTCTTCCTATTCTTTCACATCTATTCTGTATTGATACAAGTGTTATAAATAATTGGGTGTAAATAGTTGAACTTACACATAGATCGGTCCCAGCGGTTGTTTGATGCATAATTATGATAAAATCCTGTTTACACATACTTCTGATTAAGTTTTACAGGAGTTTGAATGGGCTGATAAACAGTTTTTAAAAAAAAATTATTAGACCAAACTAAAAATACAAGCATCATGATTACGTTAAATGTTAATTATGAGAACAGTTTCCCTTGTAATAAGTTATAAACAGGCTAGAACACAGAATTTTTCTGCTTAATGTTTACCTACTTGTCGTCAAGCTTGCTTTGTATGAATATTTGATAACATAACTAAACAGTTTTCAATATGTGAAACAGTGAATTGATTTTTTTTCATCGATTTTGAATAATTAGATTATAATTCTTTTATTGTCAATTTACAGTTTAATCTGAAACCATAAGAGGTGTAATATATTTAAAGCAAGAGTAATTGTTTCATCAGTGGATTTTCAAGTTAAGAATAGAATGGGTACTGCTCATGGAGATAATTTCTATAATACTTCTAAAATACAATAAAAAAGACCTTGGTTATAGTATTTCTCAGAAATGCTATCAATAAACGCCGAAATTTCCCTTGTAATTAAATTAAGTGTCATTTTGTAGAGAAAGTGAATTTAACATTTTTTTCCAGTAATGGACAGATGAAATCAAGCTCTTGTTTATTTTCAGAAGAAAACTCAGATAGGAGTAGAGAGCCCTATGGTGACAGAAAGTTGTAATTCATTTTCCCTGGGAAATGCCCTCAATGCAATGACGATGAACCAGGCGATGAGAATCACTTTCAAGAAGGATTTCATTATAGATATCAGCTTTGGCAAGGATGGTGACAATATCTGGTGGGATACATTGAGTGTACAGGGAAAATACACACCAGAACTTTTCCCTATTGCAAAAAATGATATGTCTTTGTCAGTCTACATGACTTTTACCAATACTGCATTTTTGAAACTAATTTATTATTTTTAACTTAATTATTCCTATAAACTTTGTAAAATATACTGTCTCTTTACATTTTGATTTTTAGTTTTGTTGGACATTTCAGAATAGATAGCTTTATATAATATAAAGCATACATGTACCTTATTTCTCTTTATTGGCCTTGGAAAAACGCTATATGGTAAAGAAACATTTTGATCGTTTGCTACAGGTTCTAATATTTAAAGTATACGTCTGATATACATTCTAAGAACTTGTTGTATTAAGCCTCTTTGAACCTATTTTTCTTTTTTTAGCTAGGCAATCATTCAGTTCGCCAAACAACAACCTAATGCAGGCATTTGAGACACAGAAAGATGGCTCCTATCTGTGCAATGCTGATACGAAGACCGACTTGAAAGGGGGAATAACCCTTGAGACGTGGAATCTGCAGTATACAGCGTACCAGACAGATATCACCAGGTTCAGTGAAGATGGTAATGGGACATTAACAGTTATTATTAGATTTCAGTTGTTTGGTTTTGGTATTCGATATGCAACAGAATATATTTTTGTTCGGAATTGAAAAGTATGTGTCCTCATTGTGTAAACATTTGATCGATTGTTAGATTTAAGAACGTTGTTAACTGGCTCGTTGTAAACTTTTAAATATTTAATACTCTGAAAGTTTAACACACATGTGATCTGTGGTACTTAACACGAATATCTAGCAAACTGATTCAGCAAAGATTGTTTTACCTTACCCTCAATGATATATTTCACCTTTGAAAGTTAACAAAGATGCCGTTAACAACGTTACTTATTCTAACAAAGTTCTGAACAATCGGCACATTGTCAATCAAACTCTGTTGCGATGTACGTTTTTCTCTTATCATATAAAGACTCAAACCATTTTCGTAAGCAAACATAGAATAACTACAAGGCGTGTGTTAATCCAAGGAAACAATCATACTATTTTTTCAGATGTTACAGAATGTAACGCCGATGCGTTTAAAGGTTTTACCGCTGAAATGATAGTTGAAACTATCTTGGCTGCTACTGTGGATTCTGCTTTTCTTGTTTACATGTTAAGTCGTGGAAGACATTCGGAACTCCTCGGCCATTTTTTTCAAAAACAACCTCGGATGTATATGGACGGTTTACATACTTAAAAAGTGGTACGTTTAAGTCCGCTGCAAATAGATCGCGTAGTAATCTTATTTAGTAGTTAAAATTTATGACTTAACTCTTGGGAATCGTAATTATGTTTGCAATAATAGACTTCACTGGCAATCAATTTAAACTGAGAGCAATGAATACAACTCTTAAACACTACATTTAATTAATGCTTTTATTCAAAAGAATACGGACTACTTCAACAGATGTACCGGCATACATCCGAGGTTGTTTTTGAAAAAAATGGCCGAGGAGTTCCGAATGCGTGGAAGATCAAGAATAGGTTACATTCAACTATGAAAACAATTGATTGCCTTTGTTAAAAGTGTTTACCGCTGAAATGATCGTTGGGACTATCTTGGCTTCTATTGTGGATATTGATTTCCTTGTATACATGTTAAGTCGTCGATGATCAAGAATAGGTTACATTCAACTATGAAAATAATCGCAACCCTTTTTCAATATATGATATCTACAATTTATTAATACAAAAATGTCCAATAAAATAAGATTAATGAAACACTGTTGACGTATTAAATGCCGCTGGTTAAGTTTCCGTCAGTTCGATGCTGATGTTTTTGTTGGAGTAACCTATTCAACTTATAACGAGTGTACTAGTGTTACTAAACATACCTAATACTATCCCCGCCAATCGAAAGTCAGATCAATTATTCTTTTATCGCTTATATTATTTTTAGAGCACCGGCATTCAATCTTAACCTCATTTCACAGTTTCTAATACACTTGCTCAATACACTTAATAACCTTTATTTTAGTCTTAAAAACGTAAATAAAGTCAAGGGTCTTAGAGATCACCTTTGGGGCCATTTCGCTCGAGCAGACCCACTTAACTTCAACAAATGCATATTTCAAGGGTAAATGAGTATGCTTCTGAACCCAATACAAAATGTTCTTATTTTTATTCCTTGTTAGTTATTTTCTCATTACAATTGACGAAACCGACTGGGCATTTCAGTTATTGATGTCGATACATTTGCAACTTCCCTCTACACAGTGTGGGGCCTTGTCTTGGTCGTGACACCGGATGGCGCTGCAGTCGCCAGATGGGCCACAAGCTGAAATGTGGAAATGATTTCCCTAAAACGCTCGCAGATTACATATATTGGACCTCTGATTTTATCGCTGCCTTTTTAAACTGAGGACACAGACTTTTTTTTATATGCATACCTATTTACCTATAACGCACACAAGAAAGCAATGGCTTGTCAGATAGATCTTATTAATATCAATATATACGAAATAACGAAAAATATGACCCCCATAAAATCAGTACCCAGAGATCATTTTTTGTCAGAAAAAATACCCTTTACACATGGATTAGAGACCCCCTCGTCCAAATTAAGATAATGACCTCTATAGGTTTTTGACCCTGCGTTCAAACTTCCATATTAAGAAGTAAACCCCAGAGAAATATATAGCATGATGATTATCATTATTATGATGATGATCATTCTGCTGCTACAGCAACTAGTGTTTCTGCTGTTTCTGCTGCTACTGCTGCTGCTGCTGCTGGATCTGATGATGATGATGCTGTATCAATTATTCAACATAGGTGATCAGGGGGTCAATTTAAGATATAGACAAATCATCCCCAGGTCATTGATGTAGATGTTTTTTATTCATCATCATAACTATATGACATTGTCATTTTTATGTTTCACCGGCTAATTCAAACATTATTAAGCAGCAAAAAGTGACAAAACCTATTTCATACAAACCTACACAAATATCACAGATTCGTGTTTTTACTATTATGTAATAGTGTGTGCTTGTTCGAGTATAAATGGCAAGATAAATATATAGAAACAAATAATATGTGTTCATTTTAGAAGAACATTTTGAAGATTTACCTGTGAGTGCGCCGCAGGTGCAATAGCCATGGCAGTTGCCGTTATCACAATCCCCCCTCGGCCATTCGCAGGTGATGTGACTGTCAAGGTGGGTGCAGGCCGTCTCTGCACAGTCAGCTAGCGTCTGGCATGGTTCGCCAACACTGATGGCTGTAAAATTAATAGTGGACAATTGTGACGGATTGAATTATGGTACCATTGACAATATTTGTCTATACGGACACATGCTGTCCCAGTATGGTCGGCTATCATCTGGCACGTGGGCGTTTGTTAGGGATTGAATAACGTAAGCATTGAAATTGGTTCTTAACATGGATGTGAACCGTTTTGGCAGTCAGCTTTCGTAAGGGTTCGCTATCATGGCTGTGAAATACGGATGTTTCCGAGGGGTTTGCATTTTAGAAACATATCAATGCTACGACGATACCAATTGGGCGCCCCTCACGCAAAGTTTTGATAGCTGATAACGTAGCTGTCATTTCTATTTCCGGCTCGAGGTGAAATACTTCTCAAAGATTTATTTGGTAAGTTTAATTTCTCGTGGTTAAGTGCAAACATTTTATGAAAATCCCTCGTTGAATGTTTCTTGATGCATCTATGGCCCAAATAATGAATAAATGCACGAAAGTATTTCCAAATTGTTAAGGGCATGAATGCATGACCGAAGTAACACTGGTCGCCATTTACTGAATAAAACTTGGAATGGAAAGGTTGAATATGATAGCAAAACAAACGTGAATTAACATTCGATTTAAAACAGTTTTTAAAGAGATAGTGGTGCATATTAAATCAATCACCAATCACTGTCAGAGACCAGTCAGATTCGCCTTAAGACAGGTAGTGTTCCAGAAATAAGTTAAGACATTTTAGGCGTGTTGAAAAACAAAAATATTCGTTAATTATTGTGTGAATTGTCCGGAATGTTCGAAATCCAAATTCATACTCTTAAAAAACATATTAGATAGATGACATAACATCGAATTTAAGTTCGAGCTGTTTTCGTATGTAATTTGTTTTGTACGAAAGCAAATGCTCAAACAGTCAGCTTCAAGTTAAATAAAACGGTTGAAAAATAGTATTACCATTTCTCCAATAAACATTATGTTTGGTTTATTACAACAAATATCTTTATCTAAACATATTCAAACTTTTTTTTTATTAGGTTTGGTTCAAAAGTGATGAGTTTAGTTTTGATCAATGGGAAGTAACTACACTTGATTTTAAAAAAGTAGTTATTAAAGTTGATAGTACATGGTATTTATTTTTTCAAAGTCACTCACGGACAAAAGATTTCGAACTTTATATTTAAAATGTTATAAAACAAGTTTTTTGACTCTACTAGCTGGAAATATTGTTTGTTTATGATGGTTTTGCAAGGAGCAAAAACACCTTAATAAGATATGACGACATCAGCGAAAATGGGTCCGTTGGAGAAAAACGTGCATGCCCCATACAAAGACACACTTTACTACTGTTACATATATTCGTAAAGATTCTTAAATTTGATTTTTTTCTTCAAATTTTACCCGTTGTTTTGAGATCCTATCTCCCGGTTAAAACTTATTTTATTTCATATCTCAATATGTCTCATTTTCGCAGACGTCTTCACATAATAATACTTTCAACATACCGATTAATCCACAGAAAACAAGTGCGACAATACAGGTTCTCATGTTGGTCGGTCTAGATATCTCAGACGTATGCCTTAAAGGTTTAAATCTTGTACAATTTATAGCTGAACTGAACTAGATCGGTTTTATGTAATCCTCAACACGGGAGTAGCTTACATGTCACGATTTAAGCAAAAATAGGCTTTGCAGAGATAAGCAACTCTGCAGTGTTCTACATTACAGTTTAATTAGTAATGTATAGTCTGCAATGGCACAAGTGAAGAAATTAAAATTCGTCCATAGGAAAATAATTTATCTCTTTAATTGTGAGTGTTCTACATTGCAAATCTACATGTACTACAGAGTCCCCATGCTATCAGTGAAGAAATAAAGTAACACTCTTATTCAAAATTAATACATACACATGTACAGCATACATCAATTTTGACTGATAAAGCTTTACTTCTTACTGAATAATACACTTATGGAAAATATTAATTATTGATAACACGATTGTAACCGCGTATTTGATAGCAGAAAGCGCAAAATCAGACAACGTAAACTTCTTAAAGGCACCGGGATATACATAAAGGACGATTTAACACGCTTTAATCAAACTGTATATGACTCTGTTTGACTCAAATCTCCGGACATTGTGAAAGATGTCTGGATTCGATCCGGCAAGATGATGCCTAACTTTTTATTGAACAGTATAGAATGGATTTATAGTGTATGGTGTAAATTAAACTGTTGAATGTAAACTATATGACCTGCAAATCAGGTTTGCATGAGTGAACACATTTGGTTTTTACTAGTCAAGAAACATCAATTGATAAAAGCTTAACAAAACACAATGCATGTTTAGTGAAAGCACTACTGAATTATATCGGTCATCAATGACACTAAGTCTTATATAATGCTTAATTTATGTAGTATTAATTATTATGATTGTCCGTATTTTATTGTTTTTAAACAAGCTGCTGTTACTTAATAGCCATAAAGTCATTTTATATAGCAAGCTTATTAATAAAGCATTTATCAAACGGTTATTCTTTTAAGGAGCAGGTTCAAATCTTCTGTAGTGCTATCAAATGTAGTATTTTCTCTCTTTTTGTTTCGTTTTTCGTAAAAAGAGTTTTGAAAATACCGAACATAGTGTAATAGTTGTCATAGAGCAGGTTTTAAATCCTTCTTATATATATATATATATATAAAGGAATACTAAAACCTGGTTTATAAACTTTAAAAGTGTTCATTTGCATAAGTGAGCTTTTTTATCTTTACAAGTTAAAGCAATAATATTAATGATTATATTAACAGTTAATACAATTAATTTTTCATTAGCTTCATTATGAAATGATATCGGATCAATTATTGTTGAATGTTAATTTACTTTTTGTTGATGCCAAGCATAAATGCAAGCTGTTGTTTTTCTGCTCTCCAAAATATTTTTTTCCTACTACAACACTATATGATATAGACAGATTATGTGAAAATGCTTCATTTTTCGATAAACATTAATGATGGCTGATTTTAATGAAAACTAAACATATGTTCGTTAGAAATTGTTAAAAATCATCATTGATAGACTTGTCAAAAATAAACAAGAGTGTTGACTATCAGGTTAAACTGTTTGACTCCATCATTGTTTCTGTTTGCTGATTTTTTGTTGCTTTTTTGTTATTTTTTACTATTAGAAAAACTGTTTTTGAAAATTTAGTTTTGCATATGATAAGGTTTTTCAACGCCTGTTGTTTTCTCTCTCTTGTAAACTTTGCATATATATTGCCTTTTCAACTGCCTTTATTTTTCTACATGTTAAGTTGTACTTTACATTATGGCCATGTATTTCTTACACTGGATAACTATATTTTTTCTGGCAAAACTCCAACTTATTTTTTTATGATAATATGCAAGATATTTGGGCTGGTGATGAAACTCATTTTAGTACTAGTTTTTGACTATGGATATAACAATATGCACCTTAAATGTTAGAGATCTAGGCAACAAATTAAAACGACTAGAGATTTTACATTGGCTTAAAATGAAAACGTTTGATATATGCTTTTTACAAGAAACCCATCTACAGACAAAAGAATACAAGAAGTGGGAAATAGAATGGGGTGGTAAATGCTTTTTAATGGAAAATCAACAAATTCAAAGGGAGTAGCAATATTATTTAATCCAGAGGTCAATGCGTCCATTTCCTCTCAGATAGAAATAGTAGAGGGGTCTCTCATTGGTATAGAAATAGTTATTGATGACACAGAGTTATTTTTACTCAATATTTATGGACCTAATGACGATAAAATTTCAGTCTTTGAAAAGTTAGAAACAATTCATTTAAAAAATAATGATAAAATACTATCATAGGAGGAGATTTCAATACTATTGTTAATCCAAAGCTAGACAAGGTTAATGGCGAAGTTAATTCACATAATAACATAAGAAACAAAATAATTAGTATGCTTGAAACCTGCAACATCCACGATATTTGGCGACAACTTAATTCAACAAACAAACAGTTCACATGGTATTAAAATACTAAACCCAAAATTTGTAGCAGGCTTGACTATTTTTTGATTTCAGAAAGTATTGTTAATAGTGTAAGTAAATGTACAATTACCTCTGGTTTTAGAACCTACCATTCAGCAGTTGTGATGTACGGAAATTTTAACAAACAACAAAAGGGACCTGGCTATTTCAAATTCAACAATAAGCTTTTAATAGAAGAAAATTATGTTGATCTTATAAAGTCCACAATTCAATTTACTCGTGTGGAAAATACTAATTGCAACCCTAACACATTTTGGGAAGTTTTAAAAGGTAACCTACGAAATTCAACAATAAAATATGCGACGAAAAGAAAGAAAAATATGAATATGGAAGAAAGCATGCTAAATGAAAATATAGAAAAACTTCAAAATCAGCTTTCAAACGATAATGACGAGCAAATAATAAGAGAATTACACGAAATGAAAGAAAAACTTGAATCTATCACATGTGAAAAAGTTAACGGAATTATATTGAGATCAAAAGCATTGCATGTCGATCAAAACGAAAAAATACAAAATATTTCTCGAACTTTCTGAATGTGAGCAAGCTTTAAATGAAATGAAAAATCAAAAAAGCCCTGGTTCGGATGGCTTTACGGTAGAATTTTACAAGCATTTTTGGCAAGATCTGGAAGAACACTATCTAAAAAGTATTAATTTTTCTTTTGAAACAGGAAACCTTACAACTCTTCAAAAACAATGAATAATTTCATTGATACCAAAACAAGGTAAAGATATAGAAATTCTATCGAACTGGAGACCTGTAAGTTTATTAAACGTTGATTACAAAATAGCCACAAAGGCAATTGCAAACAGACTTAAAAAAGTTCTCCCAAACATAATACCAAATACTCAATCCGATTTTTTAAAAAACAGATATATTGGTGAAAATATCAGACTTATCCATGAGGTCATAAATTTCTTGAACTTAAAAAAAACCCTGGCTTGTTATTTTTTGCCGATTTCGACAAGGCGTTTGATAGTATTAATCATGAGTTCATGGTACACTGTTTAAAACACTTGAATTTGGGTCCACCTGTTATAAAATGGGTTACAACTTTTTATTTTGGTGTAACAAGCTTGATACTAAACAACGGTTACCTATCACCACCTGTTATTATTAAACGAGGTATAAGACAGGGCTGTCCTTTGTCGTCGTATCTCTTCATAATATGCATACAATTATTAGCAATCTATATTGATTACAATCCAGACATCAAGGGACTAACAATCAACGGCAAAGAGATAAAGCAGACACTATTTGCTGATGACGCAACATACATACAGAATGGGTCAAAGGAACCATTTACATATTTAGTCAATTCTCTAATACGTCTTTCAGAAATATCAGGTCTAAATCTTAATATTGCTAAATCCATTGTTCTAAGAGTTGGCAGTCTAAAAAGCACAACTTTGACATACTGCGATGAACTTCGTTTCCAATGGACATCTGCAAATGCAAAAACTTTAGGAACAGTATTCTCTAACTACAACACAGATATGTTTAACCTCCATTTCCTACCAAAGTTACAATCATTTAAAAACTGTCTAAAGCAATGGGAACATAGAAAACTAACACTCCTAGGAAATGTGACTGTAATAAAAACATTTGCACTACCAAAACTGATTATGCCTTTATCTGTTCTGCCAAATCCACCAAATGAAATATTACAAGAAATTAAAAGGAAATATTTAATTTTATATGGGATAAAAAACCAGACAAAATCAAAAGAGATACATTAATTCAACCTATAATAAAAGGCGGTATAAAAATTCCAAACATAGAGAGTTTGTCCTACTCACTTAAAGCTTGCTGGATAAGGCGTTATATTGACGAATCAAACACAAGTCTTTGGAAAGAATTCTATAGAAAAAGGTTAGAAAAAATGGAGGGAGTTTAATTTTTAAATGCAACTTGGACAACACTTTAATAAAAAGAATTTCAAAAAATAACACTTTTTTATTCCATATATTAAATGCATGGAAACAAATTACAAAAACTGATCAGGAATCTATAGAACGAAATGTCATAATCTGGAATAACGAGTCCATTAAACTTAATAATGAAAGCCTATTTTATGAAGCTTGGTATGAAAGAGGGATTGAATTTATATGGCAACTATTTGATTTTCGGTCAAAAACATGGTATGATTTTGAAACATTTCAATCAATATATCAAGTAAATCAACACGACTATCTAAATTTTTTGTCCCTAATACATAACATTCCAAATGAAATGAAGATATACTTATCTACAGACAATTATCAAATCCCTACCAATGACTCAACATCAATATTGTACAAATTAAAGTGTTGTAAAATACCTAATAAGTTTCTATATGCAAAACTATCCCATCAACAGAAGTGGGTACAAAAACTAGGTTTAAATGAAAAAAACAGATAAAGAGTGGGAAAATATAAATATGAACACGTACAGATGTTCCAATGACACAAACATAAGAAGTTTTCAATATAAGTATTTACACAGAATCGTTCCTTGTAATGAATTCCTTTATAAATGCAAAATAAATTAAACAAGTGTGTGTGACTTTTGTCAATCCAATATTGAAACACTGGAACATCTTTTCTGGGAGTGCCCGAAAATACAACCGCTATGGAGTAGACTAAACCAATTCTTAAAAGATAATCATATTAATATAAATTTAACGTTAAAAAATATCAGCTTCGGAAAAGTCAGCTTTGGTTCAAAGTATAGAAAAAACAACGCCTCAATTCACTCAGTACAGGAAATACATGATAATTAGACATAATATAGAGAAAGAAATTGCCTTGATAAATGATAAAATGAAGCAACATGATATTAAATGGTTTTACATCCGTTCTAATATTAATCAGTCTTAATCATCACCTGCCCAAATCCCCCTTTTTTGTGTTCATAATTCTCTTTTCTTATATAAAAAAACAAATAATAACTTATGATAAACTATGTTTTACATATTACATATTTTTTCATATTATTTAGTTATCCAATGATTATGAAAAATTTATTGTGAAATGCTCAAATGCCCTTTTTTGATAAATGTATAGCTAATAAGTTTTCGAATATCCACCTAATCAATTATCTTTTTCTTCAAGAAATGTACATATTGATGTTCTTCTACACAACATATTACTGTAATATAAATTTGAATAAAACAAACAAAAAAACAACAACATAAAACAGACGTAGGGTCGAGCATTTTTTTCAAACTCGAGTCTCAAATTTCAGTTTCAGCTTTTTAGTTGACAATTAAGCTTTTAAGGTCAAATTTATAGGCATGCCTAAATGCAGAAGAAGTATTGAAATGATTTAGATGCACATTTTGAGATATTTAAACTTATTCTTTGCTCTATGGAGGAGTAAAAGTTCAAAGTCTCAGTCTTAAACTCAAACTTTGTTTGTGAAGACGGGTCCAGGATACAAAACATGACGGTTTAAACATCAATAGTCATTGTAGATATAAAATAGATGGCGCTGAAATCGATTCATTGAAAAAAGTAAGGCATATTTTACATTTATGCATTAATTGATCAGTGCTTATTCATTGGCTTACATTTAAAGTGAAACTCTTCTTCAAAATCAATACAAACATGTGTACAAAAAAAAAAATTCGACTGATAAACCTTAAACTACTTACTAAATAATGCATTTATGGAAAATATTAATTACTGATAACAAAATTGTAACCGTGAATTTATTAGCAGAAAGTGAAATTAAAAAATTAAATGATTGTTGAATGCATACAGATTTACTGTGGTCTTCTATAGTCTCAAAAGGTAGATATACTGTGTTTTATGCTCATTTCTTTCAAATTAAACTCGATATTCTTCGTAAGAACCATTGTTTTTGATATTTATTAATCTTTTTGGGAATATTAAAACAATATTATTGATTGATGTAAATCTTATTTGGGAATAAGAGTGCATCCTTAACCTTAAAAATACAAAGTAATCACATATGCAGTACACATGGCGCGATGTATAATGCATGTGTATTAACCGGATAGATATAGATGTACATGTTGTATATATATCAACCAGACGTGTTTTTGTAGAACAGATACTATGCATATAAATGTATGATAAATATATAAAATGTATTCCGACCAAACATTTAAATAACACATATAAAATGCTAATTTTCTGTATTTTAAATCGGTATTTGGAAAATATCCTCTTTATGTGCGACTAATTTCATTGAGAATTTCCCTTCGGAGTGGTTGGTAGAGAATAACTGCCCAATCACCACAATCCGGCCTCTGGAGGTCATGGTCTTCCATAATCATAGTGCAAATTTCAAAAACAGTTGCGTAATGTAATGTTGCTTTTAAGCACACACTCCTCCAAACATGAATCAACATTAGCTCGAGGTACTGCGCACAGGTAATCTTGAGCGCCGTATATTTCTGGACAAGTGTACATTGTAACGGGGCGACCACTTGGACTGATGTTGTTGCGAACAGGTCTTATGCGATGACAATTCCAGAGTTGACGAACTTCATCAAGTTCTTCCTGGAAATAGACAAACCGTCATGTTAAACTCACAGAATATGTGATCACAGGTTCATAATGCACGGTGTCTATTTGAACCCATTTACTGATATTAAAGGTACTGAACACCAAATGAAGAAATGTAAAAAAAAACACAAGAAAAATGAAAAATATTCCAATAATCATGCTCATCGGTATATTGTAAAGACCTAAAACTCTAATTCACCATATACTTTATTCATTTTCATACGCCAAGGTTTACTCCGTTTACCAAAGTTGTGTTTATTTATGCTCTCAATAAACGGTCTTCATCATCAATTAATGATAATGTACGCTAAAAGTTAAGTGAAACACACTAGCTCAATGGTAACCGCGTCCGTTTCTTAAGGGGGCTAACGCCCTTATGAACTCTTTTTAGGCCATTTCGGCTTCCTAGTTGCGAAAAACAGTGATTTCCATGGATCTTCTCAAGCGACCCACAGCTTCCTATTTGCATCAGAAGTAGGAGTCAAGTGACCTCAGGACATGCTTCTGATCAACACATCACAAAGTCCGTTGCCGTCAGTCTTGGCGTTCGAACCCACGACGTTCGGACTGGGAACATAGTGCGCTTACCAACTGCGCTAACCGGGCCGGCGCAAACGTGTCGGACAGCGTTTTATCTCAACGTGAAGTGTGGGTTAGATTCCTGCCGGAGACAAAACTCTTTATTTTTATAATTAAAACCTGAAACATCGTCTTATTGCCCATACGAAGGGTAAAAAAGAGGAAATAATGGGAACCTGAAATGGTCTAAAGTCGCCCAAATTTCTGTTGATATAGCTTCTAGTGCTATTGACACATTGAGAACAATTCTACTTGTACATGATCGGTCTGGATATATAAACACGAAGGTTTTAAATGCAAAACGATGTACGCAGAAATTGTATTCCCTATATATAATTCATCGATGCAAATTTAACAAATACTCATATCATATTAAGTATTATGTCTGCGTTAACATGAAACAAGACGCCTACGACAACAGCCTTCCATCGCATAGTCACTGGGTATGAATATGTATTTTAATTTAAATGAACCTAGTCCGAAATAACATTGAGACATTACCTGTATAACATCCATGAAGCAAACTGCAGCAGTGCTTTGTCTAAAAGGTCCCCCGTGTAACTTCCAGTTCTCTCTACCATCTTGAAAAAGTCCATCCAGTACTGGACATTCTGCGTTCGTAGTATTCCCCACCATCTTTCTATTCTTTGGTTCCTATTGCTAGAACCGACCAGATAGCAATTTTGTACATAATGATCTTCTGTAATACTTCTCAGATACATGTGTATGTCTCTCACATAGCAGTTTTCTGTACCAAAGTCGGCCCTTACTCTTAATTGGCAACCGTCCATCATATTTACCGTCTCTGTTTAGTATCCCGATATCAGCTTAAGATCGTTGTTGGTTTTATATGCTTCCAACCACAAAAGAAATCTCGAAACAATGGCACCATATATGCAAATACCGAATGGTTTAAGTTTATCGTACCCATCAATATGCCACAGGTAATTTGGACCTAAGTTCAAATATACTCTTCTCTGCAGACGACGTTGTTGTCGATGTTTAATGTCATTAGGATAAAAAATGCGCAAGAGTTCTCTGATTGTCTCTTTGCGTGACACAGTTACCATTTTGAATGCACATCATGTGCATCAATTTGTATTCTTGTTTCTTGCCAGAATCTTCAAGTTCATTTATTAAAAACAATGCCACATCAGTAATTTTACTGTTATTTTTTCTTGCGAAACAATCCCAAACGATTCAAAAATCGTTTTATTGTCCTGAGGCTTATATTTATCTCATGTTTCTTAGATAAACAAATAATTATAACCTAAAAAATTAAGTCTAAGTAAAATGTATTTGCGTACGGCTTCTTCCATTGTAAAAGGCGGAGTGTACAACTTTATACCAATTAGCTAAATCATCATTATGAGTGAATATCTCCTTATTAGGAGATGGTAAGTCATAATTCGGAGATAGTATCTCATAAATAGGACTTAGTAAGTCATAATTATGAGTTATTATCTCCTAATTAGTAGAAAGTAAGTCGTAATTAGGAGATAGTATCTCATAATTAGCACTTAGTAAGTCATAATTATGAGTTAGTATCTCCTAATTATGACTTAGTTAGTCGTAATTAGGAGATAGTATCTCCTAATTATGAGATAGTATCTCCTAATTAGGACTTAGTAAGTCGTAATTAGGAGAAAGTATCTCCTAATTATGAGTTAGTATTTCCTAATTAGGAGATAGTATACTGGAAAATATTTTTCACTTTGGCACCTGGACGCTTCCATAATTTCGATTAATTATTACTATTTGTCTTTTTCTGTGTATTAGGTTTAATGTCAAGGTATTTTTTATAAGTTCTGCCGTTTTAACATATGTTCTATTTCCCGATTTAGATACGTTAGGGATCGCAATCATCACTTAACTTGACTTGCCAAATATAGATAAATATTCTTTAAGTTGCGTGTTTGGTGTAAAATTACCTCCTCGCAATGATACTTCATAAATGTACGTCAACAATTTGTTGATGTACTCTCTGACAGTGACAACTTTCACTTGATTCTCCTGTCAGATCGTTACAGTTATTCAGTTTGTAGTTTATCACGTTCTAGACAGCTCAAGGCAAAAGAAAGGGAGCGTTAATCGTAGGATTATATTCACTTTTAATCGAGTGTCTTGTTTTGTGTTATGTTAATGTAATGTTTACGCCTGCGAAGTATATACGTTATTAATGAGACACAAGGATCTGGTCAGATCCTACCCCGTAATCGTAAAATAGATAGATTGAGCGGTTTATCATGTATGATATTTATATTAATATATAATTCGCACAGTCCAACATTCAAGCGGTATTTAGCAGTTTTGTTCAGGCGTTTAAAGCCTTTATCAAGTGCCGGCCGTCTGCCAGTGCCCTCGAAGTAAAACAACCGATATATTTAAATGCCGGCCGTCTGTAGGTTCCCTCGTATAAATGATCAATTGTTTAACGTGAAATGCTTTTCTTTGGCCGGTGCAATGTACGCAAGCGCGGTAACTTGATCTGGACTTAGTTACGTAGTCGTTGTCAACGGGTATGCCTCTATGTAGACCAGCTGTTGCTCTGATAGAAATAGCGTCACGCTCGCTGTCTGCTCGTTCTGACGTATATGTGACGAATGTATCACCCGACCCGCAACCGCCAAATGCCGTAACATTGTACACACAGCTTAGTAGTTTAGCGAAGTGACTCAGATCGTCTGTCAAGCTCTAGATTGATAGTTATAATTTCGCGCCTTCAATTTCACACTAACAAAGAACACTTCATATCCATGCACTCTTTCAATATTGACCAATAATTGTTTAACACGATTAAATCACAGCGAGTTACATACGAGGCCATTCAAGGTACATACATATAATGTCTCTGACTTACGACAAACGTTACTTCGGGAATACTTATAGGATATTTGTCAAATAAAGATGAAAATGGTTCATATCATAAGTACAACACAATGGTGAACAAACATTATTGAAAACAAGAATCCGTTACCGAAAACTATAACGATATTTCAAAATGAGACGTAAATAACATAACATTTTTGTGTGATATATAGACAAATTGTTGTTTACAAGTAATTATAGCAATGCTTAATCATCAACCCTGACCTCACAACGCTTCGCTTTTTGGTTGAAATGACGCTCTTTGTTTAATTTCGCGTCAGCTAGATTTTCTTAAACCGAGCGACATGATCCTTCCAATTTGTCATGCAGATGAATTGGCTGTTGTCGACGGACATCCTCTTGAAATGTGCAAAAAAGAACCAAAGGTCTTGTGGCATGCAGTTATAACAAACAATCTACAGCTTCTTTGAAAAAATAATTTCTTTCAATCTTGTGTATTTACATCAATTTATAAATCCATACTCGTAATAGACTCACAAGGATTTGTTTGATTTAAAGAAAATAATATTGCACTGAAACTGTTAATTGTACATAATCTGTATACAGAAACGTGATTTCCTCATTTTTAAAGTTAAATATAGAATTCAATCAAAAGTTGAAACCCTACTTTAAAACAAATCAATCAAATAATAATACGGTGTATGCTCATTCTTTGTCTTTCGAGTTTGATGTTACGCAGAACTATTATATTCTAAATTTAATCAGCTTATGATATTGCGTTTGATTGTTGGAAATAAGTTTATGGTAAAACGTAGAACTATTTTGTTTATTTTTCCGATATTCGACAACTTTTTTGCCATATTGGGGAGTCATGTACTTTTGGCAATACATAATTTCAAATGCCGTTATTGACTTGTAGCGCCTTTAAAGCGAGTTTCAACCGAATGAATGTCGCTGTAACATGTCACCGTCAAGAGCTCTGTGAATATAATTTCAACATATATTATAAAAACAATCATAAATACAATATGTATCAGAGTCCAAACATCGCAAATAATTAAGAATGAAAGATGGAAAAGTAGAAAACGAAATATAGCGAAATCTGTTATGTTTATTGGTAGCGATAATGTAACATAAACATATGTATACAAAGGAAGCCGTTTGTTATTAATAGTTGAAACAGTGAATCGGACATCTAAAAAACTAAATTACCAAAGCATGTGAATATATATATCCATTTTAAACAAGCAAAATTTCCTATTTGTAACTCATTGGTTTGACATAGCACATAACAATGTATATCAAACGTCTAAATTAAATATATATATACAAATTTGCACAGACAAAGATGAGAAAACATTCACACATTACATGTGTATGCTTTGCCGTTCCGAAGGAAGTTACGAAAGTGAAATAAACACTTTATGTAGTCGTCGTGAACAATACCATTAAGACTGGACTTTGATTTAATGAAGCATACATTTTTCTAAGGCAAACGGACAGTCAATACTTTGCGATTTCATGGGAAGTGTTCGTGTATCTAATTAAGATCTATTTGACAAAGTCAAATTTATAGCTCCAAATTTCGTCCATAAATGTTGATATTTGAATAAAAAAGAACTAAATGTTGTAAAACGTGCTCAAGCTTGTTTTTTTTTAGCTAAACGTAATTGCAACAATCGAGAAAATGGAGATTTAGTTGTTGTTTTTTTGTTTCAGATTTATGATATCTGATTTCCAAGTCCTATGTGGTTGAACAATGCAGCAGATGTATGCACGTATTGGAAGAACATAATTGGAAGGATGGGAAGCGTAACAAGCGGTTATTTCCAGTAATACTGCGTCCTCTAACAAAATCCTTTAATTGGACTTGTGTTACAAGAAGAGTAAACAAGGGGTATGATTTTATGTTTTATTTAGATAAAGACATAATGATCTGATTGCAGTAGTTATCAATAAATCATTTGATAGTATATTGCACACATTTTGATAAGATAAATAATACTTTAAGTCATTTAATGGAAACAAGTGCTTCAATTTATTGCTTTTCTATTTCCGTATTGCATTTCAAGAACATAAAATAATTAGTGGCGTTAATGAATTCAAAGAAATACAGAGATAATGCGATAGAAATGTTTAAGTTCGGGGAAGGAATATATACGATTACCTGTTATGTAATATGGATCCTATGGACAGAGGCCAAAACTAACCCAAGACACCCTTATTGCCCTATCAGCGTCATTGAACGTTATTCGATAAGCTATACATGTGCGATAGAATTGACAATCTCGAATTGTTGCTTTAGCGAAATACAAACGCTGGGATATTGATATATATATTCCCTCAGTACCAAGTCCTATAATGCAGGTATGTTCGTAGTTGAATTAACCCTGTTACAGTTCATGTTCAGTTATTAACTTTTAAATGCAAAACTGCATAAAAGGACTTGACACTATGGCTGTATTATTTATATAATAGAATGCGTGATGTATTTACTGAGATAAAAATGAGTACTAAACAGCAATAATCAATTATACTATTCTATTGAAGAGTCATAACTGCGAAAGAACCAACGCATTATCGTATGTGGTTCAATTCGTTTGTGTTCTCTCATGAAAAAACATTGGGTTGCTTGTTTGACCTAATCATTGAAAGTTTGTTTAAACAATTCAACACAAAGCACTTGTAATACAGCATGATAAATATTGTGTTAATGTCCACTAACAGAACTCAATGCTTGTGAGTATTCAAATTATAAACAGATTATTAAAAAATAAACAATCACACAAGGAACACTTATGTCCAATAAATTTAAATATTTGAAAAAACACACCAGATCACCTACGTTTATGTTGGTACACACGAACCCCGTTGGCTCGAACTCGCTTGGCTCGATTTCCTCGTTGGCTGAAACTGGATGTAAAGGATTTCATTCACTGAATGTAAGCATTCCCGCTTGGCCTGAATTTACCGAAGCTCGAGGTATTTTCGAGCCAACGCGTATCGACTGTATAGTTGTTAATATATTTAACATTTAATACAGTCATGTTATGTTATTTTTAATTCGCCTACATAAACCTTATTTTCTGACTTTTTGTAATACATCTATGATTGTATCAACGTGATTTGCCGGCTAGTTTTCTTGTCTCTAGACAGGCATGTGTTCTAGCGTACATAATTGGTATTTATAATTCCAGACAATGGAGTTGGGTGCGCCGAGACGTGTTCATTATTGACGAATCATTTAGACAATTTCATTTACAAGAAAGGAGTGCTGTATAAACTAGATAAGTATATCAGAAAGTCTCCCTAAGATTTGGAAATAAGTTCTTATAAATTGAAAACTATGGAAATATAAAGCGAGCTTTTCTGAAATCTTTTTTTCTGATGCATATGAACAATATTATTTTAATACATCATAAATAATCATTTGGAAATGTCAAACATGATAAGAAAACGAATTAAGTGATTGATCTTACAGGCTTCAAGAGTGAATAAATCTCTCAAGAATCAGAACATTTTATTTTTGAAAGACAACAAAGGACTTGTATTAGTTTTTTACAGTATCTAGCTATGAGTAAATTTGATATTATAAAAGTATTGTTTAACTGCTTCTCAATTGGCCTGCCTTACTGATCACCCGGTAATTTACAGAAAAAGATGTTATGTTATAATATTTTATGTTAAACACAAAAAAGAAGCGATATAGTAAAATATGCGGCCATCCATTCAAACTATGATTCAGCAATTGAATCTAATATGAATCTCTTCTTCCAATTTGTAAACCAATTAGAATCTCTATGTATGTTATTACTGTTGCATAATGGAACTACAAAATGAAAAAGCTTTTTTAACTTGGTCGGTAGTGGTGACATATTCATTCACTTTATATCCTATTAAACATTGCAAGATGAGCAAACTCTTACAAATTTAATATCTGACTGTCGGACGTGTTCTGACTATGAGTACGTCTGGGAATGAAGCAAGCATATTCTTAATCCAAAAAAGTTGAACCAAGTTATCTTTGTGTATTCTAAATATATATAACATGTGCTATAATTAACAAGGACTATTTATCAGACATTCAATCACCATATAACTACCTTTCAACTTGATCATGTAAATTATAGAGATATTTGTCCTTATGCTTCGTCAAGCTTGTATGCCAATACAATCGCATGAATAACCATTTTAATAATACTATTTGAAATCGTTACTCTTTATTTTAACAACTAATACATACAGAGAGAAGCTGTATTCATAAGACCTTATCAAATATACAATTATTATATGAAGAACTTCAGAAACAAGGTCAAGCATTATGAAATATTTCATATCGTACGTTAATTGTATAGACAGGTTGTATAGAATGCATGCAGATTCCCAATAAATCTATCACACACAACATTTTTCGATGGGAAATTGTTTATTCCGAAGCGTGTATTAATCACCGTACTGTCACCATTAAACAGTCAGACACATTAGTTGTACATGCACCAGCTAGTGTAGGATTAATAAGATTGAAACTTCAGAAGTTGAGTTCATTGTAGTTAAACGTGTAAAGCATACCTTAATGAAACTCCACTCATCAATTAGTTATCATGTAGAGGTAGTAACACTTTAAAAATTGAAATTCGTGTAGGTGCATGTATGCGATCTTGAAAACCCCGCTTTAGCGCTTTATTGGTACAATATCAGGTTGAGCGGGGCATTTAGGATCGCATGAACGCCGCAGAAAGAATGTAGTTAAAATATGTATATGATTATTATATATACCTAAAAGATTCACCAGGGGGCACCGCATCCCTGGTTGCATATTATCTTCCGGGTATATAAAAGGGACATCATAGTTCCCAACAGTAAAACAAACGGCTGTATTCAAAAACTATATATAGAGCTAGTTTTTGTATTATAATTTCAAGGAAATAACAGCTAATTCCAGTCACAGGAACATATGACTACAGAAAATATGTATTTCAAATATGAACAACCATACACATATCATTTCCCTTCTGTCTTCTCAAAATATCAAATCATATTTTTAAACCTATCTGGAAGTACAAATGTGGCACAATGAATATCAAAGCTTTGAAATGTTCGCATTCAAGGAAATTTTAACTTCTTTTTTTGTATGAGATTTAGCAAGATATGAAATGTAATAACGAGTAAAATATTTCTTGACCTTTAAAAACTAAAGCAGTAATATACCTACCAATGGCAAGAATGAATCTCCTTTTCTTTTTATTAAAAATGTAGAAAAGAATCGACTTTTATTATAATATTTCAATTGAATCATGGAGATTTAGATTCTCATTATTTCAAACAGCGAAATAACAAATTTGACATGTTTCATTATTTTGATCTTACTTTTCATTTCCAAAACGTTACGTTCGCATACAATTTGGTAAGGTTTTATTGATAAAAAAAACACTGCAACTCATTTTTTTATGTCATTTTCAAACAATTTGGCGATCAATTTTCTATTTCCAGTTCTTGAAATAAAATACCCTTTATAGTTTATTATTCACTCGTTTTTAGTGCAAATAATTGTGCATCTATGCTCCAAATAATAATAGTTATTGCATGAAACAGAACAGAACAGAACAGATAATTTATTAAGACTTGTACAAAGTACATCATCTTCTTAACCATATACATATAATAATTGAACACATGGTGGGAACATAGGTAATACAACAATGAGTAAATTAGAATACAAATGTATGGACACATTCAAATAAGGTGAGGATGAACAAAAATCTAACAAAAAATGAATCATTGTTATAATTCAATATTAAGAGTTGTTCGTCTTATACATAACGCTTCTTTGACAAATAAAGATAGTTTTATAAGTTCTTGTCTATTTGTTGAATTTAGCAGTTCAATAAATTTTAGTACAGACGGACGTATATAATAATTACGTTTGATGAATTTCTTTTAATAAGATTAAAACCAGAAGATTGTTGTTTTTCATGAGTAAATCCGTGCACATTCCAAGAGGTAATAGAAAGTTCACCCCCGGCGTGCCCCTAGTCCCTCATCGGTCGTCCGTCCACGTAGAGGGTATCGTACACGAGCCACGCCTTCTTCCCCTTCTCCCTGAACTCCTTCATCTTCTTCACTAGACACCGCCGCTTATCGGTAACTTCCACAATGTTCCTAACTTTTCCCGCGATCGGCTGCCCCGGCGTTCTGTGAACGCGTTCAAAGCGGATGGATTCCACCGTCTCTTTAGCAATCTAAAGGGCGTCCTGCAGATGTTTTCGCAGCTTCCTCTCCGTGACATCGACCGCCTCATTCCCATTGCTGTTGTCCTCTGTGATGTTAGTGAAAACCAGGTTGTTTCTCATCGATTGTGACTTCATGTATGTAAGATCGTCACGTAGCTCCTCTCGCTGCTTCTCCAGTGCTGCCACTCTACTGGAGAGCAGCCCCGTCCCCATGTCCACCGACTCCACACGATCCTCCAACCCCATCACACGTTCGCCGTTCAATTCGCCCGATCTTCAAGTGCGACCCACACTTTCCTTAATTCTTTCTCGAAGTCCGTCACTTTCCTTTCAAGCACCTCGATAGTCCCAAGCTTCTTTTCCATTTCACTCAGTTTGCTATTCATAGCCTTCATGCAGTCCATGAGGTCCTTGTTTGTTGGCTGGCGACCTCCCTCCGCCATCTTGGCCGCACCGCCAACAACCTCCCCTTCCGTTTCCTCGCTCACAAATACACTACTATCCCCGTTCTTATCCGCATCACTATTTTCTGCATAAAGAAAAGCGTTTGCTTGGCTTCGTATGTCACTAACAGACTGATTTAAATCCTCCGACAGGCCTCTTTGTTTACTCACTTTACTTTTGTTTACATTTTCACTGCTATTTCCACTGCTATTTCGATCTTTCCTTTTAGTACTTTTACTTTTAGTCATTATATTTGTAGTCCCAAATCATATTTTACACTTAATATCCAAATTGTTTGCTTTATTAACGAGATTTTTTAATTTTATCATATTCCCTCTACTGTTTGAAAACACTTTTAAATTAAACAGGGCATGAATAGATGACCAACTTACTATGCCATCATTTATTGAATTGAAATTGTAAACTTAGAACGTGTTAGTAAATTATTTGCGGATACAAATTGGATAAGAACCTATTTCCTTAGGTTAGAGATTTTTTATGATACATGGGTATTCAACAATCCCTCACTGTTATAGGTCAGTTTTAATGACTTGAAGACAGGTCGTTTTCCGGATAAAAAGTAAAGACGACGCTAGGTCGTTGACAAATCTTGACGCATAAAGCTTAGTCTGTTCTGTACTACCCTTTCAGATCCAACTGAAGTCTTTAAATGTATTTTGTTATTAAATGCTTTGTTTTGTTTGTAGCCGTGGAATATAAAACATACATGATTTGTTTGTTTGCTATATCATTTATCTTTAATATTCAAGCAAACATTTAGACAAATTATAATCATTAATTACCTTTCAAGAGTATGTTGCGTGGTCTCAAGAGGTGTTTTGGCTTGGTCAAATTCATAGCATTATGCCTGTTTCACTACACACCTCTAGTGGATATAGAAGGTTTATTGGTCGACCAATCACTCGGCCTGATGGGACCTGCACATTCGCAGATCGGACATGTCCGTCTCGACTCGATACGACACTCACGATTTTTCCATATTTCCAGGATCCCCTTGAATACTCGTCACGCAAATGCACTACATCTCCGACTGTTGGAAATGAGCTGGATTTGATTCTTCCTGATTTTAATTCATTTTGCATTCTTTCTCGCAGACTCAAAAGGTAGTCTTGTCTCCACAAGTTCCAAAAATTGTCGAGCAACCGTTGACCCTTTTTTCAAAGTTTAATCAGTACACATGTAGAACTGTCCTTTGGACTGAAATCAGGGTCATTAAGATCTGTGCTGACATCGGCTATTCCAGTATGAGGATTCAAACACAGCAATTTTGATGGAGTTAGTTTAATGTTAGACTCCAAATCGTTGGACACATAAACGAGAGGCCTATTAATCACAATAGCCTCCACTTCCTTTACAATTGTTTGAAACTGTACTTCAGAAAGCATGTTTCTACCAATGGCTTTCCGCAAAGAACTTTTAACTATTCCAACAAGACGTTCATAAAAACCGCCCATCCACGGTGCGCGTTCGACTATGAAATTCAACTTTATGTTTTGGGCTTATCACATCCAAATGTTACCAATTTAATGCTTTGATCTTGTTCTCTTTCGAGTTGCAGCTTTTCCGCTAGACGCTCTGTAATGTATGTTCGCTGTGAACCGGAGTCGAGTAGAAGGCGCACTGGAGCTTTAAATGGCCTTGAAGGATTGTTGAACTCTGCCTTGGCTGTCTGCATCAACACCATTTCTCCTGATGACACAAGCACGTTTTCCTTTTCTTCTGGTTTAATGTCGTTTAATGTATCAATTTCTTCTGCTACACTTACACTTTCTCTAATTTGTTTCAGTTTAAATTTTGTTGGACAAAGACTGCGGTGGTGTTTACTCCACTCGTTGCAATAGATGCACTTTTTGTTGGACTTGCACTCGCTTGAAAAAGTCCATTTTATTTTTCAAGCATTTGTAACAACATCCTTTGATTTGCTTTTTCCTATCTTCTGGTCCTTACAAAATGCCTCCTATGTCACCGCTTCCAAAGCAACGTGTTTCAGAGGCATTTCCCTGTGCTTATACAGGGCTGGATTACTTTGGACCCGTGTTCATCAAATACAGAGGTGAACCAACAAAGCTGTGGGTGTGCTTATATACCTGCCTCGTGACACGCGCTATTCACATGGAAACTTTACAAGATATGACAACATCTGAGTTCTTGCTTGGTTTCAGAAGATGCAACAAGAACATTCAGCAACTTTTACAAACAATTTTTGGAACTTGTGGAGACAAGACTACCTTTTAAGTCTGCAAAAAAATGCAAAATGAATTAAAATCAGAAGGAATCAAATCCAGCTCATTTCCAACAGTCGGAGATGTAGTGCTTGTGCGTGACGAGTGTTCAAGGGGATCCTGGAAATATGGAAAAATCGTGAGTGTCGTATCGAGTCGAGACGGACATGTCCGATCTGCGAATGTGCAGGTCCCATCAGGCCGAGTGATTGGTCGACCAATAAACCTATATCCACTAGAGGTGTGTAGTGAACCGGGCATAATGAAGGAAAAAAACTGTACGAGACGATGAACATATATCCGCCATCGTAAGTCGCCCAGTTCGTCAAGCTGCAAGGAATGCAAACAAGAACATTCAGCAACTTTTACAAACATAATGACGACAAGGTTGTGACACTTTCAAGGATAAAAGGAAATACTTATTGATGAGTCGATTTCTGTCGACCGGAGTGTCGCGAACTCCGCGAATATGTATTAAAACATTTATATTTTTGTATAATTGATAGTTCGTGTGGCATATAATTTTTAATAATTATTACATTGATCTTTGGTAACTAAAAATAACTTATGTTTGTTTAGCCCCGTTGTAATTTTCCATCATGAGTTAATCTTTGTGTTAACTTTATATGTTTGCACCGTTGAGAATTTACATAACGGCTCTCACCGGAGCCATTGGCTCCGTTAGCATGTAATTTCCATGTTACCCGCAATTCACGTGCATTTCATGTGTAGTTGGCGGGAATTATTAGTATATAAATCAGTGCGCAAGTTGTACTAGAGAGATCATTTTTTCTGGACTTATTGGACTTACATTTATCAGTTTATATTGGATTAAAAAGGTGTTTAAAATATTTATTTGGACTTTTACTAGCAATTGGATTTAATACAGAAATATACTTTTGTGGATGAATTTGTGTACGTTAAAAGGGAAATTAAAGTTAGAACAAAATCTGTATGTGTTTTTGAGAACAAAATCTATATGTGTTTTTGTGATCTCTCAACTCCGGTGTGGCAAGTTCGGGGCCTTATAAAGTGAAACTTCGCCACAAACCTCATAATATTAATACTGTTTAGGTGCTATTTGAAAATACCAAATCTAAATGAGGACGTATGTTTTTAATTAAGTTTGAAAATATGCCCTTTTTGACTTTGAAGTAATAAAAACTGATCGGGATTTACTCGTCGAAATTATCTGTTGTTTACAAATTCCAGTAATTTGCAGTTTGGTAACGATATTTGTCTATTATTTCACATCAATACAGAAACTGATTCCCCGACATGAAAGCAGTCCCCTTTCTCGTAATAAGAATTAAATAAAGACTATGTTGATAAAATACGCATACCCTTAACTTTATTGATTTGTTCTGATGATAAACGGAGTATACTTTCATTTTTCCTTTTGGTATTTCACTCGAGGACATTGCCTTATGTATAACATACTATTATAATTATTTATATTACAATATACATGTACCAGCTCAGTAGTCAAAAGGTCAAACATAAACTCCGTTTAATGGCGCAGGGTATACGCGAAAAACATAGAACACTAAAACAAACAATCACAATCAAGAAACATGGAACAACAGCACACAACTCCATCAAACAACACAGTACATATATAATATATAAATAAAAACTAGAGTGCTTATCAAGAATTGTTTGTTACCGCCTTGTAACGGTAAATTTACTGGGGGTTTAAACCAGTGTGTGTGCACAACCTCACCAACAATCCCGAATAAAGTAAAAACGCAAAAGGTAAATATTTTCAAAGTATGAATTAACTTAAAGAAATTTAATAATAAAACAAGTAATAATAAAAAGGTGAACGCGAAGTACTTCAATGATTAAGGATTAGCCATAATGTTATTCTTATTTAACAAACCTCTAAAATTGCACTATTCTCTCGTTCTGTTGATAATTCTATATATGAGTTCTTTTCGAGACAAGATACATCCGCTGAGATCTTAATGAAGACATGCTATCTCTCATGGAAATTAAATAACCAAGCATCATGCAATATTTATGATATTGATGACAACTAGATGAAATAATATGTCTTCTTTAATATTTGTTTTGAATAAAATACAAACCAAAAACTGTGCACCAAATTAGTACCTATCCAGTAAGAAATCCTATACAGATGTTGATCTACGTGCCGTTTATAAATCGCAGATATTCACAACACGTGATTCAGATATCGACCTTGCATTGTTAGGAAATGAAAACCTATAGTTTATACTTCTTTTGTGTTGTATCCAAAGCAAGCGCCAGACTAATAACGTATTTATGTAAATCAAAATGTTAATTTTACCTCCGCTAGACTTCGATTGAGTAACATGGTATTAATAACTGTTTTATCAAGACAATGTTTTGTCAACAGAAACACAATAAAACTGTAAAATAAACTCCACAAAGAATTTATATTTCAAGCTTGCCCTTTTGCCACGTAATAATCAATGTCACAAAAACCGCAATGACATTTAATACTACGTTTTTACACAACAATCGAGACCACCATCCTTCTGTGCCTTCTTTCCCAAGCACATTTCATTTAATTGATGTTAAAAAATCTACTTTTATCGCAGTAAATAATATTTTACCACATAACCATGTCAGAACATCTTTCAAATGACAGTAGTTAAGGACGCGCTTCTTGTATTGTATGTGTAAAAAATGAACTTGAACTAGCATTGTTCATGACAGGAATGCCTAGGCCTATTTTTGTATATATATAGTATGTATGCAATGTGCTGTTTGTGGTGTTTTGTGCTGTTTTTCCATGTTTCTTGTTTGTGAATGTTTGTTTTTATGTTCATTATGACATATCTTTGGCGTTTACCCAGTGCCGTTAAACCGGGTTTATGTTTAAACTTTTTGCTACTGAGCTTGTTTCTGTAGATCTTTGCATAAAAACTCATATAAATAGCAATAAATGACTTACCTTTTTGTAGTAGCAAAGCCGGTCAACCATCCAGATATCAGAATGGCTACGAAACAATTTGAGTACGTGTACATATATCTCAATATACATGATAAACGTCAGTGTACGATCATTCACGAAGTAAACATGTTTGTAATCGGATTATCTTAGACAGTCTTTATACACTGTACATGCTTCCTTTGCGGCATCCTCATTCGTTGATATGGGATCCATGTTTTTGCTCTCCACGCCAAGGTCCAGTTTTGGATGCGCGGCCGGTATTTATTTTTACTTTATACACATGCGCCCAATCTTAGGTGTCATAGTTGATCTTTACAATATTTAGGTTTAAAATGTTACAATTCATGTGCATCACAACGATATACCTGCAACACAACCTCATAAGCACCAAATTGAGCCTAGTAAACTAAATATAGCAAATGTATTATCTTTCAATATCGTATTAAATCATTTGATGTAATAATAAAGTACAAATGATCAATATAAATTCCACAAGAAAGAGAGTGACAAACCTTTTTGACCGAGGACATTTACCTCTGTTTTCCCACATTTTTCTAATAATATGAACATATCGTCTTACATTTTCAATCAGATTAAGAACTGTAATTATTCGATCGCTTTATGTGGTCGAGAATTTATTGTTGTTTGATAGGAAATGTTTCATATTAATTATTTTCACAATTCTTGAATAAGCTCATTTTGAAATTTACTGGAAAGGAGGTAACTGGTGAAGGTTCTAAAGTTTAAGAGTTGAAAACATCAATTTGCCCGAGGAAATTAGATTGCCTTGATAAAAAAAAACAATAACACAAGACATTTATTGCTAAGAATCCCTATAAATCCTATTCTATAAATCTTCAAAAATAAATATTGGATGGGTGCACTAAGCGTTGATCCTATGAAAATCCTTATGGCTTTATGATATACAGGAGACAGAGGGGTGCATGTCAATATTGAAGTACTTGACATTCAACAAAAGTCTAAATATCAGTAGGTCCTAATAAAGGATTTATATTATGCAAAGCATCAGACAGAGACGTTTTCTAAAATTAACTATTTTTAAGATTATATCATATATTCAATGATAGCCGTTTAGCTATTTACATTTAGGGAATATATAGGCAATAACTTTAGGTGGACAATATCTGCAACCGCAAAGTCGAAGAAATTCAGGGTTGAGAGGAGTCTAATTGAACATGGCTCCGCCCCTCACTCAAGACGATGTGGGTTCGAGCCCCAATAGAGGCAGTTACTGATAACCTCTCATAAAGGACACAGTACTGATCTGTGCCCAGGAAACGGACTCTAGTGTCTTTACATTCGTGAAAAACTTAATTAGTATAAACCAATCTCGAAAATACTTTTCATTGAGCAGCCTTTCGATGGGTGAGTTGGTTTCTCATGTTTGTCTTGTCGCCTGAAATTAGGGCGAATTGTCGCCAAATATAGAGGAATATTTGTGTTTTTTTCTCAACTATTTTCAACATAAATCATATTTACATAATATAGCAAAAACACATATAATTATGTTAAAACATCTCTATGTTGTATTGAAAAATAATTTCTATCGCACACGCACGCACGCACGCACGCACGCACGCACGCACGCACGCACGCACTCACGCACGCACACGCACGCACACACACACACACACAGAGTGATGTCCCTGTTTTGTTCAAAAGATAACTTTATTTTTATGAGTAAAAAAACAATAATTAGATATGCACTGTTTAGGCTAAATGTGTCTCTTTGTTCTATATATATATATATATATATATATATATATATATATATAGATATATATATATATATATATATATATATATATATATATATATATATATATATATATATATACAAGGGATGTGTTTGTGTTATTGTATTAGATATGGCATGATTATATTGATTTGATCCAAGAATCAAACAAAACTTAATCATGTCTTTGCATTTAAGTTAGTGGGATGGCATATATAACATCTTAAGTATAATCAAACAGTGTTCAATGACAGTTGTGTACAGTAAAACTGTAGCCGACCCAACGCGTAAGCCTAAGGAAATTCCATTTCTTTGGGTTCTCTTTTAATTAAGGCATTGTTCACATACCTAATGTACTAAACATAAATAATATAATTGTTACGGTGTGCTATCTAGATCATTGCCGTTTATGTTAATGAGTTCTCCTGTTTTAAGTCGCCAGATTTTTTGAATTGGATTGTATTACCAATATTGCGTGTGTCATTGGAAATGGTTTAATTTCAATCAAGCCCTACCTTAGGAAAACAGTTGTTGTGTTGTTGAAATAATTTTTCAGCATACTATTATTGCAAATTTAACCATGCAAACGTGGAAAAAGTCATGCATGAATTTTCATACAGTCGAACTCCGCTAGGCTCCGTGGCTCGGCCTGAATGTTAAGGACCGATTTCTTTATACTAAAAATAACCACTCTCGCTTGGTTTGAATTATCCAAGACGCGACGTATTTTCGCTGAACCATGTAAGTTTAAGCCAAAGGTGTTCGACTATACAATACTTCTGTAAGATAATCTGTTCAAGATATTCCGATTCAGGCTTAACGAATTGCCTATACGTATTCACAGTTAATTGTCGCATGTTGTAAATCAAATGCGGTCAAAATATGTGTACGGTTGATACACATTTGTGTTCAATATTTTGCGGGAACGTCATACTAAACCTATTCGAATTTGAATAACCGATTGATAGTATAACGATACTTTTCGTACAGTATTTCGGCATAGACACTGCAGCGCTGCCTATGGTAAATATGAGTCCAAGTTAATACGGAAAATGACGATTTCATACGATTCATTCCGACATTAATATATTAAGGGTGACAAAGTTAAAGCAATCGTAAACTATGATCGGTCATTTCCGACAGGTGCTAAGCAAACGACATGAGTTCTACTTAACTCGGCATCTGGCGACATCGACATGACTTGCTCAAACACTAACTCGAACACAATGTTGTTCAGAGTGAAATAGGTATAGAACATAAGAGTCAACAGTTAGGTTTGGAAATCATTCTCTTTCTGACAATGGCTGTTTTAATGGCCATTTTGAATTATACACGTACATGTATAAAAGTTTCATAAACAACGGTCATCTATTAGAAATAATTGAAGAAAATGTATTTGGAAAGTTGAGCAATGGTAAATATCGGGTAAGTGTTAAAACAGTTACAGCAGTAGCCCATTTTGAAAATGGCCCCAAAATGGCCGATCGCTGCATCACTATTCACACGTCTTGACAAAACATATTGTATTATGTTAGTCAAAGATTAATTGATTGCATATCATTTTACATCAAAACACATTAACCATATTCATAAAAATAACACCAATGTAACAAAGGTGCTCATAAACATTTTAATTACAAGCTCGAAAGCCACATCAAAGACAGTTCTATCCTAAAATTAAAATGAGTTAAGTACAGAACAGGAGTATAGCATTAGACTTGTCAATGTTTTGATTTAGAAAATCATGTTCAGTCGTTACACTAGTTATGTTGCGATATAAACACCATGTTTACAAAACGTTTGTCTCACAATAAATAACATTCCCGCCTACACTTGACATAAACTTCAAATGGACAATCGATTACACGATGAAAGGTTTCAACAGACGTAATACTCTCAGACTCGTTCTCCGAGAGAACCGCACGCGTATATTTAAGTGTTTGTGTATCACATTACTTGGGTTCTGTGATTACTTTTGTAGGTCCATCGAATATTGAACGTCCCCTAAATTGTTCGAGGTAATATTACGTTTCTGCCGACGTAAACACAATGCATGTTTTAACAGTATTTGTTCTTCATATCACAATACAATATAATACCTAAATCATTAACCTACAATATCAATACCGCAAAAAGTAATGACAATCATTCATACTATTTGAGGATTTCCATTAATATTATGTAAAACGTTTGAATAGTTTAATATATTTTTACAGAGAGGGTTTCTAGAATCAACATTTGCAGAACATAAAAATGCTCCCTCGAAGTTGCATGTTTTATTGATGGTTTGAATTTTTAAGCCTAACACTATTATCTACGACTAAGTTATTGGTAACTTTTGGTCGTTTAAACAATAAAGTGAGTAGGGGTGATTTAGTAAATTTTACACATAAATCGATGTTTGGACATCTGAAAGACAACTGACAGAGTTTTGTTTGAATTTGATTGACCAGGGGTGGTAGCTGAGACTTACATATTTTGTAGGTCTTGTAATATATGTCAACTAGCCCCAAGGGTCGAGTTTCGATCTCTATGGGGAATGATACACCTATCAAGATGTTGGCCGTCGAAGGAAAGATTGGAAGAAACATGTAGCTTGCGACAAGGAAATCTGGCTGGGGCGAAAACAAAACAGAACTGTCACTTACACAAAAAGGCCAATACTCGTGAGTTTAAGGTTGTGGAAAAAGTATTACCATAACTACCTTTATTGCCTGTTATAAACAATAAACAGTTCTTACAATGGAAGAGAGATTAAAACATTGATTTTGCAGTATTTGATAATAGATTAGACTACCGAATCAAGATTGGAGACGAGGTCAAAACGTTCCATACTAACATGCTAAGATACAATATATAAAATTAAACATTTACACATTTCTTTTAAAAGAGACCTAAACGAGATCAATGTGATACACAAAAGTTTCATAATATCGTAAACATTCGGGTTTTGATGATGTGTGAACAAGGTGGTAACCTAGACATGTTAAAAGATGCCTGTATCTTTGTGGCAATTTCTATGTATATGCTGCACAAATTTGTATTTGTTGTGAATCCCTGTTTTCTCCGGTCTTTTGTTCAAAACTGCTAGGCCAATAATACTTTTGAGTATTCATGAACCATTTTATTCAAATGTAAATGCTCATTGTGATTGTGAAATATTGTGCAAAAAGAACATTACTTCAGTAAGGAAGTAAATGGTGATTAATTGTACCACTCTTATGGATAAGGTTGTGTTATTAAAACTTATAGATTTCAATCTACGAAATCACATACGCTTTATAAATGGGTATATGTTTTCTAGTAGAGGATTTAAAGGTTGAATCCATCAATCCTTTTGAAATGTGTATGAGTAGACAAAACAACTAACACTTCTCGTTAAATTTCTGGCAATTAAAATTAAACAATTAAAATTAAGTGCAAAATCGTCACCAGTTTAAACCCCTAAAATGTTGTTATTGGTTTTACCGCTCTTAAAGCTTGAGTGTGCAAACAATAATCATTTTAACTTATTTCAAGGCATGTAACGAGCATGTTCAAATGATTATTTTCATTCTTAAATGTTCTGCCGTGGAACCGATAGACGAGATTTTATACCTTATACTTGTTTTACCGCTTATCATCAACAGCAAAGTTATACCTAATCGGAGCCATTATCAATTGACATACAATGAAATGATCAGAAAAATAAATCATTCCGTCTTGTGAATATACTAAACGTACATCAACATGATACATGCGACACTTGCAAAGGCTAAATCCTGCATAATGAATGGGTAGGAATGAAAGGATGAATGTGTTAATTATTGACTTTAATCGATGTTTGTTAATGAGAAGAAAGTATTTTACTATGATTTGGAAAGGGAAATATATTTTTAACCAAATCAACGAAATTCCGAGTGTGTTTTATTTGCATTTTGTAATGCACTATTTCAATTTGTTATTCCTTTTTTTGGTCTTTTTCTATGTTTAGGTTTAATTTCAGAGTACTTGAACGAAATCGTCAGCATAAATATATGATTCACGAAATGTTGTTTTTGTTTTTTACTTTTTTACATTTGTTTACTTTCCTGTTTTGAATGCGTTTAGAATCGCAGTTATCACTTTACTTGACTTTGAAAATATAAATATATATTTAAATAACCTTCACGTAATGATTCTTCGTAAACGTGCGTCGATAGTTTGTTGATGCCATCTGTACTAACGACAACCTTCAACTGAATCTCCTGGCAGATCGTTACAGTAATTCAATTCGTACTTTATCAACTTCTAGACAGCTTAAGGCAAAATAAAGGGAGCGTTAATCGTTAGATAATATACACTTTTAGTCGAGTGCCTTTTTAGTGTTTTGTTGATGTCATGTTTACGCTTGCGAAATATATACTAAATTAATGAGATACTTGGATCTGATCAGGCTGAACTCCCCTCAATCATACAATAGATAGATTTAGCAGTTTGTCATGTTCGATGTTTATATCAATATATAATTCGTACAGTCATACATACAAGTAGGGTGAAATTTTGTATAGTTGTTTAATGGCTTAATTATACTAAACAACACAAATAATCAGAAGTATGAACGTACCAACATCGGTTTGATAAGGTTGGGCTATTCTTCGACAGGTAAAGTTTGGAATAAACTACGAACCTAATAGTTGGGACTATTCTTTGACGGCTTTGGTTATTATACTTTGCGAGTGAATGTCTACTAGGCTTTAAAGGGGCGGCAGGTAGACGGTCTCAACTATACAGGTAAACTAATTTCAGTTGCCCGTGGCATCTTTAAATATCACAACAAATAGAAAGCATACTATTAAATATAAATGATACAAATAGGATCAGATCTGCAATGAATGAAAATAAGATGTCAAACATTTACATATGTACTGGCGTTTGTCTTTGTAATAAACAATATTTCTCTATACATCATAATATGCCTAATCGACTGTAACGCTTATTAAAACCTTTAAACCTTTTTAAGTAACGTTAAACATCAGTGAGATTATATCACTCTGTCAAAACTATCAGAAACCCTTTAAAACGCTTAAGGTAGCAATTATTTAATTTGACAAGAAAACTATATTAGATGGCCGCATTTGACCTAATTCTTTAGGTAGACTGCAGATGTAGAGAAGATTTATCCTGGGAAATCCTATTGGCTTTATTCTGTCCAGGAGACAGAGGGATGAATGTCAATAGTGAAGCACTTTACATTCATCGGTGATATAAACTAACAGCGTTGTTTTTTAAAGACGATGAATGCCTTGAAGGTATCAGACATAAACGTTCAAATAATCAATTGCTATATCAACCAAAGACAATATAAGTGAAAGCCTGTCAAAGTTTGCTTACTTTTATAACGAATGCAAAGGCTATAAGCAATGGGAAAAACGAAACAATTTTTCGAAGTGTTTGTATTTCATTTTTTAATAAGTCACCCCGCCGATGCGATGAGGTAACAAAAACACAAGGCGACAACTCAAGATGATTATTTTTCATATATGACACAGACAAAATAACAAAAAAAAACATTCTCATTTATGCACGTCTGTCGTCAGTGGCAAGCAGTTATAACAGACAATCTACATATATATATATATATATATATATATATATACTCGTTATTAACTCCTAAAGATATATTTGATTTCAAAAAGATATTACAGCACTGAAACCGTTAATTGTACATGTTTTCATCACTACTGTGAAGTGAAATAAGGTATTCAATCAAAGGTTTTGAAAATCTACTTTGAATTCAATCAGATACGGTGTATGCTTAATCACAAGATCGACTGGCCGCAAGCCAAATCGTTCTAAGTGCTTCGAGTTTGATGTAATGTAGAAATGTTCTGTTTCAGTCATTTATTTAAAACCTTCTTTAAAACTGCTTAAAAGCTTAATCAGCTTATAATATGGCGTTTGATTGTTTGAAATAAACTAGGTTAAAGTGATAAGGGGATATGAAGAACTATCCTGTTCATTTCCCGATTGCCGACAACTTTTATGCATTTTAGGGGCGTCATGTACTTTTGGCAATACATACATCTATATGTCTTTGATGACCTGTAGCGTTTGTTAATCGAGTTTCAACCGAAAAATGTCGCTGTAATACGTCACCGTCAAGAGCTCTGTGCATATCATTTCAACACTTTTATCAAAACAATCATGAATACAATATCACTGTCAAATGTATGAGAGTCCAAACATTGAGTAAAGAATTGAGAATGAAGGAAAAATGTATAAGTACAAAATGAAATTTAAAGAAAAAAAATCTGATATGTTTACTCGAAGCGATAAAGTTACATTTACATATTTATACAGAGGTAGCCATTTGTTATTAATAGTTGAAAATAGAGTAGCTGAAATTTAAAGAACTACGTTTCAAAATCATGTAAACATGAACGCATTTTAAACAAGCAAAATGTCTTAATTTTAACTCATTGGTTTGACTTAGCGCATATCATTGTAAATTTATCGTCTAAATGAAATTTATATACGCATTTGCACAGACCAAGATACTCCAAAAAGACCCGCGTTCAAATGTCTCTCTACTCTGAGAAAAATCGATAACATAGCAAATTCGAATCTCTCTGATACAGTATGAATAAATGATTTACTTCAATGTATACGTGCCTGTGTTGTCACTAACAACGAGAAAATAGCTCATCGATATATAGATTAACAAATGAATCCATCGTATGAGAATTGGTTTCATTTTTGCCAAATAAAAACGAATATGATACAATGTGGAAACATTCGCACATTACCTGTGTATGCTTTACCGTTTCAAAGGAAGTTTAGAAGGTGATACATTTTTCTGAGGCAAACAGACATGCAATGCATTGCGATTTCATGGAGAGTGTTCGTGTATTTAATAAAGATGTAACTGGCAATGTATTGTTTTTTTAAAAATAGATCAGTACATATAAAACGAACAATAGTCTAGGGTAGCAGAGTTTAGCAGAATTACCATACATAAAATGTTTGATAACAGTATGTCTTTCTTGGATGCCACGTAGCATGAACTTCGACTGAAACAGCAGATTGTAAAACAATATATTGTTGACGTAACATAGGAACGAAAGGATACGTGCTCCTTTAAAACGTCCTTTTTATTACATATGTCCAATTTGAAATCGCAATTATAACTATAATTTCCGTCCATAAATGTTGATATTTGAATAAAGCAAGAACTAAATGTTTGGTTGATTATACAGTACGTGCAGCTTTAAACAAGTGTATTCATGATTTCAATTCTCCAATTCCACTTATCATAGATAGTATGTAACCCAAATAAAAGCTCAAAAAATCTTAACACTGTTGTTGTGATATTTGTAAGAAGAAAACATTGAACATAAATTGTCTTTCAATATCCATTTCCTTTAGGGTGTCGAAAGGTTTTTACGGATTACGAATTATGCACAAAACGAGCCAACGTCTCAAAGTATGCTCTTAAAAAATTTAAAGGCACATTATATTATATATCTAAAATGGACATCAGTTATGCTTTTTACATTCGAAGCGTGCTCAAGTTTATTTTAGCTAACCGTATTTGCAACAGTTGAAGCTTATTTTTCAGTTTTTAGATTTATTATGTCTTATTTCCAAATCCTATGTGTTTTGACAATACAGCGGATTTATGAACGTATTGGATGAAAATAACAGGAAGGATGGAAAGCGTGACAAGCGGTAATTGCAAGTAATACTGCGTCTCATCATTTGGGCACGTGTTACAAGTAGAGTACGCAAGTGAGTGATTGATTTTAGAATTTATTTTATTTTGAAACAAAGACATGCTTTGATAGTATTTGTAGTTAAAACAACACTTTTTTTTTTTTTTATTATGAAATATTCACAAGAAAAACACATATAAAGCAGTATACAAGCAATGATAATGATGTATTTACTATTTTAACAAATATACTTTAATACTATGCAACTGGATCTATATGAGTTTTTGGTTGCGTTTTGGTAGAGTGATGTTATTTATGTAGGTTTTTAAATCAGTGATAATTGGTGTTACTGTTTGAAATTTGAGTATTATTATTGTGAATGATGATTAATGGACAGTAAGGAGTATGGAGCATTAAATATTGTTGTTGTTGTTGTTGTTGTTATTGTATGGAGCATTCAAAGATTTAAATAATTGTTCAAAAGGTTCCATTTTTTCTGATGGATATGTATTCGATTGTAAACGAGGGCAGTTTCTCGTTCTATGGTTTCTCTTAGTCTGATATAATTAAAACAACACTTAGTCAGTTTATGGAAAGATACACTCCAATTTATTGCTTTGCAATTTCCGTAATACATTTCAGTTTGCAAGAATATAAAGTATTTGATAGTGTTAATGAATTCGAGGAAATACAGAGATAATGTGTTAGATATGTTAAATTTTGGTGAAGGAACATGTTAGATTTCCTGTTAAGTAATATAGATCCTAGACAGAGGCAAACACTATCACAGGAAACCCTTATTGCCCTATCAGCGACATTGAACGTCATTAAATAGGCCATAAATATGCGATTGAATTGACAATCTTGAATTGTTGCTTTAACAAATAACAAATGCCGGGATATTGATATATATTCCCATAGTACCAAGTCCTATAATGCAAGTATGTTCGTTGTTGAATTGTCCCTGTTACGGTTCATTTCCAGTTCTGAAATTTTAAATGCAGTACTGCATAATAGGACTTGATACTATAGATGCATTATATATATAATAGAATGCAGATATTTCCACTGAGCTAAAATAAATACAAAAACAGCAATGTTCAATTACATTATTGAAAAGAAATAACTGCGAACGAGCCAACGCTTTATCTTAAGTGGCATTCAATTTGTTTGGTTTCACTCACGGAAAAGCTTCTCTATGACCTAATCATTGTAGGTTTGCTAGAACAATTTAACCAAAAGCAATGGTAATGATGCATAATAAATAAAACATTTGTCCACTTACAGTATTCATGCTTCGTGTGAGTATTTAAATCATAACCATATGATTAAAAGTACACAAACACACGAGGAACACTTATATCCAAAAAAGTTAAATATTTGAAAAACAGATGACTTACGACTTCTTTAGTACAATCGACCCCCGTTGGCTCGAACTCGCTCACCTCGATTTCCCGTTTGGCAGAAACTGGATGTAAAGAATCGATTTCTTTAACTGAATGTAAGCATTACCACTTGGCCCTAATTTCCCGAAGCTCGAGGTATTTTCGAGCCAACGAGTGTTGACTGTATGTAAGTTTATAAATTTCACATTTTTACATATTTTGTCATTTTCAATTCGCCTTATAATCTAACTTCTTGAAATGCAACTATGATTGTATCAACGTTATCTGCTGGCTAGATTTCTTGTCTCGAGACAGGCATGTGCTCTAGCGTACATAATTGGTATTTATAATTCCAGACAATGGATTTGGGTGCGCCGAGACGTATTCATTATTGACAGATCATTTATATAAATTCATTTACAAGAAAGAAGTGCTGTATAAACTAGATATTTTTATCAGGAAGACTCCCTAAGATTTGAAAATAAGTTCTTACAAAATACAATAAATATGGAAATTTTAAGCGAGCTTTTCTGAAATCCTATTTCCTCTCATGTATATGAACCATAAATTTTAATACATCATAAATAACCATTTAAAATTTCAAACATGATAAGAAATATAATTAATTTATTGATCGAACAGACTTTAACAGTAAATCAATCTCTCAAGAATCAGTACATATTATTTTTGAAAGACAAAAAGGACTGGTCCAATGTTATATTTTCTGTTATCATTACTGAATTTCTTGCGTAGTAGTTGACGGATCCTTACAGAGACTTAATCTGACTGGTAAGTTTTTCTTAGGCATTCTAGTGATTCAAAGGTTCAGTTGAATTCCTGTATTAGTTTTCCAGTATCTAGCTATGAATAAATGTCATATTAAAATAGTATTGATAAACTGCTTGTCATTGAGCCATATAGCCTGCCTTACTGATAACCCGGTAAATTACAGTAAAAATGTTGTGTTATATTTTTTAATGTTAAACATTGAAGCGATTTAGTAAAATATGCGGCCGGCCGGTCAAACAATGTTTCAGCAATTCAATCTAAATATCAATAAGAAGCTCTTCTTCCAATTTGAAAACCAATAAGAATCACATTTGTATGTAAATACTATAGCATAATGGAATTCCATCTCAAAAGCTCTTTTTGATTGGTCGTTGTCCGACCAATTAAAATCACTTTTGTACGTTAATGCTGTTGCATAATGAAACTCCATCTATAAAGCTTAATTCTTCGTTGTCCGATAAGATCACTTTTGTATGTTAATGCTGTTGCATAAATGAACTCCATCTATAAAGCTTAATTTGAATGGTCATTGTCTGTAGAAAAATGACAGAGCTTTATGAACTTGGTAGTGGTGACATATTCATTACGTTGCAAGAGACTTTGAGCAAAGTACATTTGTGAGTAAAACAAAAATCTTAATACAAAAACAAAAGTTACCTTAGTATATTCTAAAAGATGACTATTAATAACATATTAGTCTGATTCTTAGAAACATAAGTTTGTTTTTGACAAACTACATGACGTTCATCCAATTAATTTATAATATGGCGTTCAGCTATTGTGTTCTTGGCATGAAATCATTATGCAATTGCATGATATTGCACTGAAAATAAAAATAGACTAGGAGCTCTTATCATTCGCCCTTCCATTTACAGTAGAAGTTAATTGTATAAAAGGTTAGGAGCACTAAACACACAAAATCACTCTGGAAATAGTTCGAGAATCATTAATTCACATTTCATTCTTAAGTATTTATGCTTGTTTCGTACCCCTCTGCTCAATATCCAAAGTGTCTAAGATTTTGTTCCTTAGAATTTTGTCAAATATATCTGCGATCCAATTATTATACAGTTGAAACTCGTTATGTCGACTTTTTCGGGACCTAGTGAAAAAAGTCGAGATAACGGAAAATCGACTCATCCGAATTACAAAAAATATCACCAATCCCAACAGGTTTGATTGATGTCCGATGTTTACATCTACAATTGAATTTAATTTTGAGCCATGTTGATAGTGTGTTTGAGGGGGCGCCGTATTCTGCCGCTATCTGCTTCTTTGTCTTGATACCCTTCTCGACTTCGATGATGGCGTGGTACTTCTCGTAATAAGATTTCGATGACAATTTTCTTTTAGAACCCTTACCTTAGAATGGCCGGTCCAGATACCCCCCCCCCCACGGATTTTATACCGGGTCCTGCTCTGAATTGGTCGACCAGAGCAGTGGAACTAACATTCGAAATTTTTAAGTTATTCTTTCTGTGCCAATTCGGGATTGTTATCAAATGAATAAAATACTACAAATGTTTTACACTAATATTATTGAAAGACATCGTTTGAAACAAAGATGAAAGCATTACGATGAAAGAAGATACCAATAGACCTTCACGTAATTTCAAATCATTTACACATATTTTTGTATCCCTACTTTAACCATCGAGACGTGAACACTTTTGTCGACTTACTTTATTGTTTCAGACATGTTTAATAACCTAAGCAGGCGTGTGCGTACATACATGTTTAAGATGATTCGTGCTCAAGGCTGTAAAGAATAAGTCGTTGTCGTGGCTAATAAAATAAGAGTAGGACACTGGTAGTTGTTATGCTTTCTATAAACAGTATTACGGAGAGAAGCTGTATTCAGAAGACTTAAACAAATGTACAAGCTTAATGACCTATTTCATCTCGTACGTTATTTGAATAGACAGGTTGTATAAAATACACGTAGTTTCCCAATATATCCATCGCACACAATTTAATTTGATGAGAAATTGTTTATTCCGAAGCGTGCATTAAACATACTACTGTCACCATTACAAAGGTCAAACGCATTAGTTGTACGAGCACCAAGTAGTGTAGGATTAATAGGATTGAAACTACAGAAGTTTAGTTCATTTGTCGTTTACGAACCATATCTTTGTAGGTTTATATACTATCATTGTTTTAAGAATAAAGTCATTTTGCACCACATAGTAGCTAAATGTGTATAGCATAACTTTATGAGCGGGGAATTTTAGATCACATGCACGCCCCCGAAATGAACTTCAATCCCTATATTTTCTTACACTTTATTGTAATAAATTATTTATCAAAATCACTCAAAAACGCTCAACTTTTACAAACTACGCGTGGCTATGCCAATAAATGGAACACGCCGATTTTTAGACGCATCACAACAATGCAATATCATTACCCCGAAACTAGTTATTTAATACTAATGAAGTATGTAAAACATATATTGTATTTTGATATGCTGCGTTTACTTATCAATTTCAAGACAGTACAATTGTTCGTTTGTAAGTGTACTACACAACTGTATATGCTTATTTAAGTTAAACCCAACTTCACTCCAGTTGTAATCCTGTCATCTACAAGTTTCACGACGATGAGTAAAATTACTCTTAAATTAAATACAGGTTTTGAGAGTTAGCCAAGTCGGAAAAAGCAAACAAAATTGTGGTGACAATTTATTTGTTTGAGGTTAAAGAAATAGCGGATGATTCATGACCAAGAGTAAATTGAAAGACAATTTTTTCTTTTTCTTGTATTGTTCGCGCTTTCTTGATTTCTTTTCCCACTTGAGTCACTCCATTTTGAACAGCCCCATTGCATACCATACCCCAATAAAATGCAAATAGTCGAATTTTAATCCTTAAATAATAACATCCTCATACTAAACGGATTCAAACATTTAAAGGCAGTAAACTTAAATAACTTTAAAACAAATCAATCGCAACGTAGATGGCGTAGTGATACTTTTGACATGAAATATAAACATTTCAAGAAATAAATCATAAAATAAGTTCATCGTTGTTCTTAAACATTTTGAAAAAAAGAGAATAAGAGATATGGTTGTATCTATCCTCATAAGAAACGGTACTTGTCGTTTCATATGATTCGCTATTAAAAATTCAATTTTGATTTGCTATTTCACGACAATTTCATTTACAAAAGAGATTAATTCTTAAACACTTTAAATTTGGTAATTCGCCCAACCTTGAAGTTCGTGTTCAAGAATATAACCAAAACAGATTCAAGTCTCGATAACGTTTAGTTCTACTGTTAAATGAAGAACAACGTCTATGAAAAGTGATCAATCACGCTAAAATGTAGCGAGAATAATCAATATTTATCAAATTTGAAATGCAAATTAAATGGACGAACAGCATCTCAGAGATGAGCAGAATCCATGATTGAAAGGAGGAAAAAGGTATGTAAGCTTCCTTTATAATTAAGGTAAAGAAGATGCAATACTATTTTAATCAAAATGTCATCAGCGTTAGGACACACGAATTTTGTTTCCGTACACAAAACTTTATTTAAAGATGAAATGTTATCGCAATAATTTGAATGTACTAAATATTTAGAATAAAATAGTTCGGTTCAAGTCAGAGCGAAAATGATAAAATTTTATCATTTCACTTTAGTGTAAGTGAAATGATCAGGTCATCAATATATCCCATTCATTATCTCCCTTATACATGAAACTAGTGACCTAGTATTTTTAACCAAAAAGACCCATATTTATACTTATCGGAGATATCGTTCATACAAATAACTTGATCGACAGAAACTATTCCATTTGTGTGAGGAAAAATGAACATTTTATAAATACATCAGCTTTTCCAATAAGATTTGTCCCAGAGACCTAGTTTTTGGCCCTAGATGACACACTTTATTATTAAGATTTCATGTACACAAATATTTTTTAAAGTTAATTTAGTTGTTGACTGTTATTGATAGGTTTGGTAAGCAAAGATTTTTTTATGACATGCGGAAAAAACATCCTAAGACTTGACCTAGTGACCTAGTTTTTGATCTGAGGTGACCCATATTCACAAATAATTAATACAACATGTAGACAAATATTCTGACCAAGTTTCATAAAGATTTGACAAAAAATAATGAATTAATGAAAGACCGAGAAATTCTTTCCCGTAAGATTTGACCTAGATTTTGATCGTGAATAACCCATATGAAAAAAACTTTCAAGATATTATGCAGACAAATATTCTGACCAAGTTTCATAAAGATTTGACAAAATTGTAAAAAATTATGACGTGGAAAGGTTTTCCTAAAATTAACCTAGTGACCTAGAATTCAACCCGGGATAACCGATATAAAAATAAGCACGATATTATGCAGACCAATATTCTGACCAAGTTTCAGCAAGATATGAAAAAAAGGCTGAACGTGGAAACATTTTTCCTAATATTTGACCTATTGACATTGATTTTGACACGGGTTTGCCCATATTAAAACATATGCAAGATAAAATGCAGACAAGCATTCTGACCATGTTTCTTTAAGATTGATTAAAAACTGTTGAATTTATTACCGTTAAATATTTCTTCTTAAGATTTGACCTAGTGACCTAGTTTTCGACCCTAGATGACCCATATTTATACATATTCAAGATAACATGCTGGCAAATAGTCTGACCAAGTTTGATAACCATTGGATAAAAACTCTTGATTTTATAATATAAAATGAAAACTTTAACGCAGAATTGTTAACGCCCGCTCGCCCGCCCGGTTTTCGCCATTCTATAACCCTTAATTTTTCGATGATTAATTTAGTACGAGTGATATAGTTTACTTCTCCATAAAGATATAAATGATATAGTGCATTTGCATGTGAGCTTACAAATAATATAAAATAGAACAATGCGGTAATTCGCGAAAGAAAATTGGATTGAACATAGGAAATCAATACACAGGAAACATTGTCACCGTATACATACAAACTATTCAGTAACATTTTTAAAGAAGTAAATATCCGATGATGAAAAAATTAGAAAGTGACAACAGTGACAACCATAGACGTTTAAACCTTAACAGAATAACAGCTTATGATTAAGTAATTGTATTGTCAGCATCGCGAAATACTATACTCTAATTTGATATTCAATAAAGTTACTATTTTATTCCGCTCTGTACTTTTGAAAGTAAGGCTTTTTTTCATAATGTACACCCTTTTGTCGTCTATGAAATTAATTGAAGTGAAACTTGAAATGAAAATTAGAGAACCAAATCAATGTAAAACAACCCTAGTAAAGTTCATAAAATATCATGAGACAGAAAAATCTTAAAAATACGAAATGCGTCCTATTCAACAGACATATTACATTTCATCACAATTTCCTGACAAAGGTGCGAGAATTTAACCTACATATAACTGATATTGCAATACTAATTCAGATATGGTATTTCTTCACACAATATGTTAAAATACAGGAAACTGCATAGATTAATCAAAAAGTGTAACATAGCAAATCCTGTTGGTCTCTGTATCATTGAAAAGCCGTTACTGCCATGAGTGTTCAAAGAGTTTGTTTCATATAATTTGCGCTCTAAACTATCTTTGTTTGGAAAATTGTCCGACTTTATAACATTTAAAATAGGTTTACAGGTTGTAAGTATTTTCTTTCATAGTTATTGAATGGTTATAAATTTTACTCAACTCCCATATTCTTCGTGTAAAAATCATTGCAGCATTTTAAAGCAAAACTATATGGGAATCTTGACATTTACACAACATGGGGAACAACAAATCGTATCAATGAAATAAATTAATTTTACCCAAAATGTGTGATTATTCTCCCATATTTGCTTGACAGTACTTACAGTTGTTTGGTAGTTGCATATCGTCTTATTGATTCAGCGTGCCCCATCTCTCAAATTATATAATAATTGAATCAGCATTCAACATAGATCTTTCGTGTACAAAATGTCAAATCATATCTTTTACCAAATGCGTAATTTCTACTTGGAAACCTGACAGACCATATAAGCAACTTGTCATTTGAAGACAAGACAACATTAGTATCTGGCTACCGTGTTTGGAGACCAAACTGCATTAATTAATGATATTTTGAGACAAGACACCATTAATATTCAGTTGATGATTTGAGATAAGACAATATGATCATGGAGAGAGGTAAGCATTTCTTATAAAGTTTTCATGGAATATATATTGCAGTTATGTAATAGGTTGAAGTGAATTTTCAATCGTACTTGAACTCAAATTTTCAGAGCCCGTTTTAAATACTTTACTTTTAGCGAATTTTGATATTTCTAGGAACATATATCATACGATTTCTTTCATGCTTTATGATGAAATATGGGGTTTTAACAGTGAAATAACAACAGTGAAAATATCAATTTGATATTTTCACTGCAAAATAAGGAGTGAAAATATCAACATTCAGAACTACTTTAACATTCCTTTGTTGTTACATGTACTTGCCTTGATCAAAACAGAACACTGGACTTCAGTAAATTATGTCAAAAAATGTTTAAAAAAAATAAAGAAATATCTTATAAACTTAAATAAATATATAATTGGAAATTAACCACTTACCGTTTATTACCGGTTATCCCGTTTATCAAACATTTTACTGATCTTTGAAGCTGAATGTTCGAACATTTGCTTTCATACCAAACAAATTACAGACAAAAACAACTGTTCGAACATAAATAAAATTTTATATCATCGTTCAAATGTATTTTGAACTGTTAACCGTTGTAGTACGTAAAATGAGCTTCCTGGAGAATTCACACAACAATTTACAGATAGATCTGATATTTTTTACCCCACCCACACCTCAAAATGTGTCAACAAACTAGCGTGACATTTACTCTTTATCTGGAAAACAATCATTTTAAAGCGAAACAGACTGGTCTCTGACAGTAAGATGACCGAATATTAACTTACTATAAAAACACGCGTACATGCAGTCTTAAACTAAGAAGAATGGTTAAAATCCAATAAGTATCCACATTTGTTTTGCTGACACATTTGACCTTCCAAATTTTCATTCTTTAAATCGCGGCGTAGTACTTTGGTTATGTATTCATGCCCATCTTAAAATAAAAAGTGATTTCATTATTTTTTGGAACATATGTGCACTAAAAATACTTCATTGTTTACTGTTCATAAAACTTTGCAATAAAAAACGAGCGAATATTAAGCTATAAGAATGAATAGCAGAGAACTATTTCTCAGCAAACCGAAAGTAGAAAAGTTGACAGCTATAATTATGCATGAGGGGCGCCCCACGGGTAGCGGCGTAAAGCCCACCCTTTTAAAAAGGGGGTTATTCAGAAATAAATAAAAAACAAATAAAACTCCGAAAATGAGCATAAAAGAAACAGAAAATTTGTTTATTTCAGTGTAAGATCGTATTTAATTTTACTCGTGATCATAAAAAAACTACATTTTCACTCGTGGCTTCGCCACTCGTGAAAATATGTTTTTCCATGACACTCGTGAAATAAAATACGATCTTACACTCAAATAAACAAATATCCTCTATGTATTATTTTCTATTATTTTTCAGAAAGTGAGAATACTCTAAACTTTTGGGCAAAATGTAAAGATTTGATAACGTCATTGTTCTATCTATAAAGCAAACCATGGTAAAGGTTCTTAAAGGCTTTCATATTTTATTTCCTACTTCATGAGCTTAGATTTTAAACATTATGACTTAATATTAATGTGTCTTGTCTCTAAACGTGGTAACTGGATACTAATGTTGGCTTGTCTCCAAACATTATTACTTGTTATAAGTACTGTCGAGACATTACGACTGAATATTAATGTGTCTCGTCTCTAAACATGATAACTAGATATTTATGCTGTTTTGTCTCCAATCATTGTAGCTAAATATTTCTTCTGTATTGTCTAGAAACATGAAAACTGGCTAAACAACTGTCTTTTACCCAAACATGTTGACTAAACATTAATATAACAGTCTTTTCTTGTCTCCTACGCAATTGTTAGATAATATGATTTGACATTTAGACGAGATATCTTTGGTAAATGCTGAATAAATGGATACATAATTTAAGAGATGAAGCAGGCTGAATCAGTTAGGCCATATACAACTACCAAACAACTGTACCATCATAAAACTGGACATCACACAAGGGATATACACCTACCACACTAAGCGCTTGTGATTCTAATAAAGAGGTGTCACATAAGAAAACATACCAAAACGCAGAGACACTGCTCAGAGAACTAAATCCTCGCATTCGTCCTTCTGCCAATCAATTATCCTCTTAGATAAAGAATCTGCTATGCTAAATCGTATCATTTCCCGACAGCTAGACCAATCTATTAAAACTCATAACCTCATATACACTTTGTCATACGGGTAGGTACGGTCGTACTCTTTAGAAATGGTTCACACCCATAACCATTAGTTTTTTTTCACATGTATCAACGCATACATGTATTCGCATCACCTAGGAACAGTTATTCGTAATAAATAAATGACAAATATAATCAAACAAAAAACTGGGGTGGAAGGACTCAAATTACGTGTAGATGTATTGTGCATTGCAACTTATTTAATAATATACTTTTGAATTTATAAGGATAGTAAAACAATGCAAGGTAATACAATGCCAAATAATACATTGCAAAGTATGGTACTCTGAATTGTATTCCTTCATCTGCAAATGGAGTCGGGATCCCAAATCATGCTTGGGTTTAACTATTAGTTTATTATTATTTGTATAATTATTAAGTTTCCTCACGTTAATGCATAATTTGATAAGATTTACCATTATCGTTTTTACTTGATTCGGGTTGTTGGGATTAGAGTGGGGTTGTGCACACACCTAAAAAGAAAAACAGAGTTGTTTCAAAACATGGACCGATTATCGGTTATTGTTAACAGCGTTATTACTTCAACAAAATTCTGAACCATTGGCCCTTCTTATGAAATACACTCCAGATTATGTGAAGCTTCCACTACACGCATGCAACTTCCGTGGAGTAGTGGTATTCATGGGATGTTGTGTGCTCTTGGCTGATTCCTTGATAAAACAATATTTTCAAGTTCATGTGTATTGGCAAAATCGGCATATCAATGCGCAAAGGCATTTAAAATATAGCGACATACGTAGTAATTATAGACATATTCAAATACTACAAAGAGTAAAGTGCCATATTATAAGATTGGCAAAAATCTAGTATAACCATTTCAATTAACAGGGGTTAGATTCTATAATATTTATCATTATTAAATCATTATTATTAATATATTTATTAATAATAACAAATATTTATATATTTTCAGCGTTCATATATAACGCTACATTTAATTCGTTGCTATTATTAAACACTTTAACGTATGCATAGAAGGCTAGGAAGTTAAATCACAGTCTATTGTAAAAGTGTACAACACAACATGAAATGATACCCATCTTCTAGCGTATTTGAGAAACATCTTTTGAATCTTAACGGTTCTTGTATATCTACCCGTTTCAATTTCTATTATTTGACTAGAATTTTAAGCATGCCATGTGTTTTCTTAGAGTATCGTATCAATGTTTGTATGTTTTTTCGGTTCTTGTCAAAATAAGTCGAAGATTTTCCAGATATTTTCGAAAACTCGACCGGTTCATGCAAATTGAACGCAGCAGTTATCGTACAGAATATCATTCCACTCAAGTGAATTATCCACCATTTCAAGTATGAAACCGTATTGTTTACGAATTAATAATAATAATGATTACAGTAAACAATGAACATAGATCCCTTCAAGGCACCAGTCAACTTTGTTCTTTTCATAAATTTGTTATTCGATGTCCAAACATAAAACAAGAATATTAAGCAGGCCACATCTTCCTCGCCTATGGTGAAAGATATATGTTTTATCATCTTAAAAGAAGCTTCTTGGCGGCAAACTGTACGCAATCGGTATGCTTCATAAGGAACACACATACCGTATACTGATTGTTTTACCAATATAAGGGAGAGAAACACTTGAACGCATAAAATTCGTTTTTGGTTGGATATATGTGTGATTGTGGTCGATGCATCAATTATTTCATGGACTAAAATCATGACAAGTAACGATTAGTTGAGCCCTTCAATGCGTACATGCTTGATAAGCTCAGTAATAGGTAATATGTGTCGACTTAAATGTCAGATTTATATCGACATCTCATTTCAACTGAACCCTTTGTTAAACTAAAAAGTATTTTCAAGATATTGAAATACATCGAAAAAGTTAGCGAGTGCATTGTAATCTTGTTGATGTGGGAAAATTTCTCTAGATACACATTTAATTTTAAGTTTAATTCTGTACCGTGTTTATAAACCATGATTGGTTCGGTTTTTAATTGAATTCCTACTATCTATGAAATATATTTATTGCGGTAAGGCATTTTATACCATTTTAAAATTATAATCAGAATGTTTAGGGCTTTTAATTTTCTTTTTTATATATGGTTTGCTTAACTCACGATTTTAAGCTGTGCGTTTCGTTGTATGAGTATTGGTGACAGCGTAAAGATGGTTGACTTTAAAGTTACCTTAAACGCATTTTTAAGGCTGAATGCAATCTTCGGGGTTTCAAAGAACTGTGGTTTCTTAAAATTATTAAATTTAATTTCCTTCGAAATGTGTTCAGATAAATGAAATTGAAGGCTAGGCGGTCAATACGGCATTTATTCCTACCAAGAGTTAAGATTTTTGAAAGGTTTCAAAATGTTATTTCAGATTGTTAAAAAGTGAAAATATTTAGATTGACTAGTTTATTAATATGACATCTGATTTAAGAAACGCTATGCGAATCCCTTCATAAAAAAGGCTTAATTGTGTCAATGATTAGAAACCATGCTGACAGGTTTGAATTTATGCCTAGTTCAGTGGTATAGATATAAATGCCGATTTAATATAATATTTCGTCCTGCTTAGGATATATATTAAATGTTACATATGTATGTTTTACTAAACATTTAGTTTTAGATATTGTATGCACCCATGTTGAATGCCTATATAACGTGTTCTGCATGTTATAATTGTATATTGGCTTAAAGGTCTTATACAACAAATAAGCGAATGCTGTGTATATAATCATGCGTAGAAACTATTGCAGTGACAAATATTAATTTTCTTCTGATAGACTCCGTTTATCTGAAAACCTCTCGGACGCTCTTCTTAATGTAAAATGTATTGCATGAGGCAATCCTACGACACATGCTTTTTTGATTAGGTTATTTGCCGCAGTTTTATGCAGTTTTCGAAAAAAATATTATGGACTGGTAAGTAATATTGACATATTAGAACATTCACATTGCCATCAAAGAAAAACAATTTTCGAAAAACGACACAAGCAGGAAGCTAGACGTTTTTATTAAATACGAACTACATTGTTCCGTATAAACCGTAACAGAGACTTAACATTATATTAAACACATCTGGCGAACAATTGCAAATCTCCTTAATATACGAGGGTAATTAAAGTGTTGTTGTATCGTAAATAACCTAACAACATCAACCATATCACGATATCACCTTATTTCAACCCCTCAAACTATTTTCCTGTTCATTAAATAACTTATATTATAGTGTTATCATTTGCTTAGAGTGCTGGAGACCTTCACCAACATGTGCGTTTTCCGTGTCTAGAAATAGATTGTACCGCATTAATTATGCTGTCTACGAAATATTTTATGCGTTTTTTTTCGTACTATTTTAAGCAACGAGAAAGTAGTTCCGAGATTACACACGGTACTCGCATGATACGGAATCAGAAAACGACAGTATCATGATACGGATTTTGCAATACGGCGTGCTGTATTTTCACGGTTGGATATGGAAATGAATTTGATAGGCATATAATAAAGAAAGATACTTTTATATAAAACCGGTTATATTAAACCGAAAGGAAGGTCAAGAATGTGATAACATAATTTATTTCCCTGGCAGACCATTCCTGTGGTACAATGTACAAGTACGATCGAAAACATATACCAAACAATGAAACTTCATCTGCAGAGACATCATCAATCCTCAAACGTGTACAAGTCACCATTATGTCATGATTCTGTGAATTTTCGGTCACCATTTTGTCATTATCCTGTCATGATTGTGTGGCTTTCCTGGCACAATGCTGTCACTATTCTGTCATCATTCTGTGACTATTCGATCACCATTCCGTCATCATCCTGTCATCATTCTGTGACTATTCGGTTACCATTCTGTCATCATTCTGTGACTATTCGGTTACCATTCTGTCATCCCCCTGTCATGATTGTGTGGCTTTTCTAGCACCATTCTGTCATCATTCTGTGACTATTCGGTCACCACTCCGTTATCATCCTTTCATCATTTGATCATCTTCCTATCTGTATTATGTTCGTTGTACGTGCACCTACATTAATGTGAAAACTACACGGACAAGGGAAATACTAAGTTCATCACTTTGTATGTATATTGTGAATCTCAGCAAGTGTCATATGAAGTGACAAATGTGAGAAGTTGAGCATACTTATTTCCAATGAGGTTTCTAACGTAAACATTTATCTTCGCCACAAATCAATGGTTATAATATTTTCAAATACTGTGTTAACCTACAGTTGCCCTGAACTTTTACATGAGTCTTATGAATTATGAATTTATTAGATTTTCTACATTTGAGAAAAATCTGAAATTTCGCTTAATTTCATTGTTAATTATTGCCGTCATTGAAGTGTTTTTCGTTACGTAGTATTAAAAAAGTGATATTATAGATAAACAGTGCAGTACATAGTAAACATGTTTATTTATGAAGCGATATACATTTAGAGGGTGAATGTTTCACAATATCCACCAGGTATGGAATAGCAGCACCTCAACTTAACAGAAACTACTGTAGTGGGCCTAGGGCCCATGTTTCCGAACAATATCAAAAGTACAAGTGAAGCTTCAAAAACAAGCCCTGCAATTAAGATATAAGCTGATCCTGTTCAAAAACACTACTATTGTAGTAGACTAAAGGCCCATGTTTCCGAACCGTATCAATGAAAGGTTCAAATACAAGTTTCAGAAACAAGCCCGGCAATAAAGACATATATTAATTCTGTTCAAACGCACAACAATCAATGGCAAACAGTTGCAGCACAAGAAGCAAACATAACACACATATAACAACTCCTGAAATAATGTCTTTGGATAACAACTCCTGAAATAATGTCTTTGGTAAATCTTGGTATTTTCCTTGCGGTAGGTTTTAAGCGTTCAACACAAAGTAAGGAAAAACGGCCCTAAAATGCTCCTATTAGATAATTTGACACTTCAATCGTTAAGCGTTTAACACAAAGTAAGGAAAAACGGCCCTAAAATGCTCCTATTAGATAATTTGACACTTAAATCATCGAAATATATGGAAGCTTAATTAGAGGAGACTTTATGGAATTTAAAATGACCACCCCACTTTCACATTCGATGTAGATAGGTCAAATAGTGCTTGAATATGACTCAACGGGTAACTAGGTCAAACATGGAATGCGACACGAATCAATATCACAGCCTTATTTTAAGATGCTGATTTGGGGAGGATGAATGTTTTACATAACGTCATTCGGAACCTTTTCCTTTCAGTTCTAACACTACAAATATTTTAGGTCGATGCAGTTTAACTTGTGTGCGGTTCATTTAAGCAATACTCCCATCTTTTATCTGTAAAACTACTTGACGTTTGCGTTTGTGATGTTTGTACGTTTGTTTTACGTAAACATGTATATATAAAGTTTGTGCATGGGTATGAGTACGTGTATTTATAGTGTTTGTACGTGTATTTATAGTGTTGTACGTGTATTTATAGTGTTTGTACGTGTATTTATAGTGTTTGTACGTGTATTTATAGTGTTTGTACGTGTATTTATACTGTTTGTACGTGTATTTATACTTTTTGTACGTGTATTTGTAGTGTATGTACATGTTTATGCGGTGTTCGTACGTCTTAATATGGTGTTTGTTTGACTTCTTGAATTGTTTCTGTTTAATTGCATTGTATATTTGTATGATACTGCTGAAAACCATGTGCCATCTCGTATTGTAGATAATATTTTATATGGATTTAATCGATTAATGTCGACATCCTATTATGAAATACGTCCTCTTTAATTTAGACAGCATCAGCCTGATGTGAAGCAAAGATATTCTACTTTGTGAAATGTGACATTGCGCACGTTTCAATATTTTCCTTAACGAACCTTACATTACCGTACAGACCCGAAACAAATGTGTCTCGACGTTAACATATCAATTCGCTTGATATAGTTTGTTGTGTTTTATTTTTTCTTGCGTAACATTATATCGCATGAAAAAGGATTTTTCATTCACATGCCATAGCTATAGCTTGAAAGTCTTTACTAACGCCGTCAAAGAAAAGCTGGATGACTAGTTGATCTAGGCAATATTAATGCCCGCACAGAAAAACGATTAGGACAGACTTAAATAGCATTTAGTTTCCACTCTCACTAAGTGATGTCCGATTGGTTAAGTCAAGATAAAAAAAAATCAACTCTTTTTATAATGTTTACGGTTTTTTTCAGTGAACTCTTTACACTATGATAATCCGAATGTACGTTTCTTAACCAAATATGATTTTAAGTTAAGCGTCAGATGCCTATTTTACTTTAACTAAGTGGAGATAGAAATACAAAGTGTGTCAAACGGATAATGTGACATAGTACAGATTCCAGAACAATGTGGTACAATACGGACACGATGTAGTATGGATACCATTGTATTGTGTTGAAGAACGTATACCATGCTACAGTGGTGTAGTACGGATGCCATGATATTGTGGTGCATTACGGATGCAATGATATTGTGGTACAGTACAGATTTCATGATACTGTGGTGCATTACGGATGCAATGATATTGTGGTACAGTACAGATGTCATGATACTGTGGTGCATTACGGATGCCATGATACTGTGGTACGGAACGGATGTCATGATACTGTGGTGCAATACAGATGCCATGATATTGTGGTGCAATACGGATGCCATGATACTGTGGTACGGAACGGATGTCATGATACTGTGGTGCAATACAGATGTCATGCTACTGTGGTGCAATACGGATGCAATGATACTGTGGAACAGTACGGACGTCATGATACTGTGGTACGGAACGGATGTCATGATACTGTGGTGCAATACGGATGCCATGATACTGTGGAACAGTACGGACGTCATGATACTGTGGTACATTACGAATGCAATTATATTGTGGTACAGTACAGATGTCATGATACTGTGGTGCAATACGGATGCCATGATATTGTGGTACAGTATGGATGTCATGATACTGTGGTACAGTACGGATTTCATGATATTGTAGGTTCCTCCACAATTGTAGGCTTACGCCTTAGCAAAAAATAACTTGAGTCCGTCCACAGTTGAATTCCTTGGCAACACTTAATGCACTACGGCCGTTTTCTAATCTTTTTATATTCTATACACTCGACAAATTCTTTTAGAGTCAAACACTTTCGATTTGTCTTATTTCAGCCATAATCAAATATAAAAACAAATCAAGAAGAATGCAATATAAATATCCGTTCGTAGAAATATAAATCCGTGCACTTGATTAATATGAAAATTAATACAACTCGTAACTCGTTTCACACCTTCAAGTGACAGTGCAAACTGTAAATTCATAATAACCGTTGTTCTTTGTCGGTATATGATAATTAAGTTCGTAATTATTAAAGTATACTTATTAATTGTTTAAATTCTGATCAAAACATTCCCCAACGTGTTATAAAGATGGTTTCTCGCTGAGTAAACACGCATGGCAATCGTGTGATATAAGACGCATTTTCATTGGATGACGGAAATATCCGAGGCCTTCATTCTTTCCCGTTAACTTCAGTATGCAATTAAAGCTGTTTATTGGAAAAAATTACTAGTGGAAGTGTCAGTGACAAGGGATTAGTGACCGCTAATTAGCGTTTATATGGCTTCATGAGGTCAAAAGTTAGTGGCTATTGCCGCGTTACACAGTTGGCCGCATAATGCACGTACTTTAAATAGTACAAACGTACGGGGGAATTCGAAGTTGTCCGATTAGGCAGGTGACCTTTTAAAGCAGGTGACCGTTCAGCCAGGTATCTGGTTACTGGTTACTGTAAGACTATATATGTTTTGCCACATAGAGTAGCAAAAGGATCTAAATTATTCTAAATCCTTTTTTTTCAAAACATATGCCCGATCTAAAACCGAAGGTATAAATTTCTTTTGACAGCGAATTGTATATATATAAACACCGGGATTTTTTTTCAAATATTAATATGATTTAAGTAATACCACAATTTCAACAGTAAACAGCATAACAAAGAAATATATCAAATTGCATTAATATCGTCTCCAATTTTTCTAAAAACTTAAAAGTAATTGGCTTAGGTATCTTATTTTATTTATCCTTCTTAAAGAACATCAGTAATAGTGTCTTCGCGAGAAGCAGACCTAAGATTGATAAATTTTAGCTAACAATCTGTTTCACGATAGTGCAAATATATTCCCTATAATAGCTTCAATGCCAATTCGTATGTCATTGAACAATGCAGCAGATGATGGGTTTGTTTTTTGATCGACGTAAAGACAGAGCAAAACAGGAACAACTAAAAACCATATCGTGCAGAATTACCTATAATACAGCGTTTCAGTTCTTTGGCAACGGCTACATTGTAGTATTCAAGAAACTATCTTAGAAAACTTGACTTATGTTTGTTCAAACAATAGAAGGTGTGACCTGGTAGTTTTGCCTTCGTAGACCTGAAACAGAAATTGGTCGTATTTTGTTAAGTTGTGTTTAATTTGAAAATAATGCCTCAAATTAGTTATAAAAAATACGCGTCAAATTGGTGCATGGCAATTTTTGTCAGTGGTCATATACTAAACGAATTAACAGTAAGTGAGGACACATCTTGTTGAGTTGAGTTAAATATTGAATTAACAATACACCGTGATTTGTATGGCGTTTTGTTAATTTTAGGGATCAAGTGAACACCTGAATTGAAAGCCAATTTTACATTCTCAGTATATATCATTTATTTCAATTTGTAATGGAAGATACGTTGGAAAGTTGCAATTTATCACACATCTTGCGGCTCCAATACTTACTCGCAGTAATATAGCCATGTACAACCTCTTTACATTTACACTTATTTATACTCTGTTTGGTAAAACCATTTACAAGAGATGATTCGTTGTATGGCAGGAATTGACATCGACACGCACAAATCTCATTAATGACATTTATGAGTAAAGTCTGGAACGAAATTTGAAGCAATCATTAAACTCGCGACGTTTTAAATTATTAGGCAAAACTTAAAATAATACATTGACACTTTAAATGCTAAGGGATTTGTAATGATGAACAAATCCTGGTCTTTGTTACTGAATGTTTGTTTACTTTCAATGAAAAAGTACATGCATTATGATCGTCTGAAAGTTTTGTTTTAGGTTAACAAATAGTATTCTTTCTTTGTTACTATTGAAAAACCAATGTTTATTTACTGCCTTTGAGCAATCCACCCCTTAATACTTATAATAAATATACATATACTGTTTTTAATTCCAATGTTTTTTTATATTATATTATAAAAGGATAACAGTGAATGATAAAAATTTATTTGTAAAAGTATTTTTCATTTTTACACACACTATCCATGTCCTTTTATGCTTGACACTTTCAGGCTTTCAAATAGCAATTTCGGTCAAGCAAGAATATATATGGACTAGATAAGCGTATTATTACACTGGGTGGAATTGCGCATTTAAAACAGTTTAGATAAAGAGTTATACAATATAACATTTATAATGACAAAACAAACTCATTTATGCATGGTGGAATTGCGCATTTAAAACAGTCTAGATAAAGAGTTATAAAATAATCATTTTTAATATCAAAACAAAATCATTTGTGCATGGTTCATTTTAATCTGTTTTACAAACAAATCATTTAGTTTGTCATGTGATGTAGGCTTACTCAGTGTATTATTATATTGTATCTAAGTCATAATACACGTTTGTAAATTCTAGATGGATTTGTATAATAAGTAGTTCTCACATACTGAAATTATTGTTACTGTTAATGGATACATCGGTCTACTACATTATATCTATCTTTTGATATCGGCACGGTGTTAGGGTTTTCAGTTATATTTTCCTTTTTGCTTCATGTTGGATAGAATATGTCAACTTATTGAACAAAAACAAATAATATAATGTCATTCCAAAATCATTTTCGCTTTTAGTAATTAGTTTATCTTTCTTAACCTAGACTAACTAGCCTTTCCACTAGTTTGTTTTACCTCAAGTCAAGTTGTTGTTTCAATGTACTAAATAGCTTTATCCCTAAAGTATTATATACTAAAATTAAACTGACTACGCACTCTTAGATTATACAATTGCATGACAGCTCTGCATTGTTTTCTGTTGTTTTCTGCTGTTATTTTGTTTTTAAACTTAGTCCGACTGCTTTAAATTACAAATCGTTTATACGCAATAGTAAACTTATCTAAAAACTTACAAAACCATTTCCGTCAACAAGATCCATTTGTCCACACTTCAAACATGTTATATGTCCTATGATATGTTATGCATACCACTCTCACTCTTCTTCCCACTACTCTTTATAACACAATGTGGATGTGTTTTGTTTTTTACACGAAATATTCGGTACTGTTATGACTATAAAAATATGCACATTTAATGTTAAGGGACTAGCAGCTAGAACAGAACGTAATTATGTCCCTAATTGTTTAATATCTCAAAAATATTCAATATGCTTGTTACAAGAAATACATTACTCCAATGCTGACAATAAATACAAATGGGGGAAATGTGGAACGGTGAACTTTTCTTAAGTGGAGATAGCACAAATATCAAAGGGGTTGGTATTTTTTTAAATTCTAACTTATCCCATAGTTACATAGATTATAAACAAATAATAACAGGTCGTTTACAAATGTTATCACTGAAGATAGGCAGCCTTGATATCGTTATAATAAATATATATGCGCCAAATACTGATGATACGGATTTTTTGCATCATGTAGAAAAACTGCTGGAAGAAAATTCAGATCAAACAGTACTAATAGGTGGTGATTTTAATACAATTCTCGATTTTAAATATGATAAACTAAATGGTTGCCAGAACACACATATCAAATGTTCACATAAATTAAAACAAATAATGAACGCCTACGATTTAGAAGATATTTGGCGTGTCTTAAACCCCAACAAGAAAATGTTTACATGGCATTCAAATACAAAGCCACCAATATTCTGTAGATTAGACTATTTCTTGTCATCATCAGAGCTAACAAACATCACTTCAACTTGCGAAATAAAGCCTGGTTTTAAATTTGATCATTCAATTGTAACATTAGCCTTAAATGAAGTTCAAGATAAACGCGGACCAGGCTATTTCAAAATCAACAATTCATTATTAACAGATGAAATTTATATAAGTAAAATTCGGCATTCAATTATTGAAATTGTAGAATGTAACGGAAATTCGAACCCTAATACACTCTGGGAGGTTATTAAAGGAAGAATCATATTCAGTCTTTAAAAGAAATAATGATTTTAAAGAAGAAAACAAAATATTGCAGAATATACGAGATATTGAAACCGACCTTCAATGTTCACAAACAAATGAAAATCTAGATAAATTAAACAAAGAAAAAGAAAAATTAAACAAACTTCACGAAGAAAAGATAAATGGGATATTAATTAGATCAAAAGCCGAATTGATCGAAGGGTTTGAAAAAATACCAAATATTTTGCAAATTTAGAGAAAAACGATCACAACAAAAACAATTAACCAGCTAAACATTAATGGCAATCTTGTATCAGATAATAATCTAGTTATAGCTCATTCAAAATCATTTTATGAATCACTTTATAAGAAGGAGGACTATATAGAATATCCAGAAAATACCTCCTTCTTTCAAAATGAGAACAACTGTCTTTCAAATGAAGATCATAGGCAGGAAGATCTTACTTAATATGAATGTTTTAACGCTTTAAACGCAATGAAAAATAACAAAAGTCACGGGTCGGATGGTCAGACAGCGGAATTTTATAAAACTCGCAGGAACAAAATAAAAAATACTTAGTTAAGTCTTTAAATTATTCATTAGAAACTGGAAGTTTAACAGAATTGCAAAAACAAAGTATTATCACCCTTTTTCCGAAAAGAGATAAAGATATAACTCAAATAAACAATTGGAGACCAATTTCTCTTCTTAATATAGATTATAAAATAGCTTCAATGTCAATTGCCAATAGAGCAAAACCATTCTTACAGAAGATTATAAGTTGCGATCAGACAGGTTTTATCAAGGGGAGATATATTGGGGGAAATGTCAGAATTCTTCAAGAAGTAATTGATTTTGCAAATAAAAATAATAAAGAAGGTTTGGTATTTTTTTCTATTTTAATAAAGCCTTTGATAGCCTCGATCACAATTTCCTAAAAAAATGCCTTAAAAAGTTCAATTTCGGCAACGATATAATAAAATGGGTTCAACTATTTTATTCAGATGCCAAAGGTTGTGTTACGAATAAAGTTTTTTTATCCGAGTTCTTTAATATACGTAAAGGTGTGAGATAAGGATGCCCTCTTACCCCGTATTTATTCATTTGTTGCATCGAACTATTGTCTATTGAAATCAGTAAAAATGAAAATATCAAAGGTATAAAGGTAAACAATATTGACCAAAAACAAACTCTATTTGCGGACGATGCTAGATTCATTTTATATGGATCAAAAAAATCCTTTGACACTCTTATTAAAACTTTAGACAATTATGGAAGTATATCAGGATGAACTCTAAACAAATCAAAGTGCTCAATTTTAAGGCTAGGATCACTGAAAGATAACAAAAGAAGATTCTGCGACAGCAATTTCGAATGTAACATGAACACAGCGCAGGCACTAGGAATTATATTCAGTAACAATTCAAAAGTCATAAATGAATTGAATTTCAAAGATAAAATGCTGGAATTCGAAGCCTGTTTAGAAAAATGGAAAAAATGAAATCTTTCGCTTTTAGGAAAAAATAACAGTTTTGAAAACGTTTGCAATTCCAAAGTTATGGTACCCATTAACAGTACTAGAATCACCCTCACATACATTTTTAAACGATATTAAACAAAAAATGTTTAAATATAGAGAGATGGTTTATTTTGAATACATGTTCATTAAGCCACATGGCCCGTGAGAAAAACAAAATACACAATTTAACATTTACAAATGACATAGCAAGTGGAGCACGTAAGGCTTGTTTAAATTTTATGATAGATTTTACAGCTAACGAAGGACATGATAAGAGACAATGTATAACTTTAAGGTGCAAGTCGACATCATATACGGAGAAGGTGTTCATATACCTATATTACTACATACAGTGTCAACAAAGTGCAACATAGAAATCTGAGAAAAGTGAACTTTTTACACATTGTACATTTACACATTTCAAAAACAAAATTATCGATCTTCAGTACATACAAATCAAAGGACAAATTTACCAATACATAAAATGAAATGTAAGGCAACATATTTTACAGTAAAAACAACAACAAGAAAAAAAAGAAAAAAAAGAAGGTTGTTTATATTTGTAAACTTTTTCTAAATTTAAACGCCTTAAAAAGTTTAGTAATATTAGTACTTTCGAAGACTTGTTTAAGTTTATACATACTTGGATTGGACCAATAATATTTTGCAATGTATCTTTTACGGAGTTCAGTATATAAATTACATTCTATCACAAAGTGATATTCGTCTTCCAATTTATTGCATGTAATACACTTTCTGTCTTGACGTGGAACACAGTTTGGACGATGCCATCGACCTGTTTCAATAGACAGATTATGAGATGAAATAGGTAACCTAGACATTGCTATGGTTAAACTATTACATACGTTACATTTTAAATAATACTGAAAGCCAAAGGAAACAATGGATTTAAAGAAAGTGCTGCGTGGTGAATTTTCAATTCTCGCGTTCCAGTTTTGTACATTTGTATCACACAAACGTTGTTTAAAATTTCTTACAAAATCATTTGCATCACCAACACTCTGAGCTACCCAAACTTCATAAAATCCTAATGATGACAATACATGTTGAAGTAATGTTACCCACGACACCTTATTTGGAAGCAAATCAGCATCAGTTTTTAAAACTTCGTAGACAATTTTACAATACTTCAGGTCGTCACTAGTTAGAATCTTTAGCCAGTACTTTACATTTCTAATATATCTATTGTATGCTAAATCAAATCGACCGAGTACACCGTAAATAAATCATTCTGTGAACAGCGGTTTACCTGAAGAATGCGTTTGCAATACTGTGTATGGATACGTTCGATAGTATTTGCCTTATGAAAACCCCAAACCTCGCTAGAGTAATTCAAAATAGGTACAATCCGCTTGTCAAAAAGATCGAGTCGGTGTTCACGCTCACGTTAGGAAAATTGCATAAATATTTATTAAGTTTGAAAATAGCTTTTTGTGCTTTGCCAGCTAGTTACTTCTGTTTTACTAAAAGAACCACCCGAGGAAAAGACAACACCTAACTAAATAAGAAAGAGACCTGGCAATTTCAAGAATTTCCCCATTGCATGAAAACTGTAGATTCCTTTGCAAAATGCCACCCTTTCTAAAAACAATTATTTTGGTTTTCTGGACATTTATTTTGAGTTTCCATCTACGACAATACTCATATAAATGATCTAAACCGTTTAGCAAGCCTTCAGGCGAATCAGAAAAGACAACAATGTCGTCAGCGTGTAATAAAATAAACGTTTTTGTCATGTACATCTCGATACCATTAAAACCATTCAGTACTAGATGCTCTTCAATATCATTGAGAAACATTGAAAACAAGAAAGGAGACAACGATTCAGCTTGACGAACGCCTAAAAAGCAATAAAACTCTTCGCTTAACTTGTTGTTGAACCTAACACGAGAGTTAACACTTGAGTACATACTTTTAAGAATTATCATCATTTTACCGCGAATACCAAGTTTTATCAGTTTAGACCAAAGACTATTGCGTTCAACATAATCAAAAGCTTTGCTAAAATCTATGAAACTACAATATACTTTTTTACCCTGATTGATCATATGTGTAATTATGCCATATAGGGCGAATATATTATCAGTAGTGCCCATTCCACTGCGAAAACCGGCCTGAGCCTCGATGTGAACATTGTAATTTTCAGCTCATGATGTCAATCTGTTATTAAGAATGCGGGTAAAAAGTTTCCCCAAAACACTCAATAGAGTAATACCCCTGTAGTTTTCCGGGTTATGAATAGATCCTTTCTTATGTAGTGGCACTATAAAACCGTCAGACCATGTTTCTGGAAAATGTCCAGTTTTGAAAATAGCATTAAATAGTGAGAGTAAAAAAGGGTTTAACACGGTGTTTCCATGTATAAAATATTCATTTATATAATTATCTGGACCAGCACTTTTACTGAGTTTTAATTGTTTAATACCTTGATTTTTCTCTGCTATACTAATGTGGCGACGATTTTGTTGTTTCATAATTTGTGTTCGTTTAGCCACACTGAAGAATTATTTTTCTCTCTCTCGTTTATTCATCTCACTAATAAAACACATATTGAATAACACATAAAGAATTTGTTCACTTTTAATCCACATCACTGTTTCCAAAGGTAATAAGTTCAAAAATCCAAATCAAGATGGCACAAATATTGTAATGCAAAACTCTCATCAAGAAAATAAGCCTGCCTTTATATAGTACAATTTCCCGCCAAATTTAGCTCGTGAATAACAAGAAATTGTGCGCGGTAAACTGTTCAGAAAATAACGTGGAAATCATGTTATTCCGGAGAATAAAAAAAATATATATACTCCGTAATGGTTACAATGGTACCGGAGAAATTAAACAGTATACCATCAAACATATGAATAATATTCACCGGAGTAATACAAATACTTAGTATATCCAAAAAAATCGCGATCTTCGCGACATTCCCCACAGAACAATATATTAAACATTTCAAAACATAACCAATACATGTAGTTATACTACATGTTTTTAATATTTAAATTTTATCAATAACACACATCAGATAAGAAATATCAGTTCTGCTCAAATGTCCGTGTGTGTTCAGTTTACACAAATAAAAATACATTTTAATTTTTCATGACATACACATAATAATCATCCTCATATCTGACATGTGAATAGACAAGTTCATTGTCTCTGTATGTGTTAAAACGGAAGCCCGTTCTGCATAATACTTCTACTTCCGTCCGCAGTGAACGTTCTTCCAGCTGCTGTTCTTCGTCGGAGTCAAGAACTTCGATGACATCTATAGTTTCATCCACTACGGCGCTATCACTTTCGGTGGACCAATCATTTTCATTATTACTGTCACTAAAGTACATACTTGACGAGGAGAGCACTGACATTTCACAAATTTCACTTTCGCTCTCACATGGGTCGTAGTCTGTAGTCGATACTCCCACAGAATCACTAAGCACAGAACATGGCATCATAACAGCAATACCATCCGCGACGTCAGCATTGCTAGCGACATCAAAATCACCAGCATCTTCAGCAACAAAATCAGTCCCACTAGCAACGTCAGCAATACTAGAAAAAGCATCATCACCAGCACTTTCAGCAACCGAATCATCATCAGCTATGCTATCAGCAGCATCATTGTTGACAACCGAAGCAACGACATCAGGCACTTCAGCATTGTTGGTTGTATCATCATCGTTTGCAACGACAACAGCACCTTCAGTAGTGCTAGCAATAACAGCATCGACAGCATCGTTATCGATAACATCAGCATCACTATCATCACTTACTTCTGCTGCACTAGACGCCGCTAATTGTCCAATGTCAAAATGTTCAATGACGTCACACGCCATTTCAACGTCGATTGTTGATGACTGCTGCTGGAGAATGTTCAGAATATCCTCATCTGAAGATATATCCTCATACACGCTCTGCACTGGCCTTTCGTTTTCACGTTTCGCATACAACGTTGCCGTCCGTGCATCATCACGCGTGTATTGATGGCACTGTATGAGATGTTCAAGCAAATATCCACGACGAATTAATTTGGAAGAACAGTTTTCCACAACACATTTCCAATGACGAACAGGTAGATGTCGTTCCATTATGTGTCTTTTCAAGTTCCTCCTGTATTTGTACGTCTTGCCGCAATTGCCACACGAATTCATTCCTTATAGTGCCACTTTTAACAGTACGGTTTAAATGAACACAACATTACTCAAATTTGCTAAATATATACTGCAGACTTTACATATACCCGATTATCCCGTGCACTAAATAGGCAGTAGATTTACTCCGGAAAGGCACGTGCAAAACGATTATTGACCTGTGTTATAGTTACTCCGGACTTTAAAAACCACTGTGTATACTCCGGTCATGTAAAGCACGAGGATAACTATTTAATGATTTCTCCGGGTCAGTTTTTAAAGGCACACTATAATTTAATGTTCGCTAATATGCGATCCTCCCCTAAGAAGAGGTACATTCATATTACTTAATGTCCTATGATAAATGAATATATTAGCACTTTTTCAGCGATAACTGCTAAGACACCTCTACTGGATATAACAGATTTAAAGGGCGCCTTAATAGTCGTCCAGAGGACATTATCAGTTCCACTGATCGAACTTGGCCATCATTGCTAATTTGCAATTTTGTTATTTTGCCCATTTTCCATTGTCCACGTGGTAAGTCATCCTTTATAAGTACCACGCTACCGACACTTGGACACACGTTTGATTGAACTCTTCGTGATTTTAACTTGTTTTGAGTCCTTTCTCTTAAGCTTAACAAATATTCATTACGCCACATTTTCCAAAACATGTTTATCAAACGCTGTCCCTTTTTCCATAATTTTAACAATTTATCAGCGTTGCTTTCATATGGTTTATATTCTGGATCATTATCATCACTGTCAATGTCCGGTATGCCTGTATATGGGTTCAGACACAAAAAATGCCTTGGTGTGATCGGAATAGATGATTTCAAATCGTCTCCAACATACACTAATGGTCGTGAATTTATGACAGCTTCACATTCTTTTAGAAATGTTCTCATTTGATCTACAGAAAGCCATTTCCTACCTATTGTCTTTCTTAAAGCACGTTTGGCTAGACCCACTAATCGCTCATAGAAACCACCCATCCAAGGGGCCATTTCCACGATAAATGTCCATCTAATGTTGTTATTGGAGGCATAATCAACGATGTCTTTGTTTTGAATTAGTTTTCCCCAAATAAGCTTCATAGTATCGTTTGATGCTTTAAACTGTTTGGCATTATCACTTATCACTTCAACAGGCGTACCACGGATGGCAACAAATCTTCTAAAACACATCAAGAATGAATTTGCTGTCATATCTTGAACAAGCTCAAGATGTATGGCACGTGTAACAAGGCAAGTAAACAAACATACCCAGATTTTCTGTATGTCCTTATTGTCCTTGATGTGGAGTGGCCCAAAGTAATCAATCCCCACTCTGGCAAATGGCGTTGATTCGGAAACACGTGTACGTGGTAGAGACGCCATGAGTGGTGTTTTGTATGGACCACCTTCAGATTTTCGGCACACTACACAGCCTTTAAGTATTTTGCTCACTGTAGCTCTACCTCGAGGTATCCAGAATTGTTGACGTATTTCACTTAAAGTTTGTGATACTCCACTATGAAACAGTTTTTTATGTATTTTTTCTATCAACAGATGTGTAAGTCGCTCGTTTGGAGGTAAAAGTATCGGCAGTTCGAGTGGCTTCACTGAAATTGGCGTTTTCTAATCGTCCACCGCATCGCAATAAGCCACTTTCATCAATAAACAAATCCAATTGTTTGGCAAAATTGTTCGGTCGTTTATCACAAATAGAATGTAACACTTCAGTATATTGTTTTCGTTGCACATATTTTAACCACAACAATTCTGCGTTATGAAGTTCTTCAGTACTTAGACAATAAGTGACTCTTTGTTTTCTTCGCACATTTGTAACAAATCTTAGACACCACGCTGTGACCCTGATTAATTTCAAAACTGATGAATATTCGTATTCGTTAATTTCAAATGGCGAATTGCTGTTTGTAACTAGTGCTTCAAGAACTCTTTCATCGCCTGTATCACACTGATTACACAACATATCACAATCACGCACTTCTATGTCAAACGCAACGGTTTCTGCTTTGGCTGACATATCTGTATACTCAGGCCATTTGTCGTACGGTAGTAGTAACCACACTGGTCCATGCCACCATAGTTTGTTTTCACATAAATGTGAAGTTGTGCATCCTCTACTCGCAAGATCCGCTGGATTTTCTTTCGTATTCACATAACGAAATGCGACATTCTCGTGGCGCCTGATTTCTTTTACTCTGTTTTCAATAAATATCGGTAACACCTTTTTAGAACACAACCATTGCAATACACATTGTGAATCCGTCATCAGAATTACAGTATTCATTGGCAATTTGAGCTCTGTTTCTACAAATTGAATACATCGTACACCAATAAGTACTGCCAGAAGTTCAAGTCTTGGGATAGATAATTCCTTTGTTGGAGCAAGTCGACATTTACTGAATATTAAATCTGATTTCACATCATTGTTGCTGTGTTGTAATAAATAAATACACGTAGCATATCCTTTCGATGAAGCGTCACAAAAGCACACCAAACTATATTTTCTGTCCTGTTTTAAACCTGAAATAGACACACATCTGTGAAACTCGATCTTGTCAAGCTGAATCAATTCTTTCTTTATTTAAATCCATTCACTAGCGTCTTCGTTATCAAATGATTCGTCCCAATCCAAATGTTTACTCCAGACCTTCTGAATCAAAACTTTACCCTTCAGTAATACAGGTGAAAACAGACCTAAAGGATCAAAAACAGAAGCTAACTGTTTCAAAACATTTCTCTTTGTTATTTCAAGATCTTTCACAATACATTTTGGTTTTTGAATTGCCACTGTGTCATTTCTTGTATTCCATGTATGGCCTAAAACCTTGACATTTTCATTCTTTTCCAGATCTTCATATGCAAACGTTTCATTAACTTCATCACTATTGGTCTTCCATTCTCGTAGGTTCATCTTGGCATCACCAAACATTGACTTTGCACTTTTGTATAAACACACAGCTTCTTCTTTAGTATCAGTTCCGGTTATAATGTTGTCCATGTATATGTCCTCTTTCAATTGGTTTGCCAACGCTGATCCATATGTATCTAAATGATGCTCAATGGTAGCACCTAGAAGAAAAGGACTCGATATGACACCAAATGGAACTCGTCTGAAACGGAATTCTTCAATATTTCGCTGCTCTAATTGTGGATCTTCGTAATTCTTAAACCACAAAAAACGTGTGACATCACGTTCAGAAGGTTGTAACTCGACTTGAAGAAAGGCCTTTTCTATGTCTGAAACAATCCCGATTTGTGGTATTCTGAACCTCAATAGTATTCCACACAAATTGCGAAGGAGTACCGGGCCTCTATACAAACATTCGTTGAGACTTTGTTTTCCTTTTTCACTTTAGCCGATGCATCATAAACAATCCGTAACTTTGTTGTTTCATTTTGAGATTTGATCACCACATGATGCGGAATGTAATGCTTTACACCATCGGATTTATTTCTATCAACTCTTTCAATCACATCCTGTTTTAACTGATCTTGGATCACTTCATTGTATCGTTTCATCAATTCCGGTTGTTTGTGAATTTTATTTGCCAAGGATTTGAGTCTTCCTATTGCTAATCCATAATTTTCTGGGAGATCGGAAATATCATCCTTCCAAGGCCATGTCACCTGGTACCTTCCATTTTCGCGCTTCAGTGTTTCTTTGAATCTTTGCATAATCATTTCGTCCTTGGAATCCTTTGTTGTGTCAGTTATACCTATTGATTCGATGTTCCAGAAGTCTTCAAGGTCCGGCTTCACTGACAATACGGAATCAACTTCTGTAAATATATTGCATTCTGTAAGAGTATTTCCATAAGTCAATATTAACCAGTTCATATCACTTTTGTTTTCTTGAACCTTGATCTGATTTTCTTCTGTAGCCGATGTTGTTCTTCCGGACAATATCCATCCAAGTTTTGATGCGAGTAAATATAACCCTTGACCTACTTTGATTTTTTCAGCTTCAATTATGTCAAGATAATAATCGTTTCCAATTAAAAGTTCAAGTGAATTTGTTTCAGTTTCAGTTGGAATTGTATCGGCTAAATTGAGATTTCGAGTCAGTTCAGCTAAATTCTCTAGTTGGGTCTTATTTACTGGGTTACGTTGTATCGCTCCACTAATATTCTGTACAATATTTGCACTCATCGTCATAAGCATCCCAGATTTCAGTTTTACCTTCAAGGTTGTTGAATGTGTTTTTATGACCTTTGACTTTTCACTACCAAATGTCACCAGTCGTATTTCTTCTTCCTTTCTTTCTTTAAGCCCTAGACGGTCTGCTAATGATCTTGTGATATAGGTTCTGTGAGATCCGGAGTCTAGAATCAATCGCACCTTTTCATTTTTACTACAATCTTCTCCACATGCTTCTACTAATGCAGTCTGCATTAACACCTTTTCGTCGTGCGAAAGTAGACCGGCTTCTTCACCAATTGCATGATTGGTTTGATCAACTTCTTCGGAAAGATGCACATTTTCTTTTGATGCATATTTTGGAAACTTTTTCTCACACAAACTTCTGTGATGTACATCGACTTTCCCACAATACACACATTCTTTTGAACTTTTACACTCATTTGCTAGGTGACCATCTTTTAGACATTTGTAACAACTGCCTTTCAGTTGCCGTTTTCTTTCTTCGGTCTTTTGTATTTATTACACATGTCGCTCCAATGTGATTTTTCACAAAATCTACACTTTTTCGTTGACTGTGTTTGGCTCCCTTTCTTTTCACTTGCAACAAGTGCTCCAGAAGCTAGCTTTTGTGTAGTCTGATATGTTGGACGTTTGAAATTAGTTGACACTCTCTGAGATTGGTACCGTTGTGTCTTGTCATCACGTTGTGACGCAGTTTCGTACGGTTTGTTCTTTTCTGCCTTTTCTTTTGACACTATGTATTGCCGAAGCAAATCGCGTAATTTCATAACTGTCCATTTATTCTCTGAACCTTTTAATATTTCTAGTTGCAATAGAACTTCACTTGGCAACTTATTACGGATCATTGACACAAACACATGCTGATCTAAATTCTCTTTTAGTACCTCTAGACTGCGGAGGTGGCGTTCAACAGTATCCAAAAAATAGCGTAGACTTTCTGTTGTATTTTTGGCTGGCTCAAGACTCATCAACTTTTTATAATGTAGATCAATGATTTCCTGTTTATCTCCGAATCGTTCGTGTAAGATTTTTATGGCAACACCATAATTTTCATTCGATAAAGTCAGTCCAGCTATTGCACTTCGAGCTTCGCCTGTAAGCTTACCTTTCAAGTAATTAAATTTGTCTACAGGCGACAACCTCTCATTTTCATGAACAGCGCTTTCAAACGAGTCCCAGAACTCTATCCACTGTAAGCGATTTCCATTGAACGATATTAAATCAATCTTTGGTAATTTCACAGTTTCCTTTGAATGAACCTTTTGACTTTCTATGAACTCTTGATGCATCTTCATCTGCATTTCACTTTTTTCATGTTGCTTTGCAAAAAACTCGTGCTGTAGTTTCAACTGCATATCACACACCTTTTGGATTACACTTTCATCAGACTCATGAACAGTTGAAACATTTGCTTTAGTGTTACTTTCTATTTCAAGCACTAAGTCTTCATCACACAATTGAAGTTTATATAACACTGACAGAGCCCTTTCGGTTAACACACAATCTTCATCTAGAATCCCTTTTGTAAATTCCTCGTCAGAATCACCTATAGCTTGCGCTAGTTTTTCAGACTGGCTGCTCAATTTTTCAATGTAAGCATTAATTTTCAATTTGCTTTCATTTACCTTTTTTCGAACTTGTTTACATTCTTGTATAGATAAATCACTTTTAACTTCCAACAACTCTAAACCAGTTTGTACTTCTTTATTTAATGTATTCAAGTACCGCGTACGAACTCCTTTAATGTATTGTAAATTTATTTGCGCCATCATTAACACTATTTATGTGAGAAAACTTTGCACTTTGTATTATAGAATCTTGACAGATGTCGGTCAAAAGAGATGCATTACAGTTTATTCACAAAGACAATTTTCACGTATGAACATTCGTTACTTACAAGTTCCATGCCGCTTCATTCAGTTCTGTATCCGTTTTCAAACACAAAATTCCCGGGTTCCGGCACCAATTTCAATGTGGCGACGATTTTGTTGTTTCATAATTTGTGTTCGTTTAGCCACACTGAAGAATTATTTTTCTCTCTCTCGTTTATTCATCTCACTAATAAAACACATATTGAATAACACATAAAGAATTTGTTCACTTTTAATCCACATCACTGTTTCCAAAGGTAATAAGTTCAAAAATCCAAATCAAGATGGCACAAATATTGTAATGCAAAACTCTCATCAAGAAAATAAGCCTGCCTTTATATAGTACAATTTCCCGCCAAATTTAGCTCGTGAATAACAAGAAATTGTGCGCGGTAAACTGTTCAGAAAATAACGTGGAAATCATGTTATTCCGGAGAATAAAATATATATATATACTCCGTAATGGTTACAATGGTACCGGAGAAATTAAACAGTATACCATCAAACATATGAATAATATTCACCGGAGTAATACAAATACTTAGTATATCCAAAAAAATCGCGATCTTCGCGACAACTAATTTCAGCATCTAATTCCAAAATCATAACTTGAAATTCATCGCGTACGAATCGTTCATTAAAATACATGATATCCTCATCAGCCTGGAAAAAATGGTTTTACATGTGCTGACTGTTGCAACATTTTCCAGTAAAGTTTAGCGTTATTATGTCTATATTGCTCTAAAGTGTTTGTTCTGTCGGCGAGATATGTTTTCTTACAGGATTGTATAGTACATTTGTATTCCGACCGAGCTTTAACAAGAGCGATATTTGTTTAAAAATGTTAAAAATATGCTTCTTTTTTGACAGCATTTTTCAGTAAATCAAGGATTTTTTCCAGGCTGTGTTTTATTTGAGATTTTAGCATTATAATAAATAGAAGTTTTAAATATTTATGGGACAATAAACCTGATAAAATTTCAAGAAATCAGATTATACAAAGTTATGAAAATGGTGGTTTAAAAATGCTAGACATATTAAAATTCGAATGTGCAATAAAATCAAGTTGGGTTAAACGAATGTTGTTTCAAAAAGATTCAAAATGGGTAAAAATATATGAAAATATGATGGTTAGATTTGGAAAAGATTTTATTTTCAAATGTCATCTAGAACCTAAAATTGATAGGCTTGAAATAAAATCGAAATTTCTCGTGTTATAATTAAATCATGGGCAAGTGTAACGGTTAGAAAAGAAGTAAACTTTATAGCGAAAGAAATTATTTGGAACAATAGTTACATTAGACAACAAAACGATGACACATTTTTCTATAAGAATTGGTACAGCAAAGGTGTACAATACATCTGTTAAACTTTCAACAAAAACAGTCTTACAACTTTGAGGATCTACACAGACTATACGATATTAATCAACGTGATTGCATGAAATATTACACGCTTTTGAAGTGTATTCCTCAAAGTTGGAAATCAAAAGTTAAATTAGAGGAAATGAATTACAATGTACCTACGTTTTTTTTTTAAATAAGGTGCCTGAAAATACTAAAATATGCAAGCTGGTATACCAGAAACTCATTTTAAACCAAAAACCAGTGCAAAATGGAAAAGAAGGAATATGGGAGGCAGAACTAAGCATTAATGATCTAAATTGGAAAAATATTTATACCCAATCATTCAAACTTTGCATTGATACCAAATTTAGAGCATTTCAGTACAAATTTCTTCTTAGAATACTGCCTGATAATAGTAAATTTTATCGATACAATATTAGTTTTTGCAGTCTTTGTGATTTTTGCTCAATGTATATAGATTCGAACACACATATGTTTTGGGAATGCCATTCCACCTAAATATTCTGGAACGAAATAACACGCTTTCTAACAAGCATATTTGAGGTTGATATTTCGACAATAAATTACAGTGAGGTCACTTTTTGTAACTTTAAGGCTTTAAATGGAAATTATGAATATGCAATTAACTTCGTTATACTTCTTGCAAAATACTTTATCTTTAAATCAAAGTGTGAAGGAAGTACGCCTTTCTTCGAGGCTTTTGTTCCATATTTTTCAAAGAGACTGCAATCTGAAAAGATAATAGCTATGGCCAAAAATAAATTGCATACGTTTCATGGTAGATGGATCCTTATACTTAACAAGCTTAATTCTTGAATACCACAAGTTTAAACCAATGTAAGAATGTAAATTTCATCCACATTGCTTTCTTGCCTCCTTCTATCTAACATTTCCTACTTTTTTAACTAACACCCAAAAAACGAAAAAAAACGAATATTTTCTTTATGATTGAATTTTGAACACGACTTTTGTATACTTTATGAATATATGTATGATGTACATGTATATTTGAGAAAACAAAATAATCACTGAGTTCGAGACATCGAAAAATCTGAAGCAAGAATTGAAGTAATTACTGAACTCTAGACTTTGTAAAGTCTGTACTATTGCAAGAGTTTACGATTAAACATTAGACAATTATTAGTTTGAAATGAGGATTACTGTTTTCAGTGAACTCTTTGCATTGTAAAGTCTAAAACAATATTAAATTTAATCACTAAACTCGAGACATCGTAAAGTCTGAAACCATATATATGTTTTTCTTAATTTATAAACAATGTCAAATCAAGGCTGCACTGGGGAACCTTCATCAACATAAATAATTCGCTCCTTTGTTAATTGTCTCATAATATTGCAAAATGTTGAAATATCATATCGAATATGTTCAAAAACTGTATATGTTTATAAACTGCTATTTCATTCGAGTTCGATGCTTACATTAAATTTCGTTTCAGACATTCCAAGGTCTATAGTACAATGATTACATTAATTTTGCTGCTATTATAAGTACATATTAACAAAGTCGTCGCCGCCTAAACCTTAAACAAGATTATATAGAATAATGGGTTTCACCTTTTAAGGTTTCAACAGAATAAATACTCTTAGGTTCACTCTCCAATAGAATAACACTCGTAGACCTAATAAGTATTTGTACTACATATTTATAATAAACTGCAATTATTAAGTTGTTTCATTGACATATGACGTTTTAAATTGAATGAGGTGCAGATTACATTTTTGCTCGCACAAACCGAAAGGTTAAATGGAAACAAACTCATTTCCTTGCGTCTGACACTGCATTGACATGGTAATGCAAACGACTATGTTACCAATCGTTGAAGCAACTACTTGTTTACATATAACGCTTGTGCAAATTGCAACTGGTTGTGAAATATGTATCTACTTTTCACGAACAAATCCCATTAACATGCCTTAGTATCTTTGATAGCATAACGTGTTCAACGGCGAAAAGGTCTATAATAGCAAATTTATTTATTAAGGAATTATCGAGTGTTTCATTGAATTCTTGATTGCAATTACATTTATCCAGTATATTTTCGCCTTTTACTTCATAACAAGTCAAATTTATTGACAGTTGTCAGTACCAGTATAATGTTTGGCTCTTGATCCTGATTATTCAATTCGAAATATAATTCCGTGTCATTTAAAAGACACGAATGCTATTGAATATAATATATAGGGGGTCGACTTTTATTTCCCTCCGATTTAAACAATTTCCTTTATCTTTCAATTTTACTTTTCAGATTTTCATACCAACCGCATATTAATTTATTCTGTAAATATTTAAAAATAATCGACGTCAAATTCAATATATATTTTACTAAATCACAAAACAATGTATTCCGTTAAAACCAATAAACCAATACCCATATAACCTTCAAACTCAGTAATTGAAAATAATTATCGTATGGTTAGACAATTCGCTCTAAAATTAACCTACTTTTTTTAATACTGTTAAGAACTTGAATTGGATTACGTTGTAATTGTAAAAAATGGGGATTTTGCCGGTCTAAATATATCTTCGATGGACTTTATCCAATAACGATTAGACCGGAAGTTATTAATATTTTTATGGAAAGTACTGACATAAAACGAACCATATCTTATAAATGGTTTTACAAAAACATCTATGATATTCAAAATAAGTGTAAATGTAAATAGGTTATATATAGCTATTTATTTACTCAGAGGAGGCATTTGAATAGCAATACTTTGTTATTATGAAACTTCTCCAATGTATCTTAAAAACTCATTAAAAATGTAGATAAACGATGAGTATGATGCGCTACTTTTACCTTTAATAATATGGTGCAAAGTAGTTATATACACTGAACAAAATTTCTAAACGTCTACTTAATGAAATTCATTAAATTGAAAACTACTCAATGTATCGACTTGAAAATTGAAACTACATCGTTATGCCTAGTACTCTATCGGTTTTTATAAAGAAAATCACACCTAACGGTCGAGGTTAGCCATGCGAGACGATAGGTGCGATTTCCGATTTTTTGGCTCGAGAATTACGATGATTATGAAGTTATCGCTAATTTTCATGTCAACGCAACACATTTTGAATTTTCAACTCGAAAAACAAAAAAAAATCGCTAGAGTGACTATTAAAGAGCGTGCAAGGGCCGTCGGCATGATTGATGCAGGTACCCCGATTCGGCAGGTATAACCAATTTTGTAAAATAATAAATAAATTCCGATATAATGTGCGAACTAAATAAAAAATGTTCGTTTTAAACCAATGACGCATAATAATCAATTAATTTTAGGTTGCGCGGCTGTTTAATAGGCGACACTCGAGTATCCGTCAGCTGTTGGAGAAATTTAGAAGAACTGGAAGTGTTGCTGACATACACCGGAGGCCCAAACGCAGAGTTATAACTCGACACCAATATAAATATATGGTTCTTTCTCACCAACGCAACCGTTTCACTCCGGCTACGTCAACGGCACGGCGGACCGTTGGCACGCACAACCGTGCAATTTGCCCACAGACCGTCCGCAACCGACCACCGAAGGTTCCTGTCCTTACTACGAGACACAAAGCAGCACGGCTAGTATGGGCGAGACAGAATCTACGGTTGACTAGAGCTGACTGGGCTAATGTCATTTTTGTAGATGAAACCAGACTGAAGCTCCGTGGGTCAGACGGGCGCGTCCACATTTACCGACGGAGGGGCGAGCGAAACAGGGAATGTTGTTTGATTGACGCATACCAGTTCAGTGGAGGTTCTGTGATGGTCCGGGCAGGAATTTCCATGCACACAAAGACTCCAATTGTCCCTATCCTTTAAATGCACTGAGGTATCAGAACGACATTATTCAACCTGTACTGATACCGCACTTTCAAGCTAATCGAGGCATGATGTTGTTGCAAGACAACGCGCCTTGTCATGTTGCACGGGGAACTCAGAATATGCTGGCAACAAACAACATTCGTGTTATAGATTTTCCGCCAAAAAGCCCAGATCTGAATCACATAGAAAATGTGTGGGACTTATTAAAGAGAAAAGTTAGGGCTTTGCCCCAACAACACAATGCCGACAAACTCAGGCGTGATATTCGTCGGATGTGGGACATTATCCCACAGAACTACATACACAGATATCTGGTTTCAATGAGGTCAAGGTGCCTTGCAGTTATTGCTTCAAATGGTGGACACACAAGCTACTGAATTTAACACGTTCTCCAGAACAGTTCTTTGTGACTTTCGATTTAATGAGTGACTAACTTTAACATTGTTTTTTTTTTGAATAAATCAATAGTTCCAATGAAATTAAATTTTGTTAAAATGTTTTCAATAAATGTGTAAAACTGGTGTATTAAACAAGTTTTGTGATTTTGTTATTTTATTCACATATTTTAATAGAAAATTGAGTGGTCGTTTAGAAATTTTGTTTAGTGTATAGTGTTGACCATGCAAATTTCTTTAATGTAACTATTTTGGAACAATATTTTATCGCTGGGAACTTGAATAACTTGATTAACCTTACTATTGACAACGTAAAATACAATATATTAATGATGAGTATTATCATACGGTAAATTTAAGCGTTTTCGTCACTTGTATTTCTTAAGCTTTTTATTCACAAAACATTTGCCTCTTCGCAAACATTAAAACATTATTTGATATAATCAGTTTATAACAGTTAGTTTTGTGCATATCAAAGTGGTGCCACTACAACATTAGGTTTCGCGCGCATTGTAACTAATAACAAATGCATAAAATAATTCCTCTTCAAATCAAGTTTAGTATTTGGTGTGTTATTATAAGGTGTCGTTTTGAAAGCCAATACGTTTTTTTGTACTTTGCCTAATGTTATAAATACCAACTATGACACATTCGATTGGGCTCGTATGTAGAAGTAGAAATGCTTTCTGGTCACGCTTCCAAAATACGCCAAGAAAGCGTTTTGCAGTAAATGAAGGTTTTACTCGATAATCAGGTCACACTAAATGTTCTCTCAGTATCTTAGTTTCATCATACAAATACTTACAGAGAAATAGACGTACACTTACTTACACTTTTGCTCTCTGGATTGATGATCAGCTTAACTAATACAAGTGACGTGAGTGTGTGGCCTTGTGTCGTTGGGGAATCATAGTACCCGGAGAGAACACACGTTTTCTGTTTGGTGACCACAAAACAAAGTTGCCGAGGGCGGGAATCAATCCCGGTACGCCTTGGTGAGAAGCGCAACTCCCACGCTTACCCAACAGCGCAACATCGTGCCAACAAAAGTGATTAATATAATATTGTTATTACTTGTTTCACAGTCATAGTAAGGTTATTAAGTTTAAACAAAATATGATTGGCACTATACTCGTACTAAAACGATTATTGTGTAAGGAAGGGTTACCGACCGAAAAAACAGTTCGATTTCCATTCCAAACAAAAGCTGTCCGTCGCAACATTGGAAAGTTACAAATACGTCTGAAAAGCTTCATTGGAAAGAGGGAGGTATTCGTATTTTCGCAGATAGCTTTTAGTATGTAACACATGGTCATGCTGAACTATCTTACCTTCCATTTCATTCATTTTGGCAGTTTTCCTAAAAAAAATTGTGTTTTTATTGACAAAACCGTGCGAACAAATTTCTGCCCATGAATCTGTGGTGAAAACAATGATACACTTACATTCTAGCGGTGGTAAAATTAATATTTTATTTGCATATTTGGCAGACGCTCGCGGAATGTCTTAGACTTCGAATAAACCCAAATGAGTATAAACGCAATGCCAATACCATAGTTGCGTCTACAATGTATTATGTGGTGAATATCTGCAACTTAAAACAGAAAGTATATCAAGACCTGAATATAATACGTTACTGGATAGGTTATAACTTTATTCATATTGATTGTATCCTTTATCATTTTGTAAAGGTTCAGTGCGCTAAACGTCTTTTCATATAGTTGTCGTAAATAATATCATAAAAGGCACTGCCTTCTGTGAACCATATTATCATCCGAGACAAAAATCAAGCTTGACATTTCAATTTTCTGGGGAGTGTTCAGTTTATCAATTCAAATCTAAGTAACAAGACCATGTCTCAAGAAAATCATAAGTAGAAGTAAACATAACAATAGCAAAGTGTAATGCAATAATTTAAATACATTAATATAACAATGTTGTTTATAACATACACCATGTTTTTGACTGACAGACCAAAAGGGAAAAAATAGTTGAATCTATTTTATCAATGCATATCTTTATTTAAATTTAAGAATATTTATGTCAAAACCAGAAAAAGATCGTTTTCTAGTCAGGCAAAACGTTCTGTATTGACATACTACTACTAAGATAATTATCAACAGTAGAATGCAAATAATTCGAGTTTCAGAGCAGCGGTTAATTTCTACGAATAAATAATAACAGTTTTGATTATTTCAAATTCAAAAGATGTTCAGAAAAGAAGTAATGCAGAGTTTAAATTTGGCTTTAAATACGACATACAAAGAAGCATAGATTCGACCTTGATTGATGTGTGTTTGAAAATTTCAAATTAATAAAGTAGCATTACATGAATGTATATTTTAAAATATCCCACATGCACTAGCAAGAGAGAGCCTAAAACAAAACAATATCTTAATTATCTTCCGATTGCGCTTAAATGTGCGAACAAACTACGCTTTGTGCATAAAACAAACCAATATTTATATGAGAAACTACAAAAACAAGTTCAGTAGCCGAAGGTTTAAACAGACAACCCAGGGTTAAGGCACAAGGTAAACGCCATGGACATAGAACACGGTAACTAACAATCATAAACCAGAAACATGTAACAACATTACAAAACACCACAAACAACACTGTAAAAGTATATTTTATATAGTATAACAAACTAGGTGTGTTTATCAAGGATTGTAAGGTGTCGCCTTGGATCGGTCAGTTAAATGTAAATTTACTGGGGATTTGAACTAGTTTGTGTGCACAACCTCACTCTTATTTCAACAACCCCGAATAAAGTAAAAGCGTAAATGGTAAATCTTTAAAAGTATGCATTAACTCGAGGAAACTTGATAATAAAACAAATAATAATAAACTAATAGGTAAACCCCAAGTATTTCTATGATAAGGTATCCGTACTCTATCTGCAGACGAAGGAATATAATTATGTGTACCTAAAACGTTTCAAAGATATGATGCAGTTATTGTTTGAAACTATGCAAATCCCACACAGTCTGCCTTGGCAAGAAACGGATTACACTGTTTGATCCTAGAGTTTCATAGTGAAAAACAGTATTGTACTAAGACTGGGAACAAAGAAAGAAAAAAAAGAAAAAGAAAAACACAATATATATGCTAAAATTTTCTTCCAATGTCGCAAATCAGGGGAAAACACGTTCCTTAACGGTTTTGACATTCTCTTGGCCTTAAAAATTAGATTATTAATTTCAAGTTAAAAGTTTAATTGGTAATATCGGCAATACATAAGCCTTTTGCCATGAACAATATACATAAAATGAAAAGTACACATATTGAAAAAGTGTGAAATACAAAAAAGAATTTCACACCTACATACTATAGAAAACAAGAAAAATATATAAATGGTTGCATTATCTAACTATGAAGCAACTGCATACATGCTGACAGAATGTCGTAGAAAAGCATTAATAATATTTTTAGACACATAGCATATAGCGTTTGTGTTTGAAGACATTAAAACCCTAAATTTATTCAAGGTAATCCATGAATTTACAATGTTGTATTGTAGACGTAAATCATAGTTAAAAGGACAACCAAGAATATAATGGAATTCAGATTCAACTATGTTAGCATTGCATAATTTACATTTTCGTTCTAAACGTGTAACATTTAATTTATTGTACTTCAAGTTCAAGAGAGTGAGAACATTGTAATCTCGATAACGCAATTCTGTATCTTTAATTCATATTTGAATCAATATTATTTTAAAATTTTAAAATTTAACTTGAATTGTTTAAAATTTTGGTTGTGAATGAATGATATCATTCCAATGCTGTACATATTGATCGTAAAGGCAGTGTCTTAATGTTACAAAACCGGATTGATTAATATGATAAGTATTCTTTACATATGTAGACCAGTATATGTGACGCGTCATGAGACTTTTGGCCCGAAACCGATAGCCTCGATTTCGAGAAAAACGTGCGCAAAGTTGAAGCGTAAAAAATAAGAAAGTAATGAAGTTTTTATCGTAAATCCAACCATTAAACAATTTGTCACCCTAGATTGTTCAGTCAAATATATTCTTTACAATGTAGTGTTCATAGAAATAGTGTTTTTTAACCACTTTCTTTCGTATTGTTTATTACTTTTGGTGTTATCTCCCGTAGTTGTCATGAGCTATTTTTTGACCCAAATTTGAGGATGTAGATCAAGCTGAACCAAAGGCATTTACATCAAATTAGGAATTTGTTGGTAAGTAGAATTATTTTCATTGTTTAAGCATATAATTTTACAAATGTGTATATCTTTAATGTAATGCAATATATTCTAAATTCGGTCAAATGAATGGAAATTGATCGCAGGAAAAGAAAGCGGAAGTGAAATTTGACAGTCTGACATTGAAAATGTAAACAGATCAAAATCCAGCAGATATTCTCTTTTTTGCATACTTATGATGACTGAAAAAGGACATAATCAATTTTTCATCATCTTACCGCGGCCAACTATCAATACAATTATTGATGGATTTTACGAATTAATTTTGAGTTGCAGTTTAACTGTCTTTTTAGCTATGTTGATGAATTTAAAGTTGTAGATGAACTCTTTTTTTTTCAATGTTGATTTATGTGCATAACATACAATCTCATGAGGTTCAGGTACATTGAAATAAATTTCTGTTATGATGAAGATGATCATGATGATTATGAAAATAATAGACTAATGCAGATGGGGGAAATGTTTATATAGAATAAGAGCACAATACTCTAAAAGCCAGGACCAATATTAATGACTGTAGCTGCAAGCTGCTTTTTAAGTATGCATGACATTCAGACTAACAGGAAATTTCTTTGGCATGAAATATTGTGTACATGTTGATCTGCCGGGGCATCACCCCAACTATAAACATTTAATGATTTGTATTTCTGTAAATACATATTTTTAGAACATTATGATCAAATGTGAATTTCAGGTCAAGCACCTGCTGTACATAGAACAACAATCCATTACAGCTTTGACTATGCCGAGCAGGTCTTCTACCTATACTAAGGCACAGCAAGAGTGCCCTGCTTTGAAGTGTTCTGTAAATCATATGGTAAATTTTATTTATTAAATGAGTGGTTAATACAGTTTTGCCATTTGACTAAATTATTATAGGAGAAATGGAAAACCTTTATATTTTGTAAATTCACTGAAAAAACAGAGAAGTGCTCACATTTGCTCTGCGGCGCTCTTGTTTAAATATTTTATATCACCTTTATTCAAAGTTCTTACTTGAACATAAAATGAAAGTGTAAATATATAAACATCTTTTCTATTTCAAAGTGTGTGTTTTCAGGTTCACAGATATCTCACTGATAAGGGTTTAGCTGTTATGTGGCCAATGGTGTGGTACCTCATTTTCAACATCATCCATATAGAGAAGACTCTGCATACCTGCACATTGACAACTGTGTTGGGTGGAATAAAAACAATGCAGTCATTGGGTATGATTGAAAAAGCAGTGTTGAAATACATCACTTGTGCACTGCATATTGACACATGAGAACATTAGAATAACATAACAATGTAACATTTATTATTTTTTCAATACAAGTAATCAGAAATCTCAAAATATGCATTAGTCTTATAAAAATAGTTGGGCATAAATCTGTTCTCTTAATTCTCTAAATGTCATGGATTGAAGGCAATCAGTTCAATAAATTGTATGTAATTCTATGTTCAAGGGTCTGATGTATTCTGAAGGGAGAGACACAGCATTTATTTAAATGGAAGCAGGTGACATAAAGTTCAGTCATGTGTGAGATTTGGTCTGTGGAAGGTAAGTTGTAAGAATGTTGTTGTTTTTGTTTTGTTTTTAATTTTGGTGCTTTAAATGTTGATTTAAAGCCAAATTAAAGGATTTTGTGTATATAAATATTGACATTTGGTACTTTATTTAAACACTGAAGTTGGTTATAATACCTTATTATGTAAAAGAAAGCTTGTGTTAAAACAATAAGTATTATATCATAATATAAACAACATGTTTATTTATTTAGACCAAATGGAGGCAGCACATATCCTTTGTGGATTGATGACCTTGGCAAACTGGTTATGTTCTTTGACTGGTTGGAGTACACCAAGTGACCCCTGAAGTCCATTTCAAACTTGAGGAAATATCATCACTTCAGGTATAACAAAAGTATTATAGACTATATCACTGCCTGTGTATGTATATCTATGAAATAAGTCAAAAACAATTTTAGATATTTTGTCCATTTTATTCAGATGTGAGTTTTGATGTTCAAGTTAATTTGCATAATTTATTCCAAACACTAAGTGATGTACATATATGATCATTATTTTGCAGAACTTCAGCTAATAACCCAGTGAGTGAATTCATGAGAGAGCATGCCAAGGACAGTGAGATTGAAGTTAAAATTGACAAGCCCACAACAATGGCTTTCCCATGGAGGGTACCCTGAATGCATCCAATTAAAAGGACTTAATGCAAAAAGGCTCTGATCCTTTAAAACAGTGAAAACACTAATATACTGATATGTGATCTTTATAAACTAACTGTAAGATTTGAGAATGAGCCCGTTACTGAGCTGATGAAAACGTACATCAATTTTTTATTGACAATTATTAATTCAATAGAAACATGTTCATGTGAAATGAAGCTACCAGTGATTTTGAGTGAAAAACTGTGGTTTTAGCAAATGATTGATAGAAGGGTGCTACACCCTGTCCTTTGTTGGTAGAGCCCCTCTGCCATAATGAAGACCACTATATGTTTATTATTAATACACACTTAAAACAATCTGGCAGTTGAAGCCTATAAATGCTTGAATTGAAGACATTTATAGTATTGTTTGTCAATATTAGTTACTTCACAGCCTGATAAAATGTACCTTAGCAACCTTTCAGTTTTTCTTCAATATCTTTATTTTTAAAACCTTCCTGAACCCTATAAACATTTTCAGCTTTAACTTTTACGTATGAATAAGCATCGAAAATATAATTTGTCATGTACTATGTGACCAATTACATACCTCTTGAAACTACATAATGACGTGTACATGCTAAGTAGTTAGTATGTTAAATAAATTGTTTTCATTTTTGTAAAATGTAAATGTGCCCATTTATTAACTGATCTAATTTTACAATAGTGTAAATTGTATAGGATTGTTATGTTTATTAAATTAAGAGTATATATACTACCATTTCATGTTTTATGTGCAATGAATGACTATACAAAAAAATCACATTTGAGGTAAATGGGTAAAGTTGGTGTGATTATAATCATGTTTGTGACCTGTTGCCATGGTAACCAGGATAAAAAACAAACTCTTAAATACCATTCAAATAAGATAAATTATAGTAAATTACAGGGGTAACATACTTTAACTTCTAGATATACATTGGTTTGTATTAGGTGCAAGTTCCAACCTAATGTCAATTTATTGTGAAAAATTACCAATAAACTACGGTACTTGGCGAACAGTTTTTATTTATTCGGATTTTTTTTTTATGTCAAATACATACACCATGTACAGTAAGGTTTGAGGATATCAATTAACAGATCAATTAGTATTGAATGCTTCATATGGCATTTATTGTATATTTAAATGCAAATTTAACCCCAAAACGCCTTTTTCAATAAAGGTTGCCATGGTAACCAATTAATTTTCATTTATTTTCTCAATAATAATTGAGAATGGTTTTGAAAATATATTGTTGTCGTTATAATGTGGGAATTGTTTATATTGTGGTGATGAATACTTATTGCATCTGTGAATACAAATGTTTCAATAAATTCTTGAACTTTACCGAATTTCCAGCTGTTTCTTAACCAAGTGCCCTTCTAGTTTTTGTCATAATTTCGTTAAAAATAGGAATTTTTGAATTTTCTTTTCAGTTTTTTTATCCTAAAGAATAGTACAGTCAGAAATTACTCATATCTCATTTTCGCCCAAAAAGTGGTTTCGGGCCAAAAATCCCGTGACTGGTCACATATTTAGCATTGCAGTAAACAAAACTTACAGCATTATTTTTTCACAAAATATACTATTTGAAAGCGAGGTCGGTTGAATCAAAATTTAAGTGCTCTGATTTTACATACAAACAAAGATAATGGAAATTGCCCTAGCTCTCCAAGTACAGCAGCATTAGAAGTTTGAGAGCGAACTCCAGGAATTTGTTTTCAAAATCTTAGGTGGTGTTTATTCACCTCTTCCATGTCATGTATACCGAAACCTCAAAACCATACATACGAAAAGGAGCAATCATGGATTCAAACAATATTAATTCCGCCTTAACGTCGAGTTTAACACTACCAAATATTGATTTAAGGTGATTATATGCTTTCAAACCTTGATCTTTCAGCGCTTTTAATGCGTTAACTAAGCTTCCATTGTAATTGAACTTTATACCTAAATAACAGAAAATATCTACAGTTTCGACAACATCATTATAAATAGACTTAACAAAACAATTTTTATGTTTTTCATTTTTCGAATATACATATTTTAGTATTTTTAAGACCCCACCTGCGTGTATCTATGTATTGCATAAAGCTATGATTGAAGACTATAAGGGTCGGTTGTGAAAAGAACAATATCATCTGCAAACAGTAACATGCATTTCTTTAACATGAATGTGCAATTGTATTATGTGTAAGCACGAGCATCTGCATATTTACTTAACCACGCATTGTGCAGAACATTTTGTTATTGATAATAACTTGATATTTATATTGTATATATTTCTCTGATGCTCAATCATTTAAGCACTCAGGAGTAATAACGATGGTAGGAAGAGGACTTTGAGATTTGTATATTAGCCAAATTAACTTGTATAACGCCGACAGTTATTACGCCCCGTATCGAATTTTTCGATATTATTCGACACTATTGTTTAGTGTTTGCGTTCGTTCTACAATCCTTTCAAGTCCAGGGTACTACGTGAACAGCCCATTTACACCCGTGCATTCTGCGTAACAAAAAATAGGCTTTCTTTAACGTCATTGTTGTTACATTTTATTACATTGTTTACTGCTTCAACCCTAGTGCCAATAAAACACTCCCTTCTCTGTGCGTTAAGCTGTAAAGAGCTTCCGAGAAATAACAATTTGATTTACTGTAACCATCAATTTATATGAGACTGGAGAACCAACTCAAGGCTTTCGTTCGATAAAAGGTAGCATTTGCATACTGTCAACGCAATGTCGTAAACAACTCCTAAATTTGTTTCAGAATCTTTTCGGAAAACGCTATAAATCACTTTGAACAACAGCTGATAATCTCACATCTCCGAAAAACGTTACAAAACATATAAGCAATATACAGCCTTATATTACCGACATCACTGTCGGTCACCTTAGCAAAAATTGATAACAAATCATCTCCGAAAAGTCGCCTCGGCAGTTGATAGAGTCATATCTCCGCAATCGCTGTAAATCATATGAGCATATGATAACCTCCCATTTCCAGGAGTTGCCTTAGCTCTTGATAACCACATCTCTGACAACGCTGTAAATCACTTGAACAGTTATTATCTTCGCTAAACCTATTAGTCTCTGAAACAGTAGGCTGCCTCATAATTTTGCCAAAGCTATTTGTTTCAATTGATACCTCACAGAATAGTAATTTGAATTGCTTATCCACATTTATTACAATTTCCATTGGCCTTGTAAAATAAAAACGTAAGAGGATTTCAATAGTTGCCTGCATAATGTGATATGCACCTCATACAATAAAAGACGTTCAATAGTCGATGGAACTACAACACAAATCACTGTACATAATGACAGTATAAAGGAGAACGAACTTTAGAATATATCTTCAGTTCAAATATTTTAAAGTCAAATCAATTATCCAATTGTAGTTTTTTTAAGGAGTGGGTGTTCGATATAAATATTAAGAGACGACGGTTTTGTTAACATGTTGTTTATATTGTATCGTAATCAGTGTGTTTACTGAAACTTAATCTTTCAATCCAAACGTTTTCATGTCATAAAATGAACTTCTCTTTTGTACTAATATTTTGAAATCTCAGGATCGAACTGACTTTTTTTAGGTTCATAAATTTGAAATATGTGGAAATGTCAGCACCTTCGTCAGATTTAATTTTATATTGTTAAACATTTTCATATCTTAATAAGCGTATTTAATTTAAATTGGTATAACATAACATTCAGTCCCTTGATCCTTATGTTGTTCAAAGACGGGTAAACAAGTAACTTATCTGGATGATTTAACCTTGCTTTTTTCAAATTTGGAAGATTCGGTTTAGTTTAATATATGAATTTCCTCACGTTACTGTGACGACAGCCGATTCTTTTAGAATCACGCTAGATATAAACCATTACTGACATCAATATCACGACAAAGTACCCCTGGTGAAAATCGAACCCACAACCTCCTTCATAATTGGTTAACACTGTAACAACACGAAAGCAAATAAAGATTTTACGTTGAAAGTTGTTAAACATCATTAATTAATAATAGTGGGGCCAAATCGTAGTGAAAATTGTCCGAATTATTTCGTCAGAAGAGCAGGAAGTTTGGTACAAACGTTTGGTATATAGGTGTGATGTAAGAATAAAGGAGCGCCTATCAATATCATCCAATATGTTGTCCATAAGTGCAAATGGTGATGTAGCAGTCGACTATTTTCAAAATGGTCTACAGCTGCATTCCTATTAACACTTATCCTATCTTTACCACGGTTTAGCCTTCACATAACAGAATTTCTAAATTATGTAATGAATGTTTTTGATGAAAACGTTTAAATACAAAATATAAAATTTAAAGTAGCCACAAAAAGGTTGTTTAATTTCAAAATAAAAATAACTGTACCTCTGTATACAAGTATCCACCTGGCACGACATTTGCTTCAAGGTAATGTAAGGAAAGACAAGTAGAACTCATGTCGGTTTTTAGCACCTGTCAGAATAGGCCTTTAATGGTTTAAACTCCATTGAATATTTCGTCGTTTATATCTTAATGGCGGAATGATTCGTATAAAACTTTGTTTTCTACTTACCTGAACTTATTTTTTATTATAGCAAGAGCTTAAGTGTTTATATCGAAACACGGTATCAGAAGTCTCTTTTTTCTGTCAAGACATTCGTTACAAATTCATTGTATTGTTGCACAAGTTGCGACCATTCATTGCGATTGAGCTTGAGGTATAAAGTAAGCTTTTATCTGAATGTTTTAAATAATTATCTGCACTTATAAGCGTATTATATGACCATTAACAATTACTCTCATAATGTTTGTATGGTTAATCAGAAATGGCGTTCCAGTGCTAATTCAAGGTCACATCAGCTCTTTTCCTCGGAAAGGGGTTGATCAAACTTATTATTTCCCGTGAAACATATATGTGCAGCTAATGAGACTCGCACTGTTTGTAATACAATCTAATTCCCAAAAGCACCCGACTTATTACAGGAGAACACATTGTCTAAAATGACATTGATCTAGATGACAGACCACCGTAAGTATATTATTTATGGAAAGTACAATTGATATGTACACAACGTCTTAATTAAAAATGAAACCGAAGGAAAACAAATTTTGTTGATGTGGATATGTGTGCGTATGGTTTAATGTGTGTGAATGTATTTTTTTTGACATTGTATTCCTGTCCTTAGGACATGGTACAATTAACAAGGCTTTCAAATCATTGTGCCTGATACGCCCAATTAGCAATTATGAACTTTCGATAGCAAACATACCTGCATTATAAGACTTCATATCTGACGATTGGAAATCGGATATGTCTAGACTTTTCTCGCATATGAATTTATAATGTGTATTAAATTTCAGAGCAATTATTTTCATCCAATGCTCGCAAAATATTTACTGCAGTAGGGATAATAACTCGCCGATTGTGGTGAATGTGCGGAGAAAAAATAAGTAGGTTTGCTATAGAAACTGGACGCCATTCTCATTACTACAATCGAAGTTGCCTAACCAATTTTCAGTTCATCATTTGCTGGATTTCAAATAATATATAAAAACCTTTATCAAATGTTTATACTAAATAAATTTTCCCTCGATGTTGAAATTAACGTTTGCTTAAATGGAGCAGTCTTGAGTTTGATTTAAGTGTAAACATCATTACTGATGTCAATTTTTAGAGGGTAAGAGAATGTGCCCCTAAACTCATTTTTGAGCATGATTGGCGACGTTGGGTTATTTTGTTTCACAAAGTACAGCCCGTAACCGACGTTCCACAAATGTATGCTTAATTGGACAATGGGCAGTATCCATCAGTACCACATTGATGTTTCATCTCTAGATTATTTAAAACATAAAAATAGTTAGAAATATAACACTTAATATAAAATGCCAAACTCAACATATAGAGGATAAAATCCTCTATTCTCTTGATTTAGGGCCAATCCGCCTTCCGCCTATATTTTGTCAGTTGACAAGACGGTCATAACAAAACACCAACGAAATACCGCAAAGCGGATGCATTCGTTCAATTTTCGAAATTTGGTATGTGTCATTATCATTGCCTTTGTATTCAAAACAAATTTCATTTTAGGAATATAAGCTTTAGAGTATTTATTATCTAATAAACGTGCGCTTAAGAACCACCAGGGTTTTAAACTTTAGATGAAGAACTGTCTTATTGGCATGCTACCCTCTTGTCACTTGGCTATTATAAAGCCAAAACGATTTCCTTAGGATCAACGATCAGTGCGCCCATACAATATTTTTTTTCAAGATTTATTATTGTTTTTAAAATGCCTTACAAAAGGTATACGGGGAATATTATTTACATAATGTTATCATCTTATTCGTGTTTTTGTTTTTAAAATGCCTAAATAAAAAAAGACTAAACCTATGAATTGTTCCGATTAAGCATGATATGAGCATACAGAAACTACTCACTACCAGACATTTGTATCTGATATTCGTATCATTGAGACCTAGCAATTGCAGGTAAATTGTAAAAAACATATGTTTGTTGTTTTGTTTCCTTTGACATTTAGAATATAATAAAAGTACCGCCCATTCAATAGTACTAAACTTGAGATAATGTCACCGTGGTAGGATTCCTAAGAAACGGCTGTGTCTGGTTTTTTACCACTGTCATCTAATTTTCTCGGGATATTGGATTATTTTCACTTGTTTAGTTAAAATGACACTCTTATTCAAAATCAATACATACACTTGTATAACATACATAAATTTTGAGCGATAAACCTTACTAAATAATGCACTTATGAAAGCAATCTAATTCCTGATAGCAAGTTTATAACCATGTATTTAAAAGATGAAAACGCAAAAAAATATTACAATGATTGGTGAATGCTAAAAGATTTACTGTGATCTACTATTGTCTCATAAGGTAGAAATACCATGTTTTCTGCACCTGTTTTCAAATTAAACAAAGTACCCTTCATTAGAACCATTGTTTTCGACATTTATTATTCCTTTTTGGTGAATTTATACAATTGTATTAAATATGATAGATCTTATGTGGGAGTAATAGTGCATCTTTAAGAATTTGTACCTGTTACCCATTGTTTCGTTAACATTTAACGGAAGAAAAATAAAAGAAATAATACATAATTTCCATGATACAAACTTGCTATCAAATGACATTAACTACACGACCTCTGACAAATAAAAGGGAGAGAAGACGTATTAAGTTTGAATGAAAATGTAAGACGACTCCTTCATATTATCAGACCAAAAATATTGGGAAAGTAGGGGTCAATGTCCTCGATGGTACCAAACCTATGTAAACAACGCGTTCGATCATATAGGCTTGTCTTTAGCTTTCTTAAAGAATGTTTATTGATATTATTGATATTGTACCTTTAAATACAACCAATAACGAAAATAAAATGAAAGGTAATCAACTAAAGATGACGTAAAAGATCAAATATATAATTAAATTATTAAAGTCAAAATAAAATTTAGGGCAAATTGTACAGGTGCGTAAATTAAGGTTGCGTTAAACTAATAGTTTTATCTTCATTTAAATTACCCATGTTAAAGTGAATATGTACCAATATTCAATATTCGTTATGGTTTTGGTCGGTTTCAGTTACGGTCGTTGTCAATAGTTTATATTTTAAAGTTCCCTTAAAAATATACGTTTCTACATCGTCCTTTGAAGTAATTTATCCCACATTAAGGAATTACACCATTTCTAGCTATCAATTCCTTTAAACGAGGGTCCAGGGAAACACAAATGCAGGTGGGTAACGAGTAGCTGAAGAGAATGCAAAATAACTAGACTAAGAAGATTAGCGCTCAGTAACTATGAGAACGTTTGAGATAATGTGTGCGGAACGTTTGGTCTCCCACACCTAGATTTTCCGAACTGAACATTAAACACCCATTCTCAATGAGTAACTATTAAAGCTATTTTATATGGTTTTGTTTTGTTAATTCATCAACTACGGATTATTCCCAGCTGATTTGTTGTCATTGACATGTTCATCCTTTATCTGTAAAATACCTTCGGGCATATTTTTCGACCAGTAAATATCCTATGAATAACAATAATTCTAATGTAATTCTTTTTTTCTCGTCTGAACAATTCTAGAAAAACTAGGTCATTATACGAACGTATTGCCCTACAAGACGACACTCCTCAAAGGAGTCAATGCATTAACGATCTTATCTGTTTTTAACATTTAACGGTATAACCATTGATTTGTGATTGGTAGACACAAATATTGTTAGCATTTACATGCATTTTGACGCCGATATTTCAAATTTTACACAGAATCTAATGGAGGTGGTTGACTCCGGGAGCAGAACTCAACACAGTGTACAAACTTTACTCCTCCTGACAGTGCGCAACTAGGATGACTATTCTAGTGTTAATGAGGTATATATATGCCGAAATTAATATGGGGATCACATTTTATGCAACATTTTATAAAATAATTCGAAGAAATTTTCTAAAATTGCACATGACTGTCAGTATTTCCACACCAATATAAAAAGAAAAGAAGTATAATTATAGAATTGCTCCGTTGTCTCGGAGTAAACAAGAGCTTCCTAGAATACAGAGGAATTTTTATGATATTATTTCGTGACAGTGAGATAAAAACAACATCACTTTATTGAATCAATTGCACCTTTCTCCGCCAACGCCATACATCAAATAAATAGTTGAATCAACAGTATGTGACCTCATTTCTTCGCCAACAATCGATAACAATCATACAAATAACTGATTCAGCTGTTTTTGACTTCATTTCTACGCCAACGAAATAGGCCATACACTTTTAATCAAACTTTTTGGTAACCGCTTATCGCCGGCAACGGTTTAACTATGATATGGAAACTACAGGGACACCCCAGTTACTTTAAACAACGACCATGTTTAAGGGTTCAATGCTAAGGCTTAAGATACACTTAACTCGAAACATACACTGTGCATACAACACAGGCAGACCGCTATGCATTAGAATATCATAATTAATAACAGATGAGTCACCGTCTTGGAATAGGTTGCAAAACATGAGAAATTTTATGCAAAATAGTTGCATAAGAAATAAGTCACCCTCATAAATATGATTGCATCTTCAGTCCAATAAAAATGCAAATGCGTCTAGTTGAACACACTTTGCGACGCAGGGGCAGCTTCCATGCATGGAATACTTCTATATACAGTAATCTTATTTGTTTTTTTCTTTCAGTATGTGAATGCAAATGTTGATCTGCACCTCGTTACATTCAACAAGCAATCAAATACTAACCTTTCTTCACAACAGGGAAACGAAATAACGTCAGACTTTAACACATAAGTACTTTTTTATTGAAGGTCATGTATGACTATCATTATTTGGCATGTTTAAACTTCTTATTCTAATCAACAACTGACGCCTGAATGATCCACCTGTTTTGTAATGAATTTCAAGGGCAAAGCAGGTAATTTTCTAAAGGAAAGTTCGACAAAATCTGTATCATTTTCCGAAAAACATATTACCTGGATGAACAGGCACAGCTGATTAAACAATCCAATTCTCAAATACAAGCGATTTTCATATAGTGTCCATTGTATATTTAGGAATTGGTTTAGGCCATGAGTATTATACTTTTCAAGAATAGTACATTTGGTACGAAAAACAACATCTTAATTGAAAGAAAATTTAATACATTGAGTATTGTTCAAGCCGATGCATATTTTTATGAATGTTACTAATTGTATTCCAATGTGGGACTGTTTCATGTGGCGCACAGTAAAAATTATATATATATATATTGTACCTTTAACATTGTTTATATTGGAAAGGATTAAGTTGAGTCTTAGATAAACTACAGATGCCAGTAATATTTATCCGGTGAAATCCTTCTGATTTATTCTGTCCAGGAGTCAGAAGGAAATATGTCAATACAGCAGTACTTGACAGTCATCGAACGGATATAATACCGGTGAGGTTTAAAAGAAGATTAAATGAACTTCACTAATTGTTTTTCTAAAGGTCAGTGTAAGGCCATATCTAATGTATTCAAGGTTTTGCATCAGCTGGCTAGTAGGCTTAAGGTCTTCGAAACCGAAAATACAACATATTTTAAAAATCAAGCTGTACCAAAGAAAAACGAATGCGTGAGGTTAATAAAAAACGAAAACATATTTAAACATTTGATTTAATTATACTGTGAAAACCATATGGATAATACATATGTGCAAAAACTACAGAAACAAGCTCTGTAGCAAAAAGTTTAAACATAAACCCGGTTTAATGGCACTGGGTAAACGCCAAAGACATAGAACACACAAACAAAAAATCACAAACAAGAAACATGGAAGAACAACACAAAACTCCACAAACAGCACAGTGCATACATACTATATATAAAAAACTAGGTATGTTTATCCAGGATTGTTAGGTACCGGCTAACGGTTTAACGGTCAGTTAAATGTAAATTTACTGGGGGTTTAAACCAGTTTAAGAGCACAAACCTCACTCTTGTCCTTACAATCCTAAAAAAAGATAAAACGTAAAATGTAAATCTTATCAAAGTATGTATTAACTTGAGGAAACTTAATAATAAAACAAATGATAATAAACTTATAAGTAAAAACCAAGTACTTCTATGACTCTATCTGCATACGGAGGAATACAATTCAGAGCACCTAATGCAGAAACCTTTCAAAGATTGCATTTGAAACTATGAGCATCACACAGTTTGCGGTATAAAAAAAGGTTTAAAACTTTGCTTCTGATCAGGATGATGATAACTTAAATAAAAGAAGACGTACTTTAATTAATGTCGATTGATTCCAGATAAAACATTGAAGTAAACTCGGGTGTAATCGATAATATGATATGCATATGACATATGGATTACATCAGTATAATACAACAATGACAACTACAAGGATAATTCAAGTAGATCATCAAACTCCGCATACAAATGATCGACAAACTAGTGCTTACAGCCAAACGCAGGACCAAACCAAACCAAACAAGTAAACAACATCTTTCATCTGGTTTTCACATCTAACCCATCCATTATAAAATCAACAAGCACACGCCGGGAATTTCTGATCATGATATTGAAGTGGATTACTCTGACACCAAACCCTACTTTACACAACAGAAGCCTTGTAAAAATATTTATTTTCCAAGGCCGACTGGGAAGTACATTGAGGAAGAAGACTTGATAAAATTGTCAGAAGAAGTTCAAAATATTGCCGATACACCAATGAGTTCAGTCCATACCTTATGGAGCACCTTTAAAGATAACTTTCAAGCAGCCATTGTTTATAATATGACTCACAACATGAAATCCTAACAGCATCAAACACCTTTGATCGCAATGGAAATCAAGAAACTTCTAAGGAAGTACTTGGCACCGTATAGACACTTCCAAAAAGAATTTAAAAAGAAAAATAAAGAAAAGAATGGGAACACAACATCATAGTCATACTTGAAGGCCTATAGAAAAACATTCTGGAATTACATGAAATAAAAAAGAAGACAACATTGGTATCACACATCTTCGTAGTCAAGGAAATCACGTCACTGCAAGGCAAAAGTAGTGATTCTTGTAGAACAGTTTCAGTCCGTGTTCACGAAATACCATGGAGCCACATTTCACCAACCAACAAACGAATCCCTATTGATATGCCACCAATAAACATTGGTGTAGCTGGTAATAAAAGTACTGAAAGACATGAAAAAACTGGTTCTAGTGAGCTCCCCAACTTCGTCCTTTAAATATGTGAAGCTAGCCCCTGCAATATATTCATTTTATCAGTACGTCGACCTCGGTCACTTGACTGATGATTGGAGGAATGCCAACATAGCACAAGTATACAACAAAGGTGATAGTCATAACACATAAATCTACCAAATCGTCTTTCTGACTTGCGTGTTATCTCGAATCCTTGAAGAAACAAGCATAATGACCTTACTTCCCTCAAACTCGACTTTAGATCTGGCTTCTCCCGCGAAACACAACTCATTGTACCAACACATGAACTACTTAATTTGTATTAAAATATTGAACAAGTTAACATGGCGATACTGCACTAAGGTATTCGATACTGTGCCGTACAAAAAGCTCCTCAGCAAACTTTGTTATATGAAAAACTAAAGAAATAATGCCAAGTAGCCAAAAGTTTAAACATAAACCACGTTTAATGGTACACAGTAAACGCCAAAGACAAATAACACAAACACAAAAGATCACAGACAAGAAACATGGAACAAAAGCACAAAACTCCACAAACAACACATTGCATACATTCTTTATAAAAACTATGTGTGTTTATCAAGGATTGTTAGGTACCGCCTTGGAACGATAAGTAAATTGTTAATTTACTGTGGGCTTAAACAAGTTCTTGTGCCCAACACAAAATGCTAAAACTTAATTTTATAAAAACTCATAATGTTTGAGAACATATATTGCCTGGAACAAATTAAGTGAACATATAGTACACTCTGATTCAATTAATTATTCTAAACGGCCATTTACAAAAAAAAATGATTTAGCGCACTCCTTCCCTATGGAAGTTAGGCGGTTAAGCAAATATTGGACTCGTTCTGGCACAGCTAGTTAAACAATCCAAATGCCAGAGACTTATAAAGGAATTGTCCATTGTGTAACTTGGAATAGGTTTAGGCAATGTGTATTTTGATTTTCAAGGATAGTACATTTGGTGCGAATGCAACATCTTAATTGAGAGAAAATCTAATACATTAAACATCGTGGATGCCGATGAAATATGTTTATTGACAACTGCTGTTTCCATATGCGTTCAATGCCATTTGTGCTTCTTCACTATACACAGTGGATACCTCGATCTTGTTACCGACTGGTCAATTGCGGGACCTTAACTTCTTTGTATTGAAATGGATTGTTTATGTGTGTGTTTCCATCTGTATATCTGCTTTGTGTTAATATGTGAACTCTTTCTTACATATACATCTTGTATATATAGAATCTATGCTTGCAGGTGTGAGCGACGTATTTGACTGTATATTTTCATGCATGTGACTGTTTGTGTTCATGTGTGAGACTGCTGCACCATGCCTATCACAGTAAAGTGTCATGTGTGGATTATATTTGTGCATGTGTGAAATTTTATATTTGCATATGCGTTGACTGTATGTATTAATTTGTGTGCTTGTATGTGTAAATGTGCGTGAATATTTGTGATCGTCTTTGACTTGTATTTCTGAATGTGTTCGACTGTATGTGCTGACATGTTGGACTGTATGTGTACATATGTGGAGTGTATGTGTTCTTGTTTTTAAATTACTTCATTTGTGCATATGTGTGACTGTGTGTTGCTGTACACGGATTATTATTTTGACGTCCTCAAAGTTATATCACTATCCCATCATATTCGCATTAAAGGATGTCTGTTATATCATCTAATGCATGATATAAGCTAAATTCACTATTTGCATGCGCAACCCAAACTGGTACTAGTAAGAAAGGCTTCGATGATTGGTGTTGGTTTCTGTCTAAAATATCCATAAAGTTGTATGTAAATTTATTGTCTTTCATGTACTTTGTCCTGCCTAACGACCATTTATTTGAACTGTATTGGGTCGATTCCCGTAACCCTATTTAGGGTTTATTAAATGAACAATGGCAGAAATTGCCACGCATATGTTTCCATAATGTATTTGATTTATGTTTTTTATTAAATATAAACCAACACATTACGATCAAGTTTGATTGTGGGTCTATTAAGGAAACACTAGAAGATCACAATTTCTTTATTTTCTACACAAAAGTCATATTTTCTACGATAGTTCCTTGAACATTACAAGTGGAACGATGCCCATTAACTGAAATTTGTCCAGAGACGTGGTATTAAAGGTCATACTGCACTTTACGAACTTCTGTTCCTTTTTTATTTTTCTTGAATTACATGAATCTAAAAACAACACTCTTTGCAATCCATAGTCCGCTGAATTGTTCAATGACATACGGTTTGGAAATTTAAGGTATTATAAGAATATATTTGTAAAACACATTTTTAGCTAACATGTATCAATCTGAAGTCTGCTTCCTGCGAAGAGACTATTTCCGGTGTTCGTATGAAGGCTAAGAAAATCGCTAAATAAAATATTAAGATACTTAAGCCGGTTCTTTCAAGATTTTTCGAGAAATTTTGGAATGATGTTTTTCCCATTTGATATTTTTCAGGTAAATGCTGTTCTCGTTGGGACAACCGTGGTAATATATATTAAAAAAGACGATATAACATACAATTTCATACAATGTCATATTGTCATATTGACTGAACATCTCACCATTTTGATATACATTTTGTTCACAGTATACCTCTGTAAGCATCAGTTGCTCGTTTTGTATTCCTCTCAAACTTATTGAACAATCAATCTACGTGTTCATGCCCAGAATGCTAAGGGTCGTGTGAGTCATCTTGATAATAGTTTTGGAGCGAGTGTAAGGTATCTGAAAAGTTCGATAGCGAACATTTGATAAGCCTTTATTCCTAGCGAACATTTGATCGGCCTTTATTCCTTTACACAGTTATAGGTGAACATATGATACACATAGAGGCAGACGAAGAGATATACATACAACTTTATCAAACTATCTTTACCAGTAAATGTCAAGATTACTGTCTTATCACTTTAAGTAAAAACCTAGTTGCGGGCTTAAATCAGTCTACGAGTGTCATACCGCACACATGCATAGCCTAAATACATCCCTACAATTAAATTTTCTTCTGTACAACAGAATGTGTGTCATCGAATGCAGATCAAGAGGACCTGCTTTTACTGTTTTTTTTTTCTTCTTCTCTGTTTGTCTTTGTTCTCTTTATATGTATGGTCTTTTATTTCTTACATTGTTAGGTATACAAACGGCTTTTTTCACAAAACTGTAACGACCTATATGATTGTGTGTTTTTTTATATAAGATAGGAGTACTTTGAGCCATAGATAGACAACAGATGCCAATAATATTTATCCGGTGAAATCCTTTAGGCATTATTCTGTCCAGGAATCAAAAGGAAATATGTCAATACAGCAGTTTTTGACATTCATCGAACAGATATAATAATTTTAATGCTTAGCATCAGGTAGCTAGTAGGCTTAAGGCCCTCGAAAAAAAATACATCATATTTTGAAAATCAAGCAGTGTACAAGAAAAACGATTGTGTGAAGCTAATTTAAAAATGAAAACATTTTTGAACATATACATGTATCTTAAAAATACAATGACAAGCCCATTTTTTTAAACTAAAAACCCTGTAATGATGCACGAGGTAAGAACACAAACTTCCCACGACCATGCAAGTGTATAGATACGTTTCACAATTTCAGATAGCTTTTTATTTTTTTTTATCTCGGATGTTAAATTAGGATTACTGATGATTTTATTCTCGATATTTGCCTGGTAGGTTGGTTTTCTATTGAAATCAGACGATCAACTTCAAAATTTGTTTGATAAAAAAAAATCTGTTTTTAGATACCGGACTATAATAGTTTAGTGAAGTATCTGAAAAAACATCGTGAATAATTTAAAAATAAAATAAAACGGTATTCTAAATATATAAGGAAAGTAAACTAGCTGTTTTTTGAGCGGTCATCAATATTGTCCCAATCAACTAGTCAGTGAGTATGATAGGCATTGTGGGCATTAGTAAAGCAATTCCAGTGCGTTATGTATTTTTGTGAATGAAACATTTCTTATGTTATTGAATGTGCCGAAAGAAATAAAGAAAACATCCAACGATGTCAAGCCAATTGATAAACTTACGTCTGGATAAATTTTATTCGGGTCTGTAGGGTAATGCGGGATTCGTTAAGGAAAGAATTGATACTTTCACACTATCACATTTCAGGAAGCTTTATATGACCTTGCCTCTCATCGGGATTACGCTATCTTAATTAAAAAAGACGTGTTTTGTATAAGATGTCGACATCAATGTCGATAAATTCCAGACTAAACCTAAAAGTAATCTCAGAAGTAATTTACAATACGATATAACATATGTATTACAGTAGTATAACACAATGGAAATTACAGGGACACTACACGTTATAACACAAACACCGCAAACACACCTTGGTGGGATCTTTGATGTTTGTAAAAAAATTATGTCGAATGGTTGACTAGCCATTTTGGAATGTAATCTTATTTACATTCGTTAAATGTCATTAGTTAAATAATGCAGGCCACGAAGCGAGAAAATAATCAGATTAGCGGAATTAAACTTTAATAAGGTTTCTAGCTCTGTGTCTAATTGTCTGTATATCACAATTTACATTATTCATATGGGAAACTACAGAAACAAGCTCAGTAGCCACATATTTAAACATAAACCCGGTTTAATGGCACAGGGTAAACGCCAAAGACATAGAACACAAAAGCAAACAATAACAAACAAGAAACATGGAACAACAGCACACAACTCGACAAACAACACAGTGCATATAAACTATATAAAAAATGGTATGTTTATCAAGGATTGTTAGGTACCGCCTTGGAAGGGTCAATAAAATGTAAATTTACTGGGGTTTCACATAAATATTTATCACATACATACGAGTTGCACAGGAAACAAGTTCTTAAAAAATTGCGTTAATGAGCCATCATTCTTGTACTTCATACAAATTAACATTGACATACTAATAATATTAAAATAAAATAACAATCGATAACCTAATAACTGTTGCAAATATTGATTGATTTTTCCTAATTTAAGTTCCAATATAAAGTAAACTGACGTATAATAATGTCAACAAAGGTATGAAATTTCTATATTCGAAAACAGTAAGTTAGAAATTGCACGCCCTATTGCGTATTGTAGACATGCCTGAGAGTTACCTTACTCGGTTTCGCTCAATCGCAGATAAGCAATAATGGTTAACAAAAACCGTCATAGGTTGCTTTAAAAACTCCAATGGAAATGAACTTAATTTGTAAAGAATTGGAAATATTCATAGTAATATACCAACGCCGGGTTTATTTTCAGTATTTTTCAGCAAAAAAAAAAACATATCTGGATCCTTGGTGATTGTAAAAAAATTAGTTCCATTGGTTGAGTTCTTATTTCGGAGTATAATCTGATTTACATTCGTTATATGTTATTATTTTTGAAATGCCGGCAACGAAACGAGAGTTTAATCAGATTGTCGGAATAAAACTCCAACAAGGTTATTTGTCGGATTGTCTGTAAATTACAATTTCATTTTACATATCGCGTGTCAATGGTATGCTTAAGGACACTTCAAGCTAGTATTTAAATAACACAATGGCAGTGTGGTCCACAAGTTCCTCAGTGCAGATAGAATGATAACAAGTACGCTTTGGCATATTCAAAATATAAATCCGAACGAGATCAATATAATTTGCACGCCTTTATTCTTGACCACGCATGTTTCCATAAAATAGTGATTTTTTTTAGATACTAACACCGAAGGGTGGTATAATCGAGTTCTGAACGGGCGAATTGCCAGTGCATGTTGATTATTTTTGGCGAGGGTTTTATCTACCGTATTTTGAAGGAACACGAATGCATGGCTTCCATGATACCTGTTTTATGTTTTAATGCGTATTTAGCGACTACAGCCCTGTAAAATGCGAACAAAAAAAGTACAATCAGATTTAGCATACTTTCCTAGTGGCATTTGATGAAATTTAAAATTAACATAATTATGCAATTTACAGACGGACACTTTGCGCAGAAAGTATGTGAATGGCTTGAACATGTATGCGACGGCCATTTATATTATCATTATCGATTAAGACCGAATTGTCCATATTAGCAATAATAACACTAAAGTTTAACCATATATGAGACAGGTTTTATATGTTTCCCCAATACGTATACATGCACTTAAAGACCTAGCCAGCCCGTCAAGCTTCCACACGTTTATATTGTTTGAAATATACCATCCTTATAAACATTTATCCTTCCAGAAACAGCATCGTAACCTAAGGCTATAGTATTAATTTGTGCGCCATTTTTTTCCATTCGAAGTCTGTTAAATCTTTTACAGGCAATATATTATATTACCACATCGTGTTCGTTCGTGGGAGTAAGAAATAGGGTTATTGACAGCCTCCAATTTAAAAAAGTCCGATTCCTGTAGGCTCTTGATTAAAAGACGTGAGCAAGGATGTTTTTTTTTGCATCAGTCACATTTGTCACGGCGGCCATGAAGTCTGACATACCTACGACAAATAGAAATTAAAGATCCACTGCAGCCTCCTTATTTCAAATGCTGTAGCAGTCACAGATGTTAGGGTAGCCCCTCGGCGTATTTTGAATTTGCAGAAACCGAACAGCTGCGGCTGCCGTACGGCCTTTAAAGTGATACGGCGGCCGTAGGTTTTTTGAAAATACCAAGGTAGACGCAAGGTAGCCACAGAGCGCCATCAATGTTTTCGCCTTAAGTTTGCCATAGGGCGCCCATGAATTCCTCGGTCGCAAACGCAAGCTTACCCTACACTAAATGTATGATCACTTTGAGACCGCCTTACGGCATGGCTACGGCATGCCGTTTTTTACGGCGAACGTAAACAAATGTTATTACTCCGGGCTATACTAGTAATCCTACGACTGCTGCATTTAAGATATAGGGATATGCCGAACGGTTACCCTGTAGCCACCGTACTTCCAGAGTGGTCGATGCACGAATGGCCCATAGCATAGCCGTAGAACAAATGAGACTGCGTAATATTGCACCTATTGACGTAGTTTTATTACTAAATGTGCTAGTCAGAAATAGCTTTTAAGTATCGACGTTGTAAAAGTCATAACAATATCCTTTAATTATGTTTCTGTTTTTACGATGATTGTCAAGAAAATCAAGACCTTTTTCTTTACTTTGCTCTGAACGCTTAATCTGTTCTGCAAAGAAGATACAAACATTTAACAATGATAACATATCAACAACTGTGTAATGTGTGTTATTTTGCAGCATTAACCTTCGTGCGCTGTGCTTGTTTGGCCTTGAATAATGTGCTATTTAACATGATCTTGGTTATTTCGTTGCTACCTGGCTTATTTCTGAAGCTTGCATTATACTATTGATGCTGTTCGTACGCATGGGCACTAGGGCCACCGAGAAGTTTCTGTTGCTATTCCGAATCTGGAAAGAATGTTTGATATTGTGAAACTTTTACACAGAAAAGATATGCCGCTTTATTAAGATCAATTAAATAAGTACTACAAAAACTTATTTTGAAGCTTTTCTATACTACGTAGAAAAAATCACTTATTTATGAGGGCAGTAAATTAAAATAAAATCAAGCGTTATGAGACAGCCGATGGGGTTCAGTTTCTTAAATGAAGAAAGTCTAATGAACTTTGTTATCCCGTAAAAGGTCAAGACTGCTCTACGTAAAAGTATCAAAAAGCAATTTAATTAAGTAAGCAAGTTTTAGAATGTGATTAACTTTGATTCGTTTCATAAGGAAAAGAAATGAGTGCAACTGAAACCTTACTGTGAAATAGGTGTGCTCAATTTCGGACATTTGTCAATTAATATGCCACACGCCGAGATTCATATGAAACATACAAAGCCATTCTTCCTTATTAACTTTAAACGTAAAGTCTCCCTTATCCATTTATTTTCCATTCTAATCAATAACATACACTTGTACACGTGTCATTTCATGTCACCTTGATTGAGTTAATTCTCGTAAGGAGTCAAAAATAGGAGTTAAAAATAACAATCTCACACATTTTATTATTTTAACGTCGATATTAGATGGCAATCGGACTGCAAGAAACTTTACGATAGATAAATTACTGTTACGAAAAGTGCAAAGATGGTTTTGCGATGATAATAAAAAAAATGCAAATTTAAAATCCATTACGAAATGTTGTCTTCGGATTGTAAGTGGATTTTGATTAGGTCATAGTTCAATAAGTGCCATGTGTCGAAGATAAAGGATAAAAATAATTACATGAATTAAGTTAAAGGACTTATATCAAATGTATGTTATTAACATAAATTACACGGAATACCTTGCTGGGTCCGTTTAAAGAAAGATTCTCTTACAATGACTTGTCACATTAAACTCGTTTTATTTTGATATTGCATTTAACAACATTGTTCGATTGTGCTTGGAACTGTGACAAAGTGAGTGTTAAAGTAACAAAGTTGAACTTTTAATGTTCGCAATGTTTTAGCGGATTCGTTTTTCTTTGGAAGCAATAAATTTCTGAACCGTACTTTTATGGTTAGTTTGCATGCATACACATCAAGAGTTGAGGGAAGACGTACATACCAGAGCAAACATATTTTAACTGAACCTATAACAGACTTGATCGCTTTTCTAAATAATAAGTATTTTAACGTTATTACACTGTTTTTCACCTCGAGACCGATAAGGTTACGTCTGCATGGGTGCTTATGTTTGCGATTCTGAGTAATACCTTAAACAGATCACTACAGGAATTAATTTTTAAATACTAACTTTCAAGTTTGATAGAGCATTCCAAAATATACGCAAACTCGAAATAAATTCCATACTTTGCACTTGAATAGTGTTTGTACGATTACAATAATTAAACAAATATTATTCTATTCATTTTACACTTCATTTCATTATTCAATTACTTTATATAACAAGGCTTAAATTCCCAATATTTTGATATGTCACCTTTTTTGCAGGTATATCCAAACGTCTTGTTTGAACGTTTTTGACATTTATTTAATTCCCTTGGTGACATTTTTGTTTTCGCAATAACAAAATGAAACAAAACGGAATGCATATATAATTTTTCACTAAACAACAATGTTTTTTTTATTCAAAATGCTTGCATAACATATATTAAAGAAACAGGAGCTTTTTTTCTTCTTTTTTTAAATGTATTTTGAAAACATTTGTCTGTAACTTTCTTCCGTCTATAAACCTCAAAAAGAGTCTGGCTAGGGTAGTCAGTGGTCGAATAAGTGATTTCCAAAGTATTTCCTAAACCATCCATTTCTGTTTAAAAATTCATCATGTGAACCTCGGGGCTTATCAAACATAATTTGAGACTTAACCATAGTTATATGCGCTAATTACTATCTCGATTTTTTTTTAATCTTAAGTGGAATTTGGCCTTTAATTAATTTAATTAAGAAAAAGTAAATTCAATATACAAAGTGCAATGCAAAATATATTGCAGATGTTATTTGAGTCCTCTAACCACGCTGTTTGTATGTTTTATATTTCTTTACGGAAACCTGTCCTCTAGATTATTGTTTAGTTTAAAGCACGTTCAAGTGAAGCAATTAAATAGTTGGAAGTGTCATTATGACCAAGTCATCGATCCTACTTACCCTGATGGTAAAGCGTATATGAGGATATGATTTTTACTAGATTATGAACTTAGCTATCAGGAAATGAAAGGATTTAACATAGCAGTTTCGTTTTCTAAGGAGATGTAACGCGTGAAAGGACGAATTTGACAATATAATTCCCTTATGAATGACACTGCGTCTTGATATGTTTTCTATTGTGACGCTTCTTCATTAGATTGACAAGCGATTAGTGGTGGTCACCGATGTGATAGTAGCCTGTGTGGTATATGTATATCGCCTTTAAAACCTGCTTCATCTTTTAAAATACATAAAAATGTATTAAGCATTGAGCATAAAAATCTCGTGCTAACGTCAAACTATATCTTCTACCAAATGCCTGAGACACAAAACAGCTCGATTATCTAGTTATCGTGTTTGGAGATAAGATAACAGTTATAGCAAGTTGTCATGTTAGAAAACAACACAACAGCTATAGCAAGTAATCATGTTTGGAGACAACACAACAGCAAAAGCAAGTTATCATACTTGGAGACAATACCACCTTAAAATTCAGTCAAGATGTTTGGTACCAATACATTATGAATAGCACGTCTGTAGTGAAGAGAGCGATAATATATATGTATGATGACTGGGTTCAATATTATTGCATATTGGCATAATAATTAAGTTATTGAGCGTGTATGGAGGGTTTTTCCACTCGGTTTGATTTCAGTGCTTGCTTTAGTATTCTACTTGTTTGTGTTGTTACAGAAGAACATTAGACCTTTGGCATAATTTTGGTATGTTTTAACATTATTTATGAGTTTGGGAGAAGAGTTAATGTCAACTATATATGCAACATAGAGTTATTGAGCTGCAATCTGTACATATGTTTGACTGCATTGGTCGTTCTAGAAAGAAAACTATATTAAAGTTCATTTAAAGATTCTACATTTTGTCATTTAATACTATGTACTCTATTAACTTTTATCTTAAAAACAAAACTGAGATGAATTCACTTATTTCTAAAAAAAGTTAATTATTTCAGTTGAATTGATAGTTTTGTTGCTAAGATTGTAAGTACTTTAAAATGACCTATTTAATTTAATATCCATTGCTAAAAGTTTAGTTTATATATAAAAAGTGAAAACAAGGGTAGTATTGATGACTTATAAATACAATGATACAGAACAAGCTGAACACCAAATTGACAATATGTGCTTACGTCCATGTAGTGGATGATTTCACAAATCCAATCAAGATGCTTGATTTCATCTTTTATCCTGGCTAATGATTATGTCACACATATTTAAATCAAAGAATGAATATAAGACACACCATATAAAAAGATATGGAACGTATAAGGAGAGGTAACTACATGCTTCAACAGTAAAACCTAGAACTCGTTACCAGTATGTACGAACCGTCGTAGACGCAGTTACAATTGTTGAATAATTCAATAAGTCTTGTACTTGATTTCGACCAAATTTTAATAAATTGAGAGGACATTTTGTGTCAAAAATATGAAAACAGTTTTCGCTGAGTCAAAACAAAGGCATCTCTCCAGTGTATTTGGTTGCATTCATTTAATTTCAAACACATTTCGTTCAGTTTAAAATATAGAAAACGTCCGCTTTAATTAGTGCCCTGAGTCTTTCTTAAGGATAATATAGTAATACAGATATTAGGGTCAGGGAAATTGTCAAAATGCAGTAATCATCAGCGAGGTTCTATGGCAGAAAGAATGAGCGATACAGACGAAAATTTCGAAAGCAACCCAATGCAGACATTGTCCGCTCAGTTATCTTAAAGGATACGCGTTACACGTTAGTATTTGAATTTTCCGCATATTTGAACGTACACAAAGGGGTGCTTTATATTCTAGAGTTTATTGAAAAGTTCATTTTAGATTTTGAAATATGTTTTAACGTAAATTATAACACGGCATGTACATAAGGTATGTAATAACAGGGCTATATAGACATGTTAATATACCACCATAATGACACGATGTCAATAGAATTGAAAGAAGTTCACAAATTCACTATAAAATAAAACCACACATGTTTTTTTCTTTAATTATTATACTTAAATAGATTATTAATAAACAAGGAACTACAAACATTGTTTTTGTACAAAAACATGCCTTTTGTGTTTTCTGCTTTATAATGCCAAGGCTGATGTAACAGTCAAGCAACCATCTGGTATATTTCAATTAGTCAATAATTTGTTTTGGTCATACCAGACAACTGGTTCACTAAAAGTAAGTTTTTTGCAAATATCCTGGCTCTTTTTTTTTTAAATAGAATGCCTTAATAAAAGGATTTTCCCTTCCGTTATCAATATAGAAAACAAGTCAATGTAGATGATTTATGTTCATTTTAACCTTTTTTGGACTGAAACCACGACTGCGTGGGTTTGTCCATATCTATTCCATTGCGGGATGGATTACATTTAAGTGCATGAATATGTTTTATATGGCATTTATAAACTTAAATATCAACGTCTTATTCTTATGGGCGTATTCGTACAATTGGTTCATTGTTGATAAAGTATTGAATTATATGTTTAAAGCTGGATATTTATCCTGTCTATTTGCGTTAATATGTATACATTCCTAAGTTTTAAAAACGTTTTCATTTTGTCAAATCCTAATGCCCATTAACCATTATACGAGCCGTCTAGATGTACACACAAACTCAATTAATAACAATTCTAGGCTTTCCATTCATAACATACAGACCCATCGCACTGAAATGTCATCATTGATTATGTCAGTGCAAAATTTTAATTAATACTAAATAGATTATGTAAGGTGCCAATCTGAAAATGCCGACACTATTACGCAAGGCTCACTGTAATTTATTTCGGCCGTAAGGCATTCTTAAGTCACCCTGATTTCCTTTAAAATTCAAATTCGATCAAATAAAAATGCAAATGTGTCTAGTTGAACACACTTGGCGACGTGGGGTCAGCTTCCAGGAAAGAAATGCTTCTATGTCATCTTATTTAATGTTTTCTTTCAGGATGTTAATGCAGTGTTCATCTACATATCTTTACATTCAACAAGCAATCAAATACTAAGCTTTTATCCTGACAGGGACAAGAAATAGTATAAACTTTCGAAACAATCATATCAATACCCTAACATTATCGAGTTAAAAAGGATTGTTTATGCGTGTATATATATATATATATATATATATATATATATATATATATATATATATATATATATATATATATATATATATATATATATATATATATATATATATATATAGATAGATATATATATATATATATGTATATACACACACTCTTTTTTAATTCACGTTCATTTATGACACTCATTCTTTGCATATATATACATCATTTCCCGATAAACGTATACCATAAGCTGAATGAACTGGCACAGTCTCTCATGCATAATTGCATATGTGGATTCTATGCTTACGTGTGTGTGAATACATGTGTGCGTGTAATTGACAGTATGTTTCATGAATGTGACTCTTTGCGATCATGCGTCGGACTGTTTGTTTTCATGTTTGTTACAGTAAAAAAAATGTTGATTATATGTGTGCATGTGAAAAACTGTATAACTGTGTGACTGAAAGTGATTACGTGTGTGACTGTATTTGTAAATCTGTAGGAATGTATCTGTTCATGTGTGTGACTAATGTGTTCATGTGTATAACTTTTGTTATTATGTTGTGACTGCGAGTGTTTATGTTTGTGACTATATTTGTTCATGTGTGACTGTATGTGTTCATGTTTGTAAGAATTGGTGTATATGTGTGGCTGGTTTGTGTTTCTGCGTTAGCTGTACTTGTTCTTGCGTTGACTGTATATACTCATTTGTGTGATTGTATGTGTTTATGTTTGTCAATATTAGAGTTCATGTGTGAGACTGTATGTGTTCTGTTTGTTTTATTTGTTCGCGTGTATGATATATTTGTTTATGTATGGCTGAATGTGTTCATTTGGGAACTGCATGTTTTCATATTTGTGACTTTCTGTATAAATGTTTTGATGTGTGAGTAAATGTATTAACTGTATAAAATCATGCGTTGACTGTATGTGTTAATGTGTGTGACTGTATGTTTTAATGTATGTGACTGTATGTGGTTTTGCATAAAATGTGTCATTTTTATAAAATAGTTCCTTGAACTTTACAAGTGAGACGTTACCAAAAACTAGATCATACCTTAATTTTATACAAACAAAGGTCGTATTTCCTAAAAAAATTCCTAAGTTCCTTCAACATTACAACGTATACTACGTTGTTCATTACCAGATCGCAGCTTCTTTATTTAATACAAACAAAAGTCATATATTTGTTAGAAATTTCCTTGAACATTACAAGTGAGACGTTGTTCATTACCAGATCGCACCTTCTTTATTTTATACAAAAAAGTCATATTTTCTTAGAACATTTCTTGAACATTACAATTGAGTCGTTGCCCATTAAGTGAAAGTTGTCGAAAAACACATGATTATAGGTGATACTGCACGCAACGCTCTTCAGTTCCTGCTTTGTTCTTGAATTACGTGGTTCATAAACAAATCTTTTCAGTGCATCATCTGCTGCATTGTTCAATGACATAGGATTGGGAATTGAAGCTATTATAGGGAATATATTTGCACTATTGTGAAACAAATTGTTAGCTAAAATGTATCAATCTTAAGTCTGCTTCCTGCGTAGAAACTATTACCGGTGTTCTTTATTGAGGCTAAACAAGAGCTAATAATATAAAAAGAGAATTAGGAGAAAAATGTGAATTCAATTTGAGATATGTCTGTTTTATGCTGTTCACGTTTGAACATTAGTCAGTTTAGGTAATGCAAATGGATTGACTGACCTGAAAACAACCCTCTTCCTGTGATGATATATACAATCCGCTGTCAACAGAAAATTATACCTTCAGTTTTAAATAGGGTGTATGGTGTTTCCAACGGAGATAGATAGATGGAGTAATGTTAAAGAACGCAATCAGTATTGTATTATGCACAGCTCCTAAACTGCACTGCAGGCAAGTGGTTGGTCTTGAGGCAAATTTGTCAAAAAGAACTCGATAAAATAGAATTACATTCGCACGGATTCGAAAGGCCAAGCGTGTCCTTTCACCAAGGAATTCGTAATGCCTTATAGAAGGCAAGGTCATTGAACTAGATTCATCAGCGAAACTACAGATTATAAGAAATTTAGCCGCACATGTGCGAAAGGTTCATCCTAACACGAGCGTAGGGTGTTTTGTGGAAACGAGGTTGACCGATCTTACACGAGCGGCCATGGTAGATAATTTTTCTCCGACTTCAGTTAAACGAATTGGAGTGAAATGCATTTTTTTTGCAGACACTCGTATGTCTGTATTGAAACAATACGCGTTTAAACATGTGATAATTCGTGGTTGTCATAGTTATTTGCGCAGTAATTTAAAATACGGCAATAGTCAAATCGTTCTTTATATAGTTCTGAGGAGACTGCCGACAATGTTTACATGGTGCTATAGACCACGGTCTTAAACAAGAGTGATTATTATGTAATGACAATAAAAAATTAATTAGATTCGTGTATTATACGGGTAAAGATAAGGATTTCCAGAAATTCCATTTTTGGATCTACTTTTCTTGGGTGGAGGAAATGTGAATATTATTTGGTTTTAACGCTGCAGGGCAAGCAAATACTTCTTCATTCAAAACTTGTTAAAATATATGACCTGAATTTGCATGATTTCTTACTATTTTGTTATGTCAATGAATTGTTATGTGTATATTGAACAAACGCATGCCATTGTAGTTGGTTACTCGTATTTCCTATACAAACATAAATAGAAAATAATATTTACATTTTCCTGTTTCAGACAAAATACCTATACACGAGACACATTTCATTAAAATAACCCTGACTAGTGGATTACTTATTTAATGACGGCAACAGTGGCTCAATCATTTTGATATTTTCTTTTCTTATGATGTCCATTCCGAGTAAATGCTTGGGTAAAAAAGTTACTTTGGAATTAATGTAGCACTATTGCATTGTTTTTTAATATATATCTTACCAAGAGCTAACAGTCAGATATAGTTTAGTTTTTTTAATTTGATTTTAATCACACAAGTTGTTGCTTGAAGGTCAAAACCATACACGAAATTATCCATTCTCAACTGTGTTACATCATCGTTACAATACTACCCTATATTAGCAATTGTACATAGGGGATATAACGATAGGACGCTTTTCTGATGACCTGTATCACATCGAGTTCGGTGTGTAAACTCGTATCCGTCGAGACCGTATCTGTATTACAACACAGTATCATTACATCCGAACTACACCAAAGTTTCATGACATAAGTACTACATCACAGTACCATGACATCCGTACAATACCACAGTATCATCGCATCCGTACTACACCAACACCAAAATATCATACTATCTGTACTACATACCATTATCATAGTATCCCTACTACATAAGAGTATCATGGCATTTGTACTACATCACGGTATTATGGCATCCGTCCTACACCACAGTATCATGGCATCTGTACTACACCACAGTATCATAGTTTCCGTACTACACCACATTATTATAGTATACGTACTACATAAGAGTATCATTGCAATTGTACCACATCACGGTATTATGGCATCCGTACTGCATCATAGTATCATGGCATCCGTACTAAACCACCGTATCATGGCATCCGTACTACACCACATTATCATAGTATCCATACTCCACCACATTATTATAGCATCCGTAATACACCACAGTATCATGGTATCTGTACTACACAACAGTATCATGGTATCTGTACTACACCACAGTATCATTGTATCCATACTACACCACAGTATCATGGTATCCGTTGAACACCACAATATTATAGCATCCGTATTACACCACAGTATCATGGTATCTGTACTACACCACAGTATCATGGTATCCGTTGAACACAACAGTATCATGGCATCCGTACGATACCACAATACCATGGTACCCTTACTACACTACAGTATCATGTAATCTGTATTACAAATATCATTGTATCCCTACGTCATCATGGTATAGGTAACACAATTCCGCTTCATACCACGTTATGATGGTATCCGTACCATAACATGGTGAAAATATATCTATACTATACTATTGTATCGTACTTTACCAATGCATTCTTTGAACACAAGTTCAGTATGTCTCTACGCTAGGAAATATGATCTATTAAATGATGCAGGAACACTGCACAACTCCAAATCTGCACTCGACTACTGCTTTTTTACTTAAATTTATGGGAAAAGATTGACCTGGCGATAATGTGTTGTCAACAAGATTTCAATCCAATACAATGCTATTTCCCAGGGAAATGGAATGTCAAGCTTCTGGATAATAATGCTTTACAAAAAGCAATGACATTTGTTACGGTATTATTCGCGACAGACAGATTTAGATAAAAAGACTCTTCTTTGACCTTCCTTTCCCTCTCTCTATGTCCCAACGCTGCAAACAAAACCAATTAATACAGGGTTTTATGATTAGACCACTCTATCAAATTCTATACAAAGTCGTATTGTCATATTGAATACATTGTATACCATTTTTGTATATATTTTGCTCACAGTATACCGCTGTGAGTATCAGTTGCTCTTTTTTACCTTCCTGTCAAACTTATCCAACTCAACATCATGACTGGTATGCTCAGACAGGATATAACTAGCGTTATAGTGTACCTTGCCTGTGATTCGATTGTAAGAAAATCTTGTTCGGGCTCCTATATGTCTGTTTGATAATATTGCAATAATATTTTAACGTAGTTAAGATGTTTGATAAGGATCATTTTATTTTCCGCTATCATTTACACCATTATACGTGTACATATAAAGTATATAAAGGAACATATGGACACATAGACGCAAATATCAATCTATCTTTATAAGTAAAGGTTGAAATGACCGTCTTGACAAGAGAGTAAAAACAGGCTTCATCTAGTATACGAGTGTTTAACCGCCCGCTTGCATTAGTATTTGTTTGAGGATAGATAAATCCGTACGATTATTATATTAACCCCTGGGGTGGGGGAGGGGGGGGTGTCATTAAACAACGAATGCAGATCAATAGGACCTGCTGCTTACTGATTCTTCTTCTTCTCTGTTTGTCTTTTATGTGATCTTTATATGTATGATATTTCATGATTCTTACATTGTAACGTATGTAAACGTGTCTTCACAAAATCGTAACGACCTTTAAGATTTTTATATTGGATTGGAGTATTTAGATCATTTGATAGACTACATATGCATATAATATTTATCCGATAAAATCCCTCTGGCTTTTTCCTGTCCAGGAGTCAGAGGTATATATGTCAATACATCAGTACTTGGCATTCATCGGACGGATATAATACCGGCGATTTTTTAAAGAGGATTAAATTAACTGCACTGATTGCTTTCCTAAAGGTCAGTGTCAGGCCGTTTCAAATAGATTACATGTTTAGCGCCAGATGTCTAGCAGACTTAAGGCCTTCGAAACCGAAACTTCAACATATTTCAAAATCAAGCTATATAAAGAAAAACGAATGTGTGAAGCTAACGTTAAAATAAAAATATACATTTAAATAATACAATGAAAACTACATGGACAAGTCCATTTGTTAACATTTCAAACAAAAACCCTTTTTTTGAGGCACGAGGTACGGAAAACACATATATTAAGAACCTGAATTACTACAATATGGTTTCCGTTCTACGCCAATGCATTCGTTCTACACAATTTGATTTTGTTCCTCCGTAAGGTTAAAGAAACATTTAATGATGCAGGAACCCCGCACAATTTTAAAACTGCACTTGAGTGTTGTTTTACTTTACTTAGATATACGACTGATATGGCGATACTATGTTGTCAACAAGAACTCAATTCAATACACGAACTTTCTCCAGGGAAATGAAATTTTAAACCTTAGGATAATTGATGCTTTACAAAAAGCAATGACATTTGTAACAGTAGTATATACGACAGACACATTTAGATAATAAAGATCCACTTTACCCATCCCTTTTGTCTCTATTTCTGTTTTGTATGCCTTTATCCCTTTACACAGTTATACATACATATAAGAGGGTTTAGACAAACAGAACAGACAGACAGGACACTGTATCAAACTATCTTTACTAGTAAATGACATGGCAACCGTCTTAGCATGCTAAGTACAAACAAATTTGCGGGCTTCAACCAGTCTACGAGTGTTTAACCGCACACTTGCATTATGTTTAGTGTGATAATGCAATACAATTTACCTCTGTATCACAGAGGGTGTGAATACAGATAAAGAGAACCCACTGCTTGCAGATTCTTCTTAATCTCTGTTTGTCTTTTGTATCTTTATTCTTATGGTCTTTTTCTTACATGATTGTAACGTATATGAAAATGTTTTGTTTTTTCACAAAACTACCTTTAAGAAGAAAAAAATATTGGATTTGAGTACGTCGATCCTTAGATAGACAAAATATGCATATACTATGTATCAGGTGAAATCCCTCTGGCTTTATTATGTCCAGGAGTCAGAAGGATATATGTCAATACAGCAATACTTGACATTGATCGAACAGATATAATACCGGCAACGTTTTAGAGAAGATTAAATGTAATGCACTTATTGTTCTCCCAAAGGTCAGTGTCAGGCCATTTCAAATAGAAATAATGTTTAGAGTCAGCTGGCTAATAGGCTTTAGGCCTTTGGAACAAAACAAAATACAACATATTTTGAAAATCAAGCTGTGTCAAAGAAAACGCGAATAAGTGAAGCTAATACAAAACTGAAAACATATTTAGACGTGTATTTCAATAGTACAACGATAACTTCATGGGCAAGCCCATTTTGTTAAGTAAGACCCAGTTAAGATGCATAAAGTAAGATCAAAACACCCTTCTACGAAAATGCAAGTTAGCGGTCATTCATATTGTCCACATCAACTAGTCAGTAAGTATGATAGGCACTGAGGGCGTTCGTAATGCAATTCCAGTGCGTTATGTTTTGGTTATGAATGAAACACTTTCTTATGTTAATGAATGTGCAGACAGGAATAATGAAAACATCTAATGATGTCAAGCGAATTGATAAAGTTACGTCTGAACAAATTTTATTCGGGTCTGTAGGGAAATGCGGGATTCGTAAAAGAAATCATTGATACGTGCGTACTATCACATTTCAGAAATCTTAAAATGGCTTCTCATCGATATTACGCTGTTTTAATTAAAATGGACGTATTTTATAATAAATGTCGACATTGATGTCCATTAATTCCAGATAAAACCTAAAAGTGAACTCGGAAGTAATCTACAATACGAGATAACAAATTGATTACAGTAGTAAAATACAACTATTCAATGTAAGCTACAGAGACACTTCAAGTAATCACACAAACATCGAAAACACACCTTGGTGGGATCCTTGATGTTTGTGAAAGGTACATGTTGATTGGTTGACTACTTATTTTACATGTAATCTTATTTACATTCGTTAAATGTCATTAGTTGAAGAATGCAGGCCACGAAACGAGAGTAAAATCAGATTGCAGGAATAAAACTTTAACAAGGTCCAATTGTCTGTGAATCAAAATTTCAAAAGCAATTTACATAGCACGTGTCAAGCAATGAAACATTTAATTTGACGTAAAACTCCAAGCCCATATCTAATTACTATAATGCCAGTGTGTCGCGCAAGCACAACACTTGAGTAAGGCTAGAATAAAAAAAAGTACGTCTTGTCATAATGAAAAAAATAAATCCGAACGAGATTAGCATTCGTTTATTTTTGATCCCACGCATGTTTCCATGAAGACAATGCTATTTTTCAGATATTTTACACCGAAAGGAAAATAGAAATTTGTATGTTGGCGAATTACTGACACAAGATCTTATTTAATGGCCCACAGAACGATGATTATATTGGTACCTGTTGTATCCATCGTATTTCGAAGGTGCACGAATGTATGGCTTTCATGATGCCTGTTCTATTTTTTAATGTTTATTTAGCGACTATAGCCCTGTTAAATGCGAACAAAATTGGAATAAAGGGATTTAGCATACTTTCCTGGTGACTGATTTGATGAAATGTTTAATTAACATATATAATATACAAACGGACAATATGCGCAGAAAATATGTGAATGGCTTGAACATGTATGTTGATGGCCATTTAAATAATTATTATCGATTAAGATCGAATTCTCCATATTAGCAATAATACAACTTAAGTTTAACCATACATAAGACAGAGGTTTCATATGTTTTCTAAATACGTATACATACACTTAAAGACCTTGCAAGCACAATAAGCTTACCCACATTCATATTGTTTGACGTTTACCATCGTTTATAGACATTTATTCTTCCAGAAACAGCATCGTAACCTCAGGGTGTGGTATTAATTCGTGCGTCAATTTGGTCCAATTTCATGTCCGTTAAATCATCTACAGGCAATTTATGACATTTCCATACCGTGTTCGTACGTGGGAGTGAGGAATATGGTAATTGTCAACCTCATATTTAGAAAGGTCCGATTACTTTAGGTTTTAATTCAAAGACGTTTATGCTTCAGTCACATTTGCCACGGCGGCCTTGAGGTCTGAAATATCTACGACCAATAGCAATTAATGAGCTGCCGCAGCATTTCTTCGTTTAAATACGGTACTAGCCACTAATGTAAGGGAAGCCGCACGGCGTATTTTGAATTTGCGATAATAGAATATCTGCGGCTGCAGTATGGCCTTTGAAGTGATTAAGCGAGCGTAGGTTTTTGAAAACACCAAGGCAGACGCAAGGGAGCCGCGATGCGCCCGCAATGCCACCGTAGTGCCGCGTTTAAGGTTGCACTTTGGTGCCCGTGAATCCTTTCGGTCGCAACATTTTTGTTTCGATTCGCAAATCATTAAACCCAAGGGAAACCGCTTGGCAAACGCATGGCTACCGTACGCTCGATGTATGATCCCAGCTCTACAGCATGGCTACGACATGCTTATTCTACGGTGAACGTTAACAAAATATAGCTCCGTGCTATAATCGTACGGCGGCGTGTGAACTATAGGGATATGCCGTACGGTTACCCCCGCAGCCATCGTTGATCCACTTTGGTCGCAACACGTACGTCCCGTAGCCTAGCCAAAGAGCAAATGAGAATGCGTTATATTGCACGAATTAACTTGATTATATTACTAAATGTGCTGGTTAGCTTTTTTAAGTATCGACGTTGTAAAAGTCCTTTAATTATGTTTCTATAGTTTACGATGATTGAAGTGATGATTAAGGTATCTTACAACAAAACCATTTTTCCTTACTTGGTTCTGAACGCTTAGACACTTTTGCAAAAAAAGATTCAACAAAGACTATATATCAATTATTGTGTAATGTGTGTTATTTTGCAGCGTTTTGCTTCATGTGTTGTGTTTGTTTGGCCTTGCTTTTGACAATGATCTTGGTAATTTTGTTACTGCCAGGCTTATTTATGAAGCACTATCTTTTCAGCACCTGGTGAAAAGGTTTGATATTGTAACACATTTACATAGAAAAATTATGTCGCTTCATTGAAATATATGTAAGGGCAATAAATACAAATGAAATCAACTTTAACAAGAAAACCGACGGGGCTCTGTTTCTTAAATGAAGAAAGTCTAATGAACTTTGGTATCCCGTTTAAGGTCAAGGCGGCTCTAAGTGAAAGTAACGAAACGAAGAAAGGTTTGAAATGTGATCAAGTTTGATTTGTATCATGAAGAAGGTAAATGTTTGCGATGGCAACCTTACTGGGAAAAAGATGTCTGAATTTCGGACATTTGTCAATTAATATGCCACACGCCGAGATTTATATTAAACATACAAAGCCATTCTTCCATTTCGACTTTTTAACATAAAGTCTCCCTTATCCATTTATTTTCCATTCTATTTAACATACACTTAATTGTACACGTACAACGGATGTAATTGATATGTGATAACAGAAATATGACAAAATGGCGACTTGTACAATTTTAAGGATATAATGTGACTCAGCAGGTGCAGTTGCTTGCTGTGATATATGTATTAGGCTATAACTGTATGATAATTATATTATCACATGCCATTTCCGGTTCATTTTCAATTATTGTTTTTATATTACACATGTGTAATGTTTTAATATCACTCCGCAAATTTGTAAGCAACTAAAATGGTTGCAACAATTGCCTAATTGGTAATATTTTAGCAAAGCATACGATTATTTCTAAGTTTATTTTAAATACAGATATATTGGAATAATATTTATTTCCATTTATACAAAAAAATAATATAGCCGGTTGTGACGTAGCGATATATTTGAAAGCAAATTTTGTTAAATGTCAAGTGATTTTGTTATGCACCAGTCAATTGTAACCACGCCTCGCCCTAAATCCGGGGATTAGCGGGGACTTTGACTTTCGGTCCAGTCAATCCCGGGTAAAATCACCGTCCTGCGGGTAAGGCCCATTTCTCGCTATTTTTGGCTCGGAAACAAAACCACCGCAGTCTTTCGGCACTACGGGGCAACCTGAAAGGTAAAAACATGGCTGATTTCCCCCGCTATCCCCGGTATACCCACGGACCTGTGGTGTCGTGGTTACAATTGACTGGTGCTTTACTTAATACCATTCTGGTAATCATTTTGATGTTTCAACGATCCGATAAATATTTCGTTTAACAATTGTAAGATCGTGATATTCGGCTCAACCCTTAATGTTTACCGAAACATTCATTGTATAAAAAGAATCTAACTCTCGTCAACCTGTCTTAAAAATATGCAAGTAAGCTTGTCAAAGTCTCGCTTACTAACATATTTTCTGAAGTCGTTGTAATAAAATGTGTATTAAATTGACAAATCGTGACAGATTATATACGTATTTCCTGTTGATATACAATTATACACACTAAAGTGGTTGTTCCAGTATGTCAATGTATTAATTTATTTAATAGGGTAATATTAATATTACATGATTCAGATATTTCTTGTTTGAAAACCTTGATTGAAATCATACTTGTCGTAAGGAGTTTCAATAAATATGATACGATTTCAATTAACAAGTAAGCACATTGTATTATTTTAACGTTGACATAAGATGGCAAACGGATAAATTAGTTACTGTTATGAAATGTGCAAATATAGTTTTACGTTATTTATAAAAAATGAAATGAAAACCTAAAATCCATTATGAAAGTTTGTTATCGGATTGTAAGAGTATTTAAATGAGGTCATAGTATGGTAAGTGTCACGTGTCCAAGGTAAATTATAAAAATACTTGCACATAGTTTTAAGAATTATATCAAATGCACGTTATTTACATGAACTGAATGGCATAATTTGCTGAATCCATTCCAAGAAAGGTCCTGTTATAATGACTTTACACATTAAACTCATTTCATTTTTAACATTACATTTAATTATCGTTTAACAACATGATGTTTGGACTGTGTGTTACTGTGACAAAGTGTTTGAAACTGTAGCAAAGTCGAGCTTTTAATGTTCGCAATGTTTCAGTGCGTTTGTTTTCCTTTGGAAGCAATAAATTCTTAATAGTTATTTTATGGTTAGTTTGCATGCATTCACATCAAGACTTGAGGGAACAAGCAAACGCCAGAGCAAACATATTGTAACTTAACCTATGACAGATTTGATTGCTTTTTAAAATAATTAGTTTTTTAAACCTAATAACTGATTGTTACCTCGACACCGACCAGGACACGTTCGCATGTGTGCATAGGTTTTTGATCCCGAGTAATACCTCAAACAGATTACTACAGGGATAAATTTTCAAATGCTACCTCTTTAGTATGATAGAGCATTCCAAAACATACATAAAACTCGAAATCAATGCCATACAAGTGAATGCAAGAACTATCTTCTCGAATAATATTGTTACAATAATTAAAGTAAATATTATAATCATTATTCATTTTACACTCGATTACATGAATCGACTATTTTATATTATAAAAGCTTAAATTCCCAGTATTTAGAACTGAACTTTTTTCGCAGGTATATCCAAATGATTTCTTTTAACCTGTTTGAGCCCCTGGCTGATAAAGTACTTCATTGTTAGCAGTTACAAACGAAATTCGCATGTCGCGTGACTTTTGGTAATGTCAAATATTTTGTGTTGCTTTATACACTTATGATCTGTAATTTAACTGAGAATTTATTTTAAACAAGATAATCATACTTACACTATTATTTTAATAAAATCTTTCAATTAAAAACAATATTATATCCAACTGTAAAAATTGTAGGATATAAGACAATTAGTATTGGCACTTTTAATCGACGATTATTCTCTAAATTTTAATGATTTATTATGTTTTTCATTCGAAAAGGCTTGCATCATATTTATTTCAGAAACAGGAGCTTTATCTTTTTCATTTGAAATCTCTTTTGAAAATATTTAGTTTTTGTCTCTACGTTTCTCCCGTCTAAAACCTTACAAAGAGTCTTGCAACTGCTCAGGTACTATTTGCAAAGCGCTAACCTCCAGCGATTATCTACCTCATTAGTTATTATTCGTGATTTCCTTGGTATTTCTCAACCATCCATTTCTGTTTAATAAAGCATAATGTGAACCTTGGGGTTTGATCAAACATTATCTGAGACTTAATCTTAGAAATTAGTGATTTCCTTGGCATTTCCCAACCATCCATTACTGTTTAAGAAAAACATCATGTGAACCTCGGGGATTGATCAAACATAATCTAAGACTTTATCATAGAAATATTTGTACTTACTTTTTTTCTCGAACTTTTTAATCTTAAGTGGTATTTGACCTTTAACAAAAAACAAAAAAAGTATATTCAATATACAAAGTGCAATGCAAAATACATTGTAGATGTTATTTGAGTCCTTCCAACAAGGTTGTTTGTATATTTGATATTTTATTAAAGAAGACTGTCCTCTAGATGATTTCATTGGTTGAACAGCATGCAGATGAAGTAATTAAACAGTTGAAAGTGTCATTCTGACTTAGTGATCGATCCTTCATTATCTTAATGGCAAAACGCATACCAGCATATGAGTTTTACTAGATAATGTACTAAGCTGTTAGGAAATGATGCGATTATACATTTTCGTTTTCTAAGAAGATGTTCTGCGTGGCAGGGGGGGAAATGTGAGACTTTAATTCCCTGATGAATTGCCCTGCGTCTTGGTAAGTTTTCTATTGTGACGCCTATTCATTAGATTGACAAGCGATTAGTGGTGGTCACTGCTATTATGGCAGTCTGTGTAATAGGTGTATATCACCTGTTTGATTTAACCTGCTTCATCTTTTAAAAAATATAACAATTCAATTCAATGGAATTCAAAATAGATATCTCGTATTTATGTAAAAAAATATCTTCTACCAAATGCAAAGAGACTTAACATCTTATCCAGTTTTCGTGTTGGATACAACACAACAGTTATGTCCAATTATCAATTTTAGAGACAACACAACATTTATAGAAAGCAATTATATTCGGAGACAACACATCAGCTATAGCATGTAAACATGTTTTAAGACAAAACAAAACAGTAGTTATAGCCAGTTATCAAGTTTGTAGACAACAGAGCAGTTATAGCAAGTTATAATGATTGGAGAGAAGACAAAAGTTGTGGGCAGTGTTCACACTTGGAGACAAGAACACATCAAGACGCAGTCATGATGTTTGGCACCAATACATAATGAATAACATATCTGGAGTGAAAGACGCCGTACTATCCAGTTACGATGACTGGGTACAATATTATTACATATTGTCATCATAACGAAAATATTGATAGTGTATGGATGATGAATTCCATTCGGAATGCGTTTGAAAAGTCTCAGTGCCTGCTTTACCATTCTACCTATGTATGTACAGAACAAATATCATGTATTTCAATATTTACGAGGGTTGATCAAGCATTGGACCTTTTGCATAATTCCGGTTTTTTAACAAGTTTTGATAAATTTGAAAGAACAGTTAATGCAATACCTTTGATGTTTTCTTATTTAGTTAAATGTAATCCGAACTACACCAAAGTTTCATGACGTAAGTACTACATCACAGTATCATGACATCCGTACTACACCATGATATCATACTATCTGTACTACACCACATTATCATAGTATCCCTACTACATAAGGGTATCATGGCATTTGTACTACATCACGGTATTATGGCATCCGTACGGCATCATAATATCATGGCATCCGTACTACACCACATTATTCTAGTATCCGTACTACACCATAGTATCCGTACTACACCATATTATTATAGTATGCCTAATACACCACAGTATCATGGCATCCGTACTACACCACATTATTATAGTATGCGTAACACACCATAGTATCATGGTATCTGTACTACACCACAGTATCATTGTATCCATACTACACCACAGTATCATGGTATCCGTTGAACGCCACAATATTATAGCATCCGTATTACACCACAGTATCATGGTATCTGTACTACACCACAGTATCATGGTATCCGTTGAACGCCACAATATTATAGCATATGTACTACACCACAGTGTCATGGTATCTGTACTACACCACGGTATCATTGTATCCGTTGAACACAACAGTATCATGGCATCCGTACTTTACCACAATACCATGGTACCCTAACTACACTACAGTATCATGTAATCTGTATTACAAAAACTCATTGTATCCCTACTTCATCATGGTAAAGGTACCACAATTCCGCTCCATACCACATTATCAAGGAATCCGTACCATAACATAGTAAAAATATTTCTATACTATACTATGGTATCGTACTTTACCAATGCATTCTTTTTAAACAAGTTAAGTTTGTCTCTACGCTAGGAAAAATGAACTATTAAATGATGCAGGAACACTGCACAACTCCAAAACTGTACTTGACTACTGCTTTTTTTACTTAGATCTATGGCGATAATGTGTTGTCAACAAGATTTCAATTCAACACAATGCAATTAAACAGGGAATTGAAATGTCAAGCTTCAGGATAATATTGCTTTACAAAAAGCAATGACATTTGTTACGGTATTATTTGCGACAGACAAATTTAGATAAAAAGACTATTCTTTGTCCTTCCTTTTCCTCTCTCTATTTCCAAACGGTGCAAAGCAAACAAAATTATACAACGTTTTGTGAATAGACCACTCTATCAAATACCATACAAAATCAATATTGTCATATTGAATACATTTCATACCATTGTGGTATATATTTTGCTCACAGTATACCGCTGTTAGCATCAGTTGCTCTTTGTACCTTCCTGTTAAACTTATCCAACTCAAAGTCATGACTGGTATGCTCAGACAGGATGTAACTAGCGTTATATTTTTCCTCAACTGTGACTCTATTGTAAGGGAATCTTGTTCGGTCTCCTATGTGTCTTTTGGATAATATTGCAAGAACAATTTAACGTAGTTAATATGTTTGATAAGGATCGTTTTGTTTTCCGCTATCATTTACACCGTTATACGTGTACATATAAAGTATATAAAGGATCATATGGACACATAGACGCAAATATCAATCTATCTTTATCAGTAAAGATTCAAATTACCGTCTTGACAAGAGAGTAAAAACTAGGTGGCAGCTTCATTTAGTATACGAGTGTTTAACCGCCCGCTTGCATTAGTATTTGTTTGAGGATAGATAAATCCATACGATTATATTAACATCTTGGGTGGGGTGGGGTATCATTTAACATCGAATGCAGATCAATAGGACCTGCTGCTTACTGATTCTTCTTCTTCTCTGTTTGTAATTTTTGTGATCTATATATGTATAATATTTCATGATTCTTACATTGTAGCATATTTAAACGTGTCTTCACAAAATCGTAACCTTAAAGATTATTTTTTTTATTTTAATTGGAGTATTTAGCTCACTTGATAGACTACAGATGCATATCATACTTATCCGATAAAATCCCTCTGGCTTTTTGCTGTCCAGGAGTCAGAGGGATGTATGTCAATACATCAGTACTTGACGTTGATCGAACGGATATAATACCGGCGATGTTTTAAAGAGGATTAAATGTACTGCACTGATTGTTTTCCTAAAGGTCAGTGTCAGGCCATTAAATGTATATATTTATTGTGATACTGCAATACAATTTACCTCTGTATCACAGAGGGTGTGAATACAGATAAAGAGAACCCACTGCTTGCAGATTCTTCTTCATCTCTCTTTGTCTTTTGTAGCTTTATATTTATGGTATTTTATAATTTCTTACATGATTGTAACGTATATGAAAATGTTTTGTTTTTTTCACAAGACTATAAATACCTTTAAGAAGAAAATATATTGGATTGGAGTACGTCGATCCTTAGATAGACAAAGATGCATATACTATGTATCAGGTGAAATCCCTCTGGCTTTATTATGTCCAGGAGTCAGAAGGATATATGTCAATACACAAGTACTTGACATTCTTTGAACAGATATAATACCGGCAAGGTTTTAAAAAAGATTGAATGCACTGCACTGATTGTTTCCTAAAGGTCAGTGTAATGCCATTTCAAATAGATTCAATGTTAAGCGTCAGCTGGCTAGTAGGCTTAAGGTATTCGAAACAAAACAAAAATACAACATATTTTGAAAATCGAGCTGTGTCAAAGAAAAACGAATGTTTGAAGCTAATATAAAAATGAAAACATATTTAGACGTACATTTTAATAATACAATGATAAGTACATGGACAAGCACATTTTGTTAAGTAAAAACGCTATTAAGACGCACGAGATAAGCACACAAATCTTTCTACGAACATGCCAGTGTATAGATACTTTTCACATTGCTAGATAGCTCAATTCCTGTTTTATCTCTGATAGTAAATAAGGATTACTGATCTTTTTGATCTCGATATTTGCCTTGTAGATTGGTTTTCTATTGAGGCGCTCAACTTAAAATCAATTTGATAAAGAATTGTATCTACTGTTAGATACCTATCGAAATATAATAGTGTAGTGAAGTAACTGAAAAAACAACATCGTAAACATTTTTTAAAAAGGGTATTCTAAATATATAAGAAAAGAATATATATATGTAACACGCTTTGTCATGACGTGTTATTCGGCTCGACAGTTAATGTTTACCGAAAAAACGAAAAAAATCATTTGATAAAAATAATATAACACTCGTCAACTCGTCTTGGAAATATGTAGGTAAGCTTGTCAAAGTCTCGCAAAACATATTTCCTGAAGTCGTTGAAAAAAATGTGTTTTTAATTGACGCATCGTAACATGGGATTTTATACGTATTACTTGTTGACATACAGCCTTATTCGGGTATGTATCAATTTATTTATTGGTTAATATATAATAATAATACAAGATACAGATATTTTATGTCACCTTGATTGAATTCATACCTGTCGTAAGGAGCTAAAATCAATAAGGTACTATTTCTAATAACAAGCTCGCACATTATACTATTTTGGCGTCGATATTAGATGGCATACGGAGTGCAATAAACGTAACGATCAATCAGTTACTGCTTTGAAGTGTGCAACGATAGTCTTGCGATGTTAATAAAAAGAAATGAAAAATTAAAATCTGTTATGAGAGTTTGTCTCCGAATTGTAAGTGGATTCAAATTAGGTCATAGTTTAATAAGTGCCACGTGTCCATGATAAATGATAGAAATAATTATATGAATTCAGTTTTAAGACTTATATCAAATGTATGTTAATTACATGAATTGAATGGCATAGCTTGCTGAATCTGTTCTAACAAACCCCTGTTATACCGATTTGTCACATAAAACTCATTTTATTTGAACTATTCCATTTAATTATCAATTAACAACAGTAGGTTTGAATGTGTGTGTAAGTGTGATAAAGTGTGTGCTACTGCATACAAGTCGAGCTTTTAATTTTCGCAATGCTTTAGCGCATTCGTTTTCCTTTTGAAGCAATACATTTCTAAAAAGTTCTTTTATGGTTAGTTTGTATGCATTCGCATCAAGAACTATATTCTCTGATAGTATTGTTACAATAATAAGAAGAATAATTATAATTATCATTTTACATTTCATTTTATAACACGATTACTTTATTTTACAAAACTTAAATTCCAAGTATTTAGTAAATTGTTTGCAGATATATTAAAATGACTATCTTTAACCTTTTGGGCATTTATTTAACCCCTGGGTGAAAAAACACTTCATTTTTCAATTAAAAAATGAAACAAAACCGAATGCATATCTAATTTTTCACCAAACAACTATGGTTTTTTTCATTCAACAGGCTTGCATCACAGTCTGGCAACTGCTCAGGTACTGTTTACAAAGCGCTATGCTCTGGCACTTATCTACCTCATTAGAATATAGTGAGTCAGTGATCGACTAAGGGATTTCCTTGGTATTTCCCAACCGTCCATTTCTGTTGAATAAAGCATCATGTGAACGTCGGGATGGGGTGGATGGAACGCTACCTGAGACTTTATTATAGATATAGTCGCAATTTAGTGGGGGGTTTTCTTGAACTATTTAATATTAAGTGGAATTTGCCCTTTACTTACTATGGCCAATACTCAAAAAAGATTATTTAATATACAAAGTGCAAATGCAAAATACATTGACGATGTAATTTGAGTCCTTATACTTGGAGTATTAGTTTTATTTGATATTTCCTTACCGAAGACTGTCCTCTAGATGCTTGTATTGTTGCTGATGAAGCAAATAAACAGTTGGAAGTGTCAATCTAACTAAGTGATCGATCTTTTTCACCCTTATGGCAAAGCGTATATGAGGATATGACCTTTACTAGATTATGAACTTAGCTGTCAGAAATGATAGGATTTAACATAGCATTTTCGTTTTCTAAGAAGATATTTGGCGTGGCTGGAGGACGAATGTACCAATTTAATTCCCTGATGAATGCCCCTGCATCTTCGTAATTTATCTAATGTGACACCTCATAATTTGATTGACAAGCGATAAGTGGTGGTCAGTGCTATGTGTGGTAGGTGTATATCGCTTATTTGATTTAACCAGCTTCATCTTTTAAAAAAATATAACAATGGATTCACCATTCAACATAAACATCTCGTGTTAATGTCAAACTATGTCTTTCACCAAATGTGTAAGAGACAAAACAGTTTGATTATCCAGTTATCGTGTTAGAGACAACACAACAGTTTTTAAAAAAAAGTTTTAAAAACTTTGAGAGAAGAGTTAATGCAATACCTTTGATGTTTTGTTATTTAATTAATGTAAAAAAAATGAAGTAACTAATTAATTTTAAAACTATTTATGCAAAATATCGCTATGGAAATGCAATCATATGTTTTAATTGCATTGAGAAAGAAAACTAGGTTAAAGTCCATTTATAGTTTCCACATTGTGTCATCTAATACTATGTACTTTGTTAGCTTATATATGGTAAGCGAAAATGTAAAAAAAATAATCAGTAATTCTAGAAAAAAGACAATTATTTTCGGGGATAAGATAATTTTATTCCTAGGATTGTAGATATTTCAAATTGACCATTTTATTATGAATAACTTGAACACCAATATATAAAAATATATAAATATGATAAACTACAGAAAAATTCTCAGTAGCCGAAAGTTTAAACACAAACCCGTTTGATGGCACAGGGTAAACACCAAAGAAATAGAACACAAAAACAAACAATCACAAACCAGAAACATGGAACAACAACACAAAAATCCACAAACAACACAGTGCATATATATATATATATATATATATATATATATATATATATATATATATATATATATATATATATATATATATATATATATATATATATATATATATACAATATAAACACTAGGCGTGTCTATCAAGTCTTATTAGGTACCGCCTTGGAACGGTCAGTGAAATGTAAATTTACTGGGTGTTTAAACCAGTTTGTGTGCACAGCCTCACTCTTATCCCGACAATCCCGAATAAAGTAAAGCCGTAAAAGGTAAATCTTATTAAAATATGCATTAACTTGAGGAAACTTTATTATTAAACAATTTATAATAAACTTCCAGTACTATTAAATGATACAGGAACAATGCACAACTCCAAAACTGCACTTGACTACTGCTTTTTTACTTAGATCTATGGCAAAAGATTGACCTGGCGATAATGTGTTGTCAACAAGATTTCAATGCAATACAATGCAATTTCCCAGGGAAATGAAATGTCAAGCTTCAGGATAATAATGCTTTACAAAAAGCAATGACATTTGTTACGGTATTATTCGCGACAAACAAATGTAGATAAAAAGACTCTTCTTTGACCTTCCTTTACATTTCTCTATTTCCAAACGCTGCAAAGCAAACACATTAATACAACGTTTTGTGAATAGACCACTCTATCAAATTCCATACAAAGTCGTATTGTCATATTGAATGCATTTTATACCATTTTTGTATATATTTTGCTCACAGTATACCGCTGTAAGCATCAGTTGCTCTTTTTACATTCCTGTCAAACTTATCCAACTCAACATCATGACTGGTATGCTCAGACAGGATATAACTAGCGTTATATTGTACCTGGCCTGTGACTCGATTGTAAGGAAATCTCGTTCGGGCTCCTATATGTCTGTTTGATAATATTGCAAGAACATTTTAACGTAGTTAAGATGTTTGATAAGGATCATTTTATTTTCCTTTACCATTTACACCGTTATACGTGTACATATAAAGTATATAAAGGAACAGGTGGACACATAGACACAAATATCAATCTATCATTATAAGTAATGATTGAAATGACCGTTTTGACAATAAAGTAAAACTAGATGGCATGATTCATCTAGTATACGAGTGTTTAACCGCCCGCTTGCATAAGTATTTGTTTGAGGACCTGCTGCTTACTGATTCTTCTTCTTCTCTGTTTGTCGTTTTTGTGATCTTTATATTTATGATATTTTATAATTTCTTACATTGTAACGTATGTAAACGTGTCTTTACAAAATCGTCACGACCTTTAAGAAAAAACCAATATTAGATTGGAGTATTTAGATCACTTGATAGACTACAGATGCATATCATACTTATCCGATAAAATCCCTCTGGCTTTTTGCTGTCCAGGAGTCAGAGGGATGTATGTCAATACATCAGTACTTGACATTCATCGAACGGATATAATACCGGCGATGTTTTAAAGACAATTAAATGTACTGCACTGATTGTTTTCCTAAAGGTCAGTGTCAGGCCATTTCAAATACATTTACTGTTTAGCGCCAGATGGCTAGAAGGCTTAAGGCTTTTGAAACCGAAACTTCAACATATTTAAAAAAATAAGCTGTATCAAAGAAAAACGTATGTGTGAAGCTTATGTAAAAATAAAAACATATTGAAACATACATTTGAATAATACAATGAAAACTACATGTATAAGTCCATTTGTCAACATTTCAAACAAAAACCCTATTTAGAGGCACGAGGTACGAAAAACACATACTTTAAGAACATGAATGACTACAATATGGTCACCGTTCTACGCCCATGCATCCGTTCTACACAATTTGATTTTGTTTCTCCGTGAGGTTTAAGTAACATTTAATGATGCAGGAACTCTGCACAATTATAAAACTGCACTGGACTATTGTTTTACTGTACTTAGATTTACGACTGATCTGGCGATACTATGTTGTCAACAAGAACTCAATACAATACATGAACATTACCCAGGGAAATGAAATTTTAAACCTTAGGATAATTGACGCTTTACAAAACGCAATGACATTTGTTACAGTAGTTTTCACCACAGTCGCATTTAGACAATAAACCTCCATTTTCTCTCTATTTCCAAACGCTGCAACGCATAAAAATAAACACAGCATATTGTGATTATGTAATTCTATCACATTTCAAACAATGCCATATTGACTGAATGTCTTACCATTTTGATATAAATGTTGTTCACAGTACACATTATGTCAGCATCAGTTGCTTGTTTTGTCTTTCTATCAAACTTATTGAACTAACAATCTACTTGTTCATGACCGGAATGCTTAGACAGGATATAACTAGCAAAATAATGTCACTTGCTTGAGGCTCGATTCTAACGTTTACTTATCCTGTTTAGAGTCGCGTGATTGTTTTCGATAATAGTTTTGAAAGTAACAATTGTAACGTATTTGAGAAGTTTGATAGCGAAAATTGTATATGTTTTTATCCCTTTACACAGTTATACGTACACATAAGAGGGTTAAGACAAACAGACAGACAGGAAGCTGTATCAAACTATCTTTACTAGTAAATGACATGGCAACCGTCTTAGCATGTTAAGTACAAAGGAATTTGCAGGCTTCAACCAATCTACGAGTGTTTAACCGCACACTTGCATTATGTTTAGTGTGATACTGCAATACAATTTACCTCTGTTTCACAGAGGGTGTGAATACAAATCAAAAAGACCTACTGCTAGCAGATTCTTTTTAATCTCTGTTTGTCTTTTGTATCTTTATATTTATTTTATTTTATAATTTCTTACATGATTGTAACGTATATAAAAATGTTTTGTTTTTTTCACAAAACTGTAACTACCTTTAAGAAGAAAATATATTGGATTGGAGTACGTCGTTTCTTAGAAAGACAAAATATGCATATAATATATATCAGGTAAAATACCTTTGGCTTTATTCTGTACAGGAGTCAGAAGGAAATATGTCAATACAGAAGTACTTGACATTCATCGAACATATATAGTACCGGCGAGGTTTTAAAGAAGATTAAATGTACTGCACTGATTGTTTTCCTAAAGGTCAGTGTAAGACCATTTCAAATAGAATCAATGTTTAGCGTCAGCTGGCTAGTAGGCTTAAGGCCTTGGAAAAAAACAAAATGCAGCATATATTGAAAATCAAGCTGTGTCAAAGTAAACACGAATGTGTGATGCAAATACACATTTGAATACATATTTAGACGTATATTTTAATAGTACAATGATAACTTCATGGACAAGCCCATGTCGTTAAGTAAGACCCATTTAGGACGCATGAGTTAAGAACTAAACACTTTCTACGAGCATGCAAGTTAGCGGTCATTCATATTGTCCACATAATCTAGTCAGTATGATAGTCACTGAGGGCATTAGTAATGCAATTCCAGGGAGTTAAGTTTTGGTTATGAATGAAACACTTTCTTTTGTTATTGAATGTGCCGATAGGAATGATGAAAACATCTAATGATGTCAAGCAAATAGATAAATTAACATCTGAACATATTTTATTTGGGTCTGTTGGGAAATGCGGGATTCGCATAGGAAACCATTGATACGTGCTCACTATCACATATCAGGAATCTTAAAATGACTTTGCTTCTCATCGGCATTACGCTGGTTTTATTAAAGAAGACGTATTTTATAATAAGATGTCGACATTATTGTCGATTAATCCCAGATAAAACCTAAAGTGAACTCGGAAGTAATCTACAATACGAGATAACATATTGATTACAGTAGTATAAAACAACTACAGAGACACTCCAAGTAATCGCACAAACATCGCAAACACACCTTGGTGGGATCCTTTGTGTTTGTGAAAAGTATATGTCGATTGGTAGACTACCCAAAATGTAATCTTATTTACATTAGTTGAATGTCATTAGTTGAAGAATGCAGGCCACGAAACGAGAGTATAATCAAATTGGCGGAATACAACTTTAACAAGGTTACTAGTTCTGTGTCCAATTGTCTGTGAATCAAAATTTCAAATGCAATTTACATAGCACGTGTCAAGGAAAGAAACATGTAGTTGACGTAAAACTTCAAGCCCATATCTAATTACCATAATACCAGTGTGTCGCGCAAGCACAACACTCAAATGGCATCTTTTTCAAGTTAGGCTAGAATAAAATGAAGAACGTGTTGTCATATTGAAAAAAAAAATCCGAACAAGATCAGCATGCGTTTATTCTTGATCGCACGCATGTTTCCACGAAGACAATGCTATTTTTCAGATATTTTACACCGAAAGGAAAATAGAAATTTGTATGTTGGCGAATTACTAGCACAATAACTTACTAAATGGCCAACAAAACGATGATTATTTTTGCACCTGTTGTATCTACCGTATTTCGAAGGTACAAGAATGCATGGCTCCCATGCTACCTGTTCTATGTTTTAATGCGTATTTAGCGACTGCAGCCCTGTTAAACGCGAACAAAATTGGGACAAAAAGATTTAGCATACTTTCCTGGTGATATTGGATGAAATATAAAGTTAACATATGTAATATACAAAAAGACACTTTGCGCAGAAACTATGTGAATGACTTTAACATGTATGTTGATGGCCATTTAAATTATTATTATCGATTAAGATCGAATTCTCCATATTAGCAATAATACAACTTAAGTCGAACCATATATAAGACAAAGGTTTTATATGTTTCCGCAATACTTATACATACACTTAATGACCTTGCAAGCACATTAAGCTTCCCCACGTTCATATTGTTTGAAGTTTAACATCCTTGATAGACATTCATCCTTCCAGAAAAAGCATCGTAACCTCAGGCTGTGGTATTAATTCGTGCGCCAATTTGGTCCATGTCTGTTAAATATTCCACAGGCAATATATGACATTTCCACACCGTTTTCGTGCGTGTGAGTGAGGAATAGGGTTATTGACAGCCTCATTTTTAAAAAGGTCCGATTCCTTTAGGTTTTAATTAAAAGACGACAGAAAGGGTATGTTTATGCTTCAGTCTCATTTGTCACGGCGGCCTTGAGGTACTAAATATATACGACATATAGCAATTAATGAGCTGCCGCAGCATTTCTACGTTCAAATACTTTACTAGCCACTAATGTTAGGGTAGCCGAACGGTGTATTTTGAATTTGCGATAACAGAACATCAGCGGCTGCAGTATGGCCTTTGAAGTGATGAAACGAGCGTAGGCTTTTGAAAATACCAAGGCAGACGCAAGGTAGCCGCGATGCGCCCGCAATGCCACCGTTGTGCCGCCCTTAAGGTTGCCCTTTGGCGCCTGTTAATACCTGCGGTCGCAATAATTTTGTTTGGATCCGCAGAAGTCAATTGCAAATCATAACAATATCAAGGGAAACCGCTTGGCAAACGCAAGGTTTACCGTACGCTCGATGTATGATCACAGCTCTACGGCATGGCTACGAATTGCTTATTTAAGGAATGAATTGCAGGGTTGATGTCATTATCGGGGTATGAACGCAATTGGGTTGGTCAATGTGTGTGGAGTCCGAAGTCGCGTACTTTGACCAACCCAAATTGCGTTCATATCCCCGATAATGACATCAACCCCGCAATTCATTCCTTATATTTACACCAATAGTTCATTATTTCATTCAACAATTGTTAAAAAAATCTTCATTTCATTTAAGAAAACCTTTAAGTAATCCGTTCTTACCCATTCTGTAAATAGAACGACCCGAATATAACCGGAAACATTTTTTTTCAAATGACGTCACAATAACGCGGGAAAAGATCAACGACTTAAAATCACTTTAAAACGTAAAATTGAAACACTTCTGGTACCATTATATTTAAAATATAATAAACGAACACTTTTAAAAATGTTGATCTATATTTTATGGGACCTGCAGACACAATACAACCAATAACAAGATCAATAGCTTTCATGTATATTGTTATGCAAAAAATTACGATCCGAACATATCCGAAGATGTTGCGTTCATCGATTGATGAACGCAATTGCTGAAAGGCAGTTCATTTAAGGAATGGAAGTTGAGGTGTAAATATTCTACGGTGAACGTTAACAAAATATAACTCCGCGCTATAATCGTACGGCGGCGTGTAAACTATAGGGATATACCGTACGGTTACCCCCGCAGCCATCGTAGATCCACTGTGGTCGCCGTACGTACGTCCCTAAGCTTAGCCGTAAAGCAAATGAGAATGCGTTATATTGCCCTAATTAACTTGATTGTATTACTAAATGTGCTGGTTAGAAATAGATTTTCTAGAAAGTATCGACATTGTCAAAGTCATTAAAATATCCTTTAATTATGTTCCTATAGTTAAAATGATTGAAGTATCAAGGTATCTTACAACAAAACATTAGAACCCTTTTTTCCTTACAAGTTTCTGAACGCTTAGACACTTCTGCAAAAGAAGATACCAATATATCAATAATTGTGTAATGTGTGTTATCTGTTGTGTTTGTTTGGCCTTGCTTTTGAACATGATCTTGGTAAATTTGTTACTGCCAGGCTTATTTCTGATGCTTGCGTTGTATTATTGATACTGTTTGTAAGCATTGTAAGCAGAGACACCGGAGAAGTTTCTGTGAAATTGATATTATTGCTTTTCAGCACCTGGTGAACAGGTTTGATATTGTAAAACATTAACATAGAAAAGTTATGTCGCTTCATTGAAATAAATGTTAATAAATACAAATGAAATCAAGCGTTATAAGACAACCGACGGGGCTCTGTTTCTTAATTGTATAAAGTCTAATAAACTTTGGTATCTCGTTTAAGGTCAAGGCTGCTCTAAGTGAAAGTAAAAAAACGCAAAATACGTTAGAAAGGTTTGAAATGTGATAAAGTTTGATTCGTATCATCAAGAAGGTAAATAGTTACGATGGCAACCTTACTGGGAAAAAAATATGTTCTCAATTTCGGACATTTGTCAATTAATATGCCACACGCCGAGATTCATATTGAACATACAAAGCCATTCCTTTTCAACTTTTAATTGTAAAGTCTCCCTTATCCATTTATTTTCCATTACGAAATTTTGTCATCGGATTGTAAGTGGATTTAAATTAGGTTGTAGTTTAATAAGTGTCACGTGTCCAATATTATGATACAAATAATTAAATGAATTCAGTTGTAGGACTTATATCAAATGTTATTTACATGAATTGAAGGACATACCTTGCTGAATCCGTTCTCAGAAAGGTCCTGTTACAATGACTTGTCACATTAAACTCGTTTTATTTTAAATATTGCATTTAATTAACATTTAAGAACATGAGGTTGGATTGTGTGTGTAACTGTTACTGTCGAGCTTTTAATGTCGCAATGTTTCAGCGCGTTTGTTTTCCTTTGGAAGCAATAAATTTCTAAAACGTACTTTTATGTTTCGTTTGCATGCATACACATCAAGAGTTGAGGGAACACGCAAATAGCAGAGCAAACATATTTCAAGTGAACCTATGACAGACTTGATCGCTTTTAAATAACAAGTTTTTTAAACGTAATAACTGATTGTTATCTAGACACCGAGCAAAACCCGTTTCCATCTGTGCTTATGTTTGCGATTTTGATTAAAACCTCAAACAGATTACTACAGGGATTAATTTTCAAATACTACCTCTGAAGTATGATAGATCATTACAAAACATACATAAATCTCGAAACCAATTCCATACTTTGCAACTGAATGCAAGAAGTATCTTATCGATTATCTTATTATTTTTTATTATTATTAATTTTACACTTCATTTCATGACACGATTACTTTATATTACAATAAATTAAATTCAAAGTATTTAGTAATGTAATTTTTTAATGATCTCTTTTTTAAACTAAGAAGATAATTAACCAAGATAATCATACTTACACAATTATTTTCATACATTCTTCCAATTGAAAGCTTAATTGTATTTTACTGGAAAAGGGAAGTAATAAGACAACTAGTAATGACACTTTACATTGATGAATTGTCAATAAACAACAATGATTTATATTTGTTTTATTCGAAAAAGCTGGTACTTCATTTATTTTACAAACGGGAGCTTAATTTTCTTCATTTGAAATGTCTTTTTAAAATACTCAGTATATGTCTATAAATGTTTCAAAAACGCCATGCTCCGGTGCTTATCTCCCTCATTTACATATAGTGAGTCAGTGGTCGAAATAGTGATTGCCTTGGTATTTCCCAACCATCCATTTCTGTTTAATAAATCATCATGTGAACCTCGGGGCTTTATGCAACACTATCTGAGACCTTATTATAGTTATATTCGCACTTTAGCTTTTTCTTTATCGAATGATTTAATCTGAAATGGAACTTGGCCAGTACTTACTATGGCCAGTAATCGAAAAAGTATATTCATTATATAAAGTGCAATGCAAAATATATTGTAGGTGTTATTTGAGTACTTTCACAACGAATGTTTGTATATTTGATATTTCCTTATGGGAAACTGTTCTCTAAATACTTGTATAGGTTGAACCGCGTGCAGATGAAATAATTTGAGGATACGATTTTTACTAGATCATGAACTTAGCTGTCAGGAAATGATAGGATTTAACAGAGCAGTTTCTTTTCTCTAAGAAGATATTTTGATTGGCAGGAGGAAGAATGTAACAATTTAATTCCTTGATGAATGGCCCTGCGTCTTAGTATGTTTTCTATTGTGACACCTCCTCATAGATTGACAAAGGATTAGTGGTGGTCACTGCTCTGATAGTAGCCTTTTAGGCAGGTTTACCTGCTTCATCTTTTATCATATATAACAATGGAATTAACATTCAACATAAATATCCTATTTTTTATGTCAAACTATGTCTTCTACCAAATGTGTAAGAGTCAAAAGTGCTTGATTATCTAATTATCGTGTTGGAGACAACACGACATTCATGTACAGGTGTCATATTCGGAGACAACACAACAGCTATAGCAAGTAATCTTTTTAGGCACAAAACAACAGCTTTAGCAAGTAATCTTGCTTGTGCACAAAACTACAGTTATAGCAAGTTATCATACTTGGAGAAAACACAACAGTTATAGCAAGTTACCATGTTTGGGACAAGACATCAGTTATAGCACGTTATTATGTTTGGAGACAAGACACCAGTTATAGCACGTTATTATGTTTTGAGACAAGACAAAATTTTGAGGCAGTAATCACGCTTAGAGACAGGAACACGTTAATATTCTGTCATGATGTTATACATTATGTATAGCATGTCTGTAGTGAAGAAGCAAGTTTGATGATTGGGTTCAGTATTTTGCGTATTGACGTAACAATGAAGTTATTGACTGTGTATTGAGGGTATTTCGATTCGAATTTAGTTCAAACAGTCTCAGCGCCTGCTTCGGCATTCTACCTTAATGTGTAATTACAAAAGAAGTCTATGGTTTTCAAAATATACGAGGATTAATCCAACAATTGACCATTTGCATAAATCCGGTAATCCGGTTATTTTTAATATGTTTGATACGTTTGGGAGAAGAGTTAATGCAATACATTTGATGTCTACTTATTTTCTTAATATATATGAAATAAAGTAAACACTTTTTATTTTAAGTCAACTATTTATGCATCATATCGTTATGGATCTGCAATATGTACATATGTTTTAATTGCATTGATCTTTCTAGAAAGCAAACTATGTTAAAGTTTATTTATAGATTCTACATTTTGTCATCTAATACTGTGTACTCTATAAGCTTATATATGGTAAACAATAATGAGAAAATAATCAGTTATTTCTTGAAGAAGATATTTCCGGGGATAGGATCATTTTGTTTTTAAGATTGTAGGTATTCCAAATTGACCCTGTTGTTCTGCTTTACATTGCTTTAATATTTAGTTTAAAATTATATAAGAAGTGAGAAGAAGAGTAGTATTGATGACCAATCAATTATTATAATACAAAATAATTTGAACACCAAATTGGAAAATGTGATCGATGTCTAAAGGTATTTGATTTCACAAATGGAACAAAGTTGTTTTTAATCATTCATCTTTGATCCTGGCTAATGTTTATTACACAGATATATGAAGTAAATGAGGGAGAAATACACACTCTAAAATCGACTTAGTTTTTAAATGGACTGGGGTGCACCTTAGGTGCATGCTGTTTTCTTGTCATCAAAAATTGATTCCAGGAAATGAATTCGAGAGTATCACTTTTAAATGATAGCTCCCCCATAGTTAAAATAGTATAAGTAATATAATCTAAATCAGATGGTTAGAAATTAAGAATGAATTTATTCCAAATGTGTCAAGTGTTTATCTTTTACATTTGGATGTTAAATGCAACAAAAAAACTACCAATTTATCTGACTCTTGCTCCAAGCTACGCATAACATGTTTTAGTCTTACGGACGGTGGTATTGCTAAGAATGGGATCACTTCTTTAACCGCTAAGAAATTTTAACTATGGGGCTACTAAGGGCTTTATATGGTATTCAATTGTGGAGAGACTTAAATACATTACAAGTACTTTCCCTGGAGCGTGCACAAGTGAAGTGTTTTTAGCTAGAGACAAAAAAAAATGATATGACTTTTGGCAGGTTTCGGCAGCCCGCCGCTTGAAACTACGTAAACAAGTGGAAACTCTTATTATTCGGCAATAAGCTCATTTTGTGTTCTGAATAAAGAGCAAAAAACATTTTGTTCAAAGTTTTTTTGCATACATGGAAAGGCTTCTTTGCGGAGATTGTACACACCCCTGATGCATATAACCTGTATAGATTTTCGGAAACCTTATGAATCATGTTTTTTGCGAACATTTAAAGTTGGAAGCTCAAATTTTATAAAAAAAAATCATTGATGAACACTCATGGCGGGAACGGTGTTAAATGACAAAGAGAGCATTTGAGATAGGATTAGCTAGATAACGAGTGTTTGTTGAATCAATGATGTTTGTATTATCACAGCATATTGTAAAAGTATATTAAACACAGAGTATTACTGCAATACCAGGTACAAAGTACCCCCCCCCCCTTGTCATGTACGACATTTGTCTGTTGAGAAAGATGCATTTCTTAGTATGTCTGTCAAAGGTATATTTTATGGACTTGTCTTAATAGTGCAATTTGTAATGGTTCCATTTGGTTTTCCAAATCATCAATTGATGTTTCACTTATTTCTACCGATCTTAGAGAGGGAAGATTAATTACAAAAATGTTATGTGGAGTAAATATTTCATCTAGTCGATATTACATGGTTGAATTCTTTTCGATGCTGAATTACATTTTCAATATTATAGGACCTTAATTATAAGTGTTTTGTTTTGTTAAACTCTAAAACGTCTATCGCTGTAACTTTTCTGTATCGCTTTCGTATAAAGTTTCACGATTAATGGACAATCAATTCTATAAACTGAAGTTATTGCATATTAAGTACATAAACTGTGACTACATATTGCTTGCGTATTAGCGCAGTGTTGTATTGTATATTTAGTGTATGTTATCATGTTTAAACACTACATCAAAAGTCTTTGTAAGGAGGATGATACCGACACTACTATTAATTTAAAGAGGATTTTAATTCTTTAACCTTAAATTACAGGAAATACGCTGACGGTCGGGAACGTATAAGGAGTAGAACTGCAAGCTTCAACAGTACAACCTGGAACTCAACCGTCAAAGACGCAGTAACAACTGTTGAATAATTGAATTAGCCTTGTTCTTAATTTCGTCAAAATTTTGATAAATGGAGAGAACATTGTGTGCCCATGAAATGAAAACATCGTAACAACGTGATCTGGTAATTTTACGTTAATAATTTTCAAAGGCTTCTCTCGAGTGTTTTTGCTTGTATACATTTAGTTTAAGACACATTTGGTTCTGATTAAAATATTGAAAACGTCCGCTGTAATATGTGCTCTGAGTCGCTTTCATGGATGATAAAGTACCATAGTTAATAGGGTATAGGGAATGGAAAAAATGCAGTTATCATTAGCGAGAATTTAGGGAAAGAAGAATTAGCGATAAAGAAGAAGAATCCAAAAGCAGCCCATCAAAAAATTATCGGCTGTATCCCTGTATGTAACATACCTTAAATAATTTTGACACGACTAATATTAAAATGCTGACTTGTATTTCTGACCGTCCAAAGTCGGTACCCAGCATTATTCATAAAATGATTTTAATGCATTAGATACCTATATAGCATTATGAGGTTGTTGTAGTGTGTGTTCCTTATTTGTTTCATTTTTGATCCTTGCGTTGTTCCTCTAATCAAAGCGTTCGCTAAATGATTTGGTCTGGACTTGTGTCTCTAGTTTCTAATGTTTCATTGTACTTATACGATTATTTAAATATAAAGATACTCTTTAATTATTGACAAGTGAAGCTAAACAGAGACAGAAATGCAGGAGAAAATACAGGGACAAGCTAACTGTTTAGAGTAAGTACTGTTTTCTTGTTCAGCAGTATGCGGTCCAAACGTCATTTGACAAACGACAAAGCAAGGACACACTTTAGAAAAAAAACGCACTATGATTTAATCGGTGCATATAATTTTGCGATACAATTAGAAAACCGTGGCAAGTAAGTTACTTAGGTCATTATCAATGCAATTTCTTTATAGTCGAGTAATTTGTCTGTTGTATTGAAGCGTTATGTATTTTGTTTGATTTTAGGTTTTTTTTTTCATCGTCATACTTATAAACATGATTTAGGTCACATTTAATGCTACTGATATTACTCTCTAGTTTCAATTAATTCAATACTCTTAAGAGACAACTCTGCATATATTGCCCTTTGGAGTGTAGGCTATTGTTTGGACTACTGTCCTTTGATTAACGCTTAAAAAAGCACTGACATTGAATATCAATATATACATATTTGAGTTTCACTTTAGGTCAGTCATTAAAACAACAGAGGTAGTAACTTTATTTTGGGTTAGAAAAACATCATATCCAAGCACACTAGCCAATAACTATGATCCTATGTGAAACAAAAGGATGAGAAGCTTAAAAGTTGTTGTTATGTAATAAAACACATTGTACTTCAAGACGTCTGACTGTGAGATCAGATCGTATTTCCTATATTATAAATGTAATGTCTTTGAGGACCGGATTTTACTACAGGGACTGACGGAATATGTAACTGTTTTACACCCATTTGCGAAAGTAAATCAGTTGAGATCTGGAAATATAAGACAGAACGGTAATAATTCAGATATGCCTTGTGTTTTTGAATATTAAAGTAATTCAATGAAAGAGAAATAAAGCGTATACAGGTTTTTTTTTTTGATATACCTAATAAATGTTTTCCCCGTGCGTCAGCTGCATGTCCTTTTGTTCGTTCCTTGCTCTTAAACTGATGCAGATAATGCAAAAGACGAAACCAAACTCAAAGTGTCTTATTGTAATACAATAAGAAATAAACTTAACCTTAATATTGCGTGGTACAAAGATTCATCTCCCTTTTTGGAGAAGTATGTTCCGGATTGTATGTGTGATACAGTGTTAGTCTGGCTTCCATATTATTTAATCCTAATATGTTTTGGTTTTTCTAGCATTGTCCTGCATTATGTACGTATATAACATGAAATTGTTATACAGTGTATGTCTCTCTTCAGAATTAATTTGTGTATGTTTGTATGATACAATGATTGTTTAGCTTCTGTTCAACTTTATCATTGTGGGTTCGTATGATACAATGATTGTTCAGCTTCTGTACAACTCAATCATTGTGGGTTTATGTTTGGTACAAGGCTGTATTGCTTTAGTATATTATATTCATTGTATGCGTGTTTGTTTTAGGTTTTTGAAGTACTTGGGGTTTAATATTTTTTGTTTTAGTATTAAGTTACCTCAAGTTAATGCATACTTTGATAAGATATACCTTTTACGGTTTTTCTTTATTCAGCATTGGTGGGATAAGAGTGAGGTTTGTGCACGTAAACGGGTTTAAACACCCAGTAAATTTACATTTTACTGACCTTTCCAAGGCTGTACCTAACAATCCTTGATAAACATACCTAGTTCTTTATATAGTACATAGTTATGCACTATGTTGTTTGTGAAGTTTTGTGCTGTTATTCAATGTTTCTTGTTTGTGATTTTTTTAGTTTTATGTCTTTGATGTTTACCCTGTGCCATACAACGGTGTTTATGTTTAAACTTTTGGCTATTGAGCTTGTTTATGTAGTTTTTCACATAAGTATTAGGAGCTTTTCGGACTTCTGTGTAACTTAATACTGGTAGTCTGCTGGATATAAGGGCTTGTCGGTTTTTGTTGTAAAATAATTATCGTAGGTTTTCTTTGATACAAAGTTTGTTCGGCTTCTGTATTACATATACTTGTTGTTATGTATGATAAAAAAGGGTTGTTTTGTACCATTTACTTAGATTGTAAACTTCGAAGGAAAACGAACATTTTTTTTTTCAATTATTTTATAGAATTGACTTAAAAACATCACAATTTAATGACCAGTAATGCATAATTACGCATGAAGTAGTTTTCACTTAAATATTCTATGGTTTTTATGATTGTTCAAATCATAAACAAATTAATATCGTACAGTATAACCGCATATATACAAACATGTACGCAAACACGACAAATATGTCCCATACTTTTTTAAAGGAAAAGAAAGCAATTGACCTACGATTTTCTTTGTTATGGTTTTTGTGTATTTCACCTCTATTAAATGTAATGTCAGTTTTAGTTTGTCTACTTAACCCTGACATTCTGTCTTGTATTGCAACTATGAATCTATCAACATTAACTGCTAGCTAGTGCTCTTGCTGATCTGACTGATCCGTGTTCCAGACTACATAATGGTTATTCTAAATGCCGGATAATGGACTTGGGTGCGCTGAGACGTGTTCATTATTGCACAATCATTTCGACAAACTCATTTACAAGAAGGGATGATTTATAAACTAAAGCTTTATTGCAAAGTCCATCTAAGATTAAGTAATAAGTTGTAGCGTAATACAATGGATAAGCAGATATAAAGCGGGCTTTTCTGAAATATAATTTGCTTAATTATACCTCACGTGACCTGCCAATTTTAATTTCTCATATACACGATATTTGTCAATCCGTACTGTTACCCTGACATAACGATTTTCATCGGGTAATATTATTATATTACCCTCGAGTGGCTATAAAAATAGACTCTTGGAATTTCCAATAGATCGAGTTAACTTTTTGCAGAAAGTTAACTTTTGGACCAAAAACTTACTCCCTTTTAAAAAAAACAACTCATTGTGAACTGATAAAAACATTGTTGTTTGATGTATCATTATTTTTAAAAATAAATGAACTTACTCAAAATGTACAAGTGAATTTGTTAAATTGAAAATCTGTGTTACAAGACGCTAATAACTAAACATAGAAATATCAATAGACTGGAACAGTTCATCATATGACGTAATAATAACGACGGCAACATTTAATATCACCATCATTATAGTTGAAAATAACGTTCTTGTTGACTCCATGTATATTTGCACACAATTGTATTTGTTTTGTATAATGAAATAAATATCGGATGCCATGAAGGGTGATAGCATATAATATTAACCCTCAAAGTCTTAATGTCAACCACAGCTAACGCTTTGGGTGACATTAACGTTCTCTGGTAACCTTTGTGTGCTTTCACCTTCCATGGCATCTGCTATTTATGTAATCATACATATGAACCAAACATAAGATTTCTACGTCAATTTTTTTATTTTTTTATTTTATGCATTATAAACAATGACTTGGGAATGTTAATCATTACACTGAATATAATTAAGGTATTGCACTTACAGGGCTTTACAGCAAAAGAAACTGTAAATTTCTTTCATTAAATACAGCAAAGGGCTGGACAAATGGTATAACTTTCTGGCACCTTAACTTAAATGTGTTGCTTTTGTTTTAAGCGCAACACTTTTAACGAAAATCCGATATCTAACTATTGATAATGTTGCCCCAAATGTCCGTCGTTAACAAGTATGATATTTTAAAAAATATTGATACATTGCTTCATGCAATACCATCTAAGGCGCTATTTTATTGGTTATTTTCCGAAGTTAATCGACATTACTTAATTAACTTGGTCGGCAATAGTGACAATCTTTTACTTGATATTCTACTAAGCCTCGCTAATTAGGAAAACTCGAACCAAATTTTATATCTTACTGCCGGAAATATTATGGCTCTCAGCTAACTCTTTTCTTAAGTTCCAAATATTTCAAACAAATAGTGCTTGGAAGTGCATATTTTAACAAAGCAAATATACACTTTCTACAAAAATACGGAAATGAAGTTAAAACAATTTATCTCAGTATCTTTTAATTTCAACAATATCAATAACATAATAGCCTAAATCTTAGACATATATTAAGTTTTTCGACAGAACAACATGGCGTTGATTTAATCAAATTACAGTATAGTATTGAGCTACTGTCTTCGTGGCATAAAACCATGCAATAATTGTAATAATGGTCGTATAAAAACAAGTATAGGTAAGGAACACTAAACAGACTGCAGTGACTTTTCAATACAGTATTAGTACGACTTGGTGCGATACATTCACAATTGTTTTTTTCGAATTTATAAGCAATTGTACACAAGGGAGTTAACATGCTAAATATTGCCGTAAACGCAACACAATAGTATCAGACTTTACAAGGTCTGAATTCAATACACTTATTATAGAAATAAAAACAAACTTTTTTAAAATACGTCTTTGCTCGTTACCAGATACAGAAACACCCGTGCTGAATGGTTTTCTTTTCTTGTAATATGGTCAATTTATCTGCAGACGAATATGGGGGCGTGAACCTCGTTTTCCCGAAGCCTATAAATACACAGTTCTGAATAGGTAAATTATTTTTTTCTTGAAAAGACATCCTTTAATCAGATCCTTAATTAAGGATTGATCGTTCGTTTAGTGTGACAAATTCCATCAAGTATATTTACTAGTCTTAACAATAAAATCATGTTTTCGTATAGATATCGTGTATAATGGGTTCATGCCAAAAATAACATGTACAATTTGACAATTTAAACACACTTTTAATCCAACGGATAAATCGAAGAAGCGTAATGCATTTATATATTGCTTATATGGTATCAACAATGGGCAATTCTTTGATATTTGACCACCATAAACTACCTTTCCACATGTTCATGAAAGTAAGTAAGTAATAAACATCCCTTTCCTTATATTTTTTGCCTGTTTATCGTCTAATAACAACGTATGAATACTTGTTTTTATTTTGATATTTGAAATCGTACCTTACATATTTGAGCTAAGTGCATGTACACAAATTGCTATATTCTATAATTTAATAATTTTAGACGGGTATAAATTGAAGAAAATGTTTGAAATAAAGTTTTGTTTTGGGAATTTATGACGAAAAATGTTCATAGACCTTCACATAATTCCAAGATGTTTGTTATTCTGACTGTGGCCGTCGAGACGAGGGATTTTTGAAATGTAGAATATCTTATTATATTCGTTAAATTCGTTAGTTAAGGCTCTAAAGAATCTGTCGTGGTTGTGGCTAATATAATAAGAGTAGGAGACACTGTAAGTTGTTATGCTTTCCATATACATTAATACGAAGTGAAGTTGTATTCATAACACTTAAGCAGATTTACAAGGCTAATGAATGAATTCATCTCGTACGTAAATTGAATAAACAGGTTGTTTAAAATACACTTAGATTCCCCATCAATCTATCTTACACAACTTTATTTGATAAACATTTTTTTATTCTTAAGCATGTACTAGTAAACGTTCTGTCACCATTCTAAAGTTACTGACACATAAGTTGGACATATTCCTGCTTGTGTAGGTTATAAAGAATGGACAAGAAGGAAATCATATTTTTGTAGGTTTATATACTATCCGTGTCTTGATGGTTAAGGTGCATATAAAGTCATATTGTACCATTTATTAACTAAGCTTGTATAATATACAGTAATAACGCTGCACTCAAGTAGTCAACATGAATACGAGGTAACCTTATGTTGACATAATTAATGACTTCTGTCGGAAATTAAGCACAAATATTTCCACGTAAGATTTTTAATGTTAAACTTTCTCTTCAAACTGAATCGAATCAAGGTTAATTACATACAGATTCCTAATCTAACTAGTGCTTTTTGTTACCATAACGACGAGCTGCCTTGGCATTGTAATGGCGACTTAAGTTTGTCTTGTTCCTAAGACAGATTATATTTTGTCGTTCAACAGTTCGTGTATTTTCACTGGAGGACATAACAACCATCATATATCAACCATACATTATCCCCACGCTAGCAATGCGATTAATCTGCTGTTTCCCAAAGTTAACCATTCTTGCAAGCCATTCTCTTTACAAAAAGCGGAAAGGTTACTTCAGGCTGAAGCATTATTTTTGTGATAAAACTGTGTTTCCGATTCCATTTTTGTCTTAAACCATGTGCGTTTGATATCTTTTTACAGAAATATGGCATTGGTCACCTTATGTTTTGTCTATACTGAGAGCGGAGAATAATGGTTTTATCTACCCCAAACTCAAGTCGAAATTTCTTCGTCATATATAAATGAACAGCAGACAATATCACATGTTCTTATTTCTTATTTTTCTGGTCTGAAATAAGAACATATTTGAAAACTATGACAGGTACATTGTATTTTGGGAGGGTATTCTTTTTCTAAACGACATTTTAACCTCTAGAGTCAGACAATTCTAATCGTTTAAATTTACATCGATATGAACGCGTAGAAATGTAGGCGCACAAGATATGACCGTGTTGTTTAAACGACAACGTCGTTCGTGCATAAGCCAAGTACCATTGTCGTTTTGTGACCATGTGTGTGTCATGGCCATCGACAACTCTCTTACTGTATTTTAATTATATTAATACATTGCATTGACGGGTGTGAAAGATGGCAATTTTGTGGCATTTGTGATTTATTTTATCTTGTGGCAACGACTTACTGACTATTTTACTGTTATTTCTAAGTCCTGGCCATGATATACGTAGTCGTCACAACGTGAAAGTAAGTCGTGGCCACGAGATAACTCAGACTTGGGGACGATTAAAAGATAGCCGTATATTCAGTATAATAATTCATTATATGTTATTGTGTTATACGTACATGTATCAACAAAATGTACTAACAAATGTGGTAAATGCGAGCGAAAACCTCGCTGACCACATAACTGAGCTCTCCGGTTATACACACGTTGCAGCATCCGGTGGTCTTTTTAGAACGATATTTTAATGTTATATTTACTGTGTTTATTTGATCTAATGTCGTCATTACCGGCATGACTAAAATTGTGAGATATTTTCAAATCAAACATATTGGTATTCAAGTTTGAAAGGAACACTAGCTATCTCATAAACACGATAAAGGATAAATTACTCGAGACAAAGCTGTCAATTTTTTTTGTGATCACCGCAGTGAAATATGTTGCCGACCTGCACTGAAACAAACAATTAACGTTTATCTGTTTAACAGCTGTCTTGTGGAGTTGTGTGTCTCTCGTTGTTGTGTGTGTTGGAATGGTCTTTCCAATGATATCATGTAACTATACTTATACTTTGTTTTTTACTTTGTATCGTATCTGTACCACTACCAATTGCATTGCATAAATGATCGACGTGAATCGTACAAAGCTAGGAGACATCCATTAGCATATTCATTAAAACACTCCTTGTAAGATCTGAGCCAATATTGTTTGCCAGCAAAGCAATTTTAGCAAATTCCAGTCGACTTATTGGCCTGCAATCGTTAACCATAGACTAATGCATCCATCGAATGACGCTACAGCTATGTAAGAGTGTCGTTTTTATGCGCCTATCTGATCGCCAGCAGCCTTGCCTGCAATTAAACGTTTAGACTTCTTGGAATCGTGTAAACACATGTGCATTTTTTAATCGAAATAATTGCTAGAAATGTTTTTAAGGTAACCTTTTCATCTTAAGTTACCTAAGGCCAGTCTAAAGATGTATCATCACTTAGCGCAGTTTGTGAAAATGAACGTTTAGTTTTAAATGAATAAGGTAAATTGATACTTTATTGGTGTGCAATCAAATGCTTTTTTATTTGTTCACCTATTTTGACATGAGTATTGATAGGCTTCGATACATCAAGGTTCAGGCCTCATTACATGTATGCACCACTATAATGTATGATATTTTACCATATCTGACATTATTTAACGAAACGAGGAGGAAATATAACGTTTCCTTTAGGTGGAAAATCAACTACTTTACGCAAATAGATATTTATCGTGTATCGTAAATTCTAAAATACAAACGGTTTTCTTTCTATTACAGTTCCAATTAACCAATTGATTACACGCAAGCGGAATGATATAATTTCTCATCAGAAGAAATAAAGCAATGCTGTCTTTTATATGTGTAAAACATAAAGAACCCATACTTCTTGTAAATGGTCAGCCGAACACATTGAACAACAATAAAAGTGAAATACATTACCCATAAAAACATTTTCATAGCGCAGGCGGATTTAGCTATAAATGAAAGACTACGATTTTGTCATCATGATATTTTGATTCAAAAATTATTTATTAAAGGACAGGACGTAATTCAAAAGTAAAGTCTGAAACTATTGTGTTGTTTGCACTAAGACGTTTATCATTTCAATTCCTTGAGTACAAATGTTTATCAACTCGTAAAAATGTCGTGTTGTATCGCACAAAGTCGCACGTATACTCTACTTATATCAATGATACTCTGTTCCAGTCACTCAAGACATTCGTATAAACACGTTGTAGTTCGTACTTTATCGTACGCATTGCTTGCATCTTCATACAGACTCGTGTTTTGCCGAATCGAAATCGCAGTTTCGTATAACAAAAGATCGAAGAAAGCTTGTTTCAATTTCGTTCAAACACTAGTGCAAATATATATATATATAGACTAAATGTTTCTGTTACAAAAGCACAATTCCACAATTTATATCTCGCTGGTATATATGCCACAAGAACTGTCGTCTTAGGGTGACTGAGGTCTAATGAATTCGATATTCTCTCAATGAATTATGCAGATGCATATGGACATTTATGTATTAATTTTGTTTCGGAAAAAACTAGCTTCGAAAGAAGAACTTTACATTTATCTCTAGTCAGACTGCAGATGCCAATATTATTCATCCGGGAAGATCATTCTGGCTTTATCATGTACATAAGATGTCAAGAATTAAGAATTTGAAATACAGCGCAATGGCACAGATTGAACTATGTGTTCAGACAACTACATCAAAAAAGATAAAAAAAAATCACTGCATTCACAATTTAATGAAATAGATGGTTTGGGCTGAAATACATCCCAAACAGTTTGGAAGCAAATTGTAAAACCCCAAACCAATACGAGGTCATCGTGAAAAACAGTTTAAACAATTTGTACGACCATCATTAAACGTATGAATATTAAGATACAGATTGTCGATATTAAACGTTAAACGCTGCCAAGATTAACCAGATGAAGTGATCATCAAAACACACACACGCAACAATTCAAACTTTACTCGTGTTCACCTTGTATCATAAAAGTTCTTCACTCCTTGCAAATCATTCACTCTTCCCAAAATATCATCATAATTATCTTCCGGCGGTGGCATTATTTGATGCGCCAAGTATGTTTCAGTTTCCATTAAGGCTGTAAATTGCAGTCCTAGAGACTTTAGTACCGCAAATTGAAATCAGATAGCGTCAGATGTACTTTTTGATATGGCATATTAAAATAATTAATGCGCCGGGTTACGAAATGGGACGTATGGTGTTATGTGCTTAAAAACAGTGCGAATTGAATGACCGCTTTCGTAAGATTACAACGTAAATTTGAATGTAAACAAATCCGAATCCTAAATCAATTTTGCTGAGGAACCGGGGGCAATAGATAATCATCTCAAATCAAATTTATTTTGGCTATAATCAACTTCTCTATTGTAACGGTTACAGTGTAGGGTCAGTCAAAATATTGGTTGTATTCAATTGTTATTGCCTGTGAACAGAAGAATAGTACAACAGAAAATAACGCTTGCAGCGCCTACAGCCTTTCAACGCTTTCATTGCGTTCATTCATATCTTTTACAAGCAATATTTGAAAGTTTCTCCTTGTCTGTGTAGTGCATTTGAGTGGGGGTATATTTGTCGTGTCTGACTACAAGGTTGTGTTAAGGTAGGCTACATATATCGGACGACATCTACGATATTTTTAGGTTCAAGGCATGAACGAAAGTGCAAAACTATTTGGATATGTATAAAGCATACATCTATAATGAAATATTATGACCCCTCTACTTAAATGAAAATATTTAATTCAATACGTGGTATACGTGTTTAAAAAATACCAGTTGTATTTGATCAAATATTGAAAGAAAAAAGGCAAAGGTTGTATTTGTATTATTAAATCTGTATAAGTCTGATTTTAACGCCATGAACTGTAATGACAACTTATTAAAAAAGAAATGTTACACATGTAACCACAATAGCATAAACAGTTCAGTTGTAGGGATTTTTGGAAGTACAGGGTAGAGTGTTTCACTTGCAACTATTTCAAGAAATGATGACACAAAAGAAAGCATCTTTATCTGTACTCACAGACATAACATAACACGCAAACAGTAATGTCGCCACTGATATTAAAACTTACATTTTATTTAAAATCATTTAAATCAATAGCACAAATAAATAAAACTGAAGAAAGAAAAATGAAAACGCCAAATGAAGTAAATTCTTCAAAGACAACGTAAAAAAAATCAGGGAAAAGCTTAAAAATTAAAGATAGAAGTAAATGTTTAAAAAAAAGAAAACATATAGAACAAAACAATGAAAGCTTTTCTACTCCAAATAACATTTTTAAGAGGAATAAATGACTTATTGTCCAATAGATATGTACACAGTGAAAAAGTAAGTCTGATCGAGAAAGAAGACGCATATTATCGATGAAAGAACATTACGAACATTCAAACAGTTCTTCTCAAATTAAAAGATCGAAATGGACAATCCCAGGAGGAGCGAAATGAAAATCATGTGCTTCACTCAAAGAAAAACCATTACTAAACTTACTAAAAAAGCAAAGTTTAGCCTTGTCAAAAATACTTCTCTTACTTCTTAAACATTCTTTCAAACGATCCCAAAGAACACAACAAAAGAATTTGACACGCAGAAGGGTCTGCGTAAGTTCAAGGGACTATTTAGTAGATCAAACGGTTGAGGCATTTAACCAAACACAAATCGCATTCTTAACAAAAAGCCATGCATCATCTGTTATTGAAAATTACCGTGTCAATGTTGTCTGGAATCTTTGTCATCCAGACCTTGTTTGAAAGTGTCCTTAGAACGCCATTTTATATGGCCGGAATTAAAAAAGTTATGTAGAGCTAATTGTTTCCATATTAACCGAGTTTTCAGAAATATGTTTACATGAACTGTATACATATCTTTTTATCATATATATTTGTAACATTGGAACAACTGCCCTAAACATGACCTTCTTGATTGTAATGCAAATATATCAGTAGCTTAAAAATCTTGATATTTTAAATAAGGATAGACTAGTACATGTGGTTAATTGTTGCAAGTATTACATTTGTAAATTTATTTCGATATCAACATGGCATGACCATTCATAATGTAAACATTTATGATTTTTCCTAACAGCTTAATTGTAGCATCATAAAGGGATTTTTTAGCTAGATCTTTTTATATACATAATGCTGAACTATTGATGTTTTTTATTTGAAGTGTTTAAAGAATATTCAAGTCTTTAGTTTCAATAAACTTTCTTTTTGAAATAAGTTGTCAACATACGAAAAGTTTTGAAAATCCCGATTGCAAAGGAAACATGTGGTTATCCTCAAGCACTTTGTTGCAAGTGTAACATAATTATGAAAAGACACCAGAATTTTCTGATAGCATATGTATAGTTTGTACTTATTCTAATTCTTCATTCATCAGTAATGTATGCCAATATTTTCTTTCATGCTTTTCGAAGAAATATGGGGGTTTAACAGTGAAATAACAACAGTAAAAATATCAATTACTGCAAAATAAGGAGTGAAAATATCAACTTTCAGAACTTCTTTTAAATTCCTTTGTAGTTACTTCCCATTGATTAAAACAGAACACTTCACCTTGAACCAGTAAATGTTGGCAAAAATGTTTAAAATTTAAATAAATGTTTTATAAATTTAAACAAATATGAATGTTCGAACTTTTGCTTTCATACCAAACAAATAACAGAATAATACAATTGTTCGAATATAAATATAATTTTATACCATCGTTCGAATGTATTTTGAATTATTTGCCGTTATTATAAGTAAAACGAGCTTCCCGGAAAATTCACACAACAACTTCCAGATAATCTAATATTTTTACCCCACCCACGTATCAAAACTTGTCAACAAACTTTGGCATTCACTCTTTACCTGGAAAACAAACTTGTTTTCAAGCGAAACAGACTGGTCTCTGACAGTAAGATGACTTAATATGCATGTATCATGAAACACATGCAGTCTTAAACTAAGAAAAATGTTTAAAATCCAATAAGTATCTCATTTGTTTTGCTAACACATTTGACCTTACAAATTTTCATTCAATGTATGGTGTCGTAGTAATTTGGTAATGTATTCATGCCCCACTAAAAATAAAAGTGTTTTCGTTATTTTTTGGAACATATGTGCACTTATAACACTTCATTGATTACTGTTGATTACTGTTCAAAGCTTTGCACTAAAAAACGAGCGAATAATAAACAATAAGAATAAATAGCAGAGAACGTGTTCTCAACAAACCGAAAATAGAAAAGTTGACAGCTATAATTTTGCGTGAGGGGCGTCCCACGGGTAGCGGCGCGTAAATGACACTTTTTTTCAAAAAGGTGGTAATTAAGATTTTTTTTAAAAATCTAATTAAACTCCGAAAATAAGCATAAAAGAAACAGAAAAATTGTTAATTTCACTGTAATATCATATTTAATTTCACTCGTGGTCATAGAAAAACTTCGCCACTCGTAAAATATGTTTTTCTTTGACACTCGTGAAATAAAATACGGTCTTACACTGAAATAAACAAATATCCTCTATATATTTCAAGATATGTTATAAGGTATTGAAGTTCCAAAGAAAATATACAAACTTTTCAAGGTAAAATATCCTTCTTAAAAATACCAAAATAAACACCATTTGAATGATGATGGACATTTCTAACAATTTTCTGTAAACATTTATACATCGAAACAAATTACTTTTGTAAACAAGATGATATTGTAATGTTTTATACCAGTTTCCTAAATCCAAAAGAGGAATCAGAATGATACTTATATAACATATTGATATCATATATTGATGATGTATTCGCTCCTCATATTTCCGCGAAATTCAATATCTTGGCATATTAAGATGCTTAAAATGAATGGAATTGACTTAATTTGAAATTAGACACCTCTGTAATGTTGAAGCCTCATTTTTATCACCCACATTTTATGCGCTTGCGATAATCTGAATGCCATAAGCCAGATCTAGAATATTCGTGTAAACTATTTGAACTATATGAAGTCTATGTAAACTTATAAATTCTAAAACGATTTGAGTAAGTAAATATTGATGTAAGTATTATCATTATTATTGTATGGTGTTTGGATGTCATACAGGCTGTGAGGAAACCATTAGTTACAGAAATAACATTTATGAAAGACTGCTAAGAACAGAACAGAACAGACATTTTATCCAGACTTGTAGAATGTACATCGATGACATATACATGCATGTACATGTTTTCATTTATCATGTGAACGTGTATTTATAACATGAAATGGTAAATGGTTTATTTGATGTCAAAATTTGTAATACGGAAGTTTCCACATAATTATAAAACAAAAGTACTGATTGCAACAATAAATGGAGAAGGTATTCGGCGATTTGGGTCAAACAATATTAAAGCATATGAAATAAGATTGTATCAGACTAAGTTTTATGTTTGTAAATTGTCCAAAATAAAGGATTCAAATAATTAAATTGTAGGAATTATAACATATGCGTTTCAATTCATGTGAATTTCTGAATCCGTTCTAAGGAAATATTTGTTACACTGTCTTGTCGTTTTAAACTCACTTGATATTTACATTGCGTTTATTAATATTAACAGCATGCGATGTGATAAGTGTCTGTGTTATTCTGACAAAGTTGAGCTGTACAATAATAGCAATGTCTCAATGCACTTATGTTCCATTACGTGCAATATATTTTTAAAAAAGTACTTTTACAATTACTTGTTATGTTAAACGCAGTTGACATTTATCATAGCATGCAAATATCATTTAACCACCTGAGGTTTGATGATTGTCTGAGTTACTGTGACAGCTTGGCCATGGCCTCAATGTTACAGTGCATTTGTTTTACTTTGCGTGCAATATAATTCATTGAACAGTTAAAAATTGCTTTAACCAGTCGAAACGACATAAGATCATGGTCAAATCATTTTTGTTCAACGCAATAACGCAGTTCAAAGCCATATTTAATTTCCAAAATAGGGAAGTTGTTTAAATTTTCAATCAAATGCTATAAACGGATTCTTTCCGTGGAAAACAAAATTACTACCATGAACCTGAAGATTTCCTGTATATCTATTAAATAATTAATACATATTCAGTATTGAAATATTATCACATGTACACTGTTTGGGTTATCACGCATGTCTTTTTGCATATGAATGAAAAAATAACCAGTTAATACAATTTCAAAATGGCTATCAAAATTGTTGACAGGATACATCGTTTACGTATTTTAATTAGTCTGCTAAAAATGAGATGGTGGCAGAGGACGATATACAGCAGAATAGCTTTACTGCTTACGCAAACCCTCAAACTGTTATACGTCTTATAATCGTATCATTTTGATCTGGTTAACGCTAATAAGAAGCAGTGGCGACTGACACCAGAAAAGTCCAGCCTTAGCAAAAATGCAGACTTCTTTCTCCAGTTTCCTGCCTTGAGACGTTTTACAAAACATCACGTATATGTTTGTTTTAGATTGCTCCGTTGAATTGTTTTATATGCCATCCTTAGATACAAGTTCATAATATTGAGTTGAGAGCTGCAATCGACCGCGGCCAATCACTAATCTTATAAAGCCTGTTAGGATTGCCTCATGCAATATAATACACAATCACAGTTCCAAATATTTTCGGAAATAAATTGATATTCTTGTCAAACTTTCCCAATATTAATAATATGAACAAACCTTTAGTTAATTCCTTTTAATGTTGTTGTTTTAATCTTTGTCGGAGGCAACGGATGAAATTTCAAGCTGTTGGTTATGGGTTGCATAACCTTCAGTGAATAATAAAATCAACAATCAACATAAATATTATACGCAAATTATTATCAATAACATTACTATGTGATCTATAAATAATTAGTTAATGATTAGCCGGCAGTCATCTGTATTGAACAACATGATTTCTTTTATTTGTCTGAAACTATAACCAAGTAACCTAATTAGTTTTCAGAAACCGCTTTTCGTATGCATTTACAGCCAGTGAACGTTGTCTAGTGGTAATGTTTTCTGCTTAATTTAGATGAAACAAAGGTTCGTGCACACAAGTTAGGAGATGACACCGAAATGGTCACCGAAATGGTCACGTTTTCTTAGTCTTTCGAAATGGACGTACATACGTAAAGAATCTAGAGGAAAGGGACTGGATAGTGATCAATCCTCTTTCTTTGAATTTAAAAACCTATTGAAAGGTCATATGAAATTATAAGTGTACTTTTAGAACAGAAGACCACCGACTCTTTTCTCGTCCCTTGAGCGCTAATGTATGTTCTCTGTATGACCCATTTACAGACAAATCTCTGTCAATGCAAAAGCTTCATTTTATACAGTGTTGTGGGAAATAATCCTAAAGACTAAATGTAATCAGTATGCTATAATATATATTATAATGTCTGATGATATTTCATATTGTATAACATGTGCATGACAACTCGTTTTAATTTTCAAATAAGAAATACAAGCTCATTTGACTTTGGTAGATACAATAATGACAAATCAAGTGAAAGATAATAGTGTTTCGTTTGTCTTGAATGGCAATTTTAGGTACGTGTAATATTTTTACATTTGTCCATATAAATAAGATAAAAATAGTCTGACTGTATAAAAAAACAGCAAATGATTTGTGTCTTGAGAAATCATTTTTTGTTCTGTAATGAATATTTATTAAGGAAACAATACGGTTTCATATATTTATATAACAGTGGATAATTATCGCGGCGTGATGCACACCCTTACCAGCGACCCTCCGTCTGATCAATTTTCATCACATTTATTCCTAGTTTCCTTAAAGTTAAATTTCCAATAGATGAACGTACATTTAGAACACATTTTGTACATTCAAAATGATTTTACAAGATACCAACACTATTCCTATTAAGAGATTTCAATTGTATATGTAGTGGACATCAAAATAGTCACTGCAGAAATCAAGTGTTAGCAAAGCATTTATCATGCAAAGCCCTAGGATGTCAAACATACCTGATATATTTGCTCAAATTAGATAATGGATATTCAAAATTGCAAACAATGGATTTTGATGTTCAGTGATTTGTAAGTGTTTATGACCAGACATTAAGATAAATAGAAAATTCAATGCTGTACTTAAAATGGCAGTATGTTCACGATTTCCCAAAGATCTGTTAACAACGACGGCTGTCCAGATTTCTAATTTGTGATTAGGCACCTCAACCAGACACGCGTTCTCCGTTAAGTAAATATTAGATACTGTGGTAGACATCACAAACAATCAGTTGCAAATGTCAAACATGACACGGCACATATTAAGATATGGCTCTTACAGGGTTTTTACAGCAAAAGAGTCACGCAAGGAACAGTAATTGTCTTCATTAAACACAACAAAGGATTCAACAAATGTAACTTTATGGTATCTTTACTTTATGTGACACTCTTATTTAAAATCAATGTATATAATTATACATGTATTACAAATGTGGATTTCGAGTGAGAAACCTGTAACTATTTAATACTAAATAATGCATTTTCGGTTAATAGTAATTACTTATAACGCGATTGTAACCGTGCATTTAATAGTTGAAAACGCAAAAAATATATTACATGATTGGTAAGTGCTAAAAGATCTACTGTAATCTACTATTGTTTCATAAGAAAGACCGTGTTGTCTGAACCTTTATTTCAAATTAAACTCGGTAACCTTTTTAAAAACCTTTGTTTTCGACATTCAATTATCCTTTTTGTTATATTTAATCATTCGTATTAATTGTGGTAAATCTTATTTGGGAGTAAGCGTGCATATTTGAAATTCTTGTGTACGTTTAAGCGTACTCTCACAGAGACTTACGGATTTTCCCTGAATGATAAGGTCTTCTTAGCAAAACAATATTGATCTATAATTTAGTTTAATTCCTACAATGGATTTCTGGAAGCTGAGTACAATATATTGTTTTCCATAAATATACGTCGTGAACAAGTAGCATTTTATATGCCCAAAATGGCCTACTATAGTGATAATTCTATGAATTATAGAAAACTGTCATTTAAGAAATAGCAAAAGAATATTCCGTGTTCCATGTTGTCTGTGCTATAAGGTTAAAGTAATCATGTCATACACAGTATTCAGTATAACGAATAATTGTTTTATCTGTTTTATCTGTCTTCTTATTCTATATTGAATACAATCATATATTTTAACTGGTTTATGAGTTTAAGCACGGACACACTCAGACGAAGCAGCAACCCAGGGGAATGAACCGCTCAGAATATTATGACAATTATTATCCCAGTATAAGTAAGAAGATGGTTTATATACCACGTTCTAACAATGCCACTTCTACAGGGCAAGCATTAAAAACGCACATAAAGTTGACAATTGAAAATAAATGAACATAACTAAAGGTCAATACGATTTAGACATTAAAATCTTTCCTTTCATTTTAAAATCAATCAAATATAATAAAACAAAGACTGAAATACAAACTTATATATTTATTTTCGTAACCAGATTAGACGCTCATATCAATTTTGTTTGTGTACAGTTTGTATAGAATTAACATGAACGGTTCTGAATATGCAACTTAGTATTTTTAGTATTAGACATCTGTATTCCTTTTTTAGAAATAAGATCTAAACAATTTCCGGTCATATTGTTTTTCCAACTTCGCTTTGCAACAGTGAGTAAATCGAAATATAATGCCACTGGTTATCTCAATTCAGCCCATATCACTGTGAAAAACCTTAGCGCATCTGTCAATCTAGTATGATGTCATTTGGTAACAATATTGGACGATTTTTGAATATCAATTAATTAACATTAATTATGAACATGAAATTAAAACAACAACACATTTAGTCATTATACGCAAACACAACTCTTGATAAACATATAAATAGTATGTATGCACTGTGCTGTTTGTGGAGTATTGTGCTGTTCTTCTATGTTACTTGTATGTGATTTTTTATTTTATGTCTTTGGCGTTTGCCCAGTGCCACTAAACCGGGTTTATGTTTAAACCTTTTGCCACCGAGCTTGTTTCTGTAGCTTTTTGCAGAAATATTGAATTTGCAACGACAGTGTTCATTTATATAATCATATTTCCAAAACGTTTTTTCGAAAAAAAGACAGCCAAAATGGCCGTTACAGTATGGGTCTTGTTAGCAAAGATAGCAAACAGTGATATTATTTTATGAAACTTTTCTCTTTTAAGAAGTTTTAACTTCAATTTCCAAATTTAACTGGCACAGGGTTCGGACAGAATTTCATTTTTCGAAATGATATTACGTTCGATTCCATTTTGTGCATTCATCTGAAGAAAATCACAATTAGATTACACATTTTATTATTTTTGAGTTAATAATCAGCAAACAACAAAATTGTTGTTAGATAATTATATATTTTATCTCATGAACAATTAAATCGACCATATGACTTGTGGCTATATTGAATAACAAATCGAAGCCAAATAATAAACAATGTGGCTGTTTCATCAAACTGCAATTCTGTTCAAATGCCATTTTATTTCATTGATGTTAACTTAATTTTAGTATGTATACCTAAATACCTTCTTTTCACTTTTTAACAAATTTAACTCAAATGAATGATATAAAATGTTATCACAAAACGCAACGAAATCATAAGTATATTCAAAGTATAATCTAAAATTAGCACGCGCAACGTTATTACGAAATTTGCATATGACGTGACTTTCTTAATACCTTAAGTTCTATGTAGCTTTAAAAAGTAACGATCTGTATTTTTTAAGGTTTTGTTTCAAGCAGTTTAAACGGTAATATAGTAATAGCACTTATTTAATCATTATTTTACTCTATGCTATAGAAATTGCAGAAATATTTGGTTTTAGTGGGATGCGTACCCTAGCCGATAAAGTAAAAAAAAAAACAGATGTTCCTATATGTTATACATTAGATCACAAGGACAGATATTGGCGATATTTTAACATATTTAGCAAACATTCATAACATCATTTGATAATGTCAATTAACCATTCATGCAACAACAAAGCATGGCAATTTTGGACTTCAAAGATGATATTTGAGCGATTCAAAATTGGCTGGAATTTCGTTGGTATTTCCCATACATTTTTTTTAATAAAGCATCATGTGGACCATGGGAATTTACCCGACATTATATGAAACTTTATCATAGTTATACACTTTTTTTCTCTTATTATTTAATAGTAAGTGGCACTGAGGCTATAGTAGTTAATCCCGTTCTTTCCAGTTGGGTTTCTATCGTAAGCATTTCAGCATGAGAGGTTTCAAAATCATTCACATTCTCACAACTTCCTAACGAAAATAAATTGCTTTTCGGGAAAGCGACCTTGGTACTTTAATGAAGTTTGAAGGTCCTTTTACTTTCTACATTTTAGAAATTGAACTCTGCATGTAGTGTGTATTACGCTGGCATTTATTGGTTCTAATGCAATTAATAAAATGTGTACGTTTTGCCTTATATCTGTATCTGAGTTCAATTTAAGTTGCCTTAAGAAAAGCCCGCTTATAGCGTTTATAAATATACAGGAATAGTTGAACAACATTCTTCACCGAGCCATTAATTTCCACTTTCAACAGTCCAAACATCTAGCTGCAAAGACATTGATATAAACAAGTTTGTGAGATGCTAATTCAGGTTGTTTAGATGAAATACCATTGCAGACGAATACATAATTGTATCATAATTTACGAACAATTTAAGTTAAATTTTACTTAGCAATATATCTTTCACAACGTGTTTTTTTTTTAAATAAGATTGCTCTTTTTCTGAATGTATTTTTATACTTTTATTGTCAATAATTTGAAATTGTAATTCACCAAAGCAGTTTAAGTGTCTTTCTAATAATCAGATAGATAGAGCACACTTTCACACATGTGATTTCAATTATGTTCATTATTGAAAAGTATATTTTTTTCACAGGTAACGGTATACACTAAAATGAGTGGCATCGGCTTATCCATAGTAATTAATAGAAAATGTTCTAATAACCTACTTTTGTTTGATTGCTAGCTTTTAAAAACATTGTATGAGACAACATCTTAGTTAAAAACGCTATTTATATCATAGTTCTGTCATAACTAAATACTTTCCATCAAACATACGTCTTACTTTTTAATATCCGTTTACAAGTTAATTAATAAAAATATAAAAATTGCCATTTAATATAAGAGTAAAAGGCATCCCTGTCAACCAATATACGATATATATGTATTACACATAATGTTATTATGCAACTGTGGACCATAGTTTTAACATAGATTCATCTGTTCATCGACTGCTACACTGCTTTTAGGAACCTCGGTTCTCTGAGATCTAGCTTTGGAAGTGGTATTGATATTTTAAAATTGCTACCGTTCATGTAACAAACTACAATAGAAGCCATAGACTCTGGATCATCTTACTTGATTAACGACTTTCTACGACGAACATTTCTTTTCAGTTCAGACCAGCGGACAAACTTAAGATATTCCATGTGCATTCAACTATCATGTTTTCGTAATTTCATATGTTGCTATAGGAACCCAGCTCTTCTATATTTTGTAGCAGACAATAACACTCCCACATACTACAAGGAGGAGAAAATGTCATATGGTGCTTGTCTAAAACACCACGGGCATTTCGATAAAAAAGAACAAAAAACCAGATTGGTGCAAATAATAATAGCATAGCCTCATGCTACGATGTTGATTTGGAAAGGTTGAAGTCTTGCTTGAGGTGAATATAATAATAGGGAGAGTCATTCACCTTTAAAGCGTATGCAAGGTTCACTGTTGTTAATTTATTGATGACCATTTATATAAGTGTATAGAAACGTATTGAGGAATAATACGATGTATACTGTTTTAGCTACAGGCGTTTAAGATAGAATTGACAAGTCCATATCCACCTTGAAAATTATAATTCACGATAAACTTGTTCAACCTTTAGACAGCCATATGTACATGGTGATCCAAAAAGGTATAAAAAATATATGGTAAAATATAAGGTACGTACTTTCCTGGTAAGTTAGCCACAATGACATTGGCTAAGTTGATAAGGAAAACCCTGTCCCGTTTTCGAAGACGTACCATCATCATTGACACGATTTGTAAATGATGAGAAATGTATAGCGAAAAGAAACCTTGACAAATTGATATTCCTTTCATCAACTTGTAAGATTATACTATGTTGGAAATTTAATTTTGTTTAGGGTAATTATGTTTATCTTATTTTTCACTTCTGAACGGACTGCACTGGATAATCTCAAACTCAAACTTATGACATTTGATAAACTGTATTACGATAAATGTCAAAACTTCAGTGTCAGTAAATTAAACATGAAGCAATTGGAACATTCTTATTCAAGATATACAAAGGAGCAACTATGCCTATAACATAAACTGAATTGTAATATATTTCGATAAACGGCGGACAATCGCCACTGAATGATTACAAAATAGCATTTGCCTTTAGTGTTGGTAACTCGGTTAATAAATGAAAACATAAATGCAACAGTCATGCAACTTTCAGTTCAATATACAATGATATGTGTTAATGTTCTGCAATACGACGGGACTGGATTTTAAACATAAAACTATTGCAAATGTCCTGCCTCTGTTTGAAAAAAGGAAACCGTTCACAAAAGAAGTGTTGCATATGGCTTACGAAAGCAAAACTTCAACCATAGTTTAATTTGTTTTCCGAACACCGTTTTTGTTAAGATATGAACACTATGTTTTCAAAACGATTCAACAATAATGGCTATGCTGTCCAAAAACAATGTTCTTGGTGCAGGGAAAAGTTTAATTTAAAACTTATTTATTTAACAACGATAAAAAAGATATTAGACATTAAACGTTTTATTCACTCTCATTGCACTATATTACCCCAGATAATGGTCTTGTGTTGTAGGAAAAACTGGAGTTCCCGGAGGAAACCTACTTGTACGCATATCTGCCCAACCAACTGTTGGAATCAGTTTACTGTTACTAATCATTTTAACCATAAAGATCCGGGCGAGCTTTAAAATTAAGCCTACTATTGTCCTAAGATATAATATAGAATGACCATTAAAAATGTTGAGAACGTGTTTTGTTTAATTTATGGTATGTTTAAGCAGTTTGTCCGTCATACGTTCATTACGCAAGTTCATATTTGGATATTTTAGCGAAATCCAAAATATGTTTAATAAAACACCATATGATGGTGAACTAGGAACATCATCATTTAACAAATGGTAATTAATTATTTTGAAAATAAAATCAAGACTTTATTAAAAATATTGAGAGTATGTTGTCCCTAACATCGACGAGTTGAAAATGTTGATAGGATGTTTTTTTAGATAAGATGTATTATATGTATTAGGTTGCAAAAGTAAATCTATTTAAATGTACCTGTAAATACATCTGCCATTAAAATTCCAAACGCATTAACTTTGTCGTCTGGATTTATTCCTAAAAAACAAATATATAGTAGCATTCTTGGCTGAATCCATTCTAAGGAATGACGATTAACGATGATGTGTCTGATTAAAATCGTTTGATATATTTAAGTATTTAGATATTATTAACAACCTAAAATTTGAACTGAAACACTCTCTGTGTTATTCAGTCAAAGTAGAGCTTCATTATTTTTGAAGGGTTTCAATACATCCGTGTTCAATTGCGTGCAATATATTTAAAAAATGTACTTTTATAATGACCTGTTACATTAAGTGCAGTTGACATTTATTACAGCATGCAATTATCATTTAACCACCTGAGGTTTGATTATTGTCTGAGTTCTTGTGACAGCTTTACTATGTCCTCAATGTCGCAGTGCTTTCGTTTTCCTTTGTGCGCAATATATTTCCTGGAACAGCTTTACCCAATAGAAACAACGATGGATCATGGTCAATGCGCATGTATACATGTTCAAGGAAAATATAGTATTATGCAGATGAAGCATTGTTTCATTTTTAGTGTTTCAAGCATGTGCATTTCAATGTCATATTTCAGTTTATATATACACATATCTATGCTTCCAACGGAATGTCGTTAATCTAATTGACACGGTATTGCGTGAACATTAAATTAATAATGAAAATGTTATTCATGATTAGAATAAGTACCATCATTCATACAACCCAGTCAAGAGTTACACCTGAAATGAGGCTGACATAAAACAGTATATATGTATTGACTTTCCGGGTTATCAAACATAACAGTTTGCAGATTAATGAATAAATTTAAATTAATAGAAACTAGTTTATACATTTTTAAAATGGACAACGAATTGGTCGACCAAACACTTCTTTGTTAACAATATGGCTGTCCCATGAGATAAGAAAATATACAAAGCAATATATTAAAAAATATATTTAGCAGAATTCTATAAGAAGTATACACACGATTTTATACAAGAAATTTCACACTGGGTCCCTCCTGTGTTGAACAAATATCAGAAAGAGGTGCTAACCCAAACTCCTCAAACAGCTTTCCGTTTGAATATCGCAATATTTTGATATTGTTAAAGGGAGACGTTACTTAGGTAAGTTGGAGCCAATGATAATAAGCAGTGGAAAGGATGACGCCAGGAACTCCCATTTTTTACAGAAAAAAAACACAAAAAGAGATAATAAAGTTATGTACACAAAATCATTTCAGTAATATGGCCCAGTAAGTGTACAAATCACCCACGCCTTATGCAGTTACCAAGGTCATATAAATGTGACTTTCAGACAATGGATATCATCAATACCAAAAAGCATTATGCATATTGGGAATGTTTTGGGGAGAGGCAGACTTCTTCCTCTAGTTTCTTGCCATGAGTCGTATTTCAAAACGTACTGCATTTGCATTATTCTTGGATAACTTCGTTGAATGTGCTTATAAACATCATTACTAGCCAGTTCATGACATATAATGTTCTTTTGAAATTGCATTAGACCGCAGCCAATCACTAATCCAATGAATTATGTGTGGTAGGATTGTCTCATACAATAACATTTACATACAGAACAGCATCCAAGAGGCTGTCGGATATATATCGAATCTTTAAGAGTAAAACAAATAATTGTCTGCTCAAGAGTTATGAAAAAGTAATATGAATTTAATCGTTTATTCATCGGGAACCAGACGAATTAGATGTTTATGACAAAATAATGCAAATTCACCACAAGTAAAGTATGTATTTTTTCAAACAAAGTATAAAGTCCGAATAATTGCAAGTATAAAATACATGCTGTAATGACTTCTTAGCCATATTTTTGTTCAGAATCAGATAGCCAATAAAGCCAAAGACAAATTTCCAATAAGTCCTCTAGTGTAAAAAAAACGCTACCGTAATCTATCAATCAGAAGTTAAATATATTAAAACATTTAGAATATAGTACTATTGAAAAAACATCTGATTTATAAAAAAAAAGTTAATGTTTGAAATCTCGTAGAAATATTCCGAACGATTAAGATTTATACAAGCCCAAAACGTGGTACTCGAGCTATAAGCAGGTTTCAGCTTTTACGCTAGTTATCATCCTAAATTAAAAACGGAATTAATAACGAAATCTCAGTGCAGATATTTTATTTGTAGAATGAAAGGTTTCCAAGAACAAAACTTTAGATTTATACGCTTATATTACCAGGATGCTTCGTACATAAATAAAAATAAACTTTAAAATGGGATTCCAATTAAACGAATACGTACGTTAGAATTCTATGTCAACTTAAATGTCGATAAATGTCAATTATGTTTTCATAGCCTAAAATTGAATTCCTTCCGTTAAGGGTGATATCAGGTAATATTTACATCCACACGAGTTTGTCTTGGTCATCAAGTGTCACCATTGTTGATGTTTTGACGAAGATTCGAAACAAAAAACAACAAGAATAAAATGTACGTTTATATCTAAATCCGGAGCAACCATGGAGTAAACATTAGCTTTAGGTAGCGATTGGCAATGTACCGCCTATTATAGATGGCAGCCCATTCTTTAATGGAAGACAGTAACTTTTGCATTAATCTTACCCTTTAACGAACCTGTTCTCGCGTTTGACCAAACCAAATATTTATGATTTTGCTCAGTTTTTGGTAGAGGTGAATAATGTTTCTAATCTTTTTTGGGCAAAGTATCAGAAACCAAACATAATGAAGAAATTCAAAATCTTATTAATTTGGTAGTGATAGACAACACATATGATACATATTCTGAGCGACTTAGCGAAAAGTATTTGCGATATTCTATTTTATTGGCAGGAATAAGGGTTAGGATCAGAAACTGATATGTTGTACTAAAGTTCATTAGGGACAGCACGTACTGCAGCTGGATAAACTCTTCACTTATAATTATATTCAGCCTTGCGAAATATGTCATTAAAGACAGATAGCTAGATATAAATTACGTTTGAAGGACATAGCTTTTGTGTCTCAATCATGAACAAGATCAACGGAATACCCATGCAGCAGACCCTAAGGGAATAAACTATATCCCTTTCACGTTTACATTCGATTGTGGTGCCCCAGCAAATGTCTATGGAGATGCAAACATACAATGTATTTGTATGTTATATAATTGTCACCATTGTGGGAACCTGCTATCAGCCCCGCAAAGAAACAAAAAATGTTTTTAAGTCAGATGATTCAGCGCCCAATAAACACTAAACAAGAGATACAGTGACACCTATCTACAAATACCTTGACGGGGAAAAATGTTCAATATTCGAAACAATGTGTGTCATCGTTAGGACTTTTTTTATCCAAATGTTATCTACATATTTCAACTTAATACCAAGTGAAATGAGGAAAAAAATCAATTTTTGAATTTCAGCACATTATGAATACACGATACAGGGGCTCAAATTGTAGGTAAGACGTAAAGATTTCTAAACTAATCCAGTGTTTCATAACTATGATATTAATATGATGATCCTTGGAATCATCAAATATTATACAACATTTTGTTTTTTTCCAATAAAAGTACTGTAATGATGATTTAAAATTAATAAGCATTAAATGGATTACTGTTGACAGTCCATCATATATCATCATTAGTGTCTCTATCAGTATACAAATGTATGTTTAAACAAATGATTTAGGTGACCGTTGGTAAACATTTAAGTAGTAAAGCTCAATTGTTTTAACTTCATATGTTTTGCTATCTTTCTACTTTCGACTTTAACCTTATAATAGATCAAATGTCATCAGTTTGAGTTTGAGATTGTCCAGTACATTCCGTTGAAGAATGTGTAAGTAAAAAGGCGGAATAATTTTTTTTAACGTGGGTCCTTGTTTTCAGCTTTATTCCATTGCCTGTACATATAACGTTTTTTACTTCGTATCTATGGTGGTAAACCAAAGAAATAGTATGTGTTTGAAATAACATTACAAACTTAAAACTTATGGCCATAAATGCCGACATGTCGCACGCGAAAAGAAAAACGATGAGAACATGTTTCTCATCGGCTTAGCCAGGTATGTACAGGTACGTATTGTCATATGTAAATCAAACCTAGACTGGTAGTTTGATACTTTATATGTATTTTTCTTTCCAACGATCCTTATATTAGGTCAACCAACAACCAACTTTTCAACGGCTAATGAAATATCGACGATCATTTAAGATATGATTATAAAGACTAACATTTAAATGTCAATCTGAGACATGATATTTCTGAACATGACAAAAACACATATAAGAATCATAATTATTTCCCACACGAACAAGGCAATATATTGTGTATATCATGAACCTAACTATCCTTACAAGATATTCATCCTTCCTAAAATAGCAGGCTAACCTCAGGCTGTAGCATTATTTCCTGCGAATAAATATGTTTCCATTTCCATAATTCATCTAATTGGTATGTTTTACAAGCCATATATGATGGCATTTGCACCGCAGTTGTACTAGAACGAGGGAGTGTGTTACAGTCTACCTCTAATTTCAAGACGGGTTTCTGTCGACTATACATCAGGGGACGGCATCAATGGACATAAAAAGTATAGCGATATGAAATGATTCATGATGGCAGTTGAGTTAGCCAAATAAGCTCGGTGTTGGGTGAAAATCGACTTTTGAAAACAAAGTAATGGAAGTAATACGGTGCAATAACACGTTGTATTAAGATACAGTTCTAAATTGCAACACACCTATTTTGTGAATTAGATTTAATGTACTAGTTTGAAATGTAGATTGAGTTCGAAACAAAGTCCATAATAAACAATTATTTTACGTTTGTGCCTTTGTGGCAAGCACTTGGAAAATCTGAGACAAAAAAAAAACAACATACAAGCTGAAAACGGCAAACAATGATTGGAGGACAGTACTGTTGTTAGATATTTTTGTTAGATAAGCATTCTGACAGTCAATTTTCTCTCACCTTATACATCCTTCTGTTCTGAACTACTCTTTTTTTATAACAATGGCATTTACTATTATATTTTGGGAAGGTGTCTCCTTTTATAAACATAATTTTTATCCTCTAGCAACAGCAAGTTCGAACTTTTTATTTTACTTTTTACAGAACGCGTACAAATGTATGTAAGCTTGTACCACAATGTCATTCCCATATATGTAATAACGTTATCTTAAAACTTTGTGTGTCTGTTTGGCATTAACAGTGGGACCCTTAACATGGACACCGACAACGTTTTGGCTACAGTACCAGTAGTATTATAGTATACAGTGATTTAACAGGTGTGAACGATGGCATATAGGTGACAGTTGTGATTTGTTCTCTTGTGGCTACGACTTACTTACTCGTTCCCTCGAATAAGTATGTCTTGGCCGCGACTTTCATTCTCTTTCCAATCATTTAGTTATCTCGAGAGCTATTATCTCTTAACAAATTTATCTATCGCATGATCACAGCATAGTTGCAGTAACTATTTCGTGGCCACACGAAATATAAGTCGAAGGAACGCGTAAGTAAGTCATTACCACGTTATACTAAGTAGATGTGATACAAATATTGTTTACCGTTTCAAAGTAGGCGCTTTGTCGTCAGCTTCAGGTATTTATCGTCGGGCGTATAAATATTGACGGGAATGCAAACGGTGTTCATGCAGGAGATTCAACAATTGCAGCGTTTAAAATTGTTCAATAACGATGTTTTTCTCTCTCCATGTGAGGTTATTTAATCCCTGTTTAAAAGCAGAATGTATCAGAATGTGTAATGATTGCTGGTGGTGTTTTTAATCGTATCGCAATAGCAGTTTCCTAACGGTTTCACATAGGCCAAGCGACATCATGTGGTGTATTTTTTGTCTGACACTGAGCAACTAGACTACATCCTTCGTATTATTATATATATGACAGCCAATAACATGTCGTGTGCCTAAGGCCAAAAAAATAAATACCTGTGTTTCCGGTAACCCGACCAACCCTATTTTTTCCTCGCCGACCCTAATTTATTTTTAGACATAAATGAAAAACATATATTTTTTAAATATATCGTTATTATTTTCGTTGTTTGTCTTTCAATGTCCCCAGAAAATATACTTTCATTCCTAATTATGTATTACCGAGACGGAAAAACAAAATGGAGGAGGGCGGCGAACCCTGTCCGATATCTTAAAATTGGCAAACGCATGTTTACGGTCCAAACACGTGGTTGATCACCGGAGACATAGTTTGTCTTTTTAATGAAAATATTTTGAATTATAGTTCGCGGTGTTATTTATCCATATCCATGTCCAAAACAAAACTTACCTTTTTTACGATTAGGCTTTGCGTATATCATGCAGGCTTCTTCCGAATAGGCTTTGCGAATTCATGCAGGCTAACTGCCAGGTTCCAATACGCATTTCATTAATCATTAATTTATCCGCAAATATCAATGGTTATTTATTTCGCCTTATTTAAGTCCCACCAACTGAAATCAAAACAAACAACCTGCGAAAGTAAACAACACATTTATTGGAATGTGTCGGCTGCAGATCAAACGGTACAATTTGTGACGTCAGAGCACGAGCGGTGATCAGATCAAAGGCGCGTTGCTATGGTTTATATCTAATTCGGTCAGTCGGATATCGTATGATCCCAATTGATTTGCCAGGATTTCGCCTAGGCTGGTACGAAAATACCATACGATCAAAAAAATAATAATCAATAATCGTCGTCTGGGAATCTTAAAACAATGACCGAAATGTTTGAATTCACTATAAATATAGATGAAACTTTGATTGTAGTAATGTACGAAAATATGATACATAAAATAAATCCATATCCGCGTTTACTTGTTCTTTTATTAACCTACCTCAACTAGAAGGCCTAGTTTAAGGAGCTCACAAATGACAAGAAAATCGGCGATTTTCCTCAAGCAAATTCAGAATTTATTTGATAATTGACAGATTGGCTAGAACTTTATCACAGATTTGTTAAAATTGAAGTGCTGAATTTTTCCTAAAAACCGAACACGACCTATAAACGAGTATTGTATACAAAAATCACCAGATTTCATGGGCAAAATTGGCGGGAAAATACGGTAAACGAAGGTAAGGAAATGATTTAAGACATTAAAAAATGCTGTTTTATCAGACTTTTGTAAATTAGGAAGCGCGTAGATATATCATAATTGATCTGAGAAACAGAAAATTGCATGAAATGGAAAGTGTAAAAAAAAAAAAAAAAAAAAAAAAAAAACCCGACCTACCGACCCTTTTTTTTTCGCCATGTTACCGGAAACACAGGTATCATTTTTTTGGCCTAATAAGTGTTATTTTTTTTGAAATGTAATTATACAGTCAATTATGCTCGGTTTCACTGTTCGGAATATGAAGTAAAGCTTGAAATGCCGGCTTAATTTGAACTTTTAGAAATGTCATGTTTTGTTTGTGGAGTCCGTTATAATTCTGAATAAAGTCTTGCTTATGTTGATTGGGATATTTTACTATTAAGGACGGCCGATACTCGTGAGTGATTGTGATCATATATGTTTGGTCCACTTGGCTGATCCTGTAATGTCAATGGCGTTATGTGTACATGTTTAGCAGTTCGTATATACTAAAACATGGCGATAATTATCGATGATTCCTTTAGCCACTAATATGAAGGCAGATAACATCCTGAAAAACACCAGGCTAAATAAAATAAGTTTAGCGATTATAGTTTTACTGTTTCTGTCATTTACAAACATTGCTATAACTAAAACTATGAGCGTCTTTTCAATAAAAAATCTGTATTATATTAAAGTATGGAATAAAACAATTGTCGCCCTACAGCACCAATATGGTATATATCTGTTCGACAGTAGTCTTGTGACTTTATTTGTCTCTTGTTGAGGGTTTTTTGGGCCTTGTTCTGTCTGCCTCTAAACAAGATAACTTTAAATAATTGACTGTTTGCCGTGTCCCTCAGTTTTTGTAACTTCATGTGTTTTCATTCTCCACTTGACGGAAATGTTTGATCGTGAAAAACAATCACGCAATAACATGTTTTAGCTTAACGTAAATAATTTATGTCTGTTGTTAACGTACTACGGTAATAAGTAATGTTACCTTTCAATACTATGCAAAGAAATGCAGCATTTCATAGTGCGGCCAATAAATAACACTAAAATCAATTAACTGGCATCTGATGGGTTTCAATACCTGAAATCAAGCCTATCGTATAAACTTAAGATTCTCGTACAAGTCCAAGACTGTGCGTTACAAAGACTCTATCTGAATAACAAATATCATTATGTTTGTTAAGATGAGCGTATGTGATCAAGTTTCTTTGTGTTATGTCATCTGCTATTCATACGCGAGCGCATAATTGAAAACTTTTGCTTTAGTTCCACGTCATCAAAGTAGAATACATACGCTATTCTGATCAAACGTTTACATTTGCAGTTGGTGAAAAATGACTTTCTATGTATCTCGTAGCAAGAAACAAGGATAGTAAATAAAATGCAAAGAAATGCTTATTCAGTTTCTCTTATGCTCCTGTAGTTTCCATTATAAGTATACTAACGATTACCCGTACAAATAGTATTTCGGGATCGCTCTATTGATCCCGATATAGCTACAAATACGGGCTCAAAAATATTGGGTGCCTTTTATTTCATACATGCAATGTGAATATACTTGTGGTTTATACAGACGGTCAACGCAATTAAATAAAAATATGAAATAATGAATTATGAACGTCTGATAGGTAAAATCTGATGTATAAAACATCGTTTCATTTTGATGTATGTTGATTTACAACTTACCTTTATTCTGCTTGTTTTATATTAGCCAATGCCCCTAAAGAATAGTTTTAAATGAATTACCATTAAAAACTAATTGCATCGTACAAAGCTTGGAGGCATCTATTAACATAGACTTTAGATCACTCCTGGTAAGCTCATTATTCATTAATATCTAGGCCAAGGTTAATAGCAAGCATAGGAGTCTCAACAAACCACTTGTCGATATCAATTGTCAGTAATCGGTATCAGTGTACTGATTACTCAAAATAAATGACACAACGCTCTTATCTAGAGCTACGTATCATTACATCGTATAGTTCATGGACAAATCTTTTAGCCAGCGGTCAGATGTAGACTTCTCGTCATTTGTATGAACTGTACTGCACTGTATTTGTTTCGTTTAATTGAACAATAGTCTAAAGTCATTGTATCATATATTTCAGTAAGTGTAAAGTAGTATTTAGTTTACTTATATAATGTTCATTTTCAAATGTCAAATTAAAATCAATACTGTTGCTGGTGATTCGCTGACATTAAAGGTGCAAGGCTCATTTCGATATATAACTGAATAAATTTTATAAAAATGTGCAAAGGTTGTTTGGGGTAACTGAAAGTCAGACACGTGTACATGTATAGTTTAACATGTATAATGAGCATTCAATTGAACCAACTGAAAAAGAGCTATTTTTGTCATGTGCCTATCGTATTTATTTTACAAAAAACTGCAATTAAGTTTTAAAATTTCTATCAAATGCAAACCTTATACAATTCGTCACGAACAAAATTTCGAAGAAACCTTAAGTAGTTATGTTATCAAATTTTGTAATTTTAAGTCATTACTCACCTATTCAAAAAATGTATATTTATATGCTAGGAGACAAAAAGGTACCTGCCTCTATCCGTATTTGTGGCATCGCAAATTGCACTATAAATATATTTGGCAAAATTACGAGAAACATGTGGTTAATGAACGTTCGGCGATTTTAGAATGACGGCGTAAATACAAAAAATCACTACGAAACTACCGTCTGTTTTCACCAACAGTTGGAAACCTGAATACCAAATGAATGCTGATCCCCGAGTTATAAGCATTGTACAATTAAATACCCGAGACAATCGAAATATATGTTCGATCGATTTAACTACGTTGATATATAAAATGCTTATTACGATGACTTATAGCCTATGCTTTAACGACATTTGCTAACCTAACTTTTGTCATACCCAGTATGCTGACGTCATGATTTGTTATATGGCATGAATTCATTCCTGTTTACACACACATATATAGTGCAGAACTTCTTAAAACACGTTGTTCGTGAAATCAAGAGAAAGACTGAAGTTTTCGTTTTAAAATATCAATGGAAAACGAGCCACTTCAAACATATTTATTTCATAATAGCAAATTGAAAAGTTAAGAATAAACGTATGAATTGCTTTAATACTGCTATAGAATTAAGCAATTATTTAAACCCTCTATTACCACTATGGATTAAATAATTAGATACAAATATAAGTGAGAACATAACTAATACAGAGACTAATATCATTTCTGATTAATTCCCAAGGTCCACACGATGATTTAGCAAAGACAGATACCATTTATATTCCAAACATGTATGCTAATGAGGTAGCTAAGTGGGCGGAGAATGTCGCATTGCAAACAATACTTGAGCAGTTGCTGGAATAGACTGTAGAAATAACTAGAGATATTCTGAACATTATCAAATGAATTGCAAATATAAGATAAGTTCCTATTTCTAAACTAAATGTGCTGCAAGTGTTTTAATGTTATTAGTGAATACTCGATGATTGTACACCCTCATGTTTTTGTAAAATGCACTTTTTGTGTGCATGACGATATAAGGTGCGGCAATTAAAAAGGAGTGTTAAAACTAAGATATTAAAAGCTGGAAACCTTTAACAAATGGTGATATTTCAAATATCGTTTCTGAGGACCACAGTTTTTATTAAACGTAAACAGCCTTGTTGTTGCGTAATGGTTAAATTACATTATTACGTGATGTTATCAAAGTATGGTAAACATGTCAAAATATCTTACGATGTGATAAAAGTCCTTATGTTCTATTGGTTTAGATGTTGATTCACTAGAATTATGTTTTACTTCACTTTGCCGGCGTAGGTTCGCACCCCACTTAAACCTCTTTTTTGTTCTGCGACTCCGATTTTATGGGGTCAAATATGTTTTTTTAGATGCATACTCAGAGAAACTATATAAATCCAAAACATTTTAGGTTAAAAAATGCAAATCAACAGTAAATTAAGTATGCATGTTTCGTAATGACGTTGATTCTATCTGATTAATAATAAAAAAAATGATGTATTGCAAATGTGTAATACAAAAATCTAAACGACAGTCATATGCAGAAAGGGTACAGAGTAAAGCGCGTTTTAAAGCAATGTAAACGCCTACACACATGTTAGTGTTTTCACTGATGACACTATTAATATCCAATTTTACCATATCGCAAGAAACAAATACCATAACAAAACAGATATTCAGCAAGGAAGTATGAAACAAATTCAATATAATAAACTTTCAATTCATACCTACTGCCAGTGTTTTTCCCAACATCGGATATGAACTTGAGAGACCTTTATCTGTTGAAACCTTTCAAGTGTAAATGTTAATAGCGTTGGAGACGACTATTTTGTCATCACGTCATTAATACACCAACATGTTTAGTGTACAGTCTTGACTGAATTTAAACGATGTAAAGTCTGAAAGTTGTGTGGGTATCTTTTAACTTGTTATTTAATTTTTGTACAATTGCTTATACACGCGGAACAATCGAGTGTTGCTTAGCACTGAATCACTCGAATACCTTAGTTCCATCATTTAAACGGTACTTTTTGCGTTTAAGACTCTGATATATATATATATAGTATAGAATATTCATAGTTTTAAGTACATAATCGTACCCAGTTTTCGCCACTCCGTGCCTATCAGTGTACAATCAAAACACCTATATAAGTCTCAAAACAAAACGAAGAAATATCCTTAATGACTTAACCAAACACTCGTACACTTATTTGGACTAAATGTTTTCCTAAAAACACAATTATTCAGCGCAAAACTGTCCCATTATATAAGAATGCCACCAACATCCATACTAAAATGTTTAATGATAATTTCATAAAGGCATTAAATTTCATATCCCTTTGTTTTCTACTTCCTAGTGTGACCGGACCGATTATTGTATATCGCCGTTTTGTCTTCATTATAAACGGAACACCTTTGTTTCTTAGTTATCGGCTTGGCATGTTTTCGAGGAGACAATTTCATTGCTCGACATATATTTTACAGCAATTGTGACTGGTTCAGGCATGGTTTGATTAAGTCAGTCACGAATTTTTGGAGCGAAAACACTGCGTTGTTAGAAATCTGTTTTTATAGAATTGTTCGCTTTTGCACAAGGTTTTGCAGGTATGCATTCTTAGTTTAATCATGCAATTGATTGTTTTCTCGTAGTGATCTCACTGGAATCGTTTGTTTAACGCCATTTAGTGATTCTGTTTTTATAATGTTTGTCCGGGATAAAGTGTTGTCCGAAAAGCAGTATACAAACCTCTTATATTAACCTTACCTTCAATAGGTTCACTACTTTTATATTCTGTATACTAAACATTCTGTTCACTTACCTTTTAGAACATCACTTAACCAGCACCAGAAGCGTGAGATGTGCGTGTTTTCAGTACCACATATTGGTAAGTTTCATGTGTCATTGTCATGTATCTGTATATGTTCAAATATTGGTATTAGCCATAATTGTGTATGTCATTGTATGTGATACAATCTCGTTGGTTTATCTGTTTGTCGTTATGTATGCTTTGCTTGTGCTTTGCTTGTGCATTCAATTATATGTATATATGTCTAGAAATATTGTTTATAGACAATATTTGGCCGCTAGCCTATGACAGTTATAATAGCGATTATTGATATATGGAACATGCTATTTAACAATATTTTATATCTTTATATGTTGTTACTTACGTACATATTATGAATTATATATTTCCAGATAGCATCTCTATATTTATTGAGTCTTGTTCTTCCTGTTCGTACAATACCGTACCGTTATAATAGTATTAACGTAAAGCAACACATATTTTGATACGAACCGGTCGGCCACGAATTATGAAGCCATTTTCCTAAACATTTAACAATCTTCATTCATATTTAACTCTTCTATTTTGCATATCATCGGAGTCAAAATTATAATTAAGCATATCCGCATTTAATACTTGGTGAACTTCTCAGCTGTTTATATTGACTCATAACATTTTATTGATGTGAAATAGCATAACATTTAACAGAATTTATGCAATGTGTTTAATCATTTGCTATGTTGTACATATCACATCAAATAAAAGCAAATAGTGACTTGACATCGTGACATGATAATGCCTAGGACTACAACTTAAGAATGATTATTGAAATAGTTACAAAACATCATGATTTACCTTTATTTTTAATGATATTATTAAGTAAGGTCAAGTACTAAATTGATTTGTTTTCGATATTCTTTGGCAAGTTCAAAATTTAACTTCTTGTAATTGTTGACGTCCGTTCAAATGACACTTTGACCAACGAATCATTGTGCCGTACACAGCTATTAAAACACATAAATGACTGTAGACTCATGACGTCAATTCAACTGATAATTATGTGTTCAATCAACGAAGCATTGACTCCTTTACTGATAAAAAATAACAAAATTAATGTCGGTAATCCTTGGTAAAACATGAGTTATATATATTTAAAACATAACTTACAGCGCAGGAGTGATATAAACCCATGCAATCTTTTTCATATATAACTAGTGTAATAACTATGCAAATTAGGTAACCGCATCACAGAAAAATGTATTCAAACGCGTTGTCAAAAAACGTAAACAAACATTAGAATCAATGTTGCAAAAGAAATCCTGTCGGTCACAACAAACTCAGCTCCACTATGAAACAAATGGTAAAGAAGGCTGGGCCAAATCCAAACAAACGGCTCCCTGATCACAGCGCCAGGAAATACCTCGTCCAAGAATTGAATCATCAATGACAACAATGTTCCTGCGAACAAGATTATGCAAATATCGGGACACAGGAACATTGCATCTTTTAAACAACCATAGCCGCATACATCAAAATCATCACAAGGAAATATCCAACATCCTGTACTCCAGTGGAAATACCTGCACAATGGTCAGTCTATGCACACGATTCGCCAGCAGAGTTCACACAGTCACTGATTCCACATGAAATCCCACTTTTTCTGTCGGATTTTATAAAAAATTTGGTGCTCGTTTTCACTGAGGTAAAACTCATTGTGCAAGTCCATGAAAGTCCATTATGTAATCCAACAGCTACAAAGCGAATTCGCACCATTGAAAGCGACTGAGACGCTGACTAACGGTCTTTTCAAACTTCAAAAGCCAAATGACATGTACACACTAGCGCGATTACCAATGACGTCACACAGTTATGACATTACTCTTTTTATTGATTTGCTTGATTTTAATGGCTTGAAATATGTTGTTGTTGATGTTGTTTTTTAAGTGAAACCTCTGAAATTCGGTTGATAATGGAGACATGAATTGTTTATTTATTGTTAATAAAATGTCTTTATGTCGGACTATTTTCTTTCCTGCTTATGAGGTATCCTAAAACACTCAATGTAAATTCTTTGCTCTATGACACGAGAATGTGTATTGAAGAAACGTTGACCTAGATTTCAACCGTAATTGAGTTATGTCATAAATATAATCTCAAATTCGTGATTATTTTGTATCAAATGTATTAAACTCGTCATTTAAAAACGATAAAAACCCGGCAAAGCCTCGTTTTATCGCTTTTTATGAACTCGTTTAATAAATTTAATACAAAATAAACACTTATTTGAGATCCTCTGTATACACTTTACATGCAGGTCTGTGTATTCCTGCATGGTTAAGCTTTACAGACAACGAACATGTAATAATTCTTTTTAAATCACAATAGTTTTAAATTATCCATCAAGGGAACATATTTCTCCAGCTAATTGGAAACTTACTGTTTGTACAACCCAATTCCAAAATGCACGATAAAGTTGCAATAATAGTCGTTCTCTAATTTGACATTGATCAAGCAGGCAGACAATAGCAATAATAATATTCATGGAAACTATCTTAGGCTGTTCTAATATGTCTTTATAAAACAAGAACTTGAAGTAGGAATAGAAATCCATTCAATCCAGAGCTATGATTCACTTTCCATAACTGTCTTCTAAACACGGCTGTTTTCTGACGTGGAATAACAGGATCTTTGTTGAAGCCAGTGGGCTTGGTTCTGTAGATTTCAATGTTTTATCGTGATGTTATATATGTGTGCAAAGATGGAAAGAGCAAATGACAATAGTGAAGACACCAGCCGATGGTCATGGTCACACTAAAATGAATAACGAATATATATTATACTATAAATCCTGCTCATCATATTGCGTGCTGTTCATCAAATCGCTTGGTACGTGTATTCGTTGTATGACGTACAATTTTACAAGTTATTATTTCCATAAGTGAGCAATAAATTATATCTCAATAATTAAATAAATTAAGCATTTTTTGATAGCTGAACCACAATTGTCCTCCGTGTGGAATGTATACAAGTCATATTAAACAGGGAATGACCTAGGCTCATGCAGTTTCATGTATGTAATAACATAGCTTTTGGCGTACTATCTACAGTGTACACGACCGTTTTACATGTCCAGTGTTTCCGAAAAAGGAATTGTAATTAGTGAAGTTTAAGGGCGAATGGTTTTAAAACCGATTAAATACTAATATTGTATTTTATAAGTACGCTTTGATATGCTGTCTAGAACAATAAAAACAGAACTACAGGATTCAACAACTAAAAAATAAACCTGCTTAGAAGAACAAGTTAAAGCACAATTGACAATAATCGAGATACAAAAGTGTGCTTACAAAACAAACACACCCTTTCTACTGCAATTATCCCGTCATTTATAGATAAAGCTATTTTGATGTGGTGTGGTTTGTGTTTATTTATTTTTTTTGTGTGTTTTCCTGTCATGAAGGTGAACATTATAGAAAATAGTAAAACAATTCTAAACACCAAAAAAGTACTGAAAACACTTTTGGCTTTTGTCTTAACCGTACATCGCTAAGTGGAAGAGGAAGCGAATACTAGTTTGATCTAGTCATAATTCACTGTAAAGTTTAGAGCGGCCCATTAATTTTTGTAATATAATGTTTAGAGCGGTCCATATATTTGACCAAATATAATTATTAGAGCAGCCCATTTATTTGTTCAAATATAATGCTTAGAGCGACCCATGCATTTGACCAAATATAATGTTAAGAAAGGCCCAATTATTTGTTAAAAATGATGTTTAGAGCAGCCCATTTATTTGTCGTAACACAATTTTAAAGGCGGCCAATATATTTGACCTAATATTGTGTTTAGAGCAGAGCATTCATTTGTCCAGATATAATGCTTAGAGCGGTCCAATCAATTGTCCAAATGTAATGTTTAGAGCGGCCCATTTAATTGTCCAAATATTATGTTTAGAGCGGCCCATTTATTTGACTAAATATAATGTGTAGAGCGGCCCATTTATTTGACCAAATATAGTGTTTAGAGCGGCTCAGTTATTTGTCCAAATATATTGTTAAGAGAGGCCCATTTATTTCACCAACAATTTATTTGTAGAAACATAACATTTAGACAGGGTAATTTATTTTTGATTGTTTTTGTGATAAATGTACGTCTAGACAAATCGTCTATGTAGGGTCGTGACAAGTTTTAATAAACATTCATGCAGTAAACAAGTATGATTCTTTCTTCACTTTTTATCATGTATGTATATACTTTAACAACGACATATACATTTAATGATGACGTACGTTATAATAAAAAATGTTTTAGGAAATGTCAGTTAAACCGTTTTCCAAATAAATTATATATATATAAATCCTTTTTCAATTATGTTCGAGAACTGATTGTCCTTAGTTTGAGCTTGAGAATGTCCAGTGAAGTCCGTTTAGGAATATTTATTCAGATTGGCAGATTAAGTCTTAAATACACACAATCAGAATGTTTCAGTTATATTAACGGAATAACAATTGAACAAGGTTCCCGCTTTTCCACTGAATTGCCTTGTACACTGCACTTTCATTTACAACGTTTACAACGTTGTCCATGATATTGAAACATATCCTAAGAATCTCAAGTTGACGTACTATTACAAGCTTAAATAGAAGTAACAAATGCGAGTGTGTCACAAACCCCGGACAGAATATTCCTCATCGGATAAGTCTAGTCCTTGCGGGTAGTATAAAAATACGTACCTTCATTATCAAATACATTAAATGTATTTTTATTCTTCGTTCATGGACTTCATGTACAGACAGCTTGATTAAGGATTAACCAATTATTTCTTCGTCCATCTATCTAGATCATCAACACAGATACTGACTTATCAGTAACAATATTATGTCTAATTCCTCAACGTATCCATACCAAACATAAAACCAACATGAACAGCACTATATAAACTACAAATAAGTGAATGAGTTCATCTATCCTTAAATTAACCATCATTGCAAGACATTCAACTTTCCGAATACAGCATCGTAACCTGAGGCTCTATTATTATGCGTGCGCAAATAAGTTTTCTCATTCATTTTTTTATATCTAATTAATTAGCCTGTGGTATTTTCTACAAGCAACATATTTCACCTCTTTGTTGTACGTGGGAGCAAGGAACAGTGTTATTTTCTGCTTCAAAGTTTAGACGGTTGGCTTCCTTTAGGCAGCGTATGAAATAAGGAAAACATCATAGTTCATTGTACATCTTAGTTCGCCTGCTAGTGAAAAATGGCATGTTTTTTTTGTAGTCATTATAGTCATTTAAATAAAACGGCGTTAGTTATACTTTATGATCTCGCTGAGTAAATTCTTTGGACTTATAATAAGCTTTGTTTGGATGTGCTCCAAGTGCATAACGGACAGTCGTTGTATTGACATTTCTATAGATAATCTTGCAGTCGTATTATACAGGAGAACTCTTGTTGAAAATATAATGAACAGGTGCATGGTAGAATTATTTGTACTATGTATACCGTATTTTGGTTGTCCAAAGCGCTTTTTCCTCAATCATTAAAAGGCAATCGCTATCTATGTGTAAGTCAACTTGCTTATGGAATAAACAAAGCAATTCTTGTTTTTAGAACAAACGGATATTTGCCCATCTGTCTTGTCACTATGAAACCTTTGTACAGAATGACAAACTATTATTATTACAACTTGTTAAACTGTTCTATGTCACATTCAATGTTTTTTATCGAATGCATGCGATTAATCAAAGGTAGGTCACGAGTCTCTGTTGCTACTGCGGATAATGTAATGTCGTCTCATATAATTGTCACCGTTTACTGTGGCACTGTTCACATCATGAAGTAAATGAACAAACCCATAATGATAATAATTGAAATGAGATTTGTGAAAGAATGTTAGTGAAGATTGTTATCTATCTGATTGTCAGAAAGATAGATTCACTGATTTTGCTTTGTTTAATTACAAATATATTTAGTGACAATTGAAACCTTTAAATGAAGACATATTTCTAAGTAAAATGCAACTTAAATAGTTTGTAGATTATAATATTTGTACTGCGATGTGTTTTTATTTCAACCACAAAGCTTCGCAACTGAATTACTTTAAGGCGGGTGTCGTTGTGGCTAGTATATGGAAAATATATGTTACAAAACCTCTTAAAGGTCCTGTAAAAATGCCAACAACTATTTGAAAAAAGAATATTTTCCCAACTTTATTTAAAATAAACCTCCTTTATAGCCAACGTTTTATATTTATAAATAAGCCTTTCGAATGGCAAACTTAAATTTAATTTAAATTTGTAAACACATCATAGATTGTAAAGTGAACCACATACATTTTACAAATACTTAAACATAAGTGTTTTTAAATTTCACAAGAATAGAGGCCTTAAGTTAAATTATAAAAGAGCTGACTATTGTAATTAGTATATTCCATGCACAAGCTACGTACTACATATATATCGATTGCATTTATTCCAATATTTTGCTGAAGTTTGGAATTCGGAAGCAAACATCAGCAAATATATGCTGTAAGTATATTTTTATTGTTTTGCTTTTTTCTAAAAGAATTACAATGGCACTTTTTATTATGAAACTTTATTATCATTAACGTGATGTACTACAGCATTATGTGTTGGTGCTTTAAACATTGACAGTGGCATTTATTTTTGAGTTCCAATCCTTAAGGACACGTTTAGCTTTTACTATTAACAAAATCAAAACGTCAATTCGAATACAAAATATGAAAATAACATGAAGCAACCTCGTTTTATTGTTAGCAATATGTATTTTTTTCAAGCGGCATTGAGAGTTTCAAGTTGAATGCCTTTGTTTTTGAACTTGGAGTTTTCGCTGTATTATTAAACTGATTGAACTTGTGTATCATTTCTTGATGCCATATTATGGATTTGGCTACGCGAAAAATTGGGAAAATTGTGTAATTGCAATTGAATGATAAACATGCAAAAATGATTTTTTTTTCTAATTTATCACATTCAATTGGGCAGCCGTTTCATCAGCGTTATTTGGTTCTCCATTGTTGCCTCTTTCCTTAGTACAACTTGGTTTTATTAATAACGATATAATCTCAGCAGTTGTCTTGTGGTGTTGTTTTACGCTCAATGTGTGTATGTGGGGCTTTGAGCTTCGTGTCTTGAATTTGTGTCTGTTGGCGTATAGTGTTTGTTGGCTTCCGTGTTTCCTTACACATGTTCATTGTCAAATGGTTCACTCCTAGATTTGACTCTGTATTTGTTATTGTTAGGTAGTGGTTGATGTGAAGCCATTCTGCCCTGGACGTTTTTTCATTATTATTTTGAACCTTACTCTGTCTTAGTTAAATATTTAGATGTGCCACTTTTCGATACAAGGCAAAATCTCCTTTTCGTTGGTTGCATTACGACCAATGAATACTGGCAAAACAAAACCTTTCCATCCAGGGTTCAATTTATAAAATAAAAATGTCCAAGGACTTTCAAACACCATTAAAATGCCAAGGTTGTCTCTCCAAAATGTCATTTGACTTAATTAAAGAAGTTTTGTCAATGTGATTAACACTCATGTTGAAGAGCAATGATTTCAATGGGAATACAACGCAAAAACGTGTGCTCATTATCCGACAAATGTCACTTAATATGTTTCTTGCCTATTTTATATTTCTATCTGACATGCTAACACTATCATTTGCATGTGCAGTTTAAATTGAGAATTACTTTTGGACCTAGCTGATATAAGCGATACTTTGGAGCTTGGTTCAAAATAACACGTACCTTAGAACAGCTCTGATGATGACAGATTAGTGATGTGTACAAGCTTGAAGATAGAGCTTTACTACAATGAAAACTAGACGATCGAAATGAAATAAATAACGAATTAAATCGCACAGAGCTAGAAATTGAGCGTCCATTTTTATTGAAGATCACTTAAGAAGATATGTCGAGGTGAATCATCTGCAAAAAGTAACATTGACCTGACCACTCCCTTGAAAGGTGATGCGCTGTTGTTAAATGCTATATGTTACATCATTATGATATTGAATGCTCTTACGGAAATCTGAAAATCTAGAATCGTTTATAGAACACTATAGCGTTGTCCATGCATTGTTATGCTTTTTTCTAGATAGAACATGTTTCATAATAATATAATCTGGAGTTGAAATAAAATAACGAGTAAGAGAACATACCTTTTCCGAGTTTTCTCTTTAAGACGTCGAACCTTCACTGTTTCCATATATTTTGTGTATTCATCGGGATTATTTTACGTTCATTGCAATATGTGAGGCCGGCTAGGGTTATCCAACATAGACATGAAAATGAATTTTGGTTTTGGGTAAGGTTATTATCATAGCAAACAAAGATAATATTGTTTGTTTTCTCACTGAGACGTGTTGCAGATGTAATATCAGAGTTGCTTGGCTACAAATAGTTCATTAAAAATGTACAATCAATAATGTCTTTTATTTTAGTGTAAGGGATGCTTTTTTCATATTTTTAGTAAATAAGTAAATGTTAAGCCTTGATTTACCATCATATTTCAATTGATTTTTGTGCATAGAAACTGTAGTAAAAGTGATAATTTTATCTATTTTCTGTTTGCTACATATACATTTTATACTTTATCTCAAATGCATAGTAGCTCTATTTAAGTTGAAATGAATAGGACAACCCAGTTGATTAAGCATATATATGCATGTCAATAAAGACGACGCACATCACTTTTTTCCCATCTATTTCACGGCCTTAGACCTTTTAGGTGGTGGTTTGTCGGCGTGTTTTCAAACCAATGATGCCTGTTTACTCTTTGGTTCAAATATATAGTAAGACGTATAATGTATTAAGTATACAATATGTTTTCTTAATATATATTTTTTTTGTATTTTTTGAATGAAATGTCAACTGCAGCAGAGTTGCTTTAATTTAATATGGGGTGAAAGACTTTCAAGTTGCATTAACATATATGACAAACGCTTCCCTTGTATTCCTTATACGTTACACTTAGTCATTAAGTAGACATGAACTGTAATGTGCTCGGCAAAATACTTCAAGCCCGTAGAAGCAGTGTAAAAGTTCATATTATTTATGTATATTGTATTTCTGCTTAACTTTAACACTGTGTGTGTTTTATCATCCTTATCTTTGATTTATTGGCAAACAACTGTTCTTGTGACAATGCGTTGATAACAAAACCTCAATGCAATACACGAAGATTACCAAGGGAAATGAAATGACAAGCCTCGGGATAATTCATGCTTCGAAGAAAGCATTGACATTTGTAGTGCCATTATTCACGACAAATTCAGATAAAATTAAAACTCTTTAACCTTCCCTTGTTTCCAAACGCTGCAAACCATAACATTAAAATCAACGGTCTGAAAATTTACCCTTCGATCGTATTTCATACTTAATGTCTTGCTAATCTAAGGCCTCAAACTATTTTGGTAAACGTTAGTTCTCATATTATAGGCCTGTCGTCAATAAACACTCCTTATTTTATACTTGTATACTTTATACAGTGAAAGTTAACCTTAAAGTTTCTTACTTATGATTGCAATGCCTAAACAGATTATAAGTAGTATATAATCCTCTATCCAATCGCACAATTCTACAATAAGCCTATTCGGGCGCTCTGTGCACTTCATGTCCACTTAATAATAGCTGTTAAGCTGTTTTAACATATATAAAATTCTTCCAATAATGAAGAACATTTTAAACGAATGTTGACCCATATCTCTGTGATAAGTTGAAGTTTTATTAGACGTCTTAACATTTAAATAAACACTACATGTATCACTAATGATCGAGTTACATTCTTGCAAGATTTATAAACGAAAATGCCACTAACGCAATATTGATATTTGTGAATATAATAGCAAAGTACTATACTTTAGTTTTTTCTCCATATACTTGTGGCCTTAACGAATTCTTTACGTTGTAGCGTATACATGTTTTTCACTAAATTGTAGCTCTTGGGACTTAAGTAGAAATAAATATGATTGCTGGGAACACTTAAAACGTTGATCCTTAGATAGACTACAGATGCCAATAATAACTATCCGATGAAATCCTTCTGGCTTTACTCTGTCCAGGATTCAAAGGGGTGTATGTCAATGATTAAGTACTTGACATTCATTGAACGGATAAAATACCGGCGAGGATTTAAAATAATTAACGCACGGATTGAAACATCTCAGATGGAAACTTATCCAGCCAAGTCAGTGAAAGGCCAAACAAATTTGATTCGAATTCTAGCGGCATTCGAAAGATTTAAAACAGAAATTACTCCCAATTAAAAAAAATGCATATATGAAACCTTTATGTAACTAAAACGCGTTACGACGTACATTATAAACTAAAATGGAAGCTTACGGTCAGGAACCGTAGCTAATCCCAGAAATCTTTAGGAGTATCATGACATACTGTCTTTGTTGAAAACGTGGTGAAAAAGTTTAAAGCAGCATTCAAGTGAATTTCGTGCGAAGGAGCAGAAAACAATCCCAAATGACAATAGAGTTATGTTATTAATGCATAGGTCACCTTCCTGTCCTGTAAAAATGTCCACGAGATCATTCAAGATGTGAGTTTTGTCCAACGACCCAAATCCAAGCATATTAGTTTATTCTCTGCTTACTTTTCCAGATGTGGAGTAGTTTACGAACGTTATTAACTGAAATAATGCCAGATGACAATAGAGTTATTTTATAAAAGCAAACGTCACATTCCTAGTTGTATTTCAATAAATTATGACAACGACATAAAACTAAAGGCATACCAAGGTAACGCCATTTCGTGCAAATCAATACAATCATAGATTACTGGTTACCGTTTTCAGTTCCACTTAATACTGGCATTTAGAATGCTTCGAAATGGTTCATTCATATCAGTATATTCTCAAAATATCAGGGATATTCCAAGCCTTTACCCCGTGTTACATATTAAGACTAAACATATATATGAACATTATGTATATAAATTAATTTCACATTAAATAAGCCATACGGCCCATATGGAAAACATACAATATTAACAAATGTATATGATGGAAAAAATCCTATGTACATGATTAGAAGAAGGCACAATATTTGTGTTTAACAATGATCGAAAACGAAATGATAAGTTCTGATGCATTTCAAATACAATACATTTCTTTTGACATTTTTAAAAAAATAAAGAAGAAAGATGTTTCTTAATAAAATAAGACTTTATGCCGGATCGCTTCGGCTGGTCAAATGGTTAAAATTATGACATCATACATTAATAAAAACTGTAATATTTCTCAACAATGTGTATGCGCGTTCTATTATAAATGTTTCTCGTATTATCCTAAAAGTCATCTGAATGATTTCCTTTTGTTAATAAATAAGTTGAGATTACAGCACTATTGACACAATATGAAATAATACTTATCAACCAACTGATGTAATAAATATTCAATAATGATACTCCTTTGCATGACATATTATCTTTTACTTTTGTTTTGTAAAATTTCTTATTCAATGTTTTAATATTTTTCGAGTTGATTTCATCGCCCGAACATCACTCAGTGAGAGAGGAAACAAATCCGTATTTAACTCAGTCTTTATAGAAATTCACTTGCGTGTTCCGAGCAATCCAGTTTCATTGTCCAAATCAACGATTATTAAAGAAAAATTTGCATTGACGGCATTAAAAGTTAAATTCCAGTGCGTTATTTATATTCCGTTTATGGAAACATATGTGTTTTTTATTGAATTTGCCGAACGAAATCATATAAAAGTATCAAAATATAACAAGCGTAGTTAAAATGTATTCGGGTTGGTAAGGTAATCAGGATGGGGTACCAAAATAATACAAGAGCACACCGTAAGGACAATGGTATTGTTCCATACTAGGATGATTCTATCACATATTATAGTAATACTTTGACATGACATGCACGAAAAATGAAGACGACAAAAACGTCGATAAAGGCCAAATAAAACCTTAGGATTTACTCAAATGTAATCTTTTTAGCATCGGAATAAATCAAGATACTGCCGCTAGTCTATCGTTCATCGAACATCAATACGTCATTTAAGTGATCTTTATTAACTGTTTTGTAATACGTTGTTGGATGTTCTTTAATTTCCTGACTTATTGAACTGCATATGTTTAGCATGCTATTCATTGATACTATGACAATATTATTTTATAAATTTAAAATCGTTGTTAGTAATAATCTATACTTGTTATTACCTTGTTATGTCACGATCTCTCTGAAACCTTATATAATTATTATACGTTGAATTTGTTTAATGTAAAATGTATTTTATTTTAAACTGAATAAATGCTATACTATGTATGTTATTTAGAAGGCAATAACAGGTTGACAATATACACATTAATCTAAAGTACGAACAGAGATCATCCTCTTGCTATCAAGGCATTCCTTAAAATGTACAATCATTGCACTACTTTCATTATTCCTAAAACGGAATCGTGGCCTGAAGTTGTGGTATTAATTTTTCGCCAATAATTGCTTCTCATTCCAATTTTTATCTAATTTCCCCTGGAATCGGCTACAAGCAATGTGTGACATTTTCACCTCATGTTTTGTATTTGGGGGCGAGAACAAGCGTTATTGTCTGCCGCAAATTTCAAAGTAGCGGATTCCTGTAGGCGGCATTCTAATGGACGACCGTCATTTGACCTTAAAGGAAACATGCAATGGAAATGTTCCCACTTTACAAGATGCAAAGTGGCTGTATGTGAGGACATTTTAAGGACATAGCTATGAATTTATTACTTCAACTTGTTTATGGAAAGTATGAAATGTCAAATAGTCATTTTTAGTTTATAATACCTGTTGCAATCTATGATACTGCTTCAAAGGTTGACATACACGTCTAGGAGACCCAGGTATTCATGTCTGTCAACTTGCAATTTACAGAATGTGATGCGATAGAATAGAAGTTTTTCTACAGTGTTGACGAGAAGAAGCAGACAGTAATCAGAATTGAAATGACGTAAATTAGCAAATTTTGGTCTCTGATAATGTTGTTGATTTTGCCAACACATAAACTTTATCATTGTATTTTACCACGTTTAATTTAGAGCATCAGAAAAACATCAGTTTAGGGACGTTTATGTGTCTTTTTAGTACATGTGTACAATGGTTTTCTTAATTTAGATAATGTCTCATGTGCTTGACCAGACAACGCTTTTGTAGAAACTGCTGCTGGGTGTCTCCTCATGTTGATGTTCACTGTGACAACATTACACATGCTATAGTTTTCATATATAGAGGATATATGCAAGTTCTCACGGACATATGAAAGGATTGCAATTGGGTATGGACATGAACGATATGTATCGGATTTGTTGTGTTCGTTTTTTACTAAAATAGAATTTGGAAAACAGGAACATTTCGATTTTATTACCTTTTTTGAAACAGTTATGAAGAACTGTCACATTGCACTTTTTTATCAGAAAATCTGGCTATGACTCTTGCACTGCTCCAGTATGGCAGTATGGTGCCTTGTACCACCTACGGATGGAGGATGTCGAAACAAATAAAGTCGCATGCGATAAATGATTTTGGAATGTATCAGTAAGTTATACAACCAGTATGTTCCAATAAATTACGGAAGGGATTCATTCATTAGGTTTGTAAATTGGATGAAGGGTTATGGCTACAATTTTAATGTACTTGAAAAAGATAGCAAGTAATGCTACATCCTACTCTAACTATATTAGCCGCGACCGCGAATTATTCTTTAGATTTTAAGTGCCTTAAATAACGAAGTTAATCACTATCTAAAGATAGGGGTCGAGCGTGAATTAACACGCCTTTTTAGGTCATAGAAAATATTAAGGATAAGGAGGTTTCAACTTTTTTTAAATAGTCTTAATTTCGATATCTGCGCTTTGTTTAGGACTTATATCCAATAAATGTTAACTTAATGGCCTTTTGTAATTAAATTTTGATAAGTCCGTTCACAATGACTTGTCTGAGATTTAATATGACATTTAACTAAAACCTCTATTTTATCTGCAACTCGGATTTTGTAAAGTAAAACAATGATAAAATAAATGTTTTCAGGTGCATACTTGGGGAAATTATTTAAACCAAAAACGCTTTAGTTAAAAAATGCATAACATGCGTATATTAAGCAACGTAAAATTATATATATTCAGAAGGTCCCTTGATATGCAACTTTCGTAATGACGTTGGGCTCGCTTAATCTAGATTATACTTAAAGTAACTTTTGGTTCTTGAATATTGAAAATGCGATAAATACATATTTAGGGGATAAAACTGGTTAAAAAGGTTGTGAGAAGTCATTTAAAAAAAAACAACTTTTTAACCACTAACACATTATGATATTTTAAAAACATGCCGAGTGATTTTATCTGATCAATAGTAAAACAATGTTGTTTTTCAAATGTGCAATACAAAAATCTACATGATTGTTATATTCAAAGGGATATAATGTTCATGGTGTTTTGAAACAAACGACTACTTACATGTCTGTTTCTTCACTGATGGCACTGTAAATATAAACACTATATATAACCATATTGCAAGAAATAGATGCCATGACAAAACAGATAAAAAATACATCTGCATTGCTTTAAAAACTTACTTGGAGTAAAATTATCAACACAAAACACTTTTATTTATGGAGGATTGGGATGAACCCCTCTCTATGCTTATCGAATGACGTCTATCATCAGATACTGGTTAAAATTGACAATGTCGAATGACAGAAAATACATAAAACCTTTATACAATTCAATGATATCAGATAAACAAGACAATATCGGTCAATTCAATTGGATATATAAAGTCAAATTTATGCTAGAATAAATGGGGTTTAACGACGTTTGGCTAAATCAAGGTGTCGGAAAATTCACTGAACTTCTTTCAACGAATAACATAATACTATACGCAAATTCCCTTGCTTTATATTTAAAATACGACAAAATACATACCATAATTAACACTTTTCTCCAAATGTAACATGTACAGATACATCTGATACATGATATTGATATCTTAAAATTCTTCGAATAAGGCAATGCTTCTATAAATCATTATTCAACCGAATTAACATTTTCAGTTGTAACTTTGTTGTTGAAAATAATATATTCCGTTGAAAAATTGTATTGGATTGCATCTTCTCACATTCAATTGTTAATCGTTTTGAAAATATATATATGTGTCTGATATAGAAATTGATGAAAAATTGTAAGTAATGTATTATCATTTTGCACACCGGATATGTTTTATTCTCTATATTATTGTCTGAAATATGCATTACACATGGGCTGTAAGCTTATAGTGAATAAACTATCTATCTATCTATCTATCTATTCAGCATGGAAAGAGGAAACAGACACAATATAATAAACTTTTAAAACATACTTACTTGCATACATCTACCAGTGTTTTTTCCAACATCGGCGATGGAACTGGGGACACTTTGGTCTGTTGAAACCTTTCAAAGTGTAAATGTTAATAGCGTTGGAGGCGACTACTTTGTCAACACATCATTAATACACCAACATACTTAATGCTAATACACGCTGTACTATCGGGTGTTGCTTAGCACTAAATCACTCGAATACCTTACTTTCGTCATTTAAACAGTACTATTGGCGTTTAAGACACACACACACACACACACGCACACACATACACACACGCACACACGCACGCACACACACACACACGCACACACACACACACACACACACACACACATTCTGTACCAAATACTATGAATATACTATATATATACATAGTATAGTATATTTATAGAATCTAGTACATAATCTTACCCATTTTTCGCCACTCCGTGCCTATTCGTGTACAACCAAAATACCATATAGGACTCAAGAAAAAGCGAGGGAATATCCTTATATACTTTAAAAAACATTGGTACACTTATTAGGACTGTTTTCATGACAACTCAATTATTCAGCGTGTGCATTATGTCGCCAACTGTCGTGAACGTGTAACGGGAGTCCCATAATGTGTGAATGCCACAAACATCCATATTTTTATGATTAAGGACATGATTTCGTATTTTATTCATTTTTGTCCATTCGCCTTATACTGCCTAGTAAAAAAGTAATTCTACACATATTCTGATTGTATGTGGAACGGTAGTCATATCATAATCTATATTCATATTTAACTTTTTAGTTTTGCAGATCATCGAAACGCACATTTTACATTTCAGCATATAATAATTAGTGAACTTCTTAGCTATTTATATTGACTCTTAACTGTTTTACAAATGTATAATAGCATAATATTTAATATTACTTTTGCCATGAGTTCTTATCATTTGCTATGTTACACATATGACATCAGACGATAAACAAATATTTCAACACGTAAAATAACTGCAGACTCATGTTTTAACGTCAATTCAACTAATAACTATGTGTTCGATCAACAAAGCATTGTGTCCTTTACAGAAACAAAATATAAAGATTAATGTCGGTAGTCCTTGGCAAAATATGACTAGTTTATATATACAAACACATTACATGCATGTTTGTGTATTTCTCTTTTCCGTGTCTGCATGGTTAAGCTTTACAGACAACGAACAGGTAATAATAGCTTTTTTATCACAAGAGTCTTATACTTTCCATCAAGGGAACATATTACCTCAGCTAATGAGAAACTTACTGTTTGCAATACAATTCAATTCCAAAATGCACAATAAAGTTGCAATAACAGTCATTCTCTAATTTGACATTGATCCAGAAGGCAGACAATAGCAATAATAATATTCATGGAAACGACCTTAGGTTGTTCAACTATGTCTTTATAAAACAAGAACTTGTTAAACTTTCAAACTTTTTGCTACTGAGCATGTTTCTGTAGCTTTTTGCATATATATTGAAGTAGGAATAGAAACCCATTTAATCCAGAGCTATGATTCACTTTCCATAACTGACATCAAAATCACGGCTGTTTTCTGACCAGGAATAACCGGATCTCTGTAGAAGCAAGTGGGCTATAGTGTTCAATGTTTTATCATAATGTTATATATGTTTGCAAAGACGATAAAACGAATAGCAAAAGTGGACACAAACCAATGTCCTTTCTCACACTTAAATGTAAAAAAACATATGTTAAACTATAAAGCCAGTTTGTCATATTGTGTGCCGTATCGCTTGGTACGTGTGTTCGTTTTATGACGTACAATATCAGAATACATAGTTAATATGCTCATAAGTGAGCACTTAATTGTATCTCAATATTTAAATCAATGCAACATTTGTTGATAGTTGAACCACAATCGTCCTAAGTGCAAAATGAATATATATTTGAAACAGCATATGCCGTGGCAAAAGCTCGTCCACATATGAAATTACATAGTTTTTAGCGTACTATTTGCAATTAACATGACCGGTGTACATGTCAAGTGTTTCCGAAAAAAGGAATTGTCACTCTCACCTCCATTGTTCATTCAAATTGTATTGTTGAAGTTCAAGAACTAATATTAACGCCTCAATTCCATTCCTTAAATGAACTGCCTTTCGGCAATTGCGGTTTTCATCCGATGAACGCAACATCTTCCGATATCTTCGGATTGCGAATGATTGCATAACAATATACATTGAAATGCAGGTCGCGTTAAAATAGTTCAACATTTATATTTCAAAATTTATGAAATGTTTAATGTAGTGTTGCCATTTGTGTTTCAATTTTACGTTTAAAGGGGCTGGTCTCACGTATGATAAAATAGCGAAAAAAAAAAGAAAATTGTCGAAAACTGACATCGATGTGTACAATGCATTGAAACTTACTAACTAAAGTACCACATAGTTTACAATTTATTTAAGTTTATTCGTTATTTCGTATTTTTCCATTAATTTTTTTTACTGGATATGTCTACCAGGTAGAATTTATTCCTTATGCGTGATTGGCTAGTCGGTGTTATCACGTGATATTACCGAGGTAGGTGTATAGTTTAATTATGTCACCCATTTTGAGTTAGCCTTTGTAGCTCAGTGAGTAAGACGCTGGACTTCAATTTTAGCGACCCGGGTTCGAACCCGGTCACCGGCACATTTTTTTTTAAATTTGGTACTTTTCTACAATTATGATATCAAAGCGTAACACATTCTATTATATGATTGTCCTGAGATTCGTTACAGAAAAAACATTTTTTTGGTGCCAATCTGTGAGAAAGCCCCTTTAAGAGTAATGTTAAGTAGTTGATCTTTTCTCGCGTGTGACGTAATTTGATAAACTGTTTCCGGTTACCGTTTGGTCGTTCTATTAACCGAATAGCTGAACAATGATAATTGCATTTATTATTACAAATATCAAGCTGACGTACAAGCTTAAATAGAATGAACACAAATGCCAATGTGTCACGCAAGCATAAACCTCGGACAGAATGTTCCTCATTGTCTTAGCAAAGTCATTATGGCTAGTATACCAAGTACGTACCTTTTAATTTATTAAGTACTTTGAATGTATGTATTCTTCTTTCTGGGACATCATCTACATACAGATTGTTAAAGGCTTGACCAAGTATTTCTTCCTTCATTTATACTACGATTATCAAGACTTATCTGTAACCATATTGTGAAGTATTCCAAAAAACATATACACTAAAACATGACCAACATCGAATCAACAACAATCAACCTTTGCTGCGCTCACAAGGCGAATGAATTTCTCGTTCATTATATTAACCATCCTTCTAAGACATTCAGCCTTCCGAAACCAACATCGTGACCTGAGGCTTAAGTATTATTGAGTGCGCCAATAAGGTGTCTCATTCTTTTTTTATATCTAATTGCCTGTGGTGATTTCTACAACCAACATATAATACATCCTTGCTGTACAGTGGGTGCCAGGAAAAGTGTTTTCGTCTGCTTCAAAGGTTAAGACGTTTGGCGTCCTTTTGTAAGCTTATGAAATAAGGAAAACACGATTGATTAATGCACATTGTACACCTTAGTACACGTGCTAATGACATGTTATTTTTGTAGTCATAACATTTAAAAAAACATCTTTAGTTATGCTTTATGATCTCACTGATTTAATTCATTGGACTTAAAATTAGCTTTGATTTTGGTTGTGCACCAAATAAATAACGGACAGTCGTTGGATTTTAATTTATATAGTTAATTGGGCAGTGTTTTCGTTTTCTACAGATTAACAAGGTTGAAAAATGGTAAAATAATCTATACTATGAATGTCGTATTTTGCTCAAGCATTGAAAGGCAAATCGCTATCAATGTGTAAATCAACTTGCTTATGGAAAAGATAATACTTTCGTTAAAGTAAACGGATTGTTGTCCATTTGTCTCATAATCTATAAAACATATATAACAATAACTACAGCTTGTTAAACTTTTTTATGTCACATAAAATCAAAAGTAGGTCACGGGTCCCTGTTGCTACTATGGATAAGGCAATGCCGTCTCATATAATTGTCCACGTTAACTGTGACACTTTTCCACATCAAGAAAAAGATGAACTTTTCAATAATAATAATAATAATTGAAATCAGATGTGCGAAAGAAAAGAAGGGAAGCTTGTTATATATCTGATTGTCTGAAAGACAGAGCCACTGAATTTGCTTTGGTGAAATGCAATTTTATTGAATGGCAATTGAAGTCTTATACTACAACTATAAAACTACTTATCCAGTTATATTACACGTTTTCTTGAGACACATTTCGAAGTAAAATGCAACTGAAATAGTTTGTAGATTATGATATTTGTACTGCGATGAGGTTTTATTTCAACCACAAAGCTTGAGGTCGCAAGTGAATTGCTTTAAGGCGGGTGTCGTTGTGGGTAGTACATGGTGAATATATGTTACAAAACCACGTAATGACCCTGATAAATAGTATGCTAAAGTTTGGAATTCGGAAACAAACATCAGCAAATATATACTGTTATTATATCTTTACTAAATTGCTTTTTTCAGCGATAGTACAATGAAACCTTTTACTATGAAACTCTATGATCGTAAGCTAGATTTACAGCAGTATGTATTGGTGCTCTAAACATTGACAGTGGCTTTTATTTTTGAGTTTCAATTTTTTAAGGACACGTTTATTCTCTTATATTAACCAAATCAAAACGTTTAACCACGCAAATTACATAGAGCAACCTTGTGTTAGCAATATGTTGTTGTTTTTTCTAGCGGCATTGAGTGTTTCAAGATGAATGACTCAATCGATTGGTTCTGACCAGGTTTATCATTTAATATTAAATCACCTTGTTTTATCCTTGTATTACCAAACTGATTGGACATGTGTATCATTTCTTGATACCATATTATGGATTTGGCTACGCGGATAATAGTGGAATTGCAATTGAATTATACACATGCAAACAATAGAGATTGTCTAATGAATCATATTCAAGTGATAATCCGCTTCAACAGCGTTTCTCGGCTTTTCAGTTTTAACCCTTTTCTCAGTATAAGTTGGTTTTATTAATAACGATATAATCTCTGCTTGTTCAGCTTTAGCCTTGTGATGGTGATTTCCGCTCAATGTGTGTATGTGGGGCTTTGTGCTTTGTGTCTTGAAATACTGTCTGTTGGTGTATTGTGTTTGTTGGCTTCCGTGTTTCTTTAAACATGTTCATTGTCAAATAGTTCACTCCTGGACTTGACTCTGTAGTTGCTATTGTAAGTTTGTGGTTGATGTGTAGCCATTCTGTGCCTGGAAGTTTTTTTTAAATATTTTCAACCTCACTTTGTCTTAGTTAAATATTTAGATGTGCCACTTTCCGATATAAGGCAAATATTACTTTTCATTGGTTGCATTACGACAAATGAATACTGGTTAAACAAATCCTCGCCATCCAGAGTTCAATTTATTAAATAAATAAAGTCCAAGGACTTTCAAACTCCATTAAAATGCCAAGGTTGTTCTCCAAAATATAATTCAACTTAATTAAGGAAGTTGTGTCAATGTGATTAGTTCTTGTTGAGAGCAATGATGTTGACGGGAATACAACAGGGAAATACGTCAGCTCATTATCCGACAATTGTCACTTAATATCTTTCTTGCCTTTTTTATATTTCTATTTGATATCCTAACACTATCATTTGCATGTGCAGTTTAAACTGAGAATTACTTTTGGACCTAGCTGATATAAGCGATACTTTGGAGCTTGGTTAATAAAAACGCATACCAGTGTCTTAGAACAGCTCTGATGATGACAGATTAGTGATGTGTACAAGCTAGAAAATAGACCTATACTACAATGAAAACTAGTCGATCGAGATGAAATAATTAACGAATTAAATCGCACAGTGCTAGAAATTGAGAGTCCATTTCTATTGAAGAACGCTTAAGAAGATATGTCGATGAGAATCATCTGCAAAAAGTAACAATGACCTGACCACTCCATTGAAAGGCGTTGCGCTATTGTTAAATGCTATATGTTACATCATAATTATATTGAAAATCTAAAATCGTTTATAGAACAATATAGCGTTGACCATGCATTTTCATGCTTTTTTCTAGATAGAACATGTTTCATTATAATATAATATCGAGTTAAAAAAAAAAAAATAACGAGTAAGAGAACATTTAAAGAAAACATACCTTTTTCGAGTTTTCTCTTTCAGACGTCGAACATATATTTTGTGTATTCATTGGGATTATTTTACGTTCATTGCAATATGTGAGGTCGACTAGGGTTATCCAACATATACCTGAAAATGAATTTTGGTTTTGGGTAAGGTTATTATCATAACAAACAAATGATAATAGTGTTTGTTTTCTCACTGAGACGTGTTGCAGATGTAATATCAGAGTTGCTTGGCTACAAATAATTCATTAAAAATGTACAATCAATCATGTCTTTTATATTAGTGAAAGGGAGCCTTTTTTCATATTTTTAGTAAATAAGTAAATGTTTAGCCTTAATTTACCATCATATTTCAATTGATTTTGTGCCTAAAAACTGTAATAGAAGTGATAACTTAATAAATATTTGTTCATAAACTGTTTGTACTTTATCTCAAATGCATAGTAGAATGAGAAGGACAACCCTGTTGATTAAGCATATATATGCATGTCTATAAAGACGATGCACATTACTTTTTCCCATTTACTTCACTACCTTAGACCTTTTAGGTGGTGGTTTGTCGGCGTGTTTTCAAACCAATGATGCCTGCTTACTCTTTGGTTCAAATATAAAGTAAGACGTTTAATGTATAAAGTCTACAATATTTTTGTTAATATGTATTGTTTGTGTAATTATTGAATGAACTGTCAACTGCAGCAGAACTGCTTTAATTTAATATGGAGTGAAAGACTTTCAAGTTGCATTAACATATATGACAAACGCTTCCCTTGTATTCCTTATACGTTACACTTAGTCATTAAGTAGACATGAACTGTAATGTGCTCGGCAAAATACTTCAAGCCCGTAGAAGCAGTGTAATAGTTCATATTATTTATGTATATTGTATTCCTGCTTAACTCTAAAACTGTGTGTGTTTTATCATCCTTATCGTTGATTTATTGGCAAACAATTGTTCTTGTGACAATGCGTTGATAACAAAACCTCAATGCAATACACGAACATTACCAAGGGAAATGAAATGACAAGCCTCGGGATAATTATTGCTTCGAAGAAAGCATTGACATTTTAAGTGCCATTATTCACGACAAATTCAAATAAAATTAATACTCTTTAACCTTCCCTTGTTTCCAAACGCTGCAAACCATAACATTAAAATCAACAGTCTGAAAATGTACCCTTCGATCGTATTTCATACTTAATGTCTTGCTAATCTAAGGCCTCAAACTATTTTGGTAAACGTTAGTTTTCTTATTATAGGCCTGTCGTCAATAATCACTCCTTGTTTTATACTTCGAGATTAACAGTGAAAGTTAACCTTAAATTTTCTTACTTATGACTGCAATGCCTAAACAGACTATAAGTAGTATATAATTCTCTATCTAATCGCCCGATTTTACAGTAAGCCTATTCGGGCGCCCTGTGCACTTTATGTCCAGTTAATTATAGCTGTTTAGCTGTTATAACATATATAAAATTCTTCCAAAAAGGAAGTTCATTTTAAACGAATGTTGACCCATATCTCTATGATAAGTTGAAGGGTTATTAGACGTCTTAACATTTAAATAAACACTACATGTATCAATAATGATCGAGTTACATTCTTGCAAGATTAATTTACGAAAATGCCACTAACGCAGTATTGATATCTGTAAATATAATAGAAAAGTACTATACTTTAGTTTTTTCTCCATATACTTGTGGCCTTAAAGAATTCTTTACGTTGTAGCGTATACATGTTTTTCACTAAACTGTAGCTCTTGGGACTTTAGTAGAATAAATATGATTGCTGGGAACACTTTAAACGTCGATCCTTAGATAGACTACAGATGCCAATAATAACTATCCGATGAAATCCTTCTGGCTTTACTCTGTCCAGGATTCAAAGGGGTGTATGTCAATGATTAAGTACTTGACATTCATTGAACGGATAAAATAACGGTGAGGATTTAAAACAAGAGGCACATCAGTGCCTGTGCTCCAATGGCCAAAAGGTTCAAGCAAAGACCACCTAACGAACATTTTCGTCAAGTTTTATAGAAATACAATCATCAATTTTTGAGGAGAAGTTATTTTACTTTAATAGCTCTGGCTGCCATGTTGTGCAGTGGACTGAAATGATTTGGGCAATTTGAGTAAAGGAGCACCAAACAAACATTTCTGTCAAGTTTTATCGAAAAAAGGTCATCGGTTTCGACGACAAGTCGTATAAAGTTTTTTTTTATTTTTTAGCTTTGGCAGCCATGGTGTGCAGTGGACTGGAACCATTTAACAAATTTTGGTTAATGACTATCCAAGGAACATTTCTGTTAAGTTTCATCAAAATCTGATCATCGGTTTCTGAGAAGATGTTCTTTAAAGGTTTTTCTATTTTTTTGCCCTGGCAGCCATGTTGTGCAGCGGACCGGAACCATTTGAGCAATTTTGGTTAAGGACCACCCAAGGAACAATTCTGTCAAGTTTCATCAAAATCTGCCTATCCGTTTCAGAGGAGATGTTGTTTAAAGATTTTGCTATTTTTAGCTGTGGCGGCCATATTGTGCAATGGACCAGAACCATCTGAGCAATTTTAATAAAGGACAACCCAAGGAACATTACTGTCAAGTTTCATCAAAATCTGCCGAACCGTTTCAGAGGAGATGTCGTTTAAAGATTTTGCTATTTTTAGCTCTGGCGGCCATATTGTGCAATGGACCGGAACCATTTGAGCAATTTTGGTAAAAGACCATCCAAGGAACATTTCTGTTAAGTTTCATCAAAATCTGATCATCGGTTTCTGAGAAGATGTTTTTTAAAGGTTTTTCTATTTTTTTGCCCTGGCAGCCATGTTGTGCAGCGGACCGGAACCATTTGAGCAATTTTGGTTAAGGACCACCCAAGGAACAATTCTGTCAAGTTTAATCAAAATCTGCCTATCCGTTTCAGAGGAAATGTCGTTTAAAGATTTTGCTATTTTTAGCTGTGGCGGCCATATTGTGCAATGGACCAGAACCATTTGAGCAATTTTAATAAAGGACCACCCAAGGAACATTACTGTCAAGTTTCATCAAAATCTGCCGAACCGTTTCAGAGGAGATGTCGTTTAAAGATTTTGCTATTTTTAGCTCTGGCGGCCATATTGTGCAATGGACCGGAACCATTTGAGCAATTTTGGTAAAGGACCACCAAAGGAACATTCCTGTGAAGTTTTGTCAAAATCCGCTTATCAGTTTCAGAGGAGATGTCGTTTAAAGTAAAAGTTTACGCACGCACGCACGCACGCACGCACGCACGCACGCACGCACGCACGACGGACAATCTGTGACGACATAAGCTCCATGGCCTTCGGCCAATGGAGCTAAAAATTAACGCACGGATTGCAACATCTCAGATGGAAACTTATCCAGCCAACTCAGTGAAAGGCCAAACAAATTTGATTCGAATTCTAGCGGAATTCGACAGATTTAAAACAGAAATTACTCCCAATTTAAAAAAAATGCATATATAAACCTTTATGTAACTAAAACGCGTTACAACGTACATTATAAACTAAAATGGAAGCTTATTGTCAGGACAAAATCAATTTGGTATTTTCTTAGGAACCGTAGCTAATCCCAGAAATCTTTAGGAGTATCATGACATACTGTCTTTGTTGAAAACGTGGTGAAAAAGTTTAAAGCAGCATTCAAGAAGTGAGTTTCGTGCGAAGGAGCAGAAAACAATCCCAAATGACAATAGAGATATGTTATAAATGCATAGGTCACCTTCCTGTCCTGTAAAAATGTCCACGAGATCATTCAAGATGTGAGTTTTGTCCAACGACCCAAATCCAAGCATATTGGTTTATTCTCTGCTTACTTTTCCAGATATGGAGTAGTTTACGAACGTTATTAACTGAAATAATGCATGCCAGATGACAATAGGGTTATTTTATAAAAGCAAACGTCACATTCCTAGTTGTATTTCAATGAATTATGCCAACGACATAAAACTAGAGGCATACCAAGGTAACGCCATTTCGTGCAAATCAATACAATCATAGATTACTGGTTACCGTTTTCATTTCCACTTAATACTGGCATTTAGAATGCTTCGAAATGGTTCATTCATATCAGTATATTCTCAAAATATAAGGGATATTCCAAGCCTTTACCCCGTGTTACATATTAAGACTTAACATATATATGAAAATTATATATATAAATTAATTTCACATTCAATAAGCCATACGGCCCATATGAAAAACACACAATATTAACAAATGTATATGATGGAAAAAACCTATGTACATGATTAGAAGAAGGCACAATATTTGTGTTTAATAATGATCGAAAACGAAATGATAAGTCCTGATGCATTTCAAATACAATACATTTCTTTTGACATTTTAAAAAAAATAAATAAGAAAGATAACTCTTAATAAAATAAGACTTTATGCCGGATCGCTTCGGCTGGTCAAATGGTTAAAATTATGACATCATACATTAATAAAACTGTAAGATTTCTCAATAATGTGTATGCGCGTTTTATTATAAATGCTTCTCGTATTGTCCTAAAAGTCATCTAAATGATTTCCTTTTGTTAATAAATAAGTTGATATTACAGCACTATTGACACAATATGAAATAATACTTATCAACCAACTGATGTAATAAATATTCAATAATGATACTCCTTTACATGACATAATATCTTTTACTTTTAATGTGTTTTGTAAAATTTCTTATTCAATGTTTTAATATTTTTCGAGTTGATTTCATCGACCGAACATCACTCAGTGAGAGAGGAAACAAATCCGTATTTAACTCAGTCTTTATAGAAATTCCTTGCGTGTTCCGAGCAATCCAGTTTCATTGTCCAAATCAACGATAATTAAAGAAAAATTTGCATTGACGGCATTAAAAGTTAAATTCCAGTGCGTTATTTATATTCCGTTTATGGAAACATAAGTGTTTTTATTGAATTTGCCGAACGAAATCATATAAAAGTATCATAATATAACAAGCGTAGTTAAAATGTATTCGGGTTTGTAAGGTAATCAGGATGGGGTACCAAAATAATATAAGAGCACACCGAAAGGACAATGGTATTGTTCCATACTAGGATGATTCTATCACATATTATAGTAATACTTTGACATGACATGCACAGAAAATGAAGACGACAATAAAGTCGATAAAGGCCAAAAAAAACCTAAGGATTTACTCAAATGTAATCTTTTAAGCATCGGAATAAATCAAGATACTGTCGCTAGTCTATCGTTCATCAATACGTTATTTAAGTGATCTTTATTAACTGTTTAGTAATACGTTGTTGGATGTTCTTTAATTTCCTGACTTATTGAACTGCATATGTTAAGCATGCTATTCATTGATACTATGACAATATTATTTTATAAATTTAACATCGTTGTTAGTATTAATCTATACTTGTTATTACCTTGTTATGTCACGATCTCTCTGAAACCTTATATAATTATTTTACGTTGAATTTGTTTTCTGTAAAATGTATTTTATTTTAAACTGAATAAATGCTATACTATGTATGTTATTTAGAAGGCAATAACAAGGTGACAATATACACATTAATCTAAAGTACGAACAGAGATCATCCTCTTGCTATCAAGGCATTCCTTAAAATGTACCATCATTTCACTACTTTCATTATTCCTACAACGGAATCGTGGCCTGAAGCTGTGGTATTAATTTTTCGCCAATAATTGCTTCTCATTCCAATTTTTATCTAATTTTCCCTGGAATCGGCTACGAGCAATGTGTGACATTTTCACCTCATTTTTTGTATTTGGGGGCGAGAACAAGCGTTATTGTCTGCCGCAAAGTTCAAAGTAGCGGATTCCTGTAGTCGGCATTCTTATGACTACCGTCATTTGACCTTAAAGGAAACATGCAATGGAAATGTTCCCACTTTACAAGATGCAAAGTGGCTGTATGTGAGGACATTTTAAGGATATAGCTATGAACTTATTACTTCCACTTGTTTATGGAAAGTATGAAATGTCATATAGTCATTTTTAGTTTATAATACCTGTTGCAATCTATGATACTGCTTCAAAGGTTGACATACACGTCTAGGAGACCCAGGTATCCATGTCTGTCAACTTGCAATTCACAGAATGTGATGCGATAGAATAGAAGTTTTTCTACAGTGTTGACGAGAAGAAGCAGTCAGTAATCTGAATTGCAATGACGTAAATTAGCAAATTTTGGTCTCTGATAATGTTGTTGATTTTGCCAACACATAAACATTATCATTGTATATTACCAAGTTTAATTTAGAGCATCAGAAAACATCAGTTTAGGGACGTTTAGGTGTCGTTTTATTACATGTGTACAAGAGTTTTCTTAATTTAGATAATGTCTCATGTGCTTGACCAGACAACGCTTTTGTAGAATCTGCTGCTGGGTGTCTCCTCATGTTGATGTTCACTGTGACAATATTACACATGCTATACTTTTCATTTATAGAGGATATATGCAAGTAATCACGGACATATGAAAGGATTGCAATGGGGTATGGACATGAACGATATGTATCGGATTTGTTGTGTTCTTTTTTACTATAATAGAATTTGGAAAACAGGAACATTTCGATTTTATTTCCTTTTTTGAAACAGTTATAAAGAACTGTCACATTGCACTTTTTTATCAGAAAATCTGGCTATGACTCTTGCACTGCTCCAGTATGGCAGTATGGTGCCTTGTACCACCTACGGATGGAGGATGTCGAAACAAATAAAGTCGCATGCGATAAATGATTTTGGAATGTATCAGTAAGTTATACAACCAGTATGTTCCAATAAATTACGGAAGGGATTCATTCATTAGGGTGTAAATTGGGTGAAGGGTTATGGCTACAATTTTAATGTACTTGAAAAAGATAGCAAGTAATGCTACATCCTACTCTAACTATATTAGCCGCGACCGCGAATTATTCTTTAGATTTTAAGTGCCTTAAATAACGAAGTTAATCACTTTCTAAAGATAGGGGTCGAGCGTGAATTAACACGCCCTTTTAGGTCATAGAAAATATTTAGGATAAGGAGGTTTCAAATTATTTTAAATAGTCTCAAGTTCGATATCTGCGCTTTGTTTTAGGACTTATTTCCAACAAATGTTAACTTAATGGCCTTTTCTAATTTAATTTTGATAAGTCCGTTCACAATGACTTGTCTGGGATTTAATATGACATTTAACTAAAACCTCTATTTTATCTGCAACTCGGATTTTGTAAAGTAAAACAATGATAAAATAAATGTTTTCTGATGCATACTTGGGGACTTTATTTAAACCCAAAACTTTTTAGTTAAAAAATGCATAACATGCTTATATTAAGCAACGTAGAATTATATATATATTCAGAAGGTCCCTTGATATGCAAGTTTCGTAATGACGTTGGGCTCGCTTAATCTAGATTTTATTTAAAGTAACTTTCGGTTTTTGAATATTGAAAATGCGATAAATACATATTTAGGGGGTAAAACTGGTTAAAATGTTGAGAGGAGTCATTTGGAAAAAAAAATCCTTTTTAACCACTAACACATTATGAGATTTTAAAAACATGCCGAGTGATTTTATCTGATCAATAGTAAAACAATGTTGTTTTTCAAATGTGCAATACAAAAATCTACATGATTGTTATATTCAAAGGGATACAATGTACATGGTGTTTTGAAACAAACGCCTACTTACATGTCTGTTTCTTCACTGATGGCACTGTAAATATAAAACACTATCTATTACCACATTGCAAAAAATAAATACCATGACAAAACAGATAAAAAATACATCTGCATTGCTTTAAAAACTTACTTGGAGTAAAATTATCAACACAAAACAACTTTATTTATTGAGGATTGGGATGAACCCCTCTATATGTTTATCGAATGACGTCTATCATCAAATATAGATTAAAATTGACAATGTCGAATGACAGAAAATACATAAAACCTTTATACAATTCAATGGTATCAGATATACAAGACAACATCGGTCAATTCAATTGGATATATAAAGTCAAATTTATGCTAGAATAAATGGGGTTTAACGACGTTTGGCTAAATCAAGGTGTCGGAAAATTCACTGAACTTCTTTCAACGAATAACATAATACTATACGCAAATTATCGTGCTATATATTAAAAATACGACAAAATACATACCATAATTAACACTTTTCTCCAAATGTAACATGTACAGATATATCTGATACATGATATTGATATTTTAAAATTCCTCGAATAAGGCAATGCTTCTATAAATCATTATTCAACCGAATTAACATTTTCAGTTGTAACTTTATTGTTGAAAATAATATATTCCGTTGAAAAATTGTATTGGATTGCATCTTCTCACATTCAATTGTTAATCGTTTTAAAAATATATATGTGTCTGATATAGAAATTGATGAAATATTGTAAGTGATGTATTATCATTTTGCATACCGGATATGTTTTATTCTCTATATTATTGTCTGAAATCTGTAATACACATTGGCTGTAAGCTTATAGTGAATAAACTATATATCTATCTATCTATCTATTCAGCATAGAAAGAGGAAAAAGACACAATATAATAAACTTTCAAAACATACTTACTTGCATACATTTACCAGTGTTTTTTCCAACATCGGCGATGGAACTGGGGACACTTTGGTCTGTTGAAACCTTTCAAAGTGTAAATGTTAATAGCGTCGGAGACGACTACTTGTCAACACATCATTAATACACCAACATGCTTAATGCTAATACACGCGGTACTATCGGGTGTTGCTTAGCACTAAATCACTCGAATACCTTACTTTCGTAATTAAAACGGTACTGTTGGCGACAGTATACCAATTAAGACACACACACACACACACACGCACGCACACACACACACACGCGCGCGCACACACACACTCACGCACGCACGTACATACGCACACACACACACACACACGCACACACATTATGTACTAAATACTATGAATATATTATATATATACATTGTATAATATATTTATAGAATCTAGTACATAATCTTACCCATTTTTCGCCACTCCGTGCCTATTCGTGTACAACCAAAATACCATATAGGTCTCAAGAAAAAGCGAGGGAATATCCTTATATACTTTAAAAACATTGGTACATTTATTAGGACTGTTTTCCTCTCATACAACTCAATTATTCAGCGTGTGCATTATGTCGCCAACTGTCGTGAACGTGTAACGGGAGTCCCATAATGTGTGAATGCCACAAACATCCATATTTTTATGTTTAAGGACAAGATTTCGTATTTGTATTCATTGTTGTCCATTCGCCTTATATTGCCTACTAAAAAAGTAAATCTACACATATTCTGATTGTATGTGGTCGGACAAGAACGGTAGTCATATTACAATTTATATTCATATTTAACTTTTTAGTTTTGCAGATCATCGAAACGCACATTTTACATTTCAGCATAGAATACTTAGTGAACTTCTTAGCTATTTATATTAACTCTGAACTGTTTTACAAATGTATAATAGCATAATATTTAACATAACTTTTGCCATGTGTTCTTATCATTTGCTATGTTGCACATATGACATCAGACGATAAACAAATATTCTCTTGACGTAGTGCCTTATATACCCAAGGACTAAAACTCAAGAATAATTAATGAAAGGGTTACACAACTTCATGGTTTACCTTCATTTCTAATGATTTTTTTTAAGTAAGATCAAGTTTTAAATATATTTTTTATAGTATTTAGAAAGTTCAAAATTTAACTTTTCGTGATTATTGACGTCCGTCCAAATGACAATTATGTTTTTGACCACCGAATAATTGTGCCGTACACAGCTATTTCAACACGTAAAATAACTGCAGACTCATGTTTTAACGTCAATTCAACTGATAACTATGTGTTCGATCAACAAAGCATTGTGTCCTTTACAGAAACAAAATATAAAAATTAATGTCGGTAATCCTTGGCAAAATATGACTAGTTTATATATACAAACACATTACATGCATGTTTGTGCAGACAATAGCAATAACAATACTCATGGAAACGACCTTAGGTTGTTCAACTATGTCTTTATAAAACAAGAACTTGAAGTAGGAATAGAAACCCATTTAATCCAGAGCTATGATTCACATTCCATAACTGGCATCAAAAACACGGCTGTTTTCTGACCAGGGAAAACCGGATCTCTGTTGAAGCAAGTGGGCTTGATGCTATAGTGTTCAATGTTTTATCGTAATGTTATATATGTTTGCAAAGACGATAAAACGAATAGCAATAGTGGACACAAACCAATGTCCTTGGTCACACTGAAATGTAAAAAAACATATGTTATACTATAAAGCCAGTTTGTCATATTGTGTGCCGTATCGCTTGGTACGTGTGTTCGTTTTATGACGTACAATATCAGAATACATAGTTAAAATGCTCATAAGTGAGCACTTAATTGTATCTCAATATTTAAATCAATGCAACATTTGTTGATAGTTGAACCACAATCGTCCTAAGTGCGAAATGAATATATATATTTGAAACAGCGAATGCCGTGGCAAAAGCTCGTCCACATATGAAATTACAAAGTTTTTAGCGTACTATTTGCAATTAACATGACCGGTGTACATGTCCAGTGTTTCCGAAAAAGGAATTGTTACTCTCACCTCCATTGTTCACTCAAATTGTATTGTTGAAGTTCAAGAACTTATATTAACGCCTCAATTCCATTCCTTAAATGAACTGCCTTTCGGCAATTGCGGTTTTCATCCGATGAACGCAACATCTTCGGATATCTTCGGATTGCGAATGATTGCATAACAATATACATTGAAATGCAGGTCGCGTTAAAATAGATCAACATTTATATTTCAAAATCTATGAAATGTTTAATGTAGTGTTGCCATTTGTGTTTCAATTTTACGTTTAAAGGGGCTGTCTCACGTATGATAAAATAGCGAAAAAAAAGAAAATTGTCGAAAACTGAAATCGATGTGTACAATGCATTGAAACTTACTAACTAAAGTACCACATAGTTTACAAATTATTTAAGTTTATTCGTTATTTCGTATTTTTCCATTAAAAAAAGATTACTGGATATGTCTACCAGGTAGAATTTATTCCTTATGCGTGATTGGCTAGTCGGTGTTATCACGTGATATTGCCGAGGTAGGTGTATAGTTAAATTATGTCACCCGATTTGAGTTAGCCTTTGTAGCTCAGTGAGTAAGACGCTGGACTTCAATTTTAGCGACCCGGGTTCGAACCCGGACACCGGCACATTTTTTTTTTAAAATTTGATACTTTTCTACAATTATGATATCAAAGCGTAACACATTCTATTAGATGATTGTCCTGAGATTCGTTACAAAAAAACATTTTTTTGGTGCCAATCTGTGAGACAGCCCCTTTAAGAGTAATATTAAGTGGTTGATCTTTTCTCGCGTTATTGTGACGTAATTTGATAAACTGTTTCCGGTTACCGTTTGGTCGTTCTATTAACCGAATAGCTGAACAATGAGAATTGCATTTATTATTACAAATATCAAGCTGACGTACAAGCTTAAATAGAATGAACACAAATGCCAATGTGTCACGCAAGCACAAACCTCGGACAGAATGTTCCTCATTGTCTTAGCCAAGTCATTATGGCTAGTATACCAAGTACGTACCTTTTAATTTATTAAGTACTTTGAATGTATGTATTCTTCTTTCTTGGACATCATGTACATACAGATTGTTAAAGGCTTGACCAAGTATTTCTTCGTTCATTTATACTACGATTATCAAGACTTATCTGTAACCATATTGTGAAGTATTCCAAAAAACATATACACTAAAACATGACCAACATCGAATCAACAACAATCAACCTTTGCTGCGCTCACAAGGCGAATGAATTTCTCGTTCATTATATTAACCATCCTTCTAAGACATTCAGCCTTCCGAAACCAACATCGTGACCTGAGGCTTAAGTATTATTGAGTGTCTCATTCTGTTTTTATATCTAATTGCCTGTGGTGATTTCTACAACCAACATATAATACATCCTTGTTGTACGTGGGAGCCAGGAAAAGTATTTTCGTCTGCTTCAAAGGTTAAGACGTTTGGCTTCCTTTTGTCAGCTTATGAAATAAGGAAAACACGATTGATTAATGCTCATTGTACAACTTAGTACGCGTGCTAATGACATGTTATTTTTGTAGTCATAAAATTTAAATAAAACGTCTTTAGTTATGCTTTATGATCTCACTGATTTAATTCATTGGACTCTAAATTAATTTTGTTTTTGGTTGTGCACCAAGTAAATAACGGACTGTCGTTGGATTTTCATTTATATAGTTAATTGTGCAGTCGTTTCGTTTTCTACAGATGAGCCAAGGTTGAAAAAATGGTAAAATAATGTGTACTATGAATATCGTATTTTGCTCAAGCATTGAAAGGCAAATCGCCATCTATGTGTAAATCAACTTGCTTATGGAAACGATAAAATAATACTTTCGTTAAAGTAAACGGATTATTGTCCATTTGTCTCATAATCTATAAAACCTTTGTATATAATGACATATATAAAAATAACTATTACAGCTTGTTAAACTTTTTTATGTCACATAAAATCAAAAGTAGGTCACGAGTCCCCGTTGCTACTATGGATAAGGCAATGCCGTCTCATATAATTGTCCACGTTAACTGTGACACTTTTCCACATCATGAAGAAGATAAACTTTTCAATAATAATAATAATTGAAATCAGATGTGCGAAAGAAAAGAAGGGAGCTTGTTATATATCTGATTGTCTGAAAGACAGAGCCACTGAATTTGCTTTGGTGAAATGCAATTTTATTGAATGGCATTTGAAGTCTTATAATACAAATATAAAACTTCTTATCCAGTTATATTACACGTTTTCTTGAGACACATTTCGAAGTAAAATGCAACTGAAATAGTTTGTAGATTATGATATTTGTACTGCGATGAGGTTTTATTTCAACCACAAAGCTCGAGGTCGCAAGTGAATTGCTTTAAGGCACTTGTCGTTGTGGGTAGTACATGGTGAATATATGTTACAAAACCACGTAAAGACCCTGATAAATAGTATGCTAAAGTTTGGAATTCGGAAACAAACATCAGCAAATATAGACTGTTATTATATCTTTATTAAATTGTTTTTTTTCAGCGATAGTACAATGAAACTTTTTATTATGAAACTCAATGATCGTAACTAGATTTACAGCAGTATGTATTGGCGCTCTAAACATTGACAGTGGCTTTTATTTTTGAGTTTCAATTCTTTAAGGACACGTTTATTCTCTTATATTAACCAAATCAAAACGTTTAACCACGCAAATTACATAGAGCAACCTTGTGTTAGTAATATGTTGTTTTTTTTCTAGCGGCATTGAGTGTTTCAAGATGAATGACTCAATCGATTGGTTCTGACCAGGTTTATCATTTAATATTAAATCACCTTGTTTAATCCTTGTATTACCAAACTGATTAGACATGTATGGATGTGTATCATTTATTGATACCATATTATGGATTTGGCTACGCGGATAATAGTGGAATTGCAATTGAATTATACATATGCAAAAATGAGAGATTGTCTAGTGAATCATATTCAAGTGGGAATCCGCTTCAACAGCGCTACTCGGCTCTTCAGTTTTAACCCTTTCCTCAGTATAAGTTGGTTTTATTAATAACGATATAATCTCTGCTTGTTCAGCTTTAGCCTTGTGATGGTGATTTCCGCTCAATGTGTGTATGTGGGACTTTGTACTTTGTGTCTTGAATTTGTGTCTGTGTGCGTATTGTGTTAGTTGTCTTCCGTGTTTCTTTAAACATGTTCATTGTCAAATAGTTCACTCCTGGACTTACTTGACTCTGTAGTTGCTATCGTTAGTTTGTGGTTGATGTGTAGCCATTCTGTGCCTGTAAGTTTTTTTTAAATATTTTGAACCTCACTATATCTTAGTTAAATATTTAGATGTGCCACTTTTATATATAAGGCAAAAATTACTTTTCATTGGTTGCATTAACACAAATGAATACTTGTTAAACAAATCTCGCCATCCAGAGTTCAATTTATTAAATAAATAAAGTACAAGGACTTTCAAACTCCATTAAAATGCCAAGGTTGTTCTTAATAAAGTTGTGTCAATGTGATTAGTTCTTGTTGAGAGCAATGATTTTGACGGGAATACAAAAGGAAAATACGTCAGCTCATTATCCGACAATTGTCACTTAATATCTTTCTTGCCTTTTTTATATTTTTATTTGAAATGCTAACACTATCATTTGCATGTGCAGTTTGAATTGAGAATTACTTTTGGACCTACCTGATATAAGCGATACTTTGGAGCTTGGTTCAAAGAACACGTACCAGTGTCTTAGAACAGCTCTGATGATGACAGATTAATGATGTGTACAAGCTAGAAAATAGACCTATACTACAATGAAAACTAGTCGATCGAAATGAAATAATTAACGAATTAAATCGCACAGAGCTAGAAATTGAGAGTCCATTTCTATTGAAGAACGCTTAAGACGATATGTCGATGGAAATCATCTGCAAAAAGTAACATTGACCTGACCACTCCCTTGAAAAGCGATATTGTTAAATGCTATATGTTAATATGCTATATCATAATTATATTGAATGCTCTTACGGAAATCTGAAAATCTAAAATCGTTTATAGAACAATATAGCGTTGACCATGCATTTTTATGCTTTTTTCTAGATAGAACATGTTTTATAATAATATAATCTAGAGTTAAAAATAAAAAACAATAACGAGTAAGAGAACATTTAAAAAAACATATCTTTTTCGAGTTTTCTCTTTAAGACGTCGAACCTTCACTGTTTCCATATATGTTGTGTATTTTTCGGGATTATTTTACGTTCATTGCAATATGTGAGGCCGGCTAGGGTTATCCAACATATACCTGAAAATGAATTTTGGTTTTGGGTAAGGTTATTATCATAACAAACAAATGATAATATTGTTTGTTTTCTCACTGAGACGTGTTGCAGATGTAATATCAGAGTTGCTCGGCTACAAATAGTTCATTAAAAATGTACAATCAATAATGTCTTTTATTTTAGTGAAAGGGAGCCTTTTTCAATATTATTAGTAAATAAGTAAATGTTTAGCCTTAATTTACCAATATATTTCAATTGATTTTTGTGCATAGAAACTGTAGTAAAGTGATAACTTTTATCTATTTTGTGTTTGTTACATATACTTTTTGTACTTTATCTCAAATGCATAGTAGCTCTATTTAAGTTGAAATGAATAGGACAACCCAGTTGATTAAGAATACATATGCATGTCAATAAAGACAATGCACATCACTTTTTCCCATCTATTTCACGGCCTTAGACCTTTTAAGTGGCGTGCTTTCAAACCAATGATGCCTGTTTACTCTTTGGTTCAAATATAAAGTAAGACGTATAATGTATTAAGTATACAATATGTTTTGTTAATATATATTGTTTGTGTATTTTTTGAATGAAATGTCAACTGCAGCAGAACTGCTTTATTTTAAAATGGGGTGAAAGACTTTCAAGTTGCATTAACATATATGACAAACGCTTCCCTTGTATTCCTTATACGTTACACTTAGTCGTTAAGTAAACTTTTACGGTAACTTGCTCGGCAATAAAACTTCAAGCCAGTAGAAGCAGTGTAAAAGTTCATATTATTTATGTATATTGTATTTCTGCTTAACTTTAACACTGTATGTGTTTTATCATCCTTATCTTTGATTTATTGGCAAACAATTGTTCTTGTGACAATGCGTTGATAACAAAACCACAATGCAATACACGAACATTACCAAGGGAAATGAAATGACAAGCCTCGGGATAATTCATGCTTCGAAGAAAGCATTGACATTTGTAGTGCCATTATTCACGACAAATTAAGATAAAATTAAAACTCTTTAACCTTCCCTTGTTTCCAAACGCTGCAAACTATAACATTAAAATCAACAGTCTGAAAATTTACCCTTCAATCGTATTTCATACTTAATGTCTTGCTAATCTAAGGCCTCAAACAATTTTGGTAAACGTAAGTTTTCTTATTATAGGCCTGTCGTCAATAATCACTCCTTGTTTTATCATTCGAGATTAACAGTGAAAGTTAACCTTAAATTTTCTTACTTATGACTGCAATGCCTGAACAGACTATAAGTAGTATATAATTCTCTATCTAATCGCCCGATTTTCCAATAAGCCTATTCGGGCGCTCTGTGCACTTTATGTCCAGTTAATTATAGCTGTAAAGCTGTTTTAACATATATAAAATTCTTCCAATAATGAAGATCATTTCATTCGAAGGTTGACCCGTATCTCTGTGATAAGTTAAAACTTTTATTTGACGTCTTGACATTTAAATAAACACTACGTGTATCACTAATGATCGAGTTACATTCTTGCAAGATTTATTAACGAAAATGCCACTAACCCAGTATTGATATTTGCAAATATAATAGCAAAGTACTATAAACCGACGCAAGTAAATACCTACGACTTTTGTTTTTTTCTCCATATACCTGTGGCCTTAAATAATTCTTTACGTTGTAGCGTATACATGTTTTTCACTAAACTGTAGCTCTTGGGACTTAAGTAGAAATAATTATGATTGCTGGGAGCACTTTAAACGTTGATCCTTAGATAGACTGCAGATGCCAATAATAACTATCCGATGAAATCCTTCTGGCTTTACTCTGTCCAGGATTCAAAGGGGTGTATGTCAATGATTAAGTACTTGACATTCATTGAACGGATATAATACCGGCGAGGATTTAAAAAAAATAACGCACGGATTGCAACATCTCAGACGGAAACTAATCCAGCCAAGTCAGTGTAAGGCCAAGCAAATTTGATTCGAATTCTAGCGAAAGTCGACAGATGCTCTAGCAAATTTGAAAACAGAAATTACTCCCAATTTAAAAAAAAATCTTTAAAATGCATATGTGAAACGTTTATGTAACTAAAACGCGTTACGACGTACATTATAAACTATAATTGAAGCTTACGGTTACGACAAAATCAATTTGGTATTTTCTTAGGAAACGTAGCTAATCCCAGAAATCTTTAGGAGTATCATGACATACTGTCTGTGTTAAAAACGTGGTGAAAAAGTTTAAAGCAGCATTCAAGAAGTGAGTTTCGTGCGAAGGAGCAGAAAACAATCCCAGATGACAATAGAGTTATGTTATAAATGCATAGGTCACCTTCCTGTCTGAATATCATAACAAACTGTCAATATAAACAACGTAGTAAAAATGTTCACGAGATCATTCAAGATGTAAGTTTTGTCCGACGACCCAAATCCAAGCATATTATTATATTCTCTGCTTACTTTTCCAGATGTGGTATAGTTTACGAACGTTATTAACTGAAATAATGCCAGATGACAATAGGGTTATTTTATAAAAGCAAACGTCACATTTCTAGTTGTAATTTAATAAATTATGCCAACGACATAAAACTACAGGCATACCAAGGTAACGCCATTTCGTGCAAATCAATACAATCATAGATGACTGGTTACCGTTTTCATTTCCACTTAATACTGGCATTTAGAATGCTTCGAAATGGTACATTTATATCAGTATATTCTCAAAATATAAGGGATATTCAAAGCCTTTACCCCGTGATACATATTAAGACTAAACATATATATGAAAATTATATATATATAAATTAATTTCACATTCAATAAGCCATACGGCCCATATGGAAAACACACAATATTAACAAATGTATATGATGGAAAAATACCTATGTACATGATTAGAAGAAGGCACAATACTTGTGTTTAACAATGATCGAAAATGAAATGATAAGTTTTGATGCATTTTAAATTCAATACATTTCTTTTGACATTTTTAAAAAATAAAGAAGAAAGATGTTTCTTAATAAAATAAGACTTTATGCCGGCTCGCTTCGGCTGGTCCAATGATTAAAATTATGACATCATACATTAATAAAAACTGTAATATTTCTCAACAATGTGTATGCGCGTTCTATTATAAATGCTTCTCGTATTATCCTAAAAGTCATCTGAATGATTTTTTGTTAATAAATAATTTGAGATTACAGCACTATTGACACAATATGAAATAATACTTATCACTCAACTGATGTAATAGATATTCAATAATGATACTCCTTTGCATGACATATTATCTTTTACTTTTAATGTGTTTTGTAAAAAAAATTATTCAATGTTTTAATATTTTTCGAGTTGATTTCATTGACCGAACATCACTCAGTGAGAGAGGAAACAAATCCGTATTTAACTCAGTCTTTATAGAAATTCACTTGCGTGTTCCGAGCAATCCAGTTTCATTGTCCAAATCAACGATTATTAAAGAACAATTTGCATTGACGGCATTAAAAGTTAAATTCCAGTGCGTTATTTATATTCCGTTATGGAAACATAAGTGTTTTTATTGAATTTGCCGAACGAAATCATATAAAAGTATCAAAATATAACAAGCGTAGTTAAAATGTATTTGGGTTGGTAAGGTAATCAGGATGGGGTACCAAAATAATACAAGAGCACACCGTAAGGACAATGGTATTGTTCCATACTAGGATGATTCTATCACATATTATAGTAATACTTTGACATGAGATGCACAGAAAATGAAGACGACAAAAAAGTCGATAAAGGCCAAATAAAACCTCTAAAATCTTTTTAGCATCGGAATAAATCAAGATACTGTCGCTAGTCTATCGTTCATCGAACATCAATACGTCATTTAAGTGATCTTTATTAACTGTTTTGTAATACGTTGTTGGATGTTCTTTAATTTCCTGACTTATTGAACTGCATATGTTTAGCATGCTATTCATTGATTCTATGACAATATTATTTTATAAATCTAAAATCGTTGTTAGTAATAATCTATACTTGTTATGTCACGATCTCTCTGAAACCTTATATAATTATTATACGTTGAATTTGTTTTCTGTAAAATGCATTTTATTTTAAACTGAATAAATGCTATACTATGTATGTTATTAAGAAGGCAATAACAGGTTGACAATATACACATTAATCTAAAGTACGAACAGAGATCATCCTCTTGCTATCAAGGCATTCCTTAAAATGTACAATCATTGCACTACTTTCATTATTCCTAAAACGGAATCGTGGCTTGAAGCTGTGGTATTAATATTTCGCCAATAATTGCTTCTCATTCCAATTTTTATCTAATTTTCCCTGGAATCGGCTACAAGCAATGTGTGACATTTTCACCTCATTTTTTTGTATTTGGGGGCGAGAACAAGCGTTATTGTCTGCCGCAAATTTCAAAGTAGCGGATTCCTGTAGGCGGCATTCTAATGGACGACCGTCATTTGACCTTAAAGGAAACATGCAATGGAAATGTTCCCACTTTACAAGATGCAAAGTGGCTGTATGTGAGGACATTTTAAGGATATAGCTATGAATTTATTACTTCAACTTGTTTATGGAAAATATGAAATGTCAAATAGTCATTTTTAGTTTATAATACCTGTTGCAATCTATGATACTGCTTCAAAGGTTGACATACACGTCTAGGAGACCCAGGTATTCATGTCTGTCAACTTGCAATTTACAGAATGTGATGCGATAGAATAAAAGTTTTTCTACAGTGTTGACGAGAAGAAGCAGACAGTAATCAGAATTGCAATGACGTAAATTAGCAAATTTTGGTCTCTGATAATGTTGTTGATTTTGCCAACACATAAACTTTATCATTGTATTTTACCACGTTTAATTTAGAGCATCAGAAAAACATCAGTTTAGGGACGTTTATGTGTCTTTTTAGTACATGTGTACAAGGGCTTTCTTAATTTAGATAATGTCTCATGTGCTTGACCAGACAACGATTTTGTAGAATCTGCTGCTGGGTGTCTCTTCATCTTGATGTTCACTGTGACAATATTACACATAGTTTTCATTTATAGGGGATATATGCAAATAATCACGGACGTATGAAAGGATTGCAATGGGGTAAGAACATGAACGATATGCATCGAATTTTGTTGTGTGTTTTTTTACTAAAATAGAATTTGGAAAAAAGGAACATTTCGATTTTATTGCCACTATTTTATCAGAAAATCTGCCTGTTATTCGACTTGGAATTGAATAGAAACACTTATATAATTCACTAAAACTTCTATATTGCAAGCTACGTTAAATATGAAGGACACTTCGTTTTCAATAAAACAGCAACTAATTTAAATATAACATTATCATTTATAGATCATAGTTATTTTTTATATAGAAAGCCACATATGACACATTCAGGTTCTGTTCTTGTTTATTTTCCTTTTTCGATGTTATTATCTTTGATAACATTGACATCTTAATTATAGTTGTATTTTATATGTAAAGTTTGTAGCCTCTAGCAATTCGTTACCAAAATTTGCTCGTAACGCTCAGAAACTTCTTCAGGCAAGATATGATCGATTTGTTTAATACCACAACTTCGTTCTATGCATTATGACTTTGTGTGTATCTCGTCAATTGTCTGCTAGGATTTAACCGTCAGCCTCTCAACATGCTTCACTTCAGCTTTTCTTGTTTTACGGCAGTTTCCATTGTTCTTTATTAATTTAATCATAAATAAAAAAACCGGTGCCTCGTCAACTGTATGAAGAATATTCCACACGTGACAAAGCTGTTATTTTAACTGTTGGAGTCCATGCGATGAAATATGTTGCTAACGTACACTGAAACCAATACTTGACCTATATCTGTTCAACAGTTGTCTCGTGATATAATGTGTCTCTCGTTGAGTGTCAGTCGAGGTTGGATCCTTGTGCCTCTTACAGGATAATTTTGTCATTCCCGTGCATCATTAGCACAATAAAGCTATTTCGCTTCGCTTAAATTTGTCAGTTAGTACTTCGACATTAAGGAATATTAAAGTCACACTTTATTTGATATTAACGTTTAATCTCAATAACATATGACATTGACGTTAAAATGACGGCTTAGAAGGGCTGAAACTAATGTTGTTATAACTTGTAGCCCTACCGTTTGGTTCGTATTGTGCGTTTTGTTTGTAAGTGTAAGTATAAGTATAATATGTTTGTCTTATTGCTTACCAAAGATAGCAATACAATACGGTTTAACTAAACAATATAAGCAAACATTAACTGTGTTCCAATTTAAATGACTGAGTTTGAGAATAACTTTAGTTTACCTTTCCTCCTCACAGTGGCTTTTCGTGTAAGTAGTAATACTATTTTCAAGACGATAAAGACGTTGTGAGCATGTTAACTTTGATTTGTTTTATGTTGAAAATTATATCTGACATGTCGCAAATTACTACACGCATGTGCACGTCTAGATGTGAAATATTTGTTGGGTGTAAATATATTTATGGTTTAATAAATAAAAGCTTATTAGCTGATATCAAAAATATATTGGCAGTTTGGTGCAAAATGACTTTATGTGTATATGTAATCAAACAAAGAAATGATGTGAAAGGGACTGCTGGACTCAACTCCTATCTTTTCGCTGTAGTTTACATAGTAAGTTCACCAACCAGTTGACGTACAACTAGTGTTTTGGACCGCTGTTATAATGGTAGTATGGTGTATTATCCGCGACCGCCGCATGTTCTAAGGAATTAGAAAATATCTAGCATAAGGAGGTTTGAAGGCAAAATATTATCAAAATGTAAATGTAATACAACCAGCATGTACCATTAATTTACGAAATGAATTCATTACATTGGACTAGTAAATTAGGAGAAGGGTTATGTTTACATTTTCCTTCGTTATAATGTACTTGGAAAAGATAACCTCTATACCCTACTCTAACTATATTAGCCGCGACCGGGAGATATTCTTTAGATTGAAAGTGCCTTAAATAACGAAGTAATCCCACATAGATAGGAGTTCAGCGTGAATTAACCCATACGTAAGAACTCTCCTTTAAGGGCATTTAAAATATCGAGAATAAGAAGGTTTTTAGGCCAAATATTTTAAAAAGTCACAATTTCGATATCTTCAATCGGTGATGCTGCGTTCTTGTTTGACGCGATATGCCCTTTTATCGTATATTTTTGCGCTTGCAAAGTGTGATTTTGTTTTAAAATTATATGTTAGCCTACACACATTGTTTTTTTCATGAGTACTAATCTGTTAATTAGAATAAAATACACTCCCTTAAAAGTATAAAATTGTCTGAACAAGTATATAATTGCTTAGTTGTGATAATTTACACTTTCTTTAAATATATAGACAGTGTATGATATTTTGTTAAATATCAAAAACATAATCAGTGTTTTTGTCTGTCTTTGGATTGTAGTCGTTTTGAAGTTATATCAATTGAAATAAAGGTTATTTGTGCCACGTGTTCAACATAAAAGACAAAAAGATTAACATAGTTTTAGTTTCAGGACTAATATCAATTTTAACTCAATGGCATTCTTCATTTCTTTCACCACTTTCACAATGACTTGCCTGGGATTTAATATGACATTTAAAACTAAGAACCTGAGAGCGGATTAATGTCCGTGTCACTGCAACATAGTAGAGCATTATCTTTTCCTCAATGAGTAGGGACATTCCTGGGGAATTTCATCAAAATCCCTCCATTAGTTTTGGAGATTTCGCAAAAAACATCGTGGCATCCATACTTCCAGAAAGACAGACAGAAAGTAGGCAAAGCCCCTCAGGGCCAGAAATGATTTCCATAAGCATACACAATTGTTTCAATTGTGCGCCAGTTGTGTTTATATATTACGCTAAGTCTGCCTCTTTACGTGTAATATGGAATTAAAGGTGTGGCTGACATTTAATTATTGCTTCCACCATTTTTGTACCACGTGTCGTATGTATCTGGGGGTTTTTTAATGTTTCATTAAATGTACTTATGTGTTGAAAATACCAACCATTACATGACATTTTTATGCTTTTTAGAACTGCATTAGACCGCGGTCAATCGCTCAGGCCATAACGCCGGTGTTGTTGGGATTATCAATGACATATAATTTACAAACAGGAGCTTTCATGTATTACTTGATTCTTTAAGTGGAATATTTTTATTTCAAATGGAAGGTTTTTGAGGCATCAAAATAAAGCTATGCCCGGAGGTAAATATTGACCATTGTGTTCACGAGGTGACATGTATTTCAATTTTACACTGAAACATACTTTGTATTTTTTGCATGAAAGTTATCTATTATATAATTAATTTATATTTAATTGGGAAATTATTTAATTAAACGTTTGTGGGTTTTTTTAATCAAAACTGCTAAAATGATAAAGACATTGTACTACTATTTCGATAAAATCACTGTTTCAAAGCGTTTTCAGAACAACCAGGCTGCAGTTATTAGTCCAAAATGGTAATCATAACTTAGGTTTTCTAAACGGAATGCATGCAAACCTGTTAGTACCCATTTTTAATAGATGGATATCCAGAACCATTCAGTAAAACACTAAGAAAACAACTGTAAAAAAACAAAAGGCAGAATTGTCAATCAGTTTATAAATACTAGTAAAGTATCATACCTGATTTTCATTATGGGAATGACGTCATAAATCAATCATATTGATCATTAAGTGCTTGATAAAGTAAATAAAAACGTCCTAGCAATTGAAATAATTTAAGACAAAGCTTAAAGATGTTAAGACACACAGACGGACGGGCGGTGTGATGTATAAACATTAAAGCGTTCTACCCCCGATCTAATCGCTCACTGTCAAACCGTTTTTCAAAAGGATGTATTACCCAGACAGACATACTTCTCCTTTAAGGTACCAATTCACGTTTTTTTATGTTACGGTTGTAATTTCCTTTATGTCCTAACATATTCTCGACCGAAAGTACACAGACGACAGACTGATTTTGTCGTCTAGTATTAGAATTGATGACGCATGAAGACGAATGTTTTGTTTATGTAGGTGAAGTATGTGCATCAAGTTACTGGTGGCTTGAAATCAGGACAACTTTCGATATAGAGCGGTGGATAATTAAAGGACAATACAAAAAAAACTTCTGGAACCAGTAGTAAACTATATCAAAATATAATACCTATTTAGAGGAACAGGCCAAGGACCCAAGCGACAAAGAACTAGAGATTCAAACGTTTTAACTTCAAATTCGTCTAGTCTCAGCAGTGGACATTTAATCGAAATAAAATTAGGAGTGATATCGACAATTTATTTTATCCTCTACCTATCACCAATACGCTTAAAACCAGAAAACCACAGGTCTACAAATATATTTACTGCTCTCCTCAAAACACAATGAGAAGGTTTAAAATGTTGATATTGGCAAATGTGATAACACATGTTAACATAACTGTATATTTTTATATATATATATATATATATATATATATATATATATATATATATATATATATATATATATATATATATATATTTGTTTATGCATTGAAGCTATTGTTTTAGTAAAATGAAGGTATAGGATAAAATATTTTGTCGATATCACTCCTAAGTTTAAAGAAGAAATTGCTCCATTGAAAGACTTTGTCGTTATCCCATAATGAACCATTAATAGTTGCACTTTTCTACATGGTTTACTTTTCACTGATGTGAATCATTGGAAAAAAGATGGCAGTATGTTACGTTAATGAACTCCACCTGATCGTAAACAAAGACAGTTTGACATACAGAGTAGTCTAGTCAGCCAGGAGATCAAAGATTCGAGGACCTCTAAAGTGCAAGTGGTCTAGTGGTAAAGGTGTCAGGAGATCGTACTTTAGAGCATCACCGGGGGAAAAAATGATCCAGTGGTAAAGGTGGCCGCTTCTCTTCTATAGATCGAAGGTTCGTACACGAAAGGCTGAAAGTGGTCACCATTATTCTTTCGATAGGGACACTCGTACTTAAACCTTCAAATGAATCGGGAATGATCGTTAAATTCTGTTTTAAGAATATTTATTTGAACAACTACAGAAACAAGCTCAGTAGCCAAAAGTTTAAACATAAACCCCGTTTAATGGCACAGGGTAAACGCCAAAGACATATAACACAAAAACAAAATATCACAAACAAGAAACAAGATACAACATAACAAAACCCTACAAACAACACAGTGTATGTTTACTACTCAAAAAAAACTAGATGTTTATCAAGGATTGTTTGGTACCTACTAGGAAAGGTCAGTAAAATGTAAATTTACTGGAGGGTGAAAACCAGTGTGTGAGCACAACATCAGTCTTATCCCAACAATCCCGAATGAAAGGAAAAAGGTAAATATATACTTATAGGACCATTGCAAGGTCATCAGAATAAAATAATGGACATGAAAGTTAGAGCATGGGCGTAAAATGTAGACTAATGGCTCTGTCATGCATGACGAATTTCCAGTATTGTCTAGCACTACTATTACGTAAAAAGCTGGTCTGGTACGGATGCTTAAAACCAATTGTTAAGACAAGCGTTATTCAGTATGAGAGAATGTAACTTATAAAGCTTCCGGATAGTCGTCGTTATTGTCTGATCTGCTCGAGGGAAGCTGTTTCATTGTCCCAATAGTGGGCCAATACGTAATATGTATTGAGCATGATTGACATTTGTAACTATAATAAAGTCAGCTCAAGTGCGTCCTGTATTTGATGTAAAAGCATTATCTTTGGAGTGAGGATTGCTATTCAATTTGTCAGTAGTATAATGAAAACCAACAAATAAAATCAATGAAAACCATAATTGTGTGTCTAGACGCATCGTATTCAGGTTTGTATAGGTTAACAGGAATTTGTTAAGGAAATAGTGAAACCTGTGCTAAAATATCAACCATCGACCATCAAATACAAAGGCTAAAGAAACCAGCATCAATCTTTAAACTGTTTAATTGTATTACAGTTCTACAAAAGAAATTTCAATTAAGTAATGCTTGAATTTATATTCCTAAAAATAAGAAATGTCCTAATCCCAAAATTTCACAAAATATCTTCAGTGATTTTTTTAATGTCTACAGAGATCCACATGAAATAATAATTGCACTAAATGAGCACTATCTAAATCCAACAACACTATCAGAATAATTCGGACAGAAATGTAATCCTCACAGAATAATTATCTTAAATTTAGATAAATTATCTTTAGAAATGTTTTAATAATTTACCGCTGGTTAAACCTTAATACAAGCTTCAGTTTTTACCTTAAGACCGACAACCAGAGACGTTTTCCCTAATATACCAAATAAAAATATTACAGAAAATACATCAGACTTCTTCTCATCTATCAATCAGAAGCATGTATAGTCTTTAACTTATTAAAATGTACTCTATACGAAATTCTAGAACATTCTAAACAATCCTGATGAAAACATTGTGGAAGTGTCATAGCACACACATAATTTTCTTATGTGAATAAAAGTCACCTAACTATTCAACTAGATCATTTAATTATGGAGTACTGAATGTAAACTACTGAAACATCATGAAACTTTCGGTGTATTTTACTCGTCTTAAAAAATGGCTAAATGATAAGAAACCACTCTCAACATTTATTTTCATCTTGTGTTTGAGTTGAGAGATCACACCAATTTCCTTCTGAACTATACATAAGAAATATAAATTAAATAGTTGGCATGCATGTTTGAATATTTCAATTTAAAGTTCGAAGAAAGTATAGCAAAATAAACGGATTATAAATTAAATAGTTGGCATGCATGTTTGCATATTTCAATTTAAAGTTCGAAGAAAGTATAGCAAAATAAACGGATTATAAATTAAATAGTTGGCATGCATGTTTGGATATTTCAATTTAAAGTTCGAAGAAAGTATAGCAAAATAAACGGATTATAAATTAAATAGTTGGCATGCATGTTTGCATATTTCAATTTAAAGTTCGAAGAAAGTATAGCAAAATAAACGGATTATAAATTAAATAGTTGGCATGCATGTTTGCATATTTCAATTTAAAGTTCGAAGAAAGTATAGCAAAATAAACGGATTATAAATTAAATAGTTGGCATGCATGTTTGCATATTTCAATTCAAAGTTCGAAGAAAGTATAGCAAAATAAACGGATTAAGTTATAATACGGCATATTTATAACTTATCATATATAGTTTTTTCAGTAGTTAATTCAACCTTATTATTCTTTTTTTATTTACCTTTGATTCCAACTATCAATAGTACATTAAATACAATTGCTATTTAAGGGAGCAATTACCATAATATTGTTTGATAAAACATACTTTCCAATATCAGTATCCAACGAAATCTAAAATAGATATATTGCTCAATCAGTTCCATATATTAAACAAGAAATACTTCAGAACAAGGTTCATTAATCTTTTGAGCCAATGCACTGACCAATGCAATACAATTCAATGTGACACTAAAATGTCCACGTGTTTATCATATGACTATAAGAATTTCGTTGGAGACAGTTTTCTCATAGAATATTTTGATTTAAACTTTGATCAGGATTCCTAAGATTATACAGCAATAAGTGATTGCATACCATTCAATGTTGTTGTTGTTTTATTAATAACACAAGTAAAATTGTCCTCTAACATAACATTTCTTCGAAATTTTACAAAATGGTTTATCAATACATGAAAATGTGTTTTGAAAAATAGTAAAACATGCAAGACATGAATCATATTACTATGTTTTGTGTGGTACAAAGAAGTTGACACTGTGATTGGGACCTAACTTGAATATTTTTATCTTCTGTTGGGGCCTGGTTCTCAACATCAATTATCAAACTTGACACCGCACGAGATCTAAGAAAAGAAGCAGACGTTTAACTATATCCCTCCTGGTTTACTGTTTTTGACTATTTTGGATCTTTTCTTGAAAGAGTCAAAAATATAAATATGGAGGCAACATTAAAGTACAATTTTCGCTTCATATAGATAACATCTACGTTAGTTGAAAAATTATCTTATTACATAAACAATTCGCCTGAACAGTACATATGAATTTGAAAATTCCTCCCTTTTTTATGGTCCCCATTTTTATAGTCGTACAAAAACATTATTGATTATCCAAAATAGTACTTATACATACCAAAAGGAACTATAAACACAAACTATTTTGTATTATTAGATAAGATTGACAAAGGATAGAACAAAAATAGAAAAGCTGAAAACATGTCAGTCTTACAATTTGTTTGATATAAAAACAATGTTCATGGATGTTATAATAAAAGAGAAAAAAGGAATCATGCAAAAACGTTATATCATATAGCGTGCTGTCGAAGTATGGTTCATGCAGACAATTTTTTATTTTATGATATCTAAATGAAGTTATAAAAATGGTCTTAAAATATTAAAATTCAATCTCAATCAGTTTGCATTGTTTTAATATGTATGCCTGTCTGTAGCTGTTATATAAACCTTTGCCGGAACTCTTGTTGTTATTTTAACAAAAAAACATTTATTGTTTAATTTCTAGATGAAGTACATACAACTTACAAGATTGATTTCCAGACCTTAATAAAACAAAACAAATGTTTTACAATATTTATTACGACATTATCCAATATGTGTATGCTATGTTGAAGTACATGTTGTGTTTTACTGCACTCCGAAATCAAATGTTTAAGAGATTTTTTTCACAACATTCACGATGTCACACAATTAAGAATCCATAATTTTTATTTTATATAACAAAACATTTGTTGGTAATATTTGGTAAACACTTGTTATTGTCAACCACTAAGAGTCTATTGTACATTTGAATATTTAACGGTATTGACTTTTCAGTTGGATGTTCACATTTTCAGACAACAATAACCGTTGTATTGGCTTTTTGGTATATCATTATATATGTAAATAAATGTTCAGTAAATGAATTTCTTTCATGCTTTTCGATAAAACATGGAGTTTATCATTGAAATAACAACAGTGAAAATATCACTTTGTTCATAAAAGCTTTGCACTAAAAAACGAATAATAAAATATAAGAATTAATATCAGAGAACTTTTTCTCAACAAACCAGAAACAGAAAAGTTGACAGCTATAATTTTGCGTGAGTGGCACCCCACGGGTAGCGGCGTAAATAACACCCATTTCAAAAAAGGGGGTAATTAAGAAAACAATATCACGCCACTCGTGAAAATATGTTTTTCTATGACACTCGTAATAAATTACGATCTTACACTGAAATAAACAAATATCCTCTATATTTTTACACATTCCATTTCCAAAACAAATATATATAACCATTTATACATTAACAGTTTCCTTAGAAAATGTGTTTTTATGCAAACATAGACTTTGCTATTAATACATTTATTGGTTTTTCTTTTATATTTTTACATTAATATACGAAAGTCTTTTTTAACTTATGAGTCATTTCCATAACGCAATACCTTATCGGTGCCGAAAAGACTGACGACTTCAACCTTTGAAAATACATTCTAAGACATTTCATTACAGATGTTTCAAACGCCACAAGATTCCATTTGTAATGGAAATTTGCGGCGTTTGAAACATCGGATCACTCGAGGTTGCTTCCTCCTCGGAGGATTTTTTGAAACATTTATAATGCCAAAGTTTATTCTATAATCAACAATGCGTCCTTTGGGCTCTTATTGTGTACATGTTACCATTGACATAAAACAAAGCCATAACATGACTTAGTCCTCAAATTAATAAAACATGTATTAATACATAGTTTTCATTTGTTGATGACATATGGATATTGCACATCTAAAACTTGATTGATCATATATTCATCATCTGTAAGGTATCTAGAATTATATGGTGAAATTCATTTGATGGATGCAATTGCTTTTACAAATGGTAATATCGGTGTTAGTTGTCTAGTTTTCTTATACCTAATACTATTCTTCACTTTTAACATTTTCCTATCACATTTTGGTTATTTCTATGACAGAACTCTATTCACCTCACCTGTGTACGCCGAATTAATTATGGTTATAATCAGCTTACCGGCATGTCACCGGCATGATTATATTGTTTCCGTTGCCGGCGATAAGCGGTTATCCCTGTGGATTAAAAATATTGGCTTTGATATATTTCCGTGGATAATATGGCCTGTCCCAGATATAGTCTATAAATTAACTTAAAGATAAAGGCAGGTCAAAGTTGTGCAGGTGGAGGAACGGCTAAAAGCTTCGAAAAATACCACATTGCAAACCTTCTGCCTTCCCTTTGTATAGGAGTAGACGTAAACATCTAAGACACATGAATAAATTCAGCAGGTTGCAAAAGATTCAGTTACAACCCTCCTGGCCAATCTCGTCGCAAACTGAGTTCATTATCCCTTACAAGATTTGTTTAAAAAATTTAACCAAGCAAATGCAAACACGTTTTAACAAAATAAATTGCATACTCGTTAATCAAATTGAATTGTTCTGTCATTTTTACCGCCTGATTGACCTCATTAGGAAAGCACAACTGCCATCTTTACGAATTCCATTTTAATACTGCGTTCATCTTCATCTTTGCAAAGCACGCAGTGTGGAGAAGTGTTAAGGAAATGCGATATCGGTTATCGGTTTATGTAATGCTTAGGACGATAAAGTCCTTTTCAGTCGATATTTTCTGATGATGATACTTTGATCACTTCTTAAAATTAGTCGAGTGTGTGCAGATTAATTCACGTTCATATCTGCATAACATAAAATAAAAGAATAGGTTGTGTGTGTTTTCAAATACAAATGAGCTCAAAGATTTGCAAAACAACCCGGATAATGTCAAACAAAATTACAAAGGTCTTTGCTGCACATCACAACAACATTTCCTTCATTTAAAACACACAAATATATACGTCAAATAGTTTTATCATGTCAATAAAATAACTAGAAGCATATTGTTAACCTGCTAAGATACGCATTTTACACAGTTTTGTACTCATCGATCTTCGATCCGGGCTCGTATTGTAGCTCAATAAAATATCATGGATGCCGTCTGTTTTTATCTTTTGATTACATAGAAATAAGACACAAATAACAACAGTGAAATGTATTGCCAACGTTTCGGATCGTTCCAAGGCGGTAATCTCAACTGTTGATATTGCAGACCGTTCAATGCGTGTGTAGTTTGATTGTGATGGATTGTAACTTTATGTGGCCGACATTTAGTGTAAATAAGACATCTTGTCACTTAACAGGCTATTCGGTTGGGATGCCTTACACATGATCTATATACGATCTCTATATGGAAAGGGAGGAAGTTAAACACCACCTGTACGTGTGGATGTAAATGTGAGGTGCATTTGGAACAGTATTTCATCTTTATACATTATTCAGGTTAAGGTTAACACAAATGATTGCACCTGACAACTGAACTATGCGGTCCATAAAGCCCACAAGTACATTTAGATTTAGAAACTCATTTGAAACCGCACTACAAAAAAACACGTATATATCAGGCTTAGCAACATTCCTATTCGCTGGGTTACAGCGTCGGTACAATAAATTAACCATTGTGTTTCTGGGTATAACCCACCAATTTCAAGCTTATATTTCTTTAATCCCAGGCTTGTCCTGCTTCCAAATAACTAAATACTTAAATGTTACTTGGTTCTCAACCAAATAATGAATACTTCAAATGCCAGATAAAATTAACTCACAGCACTGATATTGAACATACATACAAATTTACTAACTCTTGAGTTTGATACTAGAAAACTTGAAATATGGATAAAGTAAACGTCATTAACTTCAATTATGTTAAAAGATGTTTCAAAACAAACAAAGGCGAAACATGTTTACTCTTCAGAAGCAGTTTTTCAGCGCTTAAACACCATACACTACGAGAAAGGTAAAATAATTTAGATTTACACAGTTTGGGTCTGATTATCCTTTACATAAATGTACCCAAATGTATTGAATTATTGAAGTCACAAAATGTTATTTTTCTATAGAAATATTGCAGTATACGTTTATAATGCTATAAAACTGAAACTGAAACTGTTTTATTTAATTAAACGCCTATCTTTTGTACAAAATCACATTAAATGGCGTTGTACATCAGTATAAAACATGTAAAATAATATACATAAAACATTGATTAGAACACAATTAACATATTTTTTTTTATAAAAACAGAGACTCTAAAAGCATATGAAAGAAACGACAATAAAACCAATACAATCAACAAATATCTCAGTTATGTATAATGAAAACAATATCGAAAGGTCTCTGGTATAGTTTATTAACAGTGTCTGGACTACTATATCTAAAACAGCGCATAAAATCTTTAAAAATGTGAGTTTTCTTAAAAGGTACACTGTCTTATCATTAAAGGCAGTTTGTCCCAGAGCTTATTGCCAACTGTACTTAAACCTCTGTTTTTGTTTTGTTAAAAGGTTTCTCAAACTGTTACTCTGTTGATTCTGAAGACCTTAACCCTGATCTCTTTTGGATGTGTTTAGATAAAAGCTTCGTGAGGTAGGCATGTGCATCATTAATGCTACGTTTACACTATGTTCCCGGTAGCCACGGCAGCCCCGTTTGCCCGAAACGTATTGCGCCGTGGGATTTTGGCCATTTTTGTCTCCATGAACAAGTTTTGTTAGGTTGTGCTCAGTTTCCTCACGTTTTATCAAGGTAACCGTGACAAGCCGTAGGGGCGAAAAAGTGGTTCGTCCAAGGCGCACTAAGGTCCGTGTGCGGTCTACCAGGGATGCATGTACGTTGCGTCCCGGTCCGATACGTTCTGATGGGATCCCTCACGTTGTTCACGTCTTAATCCAGGTCTGATGCGTTTTCCACGTTTTGTCAAGGCCTCCTATGCATCGAACGCAAACACCGCAGAACTTTGGATTACGTTTGTGTCCACGGTAAAAAGAAAATCCCCAAAGCAACAGCAATCACTGTATCAGAATATTTCGACAAGCAAACATGAATTCCCAAGATGAAGAAGATTTTGTGTTTTCGACGCAAATGGAACGTAACGGAACGGCTATCGTCCACCCTAGCTTGCCGTGAAAACCGTGACAAAACGAAGCACATCGTGACAAAACTGGAAAGGAACTTCAGATGCCGGGGATTACATATGATTCTCGCCCCCCTACGGACGATTTATAAGTTGTGTAACGGCTTATTACGTACTGTCACGGACAGTCACGTGTTATTGCGTTTACCCCGTTTTACTACGACCTACTACGTTTCTCATCCACACCGTGGCTGCCGTGGCAATTTTTTTGACAGTTTAAAATTAAGGCCCGGCATGCAAGGCAATGACGGTCTGTCACGTTTGCATATCTCGTTCCCCCGCGCTGTCTCACGTTTATCCCGTTTTCTTCACGGTGGTCTGAAACGGGGCCGCCGTGGCCACCTGGAACATAGTGTAAACGCAGCATAACGGAACACTGGTACATGAAACATATAAAGCAATTTGAAATTAATTCTGGCCTTGATAGGTAACCAATGTAGTTCATATAGAGCTTGTTTAGAACTTTCGAATTTGCCACGATTTAAGACAAGTTTTGCACACATATTTTGAATACATTTTGTAAAGATCACATTCTGCTATGCCAAACAGTATATAATTACAGTAATATAAGTGCGGAATGACTAATGATAGTAAAAGGATTTTTGTAGCATCTACAGTAAGACATTTACGAATACCCTTAATTCTGAGATAGTTTAGCATTGCGGTTCTGCATTTGGTTTTTATATGCTCTTTAAGATTTAAGGTTTCGTATAAGTAAGCACCTAAGTACCTTATGACACTGACTGACTGACTGAACTTTGTCACCAACTATGTCAATTTCGTTGGTACAACACTTTTTTAACTGTGCTCTACAGCCAAACATAATAAACTTGTAACGTGCTGGCTGTATGTTCAATCGGTGTCGTAGAGCCTATATGGATCGCTCTTATATAAATTTTCCTCAGGCTACTTTGCCTTATGATTAAAACAAATGATTCGAAAAATGATTGGTGAGTTAAAACATAATCAACCAAATAATCAGGGTTCAAAGATTATGCATCGGTTTATATAAAGTTCAGTCACTTGATGAATGGCTTTCTCTTACGGGAGCTTGTTTATTTGCGATGCAAAATACCTTAACCTTTGTCAGCGCACAGATCGCAATGCTTTGTGGCCAACGCAGATGTCAGGTATGAGGCTTACTAGAGTTTCTAGCCACAAGCTCCGTTCACCAGACTAGATCGCAATGCTCTATGTAACTGGCTACTTGAACTGGAATGCTAGATAACCCTATAGATGTCAAGTTCCTGGTGCCATTTTATCCCACAGATCGCAATACTCTGTGTTCAATAATAAACAGCCAGAAGGTCAAAACTCTAATTATATGCCTTCAAAAGACTATTTCCGGTTTACTGTTTGATGTTTCCTCGACGGCGGTTCAAACACAGAATGAATCTTTTAGCTGAGCGACGCGCTTATATACTCCCCGGGCGGTCGAGTTCATTATTAATATGGGTAAAACGGGTATATTCCACTTTGCGAAAACATGAAGGGAGACAGCTTTATTTTTACTAATAATCTTTATGAAAACAACTCCCGGTTAATTAATAATGTTTAACATGATTTCTTTAATTATTATTGTCGCTAATAGAATATTTGTATGGAATAAATAAGTCTAAAATGTAAAACTAACTTTTGAAATACACCGCCAGATATTTAACTTTGTAAGCGCAAATGGCCAATTTATAACAAAGGGCGGTAATCGTGCAACTATGCGGTTACGCTACAAATTCAGTTTTTGAGGTGTTAGTTTTAAGTTTGTTTCCATTCATCCAACTGTTTATTGTCACTGAGAATTGTTCAAGTTCTTTGATCGCATTTAATTCATTGGTAACAGAAGTTGGCCGAAAACGTTTGTTTGCAGTGTGGTTATCTGCGAATCCATAGACCGATATTGATGGTGGGATTACATCGAATAATCTTCCAGCATACGTAAGTTAGAGCCAGGGACCAAGACAACTGTCTTGTGGCACAGTGCATTCCAATATACGCAGAGATGACAGTGTTGGGGTGTTGGCGGTGCTGACACACACAAGGCAGCTACGAGGTCGTAGATATGAATCGACCCATGGCAGATCTAAATCGGTGCCTCTGTACTGACTGTGAAGTACATCAAGTAGAATGTCATGGTCCGCGGTATCAAAGGCAGTACTGAGATCGATAACAATTATCGCTGTTACCTCTTGATTCTTTATGCCATCCAGCGGGTCATTTATAAGTTTAAGTAAAGCCGTCTCGCATGAGTGAAAACGTCTATAGGCCGACTGGTTTTTAGGAATAAGATAGAGATTTTCCACATGACTATTAAGTCTGATTAAAACAGCCTTTTCAATCAACTTCGAAAGAACATTTTTCAGCTGTGGTCTAAAATTTGGAAAAATCTCGAATGTAAGTCGAATCTTCGAGATTTTATTCATAAAATGGTCAACAAAATTATCCGCATTATCACAACCACTAGTTCCGACCAACCACTAGTTCCGACCGGCAGTGTTTTCGAATCACCTTTGGCATTTGAGACTTTATTTTATAATGATATTTGTTTCGTGCTTCTTGAAATGCTTGAAACTATTCTGGTTGTTTATATTTTCTTCAGCCTTTCTGATTTTCTGAAAGTCCTTTTCAGATGCAGAGCGTTTTCATTAAACCACAGTTTCTGCGCTCTACATATTTTAGTTTCCTCTATGTTAACGAATGTATGAACATCATTACAGTCAATGGATATTTGAGCAAAGTCATTAGAAAAATCAGCCTTAGAAACATTTTTCCATATGCGAGAAGGGAAACATATAGAATGTATTATGGGTCAACTGACTCCATTAAAGGAATCGCCACGCTATGTACATAATGTCCTATGCCTTATCTTCATATGATTTTGATATTCATATGCAAGTGATGAAGTTTCATATACATATATATTTGCCTATATATGTATGCGTATGTATGTATGTATACGTATATTTTTAACTTGATCACTATGTTATATGTGTGTCATTGTACACTCGCTGTATACTCATGGGCATTTCCGTCTCGATATATTTGTGAATAAACTAAACACTGCAAAATACAGCATTTTGAACACATACACATTACAGTGTTTTCTGTCACTTCTATATCTGCATATCACTTGCTGTTCATGCTATCCTATGCCTCGACGTTTCATATGTTCAATGCTTTGCCACGTGGACACTTTCTTATCCCTGGTATGCCCATCCATGTGTTTCTTTAGGTCGCAGTTCCGGGCAAATCCTTTACCACACTCGCAAGCGAATTGCTTCAACACTTGCACTACATGGTTGCACCTAGACATTAAACAAAACTCGTGGAATTAACAAAAAAGGCAATTTTGCTGTTGTTGAATCACATTTAAACAAAAACGCAAAAGATAAAATAGTTTGCTCTTGCCGGCATAGCTTACCAGTTGGGCTTACGTAGAAATACAATTATCATCCAAATTAAAATTTTAAAGAAATATTTAAGTATAACAATGTTGTATTTTTAATCATCATATCACAACAGTATGCGCATTGAAAGCGCAAAGGGTTATTGGGCAGTACCAATCCCAAGTTTGATATCGTCTGAAATATTTATCTTAAAAATGAAACGAAATAAATTTAACCACATTTTTACAATTTCCTGATATTCCTTTATGTTCCCTTGACCTTTTGAGCGTTTTAGTTCATTAGACTTACTTCATTTAACAAGGTGTTCGTTAAAGCTTGACTTCATTTGTATTTATTGCTATCATTAAAGAGTGCATTTCGGTATGTAGATTAGAAAAAATGTCAATGCTCTAATTTGAAATGAAGCGAAAGAAGCTCGTTGTACTGAATGTGTGACAGTGTCAAAACTATGTGACAAGACATAAGGTACAAAACTGTTATTCAAAAACTTAAGCGAATGTTCACTGTCCTTCAAAAATTCCTTCACACTCTCTGACACTTACTTTCTGTTAAAGCCGATGTTATATTTCCTTGCATACCTACTGCATGTTTAATCGACAACGCATTGTTTTAAATATTCGTATTATTACAGATAAATATTTCGAAACAATGGAATCAAGAAGTTGCACCGTGGCTCTAAACATCAAGAAGGGTACATAACATAAAGGATCTACCGGAAGAAAAAGAAGTTCATAGTCAACATGTTCTTCTAATATAATTGAATGAGTCAGCACGCAATATTGAGTTAAGACTTCCCCTCGATAATTCAGAATATATAGGTGTTGTAAATGTTCCTTTCGTCTATTAAAATGTGAATTGTCTACTCTTTGCCTCGTAAGAAACCAAGATCGCAAACATTCTTTCTTCCCTTTATAGCACAGCACACGTAATGGTGTTATACAAATGACCTACCGCCGCAGGTTCCATAGTTTACTTTCAACCCGCCATGATAAATCTCGTCTCAAATCGAGCTCAATATCCCATTAAAAACACATTTCGAAAATTAAACCTAGCAGACGACACCACATTTAAACGAAATAAAATGCTTTATTGTCAAACAGATTCTGTTTTTGATCAGATGGAGTTCATTATCGTAACCGACTGTCATCTACACTCCCGTCTGATCTTTTTTACAATATCATTGAAAAGTACACGATGTAGAAAGTACAACTATTAATGGAACATAATTTGCTGGAACGATGAAATATTTTAATGTAGCGATTTCTTGGCAGTTTCCGTTTTGGACCGTAAGTGTGAATTTTATTAAAAGAGACGAGCGTGCTTATATAAAAAGATAAAAGGCATCTCTTATAAAATTACGCTAAATTGCAGCACATTTTGACAACAGGAACACAATAGCATTTATCTATATAGCAATGCCTTGTTGAAATGACAAAAAAAGGACCCTTAGCAAAGTTTCATGAATATCTTAAATGATGAATCTATTATACCATCGATTTTGGATTCATAAAATAAGCAAGCGATTTTCATCAACGGATTAAACTTTCAAATGACTTTTTGATATTTTATTGGGTGGTTTATTTTTGTTCCATATGCTTACAAAATGTTGATCGTTATGTCAACTTACTTCTTTTTTATATTTACGTTTAATCTTAAAACACATACGACATTGCCGTTAAAATGACGGCTTGGATTGGCTGAAACTGATATTGTTATAACTTGTAAGGCAACCCACCGTTTGTGTGATTTGTTTATAAATGTATGTATGATGTGTTTGTCGTAATGTTTACAAAGGATAACAAAAATATGGTTAAACTAAACAATGAAATCAAGCGTTAATAAGATTACGAATTTCAATGACTCAGCTTTGGCTTTGCTTACTCCGTCAAAGCAGCTCCACGTAACAGTATCATTTTAAAGAAGATAAACACCTTGTGAGCATGTTGTAAACTTTGATTCGTTGAAGATAAATGTTTACAACGAAAATAACCATCTACATGTGAACACTTTGTTGAGTGCACGTATTATCAAGGTATAGCTGTGCTTAGCTGTTATCAAAGATGTATTGATAGTTTGATGCAAATGAATTCATATTTATATGTAAACATAAAAAGAGATTATTTGAAAGAGACTGCCAACCTTCACGGCTTTCTTTTCGCTGTAGTTCACGTTTTAACTTAACCAACCAGTTTAGGTACAACTAGTGTCTTGAATCGCTCTAATGATAGCAGTTTGGTGACGTCTACTACCTACGGAGGGAGGATGTCGAAGCAAATGAAGCAAACTCGTGACATCCGTAGTTCCAGACAAACTCGTGACATCCATAGTTCCAGACAAACTCGTGACATCCGTAGTTCCAGACAAACTCGTGACATCCGTAGTTCCAGACAAACTCGTGACATCCATAGTTCCAGACAAACTCGTGACATCCATAGTTCCAGACAAACTCGTGACATCCGTAGTTCCAGACAAACTCGTGACATCCGTAGTTCCAGACAAACTCGTGACATCCGTAATTCCAGACAAACTCGTGACATCCATAGTTCCAGACAAACTCGTGACATCCGTAGTTCCAGACAAACTCGTGACATCCATAGTTCCAGACAAACTCGTGACATCCATAGTTCCAGACAAACTCGTGACATCCATCAGACAAACTCGTGACATCCATAGTTCAAGACAAACTCGTGGCATTCATAGTTCCAGACAAACTCGTGACATCCATAGTTCCAGACAAACTCGTGACATCCATAGTTCCAGACAAACTCGTGACATCCATCAGACAAACTCGTGACATCCATAGGTCCAGACAAACTCGTGACATCCATAGTTCCAGACAAACTCGTGACATCCATCAGACAAACTCGTGACATCCATAGTTCCAGACAAACTCGTGACATCCGTAGTTCCAGACAAATTGTGACATCCATAGTTCCAGACAAACTCGTGACATCCATAGTTCCAGACAAACTCGTGACATCCATAGTTCCAGACAAACTCGTGACATCCATAGTTCCAGACAAACTCGTGACATCCGTAGTTCCAGACAAACTCGTGACATCCGTAGTTCCAGACAAACTCGTGACATCCATAGTTCCAGACAAACTCGTGACATCCATAGTTCCAGACAAACTCGTGACATCCGTAGTTCCAGACAAACTCGTGACATCCGTAGTTCCAGACAAACTCGTGACATCCATAGTTCCAGACAAACTCGTGACATCCATAGTTCCAGACAAACTCGTGACATCCATAGTTCCAGACAAACTCGTGACATCCATAGTTCCAGACAAACTCGTGACATCCATAGTTCCAGACAAACTCGTGACATCCATCAGACAAACTCGTGACATCCATAGTTCAAGACAAACTCGTGGCATTCATAGTTCCAGACAAACTCGTGACATCCATAGTTCCAGACAAACTCGTGACATCCATAGTTCCAGACAAACTCGTGACATCCATCAGACAAACTCGTGACATCCATAGGTCCAGACAAACTCGTGACATCCATAGTTCCAGACAAACTCGTGACATCCATCAGACAAACTCGTGACATCCATAGTTCCAGACAAACTCGTGACATCCGTAGTTCCAGACAAATTGTGACATCCATAGTTCCAGACAAACTCGTGACATCCATAGTTCCAGACAAACTCGTGACATCCATAGTTCCAGACAAACTCGTAACATCCATAGTTCCAGACAAACTCGTGACATCCATAGTTCCAGACAAACTCGCGACATCCATAGTTCCAGACAAATAGACAAATAGAAAGCAAAGCCCTAAGGGCAAAAACAAATTTCCATGGTAATCATACAAATGTTTCAGTTCTTCGCCAAATGGGTTTAAATATAACGCCAAGTCCGCCTCTTTACGTGTGATATAGAATTAAATGTTGTGGCTGACATTTAAGTGTTACTTCCACCATTTTCGTACCATGTGTCGTATTTAAAAAAAAATCATTCATCTTTTTTTCTTGGAATGTTTCGTTAAATGTATGTCGAAATAAACAATCATTACATGACCATTTTTATGTTTTTGAGAACTGCAAAAGACCGCGGTCAATCACTTAGACAATATAGCCGGCGTTATGCGATTATCCATGAAACATAATTTACATACAGGAGCGTTCAGATATAATTTGCTTCTATTAAGGGAATATTGATATTTGAATGGTTAACGTTTTCTAAACAATAATATGCATATTTTTTTGTAACTATAAAGTATACTATAGTTATACAAATAATACAAAACTGGCAGTACCTATTGTTATGAATGATGTATTTAAATAGACTAAACGAAGCAGGAATTGTAATGTCTCTGTCAAAATAATATTACACTATGTGTAATTGATTGCAATATACTCAAATGGATTTGGTTTACATGGATAAATTTAACATCCGTTTGTACCCTTAGCTGTGTATACGCATTAAGTCTTAGTGTTATATTTCCGTGAACGGATAATGAACATTATAAGGATCGTTGGGCATTTAACAGTGGAGTGATGTAAGACCAAGATTAAAAATGTAGACACACAGACGAACATGCGGAGGGATGGATAAACATCACGGCGTTCTACACCCGCACTAATCACTCACCGTGAAACAGTATTTTGCTTGCATAAGGCTATTTTGCCCAGACGGAATACTTCCCGTCAAGGTACCATTTAACGGCTTTTTTATGTTAAGGATGTAATTCGATTATGTCCTAACATAAAACAAGGATATTAAGAACGCCTCATCTCCCACGCATTTGGGTTCGAATATAATTAGTTTCATTTTCTCGACAGAAGTACACAGACAGCATAGTTACTAATTTTGTCTTCTTACATTAGAACTGATGACGCTTGAAGACCGTATCCAAGACGATTTGCTTGTGTATGTAGGTGAAGTCTGTGCATATTGTTATTGGTGGCCTGAAATCCGGACAACTTTTGATTTGAAACTGCGGATTATTAAAGGTTAATACATATGTTACAATATAGTATATACATAGTAAGGTTTTATTCTAGAAATTCGTCCCTGCAAAAATGATTACCGTTTCAACCCATGAGATTATCACGGCACGTGAGAGCGATTATGGCATAATTGCCCGAGGAAGACGAGCATGGGCACTATGACGTCATTTTCACAAAAATAAAAATGGCCGACGGATACCTTGTATGCAAACATTTATACAAGCATAGTTTAAGTTAAAGGGACTGAAACGAAAATATCTGTGCGTGGAAAATGATATTAGTTTTACCGTTAATGATCCATGTTTTAGTAACGAGTACTACCTGAAACTGTACCAGATGGTTACATTCAGTGAAGGTCAAAAAGCAGTGAGACAAGGAAATGTTAATTTAAAGCTGCACTCTCACAGATTGAACGTTTTGACAGCTTTTTTTATTTTCTGTCCTTGAACGGACCAATTTTTGCGAAAATCCATGAAAACCAATAATATAAGACTCCTTACAATAAATAAGATCGCATATTTTTATATTTAAGTTAAAAAATTGATGTTTACTGCTTTTTTCTTAAACCGTTAGTAAAGGTTTAAGCCATAAAACATTAATTTTCGATCGGAAATATGAAAATCTACGATCTGAGTTTTTGTCAGCAATCTTATATCATTGGTTACAGCTATTTACGCAAAAATTTGCCTTTTCAATACAAAAATAAAAAAAGTTGTAAAATGGTAAATCTGCAGCTTTAAAGGGTTTTGTGTTACTTTATCCTCTGAGAAATGAAATTATTTCAGCGAAATGGCAAGGCTCATTCAAGCCAAGATTCTACTGAAACTGCCCCTAGGCGATCTTAGCTGTGCTCACAAGTCAAAATCAGCCATTTTAAAAACAAGAAATATTTGAAGAATGGAAATATTGCCGTCTTATTCCGATAAATCGTGAGAAAAGGTTTGCTATCCTCATTTCCAGTTAATCGTTATATTCAATCGCGAATGCGATTCAAACAAGAAATTGTAATGTCTCATTGTTTTACCTATAAGATGTCCTGCTATTGAAATCCCATGTTGTTACACAAAAAAATGATTTTTCAAAACCGGTTAAAATCTATGACAAATGACCAAACATATGTATTAAACATAATAATACATGGTTGACTATGGCTGAAAAATAATTATCCTCGGGCTGAAGCCCTCGAGCAATTATTCTTTCCACTGGGGCAATTATCAACCAAAAACATGGTCAACCATGTATTATTCTATAAATAACACAATGAAAAGTTCAGGGTCAAGCCCAGTACTCAACAATATTAAAAAACAATTTAGGGGCACATGGCAAAGGACTCAAGCGACATAGAACTAGAGATACAACAAGTCATGCCTTTATATTCCTATGCTAAAATGTTTTTAATGTTAATGAGGTGGTATCGGCAGTAAGGATTTTATCGAAATATAAAGGAGTGATATCAGCAAATTATTTTATCATCTACCTTCGTTTTACTAAAACAATAGCTTCAATGTATATACATCTATGTTAAAAGCTAACTCATACATTACCGAAATGTTGATATAGAGAAATAAATATTCGAATAATGTGTTCTAGCACAGCATTTATTATTTCCTTTATATATCCCCAATACGCTTAAACCCGAAAACCACACGTCTAGAAACACACTGCTTTTCAAAATTTAACGAGATGGTTTTCAATGTTGCTATGGGCAAATTTGATGACATAACAAATTCCTACGACCAGTTCAATACTTATGTGAACAACTACAGAAACAAGCTCAGTAGCCAAAAGTTTAAACATAAGCCCCGCTTAATGACACAGGGTAAACGCCAAAGACATAGAACACAAAAACAAAAGATCACAAACAAAAAACATGGAACAGCAGCACAAACTCCACAAACAGCACAGTGCATACATACTATATAAAAATACTAGGTATGTTTATGAAGGATTGTTAGGTACCGCCCTGGAACGGTCAATCGCAAGTCGCACTTGACTTGTCATCAGTATCTCCACACTTTGCAAATGTGAATTTATTATTGGGACTATCAAGCGGTTCGCTCATTGACTCCATGTCTGGCAATATCATGATGCAATTTAAAACAACACAAGAGAAAGGGCAGTTTTTATATTTTCTTGTTTCTGTTCTTAACGTCCATGCATACTTTGAGACGACCTTGAAATCCCTATCTATTTTCTTTCCTTGGAAAACTATAGTAAGGGTGCCCCTAAGGGATAATAATATATTTAATATGTGTCTCAAATCAGCCCTCTTTATGGTTACAACATATAAGCATAAAATGAACCACTTAAAACGTGCGTCTAATATCTCAAATCATATTTAAAGTGCAAAGAAAGAAAAGCTAACGACTAGATATTCAAAAAAGCATGATAATTCGATCAAATCACGTCGTGTTCAAATCATAACATTATACAATTGATAATATTAACAAGTTGCCATTAATATGTCATACTTAAATACCTCGGAAACAATAACATTCTTTTTTCAGTGCAGATATAACCTGTATTTAAACAAGGACAGGTGCAACACTGACAGTTTAGTATATCTTAGTATGATACATTCACAGATATAATTCTATAGCTGTCTTATGGCAAAACGTGGCACCTTGTTTCAATGAGGTCTAAGGTTCGAGCACAACTAGATTAAATGTTGTGTATACGTGTTCGCCTCTCACCTAGGAGATCAAACAGGTGAGCACCACTACAGTGAGAGTGGTGTAGTTGTAAAGGTGTCCGTCTCTCACCCAGGAGGTCAAATATTTCAGCGCCACTACAGTTAGAATGGTGTAGTTGTAAAGGTGTCCGTCTCACACCCACGAGGTCAAATATTTGAGCACTACTACAGTGAGAGTTGTCTAGTTGTAACGGTGTCCGCCTGTCACCCAGGAGGTCAAATATTTGAGCACTAATACAGTGAGAGTGGTCTAGTTGTAACGGTGTCCGCCTCTCACCCGGGAGGTCAAATATTTGAGTACTACTTCCTACAGTGAGAGTGGTCTAGTGGTAATGGTGCCCGCCTCCCACCCGGGAGGTCATATATTTAAGCACCAATACAGCGAGTAGTCTAGTGGTAAAGGTGTCCGCCTTTCACACAGGAGGTCAAATATTGAGCACCACTACATTGAGAATGGTCTAGTGGTAAAGCTGTCCGCCTCCAACCCAGGAGGTGAAACATGTGAGAACCACTACAATGAGAATGGTCGAGTGGTCACGGTCTCCTCCTAACCCAGGAGGTCAAAGGTTCGAGAAACACCAGAGTTGAAATGGTCTAGTATTAATGCTTTCAGCCACTCAACGAAGAGATCGATCGTCAGAGAATCAACAGGGTCAAGAATGTTCTAGTGGTAATAGTGGCCACTTTTCTTTTAGTGATTGAAAGTTAGTACACGAACAGGGTGAATGTGGTCACCAGATACACGTTTTATCAGTCTCTCGACAGGGACGTCTGTACTAAAACCTTCAGATTTATGTGAATTGCAAGTTATTCATAATTATATGTTTTCATTATTGTCTTCTATATCATTATTTAAGAAACCATTGCAAGGTCATCACACATATGCGTGGACGATTATTATAAACACAAGAAAGTATGAGCATGGCCGTAAAATGTAGACTAATGGCTCTGTCGTGCGTGACGAATATTCAGTAAAAGCACTGTCAATGAAAGGCCTTTGTTTTTTTGCAGCGATTAGTATGACATTTCCAACTGATGGTCAATATTGTCAAGCGCTATTATTACGTAAAAAGGTCTGGTACAGATGCTTGAAACCAATTATTTAGACAAGCGTTAATCATTATGCAGGAATGAAACTTATAATGCATCCTGATATTCGTTATTGTCTGGTCTGCTCGTGTCCAGCTGTTTCATTGCCCTAATAGTGGGCCAATACGTAATATGTATTTAGCATGTAGGCATTTGTAACTCTTATAAGGACAGCTCCAGTTCGACCTGTATTTGATGTGAATTGATAATCATTGCATAATGAATATCTTTTACTATTACATGGGTCCATAGTATAATGAAAACCACCTAATGAAATAAATCAATAAATGTTTGGCTGGACACATTTAATTCAGGTCTGAAAGGTAACAGACTTTGGCTAAGGAAATAGTGAAACCTGTGCTAAAAAACATCAGCCATCGACCATGCAAATTAATGGATAAAAAGAAATCAGCAACAAACTTTAAACTTTTTTTTCACTATCAGTTTTTCAAATAAGTAATGCTTGAAATTATATTCCTAAAATTAAGTATTGTCCAAATTTCAAAAGTTCACAAAAATATCTTCACTGATTATGGATATTTAATGTCCACAGAAATCCACATTATTTTATAAACGGTATAAACGGAATAGTTAGCATGCATTTGTGTTTATTACCAGTAACAGTTCAAACAATCTGTATAAAATATATATATATTATTTTTGCTATTGTATTTCTTAAAACTATACCAAAGCGGTTAATTGAACCTTTTATTTCATCTATCAATAGTACAATACATACATTTGCTATTTGAGGGAGTATTTAATTTTATATTGTTCTATATAAAACTACATTCCAAACAATCAGTATCTAATGGAATAAAATATATTGCTTAATACTTAAAAACGTGGTTATTTAATTATGTTGACCTTTTTTTCCTGGGCTAGTAGTTCACAATAACGGTTTCAAGGTCAAAGTATATTTCAAACACATTAAAACTGTTTAGTTTAAAATATTGTGTTCTTATTTTTTTAGATTTAACAAAATATTGAAACCATCTTAATATGTATAAATAATTTCATATGTAAAGTCTCCTTTGTGTGAAAGTAAATAACGTATTATTCCGATTCTTAGACACAATAGCTTTTGTCTAGACAAGATCTTTCGTGTTTATCAAATCAAACTACAGTAAAAAACACTGACAAATACAATAAAATTGCAATGTGACACTTAAGTGACGTTTCCTGGTACTTTAAGGCGACCTAATGCCATGTAGCAATTAATATGACTCTTGAATCGGATTCCGAGCGTCCTTGATAATTACCAACTTTGTTAAACAATTTGTTATCTAATTACACGTGTTTTATCATGTGACTTTAAGAACTCTGTTGGTAACAAATATGTAAATGCATATCAAGGTGGTTCGGCGTCATGTCAATTTGCATGGCATTGTACCTCTAGTTAACCTATACATATATGTATGTACGAACTGACGATGTTCTAGATGGTGTTTGTGTTTCAGAAGACTCTTCCTTCCACAGTATTTATATATTATATATTATATTTAATGATTTATCACGTTTTTTATCAAAGTAGTAAAAGATGAACATTTTTAGAAAATCATGCACTCGCATTAAGATTATTTTATTGAAGATTTATTTCAATATCCGTTTGAAACTATCACTACATGTTCGATTGCTTATGGCAAATGATCAGTTTCAAATCTTCTCAAACAATTTAAAAATGCAATATATTTTTGCATAATTCTGTATAATTTCACATACCTATAACAATAAACAGTAATGTTTTTTTTATATTTAAGTAAATGAAAGTGTATAGATAAAATCTATCGTTTCATGAACCAGTGAGTTTCTGTTTAGCTTTCATTGAACGTCCCAATGCTGTTACCAAATATTTACCAAAAACGCCAATTTGATAATTATGAAATGTGTTTTGAAGTGTTTTGTTCTCGTTGTTTCTACTGTTATGATAGTTTGTCAGTCATCCATATACTTGAAGTACGATCTTTGTTAAATATAAGGCTACATGGCTTGTCCCTCAAATCTCATTATTTTATTCATGTTTTTTTTTACATTATATTACATATCATATGATAATTATGATTGATTTCATGTTATTAAAAAACTGTATATATGAATCTTTTGAAGTTTTAAACACCAATTCAGCCAGATAGAGCAGTATATGCAAGTCCAAGGAGCAGTCAGTGTTGAGCGATTGTAGAACGAACAATTTGAAACTTGAAAAGTGTTTACTGGCAAACCATATTGTCTCAGATATTTCCAGGACCTTATTGCGATTATTTTTGAGGTCTAATGAAATATAACGTTTTTAATAAGACCAAGTAAATTGTCATACATGTTTCAAAACACTTAAATTACTATGATATTCTCGTTCAATTCACTAAATTGTCAACATTTTTACACTTACAATTTGATGCTTAAAGTAATTTCCAAAACATTAATATGCACGGTTATCAACAAACGCTTTCCTCTTTGGTATTACAGTTCAATATAATCAAAATCGTACAAGACTCACTTAATAATACTTGTACTTGCATAAGGTCAATGATTTCAAAAATACACATAACTCGATTACATTATACTCATTAAGTAGTACATTTGTACACTGCACTTATCAGGATGACTACAGCTAAACGAGTTAAACTTGCTCATTATGTTAATGCCTTGATGATGATGCACACATATAGTAGTGCACATGAAATAAGCTTGACTTTTAGAACATGGCTACTGTACACGTGCTTTCTTTTTATTGTACTCCAACACTACTTAACAGGTACATGTGCACGTACTGTTATGAAACGTTAGACACAATAAGTGACAAAGTCGGATATTGGATCAAATTATTCCATTGTTTGATTTTTGTAGTGAACATTTCCCTTTTAAATGAATAGAATCAAACATGATCACAAATTCACAATTTCAACCAACTTTAATTGCTTTGTGTAACAAACACGTAGAAATGGTTGACATTTCAAGTGTCAATAAAGTTCATTACTCATTCTTCTGGAAAGAAAACCGTTTGTCGTTTCCGTTAATTTTGATTTTATTGTTAATGAATGCCCTAATTGAAAGGGGCATTGTATGATGAAAACCTGCCAAAAAAATAAAAGAAAATGACAGCACTCTAAGTTGAGTGCACAAATCGAAGAATTGACCCATGGTCAAAATAAAACATTTGTTTTAAGTCAAATCTTAATCACAGCCTCAACTCCTTTACCACATAACACCAAACGTTATTTTTTTACACATTTCAATAGTGCATTTTTATCATAGAATACTTTGATTAAAAACTTTGATCAAGATTCAAGATTTTCAAAACATTTACAATTTGCAGACACTTTAGATTCCACAATTTTCATTTTATATAACAAAACCTTTGCTGGTAATAATCGGTGAACTATTCTTCGTATCAACCTCTAAGAGTACATTGTACAATTAAATACTTAACTGTGTAACTTTCAATTTGATATTCACATTTTCAGACAACTATAACCATTTATATTGGCTTGTTGGTGTACCATTAATTATCAATACATGTTAAGTAATTGAATTTATTTATAACTTCCTTTACCAAAATAATGTCTATATAAATCCATTTATACATATGTTACAAAAAACAATTTTTGCTCTCTTTGATTTCTATGGCAGAACTTCATTCGCCTCATCTGTGAACGCCGAAGCAGTTCCTGGTTATAATAGAATACTGGCACACCACTTGTTTGATGTTATTTGTTGCGTTGGCGGCAAAAAGCGGCATAGGCCGTTTGACCGGCTGAGGATTACTGGCAACGGCAAACAATATGCAAGTCACTTGTTTTGCACACAAAGCCTGAAGCCGGGTCATGTGACCGATATTCTCCGGCGCAAACGTCGATATTTTATAAATGTAGTTGGGCAAATAATGTCTCCTCAATATCTACACTCCTTAACAAGAAGCGCATGTGTAGCATTTTTTTGTGACTGAACGTACGGTATGTTATTACGTAAACGGGAAAAACATATATGGATGTTGAAATAAATGTGTAATTCTTACAAATGAGCATCCCTGTAGATTATGAATATATGCTTTAATATATTTCCGTTAATAGTTCGCCTTGTCTCAGATAGTGTCTATAAACTTAACCAAAGAGAAACATATGTTACAGTATGGATTAACGCCTCAAAGCTTCGAAAATATACCACAAAGGAAACCTTCGTTCTTCCATTTATATCAGAGTTGACACTGACATGTGATCGTCCCAATTCGCAACCTCAACTGTTAATATTGTAGATAGTTTGATATATTTGAAGTTTATTTGTGTTGGGTTGTTACGTTGTGTGTCCGACGTGTGGTGTATCTTAGGCATTGTGTCACCTTACAGGCTATTCGGTTGGGATGCTTGACCAATGTTTTGTGTACGTTCTCTGTATGGAAAGAGTGGAAGAGAAACGCCACCTGTACCGGTGAGTGTAAGTGTGGGGTGCATTTGGAGTACTATGTCAACATTATACATTATGCAAGTTAAGGTTAATATGAACGACTGCACCTGAAAAATGAACTATGCGGTCCATAAAGCCCACAAGTTTATGAGTGTAAACGATTTTTAAACTCAATTGAAACCTCACTACAAAGTACACGTTTATATCAGGCTAAGCAAAATTTCTATTATCTAGGTAACAACGTCGGTACAATAAATTCAACCATTGGTTTCTTGTTATATGCCACGAGTTTTAGGCTTGTATTATTTTTTAACCCGCGGCTTGTCCTGCTTCATTATAACTTAATACTTGGTTCTCAACCAAATAATGAATACTTTAAATGCCAGACAATGCACTTAAGTGCGCAGACAAGAGACCATTATTGGTAAATCATTTAGTAAATATGTTTTCAAGACGGAAGTACTTTGTAAACTGGATACTTTTATAAAAGATTCCATAAAAAGATTTACAGTACATATGGAGCGGACATTTCTCACAATTATTCGGGACCAGACCAGCTCTTTATTTTGAAATACAACTTCGATACTGTGTCCGACATCAGCAATCAGTTGAAAATGCCAAATAAAACACAGCATTTAATTAAGACAATGATTTTATAGTAAATGCATCACATATTAAAAAGTTTGTTTTCATTAAAGACAAGAAAATGAGTTACGGCCAATATCACTATTTTTCTACATATATGCATAAAGGTGTTGACATACCGAGATTTCCCTGATTCGGCAGTTATTCTAAGCCATTATAGTTTATGCTCTGATTTTAGTTGACATACATGATTTCCGGAATGAGTTAATTTAAGCCAATTATCATGATAGTATTATTTAACTGTTTGACTACATTATTGTTTGTGTACACTTGTTATGTTAAGGGTTAATTAACTGATTATGGATATCGAACTATATAATTCCTTTTCTTTACTCGGAACCTTATTCATTATTTGACTGATAACTAGAGCCAGGTTGTTTTGTCCCAGTTGTTTTATAGCATTATTGTCAACGTTAAGGCCTACAGAAACCATTCAGCAACCGTTTCCCTTAATAGAAACTGTTCAATATGATTAAGATAAATAGCTTTATTTTACGTACATTCAAATTCCCTGAATTTTACTAACCTTTTAAAACAAACCAATATATAGGTTGGAACTGATGTAATTTCAGATTTATAACAAAATAAATAACTTTTTATCGCAAAGCAAATTAAGTTAATAGCGAAATACAAATACAAATATAAGGGCAATATAAATATCAATACTTTAGCTGTCTATTAACGTAGGCATCTGTTTTAAAAAAGCGCAGAAATTTACGTTATTACAGAATCTTGTTCATTTTTTCAAAATTAGTTCATTATTAATTAATCAATATGTTGAAAATATGTTAAAGCACTTAAAAAGGTAGACGATATCACTAAATTTAAAACTGATCCGCTTGTCAAAAATTAAATCATCATCGACTGCAGAGAAGTTATTGATTTGTGTATTTGTTTTTATTATTATTATTATTTCTTTTTGGGTGAAGGCGGATTGTTATTTGTGACTGGCGTCATTTTATCAACCAACAATAAGATATTGAACCGCTGTCGTCTTGGTAGATAAATTAGGACATGGAATCATTCTGCAATTGCATACCAGTGTAGAACCATTTAAATGTATGTATTCGAACTGGCGTAGTTCTAGATCTTCTCGCGTCGGATGTGTTGCACTCATTATCCATGATGTAGTAATATTGTTGAATAATAAATACATTTCTTTTAAGAAATACAATGAAAACTACAAGAACAAGCCCTTGTTGTCCAACAAACGATTTTAAATGAAATTCACATATCATGTGCTTGCTAAATTGCTACAGTGTTTTTTTTATATAACGGAATAGTTATGCAAAAGGATTACATGATATTTCATAGATTTATTTAAGTATTACAAATTTGTTGTTTTAATCATTAACTCACCCAGGTAGAACTTTATGGGCATTGAAAAGGAGCAAAGTGTTATTGGACCATACTAGTCACCAGTTTGATTTTTGTCTAGAATATTAAATTTCAAAAAGACACGAAATAAATTAAACCTCATTTTCACAATTTCCTAATATTGCTTTGTGTTCTCTTGACCTGTTGAGCGATACTAGTCAATTAGACTTACTTCATTTAAGAAATCGATCACAGTCGGTCGTGTTCGTTTAAGCTTGATTTTATGTGTATTTATTGCTCTCATTAAAGAGTGCATTTCGGTATGTAGATTAGAAAAAATGTCAAGGGTCTAATTTGGGTGAAGCGAAAGAATTTCGTATTACTAAATGTTTGACAGTGTCAAAACTATGTGTTAAGACTTAAGTTACAAAACGGAAGAACGACAACTTCAGCGAAAGTACAATGCCCTTCAAAATCTCTTTACACTCTCTAACTTGCCCACTTTCTGTTACAGCCAATATTATATTACCTTGCATATTTAAGGCATGTTTAATCGACAATGCATTGCTTAATATATTCGTATTATTACAGATGAAGTATTTGGAAACAATGGAATTAAGAAGTTGCCCTAAGCATACCGGAAGAAAAAGAAGTCCACACATTTCCGTTCATAGTCGTCTATTAACATTTAGAGAGCGAGCAATATAGTGTTAAGACTTCTGCTCGATACATTCAGAATATATGGGTGTTGTAACTTTTCCTATTGTCCATCATTGTCGACTCTTTGCTTCAAAAGAAACCAACAATTTCAGACATTATTTCTTTCTTTTCGAGCAGAGTACACGTAAAGATGTTATACAAATGAACTCACTCTGCAGGTTCCAATAGTTTACTTTCTTGATAAATCTCGTCTCAAATTGAGCTCAATACCCCTTTAAAGATATATTTCAAAAAATTAAATGCAGACGACACCACCTTTTAACGAAATAAACTGCGTTCTTGTCAAACTTTTTTGCTTACGATCAGATAAAGTTATTTTACGTAACCTACCGCCATCTTCACTCCCGTCTGATCTTTTTTACAATGATCCACCTCATTGAAAAGTACATGATGTAGAAATTGCCACTTTAATGGTACATACTTTGGTCAAACGATAGTAGCAATTTCTTGGCATTTTCCGTCACAGTCAAAGTCACCCATTTATAAAAGTACACTTATAACAGAAAATCTTTACAACTGGAACACTTTAACATTGATCTATATAATTTATAATGAAATGAATACAAAAAGCATTTGGTCAACAAAGGTACATTGCAATATATGCATAATACTGCATGTGTTGCTTTTGACGTAGATTTTGACCAGATTTGCCAACATCCCCTATTATTTCCCTACAATGCACCTTCAAAATAGCACGGATGTCGTATAAGTGCGTACATATTTCAAACTGCAGACATTAACACTGAAAAGATCAAAAACGAAATGTGAACTTGCGGTAAACACTGTTTTGGGAAAGATAAATGTTTTTCGACGATCGAAAAGTTTTCGATCCAATACCTCAATCGCCATTGGCTATGAATGTTGATATTGTTACGCATTTGTTGACATGTATATATTGTGGAGCAATATTATTACATACTTTTCATATCTTCAATCAAAAGTATTGCTATAGCTTAATGAGGTCTATTAGTGCCATTTGGAACATTTTTGATTTCTGAACCTTTAACTAAGAACTTAAAACTGATATTTTAGACTGTATCTTTGTAAATACTGTGCTTGTACTCATAGGCCGTATCACTGGTTTGTTGTAAACCTTCTTCTTCTGTTAAAGGAAGTATTTAAGACTTTGAAATTATAACGTTAACAACTTAACGATGAGAAAGGACACAGATCCTTGATATCTCGTTTAAAAGGCGCAAATTTTGTTAATCTACACAGCTTAATATTGAGGTTCTCATCAAGAATTATTCCATAGTTATCTTCATGTATCTTTATTATTTTTACAAAGTTTGTACCGATTTTTTTAAAGCAAAACAAGGAATCACGTTGTATAACTTTTACCTCATTCAATTATACACTCTTTCAATGTGTACATTTTGGTTTAAATCCAAGGCACTGAAGGAAGTGTTTAAACTTTGCCTTACACACACTACGAAGAACATCACATTATCAACTGGACAGCCTGGTAGAGTTTCAAACACAAGTTTATCAAATACGTTCTTAAGTGGTAATTTTGAAATAAAAATTAGACTAATGAATGATAATACATTTATCTCCATTACTAAGGAGCCATATAAACTTGTATATTGTTGATATCCGGCAAAAATAAACACTCAAGATAAACATTTTAATTAGGAGGTCATTTATTAGAAATTACAATTAAATTTAAATACTTTGGAATTGTTTGGAGAAGCTCATGAAGTGTTATCCATGCAAGGCAACACCTTATAAAACAAGTCTATAAGGCATTACATCCACTATACAGAAGAATGTAAATTTTGTTTACCAAATTACCTCCAATAACAGTTAACAGTTTCACCAATTATTTGCTATGCGAGGGAATGAAAACCTGAGAGTGGTCGAATATATCCAACTGTGAGATCATTAATCCCTGGAAATCACCATGTCTTTTTCATTTTCGATGAAACTTGTCATAAATATGTATGGAAGAATGCAAGTGTACAAACTCCTTGGGTAATCAAGTAACTAGTCAAACAAACTTTTATTGGTCAATGTATACTTTCATAAGTAATAAATACGAACCCTAAGCCTAATTTGGCTAACACCATTAATAATACATCTAATGAAGTTAATTATTATCAATTTAAAGTTCATTTTCAACTGGAACTTTACCTTATCAAGCTAATTCCTTCTTTAAGGATCTCACTGACAACAATCAGAACATGAAATCAAAGGTTCCCAGTTGAAATTCATTTACACTGTAAAAGAGGTTTCGGTGGTGCATTTCATTACATTCTTTCATGCGAAGAATTCGTTAAAGGGGCGGCATTCCGTATGGTGAAATAGCGAAAAAAAAAAGAAAATTGTCGAAAACAGACATAAACTTGGTATCGATGTGTACAATGCATTCAAACTTACTAACTGAAGTCCACATAGTTTACAATTTATTTTTCGCAGTATTTTCGTATCGAACCATTAAAAAGATTACTAGGTATGTCTACCTAGTAGAATTCATTCCTTATGCGTGATTGGCTAGTCGATGTTATCACGTGATATTACCAAATTAGGTATACAGCTTAAATATTCCAACTATTTAGGGTGAGCCTTCGTAGCACAGTGGATACAACGCTGGACTGCAATTTTGGCGAAACCGGTTCGAACACGGTCTCCGACACAATTCTTTTTTACATTTTGATATTTTGTTTTACAATTATCATATCAAAGAGGAAAACATTTTATTAAATAATTGTCCTGAGATTCGTTACAGAAAAAAATATTTTGGTGCCAATCTGGTGTATAGTCCCTTTAGAAGAAGAAACAAATAATTTCCTATTTATTTCGGTAAGCACCCGATTAATGTTAAGTATAAAGAGAGGATGCAAACAAACACTTTTGAACTTCTACGAAAACTTGATATTTTTGTCTACCATCTCGTAATTTAGATAACATCTTAACTTCTGGTAACGAAAGGTTGAAACATATAAAACACTAACAATCTATCTTGCCATATGCTTTAATTTTGATTTGTTTCTTTGGAAATGTTCAAGTTTTTAAACTCCAATTAACATCTGCAATTTGAAAATTTACAGTTCATACCTTTACAAATTGAAGTATGCTATGTTATTTACAATGAACTACGAATATTTTGATTTATATTTGTTTTCTCTATCTTGACTGTTATGTATTTGTTGTTCAATTAAATACCATGCAAGAGCATCAAACAATTGCCCTCTGTATTTCAGTTAAACCCCTGGTGGTGTCATTTGTCAATTTCTAATTGTATTCAGATCACATTGTTGTCTATATTCCTGGGAATGGGATTGGCCGGTTTTTCGTAAACATTTTTCAGAAAACAGTCTTGAATGTCTTTAGTTAAAAAAACCTCTATCATATAAGTGTCATTGGATAAATGAATGCAAATTGGTTTCAACGGTTTGTTTGAAATATAACAATAAATTTAAGTCTATCGGTATTTACATTCATTTCTATATCAATTTGACGGAATGCTTATGTTCGGCATGTTTCCTGGGAAGCTTGAAAATACTGCTATTAACAATGACCTTCGCTCAGACGAAACTATTCTAGTCATTTTTTCAATTTAATCAGCACATATGTGACAAATAGGGTTTCCTAATGTTGCTCAAACACTCCTTAAAGAGATCAATGACATAATAATATGTTTCCGGAACCCAGTGAAATGCAAATGATTGTTTTTCCCGTCGGCTAGAAGCCAAAATTTACGTTCTATTCCCTTATGAGTTTTAGACCTTCACTGACCCCCTCCCTCCTTCCCCTTGGTGCGCGAAAATCATCAGCAATGCAGTATTTGGTCCTCTTTAGGAGGATGTATATAGCAATGGGGACGTTTTGTAACACATTGTGTGCGTTGAATCAGTTTAAAACGTTACTAAAACTTCTAATTCACACCAAAGATGGTTTTTAATTGGAGTATCCAAGTATATTACTTAAGTACTATTAAATTGTAGCTCTTATATTTGTTCAGATAGTTTTGCGTGTGTGAATAAAGGAAACAGAGTTGTATGCATAAATATCTTAAGTCAAATTTTAACTTATGACAATTTCTTTATAATTTCGAAGTCATATTAAAAGAAAAGACTGAGTGTTTTAACATAATCAATACAATCAATTGAGTATTTCAAACATTGTTATTATAGTATATGACTAGTGAGATACTTACCTTAAGAAAATGAAGAAAGATTTTCTATGAATACCAACCCTGGACTGTAGAAAACATCTGTTTTGACCAACATATTGAACATATTGAACAGTAAAGACCCTGCAGGAACATCCGATAAACATGCCCCATGGGTAACGTTGTCTTGGATTATAGCTCTGGTAGTGTGTTAGGAATAGCAATAACTTGAGCGTTTCTAAAGTCTAGGCAATGATTACTCATACGTTGTAATTTACGGGTGTCCAAGACAAATCGACATTTAAGACCTCGGGACCAAAGCTTTGATATCGATCACACCTCAAAGAAACTGTCGCAGATATTTCCTTCAAATATGAGAACGGAATCATCGCTCGTTTAAAACCTGTTGGTCTCGTGCAATGTCTACACAACACAGTAAGAACAACTAAATATGAAACAAAACTCTTTCCGCTTTGAGGCCAGTCAGGTATGGAACAGCCTCCCAAAGGAAATAAGGGTCTCCCAAAACTTCCTGGAATTTAGAAGGCTGATCCGCACCTGGACAGCTCCCTCTTGTAAATGTTCAATGTGTAAATAATACGTTTTTGCTTTAAAAAATAGACGAAATTGAGAACTATAAGATGTTTCACTGACTATCTTTTATCCTTTTTCTTAACGGAAAAGGAGTTTTGTTTTCAGTGGGATGGCTTACACCCACTGGACAAGATATGGGATTCAAATACCAGAAAAGTTTTCAGCGGACTTCTTTGACTAAAATAACAACTGTTTAAATTGTTCGAACACGTACAACTACTTGTGTTTTTTGTTTAGGTGTTACGGCTTTACTCTTTCAATTAACATTCATCAACAGTGATAGGTGTTATATCAAAATAACATGATAAATATCATACCTCCTCTAAGCTACACTTGCAAAGTATTTTTCCTATCATGCTAGATTAATTTTAAGTTTGTTGTTTTTTTCTTGTTTTTTTTTCGATGCACAAAGCTGCTATTCCCTTGTATTTTTTGCTACTTACAATTTTGCTACTTCAATGTATATGATTACCCTTAAAGTTATACTGTTGAAACAACTAACCATTTTACAATGGTATATCGACTAGTGGAACCGTGCGCGTGTGGACTGGCCGTACAGCCGGGAAAACTTGTTGGTGTTATCACTGTTTATCGATGCTCTAATCCTATTTTCCTATTTGTATTTGTATGCATGCTCCAATATGTGTTCATTTTAACATATATACTTTTATTTCCAGGTCACAAGCTCATTGTTATTGTTATTTGATATGTTATGTATGTTTGTTATTCATGTCATTGAGCTAATGTTTCTTGTTAACACATACCCGACTTAAAATAAAGATTATTGTATCTTGTATCTTGTACACACTCAGTTAGCAACCTGTTGGGTTCGTTCATAGTCTACACAACACACTCAGTTAGCAATATGTTGGGTTCGTGCATAGTCTACACAACACACTCAGTGAGCCACCTGCTGGGTTCGTGCATAGTCTACACAACACACTCAGTCAGCAAGCTATTGGGTTCGTGCATAGTCTACACAACACACTCAGTTAGCAACCTGTTGGGTTCGTGCATAGTCTACACAACACACTCGGTTAGCCACCTGTTGGGTTCGTGCATAGTCTACACAACACACTCGGTTAGCAACCTGTTGGGTTCGTGCATAGTCTACACAACACACTCGGTTAGCAACCTGTTGGGTCCGTGCATAGTCTACAGAACACACTCGGTTAGCAACCTGTTGGGTCCGTGCATAGCCTACACAACACACTCGGCTAGCAACCTGTTGGGTTCGTTCATAGTCTAACCTATCAGACATTTCTATTGGCTAGACTAATCACGTCATATTTACGATTGTCTCATATTATTACACCAGGTGGCGATTCGCCTACAATGTAAGTAATATCCGTGAGTTATTTAATATAGGTGACAGCCAGTGAAAGTGCAATCAATTAACAATTCGTATAGCTTTAAACAAGAGTTCAGCCATTCATACCAAAGTACACACGTCCAAAAAGCGATTAGAACGCATGTATGAGTAGCTTTCAACATCAGTTAAGCCTTTTGTTCCATAACACGCCTGTCAAATAAGCAATCAGTACACAAACATATGCATAGCTGTTAACTAAATTTCAACCATTCATACCATGATAGGATTGTTAAATAAGCAATCAGTACAAAATATTGCTTCAAGAGATCAGTACATTTCTAAAAACAAAAGATCAACTATTCGAACCATAACACGCCCTTTAAATGGACATTCTATCCGCATGTATGTATATAATGAAACAAAGGGGCAGCAAGTCGAAATATAATACACCTGTCAAACAATTACGGTCACGTTATCCAAAGATGTCAACTGTTCAAGATGTTTGAAATGTTTTCATGGGAAACACCAATGTCATATACATATATCATGAATCTATATTTCTACGTAGATGTTCATTGGTTTCGATAACCTTATGACCTTGTTTTATGAACTAAACCTCCACCTACAAAATACTTTCCGTGTAGCATCTCACCTAATAATAATGTTTACTTCCAGTTTTTCCTTGCGTTCCACAGGGTTAATGCTTCAATTTTGAAAACTTGGCTTTTCACTGTAGTTTTGATTGGTTTACTGAAACATGTTTTTATAAGTTTGACTTAAGTAACTAACCAAATTCAAAATTCAAAAAGCACACCAAATTAAGGAAAGACCATCTTTGAAGAGCGGGCGCAAGATACATTTGTGAAAGAGTGTTGTATGTGTGTTTGCCGGAAAAAAATCCCAAAATTTCACATTTTACTTGGTTCACATAAATATTACCGTATGTATACAATATTCGTTTTTGTCATTTATCTTTTCACAGATAGTGTCGATAAATTTTTAACAAGGTACCAACGTCAAAGTTTTAAAAAATAGATTCCAAACGAAAATCCCATCGTAGCAAGGGATCATGCATGCATGCAATACAAATATTCTTGCTCTTTGAAAATTGCAAATATAGTTCTTGGCGTGACAAAAGTCGTTTTAAACTGAACTCAATTACTCAAATTCAGAATTTTAATGGAATTCCCAGTGAGCAAAAATACTTTCACAAATTGGGTCGATCTGTTCATTAGGCTTCCTCTACTTTCATTGTATCACTTGTCTGATTTCATTTTACAATCATTCCCATCATTGAAAAGAACATTTGATTTCGAATATCCAAAGTGGAGCAATAAAGGCTCATTTTATCTGGCATGACCAATAAGACAAGTTAATTTGAGAGTTAACTAAAATAGAGAGTATACAAGTTCAGACTATACATCATCACTAACTATGTTATGACAGACCGTTCGTTCTGATCGTATTGTTACAAACAACAGTTTGCGTATTTCAACACAAAACGTTTTTTTTTATATATTCTATAGCATTGCCATAAATCATTGTCAAAAGTAGGAGTTGTATGTAGCCTCCGTTCATCGATGCTTCCCTTTGGTTTGGTTTGGTAACGAAGACATTATGAATAGAGAGAGCTGCCAACATGAGATGAGGAAATTAAAAAGCTTCTGTTGTCTGTGATTTTAAAATCAGTAACTACAACAATATATTGGAAGTAAAGCAAAAAAAAATAATAAAAATAATTTTCAGTTTTTTCATAAATATCATGGAGTAATTTCGTCATTGCTTTAGACGCTTGTTAAAATGTTAGATCCCGTGGAATAGTCAATTGTTCTAAATTGGTAAATGTATGTGTGTAGGAATTAGATATAACATCACATAAACTTTAGTTTTGATGAATAAACTGCATTAAGCTTTGTCAGTTGAGTGATTTTTCGCTTTTAGTGTTTGTTTGAATCAGAAGAATGTAACCGGAATTCAATAGGTGAAATCCGTAAGTTAGTGTTGAAATGAACTCGTCTTAAGCTATATGAAGCGATATTTTCACTGAGAGTAAGTTACTTTTGTTTGTCGGAAAACATGTGAAACAGATTGTGCGAATAGTCCTTTAAAATTTTACCTTGGGAGTCTGACGGTAAACGTCGATGGAGCAAATGTATCAAGCATCTCCTCTCAATAAAATTATTACATTACTCATAATAGTTTTTATGACTGTCGTCCATTAATAATTCTTGCTTGCAGACACTCGAATTTTAGCAAATGGGAACAGACAGTACAGTGAGTACTATTTTCTTTTGCGCCCACGTTAAAAGGAGGTAAGACTTTCATATGGAGATAATTAGATCAAATACAGAAATAGAAACGTAATTGGCGGCTTAAATATGCTGCACCCTGAGGAGGTCGATGCTGTCGAAAACAGAATTTCTTACAAGGATAGTACACGAACTATGTGATTTAATAAGATAAATACTGTAACATAAATATTTATCTTCCTATTACAGCATCAGTTTTTACTGAAAGCATATTGGAAGCTACTCTGTATGTTAATCCTTTTAAGATATATATAAATGTATACAGACTTATTGTCCGAAATATTCTGAACAAACGTGTACAGAATTTGACCGGTTCTACTGTATTTGTTACCAATAATTAATTGAGATTACAAACATGAAACACACAAATATTCTTATCACAAAAACATTAAAGGAACATTGGGTAAACGTAATTTCTCAGCATCACCTGAATGTATGTCTTCAGTAGGTTTTTACGGAGCCGAACCATATAGTGTTTACGAAACTAATTTGCTGTTTCTCGGTACAGAATGCAGAATAAAACCATGCGATTTGTGCATGCATCGTTCTGGCGTGTTCTTACATTGAATTCGGATATGAAAGCAAAAGGTGAAACAGAAAATATAAATTCAAAATGTAATGGACAACGAATACAAGGAAAGTATTGGAATACTGACACAGGCTAATCCAATCTTGTTCTTAAGTGATAGGTCATATGTTACTTGCGCTTAGTGTAATAAAGCTGTATGACAGCATTTGTTGCAGATTGTGGATATGATATGACTAATGATATGACTGAATACTATCAAATAACAGAACATGTCTTTATGATATTATAAATAACTTGCTAGTATTTGCAAAAACATATAACTGGTCAAAACACAATTATAAAGCTTAATTCAAGTAAGTAAGCTAGTGAACAATAAAGAAGCAATCAGAGCACGTGTATGTATAATTTTAAACACGAGGATATCGGTGCGAACCATAATGCAACCGTCATAGGAATAATCAATACACATGTAGTGTATTTAGGGCCTTAAACAAAAGAGCAGTGATGCGAACCATAATGCACCCGTCAAAATATGTGTGTACTACTTTAATGAAGAGTGCAGCGATTTTAACAATAATTCGCCTGCCAAAGAAGCAATTAATTCGCACATGAGTATACTTTGACCAAGAGCTTTTAATAGTATATACCAACAGACGAAGTAGCAATTAGTTCTAATGTATTTATAGCTTTAAGCATGAGGGTTACTACGCAAGGCAGAGTAGCATTCAGTACACATGTGTGTTAAACTGAAACAATGTCAAAGATGTGACAAATATGACACCCCTCAGACAAGCAGAAAGAGGAATGGAGGACGATCCGCCACAAGAGCAATCAGTGAATCGTCCAATATGTTTCTCATGCGTTCTACTCTATTTGTTAATGGAAGCACGTCTCCTTCCTTTGAAAGAGTTAACGTCGTTATCTAAGGCACTTTAATTCTTAGAACCTGTCGTGGTTTTGGTTAATATGATACGAGTCAGATACAGAATATACTTTCAATTGCTTCATTTTTACAACAAAAAGAAGAGAAAACGTATTGACAAATTAAGTCATCTTATAAGAAACCGTAATGTTATATTCCGGTTGTGATAATTTCCGCGTAGTTTGCAAATCTTATACAGGTCTCATCTCTATGAATGCTTTGAGCTTCCGATCTTTTACACGTGCAAATCTGACGGTCTATGTAAATAAAGGTTTGAATAATGTTTAAAGAATAAACATTAATATGTACACGTTATGAATATATATTATTATTTAATTATGTTTGTGCAACATTTCGTTAGCAAGTCACAGTTTGACTGATCGTGTGGATACATTTTCCAAAATGTACCAACGTTAATGTGTGCAGATTATAAATATCTTGGCGAGCCTCGTTTCCGACTTCTCCGCTAGTACCTTCGGGCTGGTTGTTTGCATCCGCTCCAGAAACACATGCTATATAGTAGCTTCCACAAAGCAAACGAGTGCTCTTTCAGAAACAAATTGCATTTCACTGAGTCGATCTATCTTTGACGAGCAATAAAGTTCCTTTCCCAACTTCAATCATTTTAATCGTCTGATTTCATTTTTATCCGACCCCATCTATACGTATGTCACTACTTACAACAATTATTGGAAGTTTATAGTAGTTTTCATACATTATTAAGCAAAAATCCAAAGATTGGTCAATGCTGATACGAACACATATTGTATATTATTTTTTAATAATTACGTACGTGCCGTGGTACTGAAACAATCAGAGCACTTATACATGACCATTGACGACTATATATGTCGAAACTCGCCAAATACGGACAAAAGTCAGCTGAGACGAGTTTCTGCCGTTTTAATTGGTTACTTAACACGCCATATACAGGATTCGAGGAGTTGGCCATTTTTATTGGCTGTTGATACTCGCCCTTTAACGAGAATGCTGAACATTATTAAATTAGGAAACCATTTTGTTTTTCCTATTACCTGCTGTTTTTAAAAAGTGTGATTTTTTTTTTCAGAAAAATGTTTGGAATTATCACCCTATTAAATACTTCAACCAATTCATGTTTCAATTTTTTGACTGGTTCTGCAATAGGTTAAGATTATTACAGGCTTTTTGATAATAGCATGCCATATAAATAAATATTAGTAATGTAAACCGTATAAATTACTAGTGATGGTCTTCACTTATGTACTTAATTAAAAATAATAGAACAATAATTCCTTTATTGTGTAGTGTACTTCAAAACTGGAATGCTTAAAGTGATAGACAGGCCATTATATAAGTGGTTGTGAAAATATTCACGGGATTTCATGTGAAACATATTGGTCGTAAATATATACTCTTTAATGCTGTTATTCTTATATCCATACTGTTTAAATACTCTTTTAAGTACTAAATGTAGCCCATCTCATTCTTGCGATCTTAAGTAGAGCATAACAAACTGGAGTATATTTTTCAGTCTTTGGCGGCCATCTTGGACGCCATCTTTGATTTTCGGAGTCTCCAGCACTCTTGGTAAAAATGAGATAGTGTTCCATATTGTGCAGGCCCTAACAAACATTTTGGAATATAAAAGTCACTATTATCTAACGAAGACCGGTTGATCTCATAAATAAACAAGATATTCATGCCGATTTTTACTACACTTAATGTTATAATCATAATTTTGTTTATCCTTTATTATTTCACAAATATTGTAGATAAATGGTCCACATGGCACTAATGTCAAAGTTTATGAAAAATGGGTTCCAAACTGTGTGTCAAACGAAAGCGAGAGTTCATGTATGCATGTAATACAAACATTCTAGCTCTTCGTTGAGAGTATATTACCTGTAAACCTTTCATGACAAATATCTGATTAAGTTACTCAAAACGAGATTTATTTTGGAGTTCCCAAATGAGCGAAACAGCTTTCACGAAAAACAATTGCATTCTGAAGGTAAATTGTTTCGATATGTCTTGTAACGACAAAATGAAGTTCATTAAGACTATCCTACTGCCATTATATCCCTCCTCTGTTTTCATTTTACACTATTCCCTGCCATGTAAAAGAACACTTTGATTTCAAATATACGCAGTGAAGCAGTATAGGCGCATTTCTTTTAGATATATGACCTTTAAGATGTGTTGATGTAATGCGTTCAGGTAAAAGTTAATTGAAAAATGAGAGTAAACTGGTTTAAACAAGACGTCAATACTAACATTGGTATCAAAATATGTTCATAGAGTATTGCTAGAACAACAATTTGTGCATTTAACTATGTTCAGTTTCAATATATTATATAGCAATATCAAAGTTCTTTGCTAACAATAAAAGTTTGTAACAGTTTTGACCTTGAGAGTCTGACGGTGAAGGTCGAAGTAACACGGGTAATAGGGGTAATTTTGGGACATCGGTGATCTTCCCTCAGTCATTTTCTAACCTTTTGAATCTGAGGTTCCATCGTCTATTAATAGCAAATGGGAAATGCCAGATTATGGATCACTGAAATTTCGCGGCCATGTCAAAAAGAAAAAAGGCTGTCCTAGATTTTCAGAGTATAAGTAGATAAGTACAAAACCCAAAAGTACAAACTATTCTACACAGAAAGAAAGTCTTCTTAAAGGAAGAGTACAGTTGTCAATACAAGAATTCTCCCAATGACTTTAAAGAGGGATGATGGCGGTTGATATTACATGAATTGTATTTAACTCTATATTGCAAAACCGTGTGATCAAAAGTACATAGCAACAGTCATCTAGTAGTATAGTTGTCAAAATTTCACTGGATCGTGAATTTGAGCCCAGCATCGGGACACGTTCGCTTGGCCTTACGATCAGTTACAGTGTAGGTTAGTACCCATTCGAAAATATTCAAGAAATAACCATCTTTTCTCACAGTGGTTAAGTTCTTGAAACTCTGTACTTCTTCTTGGATTCAAGAAGTAGCCATTATTTAGTAATAGATATGCTTTCGTACTTGGGGAACTGTTTCATAGTTATCAAGTGAATGTGCCACAAAGCGTGTTATTTTTCGCAAAAGGTGCAACATATATTTTAATATTCATAATACAGAACAAATTTATAACTGAAAGCGTGTCGCATACTATCAGTATGTTAATCCTATTTCATAAAAATGTTCCATCAAACAGTATTATTTAGATTTGTGATTGGCCTCCTTCTAATGCACTTCTCAAAGACGGAAGATACGTGCTCGAAATTGTAGAGAGTTGGATAACTAATTACACAGATATAGTTGTATCAAATTATTCTCCGAAATAGTGTGCATATCTGATTCGGTTTTACTTTTTTTAAACCAATAATGAATTGAAATTACAACTTAAAGCATGAAAATGTTCTTAATTCAACACAAACAAAGAATGTGAAGCGTATTTTGCAGCATAGTGAAAAGTTGAAATGCGATTAAAAAGACAATTTCTATTTCAAGGTTTTATTTCTCTCCGTTTCACAGTTATGTTCTCAACTTATCAAATGAATCTGTCTTCATAGTTTTAAGTAGTTCTCTCCAGTTCTTCTATCTCTATTAGCTCACGTAGCTCTCTCTAGATGTCTTAGCTTTTTCTAAATTCTATGCAACACTCCGTATATTCCGGCAAATGCACAATGTGTTTCTAGGAGCCAAGATGTTTGTGCAAAGTGTCCCCATTACGTTACTTGTAATACTTTATCATTTCAGGTTACTCAAATTCAATTTAATGTTACCTAGTAATGTGTACAAAGAGATTGAAGCTTTACATCAACAGTAGTCCCCATAGCCCAAAACAAATTTATTAACTTTACAAGTGTTGTTTACGTAGATAATTCGGGCAATCACATTTGGGTGCTCTTTTAAAGGGACTCGCTCGTGCTTTTGTAAAATGCACTTTTTTGTATGAGGAAAACAATTGTGGCAAACCAATACGAGTTTTAAAACTAAGATAGTAAAGGCGAGATACTTTCACCAAATGTTGCTATACGCTCAAATATTTTCTTTGAAGTAAGTAACGCGTTTCAGCAAAAGGCTCAAATGTAAAGTTATCCTTGCGTTTGTGTATGAGTCATTATGGGCGTATGGTTTTGTTGTCAGTTTTGTACATTTTCCTTGATTGTACCGGCGTAGGTTTACTTCTCACTAAATCCTGAATATTGCTTTATACTTATAGTACAGTATTCTGCAATTTCGGTAACAAAGAGGAAAACAATTATAGCATAAGTGTTTACAGATGATTTACCGGAAAAAGGAAATGGTGTATCAAACCATTAGCGGAGCCCTTTCAAAAGTGATTTGAATTGAAACCAGATTTCATGTATTTTATGTAAATTTTAATACGTTATGCGACCATGTACATTTTGTACTCAAACTAGATTTCAAGCCGAAATGATGATTAACCTTTATCAGAAGGCAAAGAAACAACAACAATAAAACAATAACCTTTATCACAAAATACATATCCACATAGGCCACTCTGTTTCAAATTTCACAGCATAATTTTCACAGCATCGTCTTAATGTCTTCAGAACAATGGGGTTTTATTGCGCCGAACAATATTGCATGTATCTTATCAATTTATATGTGGCATTGAACTGCTTCTCGTACAAATAAAGACATAAAAACAGGCGACGTTTAAATGGAGTTTTACTGGAGCGGTCTTACATACAATGTAGTATTTGCAAAATAAATCTATGGTTGGAACAGAAACTATTAGTATAAAATGTACTTAAAACCGAATGGAACGACATTTAAAAGACCACATTGTCACTGTGACACAGACAATATTTTTCTCTAATAATAGGTCATGTGTACATTGCACTTTATATACAACTTTATAACAGTATGTTTTGCAGAAAGTGAAGATGATATGACTTAGAATATGACTGAATGATATAACTTTACCTAACATATTTAATCACCTTGACAGACCACGCTTGAACAGTGTCATGCAATTGTCGCATGGTTTTATTTTTTTGCAAATAATAATATATTTGGTCCAACCACAATTCAAGTTAGAAAGCTATGAAGCAAGCAGCGCACATGTATACATAGATGTGTATAGCTTTAAGCATGAATATGCTAGACAGAGCAGCATATTCAGTGCAGCTGTATGTTTAACTACAAACAACAGGGCATCGATATGGCCAATATGGCGCCCGTCAAAGGAGCAATAAGTACACGTCTAGCGATTACAGATCTTTCATGCCAAAATGTCGAATGTCCGGGATGCTAGAAATCTTTTGCTGGAAATCAGCATGTCTCAGATATATATCATGAACTTATCGCGAGTGTTCTTACGCAAATGATAATAGAAGTACGGTTTCTCAATTCTTAAGAACCTGTCGCTGTCTTGGCTAATGTAAGAAAAATAGGATAAAGAGTAAGCTTTCGATTGCTTTATTGATACAGCAAAAAAGAGAAAATATATTGATAAGTCAACCTAGCTTATAAGACACCGTTATGTCATATTTCGGTTGTGATAATATTTGCGTAATTTCCAACCTCATGTAAAGCGCATCTTTTTAAACGCTCCAGCCTCATGTAGGGCACATCTTTTTAAACGCTCCAGCCTCATGTAGGGCACATCTTTTTAAACGCTCCAGCCTCATGTAGGGCACATCTTTTTAAACGCTCCATTCTCATGTAGGGCACATCTTTTTAAACGCTCCAGCCTCATGTAGGGCACATCTTTTTAAACGCTCCATTCTCATGTAGGGCACATCATTTTAAACGCTCCAGCCTCATGTAGGGCACATCTTTTTAAACGCTCCATTCTCATGTAGGGCACATCTTTTTAAAGGCTTCAGCTTCATGTATGGCACATATTTTTAAACGCTCCAGCCTCATGTAGGGCACATATTTTTAAACGCTCCATTCTCATGTATGGCTAATATTTTTAAAGGCTTAAGCCTCGTGCAGGGCACATAATTTTAAACGCTCCAATCTCATGTATGGCACATCTTTTTAAAGGCTTGAGTCTCATGTATGACACATCTTTTTAAACGCTCCATTCTCATGTATGGCACATCTTTTTAAAGGCTTCAGTCTCATGTAGGGCACATCATTTTAAAAGCTCCATTCTCATGTATGGCACACCTTTTTAAAGGCTTCAGCCTCGTGTAGGGCACATATTTTTAAACGCTCCATTCTCATGTATGGCACACCTTTTTAAAGGCTTCAGCCTCGTGTAGGGCACATATTTTTAAACGCTCCATTCTCATGTATAGCACATCTTTTTTAAGGCTTTAGTCTCATGTATTGCACATCTTTTTAAATGCTCCATTATCATGTATGGCACATCCTTTTAAACGCTTCAGGATCATGTAGGGCACATCTTTTTAAATCTCCAGCCTCATGTATGGCACATCATTTTAAATCTCCATTCTCATGTATGGCACATCATTTTCAACGCTTTACATAGCCCTATATAAGTACTGTTTACGTGAAAAATAGACTGAAAAGTATTTATAAAATAAACATAGATACATAAATCAGCATAAGGCAACGCCCACTAATATCAGGAAAGTTTAAACTGAATGCCGTTTAAACGAACTTTTTGTGCTAAAAAAAGGTTACTTGTTTGAGTTGGTTTGGAAATACGAATATTTGCTCTACTTCGTATAACGCTTAAATATATTAGATTACAGACTATTTAACTATAATTTTGACGCATTTGGCTAGCAAGTGGCCTTTTATTGATGGTGTCGATATATTTGCGCAAATGTGTCAACGTAAATATGCGTGGTTTATAAGTATCTCACAAGCCAGGCTAATAGCTTCGCCGCTTGTACTGTTGGGCCGAATATTGCCATCCGCCCCAGAACACACCAAAACTATTTTTAGTCTTCCACAAAGGGAACACGTTTCACAAACACATTGTATTCACTAAAAAAGCTGAGTAAATCTGTCTTTGATGCGCAAATAGTTCGTTGCCTCTTTTTCCAAAAGTCTGATATCATTTACATCCATCCCTATCATTTAATCGGACATTTTGATGTCGAATATACGTAGTGGGGGAGCGATATAGGCCCATCTCCAAAAGTACGTGAAGTAAGCGGTACATATTTAGACAAGACGTCAACCCTTCAATGGTATCTTCATCTCACTACCTACAATAATTCGCGTATTTTAACACACAGTTAATAGAAGGTTTGATACATTATTAAGCAATTTATCGATAATTTAACATCGAAATCACGGTTTCATCATTGCATATCCGAATCACTTATTAAATTATTTTGCCCTTAACGACCGACACATAAATAGAAATCAAGAGCCCCCTAGCATTTTCTACACTGTGCATTACGAAAAGTTTATTTATTAAAAGCTTTTGCCTGGAGATATATATATCCGATATTTAGAAAATGAGACAGACAGGTACACGGAATAAATAGATTTTATGTTCATGAACGATGCGAAAATGTCATAAATGACATGTGGTTACATTTTTAATTTTGGAATTATTGATAATGCTGGGACACGTGTGAGATAATGTGCAAATATACAAGTTTAAAGCCTAAATGGACTCGTGTTCAAATGAACGTGTTTTTCACTGAGCGTTAAACGGCCATAATGCAATCATTTATTGCTACAGTTATGTGTATACGTTGTGTGAATGTTGCGTGTGTGTCGTTCAGTATCATTCGTGTCCTTACCTTGTGCCTTTAAACAAGGCGTACTCTTGATTTTATCCCATATGGATTATATCTATAGAAGAACATGCGATCTTTAAGACATTATTCTTTATTTCTTATCACAATCTTTTACAGTTTTTTAAGTATTACATTTCTTATTTGAAATAACTTTTGTAACACTTGTAAATAAAGAAATGTTGTTGTTGGTTTCCATTTCTCTTTTGTGTTTTGTGGAAGTAACAGTGATAAAAAAGTAAATTTTTCGACCAATCGCAAATAACATTATAATCATTAAACTCTCTAAAGCAGTCCTTGTATTTCTTGTGTGTACAACTGGATGCCTTGACTACTTGACCTCATGTAAATAGGACTATTTTAAGTAGTTTTACTATAATAAAAACAACTGCATCAACACGAAAAAAAGCCCTGCTGCTTATTGGGCAGATTATAAACAAAAGTGAAATCAGCGTTTTCTGAACATTGGCTGAGCCAAGGCTATTGTGGCTTATACACAAAGGTTCATCATGTCAAAACCGATGGCATGAAAAACTTTAAAGCATTGCGTTTAATTAATCAAAAGCATTTTGACATTTGTTATTTCAAATGAGCGTAGATCCTTTCTGAACAAATTTTGTCAACGGTTCTGCAATAAGTTGAAAGTTATTACCGACTCTAATAATAATCAGCCATACAAAGACATCGCATCAGTTGTCTTTGACATGTAGTCATCGGAAAAACGGAGATAACTCAGTCGTTGTTGGAATATCAGAAAATAAATGCCTACATACATATAACAGAGGTTTATATTCATTGTATTCCTGAAACATGTTTTGATTAAGTATACAAAAGCAACTAATCGTAATCAAAATAAGAAAAATACATTTAATGATGGAATATTCCAACTAGAAGTTCGGAAGTGACAATATATTTTTGTCATAGAACGTCGTTGTTACGTTTGCTTGGCACACGATAATTTTGGTCCTCTTACTTTGTCAATTTAACACAACTTGAATCAATCTTAACGGTTCAAATATCACAAATCTTTGTTCTTACAATAAATGGACTTGATAGGCTTGAAGAACTAAGATTATTTGCCAGGAACAAATTATTATTTATCATTTTTATGATAGCTTTAGCAAAACATTGAAATTCATAGCACAGGGTTACTTTGCCAATTAATCATAATTATTATCAATGCCAACCGTTTATACCATAACACAGATAATTTCGATGATTCGTCCTTTTAAGTTCCAACATCAAACTGTGTGGTCAAACGAAAACCACTTCACATCGAGAACACCAGTATGCATGTGATACAATTATAGTACTCTTTCGCAAATTGCAAAGAATGTACTGCGCACATGCCGTGACAAAACTCGTTTCGAAATTGGCCCATCCGGACTTGTTGTTCTTTTAATTTACAATCGAAAGCACTTTCACGAAGTAATATTGCATGTCACTTAAACAAATTGAGCCGATCTGTCTCTTTTACAAATCGTTAGAGTGCATTACGCTAATAATATTGTCATCCTTTCACACGTCTGACTTGGAACGTTGAGCAAAACACCGAATCTGTAATTCACCGGGGTTCTGCATTTGTATTATTTATATGATCATGTGCCCGTCTGATACCCAAAACAGTCCATACTATAGTCCAAGAGACCTTTTTAATAACAGCAGAATACACAAATTCAGATAAGCAATAATAATATTACCATTTGGAGGGAAAACCATTAGCCAACCTTACCACATGGACACCATATCATTTTCCGATTTGGGGGTAAGAAGGGCACGCCAAATGATTAGCGCCGATTGTACACGCCTTTGAAGGCCAAATATTGCATCTGTACCTGATTGTTCTACCTAGTTGCATTACTTATATGAATTTATCCACATTTTCTGGTGACTAGGTTTCTTCAGAACGCCAAATAATGGATCTCGGTGTTCAGAGATGTGTTCATTGTTGCCACATCATTTAGATAAAAGTATTCGCAAAAGAAGAGCTTTACAAACTAGATAGTTTTATTACAGTTTCCCTTTAATATTTGAAAATGCGTTTTGACATTTTACAATAAATATGGAGATTTGTAGCCGGCTTTCATGAAATATAATTTGCTCGCAAGCATCAGATTCAGACAAGCTTTCTATGCCAAAATAGTTGTTTTAATATTGTAAGACATCATGAACAATCAGTTGCAAATGTCAAACAAAACACGAAATGGAATAAGGTATTGCACTTACAGGGCTTTTACAGTAAATGGGTCACGCAAGAAACAGTAAATTACCTTCATCAAACATATCAAAGAACTTGACAAAAATGTTACTACTTTCTGGCATTTATACTTTAAGTTCCTGTGTAGTTTCGGACAGTTCCCTAAAGAGACTGAGTTTACCCTGATTGGTCAGTTCTTCTGAGCCATTCTCGTTCCCTTGATTATTTAGATGAATTTCTGGGTATTTTCATTATCTAAGTATGAAATAACAAATATGATATTATAATTTTATTTATATTTACTGAACGGTTTTGGATATCGATCTATGTTGGCTTTGCATTTAAACATTCGTATTATTTCGTTCAGAAACTTGTAGAAATATTGGATGAATATCTATAGCCGGTTCTGCAAATGCTCACGTGAATTTATACTACTGCAGTCTACTTTTCATTTCACCCAAAACAAAAGGTAGAACGGAACTGTAATTTTAAATATTGTTTATTGTTTAAGTAAAATTAATTTGTCACAAAGCATGTTGTGAAATCAAAACAATTCATACTTATCTATTTTATCAGGCCTCTGTATTTATACAAGAGAAGGAAAGCTGCCCTTCGTTGTCGTTCCGATTATTTATGGATGGAATTTTTCGAAAGTTCGTGTTACAAATACAGACAGTTTGAGATCATAAAATATCGAATTTATATTGGAGTATTAGTCTTCATTTGTAATAATAATGTAAACAAATACGACTGCTGGTATTACTGAATCCATTTTTATCAATTATTATCCCTCATGATTGTTAAGGGTTTAAAGTTGATAATTGGCATTGTCCAGGGTTTTGTCTATAACTTTATCAAAGATAAACCAGCGTCAAGGGATATCATCGAACAAAACCACATTGCAGACATTATACCAATGTACACGCATATATGATATACAAATGTACCAACTCAGCAGGCTGCACATACTCTTAACAAACGCAACTATTTTTAAACGAAATAAATTGCATACAAAATGAGATGATCTGTGATTTTTATGATCAGATCAAGCTAGATAGGCTGCCATCTTGACAGGCGTCTGATTACGTTTACATTGATCCTCATCATTTAAGAGAACACTAGGAGGAATAGTGCCACCGTTAACGAGACATTTATCGGTAAGTTGTTAGGTTTTATAAAGTAAGCATTTCTTGCCAGTTTCCATATTGGACCGATATGATAATTTTCTTAAAGTTAAAGTATGTACTTCAATGTGTTTTTATCTGTTGCGAAGGGACTGAACTCATTATATATTTCCGTTCCTTTTGCATGTATTATCATTAAATATCGGCAGGATTCGAACTCTGTGTGGCGAAGCAAAGACACTCATCATTGTAATATGAATGTACAGTATAAGCTTCCTTTCCACACTGACAATAGCGCAGATAAACAGAGCATTGTTAAAATGTTTCAAATATGCATGAATAAAAACATGAAAGTCGTGATTCATAAACAGCACCGTTCCAAAATAGCGGGAACATTACAACGATGCAAATGAACGGTGCAACCTAACGCTACAAATCATTAGACAGGAATATCGAAGAGGCAATAACATTATAATACATTTACCACGAATTAATTGTGATATTCGAGACACTATTATTATTACTACTACTACTAGAAGTAGTAGTAGTAGTAGTAGTAGTAGTAGTAGTAGTAGTAGTAGTAGTAGTAGTAGTAGTAGTAGTAAATATTACAATGAATTTTGCATCATTTCAATCACGGAGTTGAGTGAACGTAGCGAACCAGCCCTTCTTAATCATTAAGATTTTAAAAAGGTCATCTAACTGACATAGAATACAACCTCGTTGGCTGACACAAAATCTGATGCAAGGATTGTTTATCGGATGAGTGGCAGTAGGCGGACCTTTAAATTATTAATCATGATATAGTCATATTGAAATGTACAGTTTTAAGATACTTGCATATTAAATTTCTACAAAAGAGCTGACTGCGAAACTGTACCATATGCTAATTTCAAGATAGATTTGTCAATAATTATATGATAGATATGAGATGATATATATTCTATATGTTTGGTATACGTTTACTCTCACCAACATAGTTTGCAAGTTCCATATCCAGGAGTGTCTTCTTATGGTTTCTCAAATGGACACTTAATTCCTGCCATGCGTTAAGTAAAACAGTTTGCTGTTTTTCCCCGCTTTCAGTGTATGCTCTTTCAACAGGGATACAAAACAACGTCTGCTGGCGTTTTGTAAACACGCGCCTTACTGAAAGCACTGCACTGGTTAATTGGTTGCCAAGGAAACGGATAAGAGCGTGACTCTATAAGCTGTTTCATATGTATAGACATAAAATAATAATGTAACAAACACTTTATTTTTTTGCATCATATGGAAAGAAAATAATATTTCTTTTGCAAATGCAATTTATGGCCGAAGGCCTATTGGAAGTTCCTCAGCACGTACATTCTACTCTATAAATCAATTCGATCACACTGATTAGTTTTGTGAGTGACCGCGTCTAATTGAATTTGCTAAAGGATTGAAGAACTATTCAGTGCGTGAATTATTCGGTTAAGGGGACACATATTATACGATGCTTTGCATATAAGCATAATTTAATACTAATTTGAAATATGCTGAACAAATGTGTTTTGGGTGGGTTTGCCTGTATATGAAACAAATAGTTAATTGATATTACAAACATAAAAATCACAAATATATTCATAAATGGAAAATGTATGTTCTTAGTATTTTTCAAATTTATGAAACAAAATCCGAATCTTCAGGAAAAAAACATTTCTCTTAAGCCAACCAACATTGCGACTATCGAATCAAATGATATATGGCTTGGAACTGCTTATTTGTACAAGATAAAGCCTAAAACATGCGACTCTCTAATTGCACAAAATTGACATGTATGATGATGGTTTAACATCAAACCAATTGCCTTGTCTCTGTTGAAGAGCAACAAAAAGCGATCTCTTCCACAACGTATGAAAAAGAGCTGAATTTGGACTACATACATTTTTAGCAATAAGATTTAACAGGTTTGTTGGCAATATTTAGTTAAAATTTCAATAAATAGTGTTATTTCGAGACAAAACAAAATGCATCGAACGTGGTGTTGATCATCAGCATGTGATTTGAGTGATGCCATTGAGTTTGACATCGAGTTAACAATACATAAAAATATGACAAATGATGGAAGTATTGGAAAATGAATGCGGAAAATGTATTGTATTGGACTACTTGATACAGACAATGATCCAGTGTTGTTGTTAGATCAGAATATCCTACTTTTTTTGAGAGTTTAACGCACCGACTGTATGTTCAATCACTGTCGTCGAGCGCATGTGGCGCTCTTACCTATACTTTTCCAAGACTTCCTTACCTTATGATTAGAAACATTTATTATACAATGATTGAATCTACAACAATAATCAGCCAAAAAACATTAAGTTGAATTATGCCTCATTGGCTTTAATCTCTATACATTTGAAATCTAAAATCCTCCTGATGCTGTTTCCTTACTTCTCATATATTTGTCTTCTTTCACATCACACACCTTGAGCCTTGTCACAACACAGATCGCAATGCTCCGAGGTCATCGCAGATAGCAGGTTTTAGGCTTTCTAGAGTTTCTAGCCACCTAATATGTTCACGAAACTAGAATGCAATGCTTTATGTACCTTGCTGGATGAAACGGAACACTAGTAAATCTTAAAGGTATCAGGTTTTCCGAATTTTTCTATCCCACATATATCTCTGCGTAAAAACAAATAAGCAGCCAGGTCAAGAGTTTTACCAATAAGTCTTTCAAACGGTGTTTCCGGTATACTGGTTCGATGTTTCCTTAATGTTACCTCTAAGTGTTCAGGTAAATCGGATATAGATTACTTTGCCAAAAATACGTAGGGATGTCATGTTAACCTTTACATTGAAACCATTTTATACCATATAAAGATAATTTGACAATATGTTACATCTTAATATTTTTGATAAAAATTTCCAACATTTCAAGCTACAACTCGTACATTTTATTAATGTTATTATCGCTAGCATGAAATCATGGAAGGTAATTTTGGGACGGCGCGTGAAGGCTTTAACATGATATGACAAAACAAAGCACATGATGGACCATGTTTAAATGATAAATTCATGACAAGTTGGTATTTGTTACATAAGTAGTTTCCTTATCCTTAAACAACTTTGGTCAATAGCAAAATGAAAAGTGCAATGCAAGTAAGTAAGCTATATAACCCAAAAGGAGACAACAGATACATATCAACAAAAAGGCGGCGCTGCATACACACCCGTCAATAGCAAAATGAAAAGTGCAATGCAAGTAAGTAAGCTATATAACCCAAAAGGAGACAACAGATACATATCAACAAAAAGGCGGCGCTGCATACACACCCGTCAATAGACACAGTTAGCGAATGCAGACATTCTTTTGCCAAAATTTCGAATGTTCGAGAAGTTCGAAATGTTTGTTGGCAAATATATACTCTCAAAAGCGAAGGCGAATATTCTCACAAAATCAAAATGCCTTTCACTGAATCAAATTAGATTGATCTGTATTTCTTTACGACCAAATGATGCTCATTAGGCTATTTTTTCTGACATTCTATCACACGTGTCATTTAATTTACATCTATCCCCAGCCTATAACACATTTTGAGGCAATGTAGGCTCATTTCCGTTTAGTTTTGAGTTACCAATAAGAAGAGATTTGTGAGCTTTAGCTAGCTGTTATACAGACGTGTTGTTTAACTTGAAAAAATCCACATTTTGTATCACATTGAAGCATACAGTTACTTGCGCCCACGTTCTAAAATGAGGTAAAATGACATGAAATGGCTTTAGAATTGTGAGAGGAAAATTAGATATACAGCAAACGAGAAACAAAATTGGCGTACGAAATATTCTACAGCCTATGATTTCGATGTTGGTTAGGGAAAGTAGGATGGTTAAGATGATGACGTCTTGTGAGTGTATAGGAAAGGGGATGGTTGCAAAATGCTATTGAATGTAATTGAAATGTGTTTCATCTAATGGTTAGAAGGACTGTGATTAAATTTACATAACGTCTGTTATCTAGTGATATAATGACTTTCTGTCCCTCAAAAAGTTATTTATTTTATATATTTGATAATTCTTGATAAAAACTCCAAGTGTTATACATTTTATATGTTTTTTACTGTTCTTGTATGTGTATTTTGTTTTCTGGCTTCTGTGCTAATAAACGGGGTTTATATTTAAACTTTTGACTACTGGACATGTTTCATTAGTTTTTCCTATAAATTTGTAGCCTCGCCTTAGGCATTTTTTCAAAATGGCATCATTGCATTTTTCAGTTTCAGGGTAAATTTCAGACACCTTTGTTTACGTTATTGTCTGTACGAATTATATTTACAATTTAACGTACCATAACTGTCGAACTGATTTAACAAGATGCGGTGTATGTATTTGATGTATGTTTGATTCATGCGACAAACACAGATTTACAGACTTTTCATTAATTGAATCATTGGCCATGCAATTGTATTAGGAACTCATTAGGAAAATATTGTTTAAACGTAGATAAATATCAGTATGAACATGGCAGCACTCAACACATGGCACAAGCGTGATACGGAATCAAAACACGACAATAGCGTGATACGAAAGTTTTAATATTGTTGCTTCTCTAAAGTGGCTGTTATTACAACAAAATTAATATAAAAACCACAACTTGTTATTTATATAAAGATCATGTATGTGCATTTGCAACATTTTCAGGAAAGTCATCGTTAGCAAGCCTTAGACTTAACTCGCCGATAAACGTATTGTCAATAAATATACAAGTACATTAGTACATTAGTTAAACATCTCACAAAATTTCGAAACACTCAGAAGCATTTGTGAAAAGTAAAATATGTGGCTATGACCTTGGCTTATTCAATGTGAGGGAAATCATGTCTGGCAGAAATAAGAGCTTGCTCGACACACTAACATTTGTATTAATTCGATTTAGATTTGCAACGTTATATCAGATTTGATCTATTCTTTGTGAGCTGTATCGTCTTCATTGACACGATGTCTGCAAATTGCAAATGACATTTTGAATCACAGACATCAAAACGAAGATTAAAATTGTTAACTTTGTAATCCGACACTCTAGAAATACACTCTTTCACATCGTGTGCTGAAAAGTCTTAAATTTCAAGTAATGACATCTGACGAAATTAAATAAGCTTAGAATCGCATTCGCAGAGTCAGCATATTCAAGAAAGACATTTTCGCACTTATCCATTCTCTTGTTGTAATTAAAAGTTACAAATATAGTTGAAACAGTGCAAGATAAAAGCGAAATCGTTCCACACGGGAAACTGCAAGCAAGAAAATTATTAACAAAAATGTTTTAGTTTTAATAACAAGTCTGTTTTTATGAATATAATTTCAGTCTAAATAACGGCCTATCAAAGTGAAAACCTTTATGTTGAGAGAGTTATTCATGTTCGTATGAGGACCCGGTGTAGTGATAGTGTTAAGACGTTTGCAGTAACCATTTACTTGAATACGCTATTTCCTAGTGAATGTATCCTGCTGAAGGTTATTCTTTCAATCGATATACTCAAGAAATAATTTTTAAGCAACATGTAGGTTTGACCATCTAAGCATTTCTTCGTTACTGTTTTGTAAGGTTATTCACCATGTACATTTTTTTTATAAAACACTCTATACGCTTTACAACGTACCACCAATGTGTATAGTGATAAAAACAATGTCTCTCTCTCTCTCTCTCTCTCTCTCTCTCTCTCTCTCTCTCTCTCTCTCTCTCGTCCTTTTTGTATTTATTAACGTAGATGACGTCCAATTACCCATGCTTTTACATTATACATAAATTAACCGCTCATGATAGGACAGAGAGCAATTTTCAAAGTAAAAATAAAACGCTGTATTGACCTATACATAAACAGAAATTTGGATTTCAGGGACACAGTTATTATTATTAGCATATTTATATAAAAGGCCTTTGCACCTACATCGCCCATTTAATTATTGCACAGGAGCATACAACATAATTTGCTTTGTTCTGCATTATTCATATTGGTAAAATACATTATGAATAATAATACAATTAATTCGTGCTCAATTGAAATTCAATACTACCTCAAAATAACTCAAAGATGTCAAAACTAACTTAAATTAACCATCAATAATTTCTTAAAGTAATTAACTTGATGCATGCAAAATTGACATCACTGATTTGAAATATTTTAATTTCGATTGAACTCAATTACTGTTACTTATTTAGGTTTGTTAGATATGCATCAATATGAATATAATATAATTATAATAGACACATGCTAATTATTGTAAATTAGGTCAGTAACCTTGAACATTATACTCAAATTTATAAATTATTATACATTAAAATATAACCATACAAATATTATGTTTTTCGAAAAGCTTAGCAAGCCCTATGTCAGTTTATGCTGTTTTCAAAATAGAGCAGTATCACCGGGCATCAACAATGCTTTACAACCAGAGGCTCTGAGTGAACGTTTCTAAAAAAATCTGGTGTAATAATAATAATAATAATAATAATAATAATAATAATAATAATAATAATAATAATAATCTAGTGAGGACATACATGTACACTGTCATAGAGATATTAATACACAAATAATAGCTCGCACGTTATACATGTATATGGCATATAAATTCCTGCTCGTATATAGATCGTGTTAGAGAAATGATCATTCTATATTTCAGTTAATTATTATTTAATATTTAGTTTACAAAAACATGCGTGGATGGGCAATTTAATGCAGAGAATGTTGCGTGTGCTGTTGTTTTGTTCTTTTTTTTAGGTGGGGATGTTACAATGTTGGACAATGGGGAGCACAGGGACTTTCCCGGCCAATCCTTGGTCTTTGACGAGTTGCTTGGAGACTAAAAGGAGTTGTTCAAAGGTTGGGCCGCATAGGGGTTGATCAAAAGCGGGGAAGCTCTGTTGTCAACACTCGTTATCCCATGATCTGAACCGAGACGTGGTGTGGAGCCTGGATGCGGCTTCCATTGCCAATAGGTTATAATGTGTGCATTCTGTTCATGAGACCAGACGATTAGCCGTATCCGATGCGTTACTAAATTCAGACTTACAATCGTCTGCATCCTCTGCATCCATATCAGACAGCATACGGCGCGAGGGCCTCGGCAGCTGAACATTTGGATTGGTTTCAAGGTTTGTTTTTGCTTGTTCAGTATTAAAGGTAGTGTGTCTGTTTATGATAGTATGCCAGTTTGGGAATTTGACCCCTGAGACCATTATTAGGCATTGGCCTATTTATAATGACGCTGGGAATCGGTGTTTCACATGATCTGGCCCAAGGGTTTTTAAGCTGTTATACAGTCACGCCATTATTGGCGCCTTGCGTTTGAAAGCGGTGTGTGAATGTGACTTAGATCGAAATTACCGCAAATGAACCTAACTACTATCTGAGCTTGACATCATTGTCAATAGACCTTTATTCTAGCGCATGCAAACGTTTATCTGTGATATTTTTAACGCCCGATTCTAGTGAAAGCCAGGCCTTGTAGTATTCAACAGAAACCTTGCTGTAAGCCATGCTGAGAGAGAGTAGCTATTGGTGGAGTACTGGTGAAATGATCAGTGTTATGCCTTGCACGATATCGCCTTTTATCTGAAACTGTTCAAATTATGTCGGTTAACGTACACATACTGTGCTACGCCCAAATAAATATCTAGATAAACGATTCAATTTATTCAAACATCTGAATACATGTATTTAAAACAGTTCTAAATATGCGCAAAAAATATGTTTTGACATTTGTTTGCATCTTGTCAAGATTTTTTCATACCTTTGCATGTTTGCATGATGATGTTTTGCATTCTGGGCCAAATAGACTCGGCTATGCCAATGTTGGGAAAGTGTCTGGAAGAGGTGTGTGCGTGCGCAACGCACTGGCATTTGTGTTTATTAGATTTAGGTTTGCGAAATTGTGTCAAATTAAGTTTCTTTTTTTAAACTGCACCATCTTCATTGACACGATGTCGGAACATTGCCAATGGAATTTTAAATCACAGACAATTCCACGAAGAACAAGAAACCTTGTTAAAGGTTTATTCAGACAATTTGATTATACCCTGCCCTTGAAATGTTCCAATTTAAACTAATGACATTAAAATAATTTGATTAAGCTTAAAAACGAAAATGCAAAGTCAGCAAAATAAACAACGATCTATATACACTCATATGTCGGTTGTAGTATTAGTCAGAGTTGGTGAAATAAATATATGTTATATCTGTTATAGTAGTAGTAGTAGTAGTAGTAGTAGTAGTAGTAGTAGTAGTAGTAGTAGTAGTGGTAGTAATAGTAGTAGTAGTAGTAGTAGTAGTAGTAGTAGTAGTAGTAGTAGTAGTAGTAGAAGTAGAAGCAGTAGCAGCAGCAGCAGTAGCAGTAGCAGAAGCAGTAGTAGTAGTAGTAGTAGTTGTAGAAGTAGTTATAGAAGAAAAAGAAGTAGTAGTAGTAGTAGTAGTCGGAGGAGGAGGAGGACGATCTGCAGCAGCAGCGGTAGCAGTCGTAGAAGTAGTTGTCATCGTCGTCTCTATTCTTACAGTGTTAAACATAACAAAGATAAATTTTAGGGATCGACTCATTACATAAGTAACGTAGAAATGAGTGAATATGTATCATATATGCAAGTTTCATAAATGATTGTGGTAAATATATACAATCTTTAGATCTATGGCAGAGATACATGCTATTTCAAGTATTTGTCAAATGTAAACGAACATAGTTCAAAGTACAAACACCTGAGCGCGCAGCAGATTAGTGTTAAAGAAACAAAACTACACGTTATCCTTATGACGTTCTTCAATTGTGTAGAAATAGTTCTAAGTACAAATATTTATTCGTGCATGATAGAAGTGATAAAAATAAATGGCATAATGTTTAAATAAGTCGTTGAGACTAGACATATTAATATGATAAGAAAAATGCCGAAAAATGTCTAGTAATATTATTTCTAAAGGCAATCACTTTAGTGTAGTTAAATCAAATTACTTATTTTTTACAATTTTATGTTACATACTTTCTGATCAATCATGGCGTTTTGCCAAAAGTACACCATTTGAATATCATATGATTAAAGCACGAACTAATAATGTTCATTTTTCAGTCCGAGCTTATACGTAATGGAAAGTAAGCGAGAAGTCCCGGGCGCAAAAAAAAACGCATTGCATGTCGACGATAGCTGAATGCATAACTGACATTGAGCACAATGTCCAGCCTAGGGAGGTCTCGGGTCTACGGGGATCCGAATTGTGGATATTACATGACGTCTGTCATAATTAAATCTCGGAGTTGATCACATTGTCGAAGCATAGGCGTGAGAATGGCAGCTTCTAAATCGTAGAAAATCAGGGTCGCGACAAGTGTGTTATATTACATAATGAGTTATACAAAAAGGCGCGTTGCTCGGTCTGAGGGATGTGAAAAAATAGACGTCAGCAGCGATCACAGTCTTTTGATGGCAATTAACTCCTGCTACAGTGTCATATGACCTGTACAGAGTAAAGTGACATATAACCTTTAAAGTTTTTTATTTTCCTTCAGATTAATCAAAGGGGTCACTTTAACCAACGATCCAGCATAACATAATTAGGAACTACTGCTGTTTAAAAGTATCATAAAATGTGGAAAGGCCTTAATAGCCTGCAGGAGTTTGGCATGTGTTTCGTACCCACCAATTTTCGCCAAATATCGGAGTTGTTTAACTTAAGACTATTTAGGCAGGTCATATAATACCACAGCAAAATGTTATTCACATCAGACGAATGTGGCAGAGTGGCAGTGCGGTAAATATAAATTTACACACAAAAAATGAATTTACACAAACTTAGAACAGCACAAAATACCGTTGTTGTGTTTTTAAAGAGAGTACTAATCAATCGGTGTTCTTTGTATATCATAAGAAAACATAAGAAATATTTCGTTTAGAAGAGTAAGTGTTTTTTATCATATACCCGAACATAAGGTTGAAGAGAGCATGCATGCGTTATAAACTGTCTGTTGTTAACATGAGCAATGTGTCACACATTGAAATATAGTTGCGGCGAGATTATTTAAGATGTCCAATATATAGCAAAATAGTTTAAGTATTGATTAACATTCTTATCGTTTACACGTATGCAAATATAACTATTTTGTTTAAAACTTTTGTCGAAACACATCAAAATTTACAAACTGATCTTAAAAAGGAAATATTCACATATTTTGTAAAAATGGTGGCGCTGTGGAGTAGTGGTGGCGAGTACAATTTTCCCCGAAAGTTGATTATGATTTAAGTTTTTTTGGAGGAATACAATAGGGTGATATTTTGTTAAGTTGTTTTACCTATCGGTTGTGGCTATGCGAAATGCATTAACGAAAGTGATTACATCTCGAATACAGTAGACTCTGTGTCTGTGTATTTTTCAAAAGCATTGACCCCTTAAAATCGCCAATACGATTGCAAATGTAGTTTTCTTATCGAAGTACAGCCAACACATATGTTGTTCGTATTAGAATGCAACTAACATGTAACAAAAATGCATGTTAATTACACACGATATCCGTATCCGTAATGGCATTGTCGACTATCTAAACATTGTGACAGACGTCCCTCACATTTTTCAATTCATTATTGCCAAACTATAATCGTAAAGGACATCGTAAAATGTTGATATTTCTGATGAAATATACCTTGGTGTATCAAACAAAACTGTGTACATTCGTTCGTATCGTTTTCAACATCCTCCAGTTACGGGTCGTAACCGTTACTAATGAAAACTAAAATAAAATTGCAATATCCGTTGAATATTGCACCCCCATCAGCTCCCCTTTGGAGCAAACGGCACCATCCGTCACCTGCTTCGGTGCTTTGGTTGTATAGTGCACTCACTGTACTGTTTACCAGACAAAAAACATCAACCGTGCTGCATATTATCATATCGAAGCGATAAAATTGTAAGAAAATGAATGCGTCTAGATCAAGAGAAAAAGCTTTGTGTGTACAGTAAAAGATTAATAATACAAATATTGGAAAGAGATTTCTGTTGAGATAAGACTGTTACTATTTAACGGAGTTTTAAAATGAACATTTTTCATTGTAAATAGTAAAATACTAAGTAGATGGGTAAAGACGGTCATGCATTATGAGAAAACAATTAATATTAATATTTTTGAAGTACTGAAAAAGGAAAAATTAAGAAATCGAAATATATGTTTTTATTATTTGCTATTGTTTAGCAGTCTTCGAAATGAATTCTACATAATACTAGCCTTTCAAAACGTCCTTTAATGTACATTCATCGCATTTGCTAGCAGAAGGGAGATTACTGCGTGTGATACTGAAAGTGTGTAGGAAAGTGTAATGGTAGCGTATAACCTTAAGCTATTCAGGGAAAGTTTGTATTCAAAATCAATATTTTCAGGAAACAAAGTACGGCTCGTTATTATGTTATCAGTTTTTAATTGTAGTTCTTTTAAACATATTGCCCATCGCATTACCTCAAGCAACTTGAAAATTATCAACATCGTTATTATGCCACTTATGAACTGCTCCCTGTTAAGCTATATATATCTTTGGCAAAGATCAGATAAAATCGGTGCAAAATATAGTTTACAAGTGAGTAATACACTTCATATTACTGAGTTATATTTTCCGCTTGTAAATTTAAAAACTTTTATTGTTTGTGGTTATATATTCTGTCGATCTAAGCGCCTAAGACTGATTTAAGCGCTTAAGACTAACTACTTTAGTACAATCAAATAATAATGTAAACACATCATTGTTTTGGATAAGATTTGAAATTTATTATTTACATGGAAATGGAACAATATATATATTTCAAGTAAGCTATGCATTGATAAAATATCGAAGTTATGTCATGCGATAGAAGTGATATATGAACTATTTAACACTACATCAAAGTTAATCATATCAAATTCTACTTTCGATTTCAAGAATTTTGGATTCCTACTTTCTATTTCAAAAGATCGTTGCAACGGGAAGGAAATACACATTAATGGTGTTGCACACTATAAGTATATATATATATATCATTGAAAAAATTGTATACCTTTTAAATGTTATGAACGACAATGTTTTGATTTACTATATTCTTTTTTGTTTCAATATGTGTTGAAGGATTAATTAAGTGCACATTATATTTCAGTCGGCTAGTAATCTTAAAGGCAGATAGAAAAACGCAATGTGCTAATCATTGCTCTTATAATAGACAAGGCCAAATCCCTTAACCGTAGCCAAATCCCACAAACTGGGGCACCTTTACTTATTCTCTTTGTGTTTTTCGATGCCAAAGAGGGACGTGTACCCCTCTGGTTGGATTGAGAATATACCAAAGAGCGAATCTCGAAGCCAAAACGCTGTAAAACGATTAATGAGGTATTGATGGTCCCACATCGCTAACATTTTGTTACAGGCTGTTTTCTTTAGAGCAATACCAGTGGTCTTAGTCGAAGCTCCATAGAATGCATACAATATAGTTTTTAACCCACCCTTTTCCCAAGTATATCCAAAATATTGACCATGCTAGAAATTATTATCTTGCCCGCGTACAAAGATAAAACAAGTACCCGTATGGAACTTCTTTTTATTGGCATCACACAATTAACTCCCTTGTTGAAGACCGTCGTCTGTATCGTCATGAAAACCTCGTCTTGTGGCACAAATTAAAATCCTTATTAATTATTTCTCTCTTGAAATGGCACCATAAAAAAATAATGCTGCACTCTCATCAGAACTATTTAAAAAACGATATGACTATTATCATAATCTGATTCACTGCGAGCATATCCGTGACAACCACGAATTATCACATATCTATACGCACATCATTTTCACTACGCAAAATAAGAGTTTCAGCGAAGAAAATACATTTTTACTTTATTTTGTTAAACTGAGGTGGGAGAAAAAACATCTTCCATGGGCGAGTGTGTAAGATAGGTTCATCCCAAACCTCGCGCAGGGTGTTCTGTGGAAACTCGGTTAACTTCGTTTCCTCGTAACACCCTACGCTCGGGTTGGGATGAACTTATCTTAAACTCTCCGCCATGGAAGATACTTACGTACGAGAATTCATACAAAAAAACGTGTTTTCTTCGCGACATGCAGTTGGACAGTTTATCCGACAACAACGGTATAAAACGCCACGATTGTAGGAAGATTTGATGAGTTGGCCACGGTTGTGGGATGAACTAGGTCATTAATCGAGGTTTTTAAAAATGTGGCCATTTTTGAGATATAACCCACGAGTGTATATACAAAGTATGGTGCACTGTTACGTTTTCAGGGTGAATAACGATGGAGGTTTCCGGGAGGAAACTCCAAGCAGATGCATCCATTGTGGACATGACCTACTGCCAGCCCTGCTCTAAGGATGGGGAGAACGTACCTCCGGAGTCTTACTGTATTGTCTGCGAGGAGTTTATGTGCTCGAACTGCACCAGACTCCATAAAAATCAGAAAATATCAAGTTCTCATGCTCTCCTTGGCAAGGGTAGCATGCCCACATCAATGCCATTACAGTCAATGAAGCAGGATAGCACTGAGCCTTGTGAAATTCATTCCCAAGAAGTTATAAAATACTTTTGTCCAACCCACAAGACACTCATCTGTGGACACTGTCTCGCAACAGATCATCGGTCGTGTCATGTTGACATTATATCTGAAATAACGGACACTTTTAAAGATCGAGAATATGGACATATCAAAAATACAATTGCGGAGTTACTAAACAATACCAATATTTGCCAATCGAATATAGAACGCAGCATACTGTTTGTTACAAAACTAGGTGAAGAGGAGATAGCGAAGGTGAGGAAATATCGTATTCAGATAAACGAATATTTCGAACAAAGAGAAAAATATCTTTTGAAAACCATACAGAATATGAAGGAAATTGATGAAACACTTCTAGACTCGTTGAACCCAAAATGCGAGTCTTTAAAGTCCAAAGTATTGGAAGTGAAGTCGAAACTTGAGGCTCAGGAAAACAACACAATCCAATTATTCATAGAAGCAAAGAGGGCGCAGAAAATAATGGATGGTATGCAGACAGCATTGGCTGACATCATTAAGGAGAATGCTGTCAACAAATATCAATTTCGAAAAGACCCCTCTACTGAGAGGCTAATGACAACCAACAATGGACTTGGCACTATTGAGGAAAAGGGGTCTGTTGAAAAGCAAACTTTGGGTAAAGTGGACTCTATTTTCTGACTACAATTATTTTTCTTTGAAAATGCATCGTCACGTAATTAGATTAGATATATTATCACTGAGTCAAGCATTTCTGGCACAGTTTATCTTTCTCTTCTATTTTGTTTGCTCATGGATTCATGTTTAATAGTGACAATGCTGTAGAACATGCTTCGCCCCCTGAGCACTTGATTATTGGGAGCTAACAAAGGGCAGAGCACGCTTTACAATACAGCCAATACACAACATGAATATAAATGAAGGTACGTACTCCGTAAGGGTTGCTCCGGGTTTTGCGGTTGGATAGGGCGCACCTGAGGGGCAACCTCTTTATCATGGATCCCCAAGAGGCTCTACATATGGTAAAGGAGTGTTTAAGGGTCCATCCCCATTACAAATCGGCTAATTTTAGTCTCAAATGGTGCATTTTAGTATCAATTATGCATTTGATTTACAATATAGACTTAAAATGTTCACACAGACTAAACTCAACCTAATCATGCAATTCAACAGTTTCACGAACACAGGGAGGATCGGCTGTAAGAATACGATATCAAACATTATAAAACATTAAGCATACTCGTCCGTGACAATTGTTCCTTCTTGACAACCGTTATAGTGCGTATAAGAAAGCATACAAACCTTTTGATTCTGGTCTGGTGTTAGCAACACTGTACCTAATTATAGGCCAAACGACATTGTTTTACTTTTCAGTGCCTATATAACTTTATGACAGGGTATGAAGTTGTTTTATATGACAATTTGAATAAGAAAGTTAAGTAAATAAATTGTTCAAGCATTGAACTACAATCAGATAAATTTACAAACTGTTGCCGTCGTTTTTTATCGCTTACAGTGACTGTTTATTTAAATGTCCTTAAAGTTTTAACTGATAAAAGGCAAATATGTCTCCGTTACCATTGCGTATGGTTATATAGCAAGTTGTGTTCATAATTGACATACAACTAAATGAAAGTTCTGTGAAAGTTCTGAGAATTTTTACATACGATCTCAAGTCTTTTTCTAAGGTTAGCTCAGAAAATTTGTTTAAGATACTTTTTCTAGCATATTAAAGATAATTATATGCTCACACACGAATGTATAAATATCTAGCAAACTATGGGATGCCATGCCGTTGAAATAACACCTATATGTATTTTATTGCAGTCGCAAAAAGAGGCAATCTTGAGAGAAGAACTCAATTTCCAGGTCCCATTACGATAGATGTGAGTGAGAATAAATGCATCTTTATCAACACATCACAGACGGCCCAAGCAGCTCTGGGCGCAGAGATGAAAAAGTGTTTTGCCACATTTAACTTGTGTGAGGACAAACGGTCAGTAGAACTTGCATGCACATTGACGTCTGATATTGAAAACTACGCAGCATTGACGTTCAATTGGAAGGGTCGGGCAGTACAAACATTACAACATTTTATGGACAATATATCTGAACAAGATATTACCGTTAAAAAAGACCTTTGGAAGACGGTCAAGCTGAAACTCTCAAAGCTTTATGTAGACCAACCTGATAATTGTGCCATCTATTTGTCAAAACGAAAACTGAATATAAAAGTTGTTGGCATGAAACATGTTGCTGATCAGCTCGTTAGTAAAATTGAGGCCATGATAATGGATGTGACATTTTTAGAAAGTTGGCAAAAGGACTGTTCTTATTAATAAATTCGGAAATGGAAAATGGAAGGAGCTTTTCCTGAATAAAAATGTAATATAAATCATTGAAATGGAACGTGATAATTGTGCTAGTAAATACGTATGTTTTCATTTACATAAACAAAAATACCATATATGCAACAGAATCTATCTGTTTACGAACCAATGCTAGCTAAAAACAAATGGTGATAGTGCAAAACTAGTGATGTTGTCCATAAGCTGAACACAAACTGGTTATGGTGCGTATGTAAGCTGAACACAAACTGGCTATGGTGTATGTAAGCTGAACACAAACTGGTAATGGTGTATGTAAGTTGATCACAAACTGGTTATGGTGTATGTAAGCTGAAAGCAAACTGGTTATGGTTAATGTAAGCTGAAAGCAAACTGGCTATGGTGTATGTAAACTGAAAGCAAACTGGTTATGGTGTATGTAAGCTGAACACAAACTGGTTATGGTGCGTATGTAAGCTGAACACAAACTGTTTATGATGTATGTAAGCTGAACACAAACTGGTTATGGTGTATGTAAGCTGAAAGCAAACTGGTTATGGTTAATGTAGGCTGAAAGCAAACTGGATATGTTGTATGTAAGCTGAAAGTAAACTGGATATTGTGTATGTAAGAAGAAACCAAACTGGCTACGGTGTATGTAAGCTGAAACCAAACTGGCTATGGTGTATGTAACCTGAAAACAAACTGGCTATGGTGTATGTAAGCTGAAAACAAACTGGCTATGGTGTATGTAAGCTGAAAACAAACTGGCTATGGTGTATGTAACCTGAACACAAACTGGCTATGGTGTATGTAACCTGAAAACAAACTGGCTATGGTGTATGTAAGCTGAACACAAACTGGCTATGGTGTATGCAAACTGAAAACAAACTGGTTATGGTGTATGTAAGCTGAAAACAAACTGGTTATGGTGTGTGTAAGCTGAAACAAAACTGGTTATGGTGTATGTAAGCTGAAAACAAACTGGTTATGGTGTGTGTAAGCTGGAACAAAACTGGTTATGTTGTATTTAAGCTGAAAACAAACTGGCTATGGTGTATGTACGCTGAAAACAAACTGAGTATGGTGTATGTAAGCTGAACAGAAACTGGTATTTGTATTTTTGATAAATATACTTGTTTGCGATTGGCAATCAATTCAATTTTAACTTTTGATTACAAGTGAATGTTATATTACATATTCATGACAATTGATGTGTGGCGTACAAATGCTATTTTGTCTACTCTACATTGTTTTGTGTACACATATTAAAATTGACCTGACAATTATCACTTACCATTTAAAACAGTTCCATCCCATCCCCCACATATCTGACAACTTTAACATAGCAATAGGATGTTAATATAATCCGACGGTGTTCGGAAATGACAACCAAGGTTGACGCTATTTTACCGTTTGTGTTTTTACATTTGCCTAGAATGGCTTCCTGACTATAACGATAATAATAGTTTTCAGTTAAACAACAAGTTTGTTCTTTTTACAGTTTAAAGTATGATCCAATTTGCATTAAGCGATTCCAATTAACAGTAAGGATGCTCTCATTTACAGAAAGGTTATTCCAATTTACAGTAAGACTATTCCAATTTACAGTAAGGCTATTCTAGTTTGCAGCAGGAGTATTCCAATTTACAGTAAGGCTATTCTAATTTACAGCAAGACTATTCAAATTTACAGTAAGGCTATTCTAATTTGCATAAAGACTATTGCAATTTACAGTAAGGCTATTCTAATTAACAGCAAGACTATTCCAATTTACAGTTAGGCTATTCCAATTTACAGAAAGGCTATTTCAATTTACAGTAAGACTATTCCAATTTACAGTTAGGCTATTCCAATTTACAGTAAGGCTATTCCAATTTACAGTAAGGCTATTCTAATTTACAGTAAGTCTATTCAGATTTACAGTTAGGCTATTCTAATTTACAGTAAGGCTATTCTAATTTACAGTAAGACTATTCTAATATACAGTAAGACTATTCCAATTTACAGTAAGGCTATTCTAATTTACAGTAAGACTATTCCAATTTACAGTAAGGCTATTCTAATTTACAGTAAGACTATTCCAATTTACAGTAAGGCTATTCAGACTGTTTATATTTACAGTATGTGGTCAATGTATCTGTTAAAGTCGTCAAGCCTTTATCGAGGACAAGTATTTTCTTTGTCACACATAATTGAGTAGACTCGTGCAAAACGAGTATTCCTGCATCATAATACCAAGATACAAGACAATTTATTTCACGTCGAACAAGGTTCAATAACGGCACTAGATCGCAGCTACTTCCGGACAAAATTCAAATCAAATAACATATTAATGATGCAACGCAAAGCCTGGAAGATGATAGATAAATGCATTCAAATAAGATTAATGTCAAATGTTAATGTTAACTAGTATTAGCGAAATAGTTAACAAAAAAGATATAACATACTCAACATATGAGAAACTAAAAATCATGACTGCTGACTAGAAAACTTGATTTTTTTTAAAGCTATGATTACAAGATTATTCAGACGATATATTGGAAAAATAGATTTAGCTAAAATCCAAAAATGCAAATAATATTGAAACAACAGCAGATTTCAAAAATAGAATACAAAAAGCAGCGCAAAGGACATACTATTACAGATATATCAGAGGAAAATAACACATATGAAAAGAAAAATGCACTTTAGAATAAAATTAAATATAGGATGTTGAGCATGCTAAAATAAATAGAGAAAAGAGGCAAAGGGTTTAATAACTTTTTTGCATATTCAATAACTATTAAGACATTTATACATAAACAACACTACCAAAGCAAAAACAACATTAGATTTAGAGCAGTCTAAAAAACGAAATAAAACTACTTAGCATTGATATTGCTCAAAATGTTAATACAACTGATATGATTATAACAGGTTACATTGTGGCATCCAAAGTTTGACATTAAAGCAGCAAGGTACAGGTTAAAAATGTTGTCAAAGTGGGTATTATTCCAACTGATCATGTATGATTCGTTTAAATATTTTTGATAGTGTTGGAAGTTTGCTGACTGGTCTATTATTCTTTTAACCGATGCATTCATTAAACAAGCAAAAAATGGATAATCTCAATTACACTAAATGATTTACTGTAATATTCCTTTTTCTACCAATTCAAAGCATTAAAGGGACTGTGTCACAGATTGGCGCCAAAAAAAGTTTTTTCTGTAACGAATCTCAGGACAATTATCTAATAGAATGTGTTACGCTTTGATATCAGATAATTGTAAACAAAAGTACCAAAATGTAAAAAAAATGTGTCGGAGAGCGGGTTCGAACCCGCGTCGCCAAAATTGAAGTCAAGCGTCTTACTAACTGAGCTAATAAGGCTTGTTCAAATCGGGTGACATAATTAATCTATACACCTACCTCGGTAATATCCCGTGATAACACCGACTAGCCAATCACGCATAAGGAATGAATTCTACCTGGTAGACATACCCAGTAATCTTTTTAAAAGGAAAAATACGAAATAACTGCTAAACTTAAATAAATTGTAAACTATGTGGTACTTCAGTTAGTAAGTTTCAATGCATTGTACACATCGATGTCAAGTTAATGTCATTTTTCGACAATTTTCTTTTTTTCCGCTATTTTATCATCTGTGAGACAGCCCCTTTAATTTGCAAAATCGACCAACATTTGTTTAATGTCAGAGTCTAAACGCTTCATGGGAAAATGTGTCATCCGTTTTTTTTATATATGGGACGTCATACACATGTGTGCACAGATGTCAACCCTATTTATAATAATTGGTCTTTATATCAAACAGTTTTAAAACTTCTACACATACCTTAACATAGGTCACGCAAACCAATAAGATGTTCACGGAAGTTATTCTTCTGGGGCCGTTCCAATAAAGTATTTTAGTCGTTCCTCCAATTATCTTAAATCTGTACTAACCTCATAAATGGCGGCTCATTAATGCTGTTGTTTTTTCCCTCAACTTCGTGCTCATTTTGCACTCGCTTTTGTTCAATTCATTCACATATGTAGCAAAATAATGGGAAATGACACTAAGTTAGTTCCAAATTACGACTGATAACGACCTTTAAAGATCTTTATTGAAACAGGCCCCTAAACATCAGCTTAGTAAGAGAGTTTGTATAAGCCTTGGCAGTACCTCTTAATCTGTTTTCTGGCAAAAACAACTTGATTAAGACTTATGTTCTCCCTTTCACCTTTTTCAAAGTGTTCAACATTTCTGTGAAAAAATAAAGCGGTGTTGGAAAATGCTTTAAAGACATAGGACAACCCTAACCCTGGGACATAGTGAAAGCAAGTTATACGTTATAATATTATATTGAAGTCCTGCAAAACCTGTTTAAAGTGCATGCATGCATACTTTTTGGATTTAACCACAAGACTTGTAAGTATGATGCTGATCCCAACAGCTGCCCCTGCTTACTTCAAATAGTTGCCTGTGGCCTCAATTGGGAAAATCAGTCTTGACCCTAAAAATAATAAATAAAACATTTTATGGGCTGCTTAGTACGTCATGGGACACAATACAACTATTAATCATGATTTGTCGACGATATCTCAACATATTATAAATATGTTGAAATATATTCTTGTTAATGCTTAGAGATTTGTAAGTCACAACACTGAACTGATATATTTCATTAGAATGTCAGTTGTTTGTTTTGGTGCTATTGCCAAAATCCCACCTATCGGGAATTAACGAAGCATCATCTCCTCTCCCACCCCAGCATCCGGAACCCCGCTCCCTATATGGCGCGGAATCCAGTACGCTAAAGCGTTGTGAGATAAAAACCGTCATTATTAAAATATTACTATTGCAAACCATCGAATTTATTACAGGAATATTATTTGATTATCGTATACATACACATGTTGGAACAAGCATTTTCAATATATGACTTACTAACACAGTGGGTGTATACCACGTGATATTATATAGCCCCGCCTTCGGTCTTTGTCCAGCTTTTGATTGAGAGTTTAGTTTCTTAAAACACTGCGACAAACTTTTCATAAAACCGCTGTCTGATGGAACACTGTCAAAACATCATTTTGAAAGGAGGTCTGTCGAAGTGTTTAAGGAAACTAATCATCTAATCAAACTCCGGTAACTTTAGGCGGTATAGACTGTCCTTTATTTCATTTAAAATGGTTAAGAAGAAGAAGAAGAAAAGTTATCTTTGTTTTAAGTCATCATTCGAAGCAAAATGTTGCCTTCCGACGTAGCATTTGTGACGTAATTTATCACGTAGTATATATATGCACACTGTAACGTGACACATATAGTATTGAACTTCTAAACATGAAGGTCAAACATAACATAATCACAGCAATTATCTTGTACCATATTGTCAAGCTTATATTCTATATAATGAACTATCGTAGTTATTTATTGCATGAGAAAAGCTCTACCTACTAGATACCGTTCTAATAGAAAAAAGCATACTCAGAAAGAAACCCTCCGATATGGTACAAATAACGGATATAACACAAATTAATACCACACAATGGGAACTGGAATTCTCTCGTAGCCAAATAGTCATATTGTGCCATAATGAAATGCGTTGTCTTCCTTAACGTTTTATCTTACCGTGCAATAAATAGCGTGCGAATGTATCACAACGACATTCATTTATACGCATGCTACTTATTGAACGTTGTCCTTAAAAACATGCGATAAACATGTACCCTGGATTCGGAATCAAAATTGATAAAGGGGTTTTATTTTGCCATGAGGTCATACAAACCCTCGCGAATGAAATTAAACGCTCATACTGAGGCGCTCGTGCAACTGTACCCACAACCCGAGTTATTTAAATCTAACGAACGCCTTGAGCCTTCATGTCATAAGGTCATCGTGATTTAACTTATATACTTGCGCTTAGGCGTTCGACAATAGTTTCAATAAGTCGGGTTGTTCGTTCAGCAACTACTACGGAACTACAGAACTCACGGGTGCTCTACAGAATACTCGATGGAGCTATACGTTATAAAAAGCATAAGTAACGAGGCAGGTGTTATAAACATGTAGGCCACTTACTGCATCTATTTAGCATATATCTCATGCTTTTATATAACATATAAAATACACGTTGACCACAGTGTTATACCTAGAAGTATTTGTAAAACTTATTAAACACTTTCCTTGTAACTTCTTGGCTTTCATCCCCTGTTTCCAAATTGCGGACATATGATCAAAGTCTGGACCCAAATTAAGTTGCATGTACGAACAAGGCAATTGTCAAAGGGAACCATAGTGCCATAATTCTAGTTATAATGATGAAGGGGAAACTACTTCTATACATTACATTTCAAAGACGACCAGCGGTTAAAGATAAGCAGATGGATCATACCAAGATATAACATTCTCTTATATTTTGATTGCGCAGCAACATATTGCAAACTACAATATGTAGTTGATTTAGTTATGCATTCAACGTCATCGGAAGAGAATATGGTTATGGCACCCGTCCGTGCGTACGTGCAACATTTTTTTGTGACCGCAACTTTCAGGGATTACTACTACCGATGCCTAGTTGTGCAGAAAGAAAAAAAAGGGATTTGCTCCACCTGGTCGCGAGTTATGGCCCTTAAATTCGAACAACATCTTATTGTCATGGGCGTCACAGGTCATAAAATATGGTTCTTCCCCACAACCAATTTGCATATTTTATGCCTTATATTGATATAATTGTTACTTTTTCACCTTAAAAACGCATGAAAAGTGACACAAATACACCAAATCTAAAGAAGGATGTCTTTTCAACAATATTCTGAAATTTGAATATTTTTTAACGACGAGGAGCGTAACAGGTAATAAAACCACTGGGCTACCCAACACCCGTTTCGCCTATATTAGAGGTATATATGAGTGACATAGAGGTGACATAAAGAAGGTTAAGGGTATTTGACATCACTTTCAGGGGTGGCATAAAACATTGTGCTTTTCCACGTATGAATTGCCTTTTTTACAATCTTGCACTCCCGAAAATGAACTATTTTACCGTCAATAGCATTGTTTTCGTTATGAGCCCGCGAGCCCATGCTATTACGAAAGTTATGCAACATGTAGGGTGCAATAAGAAAATGATGTTTCTTCTAAAATTTCGGACAAAATCATACAAAAAAATGCCTTGAAAGTTGCAGGGGTTTCAAGTTGCAAAAGGATTCCTTTATGTACCCCCATCACATTAGGTCATCTGTTTCTACCTTTGGTGAGACTTATCCGCTTTAATAAGCAAGCGCGCTTTTATTGCGCCACCGAGGCTCACGGTCAAGATCTTTCATGTGAGGAAGCTAACCAGCTAGCTTACGGAACGTCGGTGGTTCTACTCAGGTGCCCACCCGAGCCTGAAAATTGACCGGAGAGGCACCAGTGGTCTTACTCTACCAAGTAAAGCTGGAATGTCCACACCATAATGTCCTCGTAAAGAGGCGGGAGGGTCATAAAACTGAATAACAACAACAACATCGGCCTCAGCCGGTATAGCTGTTTTTTAGATGCGTTGTTATGCTACCGCAATTCGATGAATGGAGTGCATTAAGTTGCCTTGCCAGTCTTTTTTGACATCGGTCGACGTAATAATGGTCGAAAAGTAAACATATTGTATTGCCCTGATATTTGGTATTTTTGTACGATTCAGATATTTTATATTCCCTTTTTTTTAGCAAAGGGCTTTTTCGTACAATTAATATAACATTGAAGTATCTGGAGTAAAAATGGCTTATTATTTTCGCTGCATTAATTTTAAAAACTAGATTCGGATGCTCTTGACAAGGGAAACAGAATGATATTCTAAAAAAATTGACACTTTACATCAAGTCATAGCACAAAATTGCGATTAATACTATAATGAAAATTGCATAGTTTAGCTCTAACACAATATTGACAAAGAATGAATCCCAGTAGTAAAATTACAAATTATCATCATTAACTTTTATTTTGCTATTTTCCCTGACCTACATCTGTTATTTTGTCATTTCCGTTACAGTGATTGGTTTTGAATTTATTTTTTTTAATTTTTTTTTTGACGAAAACAATTCATTTAATATATCTATGATATTGGTGTGAAAACCGTCAGCATCTCGAATTTTGTATGTTTTTGGGAATTTACAAGGCCATGTTTAAGAAACAGACTCAAAACGGAACATAACGTTTATTTTATAGAATAAACAATCAAACATTTCAACATAAACTCAGGTGATCCAATAATTTCATTGTAACAAAATTCATTTTATATCTACACATTTTATAAATTGTTGATAACAATACTTTTAAAATTCAATAAACGCAGTGTTTCGGAAATGATACACTGGTTATGGTAATGATGGGTGAGTTACGGAAATGATTTCTAAAATAGGTTGTAGTATTTAAAGACATTTTAATACATTCATGGAATGAAAAACTCACGAGCTTATAATGTCAAAGGTACAAGGGTAACTATGGAACAAAAAATCTCAGGAACATTTAACACTCTGAACCACTGGCCATATATAATGTAGATATAGCGTTACTTGGGTAAAAATGCTATTCTACATTGCTTTCAATGGCATCAAACAATTTGTCATCTATTTTCATATGTCTCTTTGTAACTGGTTGTGGTTCTGTGCTCAATACTGTAATGACATTATCAATGTGATACCAGCAAATATCTGGTAAAAGGGGCCAGAAATATCTATTTTGTGCATGACCTGTACATGTAAATCAGATTCATCGACATCAAGGACTTTTCCTGGATATGGAATACCGTCGTATAAGACCATGCAAAACTGACCAATCAGCGACTCATCAACAGTGTCGACTGGCAGTAACAAGGATTCGTTGACCTGAAATTACAATGTTAAGAAACATCAATGTACCTGCTAGGCAGCAAACCCAATATCTTATTATAAAGACTTTGATTATAGAATTATGTTTAGTTATAAATAAGTGATCACGATATGCAAAATCATTACGCTATTGAATTTAGTGTACTTATCGCATAAAACAACATTTTACCTGTTTTGCATCACGTTTGGCATGATTTTCACCCCTTACCAGATCAACATCACCAGCTGAGGTGTTCATAAGTGAGGGGCACTGAGGCAGCTGACTATCAATAATCTGTTAGGTAGAATTATATCAATGAATAAAATAATCACGACAATATTTAATTCAAAGTTAAATTTTAACCATATTAATACTTAAAAGGAAAAACAAAACAATTTTCATTAAGCCTGTGAACAAATAACAAATATGATAAGTTCATCAGGAGCAGTAGTAGTAGCGACACTATTGATATTATGTTAAATCCTGCAGATTTTCATTTTTGTTTACCTGCGCATCAATGAATGAGCACTTTGAATTTCCATAGCAAGAGCATATGTTGGGACGACTGCAAAAGCATGACAAAACCCTGGACAGCACTTCTCCTCTCTCCTTTACCATGACCTGCTCATAATACAGAAAAACAACATAATAGATGTTATTCTCAATTCAATTTCATAACTATTCAAAACCATTGTTCATTTTCCAACAGTAATATTACTTTATAAAACTGCATATATTTAAAGTAAGTAAAACTGCGTGTACAAGATAGAAAAAGTAACCTACCTGGTGGATTTTCATTGTGTTTGGGACAACTTTAAGCTGCTTGGGCAACTCTTTCTCTATCCTTTCAACTGCCTCTTCTTTCACTTCAAATAACTCAACTGAAGTGTTTGTCATCTTCAAAGCCCTTATCATATCTTCTGCATTTGTAATATCTACTGATCGAGTGTTTACCGCTCTGTCAGCATGCTGCTTTACAGCAGCCCCGATGCCGTCGGCGGCACCTTTACCATGAGAAGCTTCAAGAAAGTTCCAGGTACCCCTTTGAAATCCCAGTTCAAATAATTTGGTTGAGAATAGGTAAAAGTTCTGCTTGTTGCGATATTGTGTGGTTGGGCCATCAGACAGAATATGTAGAACACTAACGTTGCTTTTCTCTTTCAGAAACGTCATAATAGGCTCTAAATGAGCCCAGATTGCTGCTGGATTGTGTTTTAAGCAATCAGAGAAGCTTGTAAAGGAGTATGTCTTCTCCCTGGTGTAAGCAACTCCTGTGTGTAGGCTGACTTGTGTCTGTGATGCTCCAAAGTGAATAGACTGAATTTCCTGGTGGTACTTGCAATTGTAATTCTCACTAAAGTCAATGTGGATTAATACATCTTCAGCTTTCAGGTTTTCTTTCAATCTGCTTATAGCTTGGTATTGGTGTCTTATGTTAAAGACATGTCTACTAGCTCTCTGTGCTTCAGCCTGTATTTCATCATTGAGTTGGTCCAACGTACCCTGATCCTTCTCTTTTACTGTTTTTGTCACAGTTCGTACTGTTTGGGACCCAACTTCATCTTTCTTTGGTATTTCAATGCGCTTGTTTCGCCAAACTCGCCAGACAACTTGCCTTCCCCGGTCAATATTCTCATTTAATGGAATACTTCTCCCTTTACACCCATTGCACTCCCTATACATGCATTCTTTCTTGTCCAGGGATCCATCACATGTTAAACACTTCAGAAGGTCATTAACACTTCTTGAGTGGTACATATTGTTGTTAATTGCTGTTGTTAGTTTCATGTCCAAATTGTCGTGAATTTTACAAAGGCAGGTTTGTCTATCTCTAAATGTAGGCTTAATGACCCAAAAAGGTTTTAGTTTGCAAAACAAACTGTAGGATATTTTCTTCTTTTCAGAGATATATTTAGCATGTAAATGCTTAATATCATCGTTTAACAGGCGGATCTGCTTTTTACATCCTTTCTGAGTTATTGTTGCCTTTTTGTCAGCTTTCATTCTGCTATTATCGTCTCTTTCAAAAAACTCTGTAACTTCTTTCTTTTTAGGTGCTATAGATGTGATTCTTCTGATTTTTCTAGATTTCATTTGGTGCGTCGTCATTCCTAGGGCCTTTGTAGCAAATTTTCCTAATCTATATTTCTTCAGTACCTCGTAGCTACAAATCAACATTGAAATTTGTCTTCTTTGCTTGTAGCTCTTTTCTCTTCTGTACCTGTCTCTGATATGTTTGATGATCACGTTACTAAATTGCACTGCTTTTTCAGTCTCGTTTTTCATTTTACTGGTAACATTCTTCACCTTTAATCTTTGGCTTCTCTTCTTGTATTTCTCCTTTAATCGCCTCTCTTTATTTAACTCAGTTGTCAGCTTTAGTATCCTTCTGTAGGCTTTTGCTCGATCCCGGAGCTTTTTTCTCCTTCCATTTCTTTGGGCTGCTTCTCGGCGACTGTTTTGCTGAAATCTGTTTTCATCGGGGGATGTTGGTGGAGTCATCATTGCGTTCATATCTTTTATTCGTTTTGTTCTGGCCCTTTGACTTTTTCTCCATGCTCTACGTGTTTTGTTTTGTTCACGTGGTGTCATATTATCAATAGATTTCACAACCCTCTTTCTTTTTTCTTCAAGTATCGTTCATGTTCTTTTAGTTTATATTGGGCATATTTGATTGGGTCTTCTTTTATACGTTTCCGCCAGTTCGCTACCCTTTCTTTACTTGTCCCGACCATTGTATTAACTGTTTTCTTTTGAGAAGTATGTACTCTTTTGTATCTTGAACTCTTTCATAAAGATCTAATGCCCTACATGCCCAATCATTAGTTTTTGGCTCATCACTGAAGAGAACTTCGCTCAGTTGCTTTTGGGTTTTTCCCAGACCTTGATCAAGTGCATCCAGCTCACGTTTAAACGCTGAAAATATACTTATATTTAGCCTTTTTATAATTGTATTTGTTCTTCATTTAACATGACAAACTGAAAACAAATATTATCTATTTCATGAACTATATATGCATATATTATTTTATTATTTTCATAATTATTATTATAAACATAATTATAACTATTATTAATATTATTAATTTATTATTATTATTACTATTATTATTATTATTATTATTATTATTATTATTATTATTATTATTATTATTATTTTTATAATTATTCATTTTCATATCATTTCCGTAACACTACTATCATTACCGTTACAATTCCACAAGTTACGGAAATGAGCGTTACGGTAATGATTTATTATTATAAATTACCCTCTATGGGGCCCCACCATGCTTTCAACAACAAAAAATGTCATGTATTTTCGAGGTATGAATATGAATAAAATACTTGACGCTAATATGTTAATGTAGTTAAACCTCTGTTGAATGCAAATGGTAAACGGTAATGATACTTCTTAAGTGTACGCAAAAAGAAGTTCACTTACCGATCAAGAACTCAGGAAGAGGACTGTTCATCTGTTCATGAAAATGCCTCTTCAAAATTCGCGCTTTTCGAAACAATGTATGACGTTAAAAAGTATGAGTATCCAAGGGAGGCAAAAAAGCAATCAATGATTTTATTAAATTGTTACGGAAATGATTTTACTCTGAGGGACATTTATTTGGTGACAAATTAAACACTAAAAAATTAGTTGCCACAAAAAATACATACTTCTAAGGAAACAGACGTCACATTTTATTTGTTGTCTTTATTAATTATTGTATTAGTTTTGTTATTGTTCCATTATTTATTGTAAGATTTACGCCTAATAGGTTGGGGGACATGGCATTTTTGTCTATGTTACTGACATCAACCAAATATTATAACCTAAAAACAAATTAGTTACACATCTTTTTAGGTTCACAATAAGTTAAAATCTTTTAATGATAGAATAAACATAAAACATGTTTAGGATTTGTATTTTTGAGTTGCCTTTAGGCAAACTCTCTGGAGTCATGTTTGATACCATATTTCAGAGTTACACTATTTTTCGCGGACCCCTTGATTCAGGTAGAATGCCGCGCTGAAAGAAGTTCCATATCTATCATGTTTTCCACATGCCTAGTTCAATTATTATGTGTGATGTGTCTTAATAAATCATTTATTGTGCGAGTCTGAAACTCGATTATTTGCATTTTGGTCAAATGAAGGTATTAAAAATGATTTATCCTGTCTCGTAGTAATTTATGCTTTTACATATTGTCAGAGGGGTGAGCGCAAGACTGTGTTAAGTGTAAAGCAATAAAGAATGCACTTAGCACAGTCTTGCGCTCACCCCTCTGTCAAATTGTGCAGTACCGGGTAATAAAAGTAGTCCATTGAATTTCCCGCCAGCTTGTCAAAACCCGCCCAATTCTGTGGTACTTCGGCTAAAAGTAGTCCATGAATGTGAAGTGTCGGGCGTGCTATTTTGTTATTTCATTAAAATAAACGTATGGAAATTAAAAAAAATTAACGTCGAGAAACGTTTGTTTTCATAAGTGATTTATATACAATTCATTTTGAATGTTCGACTAAAATATCGCGGAGGAATCGTCGCCAGCTTCAATCCGGGCTAACTCTTCTACAAACCACAAACTATATCTGGTAAGTAGCCAACTATAACAAATTGTTTTTCAATTTCTTATTGTATGTGTTGAGTATTTTTCAATCATAGCAGTGCATTGTTATTTTTGTCTTGTGACATATCTGCACAATTTACAAAGCGTCCGAAGTCAGTCATTTTTCAAAAACTCTGGGCATCGTTCAACAACACCGGAGCCTGCCATTTTGTAAAATCTCGGCCCTCGTTCAACAACAACGAATCGACAATCAGCAGTTCCGTTTGCATGCACTTGAATATATTGTCATTCACTTGAGTTTACTTTTTATCGTAGGTTATTTATGTTTGATGTTCTCTGTGCATTTTTAAACAAACCATTTTTGCACAAATTACGTGAATTCGACTTCGGAAAAACGATCCGTCTTCGTTCATTTTAGCATGCATGGAATAATTTCGTAACCAAGCCTTATGTTTATCTCGGGTTATATATGTATGTTGTATTCCGTGCATTTCTACTTAACGTTACTCGAGTGCGCATGCTAAATTTAGGTTATCATTTTACTGCGCTATTCGCCCCCACCACCATTATCAAACACGTACATTTGGGATTTTTTTATTGATGTTCACACTCACAGACATGTATTGAATTGACATATTAAAGACTGGTTAAAAATCAATTAACATTTTGTTTACATCAAGAGTTTGATAATCAATAGTTTGAGGTGTTTGGAATATTGGATACATTGTTACAATATTGTAAAGCAAGTATTTGAGAAGCACTTGTGACTTTTTTCATCAAGTGTTTACATCACACGTGTTTGAATATTGGAAACGAGATTTTAATTGTTAAGTGTGTGTTTGATCAATAGTTTGATTTTAACTTTTTCATTTTTATTGGTCGAGCTTCTTTGATTCTAAGTCCTTTGGACTGTATTGAGCACAAAGTGTATTCTAAGTGTTTTCTCAAAGTGTATATATATAAAAGTGAACACTTAAAAATTGATTGCGTAATTGTTATACAAAGTATACCATCACCCATACATAGAGCTTATTGGATAGAGTGTAACAGGATTTGCCCTATGTGTCTGTCTAGCCGTACACATGTTCGTGTCTGATCCATATCTCCCGTCATGAATAAATGATTTTTTAAATTTTACAGAAATGTTAACCACATCCAAGATTATGTGTTGCAGGTCAAAGTTCAATGTCACAAAGCTTAATTGTCATATATTCTACTAATACAGCTAGTGACTTCATATTTGGCATGTAGGTGTACCTGATGGAGCCACCAATTTTCAGTGGTAACATTTGAAGGTCAAGGTCATCCTTCAATGTCAAAGGTCAACTTTTGAACTATTGCAGATACAGAATTGATACTTGACATGCATGTGTATCTCATTAAGTTGCAGATATTCATTTGTAACATAACACAGTCAAGGTCATCCTTCAAGGTCAAATGTCAAATTTATTTGTGACAAGACCCTTTGGGCGCATTGGTGTTTCAACTTCACACTTTTATTTACCATCGCAAGGGTTACAATTTGACAGGGTAATAACTAACGTTTTTTTTTGTGTGCAAATTTAATGCCCCTTTACAGGCAGACAAATGTTGGCATACATAAAAGATGATGATTGAAAATAAGCATTCAAAAACTTCTTTATGCCACATCAAAGATGTCGATGTTATTTCTCCTTGCAGGACAGCGTTGCCACTACAGTAATGGTGAATGACAAAGAGGTGAATGTGCGGACCATTACGGTGGAGGACCGTACTGGGAAGGTGAAAGTCAGCCTGTGGCGCAACATTGCAGCAGAGCCTGTGGTGTTGGGGGATGTTGTTGCCATCACCAATATTGTTGTCAACAGCAAGAGATATAACAATGAGGAATCCCTGTCGTCAACACAATTTACAAAGATAGAGGTAAATGCTATATCTTGGAACATACAAACATACATGTACTCGAGCAAAAGTTCCTTTCCAACTCCTCTGATCTACCTAAACTATTTGCAATGCACAGACTTGAATTTTAGCATGAAGGTGCATCTCAATGACCCACACATTTTGAGGGTCCACTTGTCAAGGTCACATTCAAGATGTAAAATTGCCATTAACTTTTCATCCATTTGACAAACTTCATATTTAACATGATATTGCATCTCAGGAAGCCGCTCATTTTTTTAGCGGCCATGTTAAGGTAAAGATGTCCCATCAACATCAAGCGTTTCATTTATGAAATGTTTATACTACCCCTGGCAATTACGCATGCAAACTATTTCGATAGTGTATTTGTCCCATACTCTAACTTAAAAACTACTTGAAAGAATTAAAGGAATTGAAGGAATTTGATTGAAACTTGCAACTTAGATAGATAGCAATGTGAAGTTGTGCACTTTGCAAGGGTTATAACGCTTGGTCAATTTGTTGCAGAGTTATCTCCCCTTGTTCCATAGTTTAATAGTGTAAACTTTGTCCAGAGCATACTATGACAACTACTAGATTATATTTGATAAAGTTTTAAACAATGGTAGAGCTCAATTAGAGGAAGTACAGTTTACAAATACCATAACCCATGTTTGCTTAATGACAGAGTTATTTCCCTTTGTTACTTTTTCTTGTCCAGTGCATAACTTGAAAACTACCGGATGGAATTTCATATACTGCATACAATGGTAGAGCTCAATGAAAGGAAGTGCAGTGTACAAGAACCATAACCCCTTTATGCTTAATAACGGAGTTATTCCCTACTTTATTTATATAGGTTACTGACATGCCAAACACCGAGATGACGGCCACCATTCTAGGACTTGACCTGGGTGATGTGGAATCCCAGTTACTCACAGAACAGGATGGAATCTTCAATGTATCAAACGAAGTGCTAGTTGCCGCCTTTCAGTGTCAGTTGGAAGACATTACAGCCAAACTACCAAAACACTGAATTTCATAGCCAAAGGACAGTCTGTGGTCACCTTTAATGAGTGAAAAATCATGTTCAAAGTTTATAGTTTAGAGATGTTTGCTTTTCATACACTGGAGCATGACAGTCTGTGGTCACCTTTAATGAGTGAAAAATCATGTTCATAGTTTATAGTTTAGAGATGTTTACTTTTCATACACTGGAGCATTCATAGTGTTGCCTGTTATATCATTCCATCACCAAGAATTACCAAACTTGCTAGCTCTTGACCTGGGTGGTGTGGAATCAAGCTTAGTCACAGAACAGGATGGAATCTTCACTAAATCGAACGAGGATCTAGTTATCACCTAGGATTACCAAACTTAGTGTGAGGATGCATATATTGAATGCAGCGTTCCACTTTCATCAGTTTCATGTCCTTCTGACGTTGACCTTTACATTTGATCTTCATTATTTAGAGTAATATTCTTGATGAAAATTCACTTTAAAACACACAAAAATCTATCTTTGTCTGTTAGAGGACATTACCTATCTGTCATTGATGTGACAGATTGATGCATTATTTGATGTGAAAGTGGCGTATTTTACCTATTATAAAAGTCATTTGAATTCAATTTGAGAATTTTATTTCTCATAGTTCCTGCCCACAACTGTCAATCATTATGTGAACCACCAGCCGCGTTTCACAATTTTACTTTAAAGGTACCAGTATGAAACAAGAGCAGCAATGTGCCAATCAACCTCGTGTACTTTTTAATTGGCCAATTGTAAAGCACGCAACGGTTCGTAAACTAATTTACAATCTGGGGTGGGAATCATGAGGCATTAAAATCCTCACACTTTATTCATTTTGGTGTAATTAGGGACCCCCACACATCAATGTGGGAGCCCTATAGTAATCACCCTGTTTGTCTGTCCGTCCATTCGTTTTTTGTTTTTCTTCCATAACTTCAGTATTTCTTAACACATTATCCCCTATGCTATATTTAGATTCCGACGTCATTTTTATATTTTTAGCTAACCAAAAATAATCTTGAAGGCTTGAAGTATCGGTTTATCTCAATGGTTTTAAAGGCATTATGGGATATAGAGCATTTGCTCCTAAGTAGCAAATGCTCTATTTCTCACAATTTCTTCAAACATCAGCCACAATAATTGTGCAATAATGTGTCTCTAGGAGATAATGAGTTAATGGAATTTGATAAAACTTCATACAATAGTAAAGCTCAATGGGAAGAAATGCAGTGTACAAGAACCATAGCTCTAATTTACCTAATTATGGAGTTATTGACCTTTGTTACTTTGTCTTGTCCGGAACATAACTTGAAAACTACTGTATGGAATTTCATAAAACATCATACAATGGTAAAGTTCAATGATAGGAAGTGCAGTAATTTGCTTAATTACAGAGTTATTGCCCTTTGTTACTTTTTCTTGTCCAGAGCAAAACTTGGAAACTACTGGATGGAATTTCATAATACTTCATACAATGTTAAAACTCAATGAGATGAAGTGCAGTGTACAAGAACCATAACTCTTAATTTGCTAATTATGGAGCTATTGTCCTTTGGTACTTTTACTTGTCTGGAGCATAACTTGAAAACTACTGGATGGAATTTCATATTTACTTCATACAATGGTAGAGCTCACTTGGTCAGAGTTCTAGTTCAATTACATATTGTAGGAAAAAATCTACCTCTTTTACTAAAAATGATTTCATCTATAACGTTTTTGGTCATTACTTTTACCAGACGATATAGGTTTTTTTTCGTGTTTGAAAGATTGAATATTCATCAGCATAATTACTTTTAAATCTTTGTCAGCGCATATCTCCTATACTATATGGCCTACAATCACCAAACTTGGCTTGTGGTTGCATTTTTGGATTGTGAAGTGTCATGTATCACTATCATTCTGACCTTGACCTTCACATTCTACCTTGATTTTCACACACCAATTGAGTGGAGGCGTCCATGTACCATATATGCATGTCTACTAGTAGTTAAGCTTTAAATATACTTTAGTTAAATACAAGGAGTACAGGAATACTCGCATTTTATTATACCAGGCTTTAAAAATTGAATTTGCTTTTGCCAAATTCCAGCTACAGCTGTCTGCATTCTTTTTACATGCTCTTGGTGACACCTTCCCTAATTGACCACTACCTATCTAAGACAGGTAGTTGTATTAAAGAGTTGTTTTGCTGAATACACTCAACAAAACTCCTAATCGGTCACCTATGTAATCTTCTAATATTCACTTCCCTGTACAATAAGCTTAATTACAAATTAGATTTATGAAAAGACCATTATCTCGTACACATGCTGTGAAAACTTGGTTCACGTACTACGCTTCATCAAAAAGATACAGTGTCTCAAATGACAACACTATCAATAATAAAAGTCACAAAATCTAACATAGCGTATAAAGGAAGAAAAATAAAAATACCACCCTTTGTCACTTTAAAATGATATTACATGACATGTGAGACTGATACACAGTCACCAATGGCTTAATAAGTTAAAAAAATGTTCAACTTTAACATTACCTTCTATGTGAAACAGAGACTGTGTCAAAAGATTTTAAAAATACAAAATCAATGAAAAATGTGATTCCCTATGGAATTTGCATTGTAATTTCTTTTCCTTGTGACTTTTGGATTAGGAGTAATCACATATGAACTGTGTTTTCTCTGCCGATTAAGCTTCGATTTAGCTGAAATTTTCTAAGAATATTGCCACGAGATGGGGAAAATAGAATACTGAACTGTATATTGTTGACACTTTATGCATTTTTCAGGAAAGTTACTTTACTAAGTGACCGATTAGGAGTTTTGCCAAGTTTACATCAACTGAGACAATTACTAATTTTTCAGACAGGACAGAAATATAGTTTTAAAAAAATCCAGTTTAAGAAGTGATCAGTTAGAACTTTGACTGAGTGTATGTCATTTCACATATCTTACAAACTATTGATATGTCATTTGCTTATTATGTTGCCTATGATTTCTTTCTATGTTATGACTAAACTTTTACTATACTGTACATATCGTTGTCTGTTTATCTTTGTTTCATTCAACTTAGATATTTTTTCAAGCCATTTTTTTTTTGCTAACCTTAAATTAATATAACAGGAATACAACTGCTTTCATAGTACATCATTTACCCATTACCCGATATGCTATATTTGGATGATGACATTATTTTCTACACTTGGTTATAAATTTTTGAAATGCTTTGCAAAAGAAAAATTGAATTACTAACAGTTTTGAAAACCTTTTTAAAAAAGTGAGCATTTGCTCCTTAAGAAGAACATGCTCCATTTTAACATTTCTCGGATGCATCAAAATGTGTCTTATCAGATAATGGGTTAATAGTGTCGCGGGTTAGTGTTAGTACACATAATTAATGGCAACATATCAAAGCCAAGATCATCCTTCAAAGTCAAAGGTCAAATTTAAGGTTAATCAAGATGTTAATAGGCCATATTGCATACAGGCAGCAAATTGTTTTACAAACAGTGTTTTATGTGAAACACGAGACATACTATTTTACAAAACTGATAATGTACAACATAAACCTTGTACTTGTATTACTTTTACACCATCTTGTATGTACAATCTCATTCTAACCAGTATTTCAAGCAGATTCTATGCCAATCTAGTCATTGTTTTTTTAGCTCCACTGGCCGAAGGCCATGGAGCTTATGTCGTCACAGATTGTCCGTCGTGAGTGCGTGCGTGCGTGCGTAAACTTTTACTTTAAACGACATCTCCTCTGAAACTGATAAGCGGATTTTGACAAAACTTCACAGGAATGTTCCTTTGGTGGTCCTTTACCAAAATTGCTCAAATGGTTCCGGTCCATTGCACAATATGGCCGCCAGAGCTAAAAATAGCAAAATCTTTAAACGACATCTCCTCTGAAACGGTTAGGCAGATTTTGATGAAACTTGACAGTAATGTTCCTTGGGTGGTCCTTTATTTAAATTGCTCAAATGGTTCTGGTCCATTGCACAATATGGCCGCCACAGCTAAAAATAGCAAAATCATTAAACGACATCTCCTCTGAAACGGATAGGCAGATTTTGATGAAACTTGACAGAATTGTTCCTTGGGTGGTCCTTAACCAAAATTGCTCAAATGGTTCCGGTCCGCTTAACAACATGGCTGCCAGGGCAAAAAAATAGAAAAACCTTTAAAGAACATCTTCTCAGAAACCGATGATCAGATTTTGATGAAACTTAACAGAAATGTTCCTTGGATGGTCCTTTATCAAATTTGCTTCAATGGTTTCGGTCCACTGCACAAGATGGCCCCCAGAGGTAAAAATAGAAAAACCTTTAAACGACTTCTCCTCAGAAACCGATGATCGTATTGCAATGAAACTTGACAGAAATGTTACTTGGGTAGTCCTTAACCAAAATAGCCCAAACAGTTCTGGTCTGCTGCACAACATGGGCACCAGAGCTAAAAATAGAAAAAAAAGTTAAACTACATCTTCTCAGAAACCGATTATCAGATTTTGATGAAACTTTACATAAATGTTCATCGGGATGCCCATTAACCAAAATTGCCCAAATGGTTCCGGTCCGCTGCACAACATGGCTGCGAGAGTTAAAAATAGAAAAACCTTTAAGGACTTCTCGTCCGCAGTCTTCACGAAAAACATTTTAACCTACTAGCCAGTTGGACTAGCATAATGGCATATTTTACTAGTCCGAATGACAATCTAGTAGTCCGACTATTTTGCCACATTATAAAACTGTATGCTTGAGGTAAATACCTATTTCAATTGAGCAGCTTGCAGTTTGAGTAAACATTTCTTTATTATGATGCTCATGCAGTGATAGGGAGTGACATCCTTCTGTTGGGAATAGTGCTCCTTGTTTTTCAGAACCTATGGGTACTATGTAAAAACAAAAGGCATCTTGCTTGAATAGACTGTAATAATATCAACATGGTTAGAAAAGAAATGCCATGCTTTAATAGCTTTGATTACATTTTACTACTGAATTACCTCCCTTTAATAGAAAAAAAATAATGTCTTAATTTTTCACGTATAGCATCTTTAAATAATTTTTAAACAATAATAATTTATGAGTAAACATATAAGCATAAAGTTCTCACAAAAAGATCAATTTAAAAACCTTACATTTATACATAGGAAAGTATATATAGACTGAACATAAAGTGACATTCTGAAAGTTTATGAAACAGCTATTTTTAGTAACTTAAATGGCCGAAAAGTGTAAGTGAAACACCAAGTCGATTCTATCTCGTCAGTTCTTGTTCAGGTTAGATATTTGCTTCATAATCTATTCAGATTAAATGTTAACCGATGATCAGATTTTGATGAAACTTGACAGAAATGTTCCTTGGGTGGTCATTAACCAAAATTTGTTAAATGGTTCCAGTCCACTGCACACCATGGCTGCCAGAGATAAAAAATAAAAAAAACTTTATACGACTTGTCGTCGAAACCGAAACCGATGACCTTTTTTCGATAAAACTTGACAGAAATGTTTGTTTGGTGCTCCTTTACTCAAATTGCCCAAATCATTTCGGTCCACTGCACAACATGGCAGCCAGAGCTATTAAAGTAAAAAAAAAATCAAATAACTTCTCCTCAAAAATTGATGATTGTATTTCTATGAAACTTGACGAAAATGTTGGTTAGGTGCTTGAACCTTTTGGCCAGTGGAGCACAGGCACTGATGTGCCTCTTGTTTCTTCATCTCATATCTTCAAAGGCTTAGAAAAAATAACCCCTTCACTCCCAGGCCAAGTGTGCACATGAAAACTATTATATTTACTTCCAACTTAAAACACTTCCCCAACCTTTGATAATAAAATCTATGGATTGAATTTCAAACAGTTTGGATCTAGATGAAACTTTAGTTACTAAGTGTCTTGTACAGGCTCAAGCCATATTCATAAAGCTCCTAAGGAAAATCTTAAACTTAAGTGAACATTTCCATTGCAGATTTCTCACTTTTTTACCCATAATACTTCAATGAAACTTTGCATTCATATGCAAAACTATGTTTTTCATAAGCATGAAAAGTTTCTTTGACGTTTGCTTAAAAATAAATTGGAAATCCGCATCTGAAATGTTCACTTAAGTTTAAGATTTTCCTTAGGAGCTTTATGAATACGGCCCCTGAGCTACTGTGTGCCATTTAGGCCAGTAAACAGGTTAAATATTCACTATTTTGTTACCTCTGATTTTTTACCAAATCATACTTAATGTGCAATGTATCTATTTTCTTGATAAAAATAAAAGAAAAGTCCACAATTTTTTTTTGTCACTATAACCACTTCATCAACGTCAAGGTCACACTGATTTCAACTGTTTTATGCAAGACTTGTAACTGCAAGTGATTTTACATCCGACAATTGTATACAGCTGTTTGTCTCCCTCCAAGTGTGACCTTGACCTTATAGGTAGGGACCTGGATCTTGTATATGTCACATCATCTTCATGTGCTGAACAACTGTGTATAGTTCTTTCAAACCATGACAATATTACATGTCTCATGTCTGCTAAAAATCTAGAACCTTTCGTCAAATATTTACAAAACTTTTGTTTACTCATATAAGCTTCATTTAGCAATGCATCTGCAAGAAACTTCTCTTGGCAACTCTCAGGACCTTCAGTCCTTTGATTTTTCAAAGTTAATAGAGGAAATATTCAGGGGACACATGGGTGTTAGAAAATAATAGAATGACTATAAGTCAGTGTTGTCAATCGGAAATTTCATAAAATGTCACTATGATGGGCGTTAAATGTTTTTAAAAATGCTCGATTCTTTTTACCTTAGAGTAGTACCATGCGAGTTTCGGTAAACGAAATCGTCGACTAAAACGATTCAATTCACTAACGACTTACGCAGTCTTTTTGCTAGAAAAATTCCGAAGTTTATAAAATAAAAAAGGGGGCCTTTCCGTGAAATATTTCACAAAATGCGGTAGAAGTAAATATTTACATTGCGTGCATCATTGAAGCAGCCTAAACTTCATTCGATGTAACACAGGTTTCAGGGTTACAAAATCTTAATGTAATTGCTGTTTGTGTAAAAATTGACGGTAAGACCCCTATTTCCAATTTCATAAATTTGTTCAAGACGATGATGCCTTGGTTGCAATCCTGTAACGCTGGGTTGCTTACCAGAACTCCCCTAGTTGAGTGGGAAACATATGTCTTACAATTTCCACCTTCCCCGCCTGGGAATCGAACCCGGGACGCTGGATTAGGAGTCAACGACCTTAACAACTCGGCAACTCCAACCAAATATTCAAGCAAAATCACTGTATCAAATCGTTTCGAATCATTTCCGCAGACCAAATCTTTCACCAAAGTGTGTATGGTGATGCTTTTGCATCCCGAAATTTGCGCGTTTTGTTACGATTAAACGCCCCACACATTGAAACTAATGGAACTATCAATAACAAACTTATAATTCTCATTCTGTTTCACTTTTCACGAGGATTTGAAAAGTGGATTTAGAAATAATTTAGCACAAAAAACATAAGCAATTCATGCAAAAGAATTCTTAAATATTCACCAGTTGCACAGAAAAGCCCGTTGCTAGGCAACGAAATGAAATACGAAAAATCTGAAACAATCACAATTAACCAAAGGTCTCATTGTATATGCATAGCGAGTAATCATGGAAATACGATTATCTTTACTTTTCGACAATTATGAAGTCCGACGTCAGAGAAGACTGGCAAGCCACTTTAACTACAGGCCACATTTTTGGCTCGATCATCACCAAACTTGGTCAAAATAAATAGTTTAATGATATCTAGGTCACGTTTGGAACTGGTTTATGTAGGGTCTAAACTAGGTCACGAGGTCAAATCTTAGAAAAGAACATGTGAATGTTTTAGAAATCACATTTTGACGCGATCTTCACCAAACTTGACCGGGGTCATAAAATTACGATCGGGGGTCATAATAATTTGACCGGGGATATAATATTATGACCGGGGGTCATAATATTATGACCCCCGGTCATATTATTATTACGGGGGTCATAAGAATATTAACGTTAACGCTTAATTTCTAAAGGATGACCTCCATTTCTATCAAAAAAACATGACCAGAATCATTTCCGATGACTAATAAAAGATGATAATACACTGTTTGTAAACAAAACCAAATTATCCTCCAGCCTAAATATCGGTTCTCTCTATTTCTATAGTAACCTTAAAACGACTTAGGTATATCTTATATTATTGCAATACTTCGCTTTACGTACAATAATGATAATTCAAATGAATAGCATTTTTAATTTCATTTTCAATAAATGTACGCTTATTTCTTAGCGGGGCCTCTAAGTTATACTGCTTTGTGTCAGCTGTAGACGAAGCAGCAGCAACAGCAGCTGCAGCAACAGTAACAACGTCAACAACAACAAATATAAGCAATAGAAACACGACAGTGACTTGAATTGATATAGAGTATGTTAGTAACAGGTTATATGGGGATCAATATTTTATAGATAAAATAGGGGGTGTCATTATTTAATAAGGGGTGTCAGTATTTTATAGAAAGGGGTCATTATTCTATATAGAATAATGACCAGGGTCATTATTCTATGGGGGTCAGTTTACAAGGTTAGACCGGCTTGTGATGGACATGTGCTGACGTGTGAGGGCGGCTCGAGATGGACATTTGTTGACGAATCAGAGCGGCTGGAGAAGTTTTGTTATGTTTTTAAATGTTGCTTAAGATACATTCAATGTATATAAAAGTTCGTCACATAAATTAGGCATTGGGTATATCATTTTAATGTTGATGTCTGATGACACCAAATATGTTTGGTATCGTTTGAAAGGATATCGCTTGAACTTAACTTATATGTGAAATAGTTGACATAAAAGTCATTGTAGATACACTTATTGCTGCTTTTATATTTGTCTTTGTTTCAACTGATGCCGGTTTTGAAACTACCCATTTTGCAATATCTCGAGACGAAGAGAGCTTATATGTACATATTCTTTCTCTACGAAACCTTTTTACATGATTTTGGACGATCATGCATCAACATTAAAAAGTTATTTGTACGACCGACTTTGTCTTATATGCAATTTATAAAAAAATGAAAATACACTTTCAGGAACACTGAATGTACAATACTTTTATTGAAACTATCACTTAGTGCACCCAGGATTGTAAAGTAAGACGTGTCCATTGATAACAACGCAATAATATTTAAGTATATTTCTGCTACCTTGCACATGAACTTCTACCGTAGCCGGGGGATGAAGAAAATAAGGTAATTGGACAGTTCTGGTACTATGCGAGACCACATTTTCAAGTACGATGGTGGCTCTGGAAGGCCACGGGAAAGATAGAGGAGAAGATAGATCACGTACCATGCACGACCACATACACATGTACGATGGTGGCTCTGGAATGTCACGGGAAAGATAGAGGAGAAGATAGATCACGTACCATGCACGACCACATACACATGTACGATGGTGGCTCTGGAAGGCCACGGGAAAGATAGAGGAGAAGATAGATCACGTAGCATGCACGACCACATACACAAGTACGATGGTGGCTCTGGAAAACCACGGGAAATATAGAGGAGAAGATAGATCACGTACCATACACGACCACATACACATGTACGTTGGTGGCTCTGGAATGCCACGGGAACGATAGATCTTTTACCATGAACAACCACACGTGACAGCGGTGGCTTAAAAACCAGTAACACCATGCAGTTCCTGCTCAAAGGTATCAAAGTTTGAATCGCTCGGATAGTGTTTTCTCATAAAACTAATTTGAGGTTGAAATAACAGATTTTTTTATCGCTTTCCTGAAGAAGAAAAAATGAATTGTACAAATGCAGGAAGTAGCTAGCAAAAATAACTTAATGCGTTAATAGTTATTCTTTGTTCTTACACAATAATTGATTATTCGTCACAGTTTATGGAATTATTTATATGTTTTGTCTTCCGTTTTTTGCGTCAGTTGATCTCTCTTACCATGAAAATTACCTTGTTGTGTGTCGTGCCGCCATTTCGATGAAGGAGTGAAATGTACATGAATTAAAAAAGTTTAAAACTTAATTATCATAGCGACGTATTAAGCCTATATGTATCTAAAGGTGAAAAATGATATTTATAGTAGATACAATATAATAAAGTCTCCAAGACCGTTTCCACACCTTGCTCGATAATATACAACGAACCAATGAGCTCTTACCTGGAACAGCTTGCAGACTCGACACTTTTTGTGCTCATTCGCTTATATATTACGCTTTTACATTAAAACTAATATTAATATAGTTATCTCACAAAATGGCCCGTTGTTATTTAGTGACTGGTAAATTATCGAACACTAAATATGTCATCACGTCAGTCTTCTCACTTTCAATTACCTGTTCAAAGTACCATAAATACTCCAGAATGCACCCAGAGGCGACTTAGATAAAAACTATTTAACAGGGATGAGTCAAGCTAAGCCCCTGAAATAATACAAAAAATATGGCATAAAATGTCAGCTAACTGTAGAAGGGACGCAAATCCTACATTACTATTAAACTTAATACCAATAGTTGATTGTAACCTTCAATTATCTCCGGAAATTATTTGGAATATACCAATTTAGTTATAGGAGGGATGGAGTTAATGTTTTCTTTGATTCAAGTAATTTAGACACGATTTTGATGCTTTAAACGTGATTATATTTGCCTCATATCCGTATCTAATGAAGATTTACTAGAAAACTTCTTAAACCCACTATTAGAAATAATCTTATCGAAAGCTGAATACATTTTAACATTTAAAGCAAAATGGTTTGTTCCACGAATGGTACACATTTCGATGTAGATGGGGCTGATTAGTATTTGTTACTGATGGGATTAACTTGATGTCTTGGATCTAACAGTGGTCGTGGTTTAGTGTGGCTTTTTCCATTGATATTCCGAACCGGATAAAATGGGTAAGTTTTGGTAGCAAACATAATATCCCAATTGTTGAATAATGGAATTTAGCCGGTAACTTTTTGATGCAAAATAGGTCACGTCAACTTTGAGTTAGTAAACAAATACACTTGTCGGCGTGTGATCAAAGGCGTTTAATTGAATCTTAATTTGATTTTAATTTATAACATATTTTTAACAAATTGGGCGTACAGTTGATTCTCGAGCAAAATTGGGAAATCGGATGCAAAATATATTCAATATGGCGACTAGTGAGTCTGGCTACTGATTCTATTTAATCTGAAGATACATTGCATGTCAGTTCAAGGCCTAGAGATCTGTCAGTTCCAGACCATTGCAGTCTGCGCTTCAATGACACTGGATTAAGTTCTGTGTGTTTAAATTTCAGCACTTGCCTTTATAATGCCTTATGTACAAAATATGTTGCTCAATATCTTTAAACGATATAAATGTTCTCGATTTCCTTTAATTCTATTTTTTTGCTATGATTATATGTTTAGCTATAAAATGGCCGCTATTTTCATGTACATTAGATGCGTTTGATTGATCTCACCTTGGGCCGGTGAAATTTACTGATTGAAGGTAAAAGATTATAGACTGCTACGCCTCAGTTTCACCCAAAACATTTTTTTTAAATGTGACCAACGTGCTAACTTGGTCATTAATAAGTTGGATTTGGCAATATATAGTCATAGTAAGAACTACCTTGAATAATTCATTAATTGTTATGAAATGACACGAAAATGCAGTTGTGATGTTAGATCAAACAAATGAAAAACAAAGGTTAGGATACTAGCATTGTTGTTTGAAAACTTTGAAAATGATGTAACAACTCTAGCATGGACCTGATGTACCAAACAGAGAAAACATGGCAACTGCTGTACACATGTGCGCGAGTCACACAACCCATACTATCAATACTGGGTTCTAGTATTGTTTAAAGTGAATAGAATTCCTGTAAATAGCTTATCGGCTTCAAAATCTCAGCTGAAGTTTCTGGATGTATTTGAGCCATGCTTTTAGTTTGATTTTACACTAACAGTAACCGTTTTAAAAATATGAAGCAGTGCAGGGTCCAGTGTGTTATTGGTCCAAATCCATAATTGTGAATCAAATCACTGTGGCTGAAAACTCTCTCCTTGGTACGCCTGTTTCATATGCCGATGTATGTAACATGTATATGTATATCTTATAGGTGAAATATTTGCGCATTAACAAGTACAGTGTTATTATCTGCAAAGTATTTCAAGTACAGGTAATAATAGTATGTGCTCCTTACAAATCACAAACATCTGTATGAGAATTACCTACAGCTCTATAGTTCTTGTTTGTTTGTACATCTATCATGAGAAGCCTGCTGGGTATCCAAGATATTGATGCAGCCAGGTGCCAGGTGTTACATTGTTTATTTTGCAGGAATTTCAAGCCATGTAAATGCTCTATATGTTTATGTATGCACACCATTGATCAATGAATAATTAATTAGTGAATAATATTTGTGACTTAAACTGCTTTACACATAATATTTTCTTACAACATACCAGGTACTTACTCAATACAGTGCTTTTCAATGTGTAAAAAACACTAGTTTAAAAATGATGTTTTAAAAGAGCACAATGTTTATCAAGCAAAATGCTTTATTTTATTAGCAAAATCTCCTTGGGAGTCTTCCAGCCATTTTGCATGTATGTGTATAAAACGGCTCTCTACACAGTACTTGCGACTGCGTAGTATGCAGAAACTCTAAATTTGGCATCAATCGGTATATAAACATTCTCAAAATTGTTTAATATTATTTGTTATATGTGGGTAGAAAATGGAGGAATATTGGCTACTCAAGGGGGTAGGGGAGTTACACATTCATGTAAGATGATTGTTTTTTGCATATATACATGTATATATATATATATATATATATATATATATATATATATATATATATATATATATATATATATATATATATATATATATATATAGGTTCACTTCATTTATGTCTTATATATTTCACATATATTGCAAGTTTGATATGGAGGATGATTTATGAATGCACATTTGCATTTGTGAACATCTTTTTCTCATGTACACATTTTTGACATCTGTTGTAAAGCAGGGTTAAAGTGAGGTGCCTTTGTCTCTCTTCTAATCAATGATAAATTATTGATATTTCCCGACAATGAATGATTGTTCAGAACATATCGTTTCTTTTTGCTTCATGTTATGACATCTTGATTATAACCAACTGTTTCATTGCTTTTTATTGAGTTGATATGATTTATTAGTGTTTTAGCCTCATATTGGTATTTAGAATAAAACATTGACTCCAAAAATATGGGATCAAGTTCAAGTATCTTACAAACTAACAGGTGTTTAATGACTGACCTTAGCTTGTTGTATTCATTTTAAAGCACTTGAAATTGTGCTAATTATTCATTGATACTTGAACTCATTATTCAAAGTCATGCAATGACAATTGAACAATCATTCTGAAAGATGTTCATTGTTTTCTGGCCATTCAAGCATCTTTTCCAATATTCTACATCACATCATAATTGAAATATGCATTTAAGTGTTATTAAATCAAACCCCAAACACGACAGGGTGGCTATTCAATCTAGCTCAATTTTTATAGAAATGGAATTTTTAAAATGTGTCCCTGACTTAAATTTTCAGAGATGATGGCAATGAAATGCCCTGAAGGCTTATACAGTACTTCGAGTAAAAAATCAGCTTTGGGCACTAACTTGTACACAAAGTGTAAATAAACTAGCAGAATATCAATGCTTTACATTAAACATGACCCAACAAAATACTGAGATAAACATTATGGTTTGATGATTAATTTAATACTTATTATGGGGTATTTGAGACGCATAATTTTATAAACAATTGGTAGATATAGGAATGTGATCGACTCTTTAAGGTTTTGTAATTGTAAAATGTAATTAATTATCTGAATCAGATAAAGCATTGGGTTTGAACAAATGGTCTGTGTGATCAGTTAATCTATATATATATAGTAACCTAATTATGTTCTGGCCAAGTGACTTTCCTTTCTTTGGTCTGTGAAGTAATGTGTGTTTTGTTACTGTTTAGATTTGACATTGGAAAGTAAATGCTAAGGACATTTCATTTAAATGGCTATTCACAGAATGATACTTTACATTTCGTGAGTTTTCTTGGGGTAGTTCTGCATTTGGAGGATATCTGACTAATGTTTAAAAGTAAACATAAACTGCATGTGATTGTGAAGGACACATTGTAGGGACTGGTGAGCAATTATACACTGTGTAAATAATTCAGTTAATAATGGAATTCAACATTCTTTATTTGGTTGAGCTTTGAGGAGCACGTAAATGTTTTTTGTGTTTGGATAACTAAAATCATTTACTTTCGCTAAAAGGTAATTATTTCTGTCATTTGAAAGGTAGTAAAATTTAATACGCCTGTATAATTATGATGGTAAGTAATTCATTGAAAAACATCAATTTTTGAGCAATTTGCATGACTGAATATTACATGCATGCATGCAGATTTGCCATTAACTTTTTAAGTGTTTATCAAATTATGGTAAGGGTTCAATATTAAGCAACTGCTAGAAGTAAAAGTGGTGTAGTATGGTAATAAAGAGGTATAAATGTCCACCATGTAGGTTCAAAGGTTCAAGCCGCCTGTTTGATATCAGTGGTACACTCTAGTGGTATTATTGCATGTGTACCTGGTTGTATAGTAGAGTAATAGATATCCACCATGTACTGGTGTGGCAGTGTACACATTCTGTTAATTAAGTTCCTTAATTATGCCCAATGGTTTCCATATTTGACTGTCAAATTTCAAGGGCAAATAGGAAACTTATGACAGCCAGTGTTTCCCCGATAGGTGCAGGCATGTTATTTTTTGCAGATTTATGGCTTAAGAGGGCCCAGTAAGAAAATAATGTTAATCCAGTTGTTACTTATTAAAATAATTGGATTACTTATAGATACCCCAGCTTTAAGCTGGCATGCTGGTGCACAAATGCAGGCCATTCACATCCCTGGACTTGGATTCTTACAGATCCATCATAGACCACCACTTTGGAAATAGGCTTGACCAGATATTTATTTAAAGTATTTTTGATGCTCGAAACATTACTTGAGTCCAACCCCAGAAATTTTCCTGCTTTAGGGGTGGGATAATTTTATGCCAACAAAATTTCAGTTCTTCCATATCCCTTGAGGGTGCATATATGCATGGCGCCTCAAGGATAAACATTTATATGTGCTCTATCGATTAACGATACTTTGTATCTTAAATTCGAAGAGCTCCAAAACTGCATTATTTTTTTTTGTTATGATAACACATATATTTGTAAGTAAAGCTGATGTGGATCAATAATTCTGTTAAACACATGAGGCAGCAATTATATCAAGAATCTGCTTAGCAGAACTATACATAGGAGAAACTAATGACAACCTGAATACTTAAAAATCTCTCCTTAAACTAAAGGTACAAAATGGCTAGGTGGATTTTAGATGAAACAGCTGTATTCATTTACACAACCACTGAGGGTGACTACCAGGTATATTACAGGCTCAATCTGAATAATCAGCTTAATCAATGACCCCTTGACCCACTCCAAACTATCAGCATTGATTAATCTTCTTACACCACCTATCTCAATAAGATTGTAGGCTTAATCCTTACCTTTTAAGTATATATTTTACAAGCTGGATAAGATGTTTACTTATAGTTTACTTTAAATTACTTACCAACTAAGACCACTTGATCTTTATAATGGTTTTGAAAACCAGGTTTGCATCCGGGTTGAGGTAATTGAGATTTTAAAAACTTTTGTTGACAAAATATTTATTTTCATAAATAATTAACATTTCAGGTATTTGATTTCACCTGGTTGTTTAGGTTTATTATAGGATTAAATATCTGAAGAAAACACACACCTGTTTAATTTGATACTAAATTCTTCTACAAAGATTAATTTACTTTTATATTTATGTCTTTAAATATTTGTAAGAGCTTTATTATGAGATTTTAAACTCTAGATTTTCGACTATAATTTTATGTAAATCATTGGTACAGAGGAATTCCAAATTTGACAAGATCAAGGTCAATGTCACATTTTTGTAAGAATGCATTGGAATTCATTATGGTTTTGTAACTTAACTGTTAAGCTACCTTATAAACCTCAAAACAAATGTCCACAATGCAACTGAGGTGAATACATGTATGTATTTTGCCCATTGTCCACAATGTAACTGAGGTGCTTACATGTATGTATTTGCCCATTGTCCACAATGTAACTGAGGTGCATACATGTATGTATTTTGCCCATTGTCCACAATGCAACTGAGGTGCATACATGTATGTATTTTGCCCATTGTCCACAATGCAACTGAGGTGCATACATGTATGTATTTTGCCCATTGTCCGCAATGCAACTGAGGTGCATACATGTATGTATTTTGCCCATTGTCCGCAATGTAACTGAGGTGCATACATGTATGTATTTTGCCCATTGTCCACAATGTAACTGAGGTGCATACATGTATGTATTTTGCCCATTGTCCACAATGTAACTGAGGTGCATACATGTATGTATTTTGCCCATTGTCCACGATGTAACTGAGGTGCATACATGTATGTATTTTGCCCATTGTCCACGATGTAACTGAGGTGCATACATGTATGTATTTTGCCCATTGTCCACGATGTAACTGAGGTGCATACATGTATGTATTTTGCCCATTGTCCACGATGTAACTGAGGTGCATACATGTATGTATTTTGCCCATTGTCCACGATGTAACTGAGGTGCATACATGTATGTATTTTGCCCATTGTCCACAATGTAACTGAGGTGCATACATGTATGTATTTTGCCCATTGTCCACGATGCAACTGAGGTGCATACATGTATGTATTTTGCCCATTGTCCACAATGCAACTGAGGTGCATACATGTATGTATTTTGCCCATTGTCCACAATGCAACTGAGGTGCATACATGTATGTATTTTGCCCATTGTCCACAATGCAACTGAGGTGCATACATGTATGTATTTTGCCCATTGTCCACAATGCAACTGAGGTGCATACATGTATGTATTTTGCCCATTGTCCACTTAGGTCAAGCACACTTTTGCCTTATTATACTGCATATATACCAGGTATAGTTCATGATTTAATGATGGCCAAAGTGTTTATATAGTGGATAGGTATTGCTTTTGAATATTGAAATAGGTTAAATTATACTAATTTATTCCTCCTTACTGTTTGAATGGAATCATTATCACATTCTTCAATTCCTTTGAGTGATGAAATCGCCTGCTTATATTCTGGCTGTCAAAACGCTATCTCTTGTTGATAGATAAATTTTGTGGATGTAAACATGGCAATCTGGGTTTCAGCACCCCAGTGCTAAAATTATCCCAATTATAGCACACTTGCAAATATCGAGTTATTCAACTAATATCTTGCCTTGTTTAATATCTTAACTAAATACTTTGAAAAGAAGATTTTTAATTTTGAAAACGTGTGAACATCTTATATAACATAATTATTGTACCTAGTGTAATGTACAATTCAAAAATTATGTTCAGTTACAAGTCATATCACCAGAGAAAAACATTGTAATGTTTTTAAGTCACATATTCTGCTAAGAAGATGAAGTCGAGGTTTAAAATTAATTTAGCCTTGGATAACTATGTCTTCAAACATATTAAAAATACCATTCAGAGCTCCAATTAAGGATTAGTCAAAGGAGTATAATACACTAGATATTTAGGGATTTTCAAAGCATAAATGAACAAAATTTAATTATTGCAAAGAATTAAACTTCAGGGTTCCAGTGTGTGAAATAAACCTATTAGCCCTAGTAGCCAATGAGGTATGGGGGTAGGGGCCTCTTTCGTAGCACCCTGTCCTTTTTAAGCAGCACCCTGTCCCTTTTCAGCAGCACCCTGTCCCTTTTCAGCAGCACCCAATCCCTTTTCAGCAGCATCCTGTCCCTTTACAGCAGCACCCTATCCCTTTGCAGCAGCACCCTGTTCTTTTTCAGCAGCATCCTGTCCCTTTTCAGCAGCACACTGTCCTTTTTCAGCAGCACCTTCTCCATTTTCATCAGCACCCTGTCCATTTTCATCTGCACCCCGTCCCTTTTCATCAGCAGCCTGTCCATTTTCATCAGCACCCTGTCCATTTTCATCAGCACCCTGTCCATTTTCATCTGCACCCTGTCCTTTTTCAGCAGCACCCTGTCCTTTTCCAGCAGCACCCTGTCCATTTTCATCTGCACCCTGTCCAATTTCATCTGCACACTGTCCCTCTTCATCAGCACCCTGTCCTTTTCCAGCAGCACCCTGTCCTTTTCCAGCAGCACCCGGTCCATTTCCAGCAGCACCCTGTCCATTTTCATCTGCACCCGTCCCTTTTCATCAGCACCCTGTCCATTTTCATCAGCACCCTGTCCATTTTCATCAGCACCGTGTCCCTTTTCAGCAGCACCCTGTCCCTTTTCAGCAGCACCCTGTCCCTTTTCAGCATCAACCTGTCCTTTTCCAGCAGCATCCTGTCCTTTTCCAGCAGTACCCTGTCCCTCTTCAGCAGCACACTGTCGTTCTTCAGCAGCACCCTGTCCTTTTCCAGCAGCACCCTGTCCCTTTTGAGCATCAACTTGTCCTTTTTCATCAGCACCCTGTCCCTTTTCAGCATCACCCTGTCCCTCTTCAGCAGCACCCTGTCCCTCTTCAGCAGCACCCTGTCCATCTTCAGCAGCACACTGTCCCTCTTCAGCAGCACCCTGTCCTTTTCCAGCAGCACCCTGTCCCTTTTCAGCATCACCCTGACCTTTTCAGCATCACCATGTCCTTTTCAGCAGCACACTGTCCCTCTTCAGCATCAGCCTGTCCTTTTCCAGTAGCACCCTGTCCCTTTTCAGCATCACCCTGTCCCTCTTCAGCAGCACACTGTCCCTCTTCAGCAGCACACTGTCCCTTTTAAGCAGCATCCTATCCTTTTCCAGCAGCACCCTGTCCCTCTTCAGCAGCACACTGTTCCTTTTCCAGCAGCACCCTATCCTTTTCCAGCAGCACCCTGTCCCTCTACAGCAGCACACTGCCTCTCTTAAGCAGCACACTCAGTCCCTGTCTCTTTTCAGCAGCAACATGTTCTTTTCCAGCAGCACCCTGTCCCCTTTTTAGCATCAACATGTCCATTTTCAGCAGCACCCTGTCCTTTTTTCAGATTCAACCAGTCCGTTTTAAAACCCTATTGTACAAGTCTTTAATATGGAAGAATAAATGCTGTACATGTTTAATACTATGCTCCACTCTTACAATTGTAATGGAATTATACCTGGCACCGGTACACATAATGACCAATTAGTAAAAGGTTTTGACTAAATCAATGCATTTTAATATGCAAAGGTTTAAATTTGCTGATTTGTAAGTTTCAATCGGATTTTACACACAAAAACACACTTTATCTGGAGCTCTGATTATTTATAATGCTCTCTAAGAGATTAAAGTGTAAGTGGGTATCTTTAACTGATGTTATGATACAAGTCAGAATGTGACAACTCAATGTTATCTGTTACCTTGAAATTAAAAGACGTACAGGCATTTTATGGTCGCTTGTTTACCGAGGATTTTAGATGATTTTATTTCAAACAATAAAGAAATTGTAGTCTATTGTAAGGATAAGAATCAGGCTTTTGTGTTAGATCAGGGCATAATCTTATATAAGATCAGAACTTGATTTCAAATATTGAATAAATCTTCATATATATGACAGAGTTTGCATCATCCACAGGCCTGTATTGTATATATTTGGGGGTTTAATGCCAGGACATACCATATGCTATGTTACCTTCTGTTATTAACCCCACAAAATTATATCCATGACAAAAAAAAATACAATGTAGGCAACTTCAGGCCCTTGTTTTATGTTCATACCAGTATTTATGTAAAAGACATTGAATGTACCCTAGATTTGGAAAATACTGTGGAATGTCATATTTGTCATCGCCATTTGTAAACATGTTAAGTTTTGGTGAGGACTTTCAGTTATGCAGGGTTTAACCTTCACAAAATTGTTGTTGATGTTTCCTGGTTAGAAGGACCAGAAGGGACCTTGCAGATACTTTATACTGATTTCTTAACTGATACTAGTGTTGACTACCTAAATGCATCTATAAATCTCCCAGCAGGTATGTTAAGATGAAGTTTTTATTGTTTCAGGTCAAGGGCAGACCAAGGCATCAAAACGTCGGGAGACAAATGGGGAGCAAGGGCCGTCCCCTAAAAAAGAAGCTAAGAAGTCTCCACGGAAATCAAGGTCACCCACAAAACAAGCGGCGGGGAATGGGGAGGGTCGTATGGATATAGAGGAACAAGAAGGATCACTGACACAGGGTGGGAAACAGAGAACCCCGCCCAAAAATGGTGTAAATGGCGGGGATCAGTATGATTCAACGAGCCCGAAAAGTGAACGTGATAGTAAAAGGTATTTAGAATCTCCTCCGAAACCTAAGCGGACTTACGAAGTGGAATTTATTGAACCAGAAAAAGAAAATGTGCCTACAAGTGAACTGGATATGTTAAATGTCTCAGAAATTCACAAAATGGATACTAGTCAGACAATTGAAAATGTAAATGGACTGGACAGTCAGATATTGACGCCTGTGAAATCGAGTGATTTAAACCGACCCGCTCCCGTCACATCCACACCTGCTCCAAATGGAATATTAAGCACAGGCCGGGGTCGACATTCTAGCGGAGTTACATACAGTAAGTTGCAACAATGTTAAGATCTTTGATAAATAGTAAGATCACAGACTTAATGATATTAAAGATTTAAGAGTGGTTTGGCACTTGAAATAAGTCAACTAGAACTTACTTATAACTGGTAATTGAATTGAAGGAAAAACCTTAAAGTCCCAGACCCTCAGGGTCCTTACAAAGTAGGAGTCTAGCCTTCGTATCTATATCAAAAGTGTATGGAAGGTAAAGCAGTGTTGAAAGAGTGATTAGTCCATCATAACAGTATTAAGCGATGTGCTATATTTTTGTTTTGGTTAAAATTTACAACTGTAATATACTCATCTCGAATAGCAACTTTTATTTTGTAATATCAAGTTTGAGACTTTAGTAATAACTAAAATAAGATAGTGATAAAAGTTTAAAGTAGTTACGCTAAAGAAGTTTTGAGAACACTGGACCACCTTCTGGTTTCTACCTGTTGCTACATGGATCTTGATAGTTTTCTAAATTGAATAAGAATGTTACACATTCCGAAAAATTGTGTCATTAGGACTGATTCATTGATGACACAGCCATTGAATTCTCACATCATTATTTACTCAAGAATTGAGATTATGCCAGATTTAAGACAGGTAAAAGGTCTGCAGCAGGTTGAGGCTTTTGAGACTGGAAAACTTTTCCCAGAGCTTAATTTACACTTTCTTGAACACTCACAGTTCTTACTTTGATAACTTTACAACTGTTAACCTTCACACAATGAGTGTAACTGATGAGAATGCATCTTTTCAAAACCCAAAATTTATGATGAAATAGTCACTGGCAGTTTCTGGAAGGGTATATTTTTCAATTACTGAGGGTTGGAGGTTACCCTTCTTTGCCATAGGCGATTCCTGGCTATTTCCCCTAGGGCCAAAAATAGCCTCTGAAATTCCCCCCAAAAAACAATAAATATAAAATATCACAAAAGTTCATAAAAAGTGTTGGTCATTTGAACAATTTTTGTTTGAAAACTTGCTTTTTCAAAGCCTTTGTTGCTAATTATACATTTACAAGGAATAAAAAGGAATTAAAGAAATCAACAAGTTACTTTTGCAAGGTTTTGCTTCGAAATTAAGTTTTGACGATGCCAATTGTTTGTACACTTTTATTGCGCTAAATCCTAATGACAATTGTGATTGGTCGATATTTACACATCAATTTACAATTATAAATGGTAATGTTCTGCAAAGGGAGGCAAATACTGCATGGTGTTTGACTTAGTGTGGTACATGTATGCATTCCTACACTACATAATATGACATCAGATTCCTAAACAAATAGCTATTTGAAAATATCATTGATAAAATGTGATTTTCTATTAAACAAAATATTTTTTCTTACTTTCAAGCGGTGTTTGATATTTGATAAAGATCTTCACTATTTGTGCATCCGGACATGAAAACTGTCAGTCAGATGGACCAACCTCATAACAAATTAAGTCGGACATGTTCAAAATTTACTGGTCAAGCAAACGGATGTCTGATATATAATATTCTCACGACTTGTTAAAAAAATTTGAGTGATAAATTTTCTGTTTTGTTGATGTTTTACTCCATATCATGATTTGTAAAACTAAATCATCGGAATTGTTTGAAAAGGTACTGAAAAAAGGGCTTGGGACAGTCTTTACCTAGTACTGGTAAAAAGTCCCTGTCAAGCTCACCGTACAAGAAGTATAGCGTGTGTATGTATTGAAACATCCTTGTATGGCATGCTTCATCATAATTGCCAATCTGATCTTAGTATAATATATATGTTGTAATTATAATGCATTAATATATCAACGAAAACTAAGAGCTCTCCAATATGGTACAAAATCAATTTAAACATGTATATATATTTACGTATGGTATACATGTATATAAAGGAACAATTTTTCAGAAACTAATTGGTTTCCAGGGAAAACAACAAGAGTGAAGAGTGAAGCACAACAGTTATAAATCATTGTCAAAAGGCTGTCTGTCAAGTAAGGAAAGTGATTGATTTAGAAGAAAAGCTGGAACATATTGTCATATTTCCTAGACTTTTATTAATATGACCATCTCATTTCAAGATATCAATACTGTACAAACTAGAGAGTTTGAACAAGAAATATATCAACACAAAACCTAAGGTTTACAAATAATGTAAGGATTTCTTTTATGAACTGGTGTTTAAAATGCTTTGCCGCTGACTTGCCCCAGCAAAGTAAGAAACAAAAATATATTAAGTATTTTTTAAAATAAATGTCTCTAGAGATGCATGCACATGTTAACATTATCATTAACTGACTACGTAAATAAGCACAAGCCTGCAAGCTCTGTACTGACTCTGCCCAAAAATAAATTGAATCCAACACTGCATGTTAGGCCTAAAAAAAAGGTCTTTTCTGATCACCCGACTTTTTTTTGTATCTCCAAAATCGATTTTTGTAAAACGAGTCCCGGAAAAACAGTACTGGAGACCATGCTATCCGACAAGGATATTTAAACAGGGCATTCAATTGACCTAACCTCTGTTGAGAAATCGTCTTATTACCCTAAGTTCGCAAGTAAATGTCACCTATGACCTGGGAGAATTTCACTGCAAGAGTCGGTAGTCCTGAATCTGAAGATCAATGGTGCTGCAAACCATGTGCTGAATGTTAGTTTATTCAATTAAAATATATTTTAAGTAAACATATGTCAATAGCAATTAAAGCCCAAAGTGACAAGTGATCAACGGTGTCTATTAACAGCAGTCAAACTCAATGTCGTGAATAACTACGCCATTATGTAAATTAACGTATACCTTTGGCAGTTTTAGCTCATTACGAACCATAATGCTTTGAACAATATCAAAAATTGAAATGTTACTTAATTCAATTTCTATTATATAAAACTAAAAGATAAATCTTTGAAGTAAATGTTAATGCTTAACAGAAAAACATTATTCTCTAGATATCCTGCTCATTGTGCACATGGTCCAAAAAGTGCAGGAAACAAGTGAAAACTTTAAACTTCCTGTCAATTTTAATGAAAGTGAACGGAGTTCTAAGTATTTTACGAAAATCCTGGTCCATATACAGTTAAGTTCTGTTAAATATTATGATTGTTTTGCCATTTTTATAAAAGAACATTGTAGGGATATTGGCAATAGGAACGCTGAATGTTTTTGTTTACTTCCGGAAGAATCCTTCTAGGTGAAAATGAAACTGAAAGTTAAAGCAAGAAAAATGTCATTGCACATTGGATTTTGACAAGGATGCGTTGGATTACAAATAATACATGCAGATTTCCTGTTTAACTCAACACTTACTGGTACAACTTCGATAACATTGAAATTTATCGCCAGTCTTCGTAACAAATCGCTACGTCAACATCTAACATATTTCGGCAGCCAGTACAGGATGTTGCTATTTTTAGTAACGAAAGGTATTTCCCCGCTATTCTAAGGTTCTACAGTGTAGTATTTTGAAGTAGAGGATTTATATTGTTGTTTATTAAATAAATAAATTGGTTATTTTTACAACAAACGAGTCTTATTTTGTGTCAAATATCATTGAATCAACATTTGACCCTACTAAAGGGAGCTAATAGTACTTTGCTAATGCTGGCAGGCAATACCCTCGACATTCCGATCCAAAGGTTTATAAAAAATCAAAAAAATCCATACCTACCGACCCGTGACCACAGAAACAAGACACATTTTTTTTTGGCCTTACATCAACAGGAACAAGTTATGATGGCAAGGGGCTATAGTGTAAGATGTCAGGATTCATCCATAATAAGTCAGTATTTGATTGACCAGTGTTGCAGAATGATAACATTTATAGTAACATTGAAAATAAGATCTTTTTGTGGTCTTATGTTAAAGACCAATTGAAATAAAAGCACTAAAATTCATATTTATATTGGTTCTATGAAGGAAGTTCATGTAACAGATAAAAAGTCAGAATGTCATTATTTTTTTTCTCGGTTAATTACATAATCAAGAATGGTGTGTTACAGCTGCCGGTGCCAAGTCTGATAATGGAGTTAATTTAACTTGGAGAAAAATAAACCAGGATGGGGGGAAAAATGACTGGAGATAATGGAAGTTACTGGGTATGTCAGTCATTCTTGATAAAAGTTACCAGCTATATCATACAGTTTAACCTGGGCTGCATTAGGCAATTCAGCCAATTACCGTCAATTACTGTGTGTAATGGGTCTAAGTGATGTATTACATGTGGCTCATGGCAGTGTTCTTAAAAGTTAATGGTACAAAACTTATAATGGTTCCAGTTGGTTGGATCTTGCCTTAAAGCTTTTTTTGAAAAGTACATTTTAAGGTAATGTTGTGTTGGGATGAAAAATAATGGAGATGTTGTCATTGCCTTGGTGCTATAGTTATCTGTGGTATGCAAACCTCTAAAGTCAGCCAGAAAACTTGCATAAGCTTTTGAATACCAGAATATTTGTTCATTTAACTTCTGTTTATGAAAATTTTGTTAGTTACAATCTGCCCTATTTATTACTATTAGTCGCAATGTCTTATACCCTCCAATGTCTTATACCCTCCTATGTCTTATACCCTCCAATGTCTTATACCCTCCAATGTCTTATACCCTCCAATGTCTTATACCCTCCAATGTCTTTTACCCTCCAATGTCTTAAACCCTCCAATGTCTTAAACCCTCCAATGTCTTTTACCCTCCAATGTCTTATACCCTCCAATGTCTTATACCCTCCAATGTCTTATACCCTCCAATGTCTTATACCCTCCAATGTCTTATACCCTCCAATGTCTTATACCCTCCAATGTCTTATACCCTCCAATGTCTTATACCCTCCAATGTCTTATACCCTCCAATGTCTTAAACCCTCCAATGTCTTATACCCTCCTATGTCTTATACCCTCCAATGTCTTATACCCTCCAATGTCTTATACCCTCCAATGTCTTATATCCTCCAATGTCTTATACCCTCCAATGTCTTATACCCTCCAATGTCTTATACCCTCCAATGTCTTATACCCTCCAATGTCTTATACCCCCCAATGTCTTATACCCCCCAATGTCTTATACCCTCCAATGTCTTATACCCCCAATGTCTTATACCCTCCAATGTCTTAAACCCTCCAATGTCTTATACCCCCCAATGTCTTATACCCTCCATTGTCTTATATCCTCCAATGTCTTATACCCTCCAATGTCTTATACCCTCCAATGTCTTATACCCTCCAATGTCTTATACCCCCCAATGTCTTATACCCCCCCAATGTCTTATACCCTCCAATGTCTTATACCCCCCAATGTCTTATACCCCCCAAATGTCTTATACCCCCCAATGTCTTATACCCTCCAATGTCTTATACCCTCCAATGTCTTATACCCTCCAATGTCTTATACCCCCTAATGTCTTATACCCTCGATCTTCCTGTATTTTTTATGAGTGTTTACTGCTCACATCATAGTTGGTGCCTGCATTAATCATAACAGTAACATTCACCCAGGTTTTCACCAAGTTCTGGTTATTCCATTAACTATGACATCTTCTTACCTGGGTACAAGTAATTGTTATGATGAAATTGTTTGTTAAATATTTGTAAATATTTGGTACATTGTGGTTCCTCAGGCATCAAGGTTAAGTGCTTCGTATTTACGTCATAACAGTGGAACCTATTTAACCTTGGATTTTTTATATTTTTTTGCTTCTGGTGATCGTTTGTGTACCTTGACTATTGCATTAATACATTCTGCCAGTTTGTAAGTAAATTAGGAGTTGGGGATCTGTTTAGAAACTTTAAGTAACACATAGATTACCGTACAGCTATTTAAAATAATATTATGTTGAACTTTTCACAATATACCAGTAGTGATCATTGACAAGGACAAATTTTGTTAGGAGGTTAGGGTTACATCTAGTCTAAAAACAGGTAGGGTAGGTATGTTTTTTAGCTCACCAGAGCACAAAGTGCTCAAGGTGAGCTATTGTGATTGGTCTTTGTCCTTCCGTCCGTCCGTCATCAATTGCTTAAAAAACATCTTCTCAAAAACTACTTGGCCAAATTCAGTGAAACTGCACAGGAAGCTGCCTTTGGTGACCCTCTACAAAAATACAACAAGTGGTCACGATTGATCAACAACAACAACAACAGCAACAACAAAATGGCTGACTTCCTGTTTTGCTTTAAAAAATATCTCTTCTGAAATTACTACTCCATATTCAATGAAACTTTACAGGAAGCTTCCTTGGGTGACCCTCTATAAAAATACAACAAGAGGTCACGATTGATCAACAACAGCAACAACAACAACAAAATAGCCAACTTCCTGTTTTGCTTTAAAAAAACATCTCCTCTAAAACTATACAAGTCCAAATTCAATGAAACTTTACATGAAGCTTCCTTGGGTAACCTTCTACAAAAATACAACAAGGGGTCATGATTGGTCAACAACAACAACAATCTGGCCAACTTTCTGTTTTGCTTTAAAAAACACCTGAAACTACCAGGCCAATTCACTGAAACTTTACAGGAGGCTTCATTGCATGACCCTCTACAAAAATACAACAAGGCATTGCAGAGATTGATCAACAACAACAACAACAACAACAAAAAGGCCAACTTACTGTTTTACTTTAAAAAAAATCTCTGAAACTTGCATGACCCATTACAAATATATAAATATATAACAAGGCATCGTCATCAATGAAGATATACATTTTTAAATTGCAACATTTTTATTAATGGTTTATCACAGAGTTGTGGCCCTTTGCTTATGTGAGCGTTTTAGGGCCATCATGGCCCTCTTGTTTATGATTGTTTTGTTAGAACATTTTGTCATCAATGAGCATATTATATGGTGTTAAAGTATATATTAATAATATATACATACAGCTGTATACATATTAAAACACACACACATTTTTTTTGTTTTTTAACCAATGAATTTGAAAGCACCAGCAATAATGAATTAGATGGTATTCACTGTATGGGTTGGGTACCAGGTTCTTAAACAGCTCCTGGTATCCCTCCATTCCCAATTTGTGACACAATGAAGGCAAGGAGTAACATTGATAATTGGTAGAGAGATATATAAGTGTCTGGAAGAAATAATCTACCTTACACACAGTGTTGAGCTGAGGTGACTTGGTTTTAGATTTATTTGAAGTAACTGCTGCCATCTCATGTATACCCATAATGTACTTTATATTATGTTATATGCTTTTTTACTTTCATGTGTTTGTACATTGTTTTATGTATGCATTTTCTCTCCATTATTTTTTGGCCAAAATGTCAAGAAGCGCCCCTTTTTGGAACATATATGTTTTTTTGGAATTATGGAAATGTGCAATAACACCTAAATATGAACAGAGAATTTAAGGAGAGACTGTGAGTCACTGTCTGTCTTGTAATCTATCTGCACATATTGATCCCCTGCTGGACATAGGAGGAAACAGATGTTTACTTTGTATTCAAAAGGCAAACACTGGTCCATGACAGCATTAACCTTTCCTGGAAAATACTTCAAGCTGTACAAACATTTCCGTGTATTATCACTATTCACATAAAACAAAGTTCATAATAATAATCTAGCATTATAAAATGATGAATTTTTTCGATTATTAATTCATGCAGTGTTAATAATGATCGCCAGAAGCAAAATTATCTGGCCATCTAAAGCTCATTTATGTTCTTAAATAAATATTCATAATGAAGTTTTTTTGTGACTTTTTTTTTTGTCAGTGGATCATAATAGTACCAGTGTTCTGCCAAGGATTGAAAAAGATGGGGCCGAATGGCCCAGCAGTCATGAAAATTAGGGGCCATTTTCAAAAGTGAAGGGCCATGACCTTTTCCAGGGAAAAAATGAAAACTTTTAAATGAAAGTGTTTTATTTACCCATTATATACATGGTGTAACATCCACATGACATCAGTATTCTCAAATATTGGACAGATCCATTTGACATTTAGAAAAAAAACTATAAACATGGCACAAATGAGACACAGTGATATATGTTAAGAACAGTTTCACATGTCAATGTGTTGTTATGCTTTATCAGGGATGTGATTGACCTGGCAGCTGTAGGGCTGAAATCATTTCGGTCATTGTGGCACTTTTGGGGTCAAAAGCACACTGCCGTAGAAGAAAAATTGGCCCCAAAGCACACTAGTATCTTTTTTAATCAGCTAAAAAAAATAAAAAATCTTTTATTTTTATTTATTTATTTTTTCTTTCTTTTTTTTTGGGGGGGGGGTCCTTGGGGCCATTAGATCGGCGGAATTCCGCGAATCCGCGGACAAATCACATCGCTAAATTGTAACCCTCCCCACCCAGGAATATTTTCCTGTTTTGCATTCCTCTAATGCACCAGGGCCTCATTGAAATTGAATTTGTTTATATCCCCCCCACACTAATTGCCATGATGATGACATTGAATTTAGTAAAAAAAATATACTACCCCTCGCAGTTGGATAGTTACATGTATTCGGACCAATGAAAATCGTTGTTTTATCGAATGAATGCTCTGCTGTAAAACTTCTGAAAAAGAAATCGATTAAGTAAAAACGGCTCTTTAAAAATTCAATTAAGTCAGAACGGCTTTTCGAAAAACGGGCGCGCCGATCGGCCCGTCTACAGGTATTTCGTTGCGCCATCCCGATTTTTTCTGCGCCAATGGCGCAAGGGCACGTCCTTGGCAGAACACTGATAGTACAGACATTAAGATGTGGAGATAATAATGCCATGTAAGGGGTGTTAAAGAAATACACAGAGGAAGGGTATCATTTCTGATGAAAGACACAAAATGTACTATGACTAATAGTTTTGTTGCAGCAATTTGCTATATTCTGATATCTGTATCATGAAAGTTTCAGTACCTACTGTTCATGTTTGAAAAACATTGGTATGAGAGCACATTTCTGCTCATATGTCACATTCCTAAGGAAATGATCAGCAGTTCACACAACTCTATACATTTTACATTGACTGAACAATGGTTATGGCAACAAACATTTATTGCCATTGACTGTTAAAGATACACTAACTTGATATAAATCTTTCCAAGGCTCCCACTTGAGGCAGAATGACCAGCTATTAATTATTGTCAATAATGGGAATCATTCCTATTACCATGGTAACAAATTAGTTGTCACGGAAATTCGCATAAATACATTAGATTGCTGGACAATAACAAAGTTGCACTTAATTCTAATTTAGTCTTCTGGGTGCCTGTGAACATGGAAGTAACAATGCCAGTGTTTAATAAGAATAGTGTCCTGTTGGACAAAAAAATCTCATAATAAAATCTGAGTTGCTTCCCTTTAGCGTCCCTTTATTTTAGCAATGTAAAGAAAAATAATGTAAAAACTGTATCAGAGAATTTGAATTTGCATCATATAGGTGTGTACATGTCTTACTTAGAGCCTTTTAAAACCTATTTCATTTTGGCATTTACAGCATATATATTTAGATGATGATATACATTTTATCTTAATGATTTGATCCCATATTGAAAATGAATATTCTTTCTTTTCCATATTGAAACATTCATCATATTTCGTCTTATTTTACAGGTGATGATGACCACACGGATGTCAGTGACGATGAAGCTTATGCTTTTGAACTACAAGTGAGTAAACCAGTCTGTGTGTGTGGAACTGTTTGTTAAACTTGTAAACCAGACTATTTGTGGACTTGTTCGTTTTTGTGAATAAAAAACAAGTCTATATATCAACTGGTTTGAATTTGTGAGTAATAAAGGCTATATATGGACTCATTTGTATTTTGTCAATCGGAACATCTTGGCCATTTTCAATCGAAAAACAACCTCAATGTATATAGTCTGTTTACAATTTCAGATTCTTACATATAACTACCCTGTTGGTATATTGCGTTCTAATTTAAATGTAGCAGTTAAACCTAAGGCCTTGACTCTTAGGAATCTTAATTATTTATGCAATAATATGTTTCACTGGTAATCAATTTGAACTTAGTAATACAAATTCCACTTTTAAATACAATTAATTTACATCAATATCATTAATATTTTAAACTATTTCTTCTAAGCACTGGCATACAACCAAGGTTGTTTTTGATGGAAAATTGCCCACGGTGCTCTGATTGTGTTATTGTGATTAAACCAGGCTGTATATGGACCGGTTTGTATTTGTGAGGTAACCAGACTATATATGGACTGGTTTGTATTTGTGAGGTAACCAGACTATATATGGACTGGTTTGTATTTGTGAGGTAACCAGACTATATATGGACTGGTTTGTATTTGTGAGGTAACCAGACTATATATGGACTGGTTTGTATTTGTGAGGTAACCAGACTATATATGGACTGGTTTGTATTTGTGAGGTAACCAAACTATATATGGACCGGTTTGTATTTGTGAGGTAACCAGACTATATATGGACCGGTTTGTATTTGTGAGGTAACCAGACTATATATGGACCGGTTTGTATTTGTGAGGTAACCAGACTATATATGGACCGGTTTGTATGTGTGAGGTAACCAGACTGTATATGGACCGGTTTGTATGTGTGAGGTAACCAGACTGTATATGGACCGGTTTGTATGTGTGAGGTAAGCAGACTGTATATGGACCGGTTTGTATTTGTGAGGTAACCAGGCTGTATATGGACCGGTTTGTATTTGTGAGGTAACCAGACTATATATGGACTGGTTTGTATGTGTGAGGTAACCAGACTATATATGGACTGGTTTGTATGTGTGAGGTAACCAGACTATATATGGACTGGTTTGTATTTGTGAGTTAACAAGGCTACATGTGGACTGGTTTGTACTTGCGAGTTAACAAGGCTACTTGTGTACTGGTTTGTATTTGTGGGACCAGGCCTCATTATGGACTGCTTTTTATTTGAAATGTAGCATCTTAGACTTTCAATAACATGAATGAGTCTTGGTATGGAATTGTATATTGATTTAACAAAATACTAAAAATTAAGTCAAAGGGAAGTTTTCTTAAACTTTTAAATACATATAGGAACTTGTACTTATAACGGTATTTTAGCGTGACAAGATCATTTTGTTATTGGTTGTTGGTCAGTTTTTTTATCATGATTAGACAATATCCAAGTAAACATACAGTGGTGAGCTTGCGTGGTAAGTTTTCATTCTATGTTCAATGTTTTCAAAGAGAATAAGCGGAGGTATCATTAAACTTTGTGAGAGTTTTGGTGCCCTTTGTGGTGTGCAAACACTTCGATGTTGGCCTTTGCTGCATATACTATTAACATTATCTTTAAAGGTGGAAGACATTTTCACTGTTTATACAAAGGTGATGTTCACATAGCTTGGACACTTAAATGTGGTCCTCCAGTCCTTTGATAGTTCTTTAAGTTATGTTTTTCTTGTAGCTAAATAGTCTCACTTTTCTGACAGTGTATAATGTATAGATTTGGTCAATTATTGTAGGAAATATTTAACTTTGTTTTGGGTAATATGGTTTTGGGGATTTTAGGACATGTTTACTGTATATATTTTATCATATATGATATATAATGATACTTTTTCAATTGAACTTCTTAGAATTGTATTGAAATTGTATTAAACATTATCAAAGGACTGAATGGCCTTTACAATTCTAGCGTCCAATTTCGTTTGTGGAGTTAATTATTATCTCCTGGTTAGCTGAGAAATACTGACTGAGGTGTTGATATCCGCTTCTCACGCTCTTGTTATAGTTTGCTTTGATTGAAAACATTCTTCCATTTATATATATGACATTTGCTATCTTTTTCTCTTTTTTATTAGATATCCTGAAGCTTTTATGATATATTGTATTTATTTTGTGTTAATTGTAGTTCAATATTTATACTTGTTGATTTTGTCAATAACCTTTGTTAGGTAGAAAGTTTCATTGTTTATAGACACAGTAGGTCACAGGTGTTTTCTTGACAGAGCCTGGTTGTGTTTTGCTTAAATATTTGGTGTTTATTAAAGATTATCAAAAGTTAATAAAAATGCTTTCATTGCTATGTATTGAAAAAAGTAACATGTTAGGACATTAAAAATGTATATAATTGGCTGTTACAATATGTGACAAGGCTCTGTATGAAGGAACGTGGGCCTCAGGGAAAGCTTTTAAAGAAAACATCTGTGTATTTTACTGTTGTTCCTTTTTCTTGTATTTTGTTATAATTTGTCATCATCTTTCACATGCCAGATTTCTTTGAAAAAAAATATTCTAGAAATGACACAGTATATATGTTAGAATGACTTTTAACTTTGCTTTATAATGTATTTTGCCTTGCTTACCCTGCACATACATTTGGCATCTGAAATTTCATCGACAACTTTGCTTTTACACTGTTTTGTATATGACTTGCACCAGGTATAACCTAGAGCATGCATGGTTTCTGTTTGGTTTTCAGTTACGATCTTCTAGTCCCACAGCCTCAAACATTTCCCTGAAATCATTCTCTACTATCAATAGCTCATCGTTGCGTACAAAGTCGGTAGGTGCTTTCAGCTTTCCATATTTTTAATGCCTGTAAATTTGTGCATAAAAAGTTTTTAAGGGAAATTCATCAGAATATGCAGCTGCAACCTCCTGCTTACAACTTAAAGCTCACGATATGCTTATTCATTTATGGATTACGCTTTTAATAGCAACTATTTGTACTTACAAAATGGTAAGACTTGTAAAGTCTTCAATATCTGTGTTTTGTTCTACACATTCGATAAAAATAGCTAGTAATTATAAATGAGTCATCTGGGTTAGAAGAACTTTTTTATCCAATATATTATTTATATGTTCATCCATTACAGAATATTTAAGTCTTCTGACTTTCACTTTGCTAGAATTTGTTGTGTACAATGTCATAATTGTAGGTGTCTGGTTAAATACATGTAGACCATCATATAATCAAGTTCCCCATGAAGGTCCGCACTTTGATAAACAACTGCCCCTGCCTCTCTGTGACTCAAGTGCTTTGATTCAGTCAGTATCATGTGTGACTTCCATGCAGTTCATTGTTTGGTGTTTCTGTTCATTGATGCATGAATGATATACATGAGTTTGTGTTTTGTAACATATATAAGATATAATGTTATTTTCTCCAAAACAGGAGATGTATAAAATAATGTATTGGGTATAGATTTTCTTTGTATTGAATAACTATGAAATGTTTGATGATCCTTGCATATTTATATAATAAAGCAAGTGATAATAGTATTGTTGAATATAGAAAACCACAATGTAAATGTTGAACTGTTTGTTTCAAACATTGTGTTGATGTGACTCAGCCATCAAACATTAATATACCATTCTTGTAACAACGCATGCCTCTGCAGTGTTTTAGCCCGGGTATTGCGGGAATGTGTCTGTCGGGACGGTTCTGGCACTCGAACGTTGTACAGGTCAGTCACCATGGCAACATGACATCACTTCCTGTTGTGACAGTGGCTGTTTTATCACTTCAGTATCTTGTATTATTTTAGTCTGTTAGTTTTCTTGCTATTTTTACACTCATCTAAAGATATGAAGAGGAGTAAAGGTATTGGCAGCCCTGGAAACACCCAAGATTAAAGACTAAAACCACACAATGTCTAGAAAGACCCCTTAAACTGGCTTTAATAATTGTAGAGTTAAGTCCCTTGAAAACTTTGGTCATACTTCACAAACCTTTAAAATATTTACATGAAGATCACTGTATGAAACTTGTTTTCCAGTTACAGTATGCATTAATGCAGCAAGTAACATTACCTGGGCTTAAACAAATGTTGAGTTATGTCCCTTGTCCAACTTTGAAAATCAGGCAATCGTTTGTCTTTTCTTTTGGTGCTCTAAAGTCGATGTACTGCTATGGTATTGAAAGTGCCATTGTTTTTCCAGATAAAAATAAGTAGAGCTTTTTGTGTGTGGAAAACTATCATTTTGATGCTATATTCTATTTTAATAATGATTTGAATGTATTTTGCCGTATTTTAAGATTTGTTTTGGCATTGATAAATGTTAATTATGTTTTCATTACATTGTAATATGTTCTGTTTTCGCTCTGCAATGTTTTCGGAACAAAAGCACTTGTTTTTTAAGTAGCTTTAATTTTTTGCTTTATTTGCAATAAACAGAAATTCAGCGAAAGTTAAATAGTATGATTTATTCTGACATGATAATATTGTTTGAAAAACAGACAAATATTTCCATTATTTTGTGAAATTGTTGTGTAACTGAGTGAACTTTATAATGTGAAAGAGAAAGGCCTTTATACAGCAAGTCAGAATAAAATTTAACAATGTTTGCAGGCTCAGCATATTCTTCATCTTTCATATTGGTATGCACCATGGTTTATTGATGTGGTTGTTGCATTCATGCTGTTAAATATTTAATAATCTATATAATGAATATGGAGCCTTCTCAGCCACTGAAGTAATAGCCAGACAAATCATTGATTTTAAGTAATTAGGGAGCCAAATGCCATTGTGCCAACATCACTTCAATACTTTTTTTTAAGATGGAAAAATTCAAGGTTGAAAATAGAGAAGGCAGTATCAGCTTGTTTTGGAGAAAGGTCGCTTGCCATTATAGCCTTTAAGTGTCGCCCACAGTGGAGTTGTGTAATTATGTATACATACTTATACTTAAATTGTGGCACTGTGGTAAATACATTATTTCATGGATACCGTTTTTATGCCCCCAAAGGTGGGCATATTAAAATCGCACCCTCCGTCCGTCCGTGTGTCCGGCTCAATAACTCATGTCCGGGCTGTGACTTTCCCTTGTATGGACAGATTTTAAAATAACTTGCCACATGTGTTCCACATACTAAGATGACGCGTCACATGCATGACCCGTGTTCATACCTTTAAGGTCAAGGTCACACTTAGTGATTATTCACAATGGAGCATAGGTTGTCGTGTCTGGGCTGTAACTTTCCCTTGTATGGACAGATTTTAAAATAACTTGCCACATGTGTTCCACATACTAAAACGACGTGCTGCATGCAAGACCCGTGTTCCTACCTCTAAGGTCAAGGTCACACTTAGTGTTTATTCACAATGGAGTGCTGCATATAAGGACATAGAGCATAGGTTGTCGTGTCCGGGCTGTAACTTTCCCTTGTATGGACAGATTTCAAAATAACTTGCCACATGTGTTCCACATACCAAGACGACGTGTCGCGTGCAAGACCCGTGTCCCTACCTCTAAGGTGAAAGATACACTTAGTGTTTATTCACAATGGAATGCTGAATATAAGGTCATAAGAGTGTAGGTTGTCAAATATGGGTGGTATTTTTTATGTTCAGAGGCAATTTAAAATGACTTGCTGTATGTATTTGACATGTAAAGGCAAGATCAACTTTTCATGTACTGACCTTGTTCATAGGTCAATGTCACATTCGGGGGCATTTGTCACATACTGTGACAGCTCTTTGTTTTCTCATTTTTTGCAACCAAATATTGCTAGGAAGACCATTCATTTTCAAATCATTTGAATCATGATCTCATTATTTTGAATCTGAGGAGGTGAAATTTAATGCAGGGTTATATGTGGCACCTGTGAGGAGACTCACATGAAAGGGATGGAATCACAAGAATCATTTGAGATTGAAACTTGATACACATTAATGATGAAAAAATATCCATTACAGCAGCAATTTAGTCCCATTATTCTAGATAAGCTATTTAAAGACTGCGTTTCTGAAGCATTTGCATCAGTTGGTTGTCCTTTCTTTGGGTATGATTGAGTTAACCAAAATCTGGCATTCTTAACCTATTCTAGATAGACATGCTTGTAAAGTATATAAATAATAATAGCATCCCAGAAGATTTCTTGTAATAATGAGGGTGCATTTCTGTTCACTGTTTATGCATTTCATTTACGGATGTTCTAGGGAAAATGAATGCTGGAAATAATTTCTAAACAGGCGTAGCCATTTTCACACATCAATCTTTCAACACAGAAACTGAAGTTTAATCAACATTTCACAGGTATTTGTGCTCAGAAAATACATCTCGGAAGTGTCTTATCAATATTTATTAAGTTGAAGAATGTTAACACATGTTTCCCTGGTAATCAAGGTGGCTAAGTGCTGACTGGAATTAGATCAGTCATTCTGAACTGTATTTTTCTTGAAATTGTAGAATGGGGCAGCATGAAATTGATTAATTAAGCTGTTACAAAGCCATTTCCAGCTCCTGTTGCTCTTTAATTTTATATTGAAAATGAATAGAGAAATGTGATGCATGCTGCTGCTCAAACAGATGGCAGCTAGATATATATAGTGGTATAGATGTTGAGAAATTGTGGGTCAAAGCCCCACCAAGGTGAGAGTGGTTTAGTGGTCCATGTGTCAACCTCTGACTTGAAAGTTAGCTCCACCAAGGTGAGAATGGTTCAATGGGCCAGGTGTCCACCTCACACTCCAGAAGTTGTTGCAGTTCAAGCTCCACTAAGTTAAGAGAGGTTTAGTGGTCCAGGTATCCACCTTTCACTTAAGAAGTTGTTGGTTCAAGCCCCACTAAGGTTAGAGTGGTCTTGTGGTCCAGGTGTTCACCTTTCACTTGAGAAGTTGTGGGTTCAAGCCCCACTCCTGTGAGAGTGGTTGAGTGGTCCAGGTGTTCACCTTTCACTTGAGAAGTTGTTGGTTCAAGCTCCACTAAGCTAAGAGAGGTTTAGTGGTCCAGAATATCCACCTTTCACTGGAGAAATTGTTGGTTCAAGCCCCACTAAGGTTAGAGTGGTCTTGTGGTCCAGGACTGGTGTTCACATTTCACTTGAGAAGTTTTTGGTTCAAGCCCCACTCCGGTGAGAGTGGTTGAGTGGTCCAGGTGTTCACCTTTCACTTCAGAAGTTGTTGGTTCAAGCCCCACTCCGGTGAGAGTGGTTGAGTGGTCCAGGTGTTCACCTTTCACTTCAGAAGTTGTTGGTTCAAGCCCCACTCCGGTGAGAGTGGTTGAGTGGTCCAGGTGTTCACCTTTCACTTGAGAAATTGTTGGTTCAAGCTCCACTAAGGTAAGAGTGGTCTTGTGGTCCAGGTGTTCACCTTTCACTTGGGAAGTTTTTGGTTCAAGCTCCACTAAGCTAAGAGAGGTTTAGTGGTCCAGGTATCCACCTTTCACTTGAGAAATTGTTGGTTCAAGCCCCACTAAGGTTAGAGTGGTCTTGTGGTCCAGGACTGGTGTTCACCTTTCACTTGAGAAGTTTTTGGTTCAAGCCCCACTTTGGTGAGAGTGGTTCAGAGTGGTACATGTGCCCACCTCCCTCTTGAGAGGTTTTGGGTTCAAGTCCCACTATGGTGAGAGTGGTCTTGTGGTCCAGGTGTCCACCTCTCATTTGAGAGCTTGTATGTCAAGTCCCACTAAAGTAAGAGTGGTTTTGTAGTCCAGATGTCCAGGGTGTGTCAACCTCACATTGAGTGATTATTGGTTCATTTCCCACCAAAATGAGACTCATTTAGTGGCCCAAGTGTCCACCTCTCACTCCAGAGATTGTGGGTTAATTTCCACCAATGTGATAGTATTTAATTTAATTGATCCTGACATCTACCTCCCACATTCAGAGGTTGTGGGTGTAAGTCCCACTAAGGTGAGTGAGGTTAAACGGTCTGGGTGTCTACCTTACACTCTAGAGGTTGTGCGTTTAAACCCCACTAAGGTCAGTGTGCATTAGTGGTCCAGGTATCCACCTCACACTTCATAGGTTAATTGTGGGTTCAATCTCAACTAAGGTTAGTGTGGTCGAGTGTTCCAGGTGTCTGCCTCTTAGCCAAAAGATTGTTGGTTCATTAACCTTACCAGTGTCACTTTTAAAGGAAAACAGTTCTGCTGTAGAGTAATTCATAACTGTCTTATAAAAAAAACAAGCTGTAATGAATTATGATCTAAACCTAACATTTTGGTTTTCATAAAACTTTTTTTATTGAAATGATTATCTTAGTCTATGAGTTTCAAAACACTGCACTTGTGGGATATGAATGTGTGACAGAAGTATTGAGCTACTTCTGTTTGTATATTGAATTATGTACATCTTGCGCTGAGTGCTTAAGCTAGAATACAACATTAATCAGAGAATATTATAAGACTTTGGCACAAGAACCAGCACTAACATAATACATTATTGTTGTTTATGTTGTGATATTGCTTTTATTAAGAGTAATAATGGAGTCTGGACTTCTTCCAGGAATGTGACACATTTCCGATGCTGGTTTCTTGGGCTGCAACTAAAGAAAATCACCCGATTTGTCCCATTTTGTATTCCTTTATTTAGTATGTTGGTCTTTTGAAGTGTATGGGAAGATCAAATGTAACAGTATAGTGTCTTGGAGTGGTCAACCTGTGTGTATGTCAACTGTAAAATTTCTGTGTGTTAGGCTTTGATCTGTGTGCCTCCAAACAGGGTGTGGCTTCTGGGCTTTTCCCTGTAGTTTTTGTTATCTTATTCCTTAGTACAGGTATCCTGCAATTAGGTAGCGTTAAATTAAGTACTGAAAATTGAAGCTGCACATGTACTTTTTCTGTTAATCCTGTTCTGCGAGCTGCAAACTCGCTGATGTTAATCCTGTTCTGTTAGCAGCAAACTCACTGCTGTCAATACCGTTCTGCTAGCAGCAAACTCACTGCTGCCAATCCTGTTCTGCTAGCAGCAAACTCAATGCTGCCAATCCCGTTCTGCTAGCAGCATACTCACTGCTGCCAATCTTGTTCTGCTAGCAGCAAACTCACTGCTGCCAAGCATGTTCTGCTAGCTGCCAACTCACTCCTGTTAATCCTGTTCTGCTAGCAGCAAACTCACTGCTGTTAATCCTGTTCTGCTAGATGGCAACTCACAGCTGTCAATCATGTTCCTGCAAGCAGCAAACTTGCTACTGTTTATTCTGTTCTGCTAGCAGCAAACTCACTTCTGTAAAACCTGTTCTGCCAGCTGCAAACACACTGCTGTCAATCATGTTCTGCTTGCTGCCAACTCACTGCTGTTAATCCTGTTATGCCAGCTGCTTACTCACTGCTGTCAATCCTGTTCTGCTAGCTGCCAACTCACTGCTGTCAAACCTGTTCTGCCAGCTGCAAACACACTGCTGTCAATCATGTTCTGCTAGTAGCAAACTCACTGCAGTCAAACCTGTTCTGCCAGCTGCAAACACACTGCTGTCAATCATGTTCTGCTAGCTGCCAACTCACTACTGTCAAACCTGTTCTGCCAGCTGCAAACACACTGCTGTCAATCATGATGCTAGCAGCAAATTCACTGCTGTAAAACCTGTTCTGCCAGCTGCAAACACACTGCTGTCAATCATTTTCTGCTAGCTGCCAACTCACTGCTGTTCATCCTGTTCTGCCAGCTGCAAACTCACTGCTGTCAATCCTGTTCTGCTAGCAGCAAACTCACTGTTGTCAATCATGTTATGCGAGCAGCAAACTCACTGCTGTCAATCATGTTCTGCTAGTAGCAAACTCACTGCAGTCAAACCTGTTCTGCCAGCTGCAAACACACTGCTGTCAATCATGTTCTGCTAGCTGCCAACTCACTGCTGTCAAACCTGTTCTGCCAGCTGCAAACACACTGCTGTCAATCATATTCTGCTAGCAGCAAATTCACTGCTGTAAAACCTGTTCTGCCAGCTGCAAACACACTGCTGTCAATCATTTTCTGCTAGCTGCCAACTCACTGCTGTTCATCCTGTTCTGCCAGCTGCAAACTCACTGCTGTCAATCCTGTTCTGCTAGCAGCAAACTCACTGTTGTCAATCATGTTATGCGAGCAGCAAACTCACTGCTGTTTTTATCCAGTTCTGCTAGCTGCCAACGCACTGCTGTTTATCCAGTTCTGCTAGCTGCCAACTCACTGCTGTTTATCCTGTTCTGCTAGCAGCAAACTCACTGCTGCCAATCATGTTCTGCTAGCTGCCAACTCGCTGCTGTTAATCCTGTTCTGCTAGATGGCAACTCACAGCTGTCAATCATGTTCTGCTAGCAGCAGACTCACTGCTGTTAATCCTGTTCTGCTAGCAGCAAACTCATTGCTGTCAATCCTGTTCTGCTAGCAGCAAACTCACTGCTGTCAATCCTGTTCTGCTAGCAGCAAACTCATTGCTGTTTATCCTGTTTTGTTAGCAGCAAACTCACTGCTGTTTATCCTGTTCTGCTAGCAGCAAACTCACTGCTGTTAATCCTGTTCTGCTAGCAGCAAACTCACTGCTGTTAATCCTGTTCTGCTAGCTGCAAACTCACGGCTGTCAATCTTGTTCTGCTAGCTGTAAACTCACTGCTGTCAATCCTGTTCTGCTAGCTGTAAACTCACTGCTGTCAATCATGTTCTGCTAGCTGCAAACTCACTGCTGTCAATTCTGTTCTGCTAGCTGCAAACTCACTGCTGTCAATCCAGTGTTCTGCCAGCTGCAAACTGACTGCTGTTAATTCTGTTCTGCTAGCTGCAAACTGACTGCAGTCAATCCTGTTCTGCCAGCTGCAAACTGACTGCTGTCAATCATGTTCTGCCAGCTGCAAACTGACTGCTGTCAATCATGTTCTGCCTGCTGCAAACTCACTGCAGTCAATCCTGTTCTGCCAGCTGCAAACTCACTGCTGTCAATCCTGTTCTGCCAGCTGCAAACTCACTGCTGTTAATCCTGTTCACTGTAAATCATTTAAGTGAATCATGAGGCTAGTTAAATTTCAGTCAGAAAATTTGAATAGGGCAGGGTATAATTATTGTAATAAAAAAGATAGAGCTTGCTGTGTCTGTTTTAGAAAAAACACAGTGGGTATGTTTTTGTTAGCCGTGCCTGCCATATGTCAAACTATATCATGTTTGATAACTGAATCATTATGGTTATTGTGCTTTTATCTGCAGGGGAGGGGGGAGAGAATGTGTTGTGGGGATCATAATGTATTGTATTTCATAATCATTTTCTAAGTACTTCTCTCTCTTCAGCTTTAAGAAATTTTTCTGTAAAAGCTGTGTTTTATGTGATGTCATGTTTAATAATCCTTACAATAGATTTCAATATGTGATTATTTATTAAAGTATTGAAATGCAAGCTAGACTATAGAAACATAATAATTTTAAAATTGATGATGATAACATGGTACAACGGATGTTCCACCTACTGAATGGTATACAATCAGTAAAATCAATCAAGTTGCAATATGATAAATAATAATTGGCTTTGGTAAATAGCCCCACTCTCCAAAAAAAATAAGTCATTAAGCCCTAAATATTTAAGTTACCGGGTGATACCCATTTTTCTCATTCCTCATGGTAGGCAACCATGAGCTAAGGTATTCTAATACCACAATGCTAGCTAAACCTTGTTCTGTCAATTCCCAATATGATATGGGCCAAATAACATGAATAATCTGTTGATACTTCTGATATGAACATGGTTGACCTCTCTGTTACAGGGAGTAGCAGGCTGAGGGGCTTGTTGTTGCCATCATTGATTTAAAGAACATTAATTTCTTGTCAGTATTCTAAGATCCGAGTCTGCTGATACTGTTGCCACAACATATACAATGAACTCTTTTCTGATGTAAGTTGTCCAAAAGCAGTTTCACTGTTTACAGGACAGTGCATTAGGATGGACTGGAATTATTTTAAAGCCCGTACATTGTAATAAGTTGTTTATACTTGGAATATCCTGGGTTATTCTGGAAATTCAAGGTTTTTTTAATGCAAAAATCTAACAGTTGTTGTTTCAAAATTAGCAAATTGTTACAAAGTTAAATGCAATCTACATTGTTCTTATAAAATAAATGTATTTGATCAGGCTTATTCTAGATTTTAGTTACCCATGACAACACTCAAATTTCAGATCAAGCCTTGTATGGTGCAATGGTATATATACAAGTTTTCTTTGTGGCTTAATTTTTGTCTGCAATTTTCTGATGCATACTAGAGTTCACAAAGCCATATTTTCTTCAGACATGTGCTTGTGTGGTATCTCCATTGATACAAATCATGCTGATTCTATCACATCCTCACCTTCATAATAAAATTATTTTCTATTCACAAGATCAAACATCACTCAGACATATGGCAGTATGTAATGGTGTGCAGTTAATGACCAATCTATCTGCTGCAGGCATATTATTATTAAGTACCCCACATGAAAGGTGTCTATTTACAGCCAAAGGGCCTTGTCAGCCTTCTTATTTCACAACCTGATAATTGCCCTTGTGGCTCTCATTAATGGGAGAGATACCCACAAATACTCACAAATACCCACCAGTGTGGCAACTGTTCTACATTTGAGAATTTTACTGCCATGGTCTAGATTCTTTGACCCAAACCTGTTAACAGTCGGGATGTCATAAAATAAGAATGTGGCAATGATAATTATCTTCATGGTTTTAAAAGCCAGTAAGATGTTTTTATTTGCTCACTTGAGCCACCTCACCAGTGCCTTTAACTTATAATGCAGCTAAATTTGTGAACCACCTTATCATGCAGTTGTTTTGATGTGGCCATTTCACAATAATATGATATGTACATTAAAATGATAGTTACCAGAGCCCAGTTTTGTAGAGCTATGGCAATAATGGCGTTTATGTATACACTGTGCTGACCAGGTGGCCTTATATAAGACCCTAGTTTCATAAAGCTGTGCCAGTAGTGTCCTTCTTTGTATACACTGTGCAGACCCTGGCCTTATATAAGACCCTAGTGTCATAAAGCTGTGCCAGTGGTGTCCTTCTTTGTATGCACTGTGCAGACCCTGGCCTTATATAAGACCCTAGTTTCATAAAGCTGTGCCAGTAGTGTCCTTCTTTGTATGCACTGTGCAGACCCTGGCCTTATATAAGACCCTAGTATTGTAATGTGATGCCAGAAATGTCCCTCTTTGTATACACTGTGCCAGTTTTGGCCCAGTGGCTTTGTTTGTTGAGGTATAAATGCCCAAGCTCTGCTCTCTGTTTAGACCCATCTCAGACCTCCTGCTATATTGGCACCACTTACCATCACCCGGCAGTTACAATCCTCCCCCTCTGCATTTTATTATCTCATAATTAGACACATTATGCTGCTGGATTCTGGCTCAGAGCTCAGCTAATCAGTGGTGGAGATTTTAACTTTCTTCTCCACCAGGATTCTCAACCCATCAAAGCCGCTTAATGTATGTATAATTTAGAGTAGCTGATCTGTCTTCATGTACATGTACACTCACTTACTACCAGATATGAATACATTTGTTCCAAATTTTAAATTGAATGATGACAAAAATTACAAAAAATAGTTTCCGAAAGCATTCAAATTCAAAGGTTAGGGTTAGGGTATACAGATTTTAGTATGATGCAAATGGTGTACTGCAAAATGAATTCTTATTGTACTTGAAAAAACCTTGAGCCCTGATTTATCACTCACCAACCAGTCAATGATACTTGAAAGGTCTGCAATGAAGTGCTACATTTCAATAAACAAACTCTTGAGTGTTAATTCATGGGTGCATCAAAAATACCTTACATTTGAAGACCAATATTTTGATGCAAAAGTGAACAAAGGTTGGACAAACATGCTGTGAGCATAGAAGCATTTTCCTTGACATCTTAAGATTTGTCAGGAGAAGGAAATAGTCCTGATTCTACCATATCATAAACATCAATGAAGACTTATTTCCCTTGCATCTGGTGTCTGTAATGGCATGCATGCTCATATGACATCATAAGTTCCATAAAGCCTTATTTCCCTTGCATCTGGTGAAGAAAATGTTACTTGGCCAGCAATGCTAAAGCTGATGACAAGATACTGTAAACATCTTTCAAGCTCAGTGTTACCCAGAACAGAATGCTATTTTCAGTACTCTGCCTACATCTGGCGTTCAGACATTCACTGCAGCTTCCATTGTTTTATACAAATTCTCAAGAAAATGGTATTTCATTATTTAAAATTAACAGGAAATAATATAGTCCCTAATAATTTTATTGAATGTGACCCTCTTTTGTGTTTATTTAAAAGGATTGTTTGTGCCCAATAATGACTGCATAATGGCTTAAATTAATCCAATTCCCCGAGGGTGACATTGATAATTTTTAGAAGGAATTTTACCCCCACCTGTTGGTGGTGTATTCGCCAAATTAAGTAATTTTGGACCCAAAATGCTTTTTTAGCTCACCTGTCACGTAGTGACAAGGTGAGCTTTTGTGATCACTCTTCGTCCGTCGTCCGTCCGTCCGTCCGTCCGTCCGTTCACAATTGCTTGTGAACACAATAGAGGTCACAATTTTGACCTAATCTTTATGAAACTTGGTCAGACTGATCATCTCTATAAAATCTAGGTCAAGTTCGATATTGGGTCATCTGGGGTCAAAAACTAGGTCACTAGGTCAATTAGTACAAAAACCTTCTGAACACAATAGAGGTCACAATTTTAGCCTAATCTCAATGCAACTTGGTCAGAATGATCATCTCTATAAAATCTAGGTCAAGTTCGATATTGGGTCATCTGCGGTCAATAACTAGGTCACTAGGTCAATTAGTACAAAAACCTTGTGAACACAATAGAGGTCACAAGTTTAGGCTAATCTTAATGCAACTTGGTCAGAATGATCATCTCTATAAAATCTGGGTCAAGTTCGATATTGGGTCATACGCAGTCAATAACTAGGTCACTAGGTCAATTAGTAGAAAAACCTTGTGAACAAAATAGAGGTCACAATTTTAGCCTTATCTTAATGAAACTTGGTCAGAATGATCATCTTAACATAAGCTAGGTCAAGTTCCATATTGGGTCAACCCAGGTCAAAAACTAGGTCACTAGGTCAATTAGTAGAAAAACCTTGTGAACACAATAGAGGTCACAATTTTAGGCTTAACTCAATTCAACTTGGTCAGAATGATCATCTCTAGAAAAATATAGGTCAAGTTCGATATTGGGTCATTCGCGGTCAATAACTAGGTCACTAGGTCAATTAGTATTAAAACCATGTGAACACAATAGAGGTCACAACTTAAGCCTAATCTAAATGTAACTTGGTCAGAATGATCATCTCTATAAAATCTAGGTCAAGTTCGATATTGGGTCATTTACCGTCAATAACTAGGTCAATAGGTCAATTAGTAGAAAAACCTTGTGAACACATTACCTTGTGGTTCTCTACCGAGATTATTCAAATTATGCCCCTGAAGTGATAAGAGGCCCCACCTAGGGGGTCACAAGTTTTACATAGGCTTATATAAGGAAAGTGTTTAAAAATCTTCTTGTCTGAAAATGCAAGGCCTACGCATTCAATATTTGGTATGTATCATAACCAAGTGGTCCTCTACCAAGATTGTTCAATTTATGCCCCTGGGGAGAAGAGGCCCTATCCTGGGGGGAGTCACAAGTTTTGCATAGGCTTATATAGAACAAAAAACTTCTTGTCTAAACCAACAAGACATTGGCATTTTATATGTGGCATAACCTAGTGGCCCGCTACCAAGATTGTTCAATTTGTGCACCTGTGGTGAAAAGAGGCCTCACCCTGGGTGTCACAAGTTTTACATAGGCTTATATAGGAAAAAACTTTAAAATTTTCTTGTCTGAAGCCACAAGGACTAGGTCTTAAATATTTGGTTTGAAGCATTGCCTACTGATAGGGTCATGTGGGGTAAAAAACTAGGTCAGTGGGACAAATAAAAGAGTGGCCTCTAGGGGCCATACTTTTCATTGGATCTTTATGATAATAGGTCAGAATGTTCACTTTATTTAGCAAAGCTACAGGTGAGCGATACAGGGCCATCATGGCCCTCTTGTTTAGACATGCAATGAATGACATCTGGAATGGTCCCACGGCTTAAGTTTACTATTGTATAAGGTTTTACTTCTGTGGTCATGACTAGATGTATAAAGTTTAGAAATTGATGTTACTTACAATCAATATGTTTAACTGGTCATACTTAAATGTGACCTTTAACATTGATTACCTTTATAACAGGTTTATGTCATCTGTTCTATAATCTGAGAATGCCAAGAACAGTCTGAGAGCTGCTTGCTAGCCTTGGTTGAAGAGATGGCCCATGTGTTTTTCAGTTGGGTTTATGGTTGGGTCTGCCAAATGTTCTGGTCTGCCAATAATTGATCTACATTCAGATCAGCAGATGTGCATCATCTTGCTATGTAGTGGTGATCTAGTTTTCAGACACATTAATGTAGGTGCTTGTTCCATTCTGTGGTTGTTGTTTCCATGTTGTGGTTTATATTGAATTATACATCTAAAAGAAATTGAATACATCTTAAATAACACTAAAGCTCATAGTAGGCATTATCATCATCATAAAATATGCGGTTGTTTTTATTGAAAGGGGTTGTTTTTTATCCTTTATAGTTAAATGTTTTCAAATTATTATTTGATATAATTCCAAAAACTATATAAACGTTCTTTAATTAATTTTTTGTTTCATGCATGTTGCATATTTCCATTATTTTGTTGTCATCCTTACCTGTTTCGTAACTTAGATATTCTCCTCCTATTCTTTTTTACTCATTGTCTTAATTTTCAGGATTCTTCGTATGAAAAACGTACAGAAATGAACTTTGGGAAGTTTTACAACCAAAGCTACTTAAAAACAGGCTCCCAAAAGTATGTGCACAGGGGCAGGACTCTGTCAGAACCCAAGGGGAAGAACAATGTCAACCAGTTTATACGACCAGGTAAGGCACTAGGCAAGGCAAGGGTTTATGAAGTTTATTCCCCCTCATCATGTGTATAAAATTATATTCTTTTTAACATAATTATGATGATAATGATGGAATGTTATTTAGGTGGTTAAGTGGTGCACCTAGGGTTTCTTTCCCTTCTACACTTAGTAAAACCAGAGTTATGGCCCGTTAATAATTTTTTTTGGCTTTTTTGGACTTGTGTTGCATGGGAATGTTGTTCAGGTAAATAAGTTGTGTATAGTATATCCAGAGTTATTGCCCTTAATAAGCAAAAATTGGCATTTTTGGACTTCTTGAATTTGTGTCGCTCATAACTTAAAAATTATTAGTCATACACTCAAGAGATCTTTCAGGAAGATATTTGATGTTATTTTTTCTTCTTTTTCAGCAAACTTTTCTTATTCAAAAGAGCCTCCGAAGTTTCTCAAGACGGCAAAAAAAGGTAACGTGTGTGTAGATGTGTTGTTGTTACTGTTGTTTCCGTTCATGTATAATTGTTTATTGTGTGACCGTGTATTCTGTTTGCACTGTTGTGAATGTTACAAGTGTTTGGTATTGTTGTTTGTTGTTAACAGAGTACATGGATTATGAAAGAAACAAGAACAAAAAAATGAAAAGTAGTTTGACTGCATTTTCAATATAAAAGATTATAACCGTTTTTTATCAGAATACCTGTTTTGTGTTGTATAAATGAAAAATGAGTTTTTCTTTTTAATGAAGTACAGGCAACTCCAAAGGAAACCTAAACTTTGAGAAAAAAAGTCCAAAAACTTATTAGCTCACCTGATCACGAAGTGCTCAAGGGGAGCTATTGTGATCGCCCTGTGTCCGTCGTCTGTCGAAGTCGTCTGTCGTCGTCGTCTGTCGTGAACAATTTGCCTGATAACACTCAAGAGGTCACAATTTGGGCACAGTCTTAATGAAACTTGATCAGAATGTTACCCTCAATAAAATCTTGGACGAGTTCGATATTGGGTCATCTGGGGTTAAAAACTAGGTCACCAGGTCAAATTAAAAGAAAAGCTTGTTAACACTATGGAGGACACATTTATGATTGTATCTTCAGAAAACTTTGTCAGAATGTAAATATTAATAATCTCTAGTTCAAATTTGAGTCTAGGTCATGTGCTGTCAAAAACTAGGTCACCAGGTCAATTTGAAGGAAAAGCTTGTTAACACTCTAGAGGTCACATTTATGACTGTATCTTCATGAAAGTTGGTCAGAATGTTTATATTAATAATCTTTAAGTCAAGTTTAAATCTGGGTCATGTGCGGTCAAAAATTAGGTCACCAGGTCAAATCATAGGAAAAGCTTGTTAGCACTCAAGAGGTCACATTTATGACTGTATGTTAATGAAACTTTTTCAGGATGTTTATATTGATTACCTCTAGGCCAAGTTCGAATCTGGGTCATGTGCGGTCAAAAACTACGTTACCAGGTCAAATTTAAGGAAACGCTTGTTAACACTCTATAGGTCACATTTATAACTGTATCTTCATGGAAGTTGGTCAGAATGTTTATATTAATTACCTCTAAGTCAAGTTTGAATCTGGGTCATGTGTGGTCAAAAACTAGGTCATTAGGTCAAATCATAGGAAAAGCTTGTTAGCACTCTAGAGGTCACATTTATGACTGTATGTTCATGAAACTAAGTCAGAATGAATATATTGATTACCTCTAGGCCAAGTTCGAATCTGGGTCATGTGCGGTCAAAAACTAGGTCACCAGGTCAAATTATAGGAAAAGCATGTTAACACTCTAGAGGCCACATTTATGACCATATGTTCATGGAACTTGATCAGAATGTTATTCTTGATGATCTTTAGGTAGAGTTTGAAACTGGGTAAAGAGGTCAAAAACCAGGCCACTAGGTCAAATCATAGAAAAACGTTGTTAACACTGTAGAAGTTACATTCTCTCTTTGATCACCATGAAACTATGTCAGATTGTTTGTGTTTATGAAGTCTATGTCAAGTTTGAAACTGGGTAACCTGAGTTCAAAATCTAGGTCACAAAGTCAAATCATAGAAATCATTGTTCAAACACTGCTGAGGCCATATTTTCTACTTTATCTGTATGAAACCTGGTCAGAATGTACTCATTACAGCAAGGTAAGGTTTGCACTTTCCATCATCCTGAAAAACACTTATTCCCTTCCCTTGTCACAATTGCCCTGAAAACACTTATTTCACACTTGAATTGGATCAGGTGAGCGATACAGGGCCTTCAGGGCCCTCTTGTTTTTATTATACAACTTGTGAAATTAGACTGCTAATTGTCTTAATGTGTGTTTGTTATAAATGTGCCTTGTATGTGTTATCTGAAGATTATTGAAATAGTATGTTTTAAGATTATGACTGATGCATTTATGTCATAAGATTATTTCTCAGTATCATTTATTTCAAGGACATATTTTCTGCAAAAAACAATATAGGAACATGCACCATGTAAACCATGTTACAGTTCAGCTGCCAAGAATCGTGTTCAATCATACCTGTATTAAGTGGCCAACTTTGGGAACAGGTCAAAATGACTGCTTAAGACAGGTGGCCACTTAATACAGGGGGGAAGTTGCTGCTAATTAACAGAGGTCTTTTGTATATTTTTAAATGACAAATGACTTGCACTTCAATTATAATGTCATAAACACCATTTATGTGATTTCCGGTCATGTGACCAGTGCTGGAAAAACCCGTCTTATATACCCCATGGAAGATGAGTCAGGCGCAACAACGCACCACTTCTTATTTCTTTTATTGTATGGTTTATGAAAAGTATATTATGCCATTTCAATTAAGCCCAATCAAATATATAAGTATGAAAGACTTTAAAATAAAAGTGGTAATAAATAATCGTAAAAACATGATTTTTAGAGGAACTATTTGACGTCAATAGCGATTTAAAATTACTGCGCTTTATGACATCAGTAGACAACATCACACACGCTTTTTGGTGAAAGGTACAAAAGAATGTTTTCTACATCATTTTTTCCACAAATCGATAATTTTAGATATGCAAGAGAAAAAAAAATCATGTTTTTCCGGTCCGGATCGAAAAATCCGACTCTGGGGCATGCTGCATGGCCAGTAACTCAGCAAGCCTCGTTACCGCCTTATGTTCGTGCCCTCAGGTCGGATTTTTTTATCAGTACCAGAAACACATGATAGATACTCATATACATTTTTCTTGGTCAAACACTTAACTTGCTGATCAATGTAAGTGGCTTTATATTGGTGGTTAGACAATGACCTTATCCATATCACACCTGTTAGAAACAAACTCTAGTCAAGTGAGGTAAAGAGTATTTCTGTTGTTAAAATTCCTCAGAAATGAAGTTGATAATAATAATAATATTTGGAACATCCTAACTAATGCATGAGAAATGGAGAAAGCCAATATAGCTACTAAAACAGTTGACATTAGTAACAACACAAATGACTAAACTGTTTATTAAATTTATTTCTTATATAAGTTAATTTCTGATTTATTTTCTTTACTTTTTCACAATTCCTTTCAGGGGGTATGCAGACCTTAGGTAAGCCGTTCTTTTAATTTCCTTGTCTTTTTTATCTGAAATATTTTATGGTTTCTTCTTACTTCTGTTATTCTGCATGTGTACCTATAGATGTAATTACAGAATGCTGAATGGCAATGTTGTTTTCTTGGTACTTAACATGCCTTAACTTTCAGGTTTAATTCAAAGCTAGTATTCAATCTATACACACACACATAATTGTTGTATGTGAACAATTCTGAGTAAAGCAAACCAGTTTGGGGAAAAAAAATTTAAGCTCTCAGGCTCTCTTTTTTAAGTTTTTTTAAGATGTGTTTAGATGTCAGATATTTTTTACTTCAGTTTGTTCGCAGGTAGAAACGTTCTAAATTAGCTTAAAGAACATACCACTGTTTTCCATTGTTCTGAAATATATGTATAAATGAGGATAATTTCTAGATGGACAATTGTTGTTCTTAAAAAATGACCTTTTCAAAATTAAAATGATGTCATTATTTCAAAACAAATCTTATTTGATATAAATGTTTTAAACAATGAAAAGTAAATTTTAAGCTTTCCATGATGCCATGAATGATATTAAGCACATATATGGCTCCTTAGTTATGGTTATACATGGTATTCCATGATGTCTGATAATAAAAGTACCTTGTTGATTTGTTGCATATACAAAACAATGCTAGAAGATATGGCAGAAGTCTTAACTGTTTCTGAGCACTAAAACCTGACTAATTCTTTGAAAACACCACTGTCCAATGGTCTTAAACTGACCTGTCCAAGATCTCCTCTACTGAATCTGTGATCTGCAGTCATGAAACTGTTTGTAAACAATTTGTCTAAACTGGTTAAATGAAGGGTCCATGATAATTTTGAACAAATCTTCACAAAGAAAATTTTATATATGTATGGTTATATTAATAGAGACTTTGACATGTGGATTCGCTTGTAAGGATGACTGTAGCAGATTGTTTTCGCTTTACCTGCATTCTTTACCCATATGTGTACTGTGAGTCAGTATCATTAAAGGCCCATTTCAACAAATATGCTAATTGAAATTATCCTAGTCTCATATTTTACTCACAATGATACATACTTACAAACTCAATCAAGTATAAATGGCTTAAACAAGGTTAGAAAAAAACAGCTTAAAAAGTCACACTACTAAAATCCTTCATTAAAAGATATATTTATAGTGCAATTTATTCCCTTTATATGCTTGATTCACCTTTATTACAGCACAGGGTAAAACTGTCACGAAGACCCGCAGGAGTTCATCCCCGGGTCCCCAGGGCACGCCCCCACCTGGGACCAAAACAGGAATACGACAGAACCTGGAGGCTGTAAGGATGAGCACGTTCCCTGGGGGGAAACCTCCACCCCCTCGTGAGATCGCAAAGATAGAACGGGATGACTGGCCAGCACCCCCATCGCCGGCAGCCATACTGCCAGAAATATGTACGTGGATACTGGATATGTATGGTTGGGATGATACATGTATTGACTGCTTCCTGATCCACCTGATCCTAGTGTTAAGGAAAGATTTTCTTTTCATTAATAGGTCAACAGCTCACTAACAGTTTTACAAACAAAAAGTTGTGTTCTATTGTTTACACGAAACCACGTCAACTAGTGGCAATATAATGTCATGTAGTAGTTTTTGCTCAATCCCCCAAAGAAGTTTTAAAATTGTGTGAAACATAGGAACTGTCAAATACATTATCATGCAGTAATATCTCCCTTTTTTTTAACAGAACTGACAGTTGACATTAAATGTGTCCATGTAATTTGATACAGTATTTGAAATGAAAAGCAATTTTAAATCATACCAACTTGGTGCATGTGCGTCTAAATTCAATATCTGTATACAATTATTATCTCCTAAACAGTTGCATAGGATGGTACAGAATTGTTTTGAACTGCGATGGAACAGATTTCTCTTCTGTTCAAAGCACAACCTTAATCTTTTGAATGGTTATTACCCTTCTCCTAAACAAATATCAATTAAAGTCTGGTGTAGGATGTGTACCATTTAACTGCAAGTTGGAGTTAATAATTAATTGGTATCATCATAGGGTTAATTCAGATACCCAACTCTTCTGGGAAAGCCTTCTTCAGTGAGGCCTGTTTGTTCTTTGGCAGTAGCAAGGTTTTTTCTCTTTAGGCGTATTATTATGCATGATTGTGATTACAAGCAGATGCTGACTGTTTGGTTAGGTATGCATCTCTCTCGTAAGTCTCCGGCTCTCATCTGTCTGTACGGGGATATAATGGTAGATATTCAGGCGTATAAGTGGGCTCATGAGTCTCTGCTTCCAGAACAAATTGCAGTAAAATGTTTCATTGATAATGCTTGTTTCTCTTTATCTTTGAAGTGTGGTTTTGTTGCACCATATATTCTCTTCATTCATTTCATTATTTGGCAGCTATTTTAGCAAATTCAGAGCATTTTTTTTACATAATGAGGCATAATGTCTGCATTGTAAATATCAGAGATATTTGCATGGTTTAATGTTTGAAAGTTTACGGTAAAAAACGTATGGGTTTTTGCCTGTCTGTGTAGAATTGATTAAAATGAGGTGTTACAATAGACTTGGTGTCAGCATTTTGCAAAAACTAATCATCAGCATTGTGCAAAAACTTAAACCTGGCCATCTTCAGAATTAATTAAAGTTTATGTCAATCAAAATTGAAAACCTAGCTGTTAAAAAGGACATAACACACTATGTAGCAACTACCATTAGTTTTATTGTAACAGTTTATTGGGAGTTATACCTCTTGTGGGGCAACTTATTTTACAGGTTGTTGACAATAGCTTCTGCTACCTTTATTGTTCTATAGAAAGGAAGTTAAAGTATTGTCATAGCTTTTAAACTTATTTATTTTACAATGATTGTGAAGGAAGTTATTACAACATTATATTAATCACTTGTCTTGGCACGATGTCAAGCGTCATAGCTTTGATGTTGTTGCAAGCTTCATGCCAATAATTCAATCCTAATCATCATTATACAAGATTTTCCTACGTAGACACGTCTGTAACCAGTAACAATACACATTTGTGCAGTAGCACCCATAACTCTGGCTTTAATAATCATTGAGTTATTCCCCTTTGATAGACTGAGGAAAATGGACTAGCCTTGGCATCAAGTAGCAGTGCAATTAACTTGTATGAAGTAGTCTTTGAGCAGATCATGTTGATATGTACATTTTGTTCTCCCTAGTGAGACAGAGAAGGAAGAGTCGTGGTGAGGAGGACGAGGAGGAAGAGGAGGGAGTTTTCGAGGACCCGAAAATCAAGCGGGAAATAGAGGAGCTCAAGAAGTTTAAGGACGAGTCTGGGATAGGCAAGGTGATCTATAATGAGCTAGAGGTTGCCAAGTCCTTGCCTTCCAAGCCCCTCGATCCTTGGAAGTCGTCACGGGTTCCCAACGCTAAATACGAGCCCAAATACCAGACTAGATATCAGTCCCCGATGTTTGCTTGTAAGTCCTAATTTACCCCTTTGTAAAATTTAAATTTCAGTAAGGTGAACAGCAATTCAAGTCAAGAACTTTTATTAATAGAAAATTGAAACAATTCAGACATCTGGCTTGTTTCTAATATTGCTTAAGCATTTGTATAATAATGGTTGGATTTGTACCAGATTATTTTATTTGTTTCTTTCGTGCTACGCTCCTGTAAATGTCTAGTCCTTGGGAAATTGGATATGGTGAGACTGATAAGTTGGCACATTTGAAACAAGTATATTTTCTGTTTTTCAGCGCCCTCTCGATTTATTGACCGCAGCAGACGTTCATGGGATGACATTGACATTCGAGGCTACAGAACAATATCAGTTGTTGGCAACTTCCCAGGTAGTGACTGTGTTAGGAAATGGTTTGTCGAAACAATGGGTTGTACTTTAATTAAAATATAAAGGACTGATTTTTAGCAGTGAAACCAGGATGTATGGATTTTCTGGAACCATGACAAGATGTTTTCTACCATAAGATGGTTTATTTTTAGCTGCAGGACAACTTGAAACCATGTTAGAATTTTGAATAGAGGTTAATAATGATAATAGTTGTATCACTTGAATTTTTCCAGTTCATAATTACACATTCGCCTGTGATTTCAGCTCCTAAACCTGGATATGGCCTGGACCCAAGGGCAGCAACTCTGCCAGTATCTGGCATCTATGGAGGACCACTAGATCTAGATTTTGTAAGACAATCTTTATCATCACCACCTGATCCACACATTGTGACAGTTGGAATTTACATTACATGATTGGGAGCCTAGGTTGTTTGTTAGAAGTTGGTCAGGTGGTCATTGGATTATACAACCATGTGCTATTATCTATTGCTGAAATATAATCCTTTTATTTGTCAATGGTAAATATTAAATGCAGATATTCCAGAATCAAATTTGTCCTGTGCAGCAGAGTATGTGGCCTATTTCAATGGTAGTATTAATACTAGGGATGGCAACGAGTAGTAAAATTAATACTCGAGTACTCGGACGATCGTTCGATCGAGTACTCGGGTACTCGATTACTCGGAAAAATTGAATATGTGTTCGCAAAGACAAGATTGTGTATACATGTATCGTTAATGACGTATATTGTGCGTTGGTCGTATTATTGGTCATTTTCACCTTTAAAGTAAACTTTCATTACGTATTTTTACTATTTTAACAAAAAATGATATAAAAAGAAAACAAATGTTGATTCAGGCTTTAAATTTGTCTAATTCGTTTCATTTTATACAAGTATGCACTGCAGAAATGAACAACAATCAGAATTACAATGAACGAAAATTAATAGCATACATAAAAATAGTGAACTAAATTCAATACGAAGTTCAGTTGTTGAGTTGTTTACTTTACAATTATTTTTTTTAAATGATAGATTTTCATACTGTGTAATTGTTGTTTACCTCATTAATATTCATAATTCTTGATTTAATATCAACCAATCAATTGTGATAATCATTGCAAAAATAGTTAAAATACGCCCATTAAGAAATCAATTCTCGTAACGGTCTCTAATTGAGATACAATAGAATAGTGTAGGTGAAAGTACCGGTATCAAAACTTCGCTAATTGACATCAGTGCTAATTTGAAATAGGGGTTCGTTGTTGACAGTTTGCAACTATCACAACAACTGTCAACTAATTGATTGAGGTCAATTGTGTATACAGCGGGGATTAGAGGGACCGTAAATTGTCCTTTTGGCAACTAACCAGATCTGATATTTTGTCTTTAATTTGTGTATTTGGTGATTTTTATAGATTTTTTTTTTTTTTCCGAGTACTCGAGTAGTGATTTGGTACTCGAGTACTCGGACGTTCGACCAAGTACTCGAGTACTCGGGTACTCGTTGCCATCCCTAATTAATACTGATATTGAACAAAACCTAACAGGTAACTTGAAACTTGAATTTATGACTTAAGCCTCTGATGAACTGCCTTAATTTAATTAGGAAGCAAACATTCACAAACTATATTTGCCAATATCTGATGATATTTATACAGTTATGATAACAATTATGAAAAGATTGAAAGCATGAAGTTTGCATGGCAATCCTAGTGTTATCTTTGTTTCATCTGAGATGAAAAAAACATGGGTTTAGTATGGCAAACAATTAGCTGTTTTGTGAACAAGCGAAAGACAGATTTAGATTGAAATTTTATGTTCTATTTACAATTCAGGATTATGTGTGATAAATGTAAGGTTATGAAATGAACAATTAGAAGGAATATATCATGAATGGTATGAGTTATTCTGCATGGCTGCTTTTAGGTTGGCAAACAAACTAAAGCTTTTGGTTGTTCATTATAAATTCACTAAAGTTAACAACCTCAGAACAACCCATTATTTCAGTTTGGTGATATATGTAACAATATATTTTCATTTATATGTACATATTTAGTATAAAATTTGTGGAATCAGAGGTGTAGTAATGCTATTGGTTGCAGAGCCAATGACATCATGGTCATTCCCTCACTTAGACCTTATGCCATTATGGGCCAGTTGTAAAGTACTTTGTTTAAGTTAACATTTGTTAAAGTTAACAATGTGATTATTGACATCGCTGTTAACTTTTAAATGTGAACTCTTCTATGATGTGCACATTGATTTTATTTAAAAAAGTGCAGCTCAAACAATGTCCCAAATTTTGTAAGGAACTCTGCAGATCATAAGTGTATCCGATAAACTTTCAGAGCGATCAAAATTTGAATTAAGAATTAACTTTACAATGTTTGAAACAATTGACTCAATGTTGCATTTTTTAATTTAGCTACACCCTGGTTACATCTAATAATTGATGATTTTGATTATCACACGAGCGCATCATTTTCATGTGGCTGGCTGTTCCATGTTTCAGAAGATCTATGACCTGAATCTACCACCGGGCCGCGACCATCGTCTCTCAACTTCCTCTATTAACACTGAAACTAGCAAAGTATGTACCCCGCCATGCTTTACTTTTTTTTTTTTTACTAAATGTTTGTGTAGGTCAGCAGTCAGATTCAGGGAGTAGGTTGTTGTAATGTATACGTATATTTGCTTATAATGGAGATTTTGCTTAATGATTTATATTTATTTTGTTTTGTTTAATTATGTGCTTATAGCTGACATATTAACATTGTTCACATTTTATTTAGCCAATTGAAACATTTATAATAGTCTCAATTATTATCAAAGAGAGTTCAAAGCTCCACTCTCACAGATATGCCATTTTTACAACTTTTTTATTTTATGCCTTGGAAAGAGCAAATTTCTGCGTAAATATCTGCAAACCAATTCCGTTCGAAAATTAATGTTTTATAATTATGGCTTAAACCGTTACTAACGGTTTAAGAAAAATGCATAAAGCATCAATTATTTACCTTAAATATAAAAATCTGTGATCTAATTTTTGTCAGTAGTCTTATATAACTAGTTTCCATGGATTTTCGCAAATATTGGCTCGTTTCAAGAAAAAAAAAAAAAAGTCAAAATGTTCAATCTGTGAGAGTGCAGGTTTAAGAAAAGTAAGGTTTTTGCACCAAACAAATGAAAATTAACTATATAAATAAGCTCCAAACCAAAAGGCATATGAACAAATTTGATAAAAAGTAGAGGGTATTTGAAATATTTGTTGTAAAAAAAAAAGTAAAAAAGGAGTAAAAATGACTCACAGGTTTATGAATACTGCCAAAGGGTATTTATTTGTAAGTTCATGCTTTGCATTCAACTGTTCCTGAATACACTTCTGCATTGTGCTTTTGGGTATGATGCATATTTTACATTGAAGCTAAAGTGTCTATGACATGCAAGGGGAACAAACCCGTATGTCACTATATTTCAGCAAGTTATTATTCTCTACCTTGATATTTAACTTCTTCAGGCTTTTCCATGAACACAATAGAGCTTTTAAATGTAAAATATAGCCTATCATACCCAACCTATATGCCCTTTGTGGCCTATTTATGAGTCCCTTTTTGTTGTACACAGGTAACGAGCACGATATTTGACCAACCAGGAGTGTCCCTGATGACGTTCCAGAAGAGCTCCTGGCATACAGACACTAAACCACCCGTAAGCTCCATGTTTGCTTGTCTGTTCTTTAAACTAAAAGTGGTCAGTGTCTATAACCTTCGCGAGTACTCTAAACCAAATGTTCAAATGAAACATGATGAGTGTTGGTGTTTGCTTGGTAGCATTCTTGTTAGCTGCCTTTTAGCAAACAAAATTGTCAAAGCATTGGCATAATTATTATCATCCTTAGAGGAATTGAACACTGTGACTGTATATATTATCATCCTCAGAGTTATCATCCTCAGAGGCATTGAACACTGTGACTGTATATATTATCATCCTCAGAGTTATCATCCTCAGAGGCATTGAGCACTGTGACTGTATATATTATCATCCTCAGAGTTATCATCCTCAGAGGAATTGAACACTGTGACTGTATATATTATCATCCTCAGAGTTATCATCCTCAGAGGCATTGAGCACTGTGACTGTATATATTATCATCCTCAGAGTTATCATCCTCAGAGGCATTGAGCACTGTGACTGTATATATTATCATCCTCAGAGTTATCATCCTCAGAGGCATTGAGCACTGTGACTGTATATATTATCATCCTCAGAGTTATCATCCTCAGAGGCATTGAGCACTGTGACTGTATATATTATCATCCTCAGAGTTATCATCCTCAGAGGCATTGAACACTGTGACTGTATATATTATCATCCTCAGTTATCATCCTCAGAGGAATTGAACACTGTGACTGTATATATTATCATCCTCAGAGTTATCATCCTCAGAGGCATTGAACACTGTGACTGTATATATTATCATCCTCAGTTATCATCCTCAGAGGAATTGAACACTGTGACTGTATATATTATCATCCTCAGTTATCATCCTCAGAGGAATTGAACACTGTGACTGTATATATTATCATCCTCAGAGTTATCATCCTCAGAGGCATTGAACACTGTGACTGTATATATTATCATCCTCAGTTATCATCCTCAGAGGAATTGAACACTGTGACTGTATATATTATCATCCTCAGTTATCATCCTCAGAGGAATTGAACACTGTGACTGTATATACAGTGGAAACTCACTAAACCGGATCTCCACAAAAGCGGAATCCTCCGGATACCGGACTTTTCTCAGAGTCCCGATTTTCCCCTTCTATTTTCAATGTAAAAAAATCCCTACAAAACCGGAACCCCGGAATTCCGGATACCCGACAAAAATCAAGAAAATTTGTTAGTTGTCAACGTAATTTTACCTCACAAAACCAGACGTTTATTTGTTCAAACATGTCAAAATAATTTTGTGTATTAGGAATTCATGAATCGCGTGTCACTTTGTTTTGACAGCCGGTGCGTCATTGTAATATTACACCTGTGATGTTGTGTTAACTCGATAATCGATGATGATGATTGCGCTGTGAATTGACTGTAGTGCGATAATCAAACTTGTGAAAAGAAAAGTGATTGAAACATTAATTTGTTTGTTGCAGAAAATAAAGAACTAGAAACGGTTATTTAGTGATCATTTTGGAGGGTTGTTTTATCTAAAGACTTCTATGATTGAATCAAATTAGAGCGGTGCGTTAATTAAACTATCAAACTTACTAAACAAGCATTAAATTACGCGAGTTGTTTTATTTCAAGACTTGGAAAAAAGATTATTATAAAAATGCAGAAATGTTTAATTATGCTTATCACTTTTGCAAGTGCTTTAATCATGTCTCAACCTCCGTCTAAACGTCGGAGAATTGAACTGTCCCTAGAGGACAAAAGCCTTTAAAGGTTAACTCAATTAATATTTTGAGTAAATTTACTCCGTACATCAAATCCTCACTAAACCGGAATCCTCACTAAACCGGAAATTTTGCCCAGTCCGGATCTTGTCCGGTTTAGTGAGTTTCCACTGTATTATCATCCTCAGAGGCATTGAGGACTGTGACTGTATATATTATCATCCTCAGAGGCATTGAGCACTGTGACTGTATATATTATCATCCTCAGAGGCATTGAGCACTGTGACTGTATATATTATCATCCTCAGAGGCATTGAGCACTGTGACTGTATATATTATCATCCTCAGAGGCATTGAGCACTGTGACTGTATATATTATCATCCACAGAGGAATTGAGCACTGTGACTGTATTTATTATCATCCTCAGAGGCATTGAGCACTGTGACTGTATATATTATCATCCTCAGAGGCACTGAGCACTGTGACTGTATTTATTATCATCCTCAGAGGCACTGAGCACTGTGACTGTATATATTATCATCCTCAGAGGCACTGAGCACTGTGACTGTATATGTTATCATCCTCAGAGGCATTGAGCACTGTGACTGTATATGTTATCATCCTCAGTGGCATTGAGCACTGTGACTGTATATATTATCATCCTCAGTGGCATTGAGCACTGTGACTGTATATATTATCATCCTCAGAGGCATTGAGCACTGTGACTGTATATATTATCATCCTCAGTGGCATTTAGCACTGTGACTGTATATATTATCATCCTCAGAGGCATTTAGCACTGTGACTGGATATATTATCATCCTCAGAGGCATTGAGCACTGTGACTGTATATATTATCATCCTCAGAGGCATTAAGCACTGTGACTGTATATAATATCATCCTCAGAGGCATTGAGCACTGTGACTGTATATATTATCATCCTCAGTGGCATTGAGCACTGTGACTGTATACACATTGGAAAATACATATATTAAATTGTTTACAAAGATAAAGTGGCAAAGAGGTCAGTTTGATGTATTTACCACACATCTTAAGATATATACATCTTAAGTTAGCGAGGGATAATAACATACAAGAGCTTTAAACTTTTTGGCATCATACTGTGGCCTGTTTATACTAGTGTTATTGTTGTGTTACACATGTTACTATGGTGATGTTCTTACAGGAGTACCAGTATGAGAGATTGAAGATCTCCAACTTTGACCTTCCCAGGGACGTGGACAGGAATATGCTTGAGGTAGGGGAGTTATCAAGATCTCCACATAACCACTACTCCAAGGCTTGTAATGTTTTGCAGCGCTGATTCTTTGGATCATTTAAAGAAGATTTTTATTTTGCCCAAATAAGTTATTCAACTTGAATTGCGAGGCTTCTTAGTACTGGCTTGGGGGTAAAAAATATATGGTAATTCGGCACAAATCTGCGTAGACATTCAGTACTTTTACCAGGTCAAAACTAGAAAATGTTCAAACTGTGGATCATTTCTGTTTTCCCTAGTGAGTACTGTGACTATATTTGAAGTCAAGGGTCACTATCAATAATGAGAACATGTGACCTTGACCTTCAAGCTAGGGAACCGTAGTTGCATTTGCAAGGGGCAATGCTTAATTCTTTTTGTGATTGTTTGGTAACTACTTTCAATACTAATAGTTTGTTTTGAATATCTTAGGGCTATTCCAGTTAAACATATAACCCCTGGGGGAAAGGAACTTTTAAATTATGCCGAACCCCTACAGAAGCAAATTTACCATTTTGGGGTTCAAATTAGCGAAAAAAGACACCCACCCATACACTATTAAAATAATTGCCTCCCCCCAGGGGGTTATATGCTTTACCGGAATAGCCCTTAGCTGTTATCTTTACTTTAGTGTCAAAATTATGTGTATTTATTATTTTTATACCCCCACAAACGAAGTTTGAGGGGGTATATAGGAGTGAGCTTGTCGGTTGGTCGGTCGGTCGGTCGGTCTGTCTGTCGGTCGGTCTGTCGGTTTTCATGGTTTCCGGACGATAACTCATGAAAGGCTAGACAGATTTGAAAAATTTTTGGTACACAGATGTAACATCAGAAGATACAGGTCAAGTTCGATATTTGGGCTGGTGGGGCCAAGGTCAAGGTCACTGTTACTAAAAATAGAAAAACGGTTTCCGGACGATAACTCATGAAAGGCTTGACAGATTTGAACAATTTTTGGTACACAGGTGTAACATCAGAAGATACAGGTCAAGTTCGATATTGGGGCTGGTGGGGCCAAGGTCAAGGTCACTGTTACTAAAAATAGAAAAACGGCTTCCGGACGATAACTCATGAAAGGCTAGACAGATTTGAACAATTTTTGGTACACAGATGTAACATCAGAAGATACAGGTCAAGTTCGATATTGGGGCTGGTGGGGCCAAGGTCAAGGTCATTGTTACTAAAAATAGAAAAACGGTTTCCGGACGATAACTCATGAAGGGCTTGACAGATTTAAATAATTTTTGGTACACAGGTGTAACATCAGAAGATACAGGCCAAGTTCGATATTGGGGCTGGTGGGGCCAAGGTCAAGGTCACTGTTACTAAAAATAGAAAAACGGTTTCCGGACGATAACTCATGAAAGGCTAGACAGATTTGAACAACTTTTGGTACACAGGTGTAACATCAGAAGATACAGTTTGGTACACTGGTGTAGCATCAGAAGATATGGGTCAAGTTCGATATTGGGGCTGGTGGGGCCAAGGTCAAGGTCACTGTTACTAAAAATAGAAAAACGGTTTCCGGACGATAACTCATGAAAGGCTTGACAGATTTGAACAATTTTTGGTACACAGGTGTAACATCAGAAGATACAGGTCAAGTTCGATATTGGGGCTGGTGGGGCCAAGGTCAAGGTCATTGTTACTAAAAATAGAAAAACGGTTTCCGGACGATAACTCATGAAGGGCTTGACAGATTTAAACAATTTTTGGTACACAGGTATAACATCAGAAGATACAGGTCAAGTTCGATATTGGGGCTGGTGGGGCCAAGGTCAAGGTCACTGTTACTAAAAATAGAAAAACGGTTTCCGGACGATAACTCATGAAAGGCTAGACAGATTTGAACAACTTTTGGTACACAGGTGTAACATCAGAACATACAGTTTGGTACACTGGTGTAGCATCAGAAGATATGGGTCAAGTTCGATATTGGGGCTGGTGGGGCCAAGGTCAAGGTCACTGTTACTAAAAATAGAAAAACGGTTTCCGGACGATAACTCATGAAAGGCTTGACAGATTTGAACAATTTTTGGTACACAGGTGTAACATCAGAAGATACAGGTCAAGTTCGATATTGGGGCTGGTGGGGCCAAGGTCAAGGTCATTGTTACTAAAAATAGAAAAACGGTTTCCGGACGATAACTCATGAAGGGCTTGATAGATTTGAACAATTTTTGGTACACAGGTGTAACATCAGAAGATACAGGTCAAGTTCGATATTGGGGCTGGTGGGGCCAAGGTCAAGGTCACTGTTACTAAAAATAGAAAAACGGTTTCCGGACGATAACTCATGAAAGGCTAGACAGATTTGAACAACTTTTGGTACACAGGTGTAACATCAGAAGATACAGTTTGGTACACTGGTGTAACATCAGAAGATATGGGTCAAGTTCGATATTGGGGCTGTTGGGGCCAAGGTCAAGGTCACTGTTACTAAAAATAGAAAACGGTTTCCGGACAATAACTCATGAAAGGCCTGACAGATTTGAACAATTTTTAGTACACAGGTGTAACATCAGAAGATACAGGTCAAGTTCGATATTGGGGCTGGTGGGGCCAAGGTCAAGGTCACTGTTACTAAAAATAGAAAAACGGTTTCCGGACGATAACTCATGAAAGGCTTGACAGATTTGAACAATTTTTGGTACACAGGTGTAACATCAGAAGATACAGGTCAAGTTCGATATTGGGGCTGGTGGGGCCAAGGTCAAGGTCACTGTTACTAAAAATAAAAAAAACGGTTTCCGGACGATAACTCATGAAAGGCTAGTTTTTTTTTGTCAGCAGTGTAACTTCTAAATTATTCAACTGATTTAAATTAAACAATACATGCATGATAAAAGAAGATGCAGTGTGCAGTAACCTTGGAGTTATGGCCTCTTTTCAAAGGAATGGTTTGCCATTCCTGTGTCCAGGCGGCATTTGGGGGTATTCGTCACTCCTGTGACAGCTCTAGTTATACTTATTTCTGACCTGGTCAAACAAAAGGGCACAGCAGGGTGAAGTAAAATGGCAGCAGGCTTCTGGAAAATGTCAGCGGTGAGTGGGCCTGCTATTGGGGCTTTGGCTGGAGCACTGTGTAGTAAAACCAATAACTGTTGTCTATTAGTGTCAAAATGTGCCCTTTGTTTGACTGAAGTAAACAACAGTTGACTAGTGTTTGTATCCAATTGTGGCCTTGTTAGTTAACAGACGAATACTGTCATGCAACTGTTCATCAATGACAATTTGTTTTGTTCTAGATCCACCTACCTGATGGTGAGTTCAGTGACATATTTGGTATGGAGCGGGAAGAGTTCAGACATTTACCGGAGTGGAAAAGGAACGATATGAAACGGAAAAAGGACCTTTACTGATCTTTACTGATGGCTCGTCGATAGGAATATGTTTTAAGACAAAAATGTGTTCAGATTTATTTTTATAGCATCTATATATTATGTTCGTGAAACATTCAATTTCGAACCTTCCCGCTGTATAGAGCATTAAATGTGTACAAAGAAGGCATGTATGTCCTGCTACATGAGGGATGATAATGCTGTATACTCTGGTTTTGTGTCAGAAGGAACTAATAGGTGCAAGCAAAAACTAAACGAGAAAATAACTGGTGCATCATGGGATATACAGTATATCTGTCATAATGGGAACTGAATGTGGGAGAATTGGGAACAGATAGAGAACCATAGATGACTATACAGACGAGAAGTGGTGTATGGGTGTATACAGACAACAGTTAAAGAAAATAGAAAAGTGTATCCATGAGTCAAACTCTTACATTGCTACTGGGCTTGTAGAATTATTACACGCCCGGCTATGTAAGGTATTTGAATATTAAAGAAGACCAGCAAACATTTCAGCAGTGTATGGCTTGTGGGAGTTTAGACCATTGTGCGCATTTACACTGAGTGCATGTACGATTCTAGACTTTCAAAGAGAATGCATATGATAAGTGGTGATTGTTTTTCTTTAACTATGCTGAACAAAGCTTACATTTTGCAATAGATTTCGTCCTCATTTTCGGTCATTGAACACAAGAAATCATGGCAAACTTGTAGCAACTTTCCACTGATTGATTGCTTTACTTGTACAGCAAAATGGGGTGTAAGGGGGCATAATATAATCAGGCTTTAATGGTTTATCTAGTATTTCTTCTATGCATAATTTATAAAAGTTTGAACAAAGATATGGGTGGTAAATTTTATTTATTTATATCAATTTAACTTGTATATGTTCTTTGTAATGGAAACAACCAGTGAATTAAGAGAATCAAAATATGTATTTCTGACAATCAGAGATCAGTTGAATACTAAGGATATTACATATGAATTTTCTTAGTTAAACTAAAATGCCATTTTTAAAAAAAATGGGGTTTCTGTCTTACACTGTTTGTGACATTATGTTATGATTATCTGAGGAAGTATTACCTCCATATATATTTATTGATGAACATAAAATATTTGTCGAAGTTAACCCCTGTTTGCTAATAATGAACCAAAGAGTTGTTGTTTTGGTATAATATTCACTTTGTGCGGCCTTCCACACTACTATAGGATACTACATTGATATTTAAGAGATGTCAGGGGGTGCACGGCTCAATATGATCTAACACCGGAATAAGTTGGGGGGTTTAAAGCTTTTCTGCCAGGTTAAGCATTGTTTCAAGTCCTTGAAATAGACTAAGTACCAACAAAGAGACCCCCAGCTTGTCTTCAAGGGCATGCATGTATAAGAAAAATAATGATAAATTGTTACTTTTTTTCAAAGTCACGTCGATTCTTCAATATCAAATATCATAAATGAGAATCATCCTACTGGTTGCTCTGTAGTAAAAACATGTAACTTGCGTTTTATTTCCCTTGAAACTATGTGAAATGGCATGATGGATGTTGTGAAATGTTAGAAACTACTGTTCATGTACTTTTAATTTATTTTTAAAACTGTTTGCTTTTTCATGTATGAAGGCTTTATAGATACCATAACATGTGGTATGATCTGTGAAGAGGATTTATCAGTTAGAATTACTTATTTATTTATGAAATTTTGTCGAAATAGGGCTTCTTTTCCACATGTTTTTTTTTTTAAATTCAAGACAAAGATGACTTGTTATACGAAAAGTGAACCATAATTTCAAGATTAGAGTGAAATAAATAAGCAAATTGCTTGGATACATATGGAAATATTATCACCAATTGAATTTTTTGTTTACCAGAGACGCTAAGTGATCTCATTTATTTACATTTTGTTAGTGGCTTATTACCATATCAAACAGCTAGTATTATCTTATTAATTGCTTAAATTAATGCATTTAGAAAACAATTATGGTTATTTAATATATCACAGAATACTGTACTATATCTCTATAATTCAACTTAAGTAATTCTAATGAAAATGATCCAACTATGTGAAAGGAAAGGGCAAATTGTTCAGAACATTGCTAACAAAATTGTACATTGGGCTGAGAGCAAGACTGTTGTAACGCCATAAATCTCTGTACTAAGTTACAACTGTCTTGCACTAAGCCTGTCTTATGCCATCATTGTTAGCTATCAGATCTATTATGGAAGCTGATAGACACACTCATGATCTGCAAGCTTTCTTATGGTGTTTGAGATAACTGGTGCAGCTGCACTTGATTTATTTATGAGCACATCATAAAATATTTCACCTTTAAAAGTTGAGAAAGATACCAATGACATTGTTGTCAACTGCAGCTAAGCTCTATACAATCCCTTCCATTGAGTTCTGTAAAGGTAACAAAATAAAGAGTTGTTCACTATTTTATAAAAACAGAACCAACAACAACAGCAATTAAATTTACATCTGCTTTTAAAAAAACAAACATTTTCAAACAGATATATTTACCAAATGCTTCAATTTTTATTTTAGGGTTGTGACCAGAACTACTTTTTTAAATCAACTGTTGTGACATTTTATATAAAAGTATCATTATTTGGTTGTGTTTTCATTTTAACAGTGTGCTTGTCATACGTCTTGAATATACAAGATGTTTTACTGTTTTACATTTTGTTTTTATTATTTTTATTGGGTGCCATTGTATGTCAAATTAACTTATATTATAAGAAAAAAGATGCTTTAAACGGTCAACATATCACTTTTGAATATTTGAATACTGGGTAATGGTGTACATGTAGATAGCTGAAGATATGTTTTAGTCAAAATGATTAATTTGGTATTACAGTATATTGATCTTATATAATTTCTTGATCTTTTACTCTCCAAGTGTCTATGAACCCATTTAGGATGATAGTTTCATGAACAAAATATAACTAGGCTGTTTTAAGCTTGTAAGTTTGAAGAAATTAGTTGGGGTATTGTAACACATTTTAAAGATATTCATCTGAAACTTGGTACACATATTGCTAGACACAATACACACAGATACAGAAATATCTACGACTCTGGTTTTAATAATTGATAAGTTTCGCTCCTTGGTTGCTCTTGTAAGGTTATTTTATAGTCATTGTAGGAAATTTTGCTAATAGGAAAAAATATCCTTTAATCAGAATGGTTATTCAGTAAATTGTTCCATTATGTCAAGTAATATTTAATCTTTGGGATTCTTTTTTAGGGTAATTTATACAGAAGTGCAATTTTTATGTAACTGTTTTGTTATTGTGTAATTAATCAGTCAGCCAATAAAAGTGCTTATACCACATACACATGTAGTACATGTAGTTGATGTATGAATTGCTTATCTTGGTCAGTAATTAACTGCCAAATATACAGGTAAACATATACATTAAGTGCACCACACACTATGTAGATTACTAAAGCAGATATTGCACAGATAGTATCCAGTTTACTAAACTAACCATTATTTCAAGAATGACTTTAGGTGTTCAATGTGCACATAAGCTTGTCAATGTATTGAGCCAATATTGACAAAGTTAAATAAGGATGTCTGGTGACCCCATACCATTTAGGTATCATCTATACGGGGATTATAAAAAATAAATGACCCAAATTACATTTCAGATGGCAGTTAGTGATTTTGTTCTTGACTTGGACTGAAATTGGACATGAAATGACCTATTTTGCAATGTACAGATCAAAAATGCGTATTTTCAATATAAGTTGCGATATATATATTTTTTGACATATTCTTTCTCGCCACATCAATCCCTTTGAAATGACACCCACATAAGATGGGATCACCACACATCCAAAAAAGGCATTATTGTACATAGAATATAACCTGAATAGTGAACTTTTATTCTATTTCTACTGATAAAATAAACATTGTTAAAATTCTTTTTTTTTGTTAAATTCTTTTTTTTTGTTAGAAATTGTTTTCTTTAAATGTTTTGTTATGAACTTTCTGTAAAACTTTTTCTAGCTGTTTTAGTATATTTTACAACATGTGCAATACTTAACTAACACATAACAGCCTAAAGTAATGGCCAATAATTTGTGTTCTAAACAGCTTAACAGCCAACACTATTCAACAACTTATTGGCATCAGAACTTGCCGTCTTTGATTCTGTCTCAATTTGTTAATAAAATCTCCCCTGAGCTGGGAGTTTACATGTATTCTAACTTGTGAAAATGTTTGTGTACTATTTCAGGTTTGCCATGTTATTTATGTTCACCGTGCATGCGGCATTTGATATGTCAATAAAATGTTGCTTCCATCAGAGCGTGCTTTGTCTTTGCCCCTCCATTCGAATAAGAGTCATAGAGGTCTGTTATAGTCTGACAGTTTCCCTTCCACTCCTTGAGTACCGAAAACTCTTATTTTCCACTGGAATCCTGGAAACAAATCATGTACATGTAATTATCTCTCCCCCATTCATGGGGAGTCATATTAACTATAGAACGCTTAGACCCAGGAACTCCATACTGGTTGGTCATGACTAGTAGATGAACCCTATTGATTTTGTGATCAGTAGGTCAAAGGTCAAGGTAAACTGGAGGTGAAAGAACGGTTTTCGCTCAATAACTAAAGATCCTTTGGGTCCAGAAACTTCATACTTGGTATGCTAGTTGTTCATGACTAGTAGATGACCCCTATTGATTTTGAGATCAAAAGGTCAAAGGTCAAGGTTACCTTCAGGGGAAAAACGATGTTGGCAGTGACCTTAAGCTTAAAAATGGTTTCTGCTCAATTACTAAAGAACGCTTGTACCCAGGAATTTCATACTTGGTATGCTAGTTGGTCATGACAAGTAGATGACTCCTATTGATTTTGAGATCAGTAGGTCAAAGGTCATCGTGACCTTGAGGTGAAGAAACGGTTTCCGGCCAATAACTAAAGAACGCTTGCACACAGGAACTTCATACTTGGTATGCTAGTTGGCCATGACTAGAAGATGAACCCTATTGATCAGTAGGTCAAATGTCAAGGTCGCCGTGATATGAGGTGAAGAAACAGTGACCACTCAGTAATTTAAGAACACACGCACACACACGTACACACACACGCGCGCGCACGCACGCACACACGCACGACTATACACACACAAGCACGCACACACACACACACAAGCACGCAGACACATACACACACAAGCACGCAGACACACACACACACACACATACACACACACACACACATAAATAAAAACGAAAGCGTCATATTTGTTATAACAACCGCACCTGAATCCACATTCTGAATAATAGAGCTATAAACTTAGATATGATATGAGCGTCTTCTGTTCAAAATACTACTATATTATATATTGCTGAACAGATCTTATTTTAACAAATTCTACAAATACCACGTAACGATTGTGCTATTTTTGTTGCATTTCAAATTTATTTAACTTTCAAATTAATCTTTTATTATTCATGATTACTTTCTAAGAAATACAATGACTGTACATGAGAGAAAGAAAATAGGAGGACTAATGTCAAAAGCTGGACTATTGTCTATTTTAAAATGAAGCTGATGAAGCTGAAACAAATCTGATGTAAGAATCATACCAATCAAGTGCGTTCGTTATATATAGACACATTTAACTTGATAACTTCAACTTTAAAGTGTGTTGACCAATCGGCATATAACAATACTTTTGGCCATTAAACATATCTAACATTGTACAGACGGCCGAATAATGAATATTACAACACAATTATATGTAATGTTTTAAGGAGTACATTTTTATAAAGAACATATTTATGAATATTAAGCAAACGGTAGAAACGGGTATATTATAAAGGTGTTCCTGTCTAGTTAACATAGCATGATGAATATATTTAAAACAATTTCTCAGAGTTTTTGGATGTTCACGTGGCATTATCTTAATAAACTTGAATAGTCTGGAATGATACATTTATACAATATTTGAGTCCTTAATTACGATAAAGTAAAACGATATGGGGACACGTCTACTCTCAAATTACAATATTTACAACGTTTACCATTTCTTTATATATTTCCGTTTCAATTTCAAAGAATGAGATTACAAACGGACTCTCAATAATTCTTTTCAAATATATTCATTATTAATTACATCAAGATGTTTTTCGACCTAAAACCTAATCTTGATTGACTAGCTACAGTAACTGTTGTGTTCCACGCTTGTGTATACTGATCGTACAATCTTTGTTTAAAAAGAGGGAAAAATAACTTTAGCATTAAAGCTGTTAAAGAATCACTGGATCTCATGCTGTCTAACAATGTCTTAAGGCAAAAGCCCAAGTATTATTTCTATTTAATCTACAACTTGTATCTTTTCTAAGTAAACGATATGCGTATGTTTAGAGAATGTCAAACCAATACCTTACTGCACATTCTTTACATTTAACAAACATCTTCCTAGTTCACCAAGAACTGCTGCACTAGAAGTTTGAGGTTTTGCACCCAGATGGTTTTTATCAAATTAAAGACGAAATCTATCAACTTCTTTATAATTGTAAATTCCCCATATTTCAGAGCCATACGGCAGAATATGAGAAATCGGGGAGTCAGGAAATGTTAGTTTATATTTAACATCAATATGAACTTTGCTAATTATGGACAATACACTTTGATGGACGTTAAGTGCTTTTCACGCAATGTTTGTATGGCATATATCATATTTCGGGTGAAGTCGAATTTGATTCAAAGATATGTAAAAGAGTCAACAAAGTCAATGTTTTCACCGTTCAAGGTTCACAAAATCATGTGACTAGATTTACGTTTTTCGAACATACACAAAATGAACAAATATTTTTTAACAATGCATGTAAGTTATAGGGATCCGACGTGAAAAGAGAAATATCATCGGCAAACAACAACATAATTATATACAGTCAACAATTCTATATTTTTAGCTGTTAAGTTTTCAAAATCAATCGATTCACCAATGTCATTTATGAAAAAAATGAATAATAAAGGAGACAGCGGTTCACCTTGTGTTGCACAAAGTGAAACATCGCAAAATTCAGAATTCGAAATATCTATATCTCTAAAATAATTACACATGATTTTACATTCATGTTTATGTATTGATTTGATTATCCTTAACATTTTACAAGTTACACCAGCTTTTATAATTTTATCCATAAAGTTTCGAGATTTAATGTATCAAACGCCTTTTCATAATCAATAAAGGCACACAATTTTGATTTATTTAATAAAACATTCTGAACAATACTATGCACTATATATATACAATCTGGAGTGCTGTTGTTATCACTAATTATTACGTATGTGTCATTATAATATTTCTTTTTTTCACATCAATCATTTATTCGATTATGACGGTAGGAGAAATTATTTTAGCCACTATATTGACAAGAATGATACCACGATAATTGGAGGGATAGGTTTGATGCCCGTGCTTAAAAATTGGGACAATTATGCCCTTTGTCAAAGACTTAGGGTATTCACTCTTATCATAGATATCGTTATACAAATGAACCAGATATGGTGCAATAACATCTTTGCTATCAATAAACAAACAGGAATATTGTTTTGATTTCATCACTAATATGAACATTTAACATAGATATAGTTTTGCATATTTCCTCAATAGAACACGGACGGTCTAACATTGCAATATTCACGATATTCTTCATCTGAATAATCATCATCCTCAGCACCGAAAGTGCTATGATGCAGGGAACTAGATACATTCTTAAAATTATCAAAATAGTCATTGATCTCAACCTCTTAATAAGGTTATCGTCAACTGTTTAGCTACTGTGCGTATCACCGCAGTTTCCATTGTATTATTGCAATGTTCAGACCCCCGGAGATGAAACATAATTGGTTAATATGTTCGAACACATTCAACAATGCGCGAACCTGCAAAAAGAATAATAAAGTACAAACAACCAACCACAATGATGAGTTCTTGTCTAAATCAACAACAACAATACAAAAAAAAAAAAAAACATGTATTATAACGATCAAACATAATGTTTTTTCCATACTTTATTATTTATTGTTTTGGGTGACTAACTTTATTTCTTAACATCTACTATTAAGTCAGTACTATTTAAGAGTATGAACGTTTTTGTTACAGTAATAAAATATACATAATTAGGCTCGCAAGTGAACAGAATGTTTTTATACTACAAAATATGGAAAGCTTGCTAAAAAAGCACCTAAAAGTCTGATATGTTTAAATGTGCGTTTCACATATCGATGTTTAACTTAAAGTGCAATGCATAAAAATTGCTATTATTATTCATAACGCTTGATAGTCTAATATGTTTGTCAACAACTGCAGGTAAGTAAAATTTGCAATACGCTAGTATTTATCACCCTTCGGAATAAGCTGTATTAATTGTATACGTATTTCTTTTCTGTATTGGTTGTTGATTGGTTTTTCTTCTTACCTTCTACCAATGTCAGGAGAAACGTCTAACTAGCGTAAAGACCTCATGGTCAAGAATGATATTGAAAACAGGTATGTGCTTGCATATATGTTAGAGTAATGTTGTATTAAGATTAAGGCGTTTAAGTGAACATACTGGTTTATATATTGTAAAAAACTGCACAAATTGCTATGTGCACCTGTCGGGGGTGGAACCCACTACCTCTCGCTCTGCAGGCAGACACTCTACTGCATTGCTTTAAAAGCTAGCTCTATAGCCTGACAGTATAAATGCCACTATATACTTATCGGATAGCCGGTTACAATGTTATCAAATTGTCCGAACACAGACATTGAAAGTCTAAGGTTGAAATATGCGTTTCACATCTATAAATATATATTGTAAATTTATACTTCAATGCGAAGTTCAATGTATTTTAATGCAATGTGGTTTAATTGCACTACCAATATGATTGTCAATAACTGCGTTGAAGTAAATTGTGCAATTTACTAGTGTCACCTTTTGAAATAGGCTGTATTAAATGCTTCGTTTTTTCTGTAGTTGGTTAATCGATTGATTTTTACCTACTCCCAATGTCAGAAGAAAAGTAAAACTAGAGGGCCATGACGGCTCCAAAACGCTCATCTAAGGAAAGGGTCACAACTCTGTGATAAAGCATTAATAAAAATGTTTCAATTTAAACATATCTTTACTGATGACAAGGCCTTGTTTTATATTTGTAGAGGGTCATGAAATGAATCTACCTGTATATTTTCATTGAATTTGGCCTGGTAGTTTTAGAGGTTTTTTTATAGAAAAACAGTAAGTCGGCCATTTTGTTGTTGTTGTTGTTGATCAATCGTGACTCCTTGTTGTATTTTTGTATATTTGTAGAGGGTCACCCCAGAAAGCTTCCTGTAAAGTTTCATTGAATTTGGAGTAGTAGTTGCAGAGGAGATGTTCTTTTAAAGCAAAACAGGAAGTCAGCCATTTTGTTGTTCTTGCTGTTGTTGTTGTTGTTAATCAATCGTGATCCCTTGTTGTATTTTTATAGAGGGTCACCAAAGGAAGCTACCTGAATAATTTCATTGAATTTGGACTGGTAGTTTCAGAGGAATTGTTTTTTAAAGCAAAACCGAAAGTCGGCCATATTGTTGTTGTTGCTGTTGTTGTTGTTGTTGACCAATCGTGACCTCTTGTTGTTTTTTAAAGTTTCATTGCATTTGGACTGGTAGTTTCAGAGGAGATGATTTTTTTACAGCAAAACAGGAAGTTGGCCATATTGTTGTTGTTGCTGTTGTTGTTTTTGCTAATCAATCGTGACCTCTAGTTATATATTTGTAGAGGGTCACCCCAGGAAGCTTCCTGTAAAGTTACATTGATTTCGGAGTGGTAGTTGCAAAGGAGATGTTTTTTTGAAGCAAAACAGGAATTTTTGTAGAGGGTCACCACAGAAAGCTACCTGAATAATTTCATTGAATTTGGACTGGAAGTTTCAGAGAAGATTTTTTTTTAATGCAAAACAGGAAGTTGGCCAGATTGTTGTTGTTGTTGTTGTTTTTGCTGATCAATCGTAACCCCTTGTAAAGTTTCATTGAATTTGGAGTGGTAGTTGCAGAGGAGATGTTTTTTAAAGCGAAACAGGAAGTCAGCCATTTTGTTGTTTTTGCTGTTGTTCTTGTTGTTGTTGTTGATCAATCGTGACCCCTTGTTGTATTTTTCTAGAGGGTCACCCAAGGAACCTACTTGAATAATTTCATTGAATTTGAACTGGTAGTTTCAGAGGAATTGTTTTTTAAAGCAAAACCGAAAGTCGGCCATTCTGTTTTTGTTGTTGTTGTTGTTAATCAATCGTGACCCCTTGTTGTATTTTTGTAGAGGGTCACCAAAGGAAGCTTCCTGTGAAGTTTCATTGTTTTTGGCCAGGGAGTTTCAGAGGAGATGTTTTTAAGCAATTGTTGATGGACGGACTGACGGACGGACGCCGGACAAAGACCGATCACAATAGCTCATCTTGAGCACTTTGTGCTCTGGTGAGCTAACAAGCGTGATCATGTCTTATTCAAGAAATATACTCAAAAAGGTTTGTGCTTGTTATATATATAAGAGAAATTTTGTATTCAAATTTAGTATTTCATGTGAACAGAATTGGTTTTATATTACCAAATATTGAACGATTGCTCAAACACAGACATTGAAAATCTTATGATTAACATCTATATATTGTCAATAAAAACTTCAATGCATAAAAAGTGCTTTAATACTCTAATCACTGGTCTATTAACCCAGTCAAAAGAAAAAACTCTGGGTAACGTTAAACTTCATGTTCAATAACAAATTATATTAAAGAAAGTCCTTGCTGGATTTTTAAACATGCCGAAAACATGGAGCTATTGTTTTCAATGCGTTTGGTTTAATTGTGCTATTAATATGTTGGTCGAAAAGTGCGAGTAAGTAAAAATAACAATTATCTAGTAGTGTTTTCCTTTCGTAATAGGCAGTTTTAAATGTATGCTAGTTTTATATAATGTGCAATTCTTTAGTAATACTGTTATTCAGCCGAAGAGTTAGCACACACAAATGCCGATTAAATCATTGATCGATTGATTGATTTTACGTAAAAAAAATACGTATTATTGTTGTTTGATATATTGATTGATGGATTGATTGATTGATTTATCAATACCACTGTAAACATACACTTCAATTCAATTCCTCTTTTAACCTTCTTACCCAGTCGGGGAAAGTCAAAGTAGCGCAGAGACTTAAACAGATACTATTTAAAGTGACACTCTTAATCAAAATCAATACATAAACATGTATAACAAACATCAATTCTGACTGATAAACCTTTAACTACTTAGTAAATAATGCATTTATGGAAATGATTAATTACTGAAAACAAGATCGCAACCGTGTATTTAATAGCAGAAAGCGCAAAAATATTAAATGATTGGTGAATGCTAAAATATTTACTGTGGTTTACTATAGTCTCATAAGGTTGAAATACCATTTGTAATGCTCATTTCCTTCAAATTTAACTCGGTATCCTTCATAAAAACAATTGTTTTGACATTTATTCATTCTTTTTGGAATATTAAAACAATATTATTTATTATGGTAAATCTTATCTGTGAGTAAGAGTGCATCCTTAAGAAGGTCCGTGCTTGTATCATATGCATGAAAACATGGAGCGAATGCCCTTCAATGCGTTTGGTTTAATAGTGCTATAGAAATGTTGGTCAAAAGGTGTGTGGATAGGTAAAAATAACTAGTATCTAGTATTTATCACCTATCAGAATAGGAAGTATCAAATGTATACGTGCTGATTTCTTTAATTGTTATTTTTTAGCAATGCTCTTATTTGGAACAATTGCTTGTAAATGCTGACAACTATTGTTGTTTCTTCGGTATTTAAGGTACAAAATAAATCAATTTATTATCATCGAAACAGTATGACCGGTACAACTAACATTGAATGGTTGTAACAACTCAACCACCTTTAAAAATAACGCGGGGTTAGTCAAAAGAAAGGTCGATTGTTACCCGGATTGTATTCCAAAACGAAACATTAATCAATATATTAATAACATATTCATAACATATATTACTTGTGTATTATAAAAATATCTGTTTAACATTTAAGATATATGTATTCATGTTTGCTTAATTCCCAATAGATATATAAATGAATGTGTTCATAACAATTTCATACCTTTATTTAGTAATATTTGTCCCGGACCAGTTGGTGAAGGAAAAAAATATTTGTTGTGTATTTTTCAAATTTCGGAATAGGCAGTATTAATGTTATACGTTTTTTATGTAAACCTTTAAAAATGTTTTTATGGTAATAAAGTTTTTTTTTATGTAAACCTTTAAAAATGTTTTTATGATAATAATAAATGAAGATCAGATAATTGATTATTATTATTATCAAAAATTAGATTGATTAATTTGTGCATGGGCCTGTCTTGGATACCTAAGTATTTTTAAATGGAAGCCGACGGTGCTTTAAGAAGGAGTTGAAATTAATGATTCTAACAAATAAACCAGTAAAGAAAGCGAGTTTGTTTAAATGGCATGCATTGATCAAACTGTTCCAGAAGGTCAAAGTTCGGACCATTTAGCAATCAGCATCGCGATGGACGGTCCTTCTACCAACGGCCACAGAGTTGTTATAGTTGCCAAACTGTTCATGACGGAACAGATATTTCAATTACTTACCAAATCGACTTCCCCTCGTCCTACAGCCATTCAATCATGAGTCTTGACGTCGACGTAATCAGAAAGAAGCTCTATGTTTTTGACCGATACACGGCCGCCATTTACATGATAAGTAACTTTACGGTTGATCATGCTATTGGTAGGTTCTCTTGGAACCAACTTCATGCCGGTGTTTCAAGGGGATCTGTAAAGTTGGCTGTTGACTGGATTTCAAACAACTTATACTGGACTGATCCCATGTATCGCTGGATTGCTGTACAATCTCTAGACAATTACGGAATGTTCAAAATATTATTCCATTCGGATCTTGAATATCATTTAGGAATCGCTGTAGACCCAATTCACAAGTGAGTGATTTTTTTCATAATCCGTGAATATTTGCAATTGAAGCTGTGGAGCCAGTCACTTAACCTAAAGCGACTATGTTGAAAGGCACAGAGATAATATATACACACCAAAATAACAGAAACAAAAGACACCCATACAGTCCAAACACATTCAAAATCTAGCCCGATGCACAAAACTCTCACACATTTGTGTCAAATCGATCAAAGCAAACATACCTGACTGTCGAACATGACATTTTTTCTATCTTCCATTTGACATAATTTGACTCTAGAAATAGATAATCCGTCACAGAAACACAAAGATGATGCATTATTGTGCTGTTATAAGATATGCAGTAAAATGAACAGTATACAAACAACGTTAATCTTTCCTGTCACAATGGAGGCGCATTTTTAATACGATGGAGCGATAAACAATAAAAAATATTTTGACAAAATATTTCAACAGAAGTATAATGAAGTGTTTACTTTTCCAGCTATTTGTTCTGGAGCGATGCAGGATCAACTCCTAAAATTGAGCGATCAACACTGACCGGAACCGATCGTAAAGTTATCGTCTCTACCGGAATCCTGTATCTAACTGCAATCGACGTCGACATCGCTAACTCTAAACTATATTGGACGGACGCGAGCCGGGATACAGTTGAGATGACAAGCTTTACCGGCTCGGGCAAAAAAAAACATCAGAAGATTTTCTCATTCAGATTTCTACGATATTGCACTCTTTCAGGTAATAAATGCTTTGAAAGTGGTCCCCAAACTCAAACACTGCGATCAATGGTTTTACGCTGATCCTATCTATTCTTTAATGCAAACTACAGAGACAAATTTTGATCTAGTTTAATACAATGACGTTAGACCTAATACCGAAACTTCGAGGTAATATTTGCTATGTCACATTCACGGTCTGTGTTATCTGTTGTCGTGTTACACTTTACAGTCTTAGTTTGGTAATATGTTATATCGTAGCCCCGTGCCACACTTCATAGTCTTAGCCGTATTTTACGTCTTAGTTGACTAATGTTTCTTTTTTGTAGCGCCGTCTCACAGTTTATATAGTCGGTAATTTTGCTGCACTGTGACGTTGTGTCTCTTGTTTAAGCACCTGGGATTGTTTTGCATTGTTTAATTAACATTTATTATATATACAAGATATATTTATACTTTATCTGAACTTTAAAAGGAACAAAACCAATCCATAGATTGCCATATTGATTTTAGGAAACTATATTTGTGACGGCATCTTTCTCAAATATGAAGAACCATTATTATGAACAAAACCACGGGTAAACTGGACACCAAACTTCCCTCTTTTTACCTGTCACACCCTACCGTTAGCATGGAAGTCATAGCGGTTTCCATGGTGTCGCAGGCAATACAGCCTTTGATCACAGGTAGGTCGAATACTCACTGCTGTTTTATATATTGGTTTGAACAGTTCTGACCATGGTCAAATATATGCAAACGGAGTCGTTGGTTATGGCGGTTTCCGCAATGTCGCTTGGTCACTTTGAGTCATATTGCTGTTATAGATAATGCATTGCTACTCTTCCTGATATACAAAGAACAAATGTGTTGTCGTCACGGTTTCCGTAACTTTGCAAATATCACATACCTTGAACTTGAGTCAGTTAAAAATATCTCGATATACATAATGGTTTGACTTTATTTCTAAATTGAAGGAACGCTGTTAGTAGTAACGGTGTCCGAAATGTCACAGTCAACAACTCCTTGATCATTATGGTTGAGTCAACTATCAAATGTTATCATAAACAATTGTCTTGACCAGTCTCTTGTCTCTCTATTTTCGTAAAATGCACAAATGTTATCGGTCTTGTCGCTGTTCGTGATCTCGCTGGCAAACTACCATCAATCAAGGCTTGGTTTACATTTTACATAAATGTAAATTGTAAATCGTAAAATTTACATTTTACTGACCGTTCCAAGGCGGTACCTAACAGTTCTTGATAAACATACCAACTATTCATATATATATATATATATATATATATATATATATATATATATATATATATATATATATATATATATAATTTATGCACTGTGCTGTTTGTAGAGTTTTGTACTGTTCTATGTTTCTTGTTTGTGAATTTGTGTTCTATGTCTTTGGCGTTTGCCCATTGCCACTAAACCGGGTTTATGTTTAAACTTTTTGCTACTGAGCATGTTTCTGTAGCTTTTTGCATATATATTGGTAAAATAAACAACGGCTTGAGATGTTGTAAAATGCAAACACATATGTTAGTTGTGTTGATGGTCGTAATGCATTTTCAATAAAGGGAACCCAAAACCATATCCTCAATAATTCGAACGCAAGCAGGCAAAATCGAGTAATTTAGTCAGGTTTAAACTGGACTATACCGTAACCATGAGTTCTTGATTTACTGCGTATTTTGTTTGTGATTTGTAATGAATATTTGCGTTATAGATTCACTTCAGAAAATTTTAACATATCAACAATGCACTAGTGTTGAGTGCTAAAGTTTTTTCTTACTCGTCTCGATTAACTGCACTTAGATGACAACTTAAATATAACATTTTTAGAGCGTGAGATCCATGTATTGCGCATAAAGGTAAATGGTTTCATATTTACAGTCAATGGGTATATTTCGGGTAATTTTAATAGTATCTGCTTCGCTGAATGACGAGTGTATGTATATTAAGGTATGTGACCCACAAAATAAGTATGTTGGATGCCTAGTGACCCCATACTATTTTGGTATTATTTCAATGAGAGTGTAAATGTAAAACATACACGGCAAATAATTAACACTTTTTTTAGCGTTGATAGCAAACTACGTCATTACGTTTTCAAGATTTCAGATGAAATTTAGAGCAGATATACAATCTGTTAATACATTATGTATGATATTCTATTCGGCATTATTTGTTTGCATATTGGTAATTAGTACGTTAATACCTTTTTAATGATAACATAAGTGTTAAGCTAAAAAAATAAAAATAAATATCAGAGAATTAGCTTATAGCAAATTTATGAGAAAATACGTACATTGCAAACTATGTATGTATAAATTACACCATATTGACATGCGCAGTATAGAACAAATATAGCTATAATTACAAAATGCCCATAGGAAAACAGTACATGTGTATATCACGACGGGCAATCATTGGAGCCATATTATTTTGTTATGTGTTGAAAATGCTACAACGCGTCTTCCGTTATAGCGCCAATGAGTGGAATATGGATGTAAACAGTAAGTATGGTATGTTATTTTTCATTTTTAGAGGTTTATACGAGTAAAATTTAAAAAAATGGAGAATGTAGTTCCACATAGGAATGGCTATGAGTTGTTCTAAATGTAAAAGTTTTGAATAAAATTTAAAATCTGATCGTCTAGAACTTGCATAACATGCTAGACGTTAGTGTTGATACGTAAAAATCTGGATTTTCGTGAGAATTGTTATTGTACCTTAGGTTTAAGCAATTTCTTTACATGTGTGTGGCTGTTTTATTGACAAAATGATGCCTCGTTACAAATTTTAGAACTTTATTGGTTATACTTGCTGCACTATGCTTGATTTTCTGAACGTTGTGGTGCCAATGAATAGGTTGTCGTGCTTATGAATTGTAATTTAGTAGAAAACGAATTGTGAAAAAACTGGAGCATTTTCATAACATAAAAATTAACAATTAACTGAATTAATATAATTTTCGATCTTTTTAAAGTATGACGAACTACCACACTGCTTCGCGAACTTTAAGGTTCATTTGGTGTCTAATAAATCAATACTGGATTGCAAATGATCGTCGTAATTCTACTTCTGTATTTCCAGGTATTATAAGGCAAACATCTGACGATTCATTAAACAGTTTACTTACAAGTCCATAAACAGTGATGAATACGTGGACCTAGTTGTCTACCTTCAATACAGCGTCCTCGGCATATCCGTTCACAAAACACAATATGCCAATGTCCTACGCAGTTATCTCCAATGACGCGTGGAGATGATCTCTATTAATGTGTACAAAAAAACTGGATTAGAGTTCGACTTTACTTTAGAAAAAAAAAACACTCTGAGATGGGTGGCGCTGGAAGTGTTTATTGTACGGCAAAGGGGAGTAACCGCTGTGTGAAGTTCAAATTTGTGCATGAATTATAACAATGTCGAGTTAATGATCAGGTAAATGTATATAATATGTTTTTATATTATAGAAGACGCAGGTCCCCTTCACCGAGGGCTTGTATCGTCAACACCGACGACCATATGTGTGGCGGATATAAGAGGTATCAACGACCAAGATCGGTATATTGGGGCCAAGAAGACGTGTAATTACGGCGTTGGTAGGTATACAGTCTTATTTCCAACAAAATGTTGACTCATGTTATATTTTCTAATCGAAGATATAAGATACGATAAAACTTATGTGCATTAAACAATACGTATATACATATTACATTATTTTCCAGATTCATGGTCGTAAAATCATTTACGCAGACAATAGTAGAGTAAATGCAATCAACGTTGATGACATCAGTATTGTAGTAACACTATTTACTACCACAGAGACAATTACAGGTACAATGATTCTAAACTCGGATGACACTAATGCTGAACATGAATTCATTACAAAATAAATATATTCGTTTGTTTTGTGTATTAACGTGTTTAGATGTTGTCATTGATTTAACACAGGCATTAGTAATGATTTAAATTATACAGACACGCGCTTCTCCCGAGCAAATTTAAATGCAGAATGAAGTATAACTGAAAGTTATTTTCTGAGCATCGCAGGCTAAAGCATTTCATCGTAATTCACATGTTCTATGTTGTGTTGTACAGCCTAAACATAAAGAATAAATCAGTAACAATAAGTTACTGAAAACGCATTTTAGTGGACTAATGTTTGACTGGTGGTATACCCAACTTGTACTGATGAAGCTATTTTAATTCAAAAGAGGTTTGTATTGATGTCTCTCGTTTAATGTATCAAGGACCCTTGCTTTGTGCCACTGAACAATGTGTTGCTAAGTTTGTCTAAGCTTGCCCATGTAATTTTAGTTGTATGGTTTAGCATTTAATAAGGCATGTCTTTGCAGCCACCAAAATCAACAGAGAAAGAGAAAACAGCAACAAATTTTAAACAACAACATCTATATTTACTACTCGTTTTACGAACATCATTTCATTGTAATGAACACTTTAATGAACACTTAGATACATGGAATGAAGAATAATATCCAAAGTTTTACACATATTGCTACCGATCCTGGTATTTTTGAATGTTCACAGAATTTAATGAACATAAAATATTGAACACACGCTATGACCACCAGTTCAATCCAAGAACACTTGGTTGAAATCTTATCCTCAAATAATAGTATTATTAAATACAAGAAATGTTCAGCAGTGTTGAAACTTTTGTAAATACTAATTAACTCTTTTTGCCGGTAACTCCATTTTGTCATTGATGAAACTCCAGCGGAAGTTTACACGTAAGGCACAGCAGAGTATTCAAGGGGAAACAAACCATGAGACATTCGGGAAATGATCTTAACAGAGGCTACTTCGAGAACAATTTTTATGTATTTTGATTCCCATATTAGTCCTTATATCATTCTGATACTGCCGCCGAGAACAAAAAAAGACTTGAGAAAGTACAATTGGCTTTCAAAATTTAGTTCTTAGAATCCAGATCAGACAAGTTTTCCCTTATTTAGCATTCCAAAGTGAAAATATTTTAAGTCATTCTATAAATTTCTTAAGAACATTCTCTAGAAATATTATATTTTATTTTAAAAATTATTTACAAGAAATTAATAGAAAATTATACAGTATTATAAAAAATCCTGACAAAGACATGCTTAATATAAAAAGGGGAAAACTTTGAGGATATGCTATATATCCAGATAGGTATGTAGGTAGTTGTTTGGCAGGTGTATGGCTGGATGGATAGACAAATGACAAATGAATGGACGAACGGACGGACGGATGGATAAATATATAGATACATGATACGCCATCTTATTTCAGCATTACCTATTCATGGTTGATATTAATGGCAACACACATGCTCCGGAAGTTGACCTTATAGAATTGCTGGATTTGTCGATGGAAGGCACACTGTCGACTCTAATCAATGTTACTGACATTGCTGTACTGGATATAACTACTCAAGCGCATCTCTAAGGTAGATACTGTTTCCTTATTTTATATAACATTAAGATCGAAATCCTATATGCCATACTATTGATAATATTAGAACAAAATTTAAACAGCGTGACCGTTATGTATAAATCCGTTTTAACAACAAAAACGACCGCTTTACTAAACCTCCTTGCAATTTCTTAAATTGCATGTTTTTTTCTTAATTTGCCATTGAGTTTACTACATATATATTGGTGCTCTATCGATGATATTTTTGCTATCTTGCACTGAAATAAACAAATATCCCCTTTCGGAATATTCTTCAAGCTGTGCATTTGTTTCCATCCTTAAGACCATGCGATGTCGTGATTGTGAACACATTTGTATTCCCATCTGGAGGAATCGCGTTTGTCAGTGTAAATACGGCTTTATCCTGGACGCGAACAAGGAAACCTGTTCCTCGAGTAAGTTTTACTTTCAGATGACACATTATGGTTTTAAAAAGAAGTCGAAAATAATAATATGACGGGAGATTGCTAGCATTCGTCCTTAAGGATAAAAAATCTGTAAGATACAAAATAATGATTAAATCAAACGTATTTTTAACCTTGAAATTTGATAAATGGAATCTGAACTTGCCAATAACTTAGAAGGCTGTTAAACGCTTCTTGGTGGGCTTGTTCCTTTACATGATATATTGTACTTGTTATTGTTCCCGATTAAGTAATATTTGCAGATGAACATAAACATCCTTTGTTGATGTGGATCTCATTCGGTTCGTGTGGACTTATGTTTTCCTCGTGAGTATCTTTATGGTTTAAATACCGTTGAAATATGGTACAGGAATCTCGCTTAACGCGATAGTCTACTAGAACCTTTATGAAGAAATTCACACAGTTTACATGTGACCTCAAAATCGACTTGACGCTTTAAACTTGTGTTGTGTACATATCTGGATGACCTAGGACTCAAAGGACAACACCAGCACTTTTAAACAAAAGCAACAAACCATTACGTTATTTTCATTTAAGAGCCTATACTAAACGACTTCCTACTCGTTGTTGATTGGACACGAGACAGAATATACCAAGTCTCCTTGGTAAATGGTGAAGTCCGAGGATTAGACTCTGATATGATACAGAACCCAATCAGACTAAAGTACAACCATCTTACCGGAAAAGGTTATCTGGGGATATACAGGCGACTACCTCTTGCAACAATTCAACCTCGATGGTTTAAATTTAAACAGTCTGGTTTTATTTTTATAAACATATAAATATGTATTAGAGCGATGATATTGAGAATACATTTTAAGCTGATCTATCTATTAATTATTCATAGTTCGAACCAAGACTTTGGTCGATTTCGGTAAGTGGTATTCACGTTTTTATATTACAATGTATATAAGTTTAGTAAGAAAGCGATGATATGGAAATTACATGTAAAGCTGATCTAAATCATGACTAGTTCGAACGAAACCATTCCAGATCAGCTTGTAATTTTACAAAACTGAAACTAAAAACATGACTCCTTATGTAAACACATGAATGTAAGCAAATGTATCGAAACCCGTGGTACGGTTGTTGTTCTATATCAAAATGAACGTTGTTTATGTAAGTAACATATGTGTTGAATATGGTTACATGTTGTTATTATTTCATGCAAACAAAAGTTCGAATATTAAAGGCATTGCAACTACAAATTGTATGCTTGCTTAGATATGGTGTGCTTTTGTTCGCTTGACTTTGTTTAATTTGATGAAATAAGTTGACTTCAGTTCTTGCCAGCGTAATTTAAAGCTACGATTAAATTTCTGTAACCAATGCAATGTGCAAGTATGTATGTTTTGCGTGGTAATCAACCTGCCTGTTCAGTAATCAGTTTGTTGTTTAACGTAAAAGAAGATGCCAAATCGCTAAAGGTGGAAGTAATTTCCTTTGAGGTGTGAATTCCATTGATAAACCATGGATGCTGCACTTGATTCTAAATTCACTTGATGCTTTAGGGTGAAACTAAAGCCACAAACATTTGCAAACAGTAATTACAAATAGCATAATCATTAATCCCTGATCTTAATAACTTTATATGTTTCACACATTTCAGGAACGTTTAAAGCACATCCCAGCCGAATTGCGATTGATTCTAGCACAGGGAATATCTTTTACCCAGCTGTTAAAAAAGATGTCCTCGGGTTTTGGGGATAGCCGTGGTAACGCCAGATGGAGTACACAAGCAAGTGGTCGTGTTTGGCCAATCACCACGGGCCATAGCGCTGGATCCGGAACAAGGGTATGCTATTATTATTGTTCTATAGAACCCGTTTTGTCATATCTAATGAATCTTGCCGCATTAGGAACCAATGGTAAGATTGACAGTTCATCATTGGAAAGTAGAACACTTTACACGTCTTTAACTCTTTGTAAAAGTAGTGATGTATACATCGTTATGTCAGTTTACCAGTCATTTAGAAGAATAATCACAGTTAAAAGTTTATTTAATGTTGGTTTATTATCATCGTAGCCTTTTACATTACCGAATCGGACGGTATATTTCATGAGGTGTATGAAAGTGAATTTAATCATTTTGTGGCAGTTTAATGTTTTGGACTAATCTCGGGACTACACCTGCACTCCTTATGCAAGCTAACATGGATGGATCGGAGATGGTATCTGTATGCAGAACGATAGTTTGGCCGAATGGCATTGCTATCAGCAGTAAAGGTTTGCCATAAAGTTCATGTGTAACTTAGAAGCTATATTAACTTGTCAATTTGATAGCTTATTTTGTTTAAATACAGTGACGGCTCTTTTTGGCAAGTTGACATTTCGGCATAGGTAAATGTTCGTTCAACTAGTAACAATGTTATTACATCCTTGTTTTTTGTATTATATACAACATTCGTCTGGGAAGGGAATTGTAATCGTTGTTTGTGTAGGTAAGAATAATCTGTGTCCCCATTCCCTCGAATAAACAGTGTACTTAAATAAAGTGAGTCTAATGATATCAAACATTTTTTTATAATCTTGGAACTGTGAACTTGGGAAGGCCTCACAATTCCATGAACTATTGGACGATGCCTAGTAACTACTGGCTCAAGGTTATTGTCAATGATCTCAATCAATAATTGTAAATTAAAAGTGTCGTAGGTCATTGTCATTTAAAGAGATACGAGCTCTTATCATAAAGCTGGATTTTGCTGGGCAGCCAGGGCCGAGGCAGGAATGTTGCCACTTCTCTCCGTGGTTATCGTCTGACATATACTTTAATAATGGTCTTATATTCATCAAACATATATTTGCATTCATTTTCTGATGACAGTCAAATGCCATTACCTCTTGTCTATGCCAGCCGATTCTGATGTTGATCTTTTTGATCTCATTGATGGCGTTCCAGCCATTAAACCAATTTTTACAGTAACCCCAGAAACAGTCCAAAACCCGGTGCTGATTGCAAATGGATATATTGTCAGACACAAAAAATACACGATATTTTCATATACTTAAAGTATTCTTTAAATCTTCGTTTCCTTTTTCCTGTTCTTGGGTTTTTTCTATTGTTGGATGTTGGATGTTTCTCTAAATAGTGTTACCCCGAAATAAACTAAGTAATCCAGATGAATATCAAAATATTTTTTTTTTATCCGTTTTGAATCTTGTTTACCATACTATGTTTTACACTGATTGTAAAATCTTTAGATTTACCCATAACTCCTTTGGACCTCATTATAGAAACAAACAAACGATCGGTCGAATCTGAAATTGTACATTGTGACTTAGCATTAATGAATAGACTTGGTGCATATTTACTAACAATCTGTATTCTTATTATTACTGATTAATTTGGCCTAAGAAAAGTTAGACAAATCCTGACGTGCACTACTCACCCGCCATTTTTTATGGTATAGAAGTTTTTTTCAGTTTCAATTTCTAGCTTTATAAAACTAGGCACATTTAACACAAAAAGTACAGAAAAACTTTATAGCTCGTCAGTCATAAAGGCATGTAAGTTATTCAAAAAAGTTGAATCAATGATGTTAGGATACATATATGCATCAATTTCAATTTGATGATATTTAAAGGAAATAATATATACAAAAACAACAACATCCGGAACAAGGCTGAGAAAGTATCACATATGACTGTAGATATAAGATTAATACAGAAAATGCGTTGATTAACTTGCACGTTCGAACATCTTTTGAATGCTACGTCATTCCAGTCTGTGTACTTTTAAAAGTTTCAATGCGTGTGTGTGATACTCGTCATGGACATGAGTAGGTTCGAGGAATGTGGAGGGTATTGCCTTTACAAAATACGAGGAAAACGATATATGCGAAAGTCTATAAGAAACCAGTATAGGTAAAAAAGAGATACTTTAAACGACTTTTAAGTACACATGCAACTTTACTACTACGGGTACCTACCCATACCAGTAATGTTTCGCAACTTCACTAGTCATATCAACCCTCGCATATGTATAGACTATATATTCAACGGCAACTAAAAACAACACGGAATAAAGATGACTTTGACTAAACGGGTAAACTCCCAATATTGCAGAGAAAAGGCCTTTCGCTTTTTTCGCTTAATATTGTTCTAATAAAAGGATAACGTATTTCTTTCTCTATATGAACACGTAACAGTCACTTCGATCTCAAATCATCATCAGGGGAAGTTTTTTTTATCCGTTTATTATCGTTAACAGCCAACGTTTGTAACGGACGGGCATGAGAGTTCTTACCGGATATACGCATGCACGTTCAGAGGCACGTGCTCCGTGTTTTTACGAGGACCCCGGGGCGCATCTTATGGACATCACGCATTTGTGCAATTACTTTTTTTACTCCGCATGGAATAAACTGTATGTATCATTATTTCGCTTGAATTAAATATGATTTATTTGTAACTTCAAGGACACACGATTCCTGTAAAAATCGACTCTTTATGTTGAAATGTAAAATTCGATATGTTTAAAGATCGTAGTGTTTGTAAAATAAAACAATACGATCGTACGTATAAAATTTACATATCTCTTTTTGATGCCTCGAAGACTTTAACCTGATACACACTGACCATACCAGGTACATTACACGAATAGATATCCACTCTAAGGAGATTGTGAAGTTTGCTGAGAACGCCGAACTTGGAAGACTGGCCCCGATTTCTCGAAACTTCTTAAGTCCCTTATAACAGGATTAAGCTAAGCTCACTATTTTTTGTGTTCAATAAATTGCATAATATTAACTTCTTTAAGAATTTTTATACTTTAGATAGGAATTATCAATATGATTATCACAATAAACCATTTTTCATTTATCAAAATTCAATTTAAGTATGTATTTTGGCTAATTGAAATAAGCTACTTAAGCCTGTTAAGCTTAAGAAGTTTCGAGAAATTGGGGCCAGTACCATGTTAAAGTTTCAAGAGTTGTACTGTGTCACTTACGCCGGGTTATACAGTTTACATAAAGTTATTGTTTATTGTATGTTCGTTTTCATGTCAACAAAGCTACACTGGTTATGGCCCTTAATGTAATATTGAACTGGAATATTAAAGGGACTAGGCACTTGGTGGTCCAAATATTATTTCCTCATGCCAAGCCAAAACGCGTCAAAACGAGCCTGTAAGTGGCCGAAAATATATTATATATATAAACGCAACAATCATGTCGCCCCACACGGAGTCTCAGCTGAGATTCCTTGTTTTGAAATAGCGCGGAATGGTTTACCTTTTAAGAAACGTTACGCAGATTTAAACAATAACCGATTCCCGCGTTGAATTCCTCAATATGTAAATGAGCAAAGGAAAACAAGCAATCAACCCTTAAATAAATGCATTTGAAAAGATATCCATTCATCTAAGGCACCGCAAGAGAAACATCAATATATTGAAATATAAATTTTATTAGAAATATGCATAATCCAAGCAAATAACAAACCATATGAAATATTATGTTTTACACATGATAATTGCGTTTGTCGTTTTGGATGTATTATAATAAAACATTAACCTGTCTACGTGTGCATTGTTAGTGACCAGTTCCTGCAACCCAAACAACGGCAGGGCTGACTGCAGCACACGTTGTCTCCCAAACACTAGTGCATGTACGTGCGCATGCGCAGATGGCGTGTCTTTATTACCAGATGGGAAGACGTGCTCTAATAGATCGTAAAAGCATCAAATGAAATGAAATCTTAATACTCAGTATTTACAAACATGTATTCGTTTCCTGTATATATTGCTGTGTAAACGGTCGATTTACTTCATCATTATAGTTAACACCACAACTGCACCAACCACCTTGTCCACGTCAACAACACTGCGACACAAACTTCAACGTCAAGAACAACAACTAGTTTAACACCACGGTCAGGTATGAGCGTGCAGGGAACTCCAACTGCCACTGTGATGGGTCTTTCCATTGTTGGAGGGGTTATGGTGCTCATAACCGTCGTCTGTGTTATCTTCTTACTTGTGTACGTAATTAAAATCCATGCATTGGTTATGTTTAAGATGCAGGTAATTTATTTTTATTCAATATATTTTGTTTTGCCGTGATTTTATACGAGTTGCAATACATTATTTGATCACTTTCTATGATCTTGAAGCCTTGTGATCACGAACATACGCATTATGTATGCCACTTTAGGTTGAAATGGACGAGACCTCATGACGGCCATCGGTATCGGCACGACACCGGACATGAGAAACAGGTCAGAAACGAGGTAGGGGGTCATAGAGCAGACGGAAGCTACAACGTGTAGGCCGGGGATCGCCACGCAGATTGTTTTCCAGAATTCACTTCAAAGTGTGTCGTTGCCCACATTTCCAGTTACTAGGAGATACTTAGCAGAGTTAACGACGTATCTGTAAAGCATAACATATAGTACACACTATGCTTCAGATTACCTTCATTCGTAAAAATAATATCATACAAGACAATCGGTCTGTATATTGAGTACAATAATCTCTTACTGACAAGCAATGGCTGTAAAAAACGGCTTTTGAACATATAACATGTATCAATTTGAACACAGTTTGTATGTTCAGAAATGTTATTAACGTTAGTGTATGTGTACCTTTTGTTCATTATATTGGGACATTTTATGTTGTTTATCTATCTATGCTCCGCATATTACCGCCTATATGTTAAATTAGGCTAGCTATAGTTATATAGAGAGAAGATCTATCAAGACACCTATATGAACGCAATCTAGCTGGTCAAAGTACGCGTGGAGTCCTTCGGACTCCACACACTTAGACCAGCTCGATTGCGTTCATACCCCGATAATGACATCAACCCCGCAATTCATTCTTTAAATAAATATTGATTGTAAACGTCAGATGAATTATCCAACCAGTTAACATACGATAAGCCTCTGATTTGTTTGTTAGCAGTACAATTCGTGTTTGAAACACTCAAACAGCTCGCTCAAAATTTACACACATGTTCAATATTTATGATTTTAACTTGAAATGTACAGTCCATACAGAATCTACATGGGTTCCACAACCGGTGCACTCTTCTGTTCTAATGCAATCGACTTACAGCTTTCCTACTTAAATCAGAAATATACTATAACGCATTGCCACTCCAATCGCCTGTTCGTTCAGACTGAGTTACATGTACATAACACTAACTTCTTTTTCAAGGAAGTTAATCAAGTGTATAGCATAAGGCATTAAAGGCCAAAACCCACTTTCGGAATATATGTCACATGTTAACTTCGAAATGTGTGATATATACAAGTGGATCTTCATAATCATTCTGTTTACGTACTATTGATTTAACAAGCCAGTTGTGCCAAAAGTTTGCTTATCATTTATGAATTTCATTTAAAATTAGTTATTGTTGTTTCTTTCCACGACGAAATCCAACTTATCCGAGAATACACACTCATGATATCCACGTGCGCTAGTAGATATTACAGGTATTATCGCATCTACATATGTCGTAAAATCCATACATCTTATTTGCGGAAAATCACTGCCTTCGCCCGTGGGCTATCTTCTTTACCACCAGTTTACTAATGTATTAAAGCCAAGTTACACAGGAACAGGCTTGGACATGTCTATATTCGTTAAACTGAAATTTGGTTGTATCAAACTTAGGTTATTAATTACAAAAACAGGTCAAACCCTTACTGTTCCTTTAAAGAGATCATTATTTACCTCTCAACTAAGACTACTATAGCCGGCGTACGGTTATCCACCGTGCTTCTGTCATTTCCAAACCACAAATAAAAACAACAACATTGATGCAACATTTTTATCTAAATTATCATACTTTCATTTTCTTTACGACATATAATCCCATCTCTTCAAATTACCAGAAATAGTGTGTTATTAGTAGTTGCATGCAATTTATTTTCAAAAAATGTGAAGAGAATTCAACTGCCTGTGTAAACCGATTGCGTTATACAAAAATATAGCAATATCTTCTGCATGCATAATAAGAACTCTCTTTTACCAGAAAGTCTCATCTGAAGCATGCGCCCACTTTGTTAGATTAGTTTAAAAACATGTGCAAACAAATTAGGGCTTAAATAACATCCATGCCTTAAACTAATAGATCTATCTTGAGTGTTATTTAGTATTTATTTATAATAATATATAATAAATAATATATTTTTGTATTTCTGAACACATCATCAGACAATCAATATTGATGGAGACGAGGAACAGTTAATAAACATTAGCTGTTGTAAAATACCGATGTTAAATCAAGAGCAACAAACCTTTCCAGTAAGGTAGATGTACGAGGAACTTTCAATATGCAATATAGATTCGTATTTACTCATAAGTTGACGTACCATCTTCTTTAACCATCATTATATTCGACATTGAACAGTTTCATAATAATACCACTTTCAATTTTTATTTTTTTATGGATTCTTTTTAAGAAATCTTATGATTTTACATCATAAAAAGTGATCTGAAGGATTTTTACAAACTCTACTAATTTCAAAAGCTAGATTTATGTCTATTTTATAAATGACGCTTAGATACTTATGATAAAAGTGTATACGTGTTTCAGCCTTAAATTGAGATTCCTTGGGAATGGGTTGCACTACCCAGAGGTGTGCCGAAAAAATACACTCCCTAGAATGTCCAATATTTAACCAGCACCTGCAAACAACCATTATATGATTTGAATTTCCAAGCAATATCTTGTTTCGCGGACCACTAACATGCGATGACTCCATCATGTTGATGTATGTGAGATCTGTTTCGCGGACCGCTCCCAAGCGGTGACTCCATCATAATGATGTATGTGAGATCTGTTTCGCGGACCGCTTCCAAGCGGTGACTCCATCATCTGTTTCGCTGAGCGGTAACTCAATCATGTTGATGTATGTGAGATCTGTTTCGCGGACCGCTCACTGGCGGTTAATCCATCATGTTGATGTATATGAGATCGGTTTCGCGGACCGCTCACAAGCTGTGACTCCATCATGTTGATGTATATGAGATCGGTTTTGCGGACCGCTCCCAAGCTGTGACTCCATCATGTTGATGTATATGAGATCGGTTTTGCGGACCGCTCCCAAGCTGTGACTCCATCATGTTGATGTATGTGAGATCTGTTTCGCGGACCGCTCCCAAGCTGTGACTCCATCATGTTGATGTATGTGAGATCTGTTTCGCGGACCGCTCCCAAGCTGTGACTCCATCATGTTGATGTATGTGAGATCTGTTTCGCTGAGCGGAAACCCTTTCATGTTGATGTATGTGAGATCTGTTTCGCTGAGCGGAAACCTTATCATGTTGATGTATGTGAGATCGGTTTCGCGGACCGCTCCCAAGCTGTGACCCCATCATGTAGATGTATGTGAGATCTATTTCGCGGACCGCTCCCAAGCTGTGACCCCATCATGTTGATGTATTTGAGATCTATTTCGCGGACCGCTCCCAAGCTGTGACCCCATCATGTTGATGTATGTGAGATCTGTTTCGCGGACCGCTCCCAAGCTGTGACCCCATCATGTTGATGTATGTGAGATCTATTTCGCGAACCGCTCCCAAGCTGTGACCCCATCATGTTGATGTATGTGAGATCTGTTTCGCGGACCGCTCCCAAGCTGTGACCCAATTATGTTGATGTATGTGAGATCTATTTCGCGGACCGCTCCCAGGCGGTGACCCCATCATGTTGATGTATGTGAGATCTATTTCGTTGACCGCTCCCAGGCGGTGACCCCATCATGTTGATGTATGTGAGATCTATTTCGCGGACCGCTCCCAAGCTGTGACCCCATCATGTTGATGTACGTGAGATCTGTTTGGTTGACCGCTCCCAGGAGGTGACCCCATCAATTTGATGTATGTGAGATCTGTTTCGCGAACCGCTCCCAAGCTGTGACCCCATCATGTTGATGTATGTGAGATCTATTTCGCGGACCGCTCCCAAGCTGTGACCCCATCATGTTGATGTACGTGAGATCTGTTTGGTTGACCGCTTCCAGGAGGTGACCCCATCATGTTGATGTATGTGAGATCTGTTTCGCGGACCGCTCCCAAGCTGTGACCCCATCATGTTGATGTATGTGAGATCTGTTTCGCGGACCGCTCACTAGCGGTTAATCCATCATGTTGATGTATATGAGATCGGTTTCACGGACCGCTCCCAAGCGGTGACTCCATCATGTTGATGTATGTGAGATCTGTTTCGCGGACCGCTCCCAAGCTGTGACCCCATCATGTTGATGTATGTGAGATCTATTTCGCGGACCGCTCCCAAGCTGTGACCTTATCATGTTGATGTATGTGAGATCTGTTTCGCGGACCGCTCCCGAGCTGTGACCCAATTATGTTGATGTATGTGATATCTATTTCGCGGACCGCTCCCAGGCGGTGACCCCATCATGTTGATGTATGTGAGATCTATTTCGTTGACCGCTCCCAGGCGGTGACCCCATCATTTTGATGTATGTGAGATCTATTTCGCGGACCGCTCCCAAGCTGTGACTCAATCATGTTGATGTACGTGAGATCTGTTTGGTTGACCGCTCCCAGGAGGTGACCCCATCATGTTGATGTATGTGAGATCTGTTTCGCGGACCGCTCCCAAGCTGTGACCCCATCATGTTGATGTATGTGAGATCTATTTCGCGGACCGCTCCCAAGCTGTGACTCCATCATGTTGATGTATGTGAGATCTGTTTCGCGGACCGCTCCCAAGCTGTGACCCCATCATGTTGATGTATGTGAGATCTATTTCGCGGACCGCTCCCAGGCGGTGACCCCATATTGTTTATTTATGTGAGATCTGTTTCGCGGACCGCTCCTTGGCGGTGACCCCATCATGTTGATGTATGCGAGATCTATTTCGCGAACAGCTCCCAAGCTGTGACTCCATCATGTTGATATATAAGAGATCTGTTTCGCGGACCGCTCCCAGGCGGTGACCCCATATTGTTTATTTATGTGAGATCTGTTTCGCGGACCGCTCCTTGGCGGTGACCCCATCATGTTGATGTATGCGAGATCTATTTCGCGAACAGCTCCCAAGCTGTGACTCCATCATGTTGATGTATGTGAGATCTATTTCGCGGACCGCTCCCAGGCGGTGACCCCATATTGTTTATTTATGTGAGATCTATTTCGCGGACCGCTCCCAGGCGGTGACCCCATCATGTTGATGTATGTGAGATCTATTTCTCGGACCGCTCCCAAGCTGTGACCCCATCATGTTGATGTATGTGAGATCTATTTTGCGGACCGCTCCCAGGCGGTGACCCCATCATGTTGATGTATGTGAGATCTGTTTCGCGGACCGTTCCCAAGCTGTGATCCCATCATGTAGATGTATGTGAGATCTATTTCGCGAACCGCTCCCAAGATGTTACCCCATCATGTTGATGTATGTGAGATCTATTTCGCGAACCGCTCCCAGGCGTTTACCCCGTCATGTTGATGTATGCGAGATCTATTTCGCGGACCGCTACCAAACGATGACCCCATCTTGTTGATTTATGTGATATCTATTTTGTTGACCGTTCCCCATCATGTTGATATATGTGAGATCTATTTCGCGGACCGTTCCCAGGCGGTGACCCCATCTTGTTGATGTATGTGAGATCTATTTCGCGGACCACTCCCAAGCGGTTACCCCATCATGTTGATTTATGTGAGATCTGTTTCGCGGACCTCTACCAAGCGGTGACCCCATCATAGTGATGCATGTATGTCTGTATTGCTCGTACGTTGTTGTTTCTTGTTCAGAGTCTTTCTGGCTTAATTTATACCTCTAAACAAGGTTACAATTAACTGTTTGGCTACTGGGTTTATCGCCTCGTTTGTCATTGTATTATTGCAATGTTAAGATGGACATCCTTGTTTGATAATTTACTATTGTTTTAATTGTTTTTATCCATACTAAATTGTTTTAAGAATTACTTTCTTAACATCAACTATTATGTCATTACTTTTTAAGAGTAATGTAGGTTTTTGTTACAATAATTTAGTATTCATATTTAGGCTTGCAAGTGAAAAGAATGTTTTTTTTATATTTTAACTATGGAAATCTTGCTCAAAAAGATCAATATAAAGACAGATATTTTTTTATGTTTAAATATACGTTTCACATATATCTTTTGTGAAGTTATTCTTCAATGCACAAATAGCTTTATTGTTATTCAATTCGCTTGCTGGTCTACTAGCCAAGTAAAATAAGTTAGAGTAGCTTAAAAAACACTTCCTGTTTGAAAACAAAATATATTAACGAAGGTCCGTGCTGATGTTGTAACGTTGAAACATGGAGCGATTACTTTTCAATGTGTTTAGTTTAATTGTGCTATTAGTATGTTGGCCAAAAAATACGAGTAAGTAAAAATAACAAGTAGCTAGCGTTTGGTTTAATAGTGCTTTTAATACTGTCAAAAGGTGCGGATATGTTAAACTAGATGTTATCCAGTATTTTAACATTTCGAAATAGGCAGCATTAATTGTATACGTGTTGGTTACTTTAATTGGAATTCTTTAGTAATGCTCTTATTTGGAATTATAACAAGTGTAGTACTGACAACTGTTATTGTTTATATGGTATTCAAAGTTCATCGCTAATTCAATATAATATTATTGGAACAGTATTCCCGGTTCAAAAAGCATTGAATTGCTGTAACAACTCGGCCATCTTTAAACTAACAAGAGTTGGTCAAAAGAAAGTTGAATGCTACCCGGAATATGTACTCAAAACTAAACTTTCATGTCGACTAAAATAGCAAAACAACGAAACGCTTATTAAGAAATCGCATAAGATAGAATAATGAATCCCAAAGTACTAATGTATTATATCAATATATGTATTTAATACCACTTTTATTCATTTCATGATAGTTTGTTGAAGTAATTTCAGGAATATAATTATGAAGTCTGTGAAATATTAAAAATGCCATACTTTCAAAACTCATTTCAGATATACGTATTCATGATTGTTTCATTCTCAATTAATATCAATCAAGAAGGGGTAAATATAACAATGTGTAATGTTTTGTTTGCTCCGGGCCCGAAACTGTGGGTGAGTGAAAATAATAATCGGCTTGTAATTTTTTACCTTTCGGTATAGGCATTATTAATGTTGTACGTATTTCATGTAAACCTTTAGAAATTTTGTTGTATTTACAACCAAATAAAGATACGATACTTGATTAGTTTTATTATCTTAAAATAGATTGGTCGACCTATATTCATTGTTAAGATATTCTTCATTGCATAACTGTTTCACTTTCTATTTTTAATCCAGTCGGAAGAAAAGACAATAAATAACATAAAGACTTCCTGTTAAAAAAAGAAATACTATTGAAGAAGTTCCGTGCTTGCATAAGGGCCCTGCAAGATGGACCGATCTCTTTAAAATATGTTTGGTTTAATGGTGCTATCAATATGTTGATAAAAATGTGTGCTGTTTTTTATGAAATATCTTCAACTTCGTTCAAAAAATGACGTTTACAATGAACTGTGCTTTGAAAGTATGTTTCGTTTATGTGAAGTGATTAACTCTCGGTGGCAAATGTGCCCTCGTAAGAAATCTTATCGCAGGTTCAAAATTGAACGGTACCCGTGGGCATTTTATATGAAATAATATGGGCAACTATTCATTTGCCCCTCCCCCCCACCCACGCCTTGGGGTATTTTTGATATTGTTGTGTAATAGTAAATAATTGACAAATAAAAAATCAAGTTTGGTTATTTCATATATTTTGTATTTTGGGACGCACGTTGTGTCAAAATGGACTGCATACAATTTTTAATACATTTAGTTGCTCTCAAACTCCTTTTTTAACTAATACTTTGCCTGTTATCAACTTAAATCACATTCTTAGTTCTTATTGTTGTTTTAGGTTGAAACATGAATTATTGCAGTTTAAATGTTATTTGACAGTATGACCTAACCTAAATAAACATACTTTATTATATCCCTGAAACATTGCAACATGGTATTACAAACTGGATAGGAGTGGTTTTAAATATTTATGCAAAAGGCTACAGAAACATGCTCAGTAGCAATAAGTTTAAATTCCTATATAGATACCGTACGTTAGTCATAATAGCTGCAGTATTGTGATTATATTTTGCAAAAACATATTGGCATTCAGTGCCTCAACTGGCATAAAAACTCGCCCAAAAATAACCAAGGGGCAAATTTTGCCCATGAGGCTACATTGCCGATGATTAAGTTGTTCGGCATCTAAACGCCGCAACAGTATATATCGCCCGTATTATACAATTTTAATAACATAAGTTAATAACCTGTATTCAATTGAAGCTCAGACGCAAAATATATAACTCTGTTGCAAGAATGGAGGCACACCACTGTATTATAAGTAAATTCACCAACGAAATTGACCATTCCGATTCAAACAAAGACATTAAAAAAAGATTGTTTTTAAACGACATATTCAAAACGGTATCATACATTTATTTATTTCGAATTCATATCTTTCTTTAGTCATTCCCCCACTTCCGTCAACTCCTTTAAAAGTTCAAAGTCATATTAAAAGATACGTGTAATCGTGTATAACCTAAAAGTTTATATTTGCATTAAAGGCCATATTTTTTAATGAAGTTGATTAAAGTTTCATAGGACAAAAGAAATACATATATAATGAAGTGGGGAAAGCCTTTCTTGGATACGTAAGAATTTCTTAAAAGGAAGCCGTACGTGTCTTAGGAAGAGGTTGTAATGAATGCTTCAGACAAGAAAACGAAAACAAAACGAACTGGAATATTGTTTATAGAGCATATATTAATCAAACTATTTCAGAAGGTCAAAGTTCGGGCCATCTGGCGATCAGTACTGTGATGCAAGGTCCTACCACAGCCGGCAACACACACGTTTCCATAGCATCCTTTCAAACTGTCCATGACAGTACGAACGTCTCATTAACTGACCGAATCGGCTTTTTCTCGTCCTACAGCCATGCAATCTTGAGTCTTGACGTCGACGTCAACAGGAAGAAGCTGTATATCTATGACCGATACATGGCTGCCATTTACATGATGAGTAACTTTACGACTGATATGGCTATTGGTAATTTCTCTTGGAGCCTACTTCATGCCGGTGTTTCAAGGGGATTTGTGAAGTTGGCTGTTGACTGGATTTCCAACAACTTATATTGGACTGATCCCATGTATCGCTGGATTGCTGTACAATCGCTGGACAATGACGGAATGTTCAAAATATTATTTCATTCGGATCTTAAATTTCCTTTGGGAATTGCTGTAGACCCAATTCACAAGTGAGTGGTTTTTAATTATCCGTTAATAATTCAAATAAAATGCGGGGACTAACCGATTAGCTTTAACGATATTTTTAAAAGCACAAATATCATATATGAAAGCCAATATAATAGAAAAAAGATACCCATACACATTCAAAATTTGGCCTGATGCATAATACTCTCACACATTTGTGACAAATGCATCAAAGCAGAATACCTGTTTGTTTGTTTTTTCTTGAACATAATTTGACTATATATAATGTGTTTCTTTTTGCTCTACCATCCATCGCAGAAACAAAATGGCGATTGAATATTATAGCAATAGTAATGTTAAATACATTTAAAATAATATGCGGGCTCATTGTAAACATGTAGCTATTTTCATATTATTATTCAATTGCTCAATCTGCTACTATGTAAAATAAGCAGAAAAAATGATAACACAATAAACAGTATGTAAAACATAATTCTTTCCTGTTATATTAAAGGCGACATTTTTATTCGATGAAGCGATATACGATAATATATTTTATAAATCATTTTTATCATATTTGCTTTGCCTGACATAAGTCTATACAGTAAGAAAACATTTAACCTCGTAAGTATGTACATCATCAAATTGATTTTTCAACAGAATCATTACGTAGTGTTTACCGTTTTCAGCTATTTGTTCTGGAGCGATGCAGGATCAACTCCTAAAATTGAACGATCAACACTGACCGGATCTGATCGTAAAGTTATCGTCTCTACCGGAATCCTGTATCCAACAGCAATCGACGTCGACATCGCTAACTCTAAAATATTTTGGACGGACGCAAGCCGGGATACAGTTGAGATGGCTAGCTTCACCGGCTCGGGCAGAAAAACTGTCAGAAGATTATCTCATACATATTTCTACGATATTGCACTATTTCAGGTAGTAAATGAATTACCCATTATCTATTCTAGTGCAGTGTAAGCTATTAGACGCATCTTGATCTAGTTTAATACCACTTATACCAAAGACCAATACTTCACGGTAACGTTTGCTATGTCACATGTCATTTCCGTTATATTGTTGTCGTGTCACAGTTCATAGTCTTAGTTGCGTCCTTTTTGTTATCTTGTAGTGCTGTGTCACACTTCACGGTCTTAGTTGTTGTGTGATAGTTGTCTTGTAGCGCCGTGTTATATATTTAACGGTCTTGGTTGTGTAATTTTCATTATTTTGTAGTGCCGTGTCGCACTTCAAGGTCATTGTGTAATGATTGCAATCTTGTAGCATCATGTCACGCTTTAAGTTCTTGCTGTGCAATTGCTGTTTATAGTAGCGCCGTGTCATACTTTATGGTCTAAGTTGTGTAATGATTGTTGTTTTGTAGCACCGTGTCACAAATCAAGGTCGAAGCTTTTTTATGATTGTAATCTTTTAGCGCCGTGTCACACTTTAAGGTATTAAATGTGTAATTGTTTTATAGAGTAGCGCCTTGTCACCCTTCACGGTGTTATATAAGTACGTAATGTGTTCTTTCTTCTAGCGCTGTGTCTCTTGTTAAGGCACATTTGATGTCCCTTGGCTTGTATTACATTGCGTTATATATAAAATATATTTGTACTTTTAATAATCTGAACTTTATGAATACTACAATGCAATGTTCAACGATGCAAATTAAACCATCGATTGTCATATCGATTTTAGGACACTATTTTCGTCACGTCATTCTACTCGGAGAGCAAGAACCAGATAATAATTATGAACAAAACCACGGGTGAACTGGACAACAACCTACCCTATTTTTACCTGACACATCCTGACGTTAGCTTGGAAGTCATAGCGGTATCAGTGGTGTCGCAGGCAATACAGCCTTTGATTACAGGTAGGTCAAATGCGTACTGCTGTTATAGCTATTGGTTTGAATAATTCTATGAGACTATCGTAAACAAATGCAAACAAAGTTGTAAAAAATATCCTCCTAACATGCATTGAACAAGACTGTTTTCTCCACCGTATCTGTAACTTAACAGGTATCACATACCTTTATCACGGGTCAGTCAAATACATATCGCTGCTATATATAATGGTTTGATAATATTTTATAATGGTAGAAAGCTGTTGTTAATACCACAGTAAGCAACGCCTTTATCATTATGTTTGAGTCAACTACTAAATGCTATCATAAATAATTGTTGTTGTTTTTAAAATTCTCTTGATTTTCCTTAAACCGTTCTCGGTCGTGTCGTTGTACGTGATGTCGCTATCAAAATACCAACAATTAATTAATTACGTATTATTGTTATAAATAACGGCTTGAAATGTTGAGAAACGGAAAAGAATCTATGACCAAATCGAATAAAATCATATTTTCAATAATTCGTATGCAAGCTAGCAAAATCGAGTTATTTTGTCGGATTAAAACTTGAGTATACTTCAACCATGTGCTTAATATATTGCGTATTTTGTTTAAGATTTGTAATGCATACCTTATACACTGTCCTTTAAAAGAGCTTTATATATCATTTCAATGGGCCACAGTCGAATGCTGAATTATATACTTACATGTCTCGTTTGGCTGCTCTATATTGAATATCTATAGAGCGTGAAATCCATTTATTATACAAATAGGAAGATGGTTTCATATTTACATACACTGCCTTGATAAGTCGCTTACTTCCTTTTTATATTATCTCCTTCGCTGAGTGGTGAATATTCGGTGATTAATAACAAATATCTGTGGTGCGTGTTAATAGTTTAAGGTATCTGACCTTCACATAGGTGAATTTTGGAAAACTGGTGACTCTTCATTTAATTGTTTAAAAGGGCTTTGTGTGCAGATAAGGACAATGTAAAGAAAAACCGCAAATAATAAAACAGATAAAAATAATAAGTGTTGTTTTCTTAAGTTTTATAGATAACAATATAATTATGTTATAACGTTTTAATTTCAGATAAAATGTGGAGCGAATAAAACAAACTCTAATCACTTTATGCATGGTATACTTTTCTGTATTACTTTTTCATATTAGTACTTTAAAAGCAAATAATTGCAGAACTATTTTCACCAAAAAATGGAAACAAATTGATGAAAACATACATATTATGCAAACTACATTGTGAAGTGTAACAGTAAACATTTTATCCCAAGGACAGCATGGACACATGCGCAGTTAAGAACATATTTAGCGATCAATACAAAAGTGTAAATATTGTGTGTAACCGGGTATTTGATATGTGTATAGCGGCACTTATACTATCTCGCTTAAAAGATAGCGTTTATAGCGACGCGGTAGAGTCTGCTGAGCAAAAGGTCGTGGGTTCGAACCCCGACAGCTGCACGTAGCAATTTGTGCAGTCTGTTACATTCGGCGCCCAACCAGGGACCCGTGTTGCACGATAAACTTCAAGGTCATTGGAAATTGACCTTTGTCTCCGAAATTCGAGGACGAATTTCAAAATGGAGGGGATATGGGTTTGAGATATAGCCCACAAGATTACATTTTGCACCCCGCCTTAATAAATTGTGCATATACCGTGACTACCAAAATATATTAGTAAAAAGTGTTTACTGCCATGACAGGATAATTAGTATTCACACTGAAGCCAAACATACATAACGGAACGGAACACCTTGGAAACACTCACACTAGCTATAATAAATCACCTGGTTTGATGATCATTCACTATATTTGTAGGTACACACTGTCAATGCCTTCTCGGACTATATACATTGTGGCAAAATGACACATCACTAAAGTGGTTGTCCAATTTTTACAAATAATATATTTCACTATTTGAGGTATTTTATTATTTGTGTGAGTGTGTGTGTGTGTGTGTGGTTGGGTGGGGTGGGGGTGGGGGACAGCAATCAATTTTAAACTTCAAGAGAACATGCGAACATACCTACACAACTTAGCAAATACCTTTTGCATCAGTCAATTCTTTGCAGACCACTGTGCCAGTAATCCTTGCAGCGATATCTGTGTGAGTGGCCAAGCCGCGTACAACTGTCTGTGTCGAGAGGGCTTCCTGTTTCAAAACAGCGTCTGTGTTGGTATGGACTCTCTTTTATAACCGTTTTTAAACTGTGTGTGCCGGAAAGGCTACCTACTACAAGTCAGCGACGGTATAAGCACGTGCTGTCGTTACTTCTGTTGTATAATGAAGTATATGCCTCAAAGTTTTAGCTGTTTGAGTCGCGAGGATTTTCGTCTTCAAGACGAAATATGTTGAATAAAGCTATAATATATTAGTTACTAAACAGCGATACAATAACAGTTAGTAGCTCAGTGTGATGATACCAATTGGCCCTAAGCCTATACGATATACGCGATCATTGATTAAATTGTCACAATTTGAGTAAGTTTAAAACCAATTGAAAAATATTTTCAAAACATACCATCCTATTTAAGGGTTAAGTAATAAAATAAAACAATCTCATTTCTGCACTTATTAAATAATAAATTAAAATGATACACACATCCAAGTATGTTGATCGACTTTTGTACCAAACGATTGTGCACAGCTTCCTAGTCTTATTAATTGCAGTAACCTTTTGCAAATTCGTGCAGTTGTTGCATTCTTATTTACATTCATTCTTTATATTTAAGTAAGATTTGAAAACATTACCTGGAAAGTCAGATATACTGTCTGATGAATATTTTTCATTCGTAAAACAATTAATTTAATTGGATTGTTAATTACTTGTACCTACCTTGGTTATCTACCTTCAAGATGGCGTCCGTGGCATATTCGTTCACAAATCAAAAAGGGTCATACGCAGTCACCTCCCATGACGAGCTAAGAAACCCTAATCCTTTACACCATGCACAAAACAGCTTCATGTCATTAAGTTTTATTTTGAACAAATATCTTCTTTACTAATTGAAATACGTCAAATAAGTTCGTATGCCACAGGATGTGGTGGTGGTGGTAGTGGTTAATGTACGGCAAATGCAAGTAACCGCAGTGTGGAGTTCGAATATGTGCAAACATCTGATAGCAATGTTGAGTTAATGATCTAGTATATTTATGATCCGGTATATCTATATAATGATTTTATATTACAGAAGACGCAGGTCCCCTTCATCGCGGGTTAGTATGGTCAACACCGACGGCCGTGTGTATTGCGGATATAAGAGGTATCAACGACCAAGAATGGTACATAAAGGCGAACAAGACATGTAAATATGGCGTTGGCACTGCAATTTCTCATATCGTTGTTGGTATGTATACAGTCTCATTTTCAACAAAACGTTGATTCATTTTTACATGCCTATTAGAAAACAGCTTTCAATTTATCAAAGTGTCTCATTAAATGAGTAAATTAAACGCGTATGAAACACATTCAAGCTTGGCGAAGTATGTCAAAGATAGAATGATCGCAAATATATACCTAGATATACGAATGAGAAACAACTAGCTTTAGAAAAATGTCATCTTAATTACCGTGCATAAAAACGGTATTAACAAGAAAAAATTGCTTGCAGATTCGCATGGTCGTAAAATCATTTACGCAGACACTAATAGTGTAAAGGCTATGAACGTTGACGACATGCGTATTGTAGTGACGCTTTTTACTGCCACAGAGACAGTAACAGGTATGAAGTGTGGTTCCTTTATTCGATTATGTAATTATCTGTGTGAAATGATTATGCACTCAGCTAAAACTAATGCTGAACATAAATTCATTACAAAATAAATATATCCATATAGTTTTTGTTAAACGTGTTTATATGTTGTCATTAATTTAAGTAATAATTTAAATTATACAGTCACGCACTTGTCTCGTGCAAATTTTAGAATGAGTTATAACTGAAAGTTATTTTCTGAACAACGCACGTCAAAGCATCTAGTGCATTTCAGCGTAGTTCACATGTTCTATATTGTGTTGAAATTATTTATATTACCTGTATCAGGTCTTGCCGTCGATTGGAGAGACGGGAACGTGTATTGGTGCCAAGGAAAATCACATGGCGCTGGGCAAATCTGGGTCTTCTCACAAACAGATAGCACGTCATATAAACTGGTCGACAATCTTGACAACGTGAAATCAATAAGCATTGTTCCACTACAAAGGTTTCTCTTCATATGACACATTCCCATTGTATAAACATTATCGCCATCACTCATATTTGAATTTAAACTCGGAATGATAATTACATTGTAAAGGTGTTAGTAAGAGAAATATATCGATAAAATGCAAGAAATATATATTTAAACGACAATAGCTGTTTCAAATTATATGAGATTGTTGTTGCCGTACACACCGTCTAAAAAAAGTATTTTAATTTTATAAACGTAGCTAAACTACTTGAAATATCTTTTTTAAAGAAAACGTTCCTTTTGGCTATTATAAGCTTTTGTTGTATTTGCCTCTGAGTGTGTTTAATGGTAACATGTAACTCTACCTTGCCCTTGCTAGTGCCATGGTGTGGATAGCCGGTGGAGATATCGAGAGGCAAATCTTCAAATCTCAGCTTGATGGCACGGACGTACAAGTTTTAGTCAACAAAGACAATCTTACGTCTGCGGTGGATCTGACCGTCGATCTTGATAAAAACCTGTAAGCTTTTTGTTTATTTACGTTTATTTTTTAGAAATGCACCCACTATAAATTGACCCGCATGACCTTAAAAGACCTTATTCTATGTATAGGCTGTCTGCTTCCAACGTCAGCTTCCACAATCCGCATACGATAAGAAAGATCAGGTTAAATATCGAGGGGTCTATTAAATGTTGCCGAATCCTGATGCGCATCCGATGTGAGGGATTGCGGACAAAACGTGGCCATAATTGGCCTGAAAACAGACATAAACTATTTATCAAAATAAAAATGTTTGTGGAGAAATAGCTTCTTTCTTTTCGCTATTTGAGCGTTTCGTTTACATTTGAAATGAAACATTTTAATACAGTCCATTTTATGATTGCATATAAAACATCTGCATATGGAAATAAAAGATAATATCTCCGGATATTGCAAATAAATGACTTTCCAACTATCACATGATATTTCTCCCACGAAAAATCGGGTTACTTTATTTAGTTTGCAATAACATGCAATACGGTATCCATTTTGACATGCATATCAGAAACACGAGTGTATTCAGCTTTGTCATGTAAAACAGGCATATGCGTAACACGAGAACGGGCAGCTTGATCATGTAATACAAGCGTATGCGTAACACGAGTGCGGAGAGCTTGATCATGTAAAAATCGTTATATGAGTAACACGAGTGTATTCAGTTTTGTCATGTAAAACCGGCGTATGCATAGCACGAGTGTGGGCTACTTGATCATGTAATACCGGCATATGCATAACACGAATGCATGAAGCATGATAAGGTAAAATCGGCATATGAGTAACGCGAGTGCGGGAAGCTTGATCATGTAATACCGGCCAATGCGTAACGCGAGTGCGGGCATCTTGATTATGTTAAACCGGAATATGCGTAACGCGAGTGCGGGCATCTTGATTATGTTAAACCGGCATATGCGTAACGCGAATGCGGGCATCTTGATTATGTTAAACCGGCATATGCGTAACGCGAGTGCGGGCATCTTGATTATGTAAAACCGGCATATGCGTAACGCGAGTGCGGGCATCTTGATTATGTTAAACCGGCATATGCGTAACGCGAGTGCGGGCATCTTGATTATGTTAAACCGGAATATGCGTAACGCGAATGCGGGCATCTTGATTATGTTAAACCGGCATATGCATAACGCGAGTGCGGGCATCTTGATTATGTTAAACCGGCATATGCGTAACGCGAGTGCGGGCATCTTGATTATGTAAAACCGGCATATGCGTAACGCGAGTGCGGGCATCTTGATTATGTTAAACCGGAATATGCGTAACGCGAATGCGGGCATCTTGATTATGTTAAACCGGCATATGCGTAACGCGAGTGCGGGCATCTTGATTATGTCAAACCGGCATATGCGTAACGCGAGTGCGGACATCTTGATTATGTAAAACCGGCATATGCGTAACACGAGTGCGGGCATCTTGATTATGTAAAACCGGCATATGCGTAACACGAGTGCGGGCATCTTGATTATGTAAAACCGGCATATGCGTAACACGAGTGCGGGCATCTTGATTATGTAAAACCGGCATATGCGTAACGCGAGTGCGGGCATCTTGATTATGAAAACCGGCATATGCGTAACACGAGTGCGGGCATCTTGATTATGTAAAACCGGCATATGCGTAACGCGAGTGCGGGCATCTTGATTATGTTAAACAGGAATATGCGTAACGCGAGTGCGGGCATCTTGATTATGTAAAACCGGCCTATGCGTAACACGAATGCGGGAAGCTTGATAAGGTAAAATCGGCATATGAGTAACGCGAGTGCGGGAAGCTTGATCATGTATTACCGGCCTATGCGTAACGCGAGTGCGGGCATCTTGATTATGTTAAACCGGAATATGCGTAACGCGAGTGCGGGCATCTTGATTATGTTAAACCGGCATATGCGTAACGCGAGTGCGGGCATCTTGATGATGTAAAACCGGCATATGCGTTACGCGAGTGCGGACATCTTGATTATGTAAAACCGGCATATGCGTAACACGAGTGCGGGCATCTTGATTATGTAAAACCGGCATAATTTGAGTAACGCGAGTGCGGGCATCTTGATAATGTAAAACCGGCATCTGCGTAACGCGAGTGCGGACATCTTGATTATGTTTAACCGGAATATGCGTAACGCGAGTGCGGGCATCTTGATTATGTAAAACCGGCCTATGCGTTACGCGAGAGCGGGCATCTTGATTATGTAAAACCGGTCAGGGCATCTTGATTATGTAAAACCGTCATATACGTAACACGAGTGCGGGCATCTTGATTATGTAAAACCGGTCTATGAGTGACTCGCGTGCCGGCAGCTTGATTATGTAAAATCGGCATATGAGAAACGCGAGTGCTGGCATCTTGATTATGTAAAACCGGATGTGCGTAACACGAGTGCGGGCAGCTTGATTATGTAAAACCGGCGTATGAGTAACACGAGTGCAGGCAGCTTGATTATGTGATACCGGCATATGCGTAACACGAATGCGGGAAGCTTGATCATGTAGTACCGGCATAAGAGTATCACGAGTGTATTCAGTTTTGTCATGTAAAACCGGCGTATGCATAGCACGAGTGTGGGCTGCTTGATCATGTAATACCGGCATATGCATAACACGAATGCATGAAGCATGATAAGGTAAAATCGGCATATGAGTAACGCGAGTGCGGGAAGCTTGATCATGTAATACCGGCCAATGCGTAACGCGAGTGCGGGCATCTTGATTATATTAAACCGGAATATGCGTAACGCGAGTGCGGGCATCTTGATTATGTTAAACCGGCATATGCGTAACGCGAATGCGGGCATCTTGATTATGTTAAACCGGCATATGCGTAACGCGAGTGCGGGCATCTTGATTATGTAAAACCGGCATATGCGTAACGCGAGTGCGGGCATCTTGATTATGTTAAACCGGCATATGCGTAACGCGAGTGCGGGCATCTTGATTATGTTAAACCGGAATATGCGTAACGCGAATGCGGGCATCTTAATTATGTTAAACCGGCATATGCATAACGCGAATGCGGGCATCTTGATTATGTTAAACCGGCATATGCGTAACGCGAGTGCGGGCATCTGGATTATGTAAAACCGGCATATGCGTAACGCGAGTGCGGGCATCTTGATTATGTTAAACCGGAATATGCGTAACGCGAATGCGGGCATCTTGATTATGTTAAACCGGCATATGCGTAACGCGAGTGCGGGCATCTTGATTATGTCAAACCGGCATATGCGTAACGCGAGTGCGGACATCTTGATTATGTAAAACCGGCATATGCGTAACACGAGTGCGGGCATCTTGATTATGTAAAACCGGCATATGCGTAACACGAGTGCGGGCATCTTGATTATGTAAAACCAGCATATGCGTAACACGAGTGCGGGCATCTTGATTATGTAAAACCGGCATATGCGTAACGCGAGTGCGGGCATCTTGATTATGAAAACCGGCATATGCGTAACACGAGTGCGGGCATCTTGATTATGTAAAACCGGCATATGCGTAACGCGAGTGCGGGCATCTCGATTATGTTAAACAGGAATATGCGTAACGCGAGTGCGGGCATCTTGATTATGTAAAACCGGCCTATGCGTAACACGAATGCGGGAAGCTTGATAAGGTAAAATCGGCATATGAGTAACGCGAGTGCGGGAAGCTTGATCATGTATTACCGGCCTATGCGTAACGCGAGTGCGGGCATCTTGATTATGTTAAACCGGAATATGCGTAACGCGAGTGCGGGCATCTTGATTATGTTAAACCGGCATATGCGTAACGCGAGTGCGGGCATCTTGATGATGTAAAACCGGCATATGCGTTACGCGAGTGCGGACATCTTGATTATGTAAAACCGGCATATGCGTAACACGAGTGCGGGCATCTTGATTATGTAAAACCGGCATAATTTGAGTAACGCGAGTGCGGGCATCTTGATAATGTAAAACCGGCATCTGCGTAACGCGAGTGCGGACATCTTGATTATGTTTAACCGGAATATGCGTAACGCGAGTGCGGGCATCTTGATTATGTAAAACCGGCCTATGTGTTACGCGAGAGCGGGCATCTTGATTATGTAAAACCGGTCAGGGCATCTTGATTATGTAAAACCGTCATATACGTAACACGAGTGCGGGCATCTTGATTATGTAAAACCGGTCTATGAGTGACTCGCGTGCCGGCAGCTTGATTATGTAAAATCGGCATATGAGAAACGCGAGTGCTGGCATCTTGATTATGTAAAACCGGATGTGCGTAACACGAGTGCGGGCAGCTTGATTATGTAAAACCGGCGTATGAGTAACACGAGTGCAGGCAGCTTGATTATGTGATACCGGCATATGCGTAACACGAATGCGGGAAGCTTGATCATGTAGTACCGGCATAAGAGTATCACGAGTGTATTCAGTTTTGTCATGTAAAACCGGCGTATGCGTAACACGAATGCGGGAAGCTTGATCATGTAGTACCGGCATAAGAGTATCACGAGTGCGGGAAGCTTGATCATGTAATACCGGCATATGTGTAACACGAGTGCGGGCATCTTGATTATGTAAAATCGGCATATGAGTAATGCGAGTGCGGGCAGCTAGATCATGTAATACCGGCCTATGCATAACACGAGTGCGGGCATCTTGATTATGTAAAACCGGCATTTGAGTAACGCGAGTGCGGGCATCTTGTTTATTTAAAACCGGCATATGCTTAACGCGAGTGCGGGCATCTTAATTATGTAAAACCGGTCTATGCGTTACGCGAGAGCGGGCATCTTGAACATGTAAAACCGGTCAGGGCATCTTGATTATGTAAAACCGTCATATGAGTAACGCGAGAGCGGGCATCTTGAACATGTAAAACCGGTCAGGGCATCTTGATTATGTTAAACCGGCATATGAGTAACACGAGTGCGGGCATCTTGATTATGTAAAACCGGCCTATGCGTAACACGAATGCGGGAAGCTTGATAAGGTAAAATCGGCATATGAGTAACGCGAGTGCGGGATGCTTGATCATGTATTACCGGCCTATGCGTAACGCGAGTGCGGGCATCTTGATTATGTTAAACCGGAATATGCGTAACGCGAGTGCGGGCATCTTGATTATGTTAAACCGGCATATGCGTAACTCGAGTGCGGGCATCTTGATGATGTAAAACCGGCATATGCGTTACGCGAGTGCGGACATCTTGATTATGTAAAACCGGCATATGCGTAACACGAGTGCGGGCATCTGGATTATGTAAAACCGGCATAATTTGAGTAACGCGAGTGCGGGCATCTTGATTATGTAAAACCGGCATCTGCGTAACGCGAGTGCGGACATCTTGATTATGTTTAACCGGAATATGCGTAACGCGAGTGCGGGCATCTTGATTATGTAAAACCGGCCTATGCGTTACGCGAGAGCGGGCATCTTGATTATGTAAAACCGGTCAGGGCATCTTGATTATGTAATACCGTCATATACGTAACACGAGTGCGGGCATCTTGATTATGTAAAACCGGTCTATGAGTGACTCGCGTGCGGGCAGCTTGATTATGTAAAATCGGCATATGAGAAACGCGAGTGCTGGCATCTTGATTATGTAAAACCGGATGTGCGTAACACGAGTGCGGGCAGCTTGATTATGTAAAACCGGCGTATGAGTAACACGAGTGCAGGCAGCTTGATTATGTGATACCGGCATATGCGTAACACGAATGCGGGAAGCTTGATCATGTAGTACCGGCATAAGAGTATCACGAGTGTATTCAGTTTTGTCATGTAAAACCGGCGTATGCGTAACACGAATGCGGGAAGCTTGATCATGTAGTACCGGCATAAGAGTATCACGAGTGCGGGAAGCTTGATCATGTAATACCGGCATATGTGTAACACGAGTGCGGGCATCTTGATTATGTAAAATCGGCATATGAGTAATGCGAGTGCGGGCAGCTAGATCATGTAATACCGGCCTATGCATAACACGAGTGCGGGCATCTTGATTATGTAAAACCGGCATTTGAGTAACGCGAGTGCGGGCATCTTGTTTATTTAAAACCGGCATATGCTTAACGCGAGTGCGGGCATCTTAATTATGTAAAACCGGTCTATGCGTTACGCGAGAGCGGGCATCTTGAACATGTAAAACCGGTCAGGGCATCTTGATTATGTAAAACCGTCATATGAGTAACGCGAGAGCGGGCATCTTGAACATGTAAAACCGGTCAGGGCATCTTGATTATGTTAAACCGGCATATGAGTAACACGAGTGCGGGCAACTTGATTATGTAAAGCCGGCCTATGCGTAACGCTAGTGCGGGCATCATGGCCATGTAATACCGGCATACGCGTTATACGAGTGCGGTCAGCTTGATCATGTAATTTCAACATAGGAGTTACGCGAGTGCGGGCAGCTTGATCATGTGATACCGGCATATGCATTACGCGAGTAAGGGCAGCTTGGCCATGATATACCGGCAAATGCCTTACACGAGTGCGGGCCGCTTGATCATGTAATATCGGCATATGCGTAAGACGAGTGCGGAAAGCTTAATCATGTCATACCGGAATATGTGTCTGAATGCCTTGTTATATCGAATTATATATCCAGCTGTTGTTTTTTTTCCTGGCAAAAAGCATAAATTACTATCTCCTTTCAGGGTATATTATATCAATGACGACTTCATAGAAACCATTCGGCTCGACGGGACCAACCATAAAGTCCTGTCAACACCCAATATCTGGTCTTCTACGTTTTCGCCGTCCAGAATACATACTTATAAGGTAAGCATACATTTGTGTCTACTTATTTAATTTCATCCCTTTTTAAACTGAAATCAACTACTTAAACAAAAACTTCCTGTATATTATATTACATGTTTTATATAATACTGCGGTATACCAAATTTTGTTGATAAGGCTATTTTGATTCAAAATGTATTAGTTGTGTCTCTCTTTCAAAGCTTCTTGGACCCGTGATTTGTGCACAGTAACATGGTATTGTATGATTTAGTATTTAATCAGGTATGCCATCGCGGCCAGCAAAGGCAACAGAGAAAGTGAAACCAGTAAAAAGGCAATAGCAATCGTTATTTGCAACCCGTTTTACAAACGTATTTTGAACAATTATATTCCTGGAAAAAAAATAGTGTCCAACGTCTTTTCCAGTATATCGACTGATCCTGGTATTTTAGAATGTTCACAGAATACAGCAACGGTAGTTTACACTTTACATATAGTAACGACGAATATTCAAGGTAAAGCAAATACTCTTACATTCGGGAATAAATCTCAACAGAGGCTACTTCAAGAGCATTTTTGATGCAATTTAATTATGTTATGCGTCCTAATTTCTATCTAAAACTGACATCGATAACTATAAAAGCACGTTCGGTAAATCCAATAGGCTGTCAAAATACGATCTAGTTCTAAGAATTCAAATAAGAAAAGTTTGCCCGTTTATAGCTCTACAGACGGACGGACGGACGGACGGACACATAGACAGACAGACAGACAGACTGACAGACAATAGATAGATAGATGGATTGGTATTGATAGATGATGCACCTTCGTATTTCAGAATTACCTGTTCATGGTTGATATCAATTTCCCATCATATGAGCGGGAAGTTGACCTTATAGACTTGCTGCATGTGTCGATGGAAGACACACTGTCGACTCTAATCAATGTTACTGACATTGCGATACTGGATATCACTACCCAAGCGCATCTCTACGGTTAATACTGTTTCCTTATTTGATATAAAATTAAAATCCACATTCTATCTGCCATACTACTGATTAAATTAAAAATAAACAAACAAGCAGTTTGACCGTTAAGTATGAACTTGTTTCAACGACAAAAACTACCTCTTTCCTAAACCGCCTTGCAGTTTCATAGTGTCCATTTTCAGCATTCTTGCTTAATCTGTATTTTATTCTTGAATTGCCATATTTTACACTACATATATAATGGTGCTCTATCGATGAGATTGTTTGCTATATTGCATTGAAATAAACAAGCATACCCTATCGGAATATTCTTTAAGTTTTGTCTCCATCTTTAACAGGACCATGCGATGTAGCAAACGGTGATTGTGAACACATCTGTTTACCAATCGGCAGGAATCGCGTATGTCAGTGTGAATACGGCTTTACCCTGGAAGCGAACAAGGAAACATGCTCCTCGCGTAAGTTTTACTTTCAGATGACACCTTATTGTTTCACAAATGAGTTCAAAATAAAAACACCTTAAGCCTAAAAAACGTCTGCTTGATTTTTGATAAACAAAAGCTGAACTTGCTAATTTCATAAAAAGGTTGTGAAACGCTTCTTGGTGGGCTTGTCCCCATATCTTTACATGATGTTTTGTTCTTGTTCCTGTACCCGTATGAGTAAACAGTTGCATAACATAACAGTTCTTTGTGGATATCAATGTTTCGTGTAGACTCATGCTTTTCTCGTGCGTATCTTAATGTTTCAATAATCGTTGAAATATGGTACATAAAATCCCGCTTAACACGTTAGCCTACTCAAATTCACACAGTTTATATGTGACTTCGATATCGACTTGAGGCTTTTAACTTGAACATTGTACATATCTGGATGACGTAGCACTCACACCAGAGCACTTGCCCATGCAAGTAGCCTTTTGCATTCTCTCAAATTTGAAATACCAATACGTTCTTTCTATTTAAGAGCCTCTATTGAACGACTTTCTATTCGTTGTTGATTGGACACACGACAAAATATACCAAGTGTCCTTGGTAAATGGTGAGGCCCGAGGATTAGATTCTGATATGATACAAAACCCGGTCGGACTAGAGTACAACCATCTTACCGGAAAGGTGATCTGGGGAGATACAGGCGACTATCTCTTGCAACAAGTCAACCTCGATGGTACCGATTATGAAGTTTTGGTCGATGTCGGTAAGCAACTATATTACGCCAAAAGTCTGGTTTTATATTATAAACAAATAGTGTTTGAACGATTATATTGAATGTTAAGCTGCTCTAGTTCTTAAGTAGCCATAGTTTGAACCGTGATTTTGGTCAAATTCGGTTAGTGACTTGAAAATATAATACGCAAACGATGCAATTGAAAGTACATATATGTACATATCAGCTTATAATTTATAGCATTAAAACTAAAAAATACGATTTCTTATGTAAAGACATGAATGTATGCCAAGCAAATTATCTACACCTGTGATATGGAAAAGGTTGTTGTTTTAAAATCTTAATAAACCTTAAGGTACAAGTGTTATCGCAATGCATTTTTCCGCACCCATAGGAAGGTCAATTTGGAACACATAATACGAATGACTCCGGATGCAACCTCTGGTACCAAAATAAAAACAAAATTCTTCAATGAATTTTGATCCATTTGTATTGCATACTATTTAGGAAATATAGATTTGTTCATGAATGCTTTTGAACAATGTATAATCGATTATTTTATGTCATAACCTGGCAAGAGGTTGTTTAAAATTTCTAAAGAACAAACAATTATGCACAAGACGACATTCAAACACAACTTATATAATGTTCAAAATTATGAAAGACAAAAACAAATCGCATTTAAAACAAACAATTTAAAAAGACAAACATTCACTAAAGCCATTGTTTTGTCATAATGTTTTTTTTTTAATTGAAATTTGAATGCAAATAAAGATGATGATTCTCAAATAAAAAGCGGTCTAGATTTCCGTACAGATATACAAAAATAAGTCAATGACTTCTTTACATAGTTAGTCTTATAGATGTTTTGAGTTGTAATAACCCCGCATCTTCAGTAATTGGTATATTGTTATACGTAAAGGAATATGCCAAATCGATAAAGACGGCAGTAAGTTGCATTTGTGGTGTGAATTCCATTAATAGACTGTATATATAAATTTATATGAAAAACTAAAGAAACAAGCTCAGTAGGGGAAATATAAAAATAAACCCCGTTTAATGACCCAGGACAAACGTCATAGGCATAGAATACAAAAAAATCGCAAATCAGAAGCATGGATTGGACTTGAAATTCACTTGATACTTTTAGGCGGAATATATATTCCGACGTGTACATAGTACATTGTCTATAAACATATACATATTTCATGAAATATACAAATAACATTCAGTATGTATGATGATATGTATATATAAATAAATATATTAAACATTCACGTGTCAGGTAAATACAAAAAAAAAAAAAACTACAAACAAACAAGACAGAACATCAAACTAACACCAGACAAAAACACAGAATGACCCCCCCCCCCAAAAAAAAAAAAAACAACAACAAAAAACAAACAAACAAAAAAACAACAACAAAAAACAGTAGTAACAAGTAGCATGATCAATTTTACCTGATGTCAATAAAAGAAAACTATTTCGCATATTTAAGGAAGGTATTACGCACATCCCGACCGAATGGCGATTGACTACAGCACGGGAAATATATTTTACACATCTGTAAGGACAGACGACCTCGGATTTTCGGGGATAGCCGTTGTAACGCCAGATGGGGTACATAAGAAAATTGTCAAGTATGGGCAAAACCCACGGGCCATAGCGCTGGACCCGGAACAGGGGTATGCTAGTATTATTAATCTTCAGAATCTGTACTGTCGTTGACATCTAACGAATCTTGCTTTAAATAAAATATTATGGTCACGTTGGAACAAATGTAAGATTGACAGTTAAAAAGTAGGACACTGTACGTGAGTAAAGCTCTTTGTAAAAGCATTAGCTGTATACATATGACAGTAGTATCTATAATTTAGAATTATAATCAATGTTAAAAGTGTATTAAATGTTAGTTCAATAACATTATATCCCGTTATCGAGTCGATACTTCAGAAAGATATGCTAGTGCTTTGAATGCGAATATTTTCTGGCAGTTTAATGTTCTGGACTGACCACGGGACGACGCCTGCTGTCCTAATGCGAGCTAACATGGACGGGTCGGAAATAACCCGCGTATACGACAAGATGTTGTGGCCAAACGGCATTGCAATCAGCAGTAAAGGTTTGCTACATACGCTCATTTGTACCTTAGTAGCTATATTGACTTGTTATTTTGGCAAACTTATTTTGTTTCTATACATCGACGGCTCATATTTTTTATAAAGATTGCCATGTTGACATTTCTTCATGGGTAGTTTTCCGATAACAAGGTTAAAACATCTTTGGCTTTTTATTATCTTCAGCATTCTTCAGGTAAGAAAATTGTTTGCGTAGGTGAGATGAATGCGTGTCCCCAGTCCCTGGAATAAACCTTTTATTTACGGAAAGTGTGTTTGATAGTATCCAACATTTCCGGTAATATTGGCACGCTGTGGTTGGGAAAGCCTCTCAATTCCACGAAACGTGTTGGATATGCCTAGTTACAAGTTTCCGAAATGTCATCGTAAATAATCTCAATCAATGTTTGCACATTTCATGTGTCAATGGCAATCGTCTAACCGAAGCGAAAGGTGAACGCTCAAATACTTAAACTGAGATTTGCTGGGCATTCAGGGCTGAGGCACACATGGTGAGGCACACATGGTGAGGCACACATGGTGCCATATACACTTTTACATTGGTCTTACATCTATTGAAATGAACAATTTTATTCCAGTTTATATTGACAGTCAAATGTCATTACCTCTTGTCCATGCTAGCTGATTCTGATGTTGACCCCAATCATGTTCTCACCGATGACCATTTGGTGAAACTTGTTTCTGTTTAAACTCCTTTTACAGTAACCTCAGACATAGTGCAATCATATTGTTGATTATTTACAGGTAAAGGTAATACCAAATACTTTCAATACAGGATTATGTCCACCAACCCTAACCAAGGCGACCCAGGTTCGATTCCCGGCCTGGGCACATGTAAGTTTGGTTAGTGGTCACCAAGCCGGACAAGTGGGTTTTCTCCGGGTACTCCGGTTTCGCCTATAACACAAGACCACACTCTCTCGCAACATCGTGCCAACGAGAGTGACTTAGTTTAAGCTAACATAACTTTCTTCACAATCGTTGTAAAATATATAATAATTAAACTTACCCTAACAGTTTTCTTTCGTCTTGTTCTTCTAGTCGCTATTCCTTATTGTTCTTATAGTGGCTATTCCGTCTATTCTTGGTCGTTTTCTATTATTCCGCTGTCTATATGTCTATTCCCACACAGTGAACTGAACAGCGAGTTAATCCCAGATGATAATTCTCGGAAATGATTGCTTCATTTTAAAACTTGTTTACATTTCTTTTTAACATAATGCAAATAAACGACCAAGCGGCCGAGCTAGCAAGGTTACATTGTGGCGTAATTTCAATTAGATGATGGAAAAGCCCAACTTACCACCAATTCATATTTGACATAGTCAAAGCTAGACAACCCCCGCCATCTTATTTATTATATAGAGGTATCTCAGTTTCAGTTTGTAGCTTTAATGAAGAACTACACATTATCACATGATAACAATGTACAGTAAGGCAAAGAAACTTGAATATCACAGCAATGGTGTTATGATACAGAAAATCATCAATCAAAACATATAAAGGAAATCGACAATAAAAAAATGCATTAACGAGTATATAGATAAGACAGTTATACACAAAACTGTATAAATAAAATTATACTGAATATACGAAATGTTAGTTGTTTGTTCTTGAGCGCTGTGACATTCATGATTGTGTACTTTCAAAAGTTTTTATCGCGTGTAGTCGGTAATAAGTAATGTGAGATTTTTGTCACAGGCTTGTGTAGGTGTAAACAAGGTCAACGGAAATGCAAAACCCGAAGAAAACGATGTTTGCGTGAGTCGGTAATCGGGTAGATACACATACAAGTAGACAAACAAAAATGTTTCGTCTCCTCTGTAGTAATATGATCCGTCGCTGTACATGAATATATTAAAAAATCCAAATTGAAGAAAAAAGCCTTTCCCTTTTATGCTTTATATTGTTCTGAGTCAGGAATATTGTAGTTCTATTCTCATTAACTAAACTATTCATACGTAGTTTATTTATCCTTGTTTTTCCGGCGATTATCTTACACAGCCAAGACCGTGTATGTAACGGACGGAAATTCTGACCGGATATACGCATGCACGTTCAGCGGCTCGTGCTCCGTGTTTCACGAGGATCCCGGGGCGCATCTCATGGATATCAAGCTGTTGGACGACTACCTGTTTTACTCCGCATGGAACAAAGTGTATGTAGCATTAATCCGTGTTGACTAAATATTTTTATAACTTCACAAACACATAACTGCAAAAATGGCGTCCTCAAATTTTTCTTATACAACTCGAGAAATTTTTATTTGATGCTTGTAGATTACAACATACAATAGTACATTTAAAAGTGTACACGTCCTCCTTGTGATGCCTCGAATAATTTTACCTGATTTAAATTGACCATTACAGGTACATTACACGAATAGATATCCACACTAAGGAGATTGTAAAGTTTGCTGAGAACGCCGAACTTGGAAGACTGGATGCCATCGCCGTGTACAGTTCTTCTTTTTCCATATCAGGTAATTTGGACTTCTCCTGTTCCCCTTAAGTCATGAAATTGAAATATTGGAATATATTGAAAACATTTTTGTCCCTTACGCCGGCTTAATGCCACATGGACATATAATATTGTTCCGTCATGCTTTACACCAAGTAAATACTAAATATAAATTGTTTTATACCCGCCCTTTTTCAATTACACCAGATAACTATCATGCATGATTACAAACTATAGAAGGACCACTAGGCATTTAATGTGTTATGTCTCGAATGCCTTAAGCGCATTATTAAGGATTGAACGTCTATCGATGCAGTCAGTCGTTGTATGAAAACTTTTCGCCAGTTTTCTGTCCAAAAACTCTTATTAAATCTTACTGAGTTTATGTTAAACAAAAACCTTTCCAGTCATAGTTGATAAAGATGTTTATCAAACAATGACAAATAGTTACTTGTTGTTGTTGATATCAACAGCTTTATCTACATTTAAAGACAGTATTATCTGCTTGACTTAACCGTTAAGTATTGCAGTGCTTCAACTTTACAGGCTGGACGTCAAACCTTGTTTGCCTAACTGACCAGAAAACAAGTTAATTATTAATAAACGTCGCTCATTCCAACTTTCGTTACCATTGATATTTCATATTGTTGGGTGTTCGGGGTACTTAGGGTAAGATTTATCGGGCTGGTTTAAATTAAGGACAGAGACATTCAATGGTTAGACAAAACTTGTTAAACTGTAACACCGGTACTATTCAGTAAAAACACCAACTATCGCGATATTTATCTTTAAGACTGTCAGATATACAGTTTATGTTCAAAGTCGTTCCCCCAAAAGTTATCTATAATATGTCCGTGCCTTAGTTTTGCTCCATGTGTTGACACATTAAACTGGCTTTATGACATTCTTTCAATTTATATATGCATACGTGCAACACAAAAGAAAAACACCTTAAAAGTTTACAAGTTATATTTTCATGGACGGATAAAGAATTTTTCAAATAACGTTGAAACAATATACCCTCGATTATCGCGTTAATCTGTGACCGTATATTATATGCCGCTGCGTAAAGTTTATAATTTTTACAATAAAAATGCATTTAAGTTAGCCTTCACTGTCACATTCAACAATATCATTAATGAAAGTTAATAAGTAAAATATCATTAAAAGTTAATGTCTCATTTATATAAAGTTACTATAAATTTGTATAAAATTATGTAAAGCAATGTCTAGCCGTTTTAAGTAATTCAGATATTGCCGCTATAACGTACTTTTACTAGCGTCAAACTTTAAATCAATATTCTCAATAATGCGGCTGCACTCAATAATGCCAAACATTTCTGAACCATGACCCGAAAAATCGCAGCCTTTCTATCCTCGATAAAATGTGTCGATCAAATAATTGATCGAAATGAATCGAAAAGTGAATCGAAAAGTATCGATCAACTTGATCGATCTCAAATGCGATCAAAATTGAAACGTGAATGGCTTAGAGCTGATGTAAACAAGACTGGAATGTAGTATGAATGAGCAAGCTTATTGAATATAACAGTGGTAACTACAAATCACTAACCGTGAAATTATGCGCAGATGTACTTTGTGACTTTGGGCGAAAAGGAAGTGCATGAATGTATACAATAAATTGGCTGACGCAGTGTAAAGGTTCAACATAAAAACGGAGTTTACTTGCAATAAGCGAATAATCTAGGGTAAAACAAATAGTGATTTAAGTACAGTAAACCAGTAAGTGTCAATGTTGAAGCTCCGTATTGTGATGAAACTTAATAGTCAGCTAACACATGGGAAATAGTAAATTTGAAACTTACATGTAATGTAATCGGGTGGGGTTATGCAATAAAACGTTTTAATGTCTATAAAATTTGTGCTACCCCACCTGTGTTTCGAGGATATTGTACTATATTTTATATCACAGGTAAGGTCCATGTTCACTTCATAAATATAAATAATTTGTAACTCTAAGAACATTTAATTAAAGAATACAAATTAATGTGCTGGCCTGTGGTCTATCAATAATATAGGTTCCACTAAATATAACGACGAGTGTCAGAATCTAGAAATAAAACACGTCTCTTTACTTGTATCGCTGATAAACCGATCACCAAAAAGCAATAACAGTTTCATGCGTTGCGTAATGCGTTTGTTGTAGATAGCGCATTAGGAATACCATTATATTGAAATATACATTTAATTAAAATATATAAAATACTAACAATGGACCGATGCGATGAAGTTCTTCGTTTAAATACGGTACTTGCATTTACAAAAATAACCTGTCTACGTGTGTATTATCAGTTACCAGTTCCTGCAGCCCGAACAATGGCAGAGCTGACTGCAGCACACTTTGTCTCCCTCACTTTGATGGATATACGTGCGCATGCGCAGATGGTGTGTCCTTATTACCAGATTGGAAGACTTGCTCGGATGGTAAGATGTACTGTATTCTGAATTATAATCAGTATAAATGAAAGTGTATGCATTGGCCGTTTTTAAAAGAACATACGGTGTCAATACTCGATTTACTTTGTCGTTATAGTTCAAACAACAACTATAAAAACTACTTTGTCCACACCTACCGTGGCAACTACTACTCAAACAACAACGTCAAGCACAACAACTGTCCCTACCAGAACTACGTCTACACCCGTAACAACAACTTCTTCACCGTCGCGGTCCAGTACGAGCGTGCAGGGGACGCCCGCTGCCGCCATTAATGGTGCTTCCATGATCCCATATATTGGCGGTGGTGCTGGAGGTGCTCTTGTGCTCATTGTTGCCGTCGTTATCGTCTGTGCCATCTGCTTTGTGTACGGAATCTTATTTCACAAATAAGTGATGTTAAAAATATAGTTCAACTTTAAGCCATCGTCGAAATTGATTAAATACGAAATTCACATGTATTAGTTATTTGATTAAAATCTTACATCTTGAAAACTTATGGAGATGAAAACAAATGTATGAATGTCTGTCTCTTAAGGCGGAAAAGGCGAGCTGATAGCGGTCCCCGGTACCTGAACGACAATGAAGGGTTCGATCACAGCGCCGTTTTCCAAGGGGCTAGCGTCGAAATTCGCGGGCTTGAGAGTCACGAGTACGAATCCCCACAATATGTAGCGGCAATTAGGCCAACAAAAAATCCGGAATACAGTGCGGTGCGTATTCCCTGATTTTTGTCCAAATAAATCAATTTCTTTTTCAAAATGGAAACTTTATTAAATCTGGTCAAGTTTAAAACATATTATGTAGACATTAACTCCTCGAATAATGACAAAGCCTTATGCATGTCTGTCTATTTCCACTTTGTAGACACAAAGTAACGACTACCTCCACTTCCCCCAACGAGACACCATGTACGATATGATACCTTGCGACATTGCTCCACCACTTCCGTATGAGGCTAACGGGACCGACCCCCAAACCACGCTACCGGAACGCCACTTCAGCACATTGCCGAGCACCACGGAGGTAAGCGCCCTGTCGTTTATTTCCGGCCATACCGAACATTCCAATTATGTGACGCCTTCGGAAACCGGTGACAGCTATGTCGGCTAGATCAGCAACTAGGAACTTGACCGGCGAGAAATGAAAGCTTCTGAATCACTACACATACCATTTCTGGGATGAACTCTACAGCCTAGCGTTGCCGAAACGGCATGCTATATGAGTAACTAAACAATGTAAATGGCATGTTAATCCATTGTACACAAATATGGGGAGGCTTTGGATTAACTTTGATTAAAAAAAAAATGTATATCTCTGTAATACGTTCAATTTTTGGGTATAAAAAATATCGTATTTTTATGTCAACATGTTTGTATAGAGTAAGTATGTACTGAATATTTGTAAACATTTGATGGCGTCAATATGTTATATTGTTTCCATGACGTCATTAGTGAAACCTACAATAGATACCGAACATCTCGAATGTTAACTATATCTTTATAAAGTAATAGGTATTGCATCTCATGAATCAGCTTTTATGACGTGTTCTTAAATATACCGTAAACAGTTCAAGTTTGTTTTTAATTTTAACGCATCATTATCTTTAACTCATTTGACTTTAATGTACTATTCATTTGAACTTTACACAAAATGTATGCTTTTGTTGGTTTGATTATTTAAGTCATCTTATAGTGTGCCCCTTTTCATATATACTATTAATGGTGTGTATATTTTCCCCATGTGCTTGTATTCTTAATAGTGAACATAGAACCATTTGCGTCTTATCTGTTGCTTTACGATCGGTCACGTGTCGTCATATTAAATAATACTTTATTTAAGGAGTTCAGGATTTTTTTATTTCTTGGTAAGCATACTTACATTTTCCCTGGACGATTTGAATAACATTACATATATTATATGATGTTCAATTTTTTTTATCAAATGCTTTTTTTGCAATAAAATAGCGATATAATATCTTCCTGGTTTACCTTTGTTGATGATTAGCCAAAAACAACAAACTAAAAAAGAAAATTCATTTGTCTTGCTATATGCATTGAAGAAATGTAGTACCCAGAATAATTTGAAATATGTTTATAATTTCGTTTATAAGTAAAATGAAGACTGAGATGATATCCAGTAATTATAACAACATGAAACAATACTTTAAACGAAATTAACTTTCCTTTAAATGGTAACGTTACACCCTGTTTTATAATGTCATTGTTATATGTTCATGAACAACAGTCGGAAAGAACCACGTTTTCACCTTAGAGTGTCATTCAAATAAATCTTTTCACAAAAAAACAGAACTAGAAATAAACGAATAACTTAACAGAAATATTGCTAAGTAAGCAATTATGATTCCAATGAAATTGTTTGCAAACGTGCGGAGTTATATAGAGGATTATTTGTTGCAAAAACATTAATTTGCTTATTACGGAGATTTATCAGTATTTTAATTCATTTTTCTTAATAGCCTCTTTTTTAAAAAGAGTGTTTTCTACGCCGCTCCCCGAGGGACGCCCCTCATGAAAATCTAGTTGATGACGTAACTGTCAATTTTCTTTTTCCTGCTCGTGGAGAAAATGTTCTCTGATATAGTTTCTTATTCACTCGTTTATAGTACAAACATTTTATGAATAATAATCACTGGACTTATATTAATGCATCAATGTTACAAATAATAATAGTAAATGCACGAAAGGACTTTTCAATTAAACTGGGCAATACTTGACCAAATTACTACACCGCCATTTTTTTAATGAAAATTTTAAGTCGAAAGTGTTAGCAAGTCATTTGCGGATAAAGCATTTTTCCTAGTTATAGAGTTTGTTTCATGGTACGTCAGTATTCAGTCATCCCTCACTGTCAGAGAGTTGACTGATTCGCTTGAAGATGTTTGAGCTTGAGGACGTTTTCTAGGTAAAGATTAAAAACCATGCTAGGTTGTTGACACACCTTGGGGCGTGGTTGCGGTAAAAAATCATCAGCTAATTGTTGTGTGAAAGTTCCGGGAAGTTTGTAACAAACAGTTCAAAAATATATTTGATCTATGATATGCATATTACAGCGTATTTATGTTTGAGCAGATGTGTTTTTATGTTTGTTTTTTTTGTTTTGTATGAAAGCTAATGTTCGAACATTGATGCTTCAAAATTTAAGCAAAATATACCACTTTTCCTAATAAATGGCAATCTGTATATTTCCAAATATATATTTCTTAAAACTGTTTCGCACTTTTTTAGAAATCAACCAGACTAAAATGTCATCTGACTTGATGTTAAGATTCAGATTTTGACCACTCTGAAAGTCTACCGGATTTCTTATAAGATTTGAGACAAAAATATATATTCATTAAAAGTTTTATGCCCTTTTTTAAATATCAACCAGACATTTAATGTCATCAGACTTGATGTTAAGTTTCAGATCTTAACTTCTTTGTAAGTTAAATAGAAACACAGCTTTTCTTATAAGATTTTAGGCAACAGGTCTTACTTTCTCGTATTATCATACACGTATTATGTAGCTTATTCCATTAAGCCAATTTTCTAACTGAATCTTGTTTTTACTTAATAACAAATAATTTATATTTGATTGAATTGCTAACCAGATAGTACAGCACTAAGTTAGCTACCTTAAAATGACAATTCGTGATTTTACTCCAAGTACGGTAATATAATTAAAGCCTTTTACGTAATAACCAAACTTTTGTTTTTCCCTGACACGGAAATATTTGTCTCATCAATGCCTTTCTGTAAACACTTTATACCGGTAACAAAAGGGTAGATACCTTTACATATTGAATGTCTATCGTATGTTGGATCAAGGAAGATATATTTTATAACAGCTTTCGGTTGACCAAGATTACCACTAAGGATGGGGGTGTGGGCGTCCCCCACCCCGCCATTATATTGTCGAATTAAACACTTCAGGAAATATGGTAGAGACATTAATGCTAACATAAGACCAAAAGGCACCATTTAAGATTACAATTAGCCAACCTTTTCCCTTGAAAGGTTAACCCCTCCGCCTTAAAAAGAAGGGGGCCCATGAGCTCGATGGGCTCCCTTAATATACGCAGCCCATATGGACTTCGTAGCAAATATTTGATGAAAACTCCAGTTTCGCTGACAGCTCCAAGGCGGTGAACCCAACATTATTTGATGAAGGTAATGTAATGCGTGTGTTGCTCTGTCTGTGTTAGTACGTACGTTGTGTATCTCTTATCTTGTACAAATAAACAGTGTCATCTTCAACTGAATGGCTTCTGGGTTAGTCGCTGAAGTTTCAATTGTATTATTGCAATATTGAAATCCCCGAGATAAAACACCCTTGATTGAAAATTTACTTAATTAATATGTTCAAGCACATTCAACTTTGCGCGATTCTGCAAATGAAGAACAAGAACAAACAACCAACGGATAGGCTGGGTTATTTTATAACACTACCACCACCACCCAGAACAACAATAAACAAACAACTTTTTTGCTTTTTGATTCACACTTTATTGTTCATTGTTTGTGTGACTAGCTTTATTTATAATCTGAAAACTTCAAATTATAAACAATCATCTTATTGTTTAAAACGCACGATGGTTTACTTGCCCAGTCAAAAGAAAACAACGCTGAGTAGCGTACAAACTTCCTGTTCGAGAACGAAATATACTAACAGGTGCGTGTTGATGACTTTTACGTGAAAACATGGAGCGATTGTTTTTCAATGTGTTTGGCTTGATTGTGTTTTCGATATGTTGGCCACAGACTGAGGGTAAGTAAAAAAAACAATAATCTAGTATGTTTCACCATTCGGAATTCTATATTGACTGATTGATTGATTAGTTAATTAATTGATTGATTGATTGTTCATCTTATCAGCTTAAAAAATTCAGAAGGAAAATCATAATAAAGTAAAGACTTCCTGGTTAAGAATCAATAATTTTGAAATAAATCAAATCTGTGATTTCAAACGTAAAAAGATGGAGCGGTTGCTTTTCAATATGTTTGGTTTGTTCACACTAGAAAGTTGATCGTACTATGCCAAATGTTGCGAGATAGTGTAATTAACTAATTATCTAGTATTTTTCACCTTTTGTAACAGGCAGTACTGATTGTATACGTGTTTATTTTTCTATTGGCGGTATTTCTTTACTTATAAATTTACTGGCACGATTACCATAATACTGCACAATTCTTTTCCTGATGATAAGGTAATAAATGTACTAACGTGAATTCAATGCGGGCATCATGCGCATTTTACTCGAGGTGTGTATTTAAATCCATACACAGATGTCGACAAAGACTGCGTTACCACGAGAAGTTAAATTGAGAATCCTCCTGCACTGAGTATCTTTTCTGTTTGCTTTTTTGAAGCCTTATCAATTATCACGGTAAATCCGAGTCGTTTTGTGCGAACTTACATTAATACGACCTTGATGCGCCCTCAGTGGTATTTTCGCGTTTATTGCCCGTCTTCTTGAATTCTCGTCATTGTGAAGAATGACAGATATTTACTGTTTTGTCGACCCTTCCTTAACCAGCCATTGTAGGTTACTTAACGGTATTAAGTTTTACAACATAGTATTTCAAAGTATAGTTCAAATGTTCTTGGATGAAAAGAAAATGGTTTACTTCGACTTATCCAAGTGTCCTGAAGGGATAAAAAGAAGTGGATCATGGTTCAAACAGATGATGGAAATATTTTGACAATACTTAGGTAATAGCATAAAGAAGAAATCCCATTCGCTATTCATACGAATAGGCAAACTGAATGCTACGAAAACGGCATTGCTTTTTTCAATGTGAGATACCTTTGCCGATATTGTTTAATATTTTATGAATGATATTTGGAAAAAAATAACACAACATATGAATTACTGCTTTACCTTAGACCAATACTTGCGGTTGATTGCGTGTTTATAAGCGAAACGGACTTTAAGATCACCTACACATGCTACAATTGTAGTGTGGGCAATAATAATGAATATTATAAATAAGTTGCATCTACCATTTAGTATAACTTAATTACTGCGTACGTATCCGCGAGTTTTAAATATTGTGCAGTAGTATTGGGGTCCACGGCCGATAACTTAGAACGGTTGTCCCGGAAGTTCACAAAGAAAGCACTTTATGTCAGATGACAACGAATAACCTGGCCTTATATTGACGTGAAACTGGACAATTCCTCCTATTTGTTGATAGCAAAGTTAGTATTGGTTTAAATCAATGAATTTCTTTAACGCTAACCATTTATTGCATTCCATGTATATAACTTTGTGCTTAGATATTATCGATTGAAAATGAATTGAAAGAGAAATGAAAAGTATGTGTTACAGATGACTTATTTTGCTAATGTGTGTACATTGAGAGTCTCTGTTTTCAACGTGCCATATTTTATTAAACAACAAAATAAGACTGGTATAAAATACGGATTTTGATATCATACCTTAGTAGTACTAGCTTTATGGATATGTCAAATGTACCTTTTAAAACAACTTATTGGTATTTTATTAAAACAAACTTATTTGTTTGTTCAATTGCAATTTTAACCTGCCCAAAAATACTCAGTGACTTAAGATGATGTGAGGTTAACAGACCAATATTTTTTTAAACAGAAGGCCTGCATTGAATACCTAAGTGCTTAATGAATGGGAGCTGATGTTTTCATAAGAAGGGTTGAAATCAATGTTTAAGACCAGGACACAAGTAAAGAAACCGAGTTTGCTTCAAAAGCTAACATTGATCAATCTGTTTCAGAAGGTCAAACTTCGGGACATCTAGCGATCAGCACACTGATGGATGGTCCATACACAAGCAACAAACACGTTGCCATAGCAGCCTTTCAAACTTTCAATGGAAGTACAAATGTCTCAATAACTAACCACATAGGCTTCTCCTCGTCCTACAGCCATTCAATCATGAGTCTTGTCGCCGACGTCAACAGGAAGAAGCTTTATGTTTTTGACCGATACACGGCTGCCATTTACGTGTTGAGTAACTTTACGGTTGATCAGATTATTGGTAGTACCTCTTGGAGCCTACTTCATGCCGGTGTTTCAAGGGGATCTGTGAAGTTGGCTGTTGACTGGATTTCCAACAACTTATACTGGAGTGATCCTATGTATCGCTGGATTGCTGTACAATCGCTGGACAATTACGGAATGTTCAAAATATTATTTCATTCGGATCTTGAACTTCCTTTAGGAATCGCAGTAGATCCAATTCACAAGTGAGTACTTTTAACAATATTTAGGAATGCAATTGAAACTGCGAGGACAAGCCAAGCTTAACACGATATTGTGTAAAGAAACTAAGATTAATGATCAAATCCAAATATAAGTGGTACACACTACAGCACAGCATTCCGTACACGCAAGTGGTACACACTACAACACAACATTCCGTACACACAAGTGGTACACACTACAGCACAGCATTCCGTACACACAAGTGGTACACACTACAGCACAACATTCCGTACACACAAGTGGTACACACTACAGCACAACATTCCGTACACACAAGTGGTACACACTACAGCACAACATTCCGTACACACAAGTGGTACACACTACAGCACAACATTCCGTACACACAAGTGGTACACACTACAGCACAACATTCCGTACACACAAGTGGTACACACTACAGCACAACATTCCGTACACACAAGTGGTACACACTACAACACAACATTCCGTACACACATATAGCCCAATAATTATTTCATAAACTTGTCGTCTTATTGATCGAAGCGGACATTCCAGTCTGTTGAAAACGACATTTTTAATGACGTCTTGAACGTTCTTTGACACTTTGACATGTTTTATCTTTACTTTTCTTCTACAATAAATCGCAATATCACAGAGGCGATACAAAATTATGACAATGTCAATGTCAAATAATTTATTGATATGTATAATTATTAGATACCGGCGCTTTGCAAACATGTGTATTTTTAGAAATAAATACTTACACATATTCTTGTTTTACAATTGTTGATGTTTTCTTTTTCATTAAAATATATAGATTAAATGACAACTCAATCAACAGTATGTGAAAAATATAATAACATATTGTCATATGAGAGGTGCGTTTTTTATTTATTCATGATAAGGTAAGTTAAAGCGAAATAGCAGCATTACTAATTTTTTTATAAAACATTCATATTTCGCTTATATAATTGTCTAGCATTGCTTAAATCAGTCTCAACAGTGGTAGAAAATTAAAATGCGTAAGGATGTGCATCTCCAATACAATTTTAAAACATTCTGTATTATTGACTTTTTCAGTATTTTGTTTTGGGCAGATGCAGGATCAACTCCTAAAATTGAGCGATCAACACTCAGCGGAGCTAACCGTAAAGTAATTGTAGCGAAAGGAATCCAGTATCCAACGGCAATCGTCGTCGACGTCATTAACTCGAAAATATTTTGGACGGACGCCAACAGAGACACAGTTGAAATGGCAAACTTCACCGGGTTGGGTAGAAAAATAGTCAGGAGATTATCTCATTCAACTTTCAACGATATTGCACTATTTCAGGTAATACACAAATTACTTATTGGTCAATGTAACTGTTAAACTTTGAACTTAACATTTTAAGATGAACGCAAACGTTTTCAGCGACGTATTTTGCACGATCAAAATTACTAGATTGTGAAAGATGTTTTTTGCCTTAAATTGCTCCTCGAATCCTTAAATGGAGTTTAATTGTTCTATGTATAATAATGCAATGTATACGACAAAGACAAATCGTGTTCTAGTTTTATCAAAGATTAAAGGTCGAAAGCAAATGGACAGCCCACAAAATCGCATTTGACAACACACACCGTATACATAAATACTTAATAATCGTTTCATGCCGTATAGGAACGGTAAGCAAATAAAATTAGTCGAACAGCGTTAAACCGGTTTGCAGGCGCTCAATCCCAAGTTGTGTTTTTGTGTTATTTGTGTTGTTTTTAAGTGCCGTGTCAAAATTCGTGGTCTTCATTGTGTTATGTTTGCCGTCTTGTAGCGTCGTGTCACACATCACGGTATTAGTTGTGTAATGTTTACAATCTTGTAGCGCCGTGTCACACATCACGGTATTAGTTGTGTAATGTTTACAATCTTGTAGCGCCGTGTCACACATCACGGTATTAGTTGTGTAATGTTTACACTCTTGTAGCGTCGTGTCACACATCACGGTATTAGTTGTGTAATGTTTACAATCTTGTAGCGTCGTGTCACACATCACGGTATTAGCTGTGTAATGTTTACAATCTTGTAGCGCCGTGTCACACATCACGGTATTAGTTGTGTAATGTTTACAATCTTGTAGCGCCGTGTCTCTTGCTCAGGTTTCATTTACTAACTGAGGTTTCTTGGCTTGTACGCGAAGTTTACATTGTTATATAAATATTTATTAAATACAAACTCTATGTATACATCTTATGTGAATTTAAAAAGAAAATATAATTCAATAATACAATGAAAATACAGGGACAATCCTAGTCAAATATTAACAAAAAGTAAGGGTCAAAACGACAATGAACTATGGACACACATATTTTATATACACAAATACAAACCTTCACAAAATACACAAATACAGAAACCACAAACAACCCTTATCAAAATTGCTTTACCGTTAAATGATGTGATTGGAACGGTCAGTGAATTTCTAAATTAAAATGTTTGTCAACGATTTCCAACAAGCTAAATCAAACAATATATTGCCATATTAATTTCAGGACACCATTTTTGTCACGGCATTTTTCTCGAAGAATAAGAACCAGATCATAATTATGAACAAAACCACGGGTGAACTGGACAACAATCTTCCCAATTTTCACCTGACTCATCCTGACGTTAGCCTGGAGGTTATAGCGGTGTCAGTGGTGTCGCATGAAACACAACCTTTTAGCACAGGTAGGTCGTGAAATGCAAACAAATATATTTATGTGTCGATTGTCTTGTTGTCGTATTAATGTACTAGACCCAATCCGAATGAATCTTTATTTCTTATTTTGTTAGAGATTTATGATTTAATGATAGATCAATTATTCAAAATGAATATCTGTGTATTCAATTCCTTACAGGATGAATAGTATTTCAGGAAGTAAATATACCACCAATATACACGAACATATAATTTTATGTGCGCCTACTGAGCCATTGTTGACAAACACGCACTAGGATGTACTTATGAGGTTGTTTCAAGTGGAAATGTACTGCATGTGTAAGAACTTGAATGATCTTTCCCAGGATTTAGTTCGAGTTAAAGATGAAATATAAAAAAATGTCTGTAAAAAAATAAGTCAAATAATAAACAGTCTACGCTGACATTTTTTGGTAAAAAGTCCATTGAGACATTTTTCCGAAAATGTATATGTTACTGACACAAACAAACATGTATATTAAGATCTATGCATACATTGAAACTCAGTTGACTTAATACATATTGTTTTTGCATAATTTATGATATAATTACTAAATTACATAACCTTTCATTTCATTTCTTTGCTTGAATAGTATTCACTCGGCCACCAGATGCAGATTCAAATTCTAGCTCCATATTCTTGAACAATGTCGCACATGTTGCCTGGTAAGATAAAATCAAAACTAAAATAGGTACTGTGCAATACCAAAATATACTGAGAATATAATGTAATCCACCATTTGACCATTCACAATTCTAATAAGTACACACTCAGTAATGAGACCAACTCGCTATTAAGACCATTTTTTAAAGACCCATTGGATAATTTAATAGAGAGGTTTTACTGAACTTAGATGTCTGGATAGGCTGCACTTAGAGGGCTGAAATAAATGTATTGCACAAGCAGAAGACGGTAACATGTTTACTGAAAATTTCTGTATATAACTGACTTACTTAAATGTGATATTATTACCTTCGCTGAATAATAAACAATCTGAAACTGTTAGCACATAGCTGTGATGCATGTTTGTAGCTTAATTTATCCGACTCACACAAATGTGAATTTGGATTCCTGGTTATGCCATTTTCATTTTCGTTTTGTTTGAAAAGTTGTTTGTGAAGAAAAAGAAAATAGATATTAAATAAATGCCGCTAGTAATATAGCAAACAAATCAAAATGGGTCATTTGGTCTGAGTGCAGAGGAAATAAAGAGCAAATATGCGAACTGTAATATTTTTATGTACGATAAACTTCCGGTCATTTATGGGCGATAAACTTCCGGTCATTTATGATTCATACTGGGCATCAGTGAGCAAAACCCTTAATCAATGATACGGAGATTGTCACATTTAGGTTAATGCAGAAATCAGAGAACTGGCGTAAGTGTTGGTCGACTCCTTCATATCAGTTTATTCTTGTATGTCCATTTTATAAAGATATGAGACAAATGTGCTTACCACGATATAATTGTCAATGGCCAACCCCCCCCCCCCCCCAAAAAAAAAAAAAAAAAAAAAAAACTATGTAATTTGTTAAGTTCTGAAAATGCAGCATTGTTAAGGAAACTTGCTAAATTTGTTGATATTGCAACTGAAAAGCGCAAAAGTGCTTTTATTTACCTTGTAATATAATTACTTTCTATTATTATTTGAATGGCTATATCTATATTTGTTCTTCGTATGATAATTAATACCTTGCATGTGAGAATTTGGATAATTATTCAACTTTGAAAAACGACTAATTACAGTTTGGTAATATTCTTTATTTCTCTTGAATGAATATGAGCTTGAAATAGCTATAGCCAATCGAATTGCCCGGAATAAATAGCCAACACATGCAATTAAATAATTACTTTTCAACAGGGGTCGACTTTTCAAGCAACGAAGGAACATTAATTTACAGTCGTTACAAATAATCAATTGAAAATGATACGTGGTCAACATTTAATGTTGCATTTAATGTATCTTAATGCTGTTTTGATCTCAAAACATTCTAGTCCATACTGAAAAGTTTGAATGATCTCACATTAAGCTAATCCATCAATGTTTGTTATGTGCGTGTGTGTGTGTGTGTGTGTGTGTGTGTGTGTGTGTGCGTGTGTTTGTGTGTGTGTTTGTGTGTTAATGGGTGGGGCGGGAAAACGTACCTAACTGCTTTTCACAACTTGACAACAAGACCAGTCACATAAAAAACTTGCACGTGCACAGGTGGGACAAATGCGAGAATACGTGAATGACAAGAAAACAACATCCATAAAACATTAGGCATTTTTTGTTAGCTAAAACGATTTTTTTGCCCTAGGTTGTTTGAACATAAGTTAAGACTTAGTTTGACATAACAATATGTCAACATAATTCTTTGCAATAACGCCTAGTCTTGGTAAATTCTTTACAGACCATTGCGCGGGCAATCTGTGCAGCGATATATGTGTGAGCGGACCAGGCGGGTACGACTGTCTGTGTAGAGAGGGCTTCCTGTTTCAAGACGGCGAGTGCGTTGGTATGGATCCACCTTTTCAGCGAACGCATTTGATTGTATCACCATTAATATATATTTTTAAATGTCTGTCGGGAAGGCTGCCTGTTGCAAGGCCATGTCAGTTTAGGTTTTTGCGCTCCTTTAACTATATCCGTATCACGTCTATCAATGTTTCGGCTGTTTGCGTCGTGAAGAGACTCTCTGTCACGACGGCAGATGTGCTATGTAGCTGTAATGATATCAATTAAAAAAGCGATACAATTCATGGACTACATGCAGTAGTGTACCAAATGACATTGGAATAAGCAGTTGTGCTGATACCTTTTAACATTATGCACACGGACAACTAGTGTATTGTTTAGGAGAACTTTTAATTAGTTTGTTATAAATTTGTGATTCTATCAAGACCAACCAAGGCAAAATGATTTTCCAAACATGACACCTTACCTTACATTCGTATTGAATTTAAAGAATTCATAAAATAACATAATTTCTTCTCTTATTGAAAAAACGTACATAAACATACATATCAAAGTATGAGGAATCACGTTTGTACTAAAACGATTGAGCTTAGCTATTTTGTCCTGAGTTATCTGACACAAACTCTTGCTGATGGAACATGCCGGATTACATTCTTATAGAGTGTTAAATATAAAAGGGAGATCACCTATCGCAACGTTCGGAAATGGACATAGGAAGCTACATAACGCAGTTAAAGGGATACTTGGTTTAACCTATCAACTTTGTCATGCCTCTAAAATTAGATAAACTTCCTGATAAAACATTATTCTTTCATCAAATAATTGAATTACAATGTTTACTTTAAAAAAAAGCGTTCCTAGTGAATACGAGCGTGGATCTCCTAAGCAGGGATCGCCATTCATTTGCGGAGTTGATACAAAAGTAACTGGACTTTTTAAAAAAAGTCTACTTTTGGGGAATAATCCAGTGTATAATATTTATCAGTTTGCATGCACAGTATTACGTAAACGGTATAGTTTTACAATTTTTGTAATTATTTTATGTTACAGAGGACGTAGGCCCCTTTCACCGCGGTCTGGTATGGTCAACGCCGACGGCCATATGTGTGGCGGATATAAGAGGTATCATCGACCACGTTCGGTACATTGGGTTCAACAAGACGTGTAAATACGGTGTTGGAACAGCCATTTCTTATGTCGTTGTTGGTAGGTACACTTTCCTAATTGACTCATTGATATCACCGATATGTTGACTCATTATTTTGTAGGACGACTGGTTCCGATCTATCACAGAGTTCATTTAAGTTGGTAAATTCAATGCGTACGAACAACATTCAAACTTGGTGAAGATGTAAATAAATGTTAACTGAAGCACCGTGCATAAAACAATACGTATATGAATATCTTCCTTTGCAGATTCGCATGGCCGTAAAATCATTTACGCAGACATTAACAGTGTAAAGGCAATGAACGTTGACGACATGAGTATTATAGTAACACTTATTACTGCCACAGAGTCAATAACAGGTATAAAGGGTGGTTCCTTTATTCGATTATGAAATTATCTGTGTGAAATGATTCTGCACTCAGCTAGAACTAATGCTGAACATTTGTTACCTATTCAATATACCCGTGGTATAAGTATAACGTCTTTACATGTTGTTATTGACATGACATAGGCATAGTTAATTCAATGAATTCTATCAGCTATCAAATAATTCGTTTTCTGAAATAAGTATTCTGAACAACGCACGTCAAAACAAGACATGACTTTCAGCCTATTCCATATGATCGTTGGTTGTATAGCCTACACGTAAATGTGAGCTCATTGATACCTTTATAAGGTCTTGCTGTCGATTGGAGGGACGGGAACGTGTATTGGTGCCAAGGAAAATCACGTGGCGCTGGGCAAATCTGGGTCTTCTCTCAAACAGATAGTACTTCGTACAAACTGGTCGATAATCTTGACAACGTGACATCAATAAGCATTGTTCCTCTGCAAAGGTTCCATTTCCTATTACTAGTTCCCATTGTATACATATAATTAAAAATTTAGTTTACACTAGTAAATATAAATACATTCTAAGGGTATAAAAGAGGACGAGATCGATCAACAGCACACACTATATATAAACGACACTAGCATTTCAGATGGATAGAGATTGTTGCGGACTATAGCTCTGCGCAGTATTATATTTTTTCCTTAACTACTTGTCACACTTTTCTAAACCTCAGTATTTTTCGTCCGGCTCAAACATTCACTTGTTTTAAACCATTATAAGAACCGCTTTGCTGTTATTTTTTCCTCTTATGGTGTTTAATGGTAACATGTCATTCCACCTTTATTTCGCTAGCGCCATGTTGTGGATAGCTGGTGAAAACCACAAAAGGCAAATCTTCAGGTCTCAGCTTGACGGCACGGAGATAACAGTTTTAGTCAACAATGACAATCTAACGTCACCGGTTGATCTGACCGTCGATCTTGATAAAAACCTGTAAGCTTTTCGTTTATATAAGGTTTGTTTAATAATTGCATCAGCTACCAATTGGCGTGTATCACACATAAAGCCCCCAGTTCCACGATGCGTGTGTGCATACGTAAAGAATGAATAATTTAAAAATTGATAGGTCTTATATATAAATATGACACGGATGCGGACCAACTGTGGAAACGAATTACCTAAAAATATATATATCACCGTGGCAAAAACTCTTTATAATAAACACTTACTTTAAAATGAATTAAAATTTTGTCGTCTAGCTGAATATGCGGGGATTTGAAAAAAATAGACATCTTATACCAAATAATATATACAGCTGATCTTCTGAACACGATTCTAAAAATATAATTTCTTCTCAGGGTGTATTTAATCGACGACGGATTTGTAGAGACCGTCCGGCTCGACGGGATCGACCATAAGGTCCTGTCAATACGCAATACCTCTTCCCCGTTCAGAATACATGCTTATAAGGCAAGCACATCTTTGTTTCTGCTTTTGTTGTTTCTTCCTAGTTTTAAGGTGAACTCATCTGTTTAAACAATTAGTTACTGTAAACACATTTAAGTTATATCATGTTTCACTTACCGGTTCAAGGCGTGTGCGGTCTGTCTGTCATGTATCTCTTTCAATATCTCTTGGGTCCTTGCTTCAAGTCGCAAAGCAGGGTTTTCCTTAATACTGTTTATACAGGGCTTGTCCAAAACGTTTTTTGTATATGTTAAGCATTTTATCTAGAATTTTATTACAAAAACCAAATGTGCCAGTGAATTATGCAACAAATGTTAAAGAACATCAATATATATCGATTATCACTTTTACAAACATAATTTCAAATAAGTAATCTAAAAAATAAAATACCTTAAATAAAGAATTATGTACTAAAGTTAACAAAACATTACCACTGATCCTGGTATTTTTTAATGTTCGTACTTTCAGAATAAAAACTACAAAAGTTTGAAATGCAATCCTCACCGAATAAAGTAGTTAAATGATCTAGAACTAGTGAAAATGTTGCAAATACTTGTTAGCGCTGTTTGCCGGAAGCCTCATATTTTGAATATTGACAATCCTACAGAAGTTCACACTTTACACATAGCAACGGCCGAGAGTATTCAAGGGAAGCAAACCATTCTACCTCCGGAAAATAATCTTAACAGAGGCTACTTCAAGCGCAATTTTAATGCAGTTCCATTCCGATACGATTCCTAAGTGGATTCTAAACCCGACATTCAGACCAATACAAACTAGTTGGGTAAATCAAATAAAATATGCCGTAAAATACGATTAAGTTTCACTTAAGTTATACAAAAAAATCTCAAGATCAGGGAAGTCTAGCCTTCTTTACACAATAAAATTGTTCGAGTGCATTCTTCAAAATCCTCAGAAACTTTTTAACAAAAGCTATGAACTCATTTACATGGAATTAATAAATTTTCTAATACATTCTAACAAATACATACAAAGTATAACAAAGATGTAAACGTTCTTTTTATCTAACAAATACATACAAAGTATAACAAAGATGTAAACGTTCTTTCTATTATATACATATATATGTATGTATGTATATTTGGGGTAAATGGTTGGATGGATGGCTAGATGCATTGACGCACTGATGAATGGCTTAACGGACGAATGAATGAATAGATAAATACCCTTAACGCCTACGTATTTCAGCATTACCTGTTATTGACTGACAAAAACTCCCAAACAAATGAGCGGGAAGTTGACGTTATAGACTTGCTGGATGTATCGTTCGAAGGGACACTTTCGACGCTAACAAATGTAACTGACATTGCTGTACTGGACATCACTACACAAGCAAAAATCTACGGTATATACTATTTCCTGAATTTTTCCATTTCATAAAAATCGATATCTGCCAAACTTCTGATTGTATAAAAAATAGGACAATATTTATGCAAATGCTACAGAAACAAGCTCAGAAGCAAAAAATTTAAACATAAACCCAGTTAAGTGGCACTGGGCAAACGCCAAAGACATAGAACACAAAATCACAGATAAGAAACATAGAAGAACAGCACAAAACTCCACAAACAGCACAGCGCATACATACTATATATATTAAAAATGGGTATGTTTATCAAGAATTGTTAGGTACCGCCTTGGAACGGCCAGTAAAATGTAAATTTACTGGGGGTTTAAACCAGTTTATGTGCACAAACCTCGCTCTTATCGCAACAATTCTTAATAAAGATAAAACGCAAAAGTCTTATCACAAGTCGACTTTAAGTATGAATTCGTTTAATCGAAAAATACTACCTATTTACTTAAATGTCTAACTACTGATTTGAATCGGACTGTAAAGCCTTTGCACAGTGTCTATTTTCAACATTCTTCAATTGTCGTATTTCGTTCTAGAATTGGGTTTACTATCCAGGTATGTATAAATATGTACACATGGGTTTAAATCTCAGAAACATAGTGTCTATACTTCATATCATAAACGCAACTTGTAAACAGATCACTTATGAAAAATCCATTCGTGAAATACAACTAATTCTTCTCAACCGATGAGCTAAATTTCTATATTTTTATTTGCTTTCCTTTAACGATCCTTAACAGAACCATGCGATGTTGCAAACGGTGATTGTGAACACCTTTGTATTCCGATCGGGAGGAATCGCGTTTGTCAGTGTGAATACGGCTTCACCATTGAGGCAAACAAGGAAACATGTACCTCACGTAAGTGTCATAATATGAGGACATCTATTACAAAATCAGAATTGAGTTGACAATTCAGAATTTCTTGACAAAGGATAAACGTCATAAAAGATACTGTTTCAACAAAATATTGACAATATCAAGAGTTTTGTTAACCTTTGATATGCTTGATTTCTATAATTGAAATCTGAATTTGCTTACTATTTGAAAGTATGCAAAACACCTTTGGTACTATGGGGTTTGTCCCTATTGGTTGTGTCCCTGTAGTTTTCCATTTGTTGTTTTACTTGGTCTTGTACCCGTACAAGACAAAGTTACAGTAAGATAAGTGCTTTGTGAAGCTCTTTATGTATGTAAAGTCTAATGTTTTTTTCAATAGAATATAAACAGATAGATACATCCTTTTGTTCATGACCGTTGGTTGTTCACATTTTAAACTATGGTACATGAAATCTCGCTTAACACTATAGCATACTTAAACCTTAGTTAAAAAAGTATCACGATCTTTACATGTGCCTTAAATACCGGTAAGATGTTTTTAGCCTTTATATTGTGAACATCTGGATGACAAAACACGCAACAAAAAGTATACACGAACTCCTATACATGTAAGTAGCATTTTGCAAACTCGCTATTTTAAAATGGCATTACATTCGTTCCATTAAAGTGCCTCTACTGGACGACTTCATACTCGTAGTTGATTGGACACACAGCAATATATACCAAGTTTCCCTGGTTAATGGTGAGGCCCGAGGTTTAGACTCTGATATGATACAGAAACCGGCTGGAATAGAGTACAACCATCTGACCGGGAAGGTGATCTGGGGAGATACAGGCGACTATCTCTTACAACAAGCCAACCTAGACGGTACCGGTTATGAGGTTTTGGTTGATGTAGGTAGGCAACTTTTATACGGTAACAGTCCGATTTTAGTTTATAAACATATAGTTATCGGGCGTTGATACTGAAAATGCTAGTAAAGCTGATGGTTGATGTAAATAAATAACAGTCCGGTTAGAAATACACTAATCTAATAAGAGAGCGATGATATTGACAGTGCATGATCTGAGATATTTATCATGTAACATAATAAACGGTATCTTATGTTAAACGTTCACCGACGATGCCGCTAGTTGCCCTGAAAAAGCGATAAAAGTACAACAGCAGTAAAATTGTATTGAGCTCTTTTGTACAAATACGGGTATGAAAGTTAATTTCGACAGAACCTATATCATTTCTTTTTTAAAATGGCGTACCCTTAAACAAATACGAATAACTGGAGGTCCGACTAATACAATAAAACTGCTATCCTATATAATATAAATATGAATATATCCAGGGCGAAGTTTGGCTAAATATTGCGCCGGCCGATTGCTGTGTGATCCTTGGCGTGCACCCTGAGACTATTTGTCGCTTTGAGGCCTATTTTCTATACCGTTAGGTATAAACGTCGATGTCGTTACATTTTACATTAAATTTATATGACTGGAAATTTTACGCTTACGATTTTCTTCAGAAATAAATATAAGGCCATGGTCTATATTCCGTAGATATTGAATAGGATTCTAAATTCACATGGTGCTGTCGGGTGGATCGAAAGACATGAGCATTTGCAAACAGTAGAAATACGTAGCATAAGCAATAATCCCTGATCTTAATAATTTAATATATCTAAAATATTTAAGGAATGTATCACGCCCATCCCGACCGAATGGCGATTGACTACAGTACAGGGAATATCTTTTACACAGCTGTAAGGAAAAACGTCCTTGGATTTACTGGGGTAGCCGTTGTAACATCCAATGGAATACACAAGAAAATTGTCGAGTATGGGCAAAACCCACGGGCTATAGCGCTGGAACTGGAACAAGGGTAGAATGTTTTAATTGACCTACCTATCCCGTATTGCCATTGATATCTAATGAAGCTTGTTTGAGTCACATGAAGATAAAAGCGCAAGTTCATCATTGGAAAGAGGAATATTATACTTCTTTGTTAAAGCGGCAGTTGTATATTTCTTTATGAAAGTAGTACCCAACTAATTTGAAAAATATTCACACTTTAAAGTGTTTCCAATTAAAAAATCAATAAACATCTGGACGTTATATAAATGCATTACACGAGGTTTATGCCTGTGATTTGAACCTTTTTATGGCAGTATACTGTTTTGGACTGACCACGGGACGACACCCGGTGTCCTGATGCGAGCGAACATGGACGGGTCAGATATTTTCACTCTATACGACAAGATGGTGTGGCCAAACGGCATTGCAATCAACAGTAAGGGTTTGGCATAAAAGCTCATTTGTACCTCACAAGCTATATAAACCTGTTATCTTGGCAAACTAATTGTTTTAATATACAGCAACGGATATTATTTTTATTATAAACAAAATTGCGACGTTGACATTTCGCCATCGATACAAGTCCATTGAACTAAACCATCAAATTAACACTATTAAAAACAGCGTCTTGCATAAGTATTTTTGTCTACGTCTTTTGGCTTGATAGTATTCTCAACATTCGTCTAGGAAAGGAGTAGTAAACATTGTTAGTTTAGGTTAAACAATACATGTCCAGACTCCCTTTAATTGACTCTTTATACATTTTGTAAACGGATAAATGTGTTTGATAGCAGCCAGAATTTTGCTATAATAAAGGAATCGGATGATTGAGATGGCCACCACATTCACGGAATGTCATTTCTCTGTTTATACTATCCGTGTCTTATGTACCGGTGCATTATCATCTTGATAAATGCTAGTTACAAATGGACTCAGGTTATTGTCAACAATATCCATATGGTCTTGTGCATTATTAATGTATTTGGCAAATGGAATTGTTACAACACCATACCAAGAGATGCACGGTAAAATCATGAGCCTGAGCTTTGCTTCGTAGTCAGGTCTGAGGTAGCCGGGACGTCGCCGTTCAATCACTCCAGTGATGGTCTTCCATTCACCAGAAAAGATCACTTATTTCCAATCTCTGTTCTATGATACATGTTTCTATGTCAGATCATTTTTACAGTAACCTCGAACAGTCCGATCTCGATGCTGATTGCAGAATGAGGTAATGTCAGATATATGAAATGCGAGTTTTTTTACCGACTTTTTTTCTGCGTTGTTTTCTATTGTTCCACTGTCTTTATACCTTTTTACTTATAGAATAATACATGGTTAACCATGGCTTTTGGTTGATAATTGCCCCAGTGGAATAATAATCCCGAGATCAGGGTGTTCTTATAAACAGATATTTAATTCAATTGAAAAAAAAAATAAAGATTCTTTAAACTAAACGGGAAAACATTGCAGAACAAAGCCTTCCCTATTTTGCTTGATATTGTTCTAAATCCAAAATATTGTATTCCAATTTACCCTATCCTTTATTTGTCTTTAGAATTCGATTATTCATCCTTGTTTATCCGGCGATTATCTTTCACAGTCAAGACCGTGTTTGTAACGGACGGAAGTTCTAACCGGATATACGCCTGCACGTTCAGCGGCTCGTGCTCCGTCTTTCACGAGGATCCCGGGATGCATCTCATGGACATTAAGCTGTTGGGCGACTATATGTATTACTCCGCGTGGAATAAAGTGTATGTAGCATAACTTCACATGAATTAGTGTCGTTTAGCTTCAAAGACACACGATTTATGTTATAATGGCATTTTGAAGTTGTATCCATAAAATTCGATATGTGTAAATCCGGTGCTATAGTTACATTCGATAATACATATAAAAGTGTACATGTCCTCCTAGTGATGCCTCAAAGACATTTAGCAGATGTTCAATTACTATTACAGGTACATTACACGAATAGATATCCTCACTAAGGAGATTGTTAAGTTTGCTGATAACGCCGAACTTGGCAGACTGGATGCCATCGCCGTGTACATTTCATCTTTGGCTGTACCAGGTAATCAAAATGTTATATAGGAACAGTTTTAAGATTTTCTCCCTAACGCATGGAAACAGATAGAAGTCTTTACCTTTGTCCCTTACGTCGGGCAAATAACATATTGCAATATCAGATTGACTTTTATCCTTAACGCTAAGTAAATATTAAATGGGAACAGTTTTAATATATCCTGTTCTTATAACCAGATAACTATATTTCTCCCACCACAGATAAGTAGATCCAATAATTTAACGATGCTAGAAATTCTTATCTTACCCACAAGCGAAGATAAAATGCCCGTATGAAACTCCTTTTTAACTTAATGGTCGCCACATTGTAATTACCTCCCTTCTTGAAAACTGTCGTCGGTAGCATCATGAAAACCTTGTCTTGTGGCAAAATTTAGAACACTAATTAATTATTTCTCGCTTCAAATTTCACCATTAAACAGTTTTCACGCACCTTTTATATAATAAGAAATAATGCTTTACTCTCCTTAGAACTATTTAAAGACCGATTTGACAGTTTATATAATCTGAATCACTGCGCGCATATTCATGACAATCATGAATTAGCGCATATCCATACGCAATTTTTTTCACAAAGCACAAAAAAGTTCCAGCAAAAAAATACATTTTTACTTAATTTTGTTTATCTGATGTGGGAGAAAAAGCATCTTCCATAGTGGATCACATTTTCATGGTTCTTTATCTGATATACACGTCGTTCAGTATCTATCTAACTGAGGGAAACATTTTTTTAAGTTTATTTAATTATTATAATTAGACCATGAAGTAAGTCAGGCAATTTTCTCTTTTTAAAAACAAACACGTGCCTAAGAAACTACAGATATATTTTATTTGCCTATTAAACAGATTCATGTTTTGCTCTGCATCACACGTTATCAATAATGTATCGAGAAAACCGTGCTTTTAGAATTGATAAAGATACTTCTGATAATAATATACAACGCACAGATATACGAGAAATGGAGCAACGAAATAGCGAACGCCGATATGCTGGATTATAGTGAGCGTGTCTACTATTTATCCACCAGTCAATTGTAACCACGCCCCCAGGTCCGGGGAATATCGGGGACTTTGACTTTCGGTCCAGTTAACCCCGGGTAAAATCCCCGACCGGCGGGGACAAACAGATGGTTAAATCCCCGCCAAATGCCCCCGCACCCCAGGGACCCTAGGGAAGGCCCATTCCCCGCTATATTTTGCGCAAAGACAAAACCACCGCATTCACCCGGCACTGCGGGGCCACCTGAAAGAAAAAACACAGCCCATTTCCCCGGCTATTTCCTTATACCCCCGGACCTGGGGGGCCGTGGTTACAATTGACTGGTGCATTAACACAATATGTTCCAACTATTATATAATTAAACGACAAATGTCTGATTAACGAAATTATAATACCTATTTCATTGTTTACCACTGATACACAGAGCATAAACAAGGACAACCGTTTCTCAAGAATAAATCCATAATATTTCAATGAACACACGAAAACATGCAACCAATCCCTTAAATGAATGTAATGTAACTGAAAACATAATGCGCTCATCGAAGGAAACAAACGCAATATGAATGTCAATATATTAAAACGTCACTTTGATAAGGAATACAAAATTCTAGCAATGAACGCATGAGGTACAGCATTCTATTCTACACACGGTAATTGCGGTTGTCTTTTTTCCTGTATTATGGTAAAACATTTACCTGTCTTCGAGTTTCTTATCTCAGTGACCAGTTCGTGTAGCCCGAACAACGGCAGGGCTAACTGCAGCACACTTTGTCTCCCAAACGTCAGTGGATATACGTGCGCATGCGCAGATGGCGTGTCCTTATTACGTGATGGGAAGACGTGCTCGGATGGTAAGATGTACGATATTCTAAATCATAATCATAATTCACGATATTGTATGTCATTCCTGTTTTGAAAATAAATTATATATAATTACTCGTTTAATTACATAATTATAGTTGCCACCTCAACTACAACAACAACGTTAACTCCAACAACAACGACAACTATGACACAAACAACAACAAAAGCTACAACAACAGCTTCTACCTTCACATCAAAAACAACAACTAATTCTCTGCCACGGTCCGTCTCCACATCAAAAACACCAACTAGTTCATTGCCACGGTCCGACTCCACATCAAGAACAACAACTAGTTCACTACCATTGTCCAGTACGAGCTTACAGGGATCGCCTAATGCCGCTGTGAAGGATCCCTCCATGATTCTGTATATTGGCGTTGGTGCTGGAGGTGCCCTTGTACTCATCGTTGCCGTCGTCGTCGTGTGTGCTATCATTTTTGTGTACGGAATCTCATATCATAAATTGATGATGTATTTAATCAGTTTATCCTTTATCAATATGTTGTATCATTTTGAACTTGAAGACATTGTTTGACTATAATATGATCTACGAGTTTGACATGTAATAATATTTAAAAGCATATTATGATCTCGATGCCCTATAAAAGTCCGTTTCTTCAGGCGTAAAATGAGACGAGCTGATGGCGGTCCCCGGTACCTGCAAGACAATGAAGGAGTCGATCGCAGCGCCGTCTATCATGATGATAGTGTCGACATTCTCGGGCTTGAGATACACGAGTACGAATCCCCAATATCTGTAGCGCAAATTCAGGCAAGGGAAAACCAGGAATACAGTTCGGTGGGTATTTCCTGATTATTTTCAAGAATCATTTATTGATTGTTTTTCGAAATGTGTTCTCTGTTGTCAAAGTTGAACAACATTACGCAGTAGTTAAGCATCAGCATAAAAACTTGTCAAAACAAGTATCCATAATTGTCTGTTTCAACTTTGCAGATACAAAATGACGACTACCTCCACTTCACCAAACGAGACACCATGTACGATGCAATTTCTGCCGATAATGCTCCACCCCCTCCTGTTGAGGCTAACAGGCTCAAGCTGCCCGAAACCCACTGCCGCACCTTGCAGAGCACTGCGGATGTAGGCGCCCTGCCTTGCATTTCCGACCGGCCGGTGGCGGGGAGCGTGCATACCATCTATGTGTCACCGTCGGATGTCGGTGACAGGTATGTCGGCTCGGTAAGAAGCTAGGTACCTGGCCGGGGACAATACATATCGGACCGGGGACCACAACAAGCTACAGAACTACTACAAATACGACTTCCTAAGCCGTGATAGTCAAACAGACTATTTCCATGGATTCACTTCCAATTCTAACGTGGCCGACTCTTTAGATTTTAGGAGACATTGAATATAGTAAACAATCTATGCATAGCATAGCACTCGTTGACATTGTATACTTTTAAAAAGATGCTATAGATTAAACATGGCTTTTTTAAAATATAGATCATACAAGCAAAATGCCCTATAGATAATGTACAATAATAAGTTAAATAAATTTAAAAGCAATGCAGAAATATATTTCCCGAAATAATTTAAGACTAACAATTTATCCGACTTTTTAAATTCTTCTTATTTTTTTTTAATTCTGATATGAAATCCACTAAGTATCTAAACATTTATAGTAAAATGTTTATAAAATGTGCTTGCTTTTAAATCATGACGTTACACTGCTTTTAAAATAACGTCATGCTGCTGTATTATATATGTATTTCATGACGTCGTCAGTAATAAACTTTGTCAGATACTAAACATCTTTATTGTTTTTAAGAGAAACATGACTGAATATAAAAAAAATCTTCTAATGTTTTCCGATAGCTTTCTAAAACATTTGCAGACTATATGTCATGAATTTGCTTTTAGATTTATTTAGAAAGGAAACCATAAACAATTAATGATGATATGATATGATATCTAATCCTAATACTAAACATTAACGTTTATTGCATTTGTTCTTATATGCTCTTAGTTGTAAGGTGTTTACCATATATGTCTTATTTTCCATATAATTATTCTGTTTGTTCTGATATATGTGTATTAGAGGATATTAAATCTATATCTATGAATTGCAAGCATTTCTTTCATTTAGGCCATTATTTATTTTAATAAAATTGTTTGCACATGTGCGGGGCGATACATGTTCGGATGAATTAAAATAGAGCAACGCTTTATTACGAATATGTGATACAAAAACACCTGATTATGATGATATTAAAACACAAGCAAGGTGTTAGACGCGTAGCTGGCTGAACGCAATTACGCAGTTGTGTAATGAAATTTTGACAGGTCGATTTTTTTTTCATTCTGAACCCCCCGAATTTGAAATAAAAACCGAAGCGGGTAAGTGGGTGAAGGAGTTAGTATGCTTTCCGTCAATCGATCTGCGTAATTCCAAAATGGTCCTAGCTACGCGCCATGGTGTAGTATGTGGTAATATATGTGTTGTTTTGACTGACTGCTAAATAGTTTTAGATTGTGTTGAAGAAGCGTCTGTGGTCTGTCAATTATGCTCATTTGGTTGAATAATATCCATCCACATGAACGATGGGTATCTATTTTATTTCCGTTACCATAACGCCAAACAGCGTTGCGAAAGATAATTTCATATGCAGTAAAGCACGATTATACATAGCTTGACAATATAGACAGACACTGGGTTTGTTGTATTTCTAGTTTTCTTAACCCTGGTATGTTTGCTGCTAGCAATCAGCGTGTCAGGTAACACAAACTGTGATCAATCATTTCAGTTTGAAATATCGAATTTTCGTTTAGTAAAACAATGATTATCATTCAAATTTCATTTTTGGCAAATTATATATAAAAGATAATGTTTGTCATTATTAAATATATGTTTAATTCGTAACAGGTTATCTTAAACCCTAAATGTTGAAAAGAAAGAAATCAAGTATGCTCTGGGTTGGCTAGGCATACTACCATTCTGCTATGGACTATTCTTACATTGACAAACGTGAATTGGACAGATGGAATCCAAAACAAGTATTAAAAAGTAATAATTCAGTAGTTATTTAGGTTATTAAAGAGCGCCCTAGCAGTAAGGTAACTGTTTTGTACAATGTAGTCAAGGACAAGAAAACTTGCGCAATCCTCCACCGTCTTCGTGGCCTAGTGGTTAAGCGTCCGCCTACGGAGCGGGGGGTCGTGGGTTCGATCCCTGGCCGCTTATACCAAAAGACGTTATAAATTGGTACAAGTAGCTCCCTTGCCTGGCGCTCGGCATTTAAAGGGTAGTGCTTGGAAAAGTGGTGTACTCAGTACTGGTTTAACCCAAGAAAGTTGTACCCCGTGTATCGGTGTTTACACCGAGCACGTAAAAGAACCAAGGGGTCTCTTCGAAAAAGAGCTAGGGTATCGCACCCGGACTTTCTTGTATCCCACCACTGTCTCTTCAGCGTGCTGTCCCTTCAGCAAAAACAAAGGACCCCGTTGGAAATAAGTGCTTGCACTTTCACGGGTTATCCTTGACCGCAAGGTCTAAAGAAATACATACATCCTGCAAAAAAAGAACAAAACGCGTACTATTAACCCACATAAAACGAAATGATTGCTGTTGTACTTTAACTAATACAGAGAGTTGACTGATTCGCTTGAAGATAGGACGTTTTCTAGGTAAAGAGTAAAAACCATACTGTTGACACATCTTGAGGCGTGGTTGCGGTAAAAAAAATCAGTTAAATGCTGTGTGAAAGTTCTTGGAAATTTGTATTACAAAGACAAACAAGTCAAAAATATATTTGATCTATGATATACATATTTTATCGTATTTATGTTTGAGCAGTTGCTTTTCTGTAATTTGTTTGGTTAAAAGCTAATGTTCGAACATTCAGCTTTAAAATTTAGTAAAATAATAACCACTATTCTAATAAACGGCAAGTTGTATGTTTAAAAATATATATTCATTTAAAGTTTTTCGCCCTTTTTAAATATCAACCAGACATTCAATGTCATCAAACATGATGTTAGGTTTCAGATATCTTAACCACTCTGAAAGTTTAATAGAAACACAGCTTTTCTTATAAGATTTGAAGCAACAAGTCTTACTTTCTCGAAGGATCATAAACGTATTATGTAGCTTATTTCATTAAGCCAATTTTCTTACTGAATCTCGATTTTACCTATTAACAAATATATTTGATGAATTGCTTAAAAAATAATACAACACTAAGCTAGCTAACTTAAAATGACAAAACGTGACTTTACTCCAAGAACGGTAATATAATAATATCATCAATGCCTTACTGTAAACACTTTATACCATTAAGGAATGAATTCCGGGATTGATGTCATTATCGGTTTATGAACGCAAATGGGCTGGTAAAGTGAGATGAGAAAGAATGGTGCGCATGAGCTTGAGAGTGTCCCTTTATATGCGCCGAGTACATGTATAGTGTACAATCCTCTATTCGTTCCTGAATACATCCATTATGATATGGATTATTGTAACATAAATTTGATGAATCTCCTGTTTCACTGACCGCTTCCAGGCGGTGACCCCAACATTTATTGGTGCAGGTAATGTGATGCGGGTTTTGTTCTTTATGTGTTGTTCGTGCGTTGTTGGTCTCTTGTTTGGTGCCTATAAGGCTTATATTGCACATATAAACAGGGTCATCGTCATTTGCATGGCTTCTGGGTTAATCGCCACAGTTTCAATTGTATTATTGCAATATTGATATTCCCGATATAAAACACCCTTTTTTGAAAATTAACTAAATTTATATGCTTAAACATACTCAACAATGCGCAATACTGCAAATGAAGAATAAGCACAAACAACCAACGAAAATGCTGATTTTTTCCTTAAACTACCACCACCACAAAAAAGAGCAATAAACAAACCATTTTTATGTTTTTTTATTCATACGTAATTGTTTTGTTTCATTATATCGGTTAAAACGCACGATGGTATACTTACCCAATCAACAGAAACACACTGAGTAGCGTGAAAACTTCCTGTTCGGGAACGAAATATACTAACAACAATACTAACAACATACCATGTTGATGATTTATACGTGAAAACATGGAGCGATTGCTTTTCAATGTGTTTGGTTTTATTGTGCTATCAATATGTTGGGCTCAAACTGAGGGTAAGTAAAAAACAACAATATTCTAGTATTTTTCACCTTTCGGAGTAGTCAGTATTAAATGTGTACATGTTTTTTTCTGTATTGACAGATCGTCTTATCAACTTCAAAAGTCTGAAGATAAATCAAAATACAGTAAATACTTCCTGTTCAAGAATAAATAATATTGAAATTAATCAATTATGTTCTTTTAAACTTGAAAAGATGGAGCGGTTGCTTTTCAAAATGTTTGGTTTGATCGCACCATGAATATGGTGCGGGATAGTGTAATTAACTAATTATTTAGTATGTTTAGCTTTTTTAAGAGGCAGTCTTGATTGTATTCCTGTTTTTCTTCTATTTTTGTTTTTTCTTCAGTAATAGTTATATTTGGCACAATTAAAATAATGAGTGCACACTACTTTTATTGCTTATAAGGTACAAAGTAAATTCAATGCAGACATCATGCGAATTTTAACCGGATTGTGTATTTCAATCCAAACAATAATGTCGACAAAATTTGCGAAACACGAGCCGTAACATTGAGAATCTTATCTGTTTGGTTCTTTGGAGCTTTTTCGATGGTCAGGGTTAATTTTGAGTTGACCGTTTTATTTGAACTTCGAGCGGTGCTACGACCATGTCGCGCATTTTGTGGTATTTTCGCATAAATTGCTCCTCGTTTTGTATTTAGTCATTGTTAAGGTTGACAGAATGTAACTGTTTCGTCGAACGTTTTCCTCATCAGCCAGAATATGTTCAGTGTTATTATAGAAATATCAGATCCCATGGAGGGTGATAGCGTATATTGTAAACCCGAGAGAGTTAACCGATCCGTAAGCCGAGGTTGACATTACTTATTTGAACGCTAACATTATATGCTATCATCCACCAAAGGATCAGATATTTATTTTATTACACCGAATTAATATTTTGATATTAAAATATAAAAAATATAGTATATACGAACAAAAAGTAACTGTTTATTGTAATAATGAATAATCAACCCATACGAAATAAAGGGGCGGATTCCGGGCGGAATTGAGGCGGAATCGACACGAAATCGGTGAATTCCGCCTGGAGTTTGAAAGTAATTATTATTCCACCAGATATCTATACATATTCCATGACACGATATTCTGGGCGTAAAATTATTGGCAGATCCAGGCGTAAACAAATTACGGGCGTGTTTCGTTTTTCTATGCAACCTTTGGGGCGGAATTTCGTACTTAAACATTTAAGTGGAGCGTACTTTCGAACTTAGCCTTATATTTTCAGCCAAAAAACCCCCATAAAAATGTGAATTGTATTGTTTTTGTTTGCTTTATCATTTACATTTCACATAGCAAGGTAAATACGTACTGACTTTAAGGCCATCGCCTATGAATGTGTTTATCTGAAACGCGGTACTCGATAGTACGATGATGAAAACGCTAAATCATGAAATTACGATGGTAAAAACGCGACAGTACGATGATGAAAACACGACAGTACGATAACGAAAACGCGAAAATACGACAGTACGATGTTGATTATGCGAAAACTATCGTGTTTTCACCATCGTACTTTCGCGTTTTCACCATCGTAATATCGTGATTTCGCGTTTTCATCATCGTACTAAAGTACTATCGCGTTTACATCATCGTACTATCGCGTTTCCATCATCGTACTGTCGTGTTTTCATCATCGTAATTTCGTGTTTTCATCATCGTACTATCGTGTTTTATCATCGTACTATCGCGTGTTCTTCATCGTACTGTCGTGTTTTCATCATCGTACTTTCGCGTTTTCACCATCGTACTATCGCGTTTTCTTCATCGTACTGTCGTGTTTTCATCATCGTACTTTCGCGTTTTCAATATCGTACTATCGTGTTTCATCATCGTACTGTTGTGTTTTCATCATCGTACTATCGTATTTTTACGCGAAATCACGAAACTACGATGGTGAAAACGCGACAATACGATGTTGAAAACACGATAGTTTATTGCATTATCAACATCATACTGTCGCATTTTCGCGTTTTCATCATCGTACTATCGCGATTTCATCACCGTACTGTCGCGTTTGCACCATCGTAGATTCGTGATTTCGCGTTTTCATCATCGTACTATCGCGATTTCATCACCGTACTGTCGCGTTTGCACCATCGTAGATTCGTGATTTCGCGTTTACATCATCGTACTATCGAGTATCGCGTATCAGATCAACACATTCACACGCGATGGCCCGAACATTCATTGGTAAAAGGTAAACATCTTCCATGCTAGTTTATGTACACCGCATACACCTTGTAAAAATGGATGCAACAAAAATATAAAACTACTTAAAGAAGTCAAAAACATAAAGAAATAGATTTACACTCAGTGTCTATGAACTTTTAAGTCCACTTTAAATGTTACTTGATACTTATTGGGATATAAAAACATCAATCACTTACAGCAATTGAACTTAACTCGGCCCAGTCGGCTATAAATAATTAACCTCCACTTGATTCGAGGCAACAATGAATGACTCACCGATAAGCGTCATTAGCTATTAATCGGTTTCAAGATCCAGCTGTCTATAAAAACTCGCACATCTTGGGCCAATCTGGTCGGACTGCCCTCTGCGAACCTTAACCATTATTTATTTCGGTCATGTGTTTCTCAAGATGCCAACACGGAAACCAAAACTGAAAGGCATACTTTTAACTCGTCTTATAACCGCCATTCATAACGATATATTCCAATAATTACCAAGAAAACATTTAAACTTGCGTGTCTAACGTTAGAAAAGTACGTTTGTGTGTATTGTCTAAACTGAAGATGGAACATTAGCCATGACTGATGAAAATGACGAGGATTCTTACTAATTTGAGTCGCGAAATAAAATGCATTTGCTGTGTGACACTAGGGAATAATCAAAAGAAACAATTCAAAGGGGTACTGAAAGATGTAGGTAAGTTTTCTATTCTCATTTTACCAGTACTTGTTCTGAAATTGTGTTGTCTGTTCTCACTTTTACAACTATTTTGTTTGATTTACATCGAGTTATAGTTGTGTGCGATTAAGAATGCGTTATGCTTCACAAACTATTTTGTTGGGTATCAATGCCATGTTGATACGACTATTCTACCTTATAAATAGCCTTGTTACAAACGTACTTTGCACACGAAAACAACATTTCATGTAGTTGATCCTTTTCGTCGGTGGCATATCGCATATGTTCATATCAACAACAACACGTTAATTTAGTTCTGCATTATGCTTGGATAACTGTTTTGGTCTTTATTTAAAAAAAACATATCTTTGAATCAATAAATTTATTAAAAACAAAAAAAAACTGCATATATAATATACATTTCTTCTTCTTGATATTTCAGCAGCAACCTTCACACGCAAAATTCGAATACATCTCCATCAACAGATTTCGAAGCAAATGTATTAGATGGCTTTCTCAATTCAACCTCTTAAGGTCTTAATTACTGTACATGTACAAAACATATTATATTATATTATATATATTATTTCTGTAATTATTAACAACATATGTTACAAAGTTATCCATAGATGTTTCAATTCAGTACTGTAAATTATACAATCATATCAAATAAGCCTGTACTATACAATTTCAATTAAACGACACCATTAAAACTGTATATGTTATTTCTGAACTGGCGAACTCCGTGGAGGAAAGATATTGGGAAACTCCGCCTTCGAGAAGAAACAAAGCATATGCTGAACTACTGGTATGACTGCCTAAGATATAAACACAAGACAGAAGTCAGGAATCATTATTACCCAAATCATTGTGCAAATTAATCAAGACTTAGGTTACCACTGTTTAGCAAATATAGCACTGTTCTCATAACTCTGCCTTATATAAGTATGTGTTTTATGCGTTAAAATGGTTTGTGCGTGTGTGTGTGTGTGTGTGTGTGTGTGTGTGTGTGCGCGCGCGCGTGAGCGCGTGCGTGAGTGTGCACGTGTGTGTGTGTGTGTGTGTGTGTGTGTGTGTGTGTGTGTGAAAAATGCTTTCTGCTATGATATGATAAGAAGGTTTCATAATTTCTGTTTAATAAAAACAGAATGTTTTGTTTTCAGAGTATATGATATGTCGGAAAATACTGCCATGACGTAAAAGTAGCCTGAAGTAGTTTTAAATCGGATCACCACTGAAAGGAACACGTACGCGCGATAGCAAATAAACAAATGATGAACAATAGGGAAGTACTCATTCTAATGTGAAGTGTACTTGTGACTGAAATTATATTTTACAGCCAATATGATAATTAAGCGTAAGTTCCCCCTCAAACACAAGCATTAATATTATTCAAAGTACGCCAGGAAAAATCTCCGCCCGGAACGTATAGTTAAATTACTTGTCAATTCAGGACGAAAAAAAACCGTACAGGAAATAACGTCAAAGAAAAACATGTATATCACAGTCAATATGTTTTCTTTCACACCGGGAGAACAGTGTTTATCTATTAAAATGGAAATATACAATGCAATTATTCATGTTTGGTGCAATGTTCAAATAACCATTATATTTATGATGTCGAACCAGACCTCATGAAAAAGTGTGACACTTTTTGAAATGTAAGTCAATTCACATGCTGTTGTTATATACCCGGGTGATCCATGTTATAAACCTCAGAAGAGGATTAGACTTTAGGTTCCATGGTCGCTGTTTTAACGGCTAAGGCTTACGTTGTGATTGTTAAAATGTTTCATACCGTTAAAAACCATGTACATGGTTAACCCTATTAATACAGGAAACAGTAGGGATAAGAATGTAAATATAAATATGACTGTTGACGTTTAGTTCAACTTGATGGTTTGATGCACAATATGTCTAAGTCCCGAATAGAGATTTGAAAACAAAGACAGATAAATATGTAAATTTGATTAAGTTTACTGTATTTTTCTTATTTTGAAGGCCACAATGAATGTTGACAACAATGTTAGCTGGAACTTCCAGCTCATTAAGGTCATGGTCAGCAATCTCTTGTTTGTGTTCCACTGATCCATTTCCTTTTTTATGCAGGTTTGTTAACTTTGGATGAACTTTTTCTTGGAGGTAGCAATTCACTATCTGTTGATATATCAATTCGGCAGGTTTCCTTTAAATATTTTCAAAGTCCATATCTTACTAAATGTATGGTTGATTTCAAGTGGTTGTTCAGCATGTATTTTGGCATTTCTTCGCTAATGTTTTCTTTGCCAAAATAAGCACGAAAGAGCTTAACGCTTCGTTTTACGCAACGCTTTATACTTGCAGAATCTCTTAAGTCATCAACTATAACCGACTTGGACAACGAAGCAAAGCGTTAATTTACATCCATTTTTTTGAATCTGTCAAATCTGACAGTGATCTCGTCCGCCAACAATACAAACGCTTAATGTGTACATATTTTGAAAGGGCCTAACGATCAGTACTTTAATTACGTCAGTACTATATTTAGACCCGCAAGACTGTAAACAATTTATATCCTTAAATGGAGGAAAATTAGTTATTGCACGGGGTAACATTACGGATTTGCTAATAGCGTGTATATGGGAGAATCACGTCAGGTATAATAATATGTTTAACAACATTGTATTTCAAAATATAGTTCAAGTGTTCTTTCATTAAAAAAGAAAGATTTACACTGCTAACGTCGACTTCTCCAAGTGTTTTGATAGGATTAACAGAAATTGATCATGGCTCAAACAGATTAAAGATGGAGTGGATTGAAATGTTAGACAGCACATAGGTAATTGTATAACGAAGTTAAATAATTTAGTAATCATACGGATATACAAACTGAATTTTAAAAGAACGGCGTTGGCTTTATTCAAGGGGAGATACCTTTGTCGATATTGTTCATTCTTGTCATGAGTTATTCCAGGTCACCTAAGCATGCTACACCGGTGCTATGAACCTTTAAAACTTAAAGTTAATGTTCACAAAATCAAAATAATTGCGTTCGGCAAGGGTGTGAAACTAAGTCAAGGAGAAACGTTTTCTTAGGATGTAAACAGCGAGGTTGTGCATGCGATTTGTTATGCGTTCTGTGGGCTCTTCTTGCAAAGGTGTTGAAAAAAATGCTAATTGAGCAGCGATATATATTATGTCTCATCTAATTATATCAATTGAATTGAATTAACCATTTAGTAATTACTTCATTGATGCGTACGTCTCCGAAATTTAAATATTGTGCAGGGTAATTTGGGTTCTCCACGGCAGATAACTTGAAATGACAACGAATAACCTGGCCTTATATGGTCTTTATTTTAGACTCATATGCTATCAATAAAGAGCACACAAACTTTCAAATACATTTAATTAAATGCTATTGCACTGCTATTTCAGCTGATACTTTGGAAGTTATTAATTTTGAACACATTCTTTGTTATATTTCTTAAGGTTGAAACAAAAATGAATACGTACAGTTTAAATACTTTCTGACAGTATGATTTCTGTTTGAAGGACACATACTTCTTTCTTATTTTCCAAAAAGGTATGCAACATAATAATTGAAAATAAAGAAACAGAAAATACGGATTTTAATATCATACTTTAGTAATACTAGTTTTATTCATATGTCAATTGGTCATATTTGTTTGCTCAATTGCCATTAAAACGCGCCAAAATACCCAATGACTAAAGATTGTTTGAGGTTTACTGACCAAACTTTTTCGAATCCCTTGGATACCGAAATATTAAATAAATGGAAGCCGACTTTGCCTTAGGAAGGGTTGAAATTAATGTTTAAGGCCTGGGAACAGGTAATGAAATCGAGTTTGCTTAAAAAGCTTATGTTGATCAATTTGTTTCAGAAGGTCAAACTTCGGGCCATCTAGCAATCAGCACCCTGATGTACGGTCCTTACACAAGCAACAGACACGTTGCCATAGCAGCCTTTCAAACTTTCAATGGAAGCACAAATCTCTCAATGACTAATTACATAGGCTTCTCCTCGTCCTACAGACATTCGATCATGAGTCTTGTCGCCGACGTCAACAGGAAGAAGCTGTATGCTGTTGACAGATACATGGCTGCCATTTACGTGTTGAGTAACTTTACGGCTGACCAGGCTATAAGTAGTTCTTCTTGGAGTCTTCTTCATACAGGTGTTTCAAGAGGATCTGTGAAGTTGGCTGTTGACTGGATATCCAACAACTTATACTGGAGTGATCCTATGTATCGCTGGATTGCTGTACAATCGCTGGACAATTACGGAATGTTCAAAATATTATTTCATACGAATCTTGAATTTCCTTTAGGAATCGCAGTCGATCCAAATCACAAGTGAGTACTTTTTGACAATGTTTAAGAATGCAATTGAAACTGTAAAGACAAGATCAAATCAAAAATAGGAGGTACACACGACACCAAACACATTCCATACACACATTTTACCCCATTCACTCACTCAAAGACTTTTTGTCGAACCGATCAAAGCGGACATACCAGTCTGTTGAAAACGACCTTTTTTAATGAAGTCTTAAACATTATTTGACTTTTTAAAATACTTCCTTTTCCTTTTCTTCTACAATATAACGCAAAATCACCAAGGCGATGTACAGTTAAGACAATGTCGATGCCAAATAATTTATTATAATGTATAATTATCAGATACCGGCCCATTGCAAACATGTCTGTCACGGTACCGATACCTAAGCAGGTGTTGAGAAGGTGTGTAAGCGGTCCGGTAGCTCAGTCGGTAGAGCACTCGCCCTGATAGCGAGGGGTCCCGGGTTCGAGCCCCGGTCTGGCTCCACACTTTTCTCACCCTGTTACGTGGGGCCGTGGCAGCACTGTTTGGCAGCATAACGCGCTCTCAGTGTGAATTATGTGAATTCCTTAGCACTGGTGTTCCTTAAATTCGAGGACGAATTTCCAGTTTGCGGGGAAGTATGTCACGGTACCGATACCTATACAGGTGGTGAGGAGGTGTGTAAGCGGTCCGGTAGCTCAGTCGGTAGAGCACTCGCCCTGATAGCGAGGGGTCCCGGGTTCGAGCCCCGGTCAAGCTGCGCACTTTTCTCACCCTGTGACATTTTGGCGCCCAACGAGGGACTAAAAGCCCCACGTTAAAATAAATACAAACAGATATCAATATTTTATCAATATTTTAAAATTTTCAATTTTTTCTACTTCATAAAATATATAGATAAGATGATTACTCAATTAACAGTATGTGAAACATATGCTTCCTTCTTGTCATATGAGAGGTGCGTTTTTTATTTATTCATGAATTTGTAAGTTGAAACGATACTGCATCATTACTCTTTTTTATAAAACATTCATATTTTGTTTATTCAATTCGACACGCGTTGCCTTACTTCAGTCTCAACAATGGTTGTACACTTAAACGCAGAATGTACATCTTCAATACAATTTTAAAACATGCTGTAATATTGACTTTTTCAGCATTTTGTTTTGGGCAGATGCAGGATCAACTCCTAAAATTGAGCGATCAACACTCACCGGAGCTAACCGTAGAGTAATTGTCGCAAAAGGAATCCTGTATCCAACAGCAATCGTCGTCGACGTCACAAGCTCGAAAATATTTTGGACGGACGCGATCAGAGACACAGTTGAAATGGCAACGTTCACCGGGTTGGGTAGAAAAATAGTCAGGAGATTATCTCATACATTTTTCTACGATATTGCTCTATTTCAGGTAATATATTATTTACTAATTTGTTAAATGAAATTAACTGTAACACTTTAAAATTATCATTTTAGGGCGGACGCGAACGTTTACAGCAACGTTTTTGCACGATTAAAATACCTAGATTGTGTGTTTATCGCCTTAAATTGTTCCTCGAATCCTGAAATCGAATATAATTGTTTGACGTAGATCCTATGTATAATGCAATGCATACGACAGAGACAAATCGTGTTCTAGTTTAATCCTACAAAGACCAAAGATCGAAAACAAATTGACAGTCCACAAAATCGCAATTGACAACACACTCCGTGTACAATAATACTAAAATATCGTTTCATGTCGTATTAGAACGGTTAGAAAATAAGACAAGTCGAACAGCGTTAACACGGTTGGCAGACGCTCAAACTCAAGTTTTGTAATGTTTGCTGTCTTGTAGAGCCTTGTCACACTTCAAGGTATTCGTTGTCTAATGCTTGCTGTTCAGTAGCGCCGTGTCACACATCACGGTTATAGTTATGTAATGTTTGCTGTCTGGTAGGATCGTATCACACATCACGGTATTAGTTGTGTTATGTTTGCTGTCTTAAAGCGCCGTGTCACACATCAGGGTATAAGTTGTGTAATGTTAACTTTCTTAAAGCGCCGTGTCACACATCACAGTCTTAGTTGTGTAATGTTTACTGTCTTGTAACGCCGTGTCACACTTTACGATATTAGTTGTGTAATGTTTGCTGTCTTTTAGCGCCGTGTAACACTTCACGGTATTGGTTGTGAAATGTTTGGTGTCTTGTAACGCCGTGTCAAACTTCACGGTATTATTTGTGCAATGTTTGCTGTCTTGTAGCGCTGTGTCACTTTTCAAGGTATTAGTTGTGTAATGTGTATTGTCTTATAACGCCGCGTCACACATCACGGTATTAGTTGTGTAATGTTCGATATTTTGTAGCGCCGTGTCACACCTCACAGTATTAGTTGTGTTATGTTTGATATCTTGTAGCGCCGTGTCACACATCACGGTCTTAGTTGTGTAATGTTTGCTGTCTTGTAGAGCCGTGTCACACTTCAAGGTATTCGTTGTCTAATGCTTGCTGTTCAGTAGCGCCATGTCACACATCACGGTTATAGTTATGTAATGTCTGCTGTCTAGTAGGATCGTATCACACATCACGGTATTAGTTGTGTTATGTTTGCTGTCTTAAAGCGCCGTGTCACACATCAGGGTATAAGTTGTGTAATGTTAACTTTCTTAAAGCGCCGTGTCATACATCACGGTTTTAGTTGTGTTATGTTTACTGTCTTGTAACGCCTTGTCAGACATCACGGTATTTGTCGGTAATATGTGCTGTCTTGTAGCGCCATGTCACACATCACGGTATTAGTTGTGTAATGTTTGCTGTCCTGTTGGGCCGTGTCACTCATTACGGTATTAGTTGTGTACTGTTTGCTGTCTTGTATCGCCTAGTCTCTCTTCTTGGTCTAAAACTGTAATGTTTACTGCCTTGTAGCACCGTGTCACTCTTCAAATTCTTAGTTGTGTAATGTTTGCTCTATTGTAGCGCCGTATCACACATCTAGGTATTAGTTGTTTAATGTTTGCTGTCTTTCACCGCAGTGTCATTTTTCATGGTCTAAGACTGTAATGTTTACTGTCTTGTAGCGCCGTGTCACACATCACGGTATTAGTTGTGTAATGTTTGCTGTCTTGTAGTGCCGTATCACACTTCACGGTATTAATTGTGTAATGTTGTCTGTCTTGTAACGCCGCGTCACACTTCACATTCTTAGTTGTGTAATGTTTACTGTCTTGTAGCGCCGTGTCAACCTTCACGGTATTAGTTGTGTAATGTTTGTTATCTTGTAGCGCCGTGTCACACTTCACGGTATTTTGTAATTTTGTTATGTTATCTGTCTTTTTACCCCGAGTCACACATCACTGTATTAGTTGTGGAATGTTTACTGTCAAGTAGTGCCGCGTCACTCTTCAAGGTCTTAGTTAAGTAATGTTTGCTGTCCGGTAGCGCCTTGGCACACATCACGGTATTAGTTTTGTAATGTTTTCTGTCAAGTAGTGCCATATCACACTTCACGGCATTAGTCATCAAATGTTTGCTGTCGTTTAGCGCCGTGACACACATCAAGGTATTAGTTGTATGATGTGTTCTGTCTTGTAGCGCTATGTCTCTGTAGGTTTTCTTTCACTAGCTGAGGCTTATTGGCTTGTACCCGAAGTTTACAGTGTTATATAAACTTTATTAAGTAAAAACTCTATGTATATATCTTATATGGATTTCAAAAGAAGATAATACAATTCCATAATACAATGACAAATATAGAGACAAGCCCCGTAGTCAAAGATTAGAAGATAAACCCTGTTTATGTGCAAAAATCCAGGGCCTACACGACAATGAACTATGGACACAAACATATAACATACACAAATACAAACACCAACACAATTTACACCATATGCAAAAATGCAATCACCACAAACAAACAACACCATCATTAAAATTGCTTTACCATTAAATGATTGGATTAACGCTTTAGAAAGGTCAGTGAAACAAGAGCTGACATGAACACGATTCTTTTGGGGGCTTAAACTAGTTAGTATGGCCATCACCGCACACTTGTTCCATCATTTATCAATAATTATTAAATTTAAATGCTTGTCCAACAAGCAAATTCAAACTATATATTGCCATATTTTATTACAGGACACCATTTTTGTAACGGCATTATCCTTAAAAAATAAGAACGAGATCATAATTATGAACAAAACAACGGGTGACCTGGACAACAATCGTCCAAGATTTTACCTGACAAATCCTGACGTTAGCCTTGATGTTATAGCGGTGTCTGTGGTGTCGCAAGCAACACAGCCTTTGATTACAGGTAGGTCAAAAACGTATATTTTTTTTAATAATAGACCAGTACGAAAATATACACGTGTTAGTCAACTACATATTAATATCATGATAAATGCTTAGATTATTTTTCTAAAATGCAAAGAAAACAGTTTTTGCCGTCACGGCTTACGTGATGTCGCAGGTATCACATACCTTGATCACGGGCCAATCAAATGGAAGGAAAGTGTGGTTGTAACGTTGTCCGTCACCCCGCACACAACAACGCCTTGATCAATATTTTGAGTCAAATAAATGTAATAAATATAGTTTTAAACAGTTCTCACTATGTTCGTACAATGCACCAACATTGTTGGTCGTGGTGTTGCCCGTCGTGTCACTGACAACAACCCTCAATCAATGATGTCTAAAATACGTATTACTGTTATAAACAATTGTTTGATCGTCGTCAAATGCAAACAAATATGTTTGCTGTCTCGATGGTCTTATTGTCGTATAAACTAACTAGACCCAATCTGAATAAAATTACATCCTTAATAACTCTTACGCAAGCTAGCAAGATCGAATACTTAAGCCGGACTGGAAAGTACTTAAACTATGAATACATTTATTTATATCGTATTTTGTTAGATTTTTATAATGCAATGATAGGTCAATGAATATCTGCGTATCAACTTCCCTATAAAAGAATTAATATTTCAGGAAGTTAATATACCACCAATGCACACGAACACATACTTTTATGTGAGCCTACTGAGTCACTGTTGATAATGTTGATAAACACGCACCAGGATGCACTTGAAGGTTGTTTCAATTGAAAATGTACTGCATGAGGAAGGGCTTGAGTGATTATAATTTAGTAAGAGTTGAGAATAAAATTGAAAAACATTCTAAACAGTTCTAAGATGCGAGGACGAACGTTTTAGATAACATAGAACGTTAAAATTCATTTTAATAATATTGTATTGCATGAATAGTAATACAATGAAATAAGGGGTCAATTTTCAAGCAACGAAAGAACATTAATTTACGGTCGTTAAAAATGATACGTGGTCAACATTTAACGTTACACTATCTTAATGCTGTTCTGTTCTCAAAACATTCTAGGCCGTATTGTAAAGTTTGAATGATTTCAAATCCGACGAGCCAGTATATCTTCACTATGGCGAGATGTCACATTAACAACGTTTACGCTGTGACGAGATTCAGAAAATATACACAGTGGCAACTGTCACATTCAGCAAATCAATCAATGTTCGTTATGTGTGTGTGTGATTGTGTTAATCGGTGTGGGGATCAAACGTATAAAACTGCTTTTTACAACTTGACCACAGGAGCAATCAAATAACATTTTCACGCGCACAGTCGGGACAAATACATGAACACCTCAATGACAAGAAAACAACACACAGACACAATTAAGAATTTTTTGTTTGCTAAAACGATTCTTTTTTGCACTAGCTTGTACGAACATACGTTAAGACTTAGTTTGACAAAACAATGTGTCATCATAAGCCTTTGCAATAACGCTTTGTCTTTGTCAATTCTTTACAGACCATTGCGCGAGTAATCTGTGTAGCGATATCTGTGTGAGCGGACCAACCGGGTACGATTGTCTCTGTCGAGAGGGCTTCCTGCTTCAGGACGGCGAGTGTGTTGGTATGGACTCTCCTTTTCAGCGAACGCATTTGATTGTATCACCATAAACATTTTTAAGTGTCTGTGTCGGAAAGGCTGCTTACTTCAAAGCTGCTTTCATGTTGGCAGTTGCACTCCTTTTAATATAATCGTATAAGCTGGCTGTTTGTGTAATGAAGAGTGTCTGCGTCAAGACCGGTAGATGTGATATGTAGCTGTAATTACTAGAGTACTGATACAAGTCGTGAACTACTTGCAGTATTGTACCACGGGACATAAGAAAAAGCTGTTGTGTTGATTCCTTTTAACATTAAGCACTCGGGCAACTAGTGTATTGTTTAGGAGAACTTTTAGTTCATTTGTTATAAGTTCGTCATTTTTTTAAGATGAAACAAAGGAAAATGATTTTCCAAACATGACACCTTACTGAATGGTTTTGCAGGGAATTTAAAGAATTCATAAAAACACAATTTCTGCTCTTGTTGACGAAACACGTTACATAAATATATATATATATATCTAATATAAGGAGCCACTTTTGTACTAAAACGGTAGATTTTAGCCCTTGAGTCCTGAGTTATCTGACACAAACTCTTGCTGACGGAACATTCTTATTCCGGATAACAAACTATAGATTGTAACATATAAAGAGGGATCACCTATCACAACGTTCGGAAATGGACATAGGAAGATACATAACGAAGCCAAAGGGATACTTTGTTTAACCCATCAACTTTGTTATGCCTCTAAAATAAGATATACTTCCTGATAAAACATTATCCTTTCACCATACAATTCAATTACATTGTCTACTTTCAAATATAGCGTCTGTGGTAAATACGATCGTTAATCATATAATACAAAGTTCCTATCTCCTAAGCATAGATCTCCCTTCATTAGCGGAGTTAATACGAAAGTAAATGGATTTCAGCTATAGTCTACTTTACTGCCAAGGGAATCCAGTATATGGTGTTTATCAGTTTGCATGCACAGTATTACGTAAACGGTATATTTTTTCATTTTTTAAAATTATTTTATGTTTCAGAGGACGCGGGGCCCGTTCACCGCGGTCTGGTATGGTCAACGCCGACGGAAATATGTGTGGCAGATATAAGAGGTATCAACCGCCATGATCGGTACATTGGGTCCAACAAGACGTGTAAATACGGCGTGGGAAACGCCATTTCCTATGTCGTTGTAGGTAGGTATTCATTCCCTTTTTTACTCATCAATATTAACGATATGTTGACTCATTATTCTGTAGGAAGACCGGTTCTGATCCATCATAAAGTTCATTTAAGTTAGTATATTCAATTCGTACGAACAACATTAAAACTTGGTGAAGAAGTCGATAAAGTTATCGCAAATAAAAGCATATCTAAATTTACGAATAAGAAACATGCCCGGTTGAGAAAAGTTAACTGAATCACTGTGCATAAAACCATACGTATATGAATATTACATTTCTTGCAGATTCGCATGGACGTAAAATCATTTACGCAGACACTTACAGTGTAAAGGCTATGAACGTTGACGATATGAGTATGGTAGAGACACTTTTCACTGCCACAGAGACAATAACAGGTATTAAGAGTGATTCCTTCATTCGATTGTGTAATTATCTGTGTGAAATGATTATGAACTCAGCTAAAACTATTGCTAAAATTTGTTACCTATCATATAACCGTTTTATAAATATAACGTATGTACATGTTGTTATTGACTTAACATAGGCATGGTTAATTAAATCAATTCTATCAGCTATCAGATCTGGAATTTGTTTTTCCAAAAATAGTATTCTGTACAAGGCACGTCAAAACAAATCATGACGTTCAGCCTTTTCCATACGTTGGGTGTGTTGTATAGCTTACACGTACACTAGAGCTAATATATATCTTTATCAGGTCTTGCTGTCGATTGGAGAGACGGGAACGTGTATTGGTGCCAAGGAAAACCACATAGGGCTGGGCAAATATGGGTCTTCTCACAAACAGATAGCACTTCATACAAACTGGTCGACAATCTTGACAACGTGACATCAATAAGCATCGTTCCATTGCAAAGGTTCAATTTCCCATGACTCATTCCCATTATATAAATATCATTCAAAATTTAGTTTACACTATGAAAGATAAACATTGTCAAGGTAGAAAAGAGAAAGAGATCGATCAACAGCACACTATATATATATATCGTTATTTGAACTACAACCCTATTTGTGTAATGTAAATATAACCAAATATAGATATGCATTGTCTAGGTTAAGAATGTCAAGTTATATGTTGAGCATCGAAACAGGTAGATGGCATAAACCAACCGCAACACCATATAATGAAAGAACATGCCTATTTTGTAACACTCTTGAAGACGAATATCACTTTTTTACTTGAATGGCAATTGTGTGCTGAACTACGAGAAGTGTATATCAAACCATATTACTTTAAAAGACGGAATATGTTTAAGTTTATTCAGTTGATGACCTCTCAAAAAGCTGTTGTTAATAGAAGTTTGGTGGTGTATGTGGATAAAGCGTTCGAATTACGAAAAACTTTTCATATGTATGATGAGTAGAAAACATATCCTCTATTTGCTCTTAAAACATCTTACGACCTTTGACTTATTTGTATAACAATGTATGTTTTATAATATGTATACTCATGGACATATTGTCTAATGTATTATGAAATAAACGTGTATTTATACAAAACTTGTATATAAATAACAATAGCTATCTGAGATGGGTAGAGACTGTTGGTGACGATAGCGCTGCGCAGTATTATATTTTTAGAAATGTTCCTTAACTACTTACTTTTCTAAATTAAGTATTTTTTCCGGCTTTAACATTCTTTTTTTAACCATTTTAAGCACCGCTTTGCCGTTATATTTTCCTCTTGTGGTGTTTAATGGTAACATTTCATTCCACCTTTATTTCGCTAGCGCCATGTTGTGGATAGCTGGTGAAAACCACAAAAGGCAAATCTTCAAGTCTCAGCTTGACGGTACGGAGATAACAGTTTTAGTCAACAAAGACAATCTAACGTCACCTGTGGATCTAACCGTCGATCTCGATAAAAACTTGTAAGCTTTTCGTTTATAAACGGGTTGTTTGATAATGCATCAGCTACCAATTGGCCTGTATAACACTTTAAGCCCCTAGTTATATGTGCACGACACCAGTGTCCGCTGTCTTCATTTATTTTCTGCATAAGTAAAGAATGTATAATTTAATAATCTATAGGTCTTATATATAGATATGACGCGGATGCGGACCAGATGTGGCAACGGATTGCCTAAAAAATAATAACCACCGTGACAAAAACTCTATTTTACGAACTCTTACTGAATTAAAATGCAGCAAAATTTGTCATCAAGCTGAATATGTGGGAATTGAAAGAATATGTATGTTATACCAAATTATATATACGGCTGATATTCTGAAAAAGATTCTGAAATTATTATTTCTTCTCAGGGTGTATGTAATCGACGACGGATTTATAGAGACCGTCCGGCTTGACGGGACCGACCATAAAGTCCGGTCAACACGCATTACCGCTTCCCCGTTCAGAATACAAACTTATAAGGTAAACACATCTTTGTTTCTGCTTTTGTTGTTTCTTCCTAATTTTAAGGTGAACTCATCTGTTTAAACAATGAGTACTGAACTGTAAACACATTTAAGTGATCTCATGTTTCACTGACCGTTCCAAGGCAGTATCCCTGTTTTGTCATCATTTCGATAAATGAACTGACAGCAATATAACCGCGAACACTTTATTTCGTTGAATCATGTAGTGTGAGTATGGTAAAAAGCTGAAATTAACAATAAAGCTGATTGTAAAGAACAGAAAGACTAAAATATAAAATATAGCATGTAAATTGAAGTTTTCTATCAGATATTACCACGTGGGAGAAATAACGTAACATTAACAACAGAGGAAACAATCTTTAGAACCAAAATTTATGATGATTAACAATATTGTAAAGCATAACAATTAGCAATTCATTAATTAGTAAATGAAACTATCAAAATACATCAATATTTGCATAATGCATACAACGTGTGCGTTTAGAATCTTTGAAAAGTCTTCGAAGGGACCTCAAAAATGGTGGAACAGCACGAATACTCTTATCAAAAAAACAAAAAGGAGAAATATCAAGACGAAATGTCCTTCATCAAAACGGCTAACAACACAATCCCAAATACATATAAATAATAATTTTGATTCATGAGTGGTCTGTCTGTGTCGTGTCTCTCTTTCAATATATCTTGGACTCTTGCTTAAGAATTCTGTTACGATCACCAAACGTGACCGCGAACTATGCAACAAATTTTTAACAACAGCAATATTTGTTTATTACCACTTTTACAAACATAATTTCAAGAATTATGTCCTAAAGTAAACAAAACAGTTAACAAAACATTACCACTGATACTGGTGTGTTTAAATGTTCGTAAATAACACTTTGAGAATAAATCCTACAAAAGTTTGAAATGCAATTCCGAATAAAGTAGTTAAATGATTTAGCACTGGTGAAACTTTCGCAAAGACTTGTTAACGCTGTTTGCCAGAAGCCTCATATTTTCAATATTGACAATCCTACAGAAGTCCACACTTTACACATAGCAACGGTCGAGAGTATTCAAGGGAAGTAAACCATGCTGTATTAGGAAAATAATCTTAACAGGGGCTAATTCAAATTTAAATGCAGTTCCATTTTGATACAATTCCTAATTTTCTTCTTAACACGAGATGGAGAACAATATAAAATAGTTGGGTAAGTCAAATAAAATAGGCTGTAAAATACGATTAAGTTCCACTCAATAGAAACTTTAGTTTTACCAAAAGGATCAAGATCAGGTATGGCCTTATGTACACAATGTTCCAGTGTATTCTTCAAAATCCTCAGGAACTATCTTAAAAAACCTAAAAAGTCATTTACACGGAATCAAAAGACATATCTCTATCTTTTCTAATTTATTCCTGACAAATACATGCCAAATAAAAAGGAGTAAACGTACCTTAAGAAATATACGTCACTTTGCAAATATACTAAACTTATAGATAGGTATGTAGATAGATTTGGGGTTAATTGTTGGCTGGGTGGCTTGATGCATTGACGTACTGACGAATGGGCGGACGAACGGACGGATGGATAGAACAATACTTTATACGCCTTCGTATTTCAGCATTACCTGTTAATGATTGATATCAACTTCCGAACAAATGAGCCGGACGTTGACGTTCTAGACTTGCAGGATGTATCGTTCGAAGGGACACTTTCGACGATAAAACATGTAACTGACATTGCTATACTGGACCTCACTACACAAGCAAAAATCTACGGTATTTAAAGTATTTTTCCATTTCATTAAAATCGATATCTGCCAGACTTATGATTACATAAAAATATAGCACATGTCAACTTTCAGTATGAATGCGTTTAATCGAAAAAAACTACCTATTTACTAAACGGCCTAACTATATTTGAATCGGAATGTAAACCCTTTGCATAGTGTGTATTTTCATCATTCTTCAATAAAGTTGTATTTAGATCATGAATTGGGTTATTTATCCAGGTATGTATATATATGGACAAATGCGTTTAAATCTCAGAAACATTGTGTCCTTACTTCATCTTATGAACGCCATATGTAAACAGATCACTTATGAAAAAGCCATTCTTGAAATAAATCTATTTGTTCTCTATTGATGAGCTAAATTGCTATCCTTTTGGTATCCCTAACAGGACCATGCGATGTAGCAAACGGTGATTGTGAACACCTTTGTATTCCGATCGGGAGGAATCGCGTTTGTCAGTGTGAATACGGCTTTACACTTGAGGCAAACAAGGAAACATGCACCTCGCGTAAGTATCATGTTATAAAAACATCTAATACAAAATTGGGTTGACAATACAAAGTTTGTTTACAAAGGATAAAAGTCATAAAAGAAAAATACTGACAATATCAAACGTTGTGTTAACATTTAATAACCCTGCGCTGGATTTTGATAATTGAAATCTGAATATTTTTACTATTTGCAAAACACCTTTTGGTACTATTGGGCTTGTCTCTGTAGTTTTCCTTTTGTTGTTTTACTTGTTATTGTACCCGAACAAGACAAAGTTGCAGTAGGAATTCCTCTGTGAGGCTATTGCGGGGCAAACAGTCTCATGTATGCCTCATAAGTATATATGTTCATATGTTAAACTATTGTACATGAAATCTCGCGTTAAGCTATAGCCTACTCAAACCTGCGTGATGAAGTCCACAATCTGTATATGTGCCCTCAATACCGTCTAGATGCTTTGAGATTTTATATTGTAAACATCTGGATGACAAAACACGCAACAAAAAGTAAACTCGAACACCTATACATGTAAGTAGCGTTTCGCAAACTCACTATTTAAAAAAGGCATTACGTTCATTTCATTAAAGAGCCTCTTCTGGACGACTTCATTCTTGTTGTTGATTGGACACACAGCAATATATACCAAGTTTCCCTGGTGAATGGTGAGGCTCAAGGTTTAGACTCTGATATGATAAAGAAACCGGCTGGAATAGAGTACAACCATCTGACCGGGAAGGTGATCTGGGGAGATACAGGCGACTATCTCTTACAACAAACCAACCTAGATGGTACCGGTTATGAGGTTTTGGTTGATGTAGGTAGGCAACTTGTATAGACCTTTCTTAAGAAGCTCTCATGAATAATGTATAAGCCAATTCAAAACAAGGGTTAGCTGGGTCAGATGTGAACACATCTGATACGCAAAAATGGCCAGCTATAGCGGAAGAAATGTTAGTCTCATTTCCCAAAATGATTTGTCTTTTGTTGAGTTTAATATAAAAGTGAACACGTTTTCATCTGGTAATTAATCCTTAAACAAAGGCTACAAGTTCTACAGTGAGGGATATATTCATAATCGGAAAGGCAAGACTTTACGTTTCATCCGTATAATAAAAGTACATGTACATTAACCTAAACTGCCATATTATGTTTACATAGTCCTGATACTATTAGCAAACAAACCATATCTAATGCATTTATAATACTCCCGACCAGTCTTCATTGTTAGGCCAGAACACTTAGCTAATGGTGCTAACAGTTATGTAGGTTTACTGTTTATAGTAAAGTTTTAGCCTATTGTAAAGCATAATATCAAGCTAGATGCATATCTCTGACATAAACATTTATAAACAGTTGGTCACTAGGAGTCAAATTAACCTGTTGTAAAGATTTTTGAGCGTTTCTCAGTTTCCCAAATAGTTCTAAAGAATTATGGTACCGTACTACATCTAATTAAAACATCACTTACAGTTTACCAAAAAAAGTCTCTCGTCAAGTGAGTACTGTACTTGAGGCATATTGCCTCAATAAAGATGCCACAGAAAGTTTAAAACTGAAGAAAAACCATGATTACTACTATTAAGTCCTTTCTCAGTTGACAGTGACAGGACTTGAGTGGTGTGATTGTGTTGTATGGTGTGAGAATAACCATCATAAAGAAACCTTATACCTTAACCGAAATCTTTGGGATAATGTGAAATCCGAATTGGACACATTCTTTTTCACCTCTTTTATTTAAATACATGTGTACGTAAAGAATAAACAATCATTAATTCTGTCAATTATACGGAACAAGATGTATGTATTTTCATGATATGATATATTATCTATACATACAAACATTTACATCAAAATTGTTTGGTTTCATAATTACCATCAGCCCACAACTGGTTTGCTGAGGCGGCTAAAAACAACGGCAATGGACCATCAAATAAATGAAATTCTTTTATTCTACTGTTCTATTTCAGATTTTGTATTTTTGTTTACAACTTAAAAATGGTGGTATATTAAGGGTAACTTGTTTCTCTCTTAATATTTTCTTTATTGTGAAATCTTTGTTAGCGATAATGTCATCACCTAGCTCTAAAAGGTCCAAGATTCCTGATAGCTTTGTTATTTCTATATCTGACATACTGCCTGTTATCTTAGGTGAAAAAGTCCTAATCCCGTTGTGTGCAATACCTTTGAGACATTTAAATGTACAGCAACTTTTAAAGTTTGAATAAACCTGTGAATTCGGTAATATGGTTGTTGTGTCTTTATTTCTGTGCAGTCAATGATTACTCTTGTTTTAGGATACAGGGCATCGAAACAGTCGGGCATATTTCGTTGTATTATGTCTTTTGGCAGCCAGATTGGAACTCATCAATAAGGAGCATACTTCTTTTTCTACTAAAAATATCCTTCATGATATCAACTCAACATGTTGCTCGCAGAAGTCTCAATATATCTGTAAAAAGAAAGGAATAAACTATATGTTACAAAACCTGTGTATAATTTAATCAAGCTGTCATCTTTATTTAACCTGAATACAAGAAATCGTTCGGGATTTATTTGAATTTTTGAATTGGCAGACTTCATCGCTTTGTAATTGTTCTCTCAATTTTCCAATTTCCCAGGCGAAATGCAATATATCACCTGTTAACATTTCTCTGGTTTAGGGATGTTTATCAAATACGTCATTGCTGCTTCTCTTTTGTCTGCAAAGGAAAAGTCATATGTTTAATATTGTACTATTCTTAACTTTAACTTAAAACATTCATTTTGAGGTTGCCTTTATGAAAAATATTATATATCTTTTTAGAATACGTTGTTGAAGTTCTTACTGTTTTGATAGTGTCTCGTGTGTTGCAAGTTTCTTCCTCTTATGTCCTCTCCTATGTGGCGTCTCCTTCTGCCAGTCAAACATACTGGGAACAGCATCTGGCTTAAAACGTCTTCTGTTTGGAGTCCAACCAGTATAATCATCTTTGGTGAATTATTTTGAACAAACCACTGTTGTTCTAGAAATCAATAAAATATCATAAATATAAACCTAAGTGTTGTTATAAAAACATACGGTGCTGTATTCGATTGTTTTTCAAATAAAAACAGACCAGAAACCATTTTAGAATTGAAACTCCTTAATATCAAAGCAAAAAGTAAATCGAATCAGTTTGAAGTACATCATACATGTTTCTGTTTATTTGTTGAACTATACGATAATATGTATAATAAACATACCTCAAACATATGCCCTTCGTCTCTCCTGATTTTGGCAATCCATTTGTTACGTTTTCCTTCTACTACTGTCATTTTATGAAAGTTCACATTTATCACATCATATTTTCAATTAGAGTTACAAAAAGGCACACAACAGAAATAATTTGATATTTTATTGCTTTTTCCTACATGCAGATAACTACTATAACCTTTGCATGGCCATGATATTGAAAATGATTGTAAAGCTGATCTAGCTCTTGAATATTCATAATTGGAACCGTTATGAGGTTTTGGTTGATGTTGGTAAACTACAGTCCGGTAAAGGGCGAAGTGTGGCTATAAAATTGCGCTGGCCGATTTCCATGGCGCGTGTACCCTGAGATTGTTTGTCGCTTTCGGGTGTATTTTTCATATCGTTAGATATATACACCGATGTCCGTACATATTACATTAAATTTATATGACTGGAAATTTTACGATTACATTTTTCTTCAGAAATAAAGATAAGGCCATGGCCTATATTTCGTAGATGTTGCATAGGATTCTAAATGCACATGGTGCTTTTGGGTGGATCGAAAGACATGATCATTTGCAGACAGTAGAAATTAAAAGCATAATCAATAATCCCTTATGTCAATAAATCTAATTTTTTTTTGTTTTTTTAGGAATGTACCACGCACATCCCGAGCGAATGGCGATTGACTACAGCACAGGGAATATATTTTACACATCTGTTAACACAACTGTCCTTGGGTTTTCGGGTATAGCTGTTGTAACACCAGATGGAGTACATAAGAAAATTGTCGAGTATGGGCAAAGCCCACGAGCTATAGCGCTGGAACCGGAACAAGGGTATACTGATTTTTATTGACCTACCTATCCCGTATTGCCATTGATATCTAATGAAACTTGTTGAAGTCCCATGGAAATAAAGACAAGAATTAAAGTTCATCATTAAAAAGAGGGAAATTATACATGCGTATACTTCTTTGTAAACATGCAGTTGTATATCTCTATGTGAAAGTAGTATACAATCATTTTGAAGAATAATCACAGTTAAAAGTGTTTTTATTTAATAATATTGCAGCTTTTTACGTTATATGAATGCATTTCATGAAGTTTATGCCCGTAGTTTGAAATAATCATTTTGTGGCAGTTTTATGTTTTGGACTGTCCCCGGGACGACACCCGGAGTCCTGATGCGAGCTAAAATGGACGGGTCAGAGATGGTCACTCTATACGACAAGATGGTGTGGCCCAATGGCATTTCAATCAGCAGTAAAGGTTTGGCAAGGCTCATTTGTACTTTAAAGCTATTTTAACCTGTCAATTTGGCAAACTATTTTTGTTAATATAGAGCAACGGATAATATTATTATAAAAACATTGCAACGGTGACATATCGTCATCGATACACGTCCGTTTAAGTATGACTAAACCATCATATAAACACTATCAAATCAGTTTCTTACCAAAGTATGTTTGCATATAGCCTTTGGCTTGCTAATATCCTCAACATTCTTATAGGAAAGGAGAAAACCATAGTTAGAGTAGGTTTAACAATGCATGCCCAGGCTACTGAGAAGTGTTTTAAAACGGTCAACTTTTGTATAATGTGGGCATCGGTTGATTGAGATTGCCACCACATTCCGGGAATGTCATTTCTCAGTTTATACTTTATAGCTATCCGTGTCCTATGTTCCGGTGCATTACAATCTTGTAAAATGATAGTTACAGCTGGCCTCGGGTTATTGTCAACAGTATTCTTGTTTTTGCCAGGATTGTTTTTATAATTGTCATTTGCAAATGAAATTGTCCCAACACCATATCACGAGATGCAAGCTCAAACAATAAGGCTGAACTTCGCTTGACAGCAAGGGCTGTCGCTATACAACCACTCATATGATGTTCTTAAATTCATCAAAATATATCACTTTAGTCCAGTCCCTGTTGACAATCAAATATATTTGCCTGTTGTCCATGCCAGCCGATTCTGAAGTTGACCTCTGTTCTGCCCTAACGCACGACCCTTTTATGGTCTCTGTTTATGTTTAAACACATTTTAAACATCGGAAAACCTCCAGTTTGTTTCATCGACCTTAAACTATTTTTTAATATCTTTTTCAAGTTGTCTTGTTATTTCCTGCTCTGCGTTGTTTTTTTCTATTGTTTCACTGTCTTAATAACATTTTACTGCGGAACAAACTGAACAAGGGTGTTGTATCCAAGATGATTTACAATTACAATTTCTGAATTATTTTCTCCTTTTTAAACTTGTTTACATTATATTTTGAACACTTCATGTCAAATCTGGATTTTCCCATCACTCGTTTGGACCTCATACTCCCAGACGAGTTAACATGTTAACATTGTGACTTTATTTTAATACCATAATGATAAATTCAAGGGCATATTGACTACCAATCAATGTTCGTGTTAAGTATATTGGCTAAGGCTATAGTAGGGCTACTCCTGATGCTATTTTGTTGATAATATAGAGATTGCCCACGTTCAGTTTTATCTAGGCGCATATAACATCAGAATAAACAGAACGAAACAACACAAAGTTTAAACAATTATGTTATTTTGGGAGCTACTTCATTCATGCGTGTGTACTTTGAACAAGTTCAACGCGTGTAATCGATAACAGGGGTACATGAGTAATGTGTGATTGTCGTCGCAGTCACGAGAATGTTCGAGCAATGTGAACAGTAATGCCATCTTTAGAATCACGGGGAAACGGATGCAGGCGAAATTCGGTAAATCTACCGGTGCACGTGAAGACTATAATATTTCGCAAATCCCTGTTCAGTCCAACTGCGTTTAGTTGAAACATGTAGCTACACGTTCCAGTTTAAGTCGTTTATGCAACATCTTTATTAATCAGCAGATGAACATATACACAGAGCATTCACGTACACTTAGTATTCTGCAATCACACTATTGATAGGATCAGCAGATGTACTTATAAACAGAGCATACACATACATGTAGTATTCTGCAATCACACTATTGATAGGATCAGCAGATGTACTTATAAACAGAGCATACACGTACACGTAGTATTCTGCAATCACACTATTGATAGGATCAGCAGAAGTACTTATAAACAGAAAGTAAACGAACATGAAGTGTTAAGAAATCTCTATCTTTTAATATTATTTGCAGATATACTTACACACAGAGAGTTAATTCAATGAAAAAAAACAAACTTTTACGACTCTTTTAACAAAACGGGGATACAGTCAAGTTTGCAGAACAAAGCCTTTCCCATTTCGATTGATACTGTTCTGAGTCCAGAATATTGTATTCCAATACTTTCTATCCTTTATTTGTAATCTTTAGAAAAAGTTTATACATCCTTATTTTTCCGGCGATTATCTTTCACAGTCAAGACCGTGTTTGTAACGGACGGAGGTTCTAACCGGATATACGCATGCACGTTCAGCGGCTCGTGCTCTGTGTTTCACGAGGATCCCGGGATGCATCTCATGGACATCAAACTGTTGGACGACTACCTGTTTTACTCCGCGTGGAATAAAGCGTTTGTAGCATAACTCCACGTGAAATAGTGGTGTTTAACTTCAAAGACACACGATTTAGGTTATAATGGCATCATAAAACTCAATGGTTAAATACGATGTTTTGAATACATTCAATAATGCATATAAAGTTGTACAAGTCTTCCTAGTGATGTCTCAAAAACATTCAGCGGATTTTCAATGGCTATTACAGGTACATTACACGAATAGATATGGACACTAAGGAGATTGTAAAGTTTGCTGAGAACGCCGAACTTGGAAGACTGGATGCCATCGCCGTGTACAGATCATCTTTGGCACTACCAGGTAATTAAAAGTAACATAGGAACAGTGTCAATATTGTTAATTTGTCCCTTAAGAACGGTAACAGATGAAACATTTCCTTTGTCACATCCGTCTGGAAAATAACATATTAAAATAAAATAAATCCTTAACACCAAGTAAATATTAAATGGGAACAGAATCAATATATCCTATAACTAGATAGGAAATTTGATTAATCATCTTAACTTATTACGCTTACACGTTACAACCTTTTATCATTCAGTAATAATTGATATAGAGATAATTATGAAAAGTATCAACATTTTAAACTGTGCTGTTAAAAACCACAAGGCTGTAATGTTTCTTTTAAATTAAAGGAAACAACGAAACGGGTTTTTTTTGTTCATGTTTTTATTCTTTTTATGTCTTTTTTTACTAAAGCCGACCAAACATATGCTTTGGTATGGCCATACTTGTAAATGCGCTTTTAATTTTAACGTTGTGGTAGAAATTATATTCCAAATTATTAACTTGATGTTTGGATATATAATTTACACCATTCGACCAGTTACTATTGCTACTTGTTGCTTTAAGGGGTTAGTCAAGATTTTGGAAGATAAATATAGCCTTATGCACAAGTCAGTGTTTTTCTATGTCAAACTCTGAGTTGGGAGCGGGTTGGTCTTCGGGGATACATTTTACTTGATATATATACATTGGACGATACCCAACCATTGAGCTTATTGCAGACCTGTTGAACTGCGATTCTTTGATTGTTTGCTAATACCTAGTGGGTTTTACGCAATCATGTTGTCAAATATCCCGTAAGTGCCAGTCAAACACGCCATGCACCGACTATACTCGTTGGGAAAAATCGTCGAAAGGTGCATTACATGAATTTAGTAATATATTTGTTGTGAACAACTACAATTGCGTCATAATACTTCTTATTTAACAATTTTAGATTTAATTTACCACGATTAATATAATAATATTGCTCATTCATTGGAACACATTTATATCATACTTCATCTTACATACACGTTTTCAGTATCAATCTAACTCAGGAAAACGAATATTTATTAGTATCATTTGACCATGAAATAAGTTCGGCAAATTTTACACACGGTAATAACGGTTGTCTCGTTGCATGCATTATAGTAAAAACATTTGCCTGTCTTCGTGTTTCTTATTTCAGTGACCAGTTCTTGCAGCCCGAACAAAGGCAGGGCTAATTGCAGCACACTTTGTCTCCCAAACTCTAGTGGATATACGTGCGCATGCGCAGATGGCGTGTCCTTATTACCAGATGGAAAGACGTGCTCAGATGGTAAGATGAACTATATTCTTGTGTATGCAATTCCAATTGAAAATGCATTGCAGTGTAAGTACTCGTTTAACTACATCATTTCAGTTGCCGCCTCAACTACAACAACGACTTTAACCACACCAACAACAACTACGACACAAACAACAACTGTCCTAACAACGACAACAACTGCTTCTACCTCCACATCCAGAGCAACAATAAGATCACTGCCAAGGTCCGACTCCACATCAAGAACACCAACTAGTTCATTGCCAAGGTCCGACTCCACATCGAAAACAGCAACAAGTTCACCGCCACGGTCCGACTCCCCATCAAGAGCAACAACTAGTTTACCGCCACGGTCCGACTCCACATCAAGAACAACAACAAGTTCACCACCACGGTCCAGTACGGGCTTGCAGAGATCCCCTACTGCCTCTGTGAAGGCTGTAATTCCGTATATTGCCGCCGGTGCTGGAGGTGCTCTTGTACTCATTGTTGCCGTCGTAATCGTCATCTGTTTCGTGTACGGAAGCTCACATCATAAATCGATGATGTATTTGTGTAGTTTATTCTTTAATAATATGTTTTATTATTTCGAACTTGACATAGTTTGAAGTTATTATTTACGAGTTTGACATGTGATAATATTTAAAAGCATATTATGATCTCGATGCCCTCATTAAAGTCCGTCTCTTCAGGTGGAAAATGAGGCGAGCTGATGGCGGTCCCCGATACCTGCAAGACAATGAAAGTGTCGATCACAGCGCCGTCTGTCATGGTGACAGTGTCGACATACTCGGGCTTGAGATGCACGAGTACGAATCTCCATTATCTGTAGCGCAAATTCGGGCTAGGGAAAACCAGGAATGCAGTGCGGTGGGTATTTCCTAATTATTTTCCAGAATTATCAATGGATTGTATTTCGAAATGAAAACAATGTGTTCTCCGTTGTCAAAGTTGAACCAGATTGTGCGGTAATTAATCATCAGTATAAAAATTTGTCAAAACTATTATGAATAATGGTCTGGATCATCTTCACAGATACAAAATGACGACTTCCTCAACTTCACCAAACGAGACACCATGTACGATTTAATACCTGCCGATATTGCCCCGACCCCCCCTCCGTATGAGGCTAAAAGAATCAACCCCCCACCCAAGCTGCCCAAACCCCACGTCCATACCATGCAGAGCACGGCGAATGTAAGCGTCCTGTCGTGCATTTCCGATCAGCCGATGGCGGCGAGAGTGCAAAACATCTATGCGACGCCGTCGGAAGTCGGTGACAGGTATGTCGGCTCGGTAAGAAGCGAGCTACCGGGGCCGGGGACAATTTGTACGGGGCCGGGGGCCACACAAAGCTACAGAACGATTTCAAGTACGTCTTCCTAAGCCGTGAATAGTCACACAGACTGTTTCCTCGGATTCACTTCAAACTATATCGTGGCCGAGACTTAATATTTTAAGAGACACTTAATAGAGTAAACAACAATCTATGCAAAGCACAGCACTCGTAGACATATTACACAAGAGATGCTTAAGATAAACCTGGCATTGGTTAAAAAAATCATACTAGCAACATGTTCTATAGAGTATGTACTATAATAAGTACAATAGTTACATATATTTTAAAGCAATACAGAAATATATTTCCTGGAATAATTTATAATTAACAAATTATCAGATTTTTTTTTAATTCAGATTGAAAAAAAGATACATTATGATATAAAATCCACTAATTATCTAAACATTTATAGTAAAATATTTATAAATTTTGCTTGCTTTTAAATCATTACATCACACTGCTTTCAAAAAACGTTACGCTTCTTCATGTTTGTATACTATTTTGAATGACGTCATCAGAATTAAATTTTGTCAGAAAATAAATATCTTAAATGTTTTTTAGAGAATCATGACTGAACATGAAATTTTCTTCTAATCTTTTTCGATAGCTTTCTAAAATATTCTACATTTGCAGACTTTATGTCACGAATTTGCTTTTTGATTTATTTAGAAAGAATTTTATGTCGTTTGCATTTTCTTTTTATGCTCGTAGTTGTAAGCTGTATATTAACATGTGTGTCTTATTTTCTATAAATTTTGTTTGTTCTGCTTTCTATGTATATAAGGATATTAAATGTATATCTATGAATTGCAAGATTGTTTCCAATTAGGCCACCATTTATTCTAATAAAATTGGTTGCATACATGCGGAGCAATACATGTTCTGAAGAACTGAAATAGAGCAGCACTTATTATTGATATGTAAAACGAAAACACCTGATGATAATAAAGTAGAAGCAATGTGTAGTATGTAATAATATATGTGTTATTTTGACTGACTGCTTAAATATTTAGATTTTGTTGAAGAAGCTATGCTCCGGACAAGAAAAAGTAACAAAGAGCAGTAACTCTGTATTCAGCTGAAATAGAATTGCGAATCCTGTACACTGCACTTCCTCTCATTATGATCTATCACTGTATGAAGCTTTATTAAATTCCATCCAATAATTTTCAAATTATGCTCGGGACAAGAAAAAAGTATTAAAGGCAATAACTCTGTAATTAGCTAAAATAGAGTTATGTTTTTTGTTCACTGCACTTCCTCTCAGTGTGCTTTACCATAGTGTGAAGATTCAATAAATTCCATCTAGTAGTATGCAAGTTAATGTCAGGAAAAAATGACAGGAGAAAACAAATTAAGGGCAATAACTCAGTAACTAGCTTAAGTAGAGTTATGGTTCTTGAACACCGCACTTCCTCATTGTGCTTTACCATTGTATGAAGTTCCAATGAATTTCATCGAGTACTTTTCAAGTTATACTCCGGACAAAAAAAGTAACAAGGGCAATAACTCTGTCATAAGCAAGAATAAAGTTATGGTAATTGTAAACTGCACTTCCTCTCATTATGCTCTACCATTGTATGAAGTTTAATCCAATTACATCCAGTAGTTATGCTCCGGACAAGGTAAATTGCAACGGACCGACCGACAAACCGACCGACCGACCGACCGACCGACCACAGGGTGACTCCAATATACCCCCTTCAAACTTCGTTTGTCTGGGGTATAAAGAGTAATAATTTACAGAGTTATTGTGGTTATTAACGAGCGCTTTAATTGTAATTTTGAAATTATGAAACGTCATGAAATTTTACTTTAGAGAGTTAAATATAATACTTCATCCATATAAATCCTTTTTACAAAAGAACAGAACTAGAAAATGAACAATAACTTGACAGGAATACTGCTAATTAAGCAATTATGTTCCCAATGAAATTGTTTGCAAACGTGCGAAGTGATATAGAGGATTAGTTGCAAACATCAATTTGCTTATTACGGAGTTTTATCGAGATTTTATTGAATGAAAATGTTAAAAGTCGGAAGTGTTAGCAATTCATCCGTGGATAAACATTGGGTAAAGCATTTTTCCTAATTAGAGAGTTTGTTTGATGGTACGTCAGTATTCAGTCATCGCTCACTGTCAGAGAGTTGACTGATTCGCTTGATTCGTTTTCTAGGTAAAGCGTCAAAACCATGCTAGGTTGTTGACACATCTTGAGGCGTGGTTAAGGTAAAAAACAACATCAGTTAATTGGTGTGTGAAATTTTTCTAATAAACGGCAAGTTGTATATTTACAAATATAAATTTATTTAAAGTTATTCGCCCTTTTTTAAATAATAACCAGACATTAAATGTCATCAGATTTTATGTTAAGTTTCAGATCTTTACCACTCTAAAAGTTTAATAGAAACACAGGTTTTCTAATAAGATTTGAGGCATCAGGTCTTACTTTCTCGAAGGATCATAAACGTATTATGTAGCTAATACGAAGCCAATTTTCTTACTTAATCTCGAATTTACCTATTAACAAATATATTTTATTGAATTGCTAAAACAGAATACAACACTAAGGTACCTACCTTAAAATGACAAAACGTAATTTTACTTCAAGAACGGTAATATAATAATCCTTGACACGGATTTTTTTCTTTTCACGCAATATCATCAATGCCTTACTGTAAACACTTTATATCATTAAGGCCACACCAAATTGATAACTTGTTTATCGGATATTTTACAAAAAATAATGGGGCGAGCGAGCGAAATAATAATAAAATATTTGTTTTGCATTGACCATAAAAGAGGAGCGAGCGAAGCGCGAACACATATATATATAGTCATTTAACTCACTTTTGCTCACATTTTATTTACTTATTAACTAAACAATGATATTGTAAACAGTGCAAGGATAACATCCAGTGAAAGAATGATAACACTAAAAGATAATTCTATAGACATATTAGTTTTGAGATCAAGCAAATGTATATCTTTAAACTATTTCATAAATGAGAGAACTCAAAACCACAGTTTTCCAGTTTTTTTAAACCTTTTTGAAAAGTTTTTTTTCAATATACCCTATGCATGACTAAGTTAAAGCCTGGACACAAGCACCAATGGTCACAGCCACGTGCCTGCCCAATGGCATATCCGAATCTATTAACCAGGTTTTCAACTTTTCCTTAGGAAAACTTGGTTAAAAATAATTCTCTATTAAAATACATTGTCATATCTCATGCCATGGAAATGACTAGACAAGGTGACTTGAAAATTAACTCACAAAATCAATATAGGCATTTTCAATCAAATATAAACTACAGCTATCACTCTTGCTTTGACTACACGATTGGCCTTGGTAGCCATCTAAGTTCTGGAAGAGAATTTCCAACAAACCTACACCGTATTGTAAACCATTTCAGCTGAAAATATGTCACAGAAGATTCCAGCAGCGCAAGATTGATTTTAGGCTTTCTCAGAACTTAACGTCTATCTTTTTTAATCTTGCAGATTTTCCTTAATATTTTTAGATATCTTTTTCAAATTTAGACAAGTAAAAGTAAACATAAACATATATACAAAAGACACTTTTAATTCTTTTGTTCTGCAAATACTGATTGTGTCAATGTTCATATATAGCAAAAAGATATTTCAACAAAATACAAGAATATGCAATATTTTTTCATAGACAAAAACCAATCAGCATAAATATTTAACACTTGAATGATTTCCATATATAGTTTAAATATACAAATGAACATCTAAACAATCTTCAAACATTTATTCGCAACACAAAGTGTGATTAATACCTTTTTCCAATCACACAGTCTGACACCATTTTTATTTATCCTTTTTGACTAATATTTACAAAATATACACAATCCGCCTTGTTTGATGTTTTTGTGTGAATGGTAAAACTCATGGGATTGCATGAATCACATATGAATGTCAGTCAGGTTAATGTTTAGCGTCATCCTGCTGTCCACGGAAATTGACTCATCGGCGACCACGGCCTCCACCACAAGCACGCCCTCGTTGCCTCATAGGGACAGGAATTTTATGATCCGTTGTGTCGGAGGAATCTGAAATTTTAATATTAAAGCAATATTATACATAAATGTTCATTGTAGTATAATGTAGTATGCATTACTGAAACAGTTTGATAATAACAAAAGAAATGTGGTGCTCGTTTCTTGGCCAAACTTTATTTTTTTATCTGTTCATGCATTGCATATGAATTAAATAAACACTATACTCTGATCTGTAGCAAAATAAAAACAAACACGCATAAATCATTAAATGTATAATTATTTTCGAAGGAAACAAATAATACAAAAAAATACATCATATTTGCTATATTAACAGCAAAACAACAAAAAAGTTAAATTACACACCTGAAGTTTTTACCTGGACAGGTGTAGTAGGCATAGATGACCGATTGGAAACTGTCTTTTCACTGTAACGGTCATCCGAATTCCCGTCAAACATGTCCGAACCAAATTGAAACTTTGGATAATCCCTGTCATTCACGACCAAATTCAGCACTTCCTGCCCAGTATATATACGTTTTTTTTATCCGGAGCTAAATTAAAACAAACACATTCGTCCAAAATTAACTTTAAATGGTGGTAGAATTGTCATGTGTTGACGTAATTTTCAAGAATCAGAGAGTGAAATAAATGTTTTCATGTTGCCAAATTAGTCTCGATCATCTAGACGCTTGTATCCGGGTCTTTATCGTCCATTGACTCTAATTAGAGCGACTGCATGATTGAGCCGTTGCTTTGATAATTGTTGCGATCGAAAAACGCGGCTATAAGGGAAAAGGCTACATTCTACTTAACAAATAAGCGCTCGGAAAAAAATAACAATTTTTATTCAGATGGTGCGGGCACAAGTGATAAAAAAATAAAATATGTGTTTTGCTTTTCTGAAGAAATAGGTGCGGGAAATCCGATGAACAAGTTATTAATTTGGTGTGGCCTAAGGAATGAATTCCGGGATTGATGTCATTATCGGTTTATAAACGCAAATGGGCTTGTAAAAGTGAGATGAGAAAGAAGGGGGCGCATGAGCTCGAGAGTGTCCCTTTATATGCGCCGAGTATAGTGTACAATCCTCTACCCGTTCCGGAATACATCCATTACGATATGGACATTTGTAACATAAATTTGATAAAACTCCTGTTTCGCTGACAGCTCTATGGCGGTGAACCCAACATTTATTGATGAAGGTAATGTGATGCGTGTTTTGTTCTGTCTGTGTTTTTCGTACGTTGTCGCTCTCTTGCCCTGTGTATATAAGGCTTATCTTGAACATATAAACTAGGTCATCGTCATCTGCATAGCTTCTGGGTAAATCGCAAAAGTTTCAATTGTATTATTGCAATATTGATATTCCCGATATAAAACACTTTTTTGAAATTTAACTAAATTTATATGTTTAAACATATTCAACAATGCGCAATACTGCAAATGAAGAATAAGCACAAACAACCAACGAAAATGCTGATTTTTTCCTTAGACTACCACCACCACAAAAAGAGCAATAAACAAACCATTTATATGCTTTTTGATTCATACGTAATTGTTTTGTTTCATTATATTGGTTAAAACGCACGATGGTATACTTACCCAATCAAAAGAAACACACTGAGTAGCGTGCAAACTTCCTGTTCGAGAACGAAATATACTAACAACAATACTAACAACATACCATGGTGATGATTTATACGTGAAAACATGGAGCGATTGCTTTTCAATGTGTTTGGTTTTATTGTGTTATCAATATGTTGGGCTCAAACTGAGGGTAAGTAAAAAACAATAATCTAGCATATTGTACCTTTCGGAATAGTCAGTATTAAATGTGTACATGTTTTTTTTCTATATTGATAAATCGTCTTATCAACTTCAAAAATCTGAAGAAAAATCAAAATACAATAAAGACTTCCTGTTCAAGAATAAATAATATTGAAATTAATCAATTATGTTCTTTTAAACTTGAAAAGATTGAGCGGTTGCTTTTCAATATGTTTGGTTGGATCGCACCATGAATATGGTCGTACTATGCCAAATGCTGCGGGATAGTGTAATTAACTAATTATCTAGTATGTTTTACCTATTTTAAGAGGCAGTATTGATTGTATACCTGTTTTTACTTCTATTTTTGATTTTCTTCAGTAATAGTTATATTTGGCACAATTAAAATAATGAGTGCACACTACTTTTATTGCTTATAAGGTATATGACACCATTTTTATTTATCCTTTTTGACTAATATTTACAAAATATACACAATCCGCCTTGTTTGATGTTTTTGTGTGAATGGTAAAACTCATGGGATTGCATGAATCACATATGAATGTCAGTCAGGTTAATGTTTAGCGTCATCCTGCTGTCCACGGAAATTGACTCATCGGCGACCACGGCCTCCACCACAAGCACGCCCTCGTTGCCTCATAGGGACAGGAATTTTATGATCCGTTGTGTCGGAGGAATCTGAAATTTTAATATTAAAGCAATATTATACATAAATGTTCATTGTAGTATAATGTAGTATGCATTACTGAAACAGTTTGATAATAACAAAAGAAATGTGGTGCTCGTTTCTTGGCCAAACTTTATTTTTTTATCTGTTCATGCATTGCATATGAATTAAATAAACACTATTCTCTGATCTGTAGCAAAATAAAAACAAACACGCATAAATCATTAAATGTATAATTATTTTCGAAGGAAACAAATAATACAAAAAAATACATCATATTTGCTATATTAACAGCAAAACAACAAAAAAGTTAAAATACACACCTGAAGTTATTACTTGGACAGGTGTAGTAGGTATAGATGACCGATTGGAAACTGTCTTTTCACTGTAACGGTCATCCGAATTCCCGTCAAACATGTCCGAACCAAATTGAAACTTTGGATAATCCCTGTCATTCACGACCAAATTCAGCACTTCCTGCCCAGTATATATACGTTTTTTTTATCCGGAGCTAAATTAAAACAAACACATTCGTCCAAAATTAACTTTAAATGGTGGTAGAATTGTCATGTGTTGACGTAATTTTCAAGAATCAGAGAGTGAAATAAATGTTTTCATGTTGCCAAATTAGTCTCGATCATCTAGACGCTTGTATCCGGGTCTTTATCGTCCATTGACTCTAATTAGAGCGACTGCATGATTGAGCCGTTGCTTTGATAATTGTTGCGATCGAAAAACGCGGTTATAAGGGAAAAGGCTACATTCTACTTAACAAATAAGCGCTCGGAAAAAAATAACAATTTTTATTCAGATGGTGCGGGCACAAGTGATAAAAAAAAATATGTGTCTTGCTTTTCTGAAGAAATAAGTGCGGGAAATCCGATGAACAAGTTATTAATTTGGTGTGGCCTTAGGAATGAATTCCGGGATTGATGTCATTATCGGTTTATGAACGCAAATGGGCTGGTAAAAGTGAGATGAGAAAGAAGGGGGCGCATGAGCTCGAGAGTGTCCCTTTATATGCGCCGAGTACATGTATAGCGTACAATCCTCTACCCGTTCCGGAATACATCCATTACGATATGGACATTTGTAACATAAATTTGATAAAACTCCTGTTTCGCTGACAGCTCTATGGCGGTGAACCCAACATTTATTGATGAAGGTAATGTGATGCGTGTTTTGTTCTGTCTGTGTTTTTCGTACGTTGTCGCTCTCTTGCCCTGTGTATATAAGGCTTATCTTGAACATATAAACTAGGTCATCGTCATCTGCATAGCTTCTGGGTAAATCGCAAAAGTTTCAATTGTATTATTGCAATATTGATATTCCCGATATAAAACACTTTTTTGAAATTTAACTAAATTTATATGTTTAAACATATTCAACAATGCGCAATACTGCAAATGAAGAATAAGCACAAACAACCAACGAAAATGCTGATTTTTTCCTTAGACTACCACCACCACAAAAAGAGCAATAAACAAACCATTTATATGCTTTTTGATTCATACGTAATTGTTTTGTTTCATTATATTGGTTAAAACGCACGATGGTATACTTACCCAATCAAAAGAAACACACTGAGTAGCGTGCAAACTTCCTGTTCGAGAACGAAATATACTAACAACAATACTAACAACATACCATGGTGATGATTTATATGTGAAAACATGGAGCGATTGCTTTTCAATGTGTTTGGTTTTATTGTGTTATCAATATGTTGGGCTCAAACTGAGGGTAAGTAAAAACAATAATCTAGCATATTGTACCTTTCGGAGTAGTCAGTATTTAAATGTGTACATGTTTTTTTTTCTATTTTGATAGATCGTCTTATCAACTTCAAAAATCTGAAGAAAAATCAAAATACAGTAAAGACTTCCTGTTCAAGAATAAATAATATTGAAATTAATCAATTATGTTCTTTTAAACTTGAAAAGATGGAGCGGTTGCTTTTCAATATGTTTGGTTGGATCGCACCATGAATATGGTCTTACTATGACAAATGCTGCGGGATAGTGTAATTAACTAATTATCTAGTATGTTTTACCTTTTTTAAGAGGCAGTATTGATTGTATACCTGTTTTTACTTCTATTTTTGATTTTCTTCAGTAATAGTTTTATTTGGCACAATTAAAATAATGAGTGCACACTACTTTTATTGCTTATAAGGTACAAAGTAAATTCAATGCTGGCATCATGCGAATTTTACCCGGATTGTGTATTTAAATCCAAACAATAAGGTCGACAAAATTTGCGTAACAACGAGCCATTGAGAATCATATGTGTTTGGTTCTTTGGAGCTTTCTCGATGGTCAGGGTTAATTTTGAGTTGACCGTTTTATTCGACTTTCGAGCGGTGCTACGACCATGTCGCGCATTTTGTGGTATTTTCGCGTAAATTGCTCCTCGTTTTGTATTTAGTCATTGTAAAGGTTGACAGAATTAACTGTTTCCTCGAACGTTTTCCTCATCAGCCAGTATATGTTCAGTGGTATTATAGAAATATCAGATCCCATGGAGGGTGATAGCATATAGTGTAAACCCGAGAGAGTTAACCGATCCGTAAGCCGAGGCTGACATTACTTATTTGAAAGCTAACATTATATGCTATCATCCGCCAAGGGACCTGATATTTGTTTTATTATACCGAATTAATATTTTGATATAAAAATGTAAAAAATATAGTATATACGAACAAAAAGTAACTGTTTATTGTAATAATGAATAATCACCCATACAAAATAAAGGGGCGGATTCCGGGCGGAATTCAGGCGGAATCGACACGAAATCGGTGAATTCCGCCAGGAGTTTGGAAGGAATTATTATTCCACCCGATATCTATACATATTCCATGTCACGATATTCTGGGCGTAAAATTATTTGAAGATCCAGGCGTAAACAAATTACGGACGTGTTTAAAATACTTTAACATTTCGTTTTTCTATGCAACCTTTGGGGCGGACTTTCCTACTTAAACATTGAAGTGGAGCTTACTTTCGAACTTAGCCTTATATTTTCAGCCAAAAAAACCCATAAAAAGTGAATTGAATTGTTTTTGTTTCCTTTATCATTTACATATCACATAGCGAGGTAAATACGGAGTGCCGTTAGGGCCATCGCCTATGAATGTGTTGTTCTGAAACGCGATACTCTATCGTGTTTTCATCATCGTAGTATCGTGTTTTCATCATCGTACTATCGCGTTTACACCATCGTACTATCGCGTTTTCATCATCGTACTGTCGTGTTTTCATCATCGTACTTTCGCGTTTTCACCATCGTGCTATCGCGTTTTTATCATCGTACTGTCGTGTTTTCATCATCGTACTTTCGCGTTTAAACCATCGTACTATCGCGTTTTCATAATCGTACTGTCGTGTTTTTATCATCGTACTATCGCGTTTTCACGCGAAATCACAAAACTACGATGGTGAAAACGCGACATAACGATGGTAAAAACACGATAGTTTTTTGCATTATCATCATCGTACTGTCGTATTTTCGCGTTTTCATCATCGTACTAACGCGATTTCATCATCGTACTGTTGCGTTTGCACCATCGTAGTTTCGTGATTTCGCGTTTTCATCATCGTACTACCGAGTATCGCGTATCAGATCAACACATCCACAAGCGATGGCTCTTACGGCATTCCGTATGTAAAAGTTAACATCTTCCATGTTATTTTATGTACACTGCATACTCCTTGTAAAAATAGATGCAACAAAAATATAAAACTACTTAGGGAAGGCAAAAACATAAAGAAACAAAACATGACCCCATGATGTAGATTTACACTCAGTGTCTATGAACTCTCAAGTCCACTTTAAATGTTACTTGATACTTTTTGGTATATAAAAAACATCAATCACTTACAGCAATTGAACTTAACTCGGCCCAGTAGGCTATAAATAATTAACCTCCACTCGATTCGAGGCTACAATAATTGACTCACCGATAAGCGTCATGGGCTATTATTCGGTTTCAAGTTTCAGCTGCATATAAAAACTCACGCTATCTTGGGCCAATCTGGTCAGACTGCCCTCTGCGAACTTTAACCTTTATTAATATCGGTCATGTGTTTCTAAAGATAACGGTATATTCCAATAATTACCAAGAAAACATTTAAACTTGCGTGTCTAACGTTAGAAAAGAACTTTTGTGTGTATTGTCTAAACTGACGATGGAACATTAGCCATGATTGATGAAAATGACGCGGACTTGAGGATTCTTACTAATTTGAGTTGCGAAATAAAATGCGTTTGCTGTGTGACACTAGGGAATAATCAAAAAAAAAGTCGAAGGGGTATTGAAAGATGTAGGTAAGTTTTCTATTCTCGTTTTACCAGTTCTGGTTCTTAAATTGTGTTTGTCTGTTCTCAGTTTCACAACTATTTTGTTTGATTTACATCGAGTTATAGTTGTGTACGAGTATGAATGCGTTATGCTTTACAAAATATTTTGTTGGGAATCAATGCCATGTTGATACGACTATTCTACCTTATATTCTGCCTTGTTACATACTTTTCACCCGAAAAAACATAACGTGTAGTTTATCATTTTTTTCGGTGGCATATCGCGTATGTTCATATAAACATAAACAACAAAATGTTAATTAGGTTCTGCTTAATGCTGGGATAACGGTTTTGGTCTTAATTTTAAAAACATATCTTTAAATCAATAACTTTTTTAAATAGAAATAACTGCATATACAATGTACATTTCAGCAGCAACCTTCACGCGCAGAATTTGACTGCATCTTCAATAACAGATTTCGCAGCAAATGTATTTGATGGCTTTCTCAATTAAACCTCTTAATGTCTCAATTAGTGTACAGTGTTGACAACATATGTTACAGGGTTATCCATAGATGTTTCAATTCAGGAGTGTAAATTATACAATCATATCAAATAAGCCTGAACTAAACAATTTCAATAAATGACACCATTAAAACTGTTTTTTCACAACTGGTCTTCACCATTTCTGAACTGGCGAACTCCGTGGAGGAAAGGTATTGGGAAACTCCGCCCTGGAGAAGAAACAAAGCATATGGTGGACTACTGGTATGACTGCCTAAGATATAAACACAAGACATAAGTCAGGAATCATTATTATCCAAATCATTGTGCAAATTATTCAACCTAAGACTTAGGTAACCACTGTTTAGCAAATGTAGCACTGTTCTCATAACTCCGCCTTATATAAGTATGTGTTTTGTGCGTTAATGTGGTGTGTGCGTGTGTTTGTGCGCGCGTGATCGCGTTCGCGCGCGCGCTTGTGTGTGTGTGTGTGTGTGTGTGAAAAAATGCATTCGGCTATGATATGATAATCCCGTTTAATAAAAATATAATGTTTTGTTTTCAGAGTATGTGATATAACGGAAAATACTGCCATGATTTAAAAGTAGCCTGAAGTAGTTTTTAATCGGATCACCTCTGAAAGGAACACGTACGCGCGATAGCAGTTGACAAATAAACAAATGATGAACAATAGGGAAGTACTCATTCTAATGTGAAGTGTACTTGTGGCTGAAATTATATTTTACAGCCAATATGATAATTAAGCGTAAGTTCCCCCTCAAACACTAACATTAATAATATTCAAAGTACGCCAGGAAAAATCTCCGCCCGGAACGTATAGTTATATTACGTGTCAATTCAGGACGAAAATAATTCGTACAGGAATTAACGTCAAAGAAAAACACGAATATCACAATCAAAATGTCTTCTTTCACACCGGGAGAACAGTGTTTTTCTATTAAAATGGAAATGTACAGAGCAATTATTCATGTTTGGTGCAATGTTCAAATAATCAATATATTTATGTTGTCGAACCAGACCGGATAAAAAAGGTCTGTCACATTTTTAAATGTAAGTCAATTCACATGCTGTTGTTATAAACCCTGGGGATCAATGTTATGAACCCAGAAGAGGATTAGACTTGATCTTTTACAATCGCTTGAATTACTATTCTAACCCACTATCGATGTAACGCTATTTCTGATTGTTAACCATGTTTCAATTTGTAACTATTAAATATCTTGTACATAGTTTCAAAATCAAACAGTGTTTAAATTGTCGCATTTAAACGCATTGTGCCTTAGAATAGCCTTAACAATATAGAGCTTTTGATTTGTGACCGTTTATGCTGCTTTAAGTTCCATACCGTTAAAAACCATGTACATGGTTAACCCTATAAATACAGGAAACAGTAGGGAAACGAATGTAAATATAAATATGACTGTTGATATTCAGTTCATCTTGATGGTTTGATGGACAATATGTCTAAGTTCCGACTAGAGATTTGAAAACAAACAAAGATAAATATGTAAACTTGATTAAGTTTACTGTATTTGTCTTATTTTGAAGGCCACAATGAGTGGAAAAGCTGACAACAATGTTAGCTGGATCTTTCAGCTCATTAAGGTCATGGTCAGCAATCTCTTGTTTGTGTTCCACTGATCCATTTTCTTTTTTTCTGCAAGTCTGCTAACTTTGAATGAACGTTTTCTTGGAGGTAGCAATTCACTATCTGTTGATATATCAATTCGGCAGGTTTCCTTTAAATATTTTCAAAGTCCATATCTTACTGAATGTATGGTTGATTTCAAGCGGTTGTTCAGCATGTATTTTGGCATTTCTTCGAAGGTTTTGCTAATGTTTTCTTTGCGGAGAAAAGCACGATAAAGCTTAACGCTTCGTTTAACGCAACGCTTTATACTTGCAGAATCTCTAGAGTCATCTTAATCAACTATATCCGACTCGGACGACGAAGCAAACCCTTAATTTACATCCATTTTTTCGAATCTGTCAATTCTGACAGTGATCTCGTCTGCAAACAATACAAGCGCTTAATTATTACATATTTTGAAAAGGGCCTAACGCTCAGTACTTTAATTAAGTCAGTACTATTTTTAGACCCGCAATACTGTAAATAATTTATATCGCAAGGAAAATTAGTTATGTCACGGGGTAACATTACGGATTTGCTTATAGCGTATATATGAATTTTGTATGGGATAACCACGTCAGGTATGTTTATCAACATTGTGTTTCAAAATATAGTTCAAATGTTCTTACATTAAAAAAAGATTTACACTGCTAACTTCGACTCCTCCAAGTCTTTTGACAGAATTAACAGAACTGGATCATGGTTCAAACAGATTAAAGATTGGATAGATGGAAATATTTGAAAGCACTTAGGTAATTGTATAACGTAAGAAGTAAAATCATTTGTTAATCATACGGATATGCAAACTGATTTTTTTCAAGAACGGCATTGGCTTTATTCAAGGGGAGATACCTTTGCCGATATTGTTCAATCTTTATATGAATCATTCCAGGTCACGCAAACATGCTACACCGATGCTGTGAACCTTAAATACTTACAGTTAATGTTCACAAAATCAAGGTTTGTCAAACTAAGTCAAGGAGAAACGTTTTTTACCATGTAAACATCGAGGTTGTGCATGCGATTTGCTATGCGTTCTGGGGGCTCTTTTTGAGAAAATTGCTAGTTGAGCAACCGAATATATTATGTCTCAACTGATTATTCCAATTGCATTCACAATTTTGTAATTACATCATTGATGCGTTCTTCTCCACGATTTAAATATTGTGCAGGATAATTGGGGTTTTCCACTGCCGATAACTTAGAACGGTTGCACCGAAAGTTCATAAAGAAAGCACTTGAAATGACAACGAATAACCTGGCCTTATATGGTGGTGAAACTAGACAATTCCCCCTATTGATAGGAAAATTAGAATTTTAGCGTATTGCTTTGAATTAATGAATTGCTTTAACACTAACCATCTGTTGCATTCCATGTATATAAATTTGGTGCTTAGATGTGATCGATTGAGATTTACATGGAAGATAACTGTAAAGGATAGGTTACAGGTGACTGGTTTTGGAGGAGAAATGTAAAGTATATGCTACAAGTGACTGGTTTTGGAGGGGAAATATAAAGTATAAGTTACAGGTGACTGGTTTTGGAGGAGAAATGTAAAGGATAGGTTACAGGTAACTGGTTATGCTAATGTTTGTACATTAAGAGGCTCTGTTTTCAACATGCCATATTTTATTGAACAATTCCAACTGTGATTAAAGGAGCTACTTTGATGTGTCTCGTCATCTGTTCTATATTTGAAAATATTGAACGTCGACAAGATATTTGTAAACTAAGATTTTTGTCTCATACAATATTTGCGGAACAAGGACGGTATTCCAATATTCCTAGAAAAAAAGTGTTTGTGTCAGCAATCACATTTAAGTCGGATACCAGTTTGTTTTCATTTCCCTACATATGTGGACATACGTGAAAAATGTCTTTGGTTGTTTTTTAAGAAGAGCCAGCAGGGTTAAATTTGTAAGTTTGCTAAACATGACAAACATGTAATAAATTAAAAGCTTTTTGGAAACGGAAGGCTTGCCTTGGATAAAGCCGACGGTGTCTAAGGAAACGATGAAATTAATGTTTAAGACAAGGGAAAGGTTAGGTAACCGAGTTTGCTTAAAAAGCTTACATTGATTTTTTTTGTTACAGGAGGTCAAACTTCGGGCGATCTAGCAATCAGCATCCTGATGGAAGGTCCTTCCACAAGCAACAGACACATTGCCACAGCAGCCTTTCAAACCTTCAATGGAAGCACAAATGTCTCAATAACTAAATTCATAGGTTTCTCCTCTTACAGACATTCAATCATGAGTCTTGTCGCCGACGTCAACAGGAAGAAGCTGTATGTTTATGACAAATACCCGGCTGCAATTTACGTGTTGAGTAACTTTACGGCTGCTCAGTCTAAAGGTAGTTCTTCTTCGAGCATTCTTCATGCCGGTGTTTCAAAGGGATCTGTGAAGTTGGCTGTTGATTGGATTTCGAACAACCTATATTGGAGTGATCATATGTATCGCTGGATTGCTGTACAATCGCTAAGCAATTACGGAAAGTTCAAAATATTATTTCATTCGGATCTTGAACTTCCTATAGGAATCGCAGTAGATCCAATTCACAAGTGAGTACCTTTAACAATGTTTAAGAATACTATTGAAACTGTGAAGTCAAGCCACATAGCTTGAAATAATATTGTGTAAAGGAACAAAGATTAATGATCAAATCCAACATAGGAGGTACACACGACATCAAACACATTCCATACACACATATACACCAATTCAGACTTGTCGTCGAACCGATCAAATACCAGTCTGTTGAAAACGACTTTTTAATAATGTCTTGAACATAATTTGACTTTTTGAAATGTTTCATTTAAATCCCTATATGCGACCACTCTATTTTCACGACCAACCCGCTAATGAGGCCGATTTTTTTCAGACCCATTATTTTCCTCTATAATTCAATGGTCGTTAACCCCGAAAAAAAACAGGCACACCGTGATTCAGTAATACGACCACTTAATGCAGTCCCTTTCAATTAATCACAGGTTAAATTGATCCGTTTTTGCGACCACAGGCAATTTTTTGACAGGTTTACAAATTTGTGTTCACACCTCCATTGACACGCGCTATCAAAAAGTTTACAACACGTGTCCCGGGATAATTACTGACCATTTTACGACAACAAGTCGCTTTACGATAGAGGTCAATGTTACAGTGAAACAAGGAAGTGTTTGATAATTGATAGATTCTATATTGATTTAATGCTTTAAATGGGATTTTCGCAAAGAGATCTGGCTCATTGTTTGTGTCTAAAATGTTAAATAATATCATTTTGGGTACATGTAATGTTATAAACAACATATCTGCAGATATTTAAAGTCTTTGATTTAAAAGAAAGAAAGATGTCTGTGGATTTTCGGTGAGACTTACTGCGAAAATATAAATATAGGACCTAAGGTAAGTTCTTTAATATGTAATGCGGCTATTAATATCACTTTTAAAAACAAATTTTATCGCTTAATAATATTCACTAAACCTGTGTTTTTTAATACATGTTATTATGTGATCAATTTTTGAACGAATAAATCACATAACTATTTATTTATTTTATCTGCTCTATTTTTATTTCCTATAACTCGTTATATCAACAAAACTAAGTAATACATGTACTTAGTAAGTCCAAGGAATTCGACCCCTTGACCATTTACAAAATTAATCAGCACAAACTCAGTAATAAGACCACCCCACTATTAAGACCATTTTCTCAAAGTCCCACAGGTGGTCTGAATAGAGAGGTATTACCGTATGTATAATTATAAGATACCGGCCCTTTACAAGCATGTGTAAATTTACAAATAAATACAAACAAATATAATTAATTTACAATTGTTCATTTTTCCTACTTCATTAAATATATAGATAAAATGATAACTCAATACACAGTATGTAAAACAACAAATCCTTCTTGTCATATGAGAGGAGTTTTTCAATTTGTCAATACCATTTTACTGTATTATTGACTTTTTCAGCATTTTGTTTTGGGCAGATGCAGGATCAAAAGGGATCGTGTTTCCAACGGCAATCGTCGTCGACGTCACAGACTCAAAAATATTTTGGACGGACGCGAACCGAGAAACAGTTGAAATGGCAAACTTTTCCGGGTTGGGCAGAAAAATAGTCAGGAGATTAGCTCATTCAACTTTCTACGATATTGCACTTTTTCAGGTAATACATAAATTACTAACTGGTTAATGTAATTAAATGTTATGCTTTGAACGTATAATTTTAACGTGGACGCAAACGTCTTCAGCAACGTATTTTGCACGATTAAACAATCTAGATTTTGAAAGATGTTTTTTGCCTTAAATTGTTCCTCGAATCCTTAAATGGAGTTTAATTGTTTGACGTAAATCCTATGTATAATAATGCAATGTATACAACAGAGACAGATCGTGTTCTATTTTAATCTTACAAAGACCAAAGATCGAAAGCAAACAGACAGTCCACATAATCGCTTTTGACAACACACACCGTATACATTAAATACTTAACTATCGTTTCATGCCGTACTAAAACGGTAAGCAAATAAGATAAGTCGAACAACGTTTAACAAGTTGGCAGACGCTCAAACCCAAGTTGTGTAATATATGGTGTCCTATAGTGCTGTGCCATCATTCGAGGTCATCGTTGTGTACTATTTGCTGCCTTGTAGCGCTGTGTCACGCATCACGATCTTAGCCCTGTCACACTTAACGGTAGTAGTTGTGTAATGTTGTTGTCGTGTAGCACCGCGTCACACATCACGCTATTAGTTGTGTAATGTTTGCTGTCTTGTAACGCCGTGTCATACATCACGGTATTAGTTGTGTAATAATTGCTTTTTTGTAAATCCGTATCACACATCACGGTATTAGTTGTGTAATGTTTGTTATCGTGTAGCACCGCATCACACATCACGCTATTAGTTGTGTAATGTTAACTGTCATGTAGCACCAAGTCACACATCACGATCTTAGTTGTGTAATGTTTGCTGTCTTGTAGCGCCCTGGCACACAACACGGTCTAAAATGGCACATATCACGGTATAAGTTGTGTAATGTTTGCTGTCTTGTAGCGCCGCGTCACACATCACAGTCTTACTTTTGTAATGTTTGCTTTCTTGTAGCACCGTGTCACACATCACGGTATTAGTTGTGTATTTTTTGTTGTCTTGTTGCCCCGTGTCACACATCAAGGTATTAGTGTTGGAAAGTTAGCTGTCTTGTAGCGCCGTGTCACGCATCATGGCATTAGTAGGAAATGTTTGTTGTCTTGTTGGGCCGTGTCACAAATCACGGTATTTGTTGTGTAATAATTTTTATCTTGTTGTGCCGGCTTACACATTACGGTTTTATTTGTGTTTTTATCCTTAGCGGCGCGTCACTTATCACGGTATTAGTTGAATGATGTGCTCTGTCTTGCAGCGCTGTGTCTCTTGTTTCGGTTTCGTTTACTAGCTGAGGCTTTTTGGCTTGTACCCGGAGTTTGCATTGTTATATAAACATATTTTAGGTACAAACTGTTTGTATATATCTTATGTGAATTTCAAAAGAAGATAAATTCCATTCCACAATTCCATTATACAATTACAAGTAAAGGGAGAAGCCCCGTAGTCAAAGATTAGAAGATAAACCCTGTTTTTGGGCACAAATCCAGGGCCGAAACGACAATGAACTATGGACACAATCATATAACATACACAGATACAAACATAAAAATAAACTTACACAATAAGCACAAATGCAATCACCACAAACAAACCACACCCTTATCATAATTGCTTTACCATTAACTGATGGGATTATCGCGTTGGAACGGTCAGTGAAACAACAGCTGACAGAAACTCGAGTCTTCTGGGGGCTTTAACTAGTTAGCATGGCCATCACCTCACACTTGTTCCATCATTTATCAATAATAACTAAATTAAAATGTTTGTCAACAATGCCCAACAAGCAAATTCAAACTATATACTAGTATTGCCGTATTGATTTCAGGACACCATTTTTGTCACGGCATTCTTCTCGAAAAGTAAGAACACGATCATAATTATGAACAAAAACACGGGTGCCCTGGACAACAATCGTCCAATTTTTCATCTGACGAATACTGACGTTGGCCTAGAGGTTATAGCGCTGTCTGTGGTGTCGCGGGAAACACAACCGTTAATCGCAGGTAGGTCAAATATGTATTGTTTGCTTTCTTTAATAAACCAGTACGAAACTGTACCAAACAAAATGAAAAAAATCGTTGGTTATGGCGGTGTCCTGAATGTCGCAGGATCACGATTTAGTCAACTACATATTAATGTCATGATAAATGCTTAGATTATTTTCATTAAATGCAAAGAAAAATGTTTTTGCCGTCACGGCTTACGTAGGTATTACATACCTTGATCTCGGGTCAGACATATGGAAAAGCTGTGGTTGTACCGTTGTCCGTCATCCCACAGTCAACAATACCTTAATCACTATTTTGAGTCCAGATTAGTGTAATCAATTTAGTTTTAAACAGTTCTCATTATGTCCGTACTATGCACCAACATTGTTGGTCGTGGTGTTGCCCGTCGTGTCACTGCCAACACAACCCTCAATCAATGGTGGTTAAAATAGGTATTACTGCTATAAACAATTGTTTGATCGTCGTCAAATGCAAACAAATATGTTGGCTGTCTCGATGGTCTTATTGTCGTATAAATTAACTAGACCAAATCTGAATAAAAGTCCACCCTAAATAAGTCGTACGCAAGCTAGCAAGGTCAAATACTTTAGTCGGACTGGAAAGTACTTTAACTATAAATATATTAATGTATTTCGTATTTTGTAAGTGTTTTATAATTCAATGATTGGTATTATTCGTAGTGAATATCTGCCTATCAACATCCCTATAAAAGAATTAGAATTTCAGGAAGTAAATATACCACCAATGTGAGCCTACTGAGCCATGTTTAATAAACACGCACCAGGATGCACGTAAGAGATTGTTTCAATTGAACATGTACTGCATGAGAAAGGATTTGAGTGGTCTTTCCAAGGATTTTGTTAGAGTTAAAGATGAAAATGAAAAACAGTATATAGAAGTTAAGTCAAATAGGAAACAATCTACTCTGATAACTTTTTTTTAAATATGTCCATAAAGGCATGATTCCGAAAATGTAAATGTTACCATCACAAACAAACATGTATTTAAAAATGGCTTCCTGGCGATCCCATTTTCAGTTTGGTTTTGTTTAAAAGTTTGTTTGTGCAGAAAAAGAAATTGGATGTTAAATAAATACCGCTAGTAATAGAGCAAAAAAATCAAAATGTGTCATTAGGTTCGATTACAGAGGAAATAAAGAGCAAATATTCGAACTGTAATAATTTTATGTATGATAAACTTCCGGGCATTTATGTATGATAAACTTCCGGTCATTCATGTTACATATTGGTCATCAGTAAGCAAAATCTTTAACAATGATACTGAGATCGTTACATTTAGGTCAATCCAGTTATCAGAGAAACTGGCGTATGTGTTGGTCGGATTCACTCACAAAACTTAAGATAACTGCACAGCTACTGTGGCTAATATGCATGGACGAATGTTTTAGATAACATAGAACGTTAAAATTAATTTTGATTATATTGTATTGTATGAATAATTATACGATGAAATAATCACTACAACATAAACAGGTTTAAATAGCATTTGAATTTTTTTTATATCATCAAACATGCAAAAGGAGACGTCGCATTTAGAACATTTACACATACAGAAATGTCACATTCAGCTAATCCAGTGTGTTGATGGGTGGGGCGGGAAAACGTACCTATCTGCATTTCACAACTTGACAACAAGAGCAATCAAATAAAAAAACTTCACGCGCACAGGCGGGACAAATGCGAGAACACGTCAATGACAAAAAAAACTATAGACATAATTAAGCATTTTGTTAGCTAAAACGATTCTTTTGGCACTAGCGTGTATAAACATACGTTAAGACTTAGTTTGACATAACAATGTGCCAACATAAATCTTGCAATAACGCCTTATCTTGGTCAATCCTTTACAGACCATTGTGCGAGAAGTTTGTGCAGCGATATCTGTGTGAGCGGACCAGCCGGGTACGACTGTCTGTGTCGAGAGGGCTTCCTGTTTCAAGATGGCGATTGTGTTGGTATGGACTCTCCTTTTCAGCGAACGCATGTGTTTGTTTTATAATAAACATTTTTAAATGTCTGTGTCGGGAAGGCTGCCTGATGTAAGGCCGTGTCCGTTTGGGTACTTGTGCACCTTTAACTATATCCGTAGTACTTCTATGGATGTTTCGGCTGTTTGTGTGGTGAAGAGTGTCTGATTCTCGACTACAGATGCGCTATGTAGCTGTGATGATATCCATTACAAAAATAGCGATAACATTCATAGAGACCATGCAGTATTGTACCAAATGACACTATAATAGGCAGTTGTGTTGATACCTTTTAGCATTACGGACACGGACGAACCAAAAGTAAATGATTTTCAAAACATGACACACTACGTAAGCTTTCGTTGTGAACTTAAAGAATTCATTACAGAAATAGAGGATATTTGTTTTATTTCAGTGTAAGATCGTATTTTATTTCACGAGTATCATAGAAAAACATATTTTCACGAGTGGCGGACACTAACATTAGATATACTTCGTGATAAAACTTTATTGTTTTATCAAACAATTAAAATACAATTTGTCTACTTTCAAATATAACGTCCGTGGTATATACGATCCTGGATCACAAAGTAAAATGTTCAAAGGTCCTAAAAAGATATCTTCCTTTATTAGCGGAGTTGATACGAAAGTAACTGGATTTCAGTAATTTCAGTAATAACTTCAGATAAAAAGTATTCTTTATTGCAAAGGGAATAATCCAGTGTAAAATGTTTATCAGTTTGCATGCACAGTATTACGTAAACGGTATAGTTTTACAATTTTTGTAATTATTTTATGTTACAAATGACGCGGGGCCCTTTCACCGCGGTCTGGTATGGTCAACGCCGACGGCCATATGTGTGTCGGATATAAGAGGTATCAACGACCACGTTCGGTACATTGGGTACAACAAGACGTGTAAATACGGTGTGGGAACCGCCATTTCTTATGTCGTTGTTGGTAGGTATTCATTCCTTTGGTGACTCTTCAATATCAGCGATATGATGACTCATTATTCCGTAGGAAGACTGGTTCTGATATATCAGAGAGTTCATTTAAGTTAGTATATTCAATGCGTACGAACAACATTCAAACATGGTGCAGAAGTAGATACAGTTCTCGCAAATAAAAACATATCTAAATTTACGAATGAGAAACATGCGCGGTCGAGAAAACGTTCACTGAATCACTGTGCAAAAAACACTACGTATATGAATAAAAATATTTTTGCAGATTCGCATCGCCGTAGAATCATTTTCGCAGACAATTACAGTGTAAAGGCAATGCTCGTTGACGACATGAGTATTGTAGAGGCGCTTTTTACTGCCACAGAGACAATAACAGGTATGTAGGGTGGTTTCTTTATTCGAATATGTAATTATCTGTGTGAAATGATTCTGAACACAACTAAAACTATTGCTGAAAATGTGTTAGCTACTAAATATACCCGTAGTATAAATAAAACGTCTTTACATGCTGTTATTGACATAACATCAGCATGATTAATTATATAAATTCTCAGCTTTCAGAACTTGAATTCGTTATCTAAAAAAAGTATTCTGAACAACGCACGTCAAAACAAATCATGACTTTCAGCCTACTCAATATGTTCGCTGTGTTGTATAGCCTACACGTAAATGTGAGCTCATACATACCTGTTTCAGGTCTTGCTGTCGATTGGAGAGACGGGAACGTTTATTGGTGCCAAGGAAAATCACGTGGCGCTGGGCAAATCTGGGTCTTCTCACAAACAGATAGCACTTCATATAAACTGGTCGACAATCTTGACAACGTAACATCAATAAACATCGTTCCACTGCAAAGGTTCAATTTTCTATGACTCATTCCCATTGTATACATACCATTCAAAATTTAGTTTACACTGGGAAAGATAAATACAATGTAAAGGTATAAAAGAGAAAAGGATCGATCAACTGCACACTATATATAAATGACAATAACTATCTTAGATGGATAGGGAGTGTTGCTGACGATAGCGCTGCAGAGTATTATATTTTTTTGAAATGTTCCGTAAGTTTTTACTTTTCTAAAATTAATTATTTTTCGTCCGACTTTAACGTTCCCTTTTTAACCATTATAAGCACCGCTTTGCTGTTATAGTTTCCTCTTATAGTGTTTAATGGTAACATGTCATTCCACCTTCTTTCGCTAGCGCCATGTTGTGGATAGCTGGTGAAAACCACAAAAGGCAAATCTTCAGGTCTCAGCTTGACGGCACGGAGATACAAGTTTTAGTCAACAATGACGATCTTACGTCACCTGTCGATCTGACCGTCGATCTTGATAAAAACCTGTAAGCTTTTTGTTTATAAACGGGTTGTTTGATAATTGCATCAGCTACCGGTTGGCCTGTTTCGCACTTAAAGCCCTTAGTTATATGTGCACGATGCCAGTGTCCGCCATCTTTATCCATTTTCTACATACTTAAATAATGTATAAAATCAATAGGTCAGATATATAGATATGACACGGATGCGGACTTAATGTGGAAAATATTGCCTAAAAAATAATCACCGTGACAAAACTTTTTAAATGAACACTTAATGAGTTAAAATGAAGCAAAATATTGTCATCAAGCGCAGATGTGAAAGAATATATATGTTGTTCCAAATAATAAATACAGCTGATTTTCTGAAAACGATTTTCAAATTATTATTTCTTCTCAGGGTGTATGTAATCGACGACGGATTCGTAGAGACCGTCCGACTTGACGGGACCGGCCATAAAGTCCGGACAACACGCAGTTACGCTTCCCGCATCAGATTACAAACTTATAAGGTAAGCACACATTTGTTTCTGCTTTTGTTTTTTCTTCCTAGGTGAACTGATCTGTTTAAACAATTAGTTACTGTTAACACATTTAAGTGATCTCATATAATTCTATTCGTGTGCGGTCCGTCTGTGTCGCGTCTCTCTTTCAATGTCTCTTGGACCCTTACTTTTGGGCCCTAAGCAGGGGTTTTGCTTAATAGTTTTAATAATGGGCTTGTCCATGACGTCTTATGTACGTTTATTAGCATTTTATCTGGAATTTTGTTACGATCACCAAACATGGCAGTGAACTACGCAACAAATTTTAAACAACAGCAATATTTATCTATTTCCACTTTTACAAACATAATTTCAACAATTAATCTAAAAATAAAATACATAAAATAAAGAATTATGTCATTAAGTTAACAAACATTTCAACTGATCCTGGTATTTTTAAAATGTTCACAGATTTTAATCCACATATATTTGACACTATATGTGCACTACTTAAACAAACAACACTTGGAGAATAAATCCTACAAACGGTTGAAATGCAATCTTCGCCGAAAGAAGTAGTTAAATTATCTAGCACTGGTGAAACATTTGCAAATACCTGTGAGCGCAGTTTGCCGGTAGCCTCATTTGGTCAATACTGACAATACTAGAGAAGTTTACACTTTACACATAACAACGTCAGGGAGTCTTCAAGGGTAGCAGACTATGCCTAAAATAAATCTGAAAATAATCTTAACATAGGCTACTCCAAGCGCAATTTTATTGCAGTTCCCTTTCGATACGATTCCCAATTTGCTTGTTCTTCTAAACCCGAGATGGAGAACAGTACAAAATAGTTGAGTAAATCAAATAGAATAGGCTGTAAGATATGATTAAGTTTCACTTAAACAAACAGGTTAAAGGTCAGGGAAAAATGGCCTGATATTCACAATGAAAATGTTCTAGTACATTCTTTAAACTCCTCAGGAACGAAACCTACAAAATCATTTACACGGAATTAAAAGACAGTTCTATAACTTTTTCTAATCCTGACAAATACAGGTCAAATATGAAACAGGAGTAAACGTACCTTAAGAAATCTATGTCACTGTGTGAATATACTACACACACTGTGTGTGTGGTATATGCACACAGTGACGTAGATTTCCACCAATATACCACACGGACGGATTGGTGGATAGATAAATACTTTATACGAATTCGTATTTCAGAATTACCTGTTAATGATTGATATCAACTTCTTAACAAACGGGAAGGAAGTTGACGTTATAGACTTGCAGGATGTATCGTACAAAGCGACACTTTCGATGATTATAAGTGTTACTGACATTGCTGTACTGGACATCACTACACAAGCAAAATTCTACGGTATATACTGTTTCCTTATTTTTCCATTTCATTTAAATCGATACCTGCTAGAAATTCGTTTTATCGAAAAAAAAACTACCTATTTCCTTATTTGAATTTGGCTGTTAAGCCTTTGCATAGTGTCCCTTTTCAACATTCTTCAATTAAGTTGTATTAAGTTCTTGAATTGCCATCCAGAGATGTATAAATATATGTACAAATGCGTTTAAATCTCAGAAACATTGTGCCTTTTCTTCATCTCACGCCATTTAAACAGATCACTTATGAAAAAATCCAACCATGAAATTTAACTATCTGTCCTCTATCAATGAGCTCAATTACCATCCTTAACAGGACCATGCGATGAAGCAAACGGTGATTGTGAACACATTTGTATTCCGATCGGGAGGAATCGCGTTTGTCAGTGTGAATACGGCTTCACCCTTGAGGCAAATAAGGAAACATGCTCCTCACGTAAGTGTTATGTTAAGAGAACATCTTTTACAAAATTAGACTTGAGTTGATAATACAAACATTCCCGCTAAGAATAAAAGTAATAGAAGATGCTGTTTTCAAAAGAATATTGATAATATCAAAAGTTGTATTGACCTTGAATATGTCTAGGCTTGATTTTGATAATTGAAGTCTAAACTTGCCTATTATGTGAAAGGATGCAAAACACCTTTTGGTACTATTTTGGTTGTCCCTGTAGTTTTCCGTTTGTTGTTTGACTTGTTCATGTAGCCGTACAAGACATAAATGAAGTATGATAAGTCTTTTTTGAAGCTCATTCTGTACGTAGAGTCTAATGTTTCCTCATAATTATATAAACAGACAGATACCTACATTTGTTCATGACCGTTAAATGTTCACATGTTAAACTATGGTACATGAACTCTCGCTTAGAAGTTCACAATTATTTTTACATATGCCCTCAATACTGGCTATATGCGTTGAGCTTTTGTGTTGTAAACATCTAGGTAACAAACACGGAACAAAAAGTACACTCGAACACCTATACATGTTTGTAGAGATTTGCAAACTCGCTATTTTAAAATGGTATAACGTTCATTCCATTAAAGTGCCTCTACTAAACGACTTCATATTCGTAGCTGATTGGACACACAGCAATATATACCAAGTTTCCCTGGTGAATGGTGGGGCTCAAGGTTTAGACTCTGATATGATACAGAAACCGACTGGAATAGAGTATAACCATCTGACCGGGAAGGTGATCTGGGGAGATACAGGCGACTATCTCTTACAACAAGCCAACCTAGATGGTACCGGTTATGAGGTTTTGGTTGATGTAGGTAGGCAACTTTTAAACGGCAACAGTCCGCTTTTATATTATAAATATATAGTAACCGAGCGATGATATTGAAAATGCTTGTAAAGCTGGTCTACCTCTTGAATATTGATAATTGGAACCGTTATGAGGTTTTGGTTGATGTTGTTAAGTTACTGTACAGTTAAAAATACTAAAATCTAGTAAGCGAGCGATGATATTGCTATACGGTACTTAGGCAAGTAGAATGATGCTTTCAGTGCCCAAAGACAATCATTGCAGCGACGGTGGTTTGCTGAATAATATAATGAATGATGTAAAATTCTTAAACCTCAAAATCATTTCTACGCAGGAGTCGCTCATTAAACTTTGCATCCGATCTATGATTTTATTATAATTGTACAAATATTTTTGAGAACTATTGATATGCTTCATCCAAGAGTTACAAACGTATTTTGGAAGAGAACTCATTAAAAGTTGAAATAATACTTGTATTAAGTGGGCAAGTATACAATAGGTCAAACCCAAAACATATATATATACCAAAAAGAGGACAGTCTATTTTATGACAATTTAGTGCCACCTATTTACTTAAATGATGATATTTGTGGTATTGATGTTGACAATAATGTATTTATTTCTTTAAAGGAGCCATTAATACTCTCGGAACTTGTATACACGTTTATCAAGTCAGTTGGTAAGAAAAGGTGCGACATAGACGGATTTCCATTTAAGGTTTACGAAAATACCATGGATAATAATGTACATAATATATTGCTGGTTTTTATTGATATGTTCCAGTTAGATGATTTACGAATGATATTTTGTCATATATTCATAAATCCAAACCCACACTTGTTTCTTCAAATTTTTGCTGAAACTTGCCTACCAATATCGTGTATAAGATAGTGTAAGATAAATATGAACGAAATTGACAAGTCACAATTACGAGGCTTGGTTCTGGCTATAAGTCAATAGTTAAGGGATTTTTAAATAGAAGAGAAGAAGCTTTTCCTTCGTTTGTTGACTTTTGCAAAACCTTTGATAAAATAAACCATAACATTTGTTTCAAGCATAACGAAAAAAGAGTATTAATGGTAAATTCGTACAGGTTTGAAATTAAATGTTAAGCACCTTGTGGTCTTGTGCTAAAGTAAAGGAAATGGGACCCAAAGCGCAATTTAAGATGATTAATGAACAAAGGGTTATTCAAATGTAATATAGGGATCCGACAAGGAGATAATTCAAATATTGAGTTTCACTTTTTATAGATGAACTATCAACAATGTGACGAGAAAGCTTTTGATCTGGAATATTTATCATGTAACATATTAAACAGTACCTTATCTTTAATGTTCGATGACAATGCAGCTAGTTGCCCTAAAGATACGATTAAAGTACAACAACAGTTTAATTGCATTAAGTTTTTTGTACAAATACGGGTATGAACAATTTTTTCGACAAATTTAAACCGAAATCTTTTTTTAAATGGTGTAGCCTTAAAAAAATACGTATTACGAATTTGCGAATTTCGCTTAGGGGCGTATTTTTCATACCGATAGATATATACACCAAGTTCCTTACATTTTACATTAAATTTCTATGACTTGAAATTTAACGTTTACGTTTTTCTTCAGAAATAAAAGTTAGGCCATGGGCTACATTCCGTAGATGTTGAATAGGATTCTAAATCGATATGATCATTTGCAAACAGTAGAATTAATAGCATAATCAATAATTCCTGATCCTAATTAATTAATATATTTAAAATATTTCAGGAATGTACCACGCCCATCCCGACCGAATGGCGATTGACTAAAGTACGGGGAATATCTTTTACACAGCTGTAAGAAAAAACGTCCTCGGATTTACGGGGGTAGCCGTTGTAGCTCCCAATGGAATACACAAGAAAATTGTCGAGTATGGACAAGAACCACGGGCTATAGCGCTGGAACCGGAACAAGGGTAGAATGTTTTTATTGAACTACCTATCACGTAATTATATTGATATCTGGAGCTTGTTTAATTCCCATGGAAATAAAGATAAGATCTAACGATTATCATTAGTAAGAGGGACATTATACATGTGTATACTTCTTTGTAAAAGTAGTAGTTGTATATCTCGTTGTGAAAGAAGTAAACAATTATATTGCAGGAAAATCACAGTTTAAAATGTTTTAATTCAATAACATTTTTACATTAAAAATTTGGACGACGTTATAAACTCATTTCCTGAGGTTTATGCCCATGGTTTGAATGAATCATTTTGTGGCAGTTAAATGTTTTGGACTGATCACGGGACGACACCCGGAGTCCTGATGCGAGCTAAAATGGACGGGTCAGAGATGATCACTCTAAACGACAAGATGGTGTGGCCCAATGGTATTGCAATCAGCAGTAAAGGTTTGGCAATGCTATTTTAAGCTGCCATTTTGGCAACTAATTTTGTTAATATGGAGCGACGGATAATATTATTATAAACAAAATTGCGACGATGACATTTTGTCATCGATACACGTCCGTTAAAGTAGGACTTAACCATCATATAAGCAATATTAAAAAACAGCTTCTTGCATACATATGTTTGCATATGGCCTTTGGCTTGATATTGCCCTCAACATTCGTCTGGCAAAGGAGAAGTAACTTAGTTAGTGTAGGTTAAACAGTGCATGCCCAGGCTCCCTTGAATGAACTGTTAATTACAGAGAAGTGTGTTTTATTATAGCCAACATTTTGTATAAAGTAAGCATCGGATGTTTGAGATGACCTCCTCATCCCGGGATGTCAATTCTCTGTTTATAAATTAGAACCATCTTTGTCTTATGTTCCGGTGCATTAACATCTTGAAAAATGCTAGTTACAACTGGCCTCAGGTTATCGTCAACAATATCCTTGTTTTGTGCAATTTCATTGTCATTGGAAAATGAAATTGCCCCAACATCATAAGAAGAGATGCACGGTAAAAAGACAACAACTAAACTTTGCTTGGAAGTTAGGGCCGTCGCCATACAATCACTCTGATGATGGTCATACATTAATCAGAAAATATCACTTTATTGCAGTCCCTGTGGACAATCAAATGTATTTGCCTGTTGCCCATACCAGCCAATTGATGTTGACTTCTTTTCTGTCCTAACGGACGACTTTTTTAAGATACCTGTTTCTGTTTAAACACCTTTTAACATAAACCTCGGAAACAGTCCTATTCCGATGCTAATTGAAGGTAGATGTAATGTCAGATACATAAAATACACGAGTTTGTTTCACCGACCTTAAACTATTTTTTTATTATATGCCTATCAAATTCCTTTTCCATATCCAACATTGAAAATACAGCACGACATATTGAACAATCCGTATCATGAAACTCTCATTTTCTGATTCCGTATCATGCGAGTACCGTGTGTTATCTCGGAACTACTTTCGCGTTGCTAAATATAGCGTGAGAAATAAAACTGTTAAAACCTGTCATTTTTCAAATATAATTAAATAATCTAATTCTACTCACGCTCCAGATGCAGGTAAATATTCAGGAACATGGTTCTCATGTTCTTCAAAGAACTTTGAGAATAAACACGAAGCAAAGAACACTTCCATTATATTTAGACATCTGCTTCAGTGAATTAGTTGTTTGCCATTTCGAAGTTCATAAACTATTGCATTATTCATGTTTATTATCACACAAATAAGAGCAGCTCGCCAATACAAAGAATAGGTCGGATTCGCGTCATCGATAGAAATAGCGATTGACTCACGAGCTTCCCTTTGCATATTATGATCGTCAAAAATCCCACGAATATTTACTTTGTTAAAAATGGCCGCGGTACGTCTACAGGAAATAAAGATTAGTGTTTACTCGTAAAATAAGTACCGTTTTTTTTTCTGTGCTGTGACATTTAATAATTGTTTTCGTATAAGCAATTTGTTAATTTTGTTAAATATAAAATATTGTCTTCTTATTTTGCTTAATAAAATGAATTATGTAACTTCTGACTTCGTTCCGCTGTACTAACCTCCCTTGACTTCAATACACAAAACTACGTAACACATTCGAATTCATACACGCATTTGACAGATAGCGGTAAATTTAAATCAATTTGAAACCTAAAAATAAATAGGAATAATTAAATATGCAGGTATATAATAAATTGAAAATTACGATAAAACGATTTTCTGGTGACCTGCATTGCATATCGTCTCGTTCGGTGGGTTAACGTGTATACGTGTTTACACACCGAACTCGACGTTATACAGGTCACCAGGAAAGCGTCCTATCATAATATCCCCTATATATCGTTCTTTGAGTTTTCTCTTATTTTCTGTTCTGCGTTGCTTTTTTTTGGTCCGCTGGCTTAATACCCTTTTACTGCAGAAAAAAAAAACTACTGTGTTGTATCCAAAGATGATTTACAATACTTTTCTGAAATATTTTCTCCTTTTTTAAACTGTTATACATTATATATATATATATATATCTGGATTTTCCCATCACTCGTTTGGACCTCATACTCTGACTGAACAAAGGAATGATCGATTCCACAAGTTTACATGTTCACATTGTGACGTCTTTTAATACCATACTGTTAAAGTCAAGGGCATATTGACTACCAATCAATGTTCGTGTTAAGTATATTGGCTCAAGCTAAGGCTACTCCTGACGTACACTACGCGCCCGATATTTTTTTTATAATATAGAGTTTGTCCACTTCAGTTTTTAGTTTTATCGAAGAACTTTGCGTAATAAACATCAGTTTCAATAACTAAGTACAATTAAGGAATGAATTACGGGATTGAGATCATTATCGGGGTATGAACGCAATTGGGCTGTCCGCGATTGCCGAAATGCAGTTCATTAATGGAATGGGGGTTGAGGAGTAAATATAACGGAATGAGCTCCAAGAAACATGAGTACCGAGAAGGTTCGAGCAATTTGAACGGTAATGCCAATTTCAGAATAACAACGAGGATAAGGATGCATGCGAGAGTCGGTAAATCTACTGGTGCACGTGAAAAGAGAATAATCTTTTCGCAAATCACTGTTCAGTCCATCTGCGTTACGTTGAAACGAGTAGTCATGCGTACAATATTTATGCGAAATCTACAGAACCAAGCTCAGTAGCAAAAAGTTTAAACATAAACCCGGTTTAAAGGCACTGGGTAAACGCCAAAGACATAGAACATAAAAACAAAACAATTCACAAACAAGAAACATGGAAGAAAAGCACAACACTCCACAAACAGCACAGTGCATACATACTATATATAAAAAAACTAGTTCAAGTAGTTTTTCAAAAATTCTTTATGTATCAGCAGATGTACTTGTAAACAAATAGTAAACGTACAAGTTGTATTTTGCAATCTCACTATTGATAGGATCAGTAGATGTACGGATAAACAGAGTGTAAACATACAAGTAGTGTTTTACAATATCTCTATTTATAATATCAGCAAATGGGCATACAAAAAGAAAGTACACGTACAAATAGTGTACCTTTCCAGTCACTCTATTAATAGGATCAGTGGATGTACTAATAAATAGAGAAAAAAAACAAACAAGTAGTGCTTTTCAATCTCACAATCAATAGGATCAGCAGATGTACTTTCAAACAGAGAGTACACGTACAATTAATGTTTAGCAGTATCTCTAATAATAGGATCAGCAGATGTACTAATACATCGAGGGAACACATACAAGTAGTGTTTTGTAATCTTTCTAATAATAGGATCAGCAGATGTACTTACAAGTAATGTTTTACAATCTAACGAATAATAGGATCAGGAGATTTACTTATAAACAGGGAGTACACGTACACGTAATATTCTGCAATCACGCTATCAATCGGATCAGCAGATGTATCGATATATAGAGAGTTCACATACAAGTAGTGTTTGGCGATATCTCAAATAATAGGATCAATAGATGTATTTATAAATAGAGAGTACACATAGAAGTAATGTTTTACAATATCGCTATTAATAGGATCAGCAGATGTACTTATAAACAGAGAATACACGAACATTTGGTGCTTCACAATATCTCTTTTAATAGGATCAGCATACAAACAGAGAGAACACGAACAAGTAGTTCTTTACAATCACACTTTCAATAGGATCAGCAGATGTACTTATAATTAGAGGGAACACGTACAAGTAGTATTTTACAATATCTCACTATTAATAAGATCAGCAGAAGTACTTATAAACAGAGAGTACACATACAAGTAGTGTTTTACAATATCTCTATAAAAGGGATTAGCGGATGTACTTACAAACAAAGTTTACATGTACAAGTAGTGTTTGACAATCCCTCTAATATGATAAACAGAGGTACTTATAAACAGAGGGTACACGTACAAGTATTATTTTGCAATCTCACTATAAATATGATCAGTAGATGTACCTACAAACAGAGAGTACAAATAGTGCTTTGCAACATAACTATTAATAGGATCAGCTGATGTGCTTAAAAAACAGAGAGTAAATTCAATGTGAAAAAGGAATTAAGACTCTGTCAACTAAACGGGGAAAAGTAAAATTTGCAGGACAAAGTGTTTCCCTTTTTCGATTGATATTGCTCTGAGTCGTGAATATTGTTTTCAAATACTCTCTATCCTTTATTTGTTATCTTTAGAAATAAATTATTCATCCTTGTTTTTTCCGGCGATTATCTTACACAGCCAAGACCGTGTTTGTAACGGACGGAAATTCTGACCGGATTTACGCCTGCACGTTCAGTGGCTCGTGCTCTGTGTTTCACGAGGATCCCGGGATGCAACTCATGGACATCAAACTGTTAGACGACAACATGTTTTACTCCGCGTGGAATAAAGTGTATGTAGCATAACTCCACGTGAAAGAAGGGTGTTTAACTTCAAAGACAGACACATAATTTATGTTATACTGGCATTTTCAGGTAGTATTCATAAAATTAAATATGTGTAAATCCAGTGTTTTAATACATTCAATAATACATATAAAAGTGTACATGTCCTCATAGTAATGCCTCGAAGACTTAAACCTGATGCACACTGACCATTACAGGTACATTACACGAATAAATATCCACACTAAGGAGGTTGTAAAGTTTGCTGAAAACGCCGAACTTGGAAGATTGGGGACCATCGCAGTGTACAGTTCTTCTTCGGCTGTACCAGGTAATTAAAAGTAACATAGGAATAATAGGATCAACAGATGAACTTATAAACTGAGAGTACACATACAAGTAATGTTTTACAATATCGCTATTAATAGGATCAGCAGATGTACATATAAACAGAGAATACACGAACATGTACTGGGTCACAATATCTATTTGATAGGATCAGCATACAAACAAAGATAACTCGAACAAGTAGTGCTTTACAATCACACTTTCAATAGGATCAGCAGATGTAATTATAAACAGAGAGTACACATACAAGTAATGCTTAACAATATCGCTATTAATAGGATCAGTAGAAGTACTTATAAACAGAGAGTTCACAAACAAGTATTGTTTTACAATATCTCTATTAAAGGGATCAGCAGATGTATTTACAAACAAAATTTACACGTACAAGAAGTGTTTGACAATCCCTCTAGTATTTTCCCTTTTTCGATTGATATTGTTCTGGGTCCAGAACAGTTTCAAGATTGTTCTTTGTACCTTACGCATGAAAACAGATGGAATGCTTTTCCTTTGTCCCTAACGTCGGGCAAATAAGATATTGAAATATATATTTATTTATTTTTATCTTTAACTCATAGTAATTTATTAACTAGGAACAGTTTCCATATCTCCTCTTCCTATAACCAGATAACTTTTTACTATTGAATATAGGAACATTTCAAAGTGTTCAATATCCCCAAAAAAACTTTTTTATATTCTTTTTTGGTATAAGTTTAAAACTTTCCTTTTCTGTACATGATATTCGTGAATGATGCTCAAAGTACATGTATAACCAGACATTCCGTATGTACACGTTTGTTTATCGGATACATTTTATGTTTCATTAATGCGGTTCATCGTTGTATGAAATTTTTTAAAAGTATTTAATTATTATACTTAACAAAAACTGAAGAATTGTTAAGTATTCGACTTAATAACACATATAAATCAAAAGAAAAAAAAACAACTTGAAAATGAAAAAAATACATGGACAAAAGTATTAAGCGTATTGTCAATTTCATGACGTCTTAAGTGCCAGCCAAACACGCCATGCACCGATTCATACCCGGTGGGACAAAACGTCGACAAGTTCATTACATACAAATACTTATAAGTTTGTCGTGAACAACTACAGGTGCGTCATAATCCTTTTATATAGCATTTTTAGAGGTATTTCACCACGATTAATATAACAAAACTGTCTATCATTGGTTGCTCAGTATCCATCTAACTCAGGAAAACTTTTTTAAGCATAATTAATTAGTATAAGTCCGGCAAATTTCCCTCCAATTTAAAAAAAGTGCCTAAGAAACTACAGATATATTTTCTTTGCCTTTTAAAACAGTTTCATATTTGGTCGTGCATCACACGTAATCCATATTGTATCGAGAAAATCGTGATTTAACAATTTGTATAGACACTTCTAATAATAATATACAACGTATATATGTGAAATGGAGCAACGAAAAAGCGAACGCCGATTTGTTGGACTGAGCGCTGAACAAATGAGTGAAATCGTTCTTTATTGCACACATTAACCTCGTAAGATTGTCTTCTTGCATGCATTATAGTAAAAAACATTTACCTGTCTTCGTGTTTCTTATTTCAGTGACCAGTTCTTGCAGCCCAAACAAAGGCAGGGCTAATTGCAGCACACTTTGTCTCCCAAGCTCTATTGGATATACGTGCGCATGCGCAGATGGCGTGTCCTTATTACCAGATGGGAAGACGTGCTCGAATGGTAAGATGAACTGTATTCAGAATCATATTCAGTATAAACGAAATTGTATGCACTTCCTGTTTTGAAAATGAATTGCGGTGTAAGTAATCGTTTAACTACATCATTATAGTCGCCACTTCAACGACAACAACGACGTTAACTACACCGACAACAACTACGACACAAACAACATCAAAAACTACAACAACTGTCCTAACAACGACAACGACAGCTTCTACCTACACATCAAGAACAACAACTAGTTCTCTGCCACGGTCCGACTCCACATCAAGAACAACAACTAGTTCTCTGCCACGGTCCGACTCCACATCAAGAACAACAACTAGTTCTCTGCCACGGTCCGACTCCACATCGAGAACAACAACTAGATTTCCGCCACGGTCCGACTCCACATCAAGGACAACAACTAGTTTACCGCCAAGGTCCGACTCCACATCAAGAACAACAACTAGTTCATTGCCACGGTCCGACTCAACATCAAGAACAACAACTAGTTCATTGCCACGGTCCAACTCCACATCAAGAATAACAACTAGTTTACCACCACGGTCCAGTACGAGCTTGCAGGGATCGCCTACTGCCATTGTGAATGTTGCCTCCATGATTCCATATATTGGCGTTGGTGCTGGGGGTGCCCTTGTACTCATCGTTGCCGTCGTCATCGTCTGTGCTATCATTCCTGTGTACGGAAGCCTTATCATAAATCGATGATGTATTTGATGCAGTTTATTCTTTATCAATATATTGTATTCTTTTGAACTTGAATACATTGTTTGAAGTTATTATTTACGAGTTTGACATGAAGTAATATTTGAAAGCATATTATGATCTCGATGCCCTCTTTAAAGTCCGTCTCTTCAGGCGAAAAATGAGGCGAGCTGATGGCGGTCCCCGATACCTGCAAGACAATGAAAGAGTCGATCACAGCCCCGTCTGTCATGGTGATAGTATTGACATTCTCGGTCTTGAGATGCACGAGTACGAATCTGCATTATCTTTAGCGCAAATTCGGGCAATCGAAAACCAGGAATGCAGTGCGGTGGGTATTTCCTAATTATTTACAAGAATCATCAATGGATTATCTTTCGAAATGAAAACAATGCGTTCTCCGTTGTAAAAGTTGAACCAAATTGTGCGGTATTTAAGCATAAACATAAAAACTTGTCAAAACTATTATTCTTAATTGTCTGTTTCAACTTTACAGATACAAAATTACGATTACCTCAACTTCACCAAAGAAGACACCATGTACGATGTAATACCTGCCGATATTGCCCCACCCCCTCAGTATAAGGCTAACAGAATATATCCCCGGCCCAAGCTGCCCATACCCCACGTCAACAACATGCAGAGCACTGCGGATGTAAGAGTCCTGCCATGCATTTCCGAAGTCGGTGAAAGGGATATCGGCTCAGTTAGAAGCGAGGTAATGGGCGTCAGACAATACATACCGAGCCGGGAACCTCACAAAGCTACAGAACGACTACAAGTACGTCTTCCTAAGCCGTAAATAGCCACACAAACTGTTTCCTCGGATTCACTTCAAATTATATCGTGGTCGACACTTTATACTTAAAGAGACACTTAATACAGTAGCACAATGCAAAGCACAGCACTCGTTGACATGTTACACAAGAGATGCTTAAGATAAACCTGGCATTTGTTAAAAGATATCATACAGGTAAAATGTTCTATAGATTATGTACAATAAGAACTCAAGAAGTACAATAGATAATATACATTTAAAAGTAATGCAGAAATAGTTTCCCCGGAAAAAATATATAATTAACAAATTATCCGACTTTTTAAATTTTGATTGAAAACAAAAGATTTATTCTGATATGAAATTCACTAAGTATTTAAATATTTTTAGTTAAATGTTTATAAAACTTGCTTGCTTTTAAATTATGACGTCACACTGCTTTTAAATTGCGTCATTCTTCTATATTATTTCCATGACGTCATCAGTATAAACTTTGTCAGACACCAAATAGCTTTATTGTTTTTTTATAGAATAATGACTGAATATGAAATTTTCTTCTTATGTTTATGATAGCCTTCTTAAATATTCTACATTTGCAGACTATATGTCATAAATTTACTTTTTGATTTATTTAGGAAGAAAACCGTAAACAATTTAAATATATGATATCTAATCCTAATACTTAATATTAATGTCGTTTGCATTTTCCTTATATTACGCATATGTAATACAAAAACACTTGATTTTGATGATATTAAAATAGAAGCAAGGTGTAGTATGTAATAATATATGTTGTATTTTGACTGCATGCTAAATAAATTTTGATTTTGTTGAAGAAGCGTCTGTGTTGTATCAATTATGCACATTTGGTTAAATAATATCCACATAAACGATGGGTATCTATTTTATTTCCGTTATCATAACGCCAAACAACGTTGCATTAGATATTTTCGTTTGCAGTAAAGCACGATTATACAAAACTTTGCAATGTAGACAGACACTTGGTTTGTTGTATTTCTATTTTCTTTAATCCTGGTATGTTTGCTGATAGCAATCAACGTGTCTGGTAACTCAAACTTATCATTCATTTTAGTTTAAAATGTTAAATTTCCCTTAGGAAAACAATGCTTATCATTGGAACTTAATGATTGGCAAAATATGTGTAAAAGGTTTAAAATAGTCATTATCATACATATGTTTAATTTGTAACAGATTGACTATAGCCCTTAATGTCCAAAAGAAAGAAACAAAAACGGAAAGGACAAAAAAAAAATGCGCAATCTTGCAAAAAAGAACAAAACGCGTACAATTGACCCCCATAAAAAGTAACAATTACGTTTAAATTTTAACTTATGTTAACTAGTTTACAAATGGTGTACATTTCATACTTAATATTAATGTTTGGATTGACTTTATTTTTAAAATACAAATATTAAAACAAGTATATCATTACTATGTAGCAGTAAGTTAGATATGGTTAAAAACTTTTCGTAATGTTTTTAACGTGAAAAATGGAGCGATTGCTTTTGGATGTGATAGTAGTATCAACATGTTGGCAAAACATTGTGGGTGAGACTTGCTTTTTTCTGTAATAATAATTCTTCAAATTCGTTATGATCTTATCTTGCATAGTAACAGGAGTTAGTACCAAAAATGTTTGTTATAATTAAAGTACCTAAAGTTCAAGTCAAAATCAATACATGTACCAGCGGCTTCATGATCTTCTTGAACGATCTCTGAATAACTTGGGTAGTACTTAAAATGATGGTCGTCGGACAGGAAAATAGCCGCATTGTTGTGGCTCCGAGCCTCTTTCTGGAACGACTCATTGCAACCGCGCCACTGTGCTTCTCTTCTCTCTGTATTTTGTCTTTCGCCGTTGCTATGTAACTATCTTTCAATTACAATGTTAAATTCATATTATTTTTAAATGGATAACTTCTTGAATTAAAATATTGCTGTGTTTATTGTTACTTTTTAGACACTTTAGTGATATTAACGTTTCAATTATTGTGAATTTTGGTACTTAAAATACATAAATAAATGATGAGGTTAAATCTTTAAAACTTTTTACCTTTACAGATGTATAAAGTATACACCGGTGTGTTTTAAAAATCAATATCAAAAAGTGTTTGTGGTTGCAGGAAATATAAAGAGACGAAATAGTAGCATCTTAAAGTTAAATACCAAATATTCAATACGGTTTCAATAATTTCGTTTTCATCACATATATGTTTGATAAAGTATATGGAAGTGATGCATGTTTTAATTTCAAATACAGCTTGTTTTGAAACGTTATTTGTTTGGGTGTGACAAGGGAAGAGGTCCCTAAGTAAAATATTTGTTATGAAAGGAAATTCATAGGTGTCTAAAGAATATTTTATACTAAGCTACCTTGGTACCGCTGTATACATCATAGACGCGACTTCTTTCATAGAAGCGATTTTTTTCAACAAAAGTATAAGTCTGGTGAGAATTACCAATTGATGAAAGTATACCACTAAAATATCTTTTACGTTCATCAAACTATTTCGGAAGGTCAAAGTTTAGACCATCAAGCAATTAGCACCGTAATGGAAGGTTATCCGTTGCCATAACATTCTTCCAAACTTTCCATAGACAGAAAACATGTCTCAATAACTTACCAGGATTGTCGTCGACCTACATCCATTTAATCTTGGAATGGACTTCGACATCAACAGAAAAAGCTAGTTTTTATCTTTATCTTTATTTACATCTCATCATTGCACATACCATAAAACACATACAATGTAAAATAACATTAAAAATCAGTGCAATGCCATTCCATTCGGAATTATATGAGATGGTCCATGACCTTTTACAGTATTTTTTTACATATCTACACATATAACTTCAATATCAATAAATGAAGGAACAGTGCTGGGCATCAACTTGAACATACTGACGAATGAAACTCACACATAAACTGAAGAGGTTATCGCAGTTACTCAACGACCGACTATACAGACGTTATGTGCAAACAAAAGAAGCCGTAGCAATAGTTTTTGGCTACTAAAGGGTACAATGCAGTCATTAAAGGACAACAAATCCTGCCTTATTATCAGGGACTTCAAAACGCGTTACACGGTACGGATACATACAGAGTGCTCTTCATATTCCAGTATGTGTTGTATATATATATATATTGTAATGTAATTGGCTATGCATAATTGACAAACTCTTCTTACATTTTATAATATTCAACATGATTTATCCAGTTAGTATATTAAAACACTGCCTGCGTTTGTTGTCAACAGTAACATTCATTGGCCGCGAAAATACATTACTTTTCCCCCTACCTGCAATAATAGTTGTGTTGCATACACCGGTCAGTGGCTTTGCAATAGCTCATGGTTATAGTTTAATGTACTTACGTTAAACTCTCTTAATTATGTCATTCCATTTAGTAATTTCACGTTGTAATTGAAACACGGAAGTAAAAACAGTTTGTTTTGGGGCGGCCTCTTTTACTGGAATAATCTCTATTCGTAAAACATGCTTTATAGGTAAAATGCTATACCTCTGTAATACAAGGTTACGTTAAACCATTACTTTAAGTTGTTAACGTCACGGTGGATCACGCTTACGTGACCGGAGTACGTATCATAGGGATTTCGTCCGGATTCCGTACGTGGCACTAGATTTGATGTGGCGGAGGACTACAATCTACGGATTTTCCGCACGGCTGCTGATTGGATGAGATTGGCAATTTTGGATTTTCCGGGTTTCTGATTGGTTTTGGGGCAAATGATTGCCATGTCCTCCTCACCAAGTATCAAGGCGCGGGAAAGTATAAATACAAGACCGCGCAGCAGACGCCAGCTTTCACAACTTTTCGGCCATATTGGAAACTTTAAAAACTTAATTTCAAATCTTTTCATACAAGTTTATTTAACAAGAAAGAGAGCCACCCTGCAGCAATGAAATATTATATTATATCATTATAGATAATAGATAAAAGGAACGTTATCATTAAAAGAACATTTACTCTTTAATCAAAGTAATATTATTACAGTATCATATTTGTTTGCAAGGATTGATATTTATTTATGAGTAAATAAAAGTTAATACACATGTCACGCTCGTTGGTCCTGTATCTAGTAAATTTAATTGTCAACTGGAGCATCTGCTGTCCGTTTCGCATGAAATAAGGTAAACAACAAATCGAACGTATAAATTGAGTCGTCTACGTAAGGGTTCACGTTACAATATATATATATATATATATATATATATATATATATATATATATATATATATATATATATATATATATATATATACGCATATATGCAATTGCATATTATTTTTCCAAAATGGTATTCAAAAATTGTAACAACAAATAAATTATCATTTCTAAATACATTAAATATTGCAATTGTTCAATTTAGTTAACTTAATTTCACTCATTTTCCTTAGAACTCAATCTTATGTTATCAATGTGCAGCCATTGCAGGTGATCGCTTTAAATCTAAAGAAATCCTTGTTTACCAGTGCGTTTATATGCTTGAATGAATTTTTTTTGTCTCATTGCAGCACTATTTAAAGAAGAAACGATGCAAAATTAATATTATGGGCTTTAATTATCGTATTATTTATAATACCTGTCATATGTTTTCGTTCCGGATCGAAAAATCCGACCCGATGGAACCTGCGTTGCCAGGTAACGAGGCTTGCCGAGTTACCGGCTACGCAGCGTGCCCGAGGGTCGGATTTTTCGATCCGGAACGGACACACATGATAGATATTTTTTCTAGCATACCTTGAATTACATTTTTTTGTGAAAAATGCAAAGAAAAGCGCATTTTTGTAAATTTCACCAAAAATAACGTGCGTTGATGTTAGCTGACGTCATGACGCGCATTAATATTTATTCACTGCATACGTCAAGAAGTTCCTTCAGTATCACGTCTTTTAAGGGTTATTTTGATTTGTCTTGAAGGTGTGTTTTTCATCTATTGAAATCTCATATTGGACACTTGATAATGAGGACTCAGATGACTGGTCATCATGGACGTCTTTCTTTCCTTGATTGTGTTATTATGCACTAGTCATTTGTAACCAAGAAAATGTAGATGGAAACACTCCAAGGGGAGTAATAATTTATTTTCAACTTTATGGTTACATTAAATGTGAAATAAAAGAAATGAAAAGTATTACGTCACAGCGCGTGACTCATCTGGCATGGGGGGATGCCGGAAATGCCTATCCGATGTTCTAGAAATATTAATACAAAATGTGAACGTGTTTCTTTATGTTTTAATTTGTTCTCGGAGTGACATTTGGTGCATTTTCTATTTAAAGATGCACTATTACTCCAAAATAAAACTTAACACATTTAATACAAGTGTTTTAATATACCAAAAAGGATAAACAAATGTCGAAAACAATGATGCTTATGAAGGATGCCGAGTTTAATTTAAAAGAAATGTGCAGAAAACACGCTAATGCTAGCTTAAGAGACCATAGTAGATCGCAGTTAAGCTTTTAGAATTCACCGATCATTTAATATTTTTGCGTTTACAGCTAATAAATACACGGTTATAATATTGTTAATAGCAATAAATATTTTCCATAAATGCATTATTTAAGTAAGTGGTTGAGGTTGTATCACTCAAAATTTATATTTGTTGTACATGTGTATGTACTGATTTTGAATAAGAGTGTCACTTTAAGTTGACTGAACATGGTATCCAAATAACAAGAAAATTGTGTGTAACTATCGATCCATCTTGAAATATTCTTGCAACCTTTCCTTAATAGGTTTATCCGATGTAGCAAATGGTGATTTTGAACACCTTTGTATTCCAATCGGGAAAAATCGCGTATGTCAATGAGAATACAGTTATACAGCTTTACCTTGGAGGCAATCAAGGAAACCTGCTCCTCGCGTGGATTTTTTGGATAACACATCGAATTTACAGAACAATGTCATAAAATAGGATTGTTACTATTACATACAAACACATATTTACCAATTGCGAAAAGGTATACAAGATAAAAAAAAAATACGAAAAGTTTGAAAGTTTCGCAAACCTTGACAGTTATGAGTGAGGTTGCAAACCAGTTCTTGTACATGTAGTTGTTCCCTAGTACAAGTGAGTGTTGCAGTTATTTTAAGTTATATACTGATCTCTCCTTGTACGTGCAGTGGTATGAATGGCGCTAACAAACAGGTTAGTTTCCTTGTTTGTTGTGTGTATTACGTCATATAGTACATTGAGCCTCGCTAAACAGTATAGCTTACAGCAATCTTTGCAGAAGAACATACGATGCTCGATATTGGCTTGACGCATTACACTTGTACTTTGTACACACACCTGGATGACGTATCAATAACAAACAAATGACTAGAACACCTACACATGCAGACACGTTTCGAACCTCGTTATTTTCATTTTTTTTATTCCTTTCCTTCCGTAAAAGAGCCTCTACTAAACGACTATATACTCGTTGTTGGTTGGACAAACATCAATACATACCAAGTTTCCTTGGTGTGGTCCAAGGAATAAAATCGAAAATGATTCAGAAACCTACTAGACAAGAGTACAACTGTCTGACCAGGAAGGTAATCTGGGAAGAAATAGGAAACTTTCTGTTGCAACAAGCCAGCCTCGATGGTACCGGTAATGTGGTTTTGGTCCATGTCGGTATGAAGCTAGTATAAGGCATCGGTACGGTTTTATTTTGTAATTTGTTTTACTGTTTAACTGTCACAACCAACCAAGATATTAATGGTACTTCGACTTTTTTTACGAACTCTATGAATAGCTTGAAAAATTGTTTAGATTATAATGAAGCTTATACAATTCTGATATATTATTTTATAATATCAGTGACGTGTGAACGTAATACAAAGACACATACACATTTCATAATACATATCAAACGAATGAATACATGCAATTAACATTTTAACGACAACCTACGCCAAAACAGGACCATGGTAAAAGCCTAATCAATACAGGCGAATACAATAATTCAAAAATTAAGCTCATTTAGTCTCTGCAAATACCGGAAACTTGGCTTTGAGAGAATAACTGACTAAATAGTACCTCATACAAAAGCCTCATTAAAACGGCAAAACCGCTGAGTCCCAGTGCCTTACCCCAAAATATTGAACAGTGTAATATAATAACAAGCTTGTAAAATTACATCTTGAATGTATCTCGTATGTTTAGTAAAGAATTTAGTCTGTATAAAAAAGAATGTCGTCTTTGGCAGGGCCAACCCGGTGCCCCCCCCCCCACCATTACATCATTTATATAAAATATAAATATATTATTGCTTAAATTACACCATCTAAGATTAAAATTAGCCAAACCCTTTTTGGGCTACAAGACTTAGTTTAAACATATTTTTACAACGTGTTATATGTAACCACTTGACAGTACGTGATAATCAGGAGACCAATCCTTAACAATGTCATAATACATGCCATCGATAACATACTTGTAAATATGTAAAATTGTTTCATTTAAATCAATTTTGAACGCTTTTCATTCATCCCACTGTACGTTTCAAGTTGACTTTCACTCTACCGATATGGTCAAAGTAATGATAATGATAAAGGATACTTGAAATTTTCGCTCTTCGAAAGTTTGATTTGTCTTTTTGTGTTTTATTCTAAATATAGATATAGACTTCTAATGTGCACCTTTTTTAAATGTATTTGATTAGCTTTGACACTTTAGAAGATAAACCTATATCACTAAAAAAGTGCATTACTTTTTGAGTATTATATTACTTTATATGACCCCGAGTTTCGGATTCACCAGAGAAAGGTGCACTTTTGTACTGCTGATATGCCGATCACAAAAATCACAAATCGTTACTTGCGCTGCCCACATCAGTCCTTAAATGAACATATCACGTGCAGAGGATTTTCAATAGCAATACTGAAACATAAATATGACAAAATAGTTTTTAAAATTACTAGCTATGAACAAATAAAATTCAATACTTTGTTTTGCACACGATAAATGCGTTTGATTTTGTTTCATGTACTAAAATATTAACTTGGCTTCGTGTGTCTTATTTAAGTGACCAGTTCGTGCAACCCGAACAACGGCAGGGCTAACTGCAGCACACTTTGTCTCCCAAATGTCGGTGGATATACGTGCACATGCACAGATGGTGTGTCCTTATTACCTGATAGGAAGACGTGTTCGGATGGTAAGATCGTGAAATCTATACAAGTAGTATTTTCTAAACAAAGACTAGTATTTTCGAAATTGTATGCACTTTCTTCTTTGATTTGCTTGTGGCGTGAATTATAGTGTTACTACGTCATTAAAGTTACCATCACAACTGAAAAGAAAACGTTAACCACAACAACAACAACATCAAACACAACACAGAATACTGCAACAAGCACAACAACTGTCCCTACAACAACAACAACTGCTTCTACCTCTACATTAAGAACAACAACAAGTTCAACGCCACTTTCCAGTACGAGCGTACAGGGAACGACAACTGCTGCTACAAAGGGCGCTTTCATGATCCCGCAAATTGGCGGTGGTGTTGGAAGCGCTCTTGTAATCATCATTGCCATCTTGTGCGCTGTCAACTATACGTAAGAATATTATTTCATTCATTTTGGTGCATTTAGTTGAATGAATATTGTAAATTGTCTTCATTTGTAAATGGACTATTTTAAGGTTTCTTTTCGGTTTTTGAGCAAACAACACATGGCAACGAACAATAAGTTTCAACTCGTTCATTTATTCTATATTGTTCTTAACGATGTTCAGTTAATAAAGCATTTCTGTCGTCAATTACGTATCTAAACTTTTGATGATGATTTGAAATGTTTTGAAGGAAAAAAAGCAGGCAATTGACGGTCCCCGGGACCTGCAGGACAATGAAAGGTTGGATCACAGCGTAGCCTTTCAAGGTGGCGGTGTCAACATTCACGGGCAACCTGTAGCAGACGTTCGGGCAGACGAAAACCAAGAAGAAGGAGTGGTTCGTATTTCCTTAATATTTTTCTGTGTAGTAAGGATCGAACCAAATTACGCAGAAATAAGTTTCACATATGAACATCAAACCAAAAGAAAGCTTATATCCAATAATGCTTATTCTTTATTTCGTACAGTCACAGTGACTACTACCTTCACTTCTCCGAACAAGATATCACGTACGAATCAATACCTGACTACATTGCACCTTCTCCTCCGTATAAGGAAAACAGGACCAAACCACCGACCATGCTTCCCAAACCCCACTTCCGCACTTTGCAGAGCACCGCGGAGTTCAGCGCCATGCCGTACATTTCTGGCCCGCCGGCGGTGACGACCCTGCAAACCACATCTGTGACGCCGGAAATCAGATAAAACCTTCAGAAAACTTACAAATTTGTCTTTTGAGACCGAGGACAGTCAGATAAACAATATCCTGTGAATCACTGTTTAGTCTTATGCTGACGACCTTTGGGAATACAAGATGAACTGTCCAGAGTTAATAGAATCTATGCAAACCATAATTCTCTTTGACATTGTACAAAGGCATGCTTAGAACAAACATGACATTGATTAAAATAGAAACGTACTAGAAATCGATCTGTAACTTATGTTAGGAATTTCTGTCAAGCATTGAGTGTAGATATTTACTATTTGTTCAACATTTAGACAAAAGAAAATCGTGTACAAAGTTAGTAAGTACTAAATATGTGTGCACCTTTTAATTAACTGATTACGAACCCAAAGCTATGTAAAAAAGCGTTGCGATCTCCCGCGCTACATGCGTTTCTGAAATGTAGAACTAACAATAAAACCGACTTGATAAATTCCGATTAAAAATAATAAATATTTTCTTGTTTGAAATTGTGGGGTCACACTGTTGCTGAGAACGTCATTATATTAAATACGTCACATGACTTCATCAGTAAAACACTTCATCATGGACTCCAATTATTTCCTTTAGAAAATCAAGAGCAAATATAACAACAAATTCAGCGTTTTAAATACTTTTTTTTTAAATATTCTTTATGAATTGCAGCCTCATTGATCATGTGTCTGACTTTTTTTAGAAGAAACTGTAAACAATAAAAATATGTTGAAACTATGTTGTGTGCATTTGTTTTATGCGCTCGAAGTTGTTAAGTCTATATAGTGTTATGTGTGCCTAAGTATGTTTTTTGGTATCAGACAGACAGACATTTTTATTTAGACTTGTACAATGTACATCATCTACATAAACATATATATTTTCATAAAACATGTCAACGTGTATATACAACATGTAATGGTAACGTTTTTGTTTTATATAACACAACATACTATGTGTAACAAAGCAACATACTATCATTTACTATGTGTAACAAAAAATGGAGGCTGAACTTAATATTTATCTTTCAATATTCAACAAATTATTTCGAATAACAAGAGCATATTTAATATACAAAGCTAGTTTAATTAATTCATTTCTATCATTTGATTTCAATAATCGTAGAAATTTGTATACAGAAGGGTGCATATAGTAACAACGTTTTAAATATTTCTTCCATAACATGGACATATGCATATAAAATGAAATTCATCTTCAATATCGTTAGTATTGCAAGTTAAACAGTACCGTTCCTCTCGAGGTATTCGGTTTCTGGCATATCTACCAGTCTGAATTCTCAGAGGAAATACAGATAACCTTAGTCTGGAGAAGTACAAGCGTAAATTTGTTGGTAAAATATCGAGGTATTTTTCGTATTCTAATGAAGGTTTAATCTCTTTATATATAGTTAAAACTGTACTATTGTTAAGTGTTCCGAGCCAATTTTGCTGAAAAATATCCAGTAATTTACGTTTAAATTCATACAAAAAAACTTTACAGTCTATATTGGCAACATTGTCAAATATATAAGAAAAACCATGCGCGTCTAACAAATTCTTAACATTTGATACCCAATTTCTTTTACCATTATTACAATCTGACAAAGGTTGCTCATATACAGTTTTTAAAATAATATTATCAGTTTTAACTACTTTAAACAAATAGTTCATTATTCTCATATATCTATGTATATAAAGCGGATATCTTCCTAGTTCACCATAGATACAGGCTTTACATGTATTTGGCCTAACCTTCAGTATCATGGTTCTTCTGCTCTTCATGCATTTGAGGAAATTAAAAGCATTTCTATAAAATGCAGAAATGTTTAAATTAAGCCTCTATTATTTTCAAAAAATGTGTCTACAGATATGCGGAGCGATATAGTTTCTATATTATTCGAACAAATATAGAGTAATGCTATAGTACACATGAGTAATACAAAAATACGTGATGGACATATTTAACAAGAAACAATGTTTAGACTGTTATATTAAAGATGCGTTATTTAATTGACTGCTATATTAATTCAAACTTTGCTAAGTAAGCGTTTGTGTTATGTCCCTTATTTATAGTTGGTTGAATAAAACATATTTTCACCATGCTTTACCTTTTTCATTTGCGTTACAAAAGCTCTAAACAACCACTACCTGCGTACATTGCCAACTGAATCATGCTTAAAGATAGCAGCATACAACTCGATACTTTAAACTGATGCTGAAGCTTTCATAACCGCGCACAATTGACCAATCAAGTCCCGAAATAATATCAGGCTTCTACGCGATAAGTTTTGTAATGAATTTGGTTGGCATGCATACAATACATTTAAAATGTTATTTGAGACCAATACACGTTTCGCAATAGGTTTTCCCGTTGAGTAATAGCATGATTACGCATAGCAATGGAGACTGACAATGGGTATATTTTCTTTCTAGTTTTCCTGTGCCCTGGTATGTAAGCTGATTATACTCTGCGTGTCAGTCAACACAAACTGATCATTAATTAAGTTTGAATAACTGAAATTTCGTTTAGTACAACAATGTGTATTTTCTATTTTGTTACATATTAACAACAACCTTAAATGTCGAAAAGAATGAACACAAGAAGGCTTTCCGTTAGTCAGGTTATTGTGTCATGGCTTTTTCTAACATAAACAGACGTGACTCAGCCAGTGGACACCTGTTTCGCTGACATTTCCAAATAGTTAAACACAGCATGTATTAGTGAGCTTACTGTTTGTACAATGTTGTCAAGTAAAAATTCAATAAATTGCGATTGGTATAAGTAAATAGCTTGTAATTTATCATCGCGGTAGAAATAAAACGGTTACGCAAATTCTACATTTTACCTTTTTTCCCATTTTGAAGTTTATTTATAGATGAAATCAAATCAAACGCTCATAAATATGGTACAAAGAGGTCTCAAGGAATTCGTGAAATGTTCGGCTGCTGGGCTCATCCCCGTAGTTTCCGCCCCCTGAGATAAAATATTTAAACATCATTGAAAAAAAGAATGAATTTTATCATAGTTTACTTACTTGCTCTCTTACATAATCTTAAACACATTCAGATATACGCAATCCTGCAAACAAAAGTGAAACAAATTGCCAACAATCGACCCAAATGTTGTATTCTTTCTTAAAACAAAAACAACAACAACAACAACTACAAAAAGCAGCATTTGTTTTGTTTTTATTTTATTAGCATATTAACAAAATCATTAGCAAGCAAAATGAAAAACACTTTTATACCAACAAGGCCAAGCTGACCAGCATATATTCCACGTGTTCAAAAAAGTGAAACAAAAATAGAGCTTAAATAAATGACATTAATGTCTTAAAACAATTGGTCAATTTAAATACTCGTACAACGCCTAGTTTACCTAAAATTAGACGATGACAAGTGCCTCAGTCAATTAATTCAGGCAAATAACAATATCTATTTTAGATTTAAAATTAGCCAACTTTTTTCTGTAAGATGGATCCTCAAACACCCTAAAAAGTGTCCAGCCTATTGGGGGGGTTTCTGTGGAGACGGTTCATGCCCCCAAAGTGCGCCCCTTATATGCTCGTCCTATGACGTAAACTTTTATATCCGCCCTGAATACAACAATAATGATATTGACTTTGTATACATGGGTTTGATGAAATATACATGCTTGATTAATAAAGTGCAATCCTGTTTCGCTGACCGCGAAGGCGGTGACCCCAACATGTATTGATTTATGTATGCGTTTGCATGTGTGGTCTGTCTGAGTTGTAATAACAATGTGTGTTCAGTGTCTGTTCGGCTTAACTAGTACCTCTATATTTGGTTGCCCTTGACTGTTTGGCTACTGGGCTAATCGCCACAGTTTTCATTCTGTTTTTGCATATTCAGAAATTCGAATTGAAACATCCTTTGTTTGATAATCCACTTAATTATTATGTTCAATCGCATTCAATATTGCGCAATTCTGCCAAAACAATGATAAACAACCGCATTGTTGAGTTCTTTTTTCAACAAAAACGTCGCAATAATAATAACAACATCAACAACAACATCAGCGACACTATTTACAGCAACAAATAAAACTATTGTTGTGTTGTACTCAAGCTCTTATTATTGTTTTGGGTGACTAATCTTAATTCTTAATTGCAAATATGATGTCAAAACTATTATACAGTATTTTATTTTATAGTTACAGTTATGTAGTGATCGGATTCATGTTTATATAAAACATAAGATGCTTAAAACGGAAACTGAAAGTTGAAAAGTTTAAACATATGCGTTTACCATCTTTATTTATTGGTAAATTACACCGTCATCTTATTATTCAAAACGAATGCGGATATTCATATCTGGTCATATGACAAACTGAGAGGAGCTTGAAAACTTCCTGTTCAAAAACCATACACCAAAAGAGGTCCGTGCTGATGTTATACACCTGAAAACATGGAGCGGTTGCTTTTCAATATATTTGGTTTAATGATGCTATCAGAATACTGGCTAAACACTGTGGGTGAGTAAAATTAACCAATCATCATGTATTTTTTACCTTTCGAAATAAGCGTGTGTTTTTTTGCTACGATCATTGATTGATTGATATGTTAATTGATTGATTGATTGATTGATTGATTGATTGATTGATTGATTGATTGATTGATTGATTGATATATGTTAATTGATTGATTGTTCATCTGATCACGTGACTGAGTCAGACGAGCTGTTAACGGAGCGTACAGACCTCCTGTTCTGCCTTGCCAAATCCCCCAAAACACGTCAATCCCTTCCTAAACCAGCCGCCATGTTTGAAATTTCTAGGATAACTGTTTATACAAGGGAATAAAATGTTTTAAATACCACGTGTACGTCTGTTTTAACCCAAACAAAAACAGCTTTGACATTTGGTCTTTCTTTGAGACTCATTAGGTATCAAAATGAAGAGCAAAATTTCAAATTTATGTAAGCGCCACACACCTATTTAGCTGATACTTGACACAATATCAACTTTCACACTTTTTAAGTTTAAACATAAAACTGTACAGGTTTTCTGACGGTGTGATATTTTGATTTAAAAGACACCATACCATATTTAATTATTTCTGAATCTGAAAGAATGCAACATAATATCGCAAAGTGAATAAGAGTGATAACAAAGACAGATATTGATTTCAAACCTTAGTAATTTTAGCTTCATCGCTATGACTAATGTACCTTTCAACACATATTTTACGCATTTCATCAAAAATATCCAATGGCCATGTCAACGCGTCCATAGCAGACCATCGGGTCTGATTTTACAACATACGTATATTTGCCATTACGAGCACATTTGCCCTTAAGAAGTGGAAGCCGAAGGGCAGATAGTAATGGATCAGACCGAAAGATCTGTAAAGATACCGAGATTGTTTTAATTACATATATTACTAAAACTGTTTCAGAATGTCAAAGTTCGGGCCATTTAGCGATCAGTACAGTGATGCAAGGTCCTACCACAACCGGCAACAGACACATTGCCATAGCATCCTTTCAAACTGTCCATGACAGTACAAATGTCTCATTTACTCACCCAATCGGCTTCACCTCGTCCTACAGCCATTCAATCATGAGCCTTGACGTCGACGTCAACAGGAAGAAGCTGTATATTTATGACCGGTACACGGCTGCCATTTACATGATGAGTAATTTTACGGCTGATATGGCTATTGGTAATTTCTCATGGACCCTACTTCATGCCGGTGTTTCAAGGGGATTTGTGAAGTTGGCTGTTGACTGGATTTCCAACAACTTATACTGGACTGATCCCATGTATCGCTGGATTGCTGTACAATCTCTGGACAATTACGGAATGTTCAAAATATTATTCCATTCGGATGTTGAATATCCTATAGGAATCGCTGTAGACCCAATTCATAGGTGAGTTTTTTCTAATAATAAATAATACGATCAAAACTATGAGGGCATGTCAATGAGCTATAACAAGATTGTGTAAAGTCATAAAGATATCAAATGAAAGCCAAAAGAAGTGATACACAGTACACACACGTTTTACATATAGACTGTTTCATATGACGCTCACATAATTGTGTCAAATCGAGAGGTCGATAAAAGCTGACATATCTGTCCGTTGAAATGATATATTTTAATGAAGTCTTGAAGAATTCAGTCTTTAAAAAGTAGTTTTTCCTTTTCTTCTTAAATCTGTCGCACAATGAGAAAGGCGATTCAATACTATATATAACATCTCAATAAACTGTTCGTGCGTCAAATAAACATTTATGTTATATCCTTTCGAATACCGCTACCATACATCGACGCGCTACCGTAGCCGCCTAATGCAGACCAATTTTTCAAGGGTGCTGGTTACCGCTACTGTTTTACTGTAGGAATACTGTAGACGACTGAAACGTACCGAAAAAGTAGGTACGTCCAGTTCCACAGCCGCAAAATGCACATTTTCCACAAATTTGTGGTACGTTTTTCATTAAAATAAGAAGGATTGTGAATTTTAAAAACAGCATTAATACGCTATGGTACTTTTTCTTAAAAACAGTTACTACACTACGGAATTTCTTTCAAATATAATAACCATGCAAAAATAAGCAACGGTATTTCTTTAAAAATCGTCATTCAACATTATTCGCCTCTGGCTTTTGTAAATTTGCTTTAATAAAACAGCATGGTTATGCTTTTCCTCTTGTATCAGAAGTACGCTGTGGTATCACTGTTAAATTTAAGAAATGAGCACAACTGCGCAGTGGTATTACTGTGATATTTGTTTACGGACTGTGTGTTAACTTCGATAAGGTAGACATTTCATGTTTGAATTAAACTAAATCAGTCACTTAAGTGCATTTTGGTAGCGTTCTTGAATCTAGAAGTATGCAAAACTACGCAGCGGTATTTCCTGTATAAACATAATACGTAATCAACATAGCACAACCCATTTCAAAGGCGACGTTGCCTTTGAAGGTCATTAAACGCTAGTAAAGCTTCCTTTTAAAACTGTTGAAATATATGCTATAACTTTCATATAAATCCAACCGGACATCTATTACGTGATCGCTGTAAAGTTATCATGGAAACCATAGTGACTGCAAATATATCAACAGAACATCCATTACAAAATAGCTGTCACAGTTGCCATGAAAACCACTGCAATAGACAATAAACCAACCGGACAAATATCACAAGGTCGCATCAAGGTAACATTGGAACTACAGTAACCCCTGTTATGAAAGTTGTATAGGAAAGGAGCATGACTTAATACAACATGCATAAATACATATCTGTCGATGAAGCATTGATCAAATGTCACGGTCACCATTCAAGAATCGTTGGTGCTCCGTGTGTCATGGGGTATCTCAGGAAGTCGAAAGATAGAAGTAAGGTTGACTCGAACAGTTGTAGAGAACTGTAGAGAAAACATCACAGGATGATCATGTTGTATTTGCCGACAAGTTTAAAACATCAGTTCCTCTGGCGTTTGGAAAAAGATCTATACATTCGTGTCACGCATTAAACACCGGAAGGACATATTGGTCAATAGCAAAATCAGTCCACGAATAGAGATGGCAAAGTTAGGATGCTCAGCAGAGGGAAACACATGGCATGAAATATTTCCGACCGGAAGCTTATGTCCACTGCATGGGAATAATCAAAACATGTGTGCAACCCGATCACATGTTTCAATCCTATTATAAATAGCCGGCAGAACAAGATTTTGACGGAAGAAGTAAATACAAAAGGAAAGTGGGAAAAAAAACATGCATCAAAGTATTTTTTTATTAAAAAAGAGCATGGGTGTTGCAGACAGTCAACATTTACAGTGTACCAACACAAAGTGCTTATTTGTGGACCTAATTTGTGTGGTCTGCCGTGGACATCTAGCTTGTGATTCATCATGTATAAAGCGTCAACCTTCCGGCTACCGGCTTAGCTGTTTGAGAGAATGGTAATAGTTTTTTACAGTATATTACAAACATGCTGCAGAATGTTAAATAGTAACCATAATCAGGTTTAATAACACATTGATCGTTGCATGTACCACCAAAATGAAACATGAACAACATCTTAAAAAACAATCAGCTGTTTAATGTTTTATGTTTCTGTTTTTAGGTTGCAGAACAACTTATCGGCGGGAATAGCACACGTATAAGGAAATCCAAACAAACAAGCGACATTTTTTAACTTGACCTCTTTGGCAATGTGCAGTGCAGAGTCAGCTTGCACGAGTATAATTCTAATGTCTATAAACTAAAACTCAAATGAAATGTTATTTTATTTAAGGGAATCTTTTATTTAGTATCGTGGCATTACCTCTAGAAAAGGCCAAATGTGGAGGTCAAGTCCAACCAGACTATGGCTCCAGAAACACAGATGAACGGAAAACAACAACTCATGTATGTTAAACATTTTCAAAAATATATGTGTTTTTTTTATATAGTTGCATTTTGAAATGACCCTCCAATCGAAACAATGAACGGCCTCTGAAGTTCATGAAAATGCATACATTAAATTAGTTCTGCTGTTTAATGGCACATCTTGAATTTCATAGTCTAGTACAAGAAAGCGCCGTTTAGATCAATCATGTATTTAAATAAATTTTCAATATAGTATTGATGAAATAATCATAACAAAATGTTGTTCAGGTGTCAACCTTTTCTTCCTGAAGGGACAAATAATGTTTGTTTTAATGTTTTTTTTATAGAATTAAACATTTCATGCTTAAAATGAGAACATATTTTTCGAAATTACACATATACGATGCAATTGTCGCTAACAACATGTCTTTATAACAAATATTCATCAATATGTGATTTCTTTTTACAGACCGATGCTATTGCATTGCACCAGAAACTCCACTAGACTGTTGCCGTTTCATTAATCGCATGCTGTGATTATACTGGTGTTGTTTCCCGTGACAAATCTTGCGATATTTTTAGCAATATAATAGTTACAGTCAAAACTGATTTTATATTTTGGTCTATATTTTTCTATTATATAATTATGTACATGTGTTCTTTGTTGATATGAGAAAAGATATTATCATTAATGATTTTGGTCATGTTTGATTTTATCCCTATGTATTCCTCAAGTTCCTATGATGTAAATAAATGATCTATACATTTTATAACCGTGATATATGAATGAATTATGAATCCGTATTTGGATTTTATTCCTATAAGTATACATTTATATGGGAAATGAATGAACATGTGTGTAAAATATCATGATAGAGAATCGTTATTGTAATTCCTTTCTGATTTATTTGATAAAAAAACATATTGTTTTGTAATCGCTCTATGCATGTGTAAATACTAGAATAAACAAAATATGTATAATATAATGAAAACAACAGGGACAAGACCATTTGTTGAACAGTAAAAAATAGGCCCTGTTAAGGGTTACACGTCAAGGACCCAAATAACGATGAACTAGAGACACAAACATTGTTACACCACTTCTTAAATCATAAGTTTCACTTTTTGTTTTATTACTGAATTTTACATAGAATGAGACGTGCCTGAAAAACGGTGATAGTGTGATGTCTGCATTAAAATTAAGCAGGCTAAATTAGCGTATTCAAGCACACACATGCATAATATGATTGAAATAATAAAAAAAACCATTTTGCAACGTTGCCTTACAAACATTTTTTTAAGCATTGTACTTTTGAAATACACAATGTATTTTGGAAAACCTTTTTCTACTACTGTAGTACAAAATTGCTGTTTTAGAAATATCATATACTAGCCGTAGCGTATTTATGAGGAAAACGACAGACATAAATATCGAGTTACTACAAAAGTTAAAACTGCCATAGTGTATCTATGCATGCACATGTGGTATAATTCCAAGATTGATCATTACATTAAACGTCTCCAGCAATTTTGAAATACATTTACCTGAAAGGTTTGTACTAGAACTACCAGAGTGTATTAATGCATAATATTATCCTTTATGTTATTAACAAATTGTTCAAATAAGTAATTCCTATCTACAAAACTCGCCTATAGTAGTTTTATAAACATTAAAAAATAGCTTATACCGAAGATGAAAAATACCACAACCTACATATCACAGGATTACCATTGCGCTGTTTTGCATGTGCGTTTACCTACTGATGATTGTCTTCAGTCAAATTACTACAACACACGTCTACGGTTATTTCTACATTTGTTCAAAATTCATCATATCCGTAGTGTATTAATGAGAGTTTTGTATTTTTCCGAAGTCAACCAGAGCGTAGTTATGCCGATATGTCATATTTATTAATAAGTGAATATTTTAGTTGCCATTACATAATAAAACCAATAAAATGCATTTTATTGTATTATTGTGTCTATTAAAGGGTTTAAGTATAAGGAAAAATGTACATTTTCACTAGAACATTACCTAATTAGGGATAATGTATATGTCACTAATTCGTGAAATGCAAACTTGATTTATAAGGGTGTTATGTTATATAATTTTATGTACTATATAATGTTTGTAATTAATTTCTTTAATTGTGTTATAAACTTGTACTGTTTCAAAATTGATGAACATTTTACCTTATTGCTAACGCATTTTAATCAGGAGATTTAAGTCTCTGCTTTTAGCAAAACATGTACAAGATTATAAAAATAAGCGGTATTCCCACGCTGTACGATAGCGGTAATCAGAAGCCGAAAATTTGAGTACGGTTTACACTGCTGTGGTAGTTCGCCGGTGTATGATAGAGGTAATGGGGACACCCAAATTTAGGGTCTGCATTAGGCGGCTATGGTAGCGGAAAGGATATTAGAGGTGCTGTTAATTTATTCATGATTTGGCAATTTGAAGCGATACTGCATTGTGAAAATCAAAAGTTATGAAACATTTTTATAATAATTTTCACAACCCTACCAACATTGCCTTAAATCAATAGTTGTAGTATGCATATCACCGTGCTTTATTACGTTTTTCAGCTATTTGTTTCGTGAATATGGTTTCGAAACCGAAACAAGCTGAAACATTTCTTTACAGCTCTATGTTCTGGGGCGATGCAGGATCAACTCCAAAAATTGAGCGATCAACACTGACCGAAACTGAACGTAAAGTAATCGTTTCTACCGGAATCCTGTATCCAACAGCAATCGACGTCGTAATCGCTAACTCTAAAATGTATTGGATGGACGAAAGCCGGGATACAGTTAAGATGACAAGCTTCACCGGCTCGGCTTAACAGAAGTATAATAAAGTGTTTACCTTTTCCAGCTATTTGTTCTGGAGCGATGCAGGATCAACTCCTAAAATTGAGCGATCAACACTGACCGGAACTGATCGTAAAGTTATCGTATCTACCGGAATCCTGTACCCAACAGCAATTGACGTCGACATCGCTAATTCTAAACTTTATTGGACGGACGAGAGCCGGGATACAGTTGAAATGGCAAACTACGACGGGTCTGAAAGAAAAACCATCAGGAGACTATCACATTTCAATTTTTACGATATTGCCCTATTTCAGGTAATACAAACCTTTCTCATTTCATTTTAATGTGGGAGAAAATCTTTCAGCAATTTACTTTGCACGATAACAATAGAAAGTGTTTTCCGCTTTGAAAGTAAATTCCAAAATCGAGTTCAATTTTTTGACATTGATTATATCCATAATAAAACATAACAAACATCTGAGACATTTCTTCATCTAGTTTAATGCCACAAAACCAAACACCGAAAGCTAATAGACATTCAGACAAAAATCATGAGAAAACACGCACAGTATATTCAAAAACATTTCGTTCCATGTCGCATGTGAATGGTAAAGAAACAAGATAAGTCAACGAGTGGTAGGCAGGTGTGCGTGCGCTTAATATCAAGATGTGTTATAAGTTTTCCTTGTAGCACTGTGTCACTTCACGGTCTTAGTTGTGTAATTAGTGTGGTATCTTGCAGCGCCGTGTCACACTTCATGGTCTAAGATGTGCAATGTTTGTTATCATGTAGCGCCGTGTCACTCTTCACGGTCTAAGTTGTGTTATGATTGTTATCTTGTAGCGCTGTGGAATACTTCGTGGTCTTACTTGTGTAATGATTTTTATCTTGTAGCGCCGTATCATACTTCTAGATATTGTCGTTAAATGGTTGCTGTCTTGTAGCGCCTGCCTCTTGTATAAGTTCCATTTTAACTTTTCACACCATTCGTCAACGATACCTTATGTTTATCAATTTAACATTATTCCTTAATGAAGTTCAATAGTGTTTCCAGTCAAAATTGCGTGCTTTTGTTCGATTCTCATGTTCTGTCATTTGACGCAATGATACTAACTAATGGACGGATCTACTTTTTTGAATGCTATTGCAGTAAAATGATTGACAAACTGTCAAACACAGCAGACGACGAAAACTGCTTTAATTCAAACAAAAACAAAATGAGCAACGATGTTTTGATTTCATGATGGATGAAACATTTGAGGAACAAGTTAATTACAATAACAAGGCGACTTATTTCGAAATTGAAACTTGATGTAGGTAAAGCATCTGGCAACTGAACGAAACATAAAATCAAGCAAATTGGGCAGTCTGTCACATTAAAATGGTGATAAAATATTAGTTAATGTTTATCAAGCTAAATCATATCATTGATTTCAGGACACGATATTTGTTACGGCATTCCTAACGGATAATAAGAACCAGATAATAATTATGAACAAAACCACGGGTGAATTAGACAACAATCTTCCCTATTTTCACCTGACAAATCCCGACGTTAGCCTTGAAGTTATAGCGGTGACTGTGGTGTCGCAGACAACACAGCCTTTGATCACAGGTAGGTCAAATACGTATTGATGTTATAGATTTTGCTTGAACAGTTCGGACTGACTTCGTGAAATGCAAATAATAGTCGTTTGTAAGAACTGTTTCCGTTACGTCGCTCGATCACGTTTAAGTCGACTCCATATTGTAAAAATGTTTGAACAATCTTACTTTGGTGGAAAGACATCTGTAGGTTGTAACGCTGACTGTTGTACAATGAAAAAGCGTTTTTGTTGTCACTGGTCTGTCAAATTAATATAGTTTCTTAGAATAATGTTTTGACTCAATTTCTTAAATTAAAGATGGCGGTTGATACGGAGTCCGTTATGCCACGGTCAATGTAAAAATACACTATTTTGAGTGAAATATATCATGATGTCATTATATTCGTTAAATGCGCATACTTTGCTTGTCGTGGTGGTGTTCGTCGTGTCGCTTGCAAATTACCCTCAATCAATGTCGGATAATATACGTATTGCTGTTATAAACAGTAGCGTGAACGTCGTGAAATTCAAATTAATATGTTGGTTGTGTCGAGAGTCTCTATGTCGTTTTTATGAACTAGACATCAGCTGATAGAAACCCTATCTTTAATATTCGTACGCAAGCAAGCAAGATCGAGTAATTTAGTCAGATTAAAACTTTACCGTGTTTGGTTTTAGGTCTGCATGAGAGATCTGCCGTTTCAATTTCCTTATATGAAAACAAATATTTCAGGAAGTAGATATATCATCAATGTACCACTGTTGAATAATACATTCTATATACGTATATGCATTACATGACTAAGATACTAATTTGAATGGATACATACAGAGCAGGATGTTCACGTATTGCGCAAACAGACAAATGGTTTCATATTTACAGCCAATGCGTTTACAAGTGCCTTAATTTCCATATCATCTCCTTCGCTGAATGATAATAATCCTTAAAGATCTTTAAACGATAGCACATGATGTGGTTCGTGTTGCAAGGTTTAGGTATTCGACCCACAAAAAGTTGAATGTTGGATGCCTAGTGATACCGTACTAGTTTGGCTTTATTTGAAAGGGCTTTGTGTGTAGAAACAAAAGGAGGTACCAACCACAAATAATATAAGAAAAAATTTTTGCTTTGGGGTTCAACGACTGCAAAATATGTTATTAAGTCTGATTTTAGATAATAAAGCAAAAAAAACAATCTTTAATAATGTTGTGTATGATGTACTTTCGGTCGTTTATTGTACTTGGTAATCAGAAACCAAATAATAAAAACTCGTATGAGTTCACCGAGCGTACATGTGTAACATTAAGGTTATACAAATGATCAGATAACTGGCTAATGTGTGTCTGTGTTTGATTCCTCAACTGAACGTAAGAAAACGCCGCAACATATTTCATCAAAGAAAGACTGGCTACAGCGTCAAAGGTGCAAGGACGTCTTTTTGAATATATAAAATAGGAACACTATTGGATTAAAAGAGAAACCTTATTTTCACCATTTATAATTGAAAGCCAATTGATAAGAACATGCATAGTTTGCAAATTATATATGTATGAATTACAACATTATACACTCTATCACATCGACTGCATGGACAAGCGTAGTGTTGAACATTTCTAGAGATCAATTCAATATGCCCTTTAGAAAATATTATTGAGGAAAATACGTTGGAATCAAAGTATAAACATAAAATGTAGATGTAAATAATTGTTCAGTGTTTATTGTTCGTGATTTTTGTGTGTGTTGTATGTCTCTGGCGTTTACCCTGTGCCATTAAACGGGGTTTATGTTTGAACTTTTGGCTACTGAGCTTCTTCCTGTTTTTTCATATAAATATCCATAGACACCATTGGATTCTTTCATACGTATAATACCAATTAGACCACGGTTGTTGACCATGATCATTAGTGGGATATGGAACAAACCAGTTCAAGTGCGTGTAAAAACGATCAAGGATTTGCTCACGTAGAAATGATTCACTACCTTGTAAAAATGACTTCTGAATAGTACATGTAATTCAATACAAAACCCCCAATATTTTCAACATTGTCGAACGGTTTGGAGACCATTCGCAGTGTACACCTGAGTGTGTGTGCCGAAAATATTCTCGGGAAGGTGTTATTAAGTATAAATTTGTTTGTTTTGTAAATAGTGCTAGAAACCTCTTGTCTACTTTGCTTCATGTTTAATTATAAATCTTTGTGTTTTATTACTTACAAAACTGGGCCACCGAATAATTGCGCTCAGGTTTACAAATGCATAAATACGTCATGTTTATTTTTGTAAGAAGTAAATTCAAGATGTAAGTGAAGTTAGCGGCCTAGCGGCGTGAAGTTAGCGGCCTAGCGGCCTAGCGGCTTGAAGTTAGCGGCCTGGCGGCCTAGCGGCCTAGCGGCGTGAAGTTGGCGGCCTAGCGGCCTGGCGGCCTAATTTTTTTTTCTTTTTCCAAGCAATTGTTAATGCGTTGTTTTTTTTAAAAACAATGATAAATCAAGGTTTTTTATTCATATAGTTACGTAGCGGCCTTAAATTGTTATATATTCAGAATATTTTTCTTTACCTTTTATTCTAAAACAATTTTAAATTAACTGTTTTATGCACAAATTATCACTCTAAACCGTTTTTCAACTTTTTAAAAAAAAAGTCGATCAAGCACTTCCGCGGCCTTGCGGCCTGGCGGCGTGAAGTTAGCGGCCTAGCGGCCTAGCGGCCTGGCGGCCTAAAATGCTATCCTATTTCAAAGCATGTATACATGCATTTTCTTCTAAAAAAATGATATGTTTACTGTTTTTATGCACAGACTATCACTCTGAGGCGATTATCAACATATTTTTGAGAAGGATAGGCATGTTCACATGCTTTGAAAAGCTGACTGCTTGTTCGACTTTTTGAAAAAAAGGTTGATAATCGCCTCAGAGTGATAGTGTGTGCTTAAAACAGTTTATATATCATTGTTTTAGAAAACAATGCATGTATACATGCTTTGAAATAGGATACCATTTTAGGCCGCCAGGCCGCTAGGCCGCTAACTTCACGCCACTAGGCCGCTAGGCCGCTAGGCCGCTAGGCCGCTGAAGTGCTCGATCGACTTTTTTGAGAAAAAAAATGAAAAACGCTTCAGAGTGATAATTTGTGCATATAACCTGTAAATATTTCATTGATTCAGAAGATCAGGCATGTTTAATGCTTTGAAATAGCTGACTGCTCAATCGACTTTTTTGGAAAAAAATATGTTGATTATCGCTAATTGCTTCAAAGTGTTAATTTGTGCATTCAAACAGTTAATATATCATTGTTTTAGAAGAAAATGCATGTATACATGCTTTGAAATAGGAAACCATTTTAGGCCGCCAAGCCGCTAGGCCGCTAGACCGCTAGGCCGCCAGGCCGCTAACTTCACGCCGCTAGGCCGCTGAAGTGCTCGATCAACTTTTTTGAAAAAAAAATAAAAACGCTTTAGAGTGATAATTTGTGCATAAAACAGTAAATATATCATTGTTTTAGAAGATCAGGCATGTTTAATGCTTTGAAATAGCTGACTGCTTTATCGACGCTCTTAAAAAAAGACTGTTGATAATCGCTAATAGCTTCAAAGTGTTAATTTGTGCATAAAAACAGTTAATATGTCATTGTTTTAGAAGAAAATGCATGTATACATGCTTTGAAATAGGATACCATTTTAGGCCGCTAGGCCGCTAGGCCGCCAGGCCGCTAACTTCACGCCGCTAGGCCGTCAGGCCGCTGAAGTGCTCGATCGACTTTTTTGAAAAAAAGTTGAAAAACGCTTCAGAGTGATAATTTGTGCATATAAACAGTAAATATATCATTGATTCAGAAGATCAGGCATGTTTAATGCTTTGAAATAGCTGACTGCTCAATCGACTTTTTTGGAAAAAAAATATGTTGATTATCGCTAATTGCTTCAAAGTGTTAATTTGTGCATTCAAACAGTTGATATGTCATTGTTTTAGAAGAAAATGCATGTATACATGCTTTGAAACAGGAAACCATTTTAGGCCGCTAGGCCGCTAGGTCGCTTACTTCACGCCGCTAGGCCGCTGAAGTGCTCGATCGACTTTTTTAGAAAAAAAAATGAAAAACGCTTCAGAGTGATAGTTTGTGCATAAAAACAGTAAATACATCATTGTTTAAGAAGAACAGGCATGTTTAATGCTTTGAAATAGCTGACTGCTTTATCGACGTTTTTGTAAAAAAACTGTTGATAATCGCTTCAATGTGTTAATTTGTGCATGAACACAGTTAAAATATCATTGTTTTAGAAGTAAATGCATGTATACATGCTTTGAAATAGTATTCAATTTAGGCCGCTAGGCCGCTAATTTCACGCCGCTATGCCGCTAGGTCGCTGAAGTGCTTGATCGACTATTTTGAAAAAAAGTTGAAAAACGCTTCAGAGTGATAATTTGTGCATAAAACAGTTAATTTAAAATTGTTTTAGAATAAAAGGTAAAGAAAAATATTCTGAATATATAACAATTTAAGGCCGCTATGTAACTATATGAATAAAAAACCTTGATTTATCATTGTTTTTTAAAAAAAAAAACGCATTAACAATTGCTTGAAAATAGAAAAAATAATTAGGCCGCCAGGCCGCTAGGCCGCTAGGCCGCCAACTTCACGCCGCTAGGCCGCCAGGCCGCTAACTTCACGCCGCTAGGCCGATAGGCCGCCAGGCCGCTAACTTCGCGCCGCTAGGCCGCTAGGCCGCTAACTTCACGCCGCTAGGCCGCTAAGCCGCTAACTTCACGTACATAAATTCAAGTGGGTACGAGTTAGCATCTTTAGTCGGCTGATCTATCACTTAATACAAAAGGCAGAAATAATGTTTTCGGTTATGTGCCTTTATTGATTTTGTTATTTTACAAAAAATGTATACAAGTGCATGCTTTTTTTATTATTTTCCTCAACTACACCAGAAAAACACTTAAAAAAAACAGCGCTTCTACTATATTTTAGGTATTTGCGAAAGAAAAGATCTAAATTTCTAAACTGTAATGACTTCTATCTGCAGCAATATGGCCTTTGACTAAGCAAAAACCTTTTATTATTAGCAGGTGACATAGGTTTCACTTAAACAATATCAGTTACAACACAAAGAATACGAAAGATTAACCGTGTTGTATTGATAACCTTGCATGCGACTAATAAAGTTAGATTTCAACGTTGAAAATGACCCGACCTGGCGTGATATTTAATATAGGTCTTAGTTGACATTAAGATTAATGTGCCAAATCGAATTGCGTGTTAATCATAATAAATTGATAAAGTCTATGAAGCATAACCGAAGGATTTTGAATATAAACCTTGATAAACCCTTCAACAGACTGTCAACTTTTCACGCAACGAAGGATCATGATTTCAACGGCCAGGATCAGATTTCAATGATATAATTTGATCCGTTAAACATGTCACACGGGATAAAGATACAACGGGGTTAATAGTAAATAAAATGGTATTATGTTTTAAAAAGATCCTAGGCCGTACTGAATAATTATACTGATCCCAAATGAATACAACATCTACACTGTGACGATATGTCTCATTCGGAACATCTACACTGTGGGAACATGTTACATTTAGAGCATCTACTATGTGGAGATATGTTTCATTAAGCTAAACCATCCATAAAATGTTCGTCCATAAATAATAAAAACAATCACGAGTCGATGTATTTGATTCTGTATGCAGAGGGACAGAGACCGTACAAATCAGCTATTCACAATTTGTTATTCACAATTTGACAACAACAGCAATCGTTGATCATCTTTACACGCACAGGCCAAACGAATTTGATAATACGCCATGAAAGGAAAGCAACACAAAAAGAAGCAAATATTTTCTTAGCCAAATACGATTCCTTTTTATTTATACTAGGTGGTATAAACACAAACAAACAAACTTAATTTTATATAAGCATATGTCAGTTTGAACCTTTGCAATAATGCCTTGTCTTGGTCATTTCTTAACAGACCATTGCGCGAGTAATCCGTGCAGCGATATTTGTGTGAGCGGACCGGCCGGGTACAACTGTTTGTGTCGAGAGGGTTTCCTGCTTCAAGTCGGAGTCTGTGTCGGTATGGACTTTTCTTTAAACATTTATGTTTACCGTAACATAAACGATTATATACCATAACCAATCTAATGGTTCTTTTTTGGGAGCACTGTCTGCTGCAAGGCGGCATACGAGAGGACACATTCTCTTCTTGAAACCAAAGAGTTTCTTTGATTTTTGATCAACGTTTTTGCTGTTGTGGTCGTGAACATTTTCTTCTTCAAGTCAGCAGTTGTGTCATGTAGCTGTATTATTATTAGTTCCAAAAAAGCGATACAATTGAATGAGGGCATGCAATATTGTACCAAGTGACATTGGGATATGAAATTGTGTTGATATAAATTTGTGATTTCAGTCAAGGGAACCTAGCCAAAATGTTTTACAAAACATGAAAACTTACTAAATGGTTGCGTATTTAAACTAAGTTTTAATAAGAACATAATTTCTGTTCTCATTGAATAAAAAGGAAGTAGATTCATATATCATCAGGGTGGATGAGGATCGACTGGTGTACCAAATTGTTCAGCTTAACTTTCTAGTTTTGGGTATATGCGTTTACCTGACACAAACTCGTTCAGGTGGACTATTCATATGTTAGATTGCATTTATCATGTACAGTTTAGTTCCTGCTCTAGTTGTTAAATATACATGGGGATCACATGCCGCAACTTCTTTACAATCTTAGTATGATTTTGGAAACGGACCTGGCAAGGTGAATAACCAGGTTATAGGGATACTCGGATTTACCCATCATCTATATAATGCCTCCAAAATTAGATATACTGCATAATATTGTTATTATTATCATTTGTTATTAAACGAAGCAATTGCAATGTCTACTTTTAACATTGCGTTCGTGGTTTATCCGACTGGGGTTCATAGAACAAAATGTGTCAATCTCCAAAGCACTGCTATCCCTGCCGAAAATGACTGGAATTCACCTGAGTTCACAAGTTTGGTTTTGTTTTAAAAAACAGTGCTTAACACGCATTAATGCTATATTTTATTACAATTCCATAAACAACGTTGGAGGTCTGAGTTATGCCGTAGCAGACTGTATTGCAAAGGGAAGTTAGATTAAAAATGTGCAGTCACCGTATAGTAAGGTTGGTTTATGATCCGTTTTATGTATACAATTATTTTGAATTACAGAAGACGCGGGCCCATTCCATCGAGGTCTGGTATGGTCAACACTGACGGACATATGTGTGGCGGATATAAGAAGTATCAATGACCACGATCGGTACATTGGGGCCAACAAGACGTGTAAATACGGCGTGGGAACCGCCATTTCTTATGTCGTTGTTGGTAGGTATACAGTCTGTTTTCAGAAACGTGTGGCGTCATACAAACTGTAGAATAATTGGTTGAAACCTATAAGAGTGTCCCTTTAAGCTAGTTAATTCAACGTTTTTCCTTAAATATATCGGAAATAACAGCATATCTAAATATACAAATGAGAAACAAGTTCGCTGAGCATAAGGTATACTTAATTAGTTTTCATTAAACTATACGTATATAGATTGTACAATGTTTTTTGCAGATTCGCATGGTCGTAAAATCATTTACATAGATGCATATACCGTTAAGGCAATTAGCATTGACGACATGAGTATTGTAGCGACACTTGTTACTGCCACAGAGATAATCACAGGTATGAAGGGTGGTTCCTTTATTCAATTATGTAATTATCTGTGTGAAACTATTATAAACTCAGCATAAACTAATGGTGACAAAATATCGTTACCAATTTAATATAACTTTACCTCTTCTAACGCCTTAAGATGTTGGTATTGACAAAACATAGAAATATTTAAATAGTCAGTTTCTATCATGAAATAGACAATTATATTTATCGGAAATCAACCCGCCTTATAAGACGATAGACTCGGGCAAGTTTGAATTGCAGAATAAACTTAAACTTAAGTACGTTCAGAACAGCACACGGAAAACACGTTATGAATTTTAGCCTATTCCATATGTTCTACATTGTGTCGTATTGCCTACACTTAAATGTGAGTATATATCAGGTCTTGCTGTAGACTGGAGAGACGGGAACATCTACTGGTGCCAAGGAAATTTACATGGCGATGGGCAAATCTGGGTTTTCTCACAAACAGATATCACTTCATATAAACTGGTTGACAATCTTGACAAAGTGACCTCAATTAATATCGTTCCATTGCAAAGGTTTATTTCTTATTTCATAAATATCAAAGACTTTTTTCTCTTTTTGTTTTAAAAACAGCTCTCAGAAAGATAAGGCATTGTTAAAGTGCAAAGAAAACGAGATCGATCAACAGCACATACTGTCAATGTTAGCACCGACTAAAGCAGTATTATATTTCAAGAAACGTCCAAACTACTTCTACTTGTCAATTTTTTCTCAAATGCCTTATTATCGATCCAGCTAAAACAATTAATTTTTACCATTATAAGTTCCGCGTTGCTGTTATATAGATTTATGGTAACATATAATCCCCCCTTTCCCTCACTAGCGCTATAATATGGATAGCTGGGGCAGACCATGAAAGGCAAATCTTCAGGTCTCAGCTTGACGGCACGGAGATAACAGTTTTAGTCACCAAAGACGATCTTACGTCACCGGTGGATCTGACCGTCGATCTTGATAAAAACTTGTAAGGTTTTGGGGTTTTTGCCGTTACATTTTAGAATTGCATCAAATATGTATAAGCCTGTATTATAGTAAAACGCCGGTATTACATGCGCACGCTGCCAGCGTCCGTTGTCCGAATCCATTATTCGCTTACATGATAATTAAATAAGTTAAATACTACTGGGTCTATTCAATGTGTTCGCATGCTAATGTGATCCGTATCCGCTCGGAATCGCATTGTGGGCGATTTTCGCGAATGTTGACCTTAGGTGCACATGCTTTTGCTTGAGAAAACAGCAGCAAAACCTCTATGTTATGAACGCTTCATGCAATCAAATACAGCACGATACTACAATAAGCAGCACATGCAGACAATGAGACTTTTAAAGCTGCATTTGTTCAATTTTAACGTGTTCTTCATTGCAATGATACATTTTAATAATGTCAATTTTATGATTGCATATCAAACATTTATATCTGCGACCCTGATAACAACTTGCAACTATAGCAGTTAAATGGTATTTCAACAATCAGATGATATTTGAATTTAGAAATACTATATTCGAGAGAATTCCTCGACACTATGCAAAAAAACAGTGGTCGACAATTTGTAAGGATGTCTATGTCCTTTTTAACAATATGTACAACTCATCGGAAATGAACAATACATTGTTATTTCTTAACAGGGTTTACTTTATCGATGACGAGTTCATAGAAACCGTTCGGCTCGACGGGACCGACCATAAAGTCCTGTCAACACCCAGTATCTGGTCCTCTACCGCTTCGCCGTCCAGAATACAAACGTATAAGGTAAGCAAACATTTGTTTCGTGTTTCTGTTGTATCTATCATTTTTTAAGTGAAAACAGCTTGGTTGAAGTAAACGCACGTAATTATATTAATGTTTCACTGACCGTTCCAAGGCGGTATCCCCGTGTATATTGATAAAGTTATTTAGGTACATGTGTGGTATGTTTGTTCTTTAACTCTCGGTCAGTTTTGTTTTTGGCTCTCGATTTGCGCGACTTAACAGCGTATTTGCCTAATATGATGACCATTAAGATTGCCCATGTGGGTTTATTTTTGTTGTTTAGCGTTTTATTTAGCGTGCTGTTACGACCACCAAAGGCATCAGAGAAAGCTAAAAACAGCAGTAAAAGTTAAAAACAAAAAATATTTATTAACAACCCGTTCCGAACAAAATTTTAAATCAGTAATGAGAAAAAGCAAATACCTTGAATAAAAAGTAATGCCTAAAAGTTTACAAAATATCTGTACTGATCCTTGAACCACATAAAATATTGGACACACCATATAAGCATTAATAAAAAGCAAGCAGCATTTTCAGAACACTTTCCACAAAATGTTGAAATGTAATTCTCACAGAACACTTCAAACACATCCAAGAAATGATCCTGTGAAACTTTGTTTAAGACTTGTCAATGTTGACACTACGACGAAATTTTACACTTTATGCATAACAAATTCAAGCGGAAGCAAGTCATTCTACAATCGGGAACTGTGAACAGAGGCTACTTCGAGTGCAATGTAAACGCAGTTTTATTTCACAACAGGTTCTTAGTTTATTCTTAAACTTTAGCAACTTTATGTTAACCAAAACAACCCAAGATCAGAGAAATTTGCACTTGTACACAAACTAAATATGTAACATTACTTTCTGCAAAATACTCAGGAACCTTTTCTCAAAGTATTTAATAATCTTATAAAATTTTCTATTTATTCAACATGGAATTAAAAGAACATTCTAAAGAAATCTAACAAGTCATAACAAATATATGCTAAATATATAATAGGAGAAAATAAAGTTCATTTAAATGCATTTAGTAAACCATGCAGATGAAACGATATTTTTTTACAAATAACAATACAAATGGAGTGCACACAGATAGGTATATAGGTAGATATGGATGTGTTGGTGGCTGGCTGGATAAAACACTGTAACGAATGGACTGACGGACGGATGAATATATAGATACAAGATGCGGCCTCGCATTTCAGCATTACATGTTCATGGTTGATATGAATTACAACACATATGAGCGGGAAGTGGACCTTATAGACTTGCTGGACGTGTCGATTGAAGGAACACTGTCGACTCTAATCAATGTTACTGACATTGATATACTAGATATCACTACTCAAGCGAAACAATACGGTAAATACTGTTTCCTCTTGTTTCTCAAGATACTGTGTCTATATTTTATCTCATAAATTCCATACGTAAATATTTATCTCGAGTCAAACCCATTCGTGAAATATAACTGTTAGTGTTCTTTCGACTATATCTTTAATATTCGTAAATATTCGTAAAGCTTTTCTGTTATTGTGTCCGTTCTTAACAGGTCCATGCGATGTATCAAACGGTGATTGTGAACACATCTGTATTCCCATTGGTAGGAATCGCGTTTGTAAGTGTGAATACGGCTTTACACTGGAGGCGAACAAGGAAACATGCTCCTCGCGTAAGTTTTACTTTCAGGTGACATGTTATCTTTTAGGAAAGAATCCAACATTATAATTGAGTTGACATTTCAAGCTATTGACAAGTCGAAATATGTTTTAAACATCGAAGATGTTTGCATTTGCTTTTGATTGATAAATCTGAACTTAGTATTTGAGTGGTTAGTTTCTGTTTAATACTTGGAACAAGTAAAACTTTGCGAATCTCTTTCCGTACGTATAGTCTTATGTTTTCCTCGTGAGTATCTATATTTTTCTCAATTCTAAAGTGCTATTACCGTCATTCCATTAAAGAGCCTCTACTGAACGACTTCATACTCGTTGTTGATTGGACACACAGCAATATATACCAAGTATCCTTAGTGAGTGGTGAGGCCCGAGGATATGACTCTGATATGATACAGAAACCGGCTGGAATAGAGTACAACCATCTGACCAGGAAGGTGATCTGGGGAGATACAGGCGACTATCTCTTACAACAAGCCAACCTCGATGGTACCGGTTATAAGGTTTTGGTCGATGTTGGTAAGCAAATATGATACGGCAACATACCGGTTTAAGATTATAAATATGAAGTAATAGAAGCATGATATTGAAATTACATCTAAATCAAAATAACTCGAGCTCAATTGGTTGCAGTTAACAGTTATGTATAGAAACAACTTAGTAAAGCGTTAGCCGGATAACTAGGTGGCTATGTTTAAACTTTTGACTACTGATCTTGTTTCTGTAGTTTTTCACATAAATATTGGAATATTATGTATTAAAATTTCATTATTACATCCAGCGTGAACTGAGTCAAAGTCCTTTTGTTAACATATGCGCGTATGCCATTTCTATTCAACACACATATTTTGCAACAGGTTGTAGTAATTAAAGCCTAAAAAACATATGTTTGTGAGCAGCAAGGTTTGATTATCAATCAGTTAAGCAAAATATATTCCAATGTCATTTTCCAACAAAGATTCAGTTAACTTGTACCGGTTCAACGACGTTTTCGGAAAATAACTTTCAACACTTCTAAGACTTTCGTTTGTTACTGCTCAATCCAAATATTAGACAAAACAGTGGTGGTATGAGTGTTATTATCAAAAGTAAAATTACAGTAGCTTAATATTTCTTTCCGTATCAAGAGTTGTTATAATGATTCAAAACAAATGGCCATGTATTACACAAAATTCCCTTGATGGAGAACATGTTTATTACCTACGGGAATATAAAAAGCATACATCTTATATGTTGTTTTAATATTAAAATGCTTCAATTAAAATATATTCAAATGTACTTACATTTTTTGGAACTTCACTTAGTGATTTCCAGCGGAGCTAAAGCCACGAACATTTGTAATAAACGATAAAAACATAATCAAAAATCCAAGACCTTGATATATTAAAAAATCACATGTTTCAGGAATGTATAAGGCACATCCTGGCCAAGTGGCGATTGACTACAGCACGGGGAATTTATTTTACACGGCTGTAAGGACAGACGTAACCGGGTTTTCAGGGGTAGCCGTTGTAACGCCAAATGGCATACACAAGAAAATTGTCGAGTATGGTAAAAATCCCCGGGCCATAGCGCTGGATCCGGAACTTGGGTATAGTGTTATTTCTGATTTTATTATTCCGTTTTGAAATAGATTGTTAAATAGCCTGTTTTTAATAAAACACTAAGGTCATAAGTAAACAAAGGTCAGTACGATAAGTCATCATTGGAAAGAAAATAACAATACATGTGTTTATTCATTTGTGAAAGCAGCAGATGTGTATATCTTTGTTAAGAAGTATGCAGCCATTTATAGGATTGAACAAAGATGAACAGCTTTATACATAGTCGTTTCGGACGAATTATTTCATGTGGTTTATGGCAGTGCTTTGAATGCGTATATTTTGTGGCAGTATAATGTTCTGGACTGATTTCGGGACGACACCCGCTGTCCTAATGCGAGCTAACATGGACGGGTCGGATATGGTCCCTGTGTACGACAAGATGGTGTGGCCAAACGGCATTGCAATCAATACAAAAGGTATATAAGATCATTTTCACTTACGAACCTATGTTAACCTGGTATTTTGTCAAACTTAGTTTATTTACAGCGACGGATCTTATGAGTATCTTAGACATTGGCATCTCTTGACGGATATACGTCGATTGAAAACGTCATAGACAGCCTCTTGCATTATAATTTTTGAATTTTGAATTTTGAATATGTCCTTTGACTTGTTTTATCTTCAAAAGTCGTCCGGAAAAGGATATGAAAACGATATGGTTGATGTTTACGAGAACAATACGTTCCCGGAAGCCTTTAAATTGAAACTATGGACACCAAATTCCTAAAAATGCGTTTTGCTGCACAACCAGTGCTGGGGCAGTCATGCTACCACTCCTCTCTGGGTCGCCAGACATACCACCTAATAATGTCCTTATATTCATGAACATTATCACTTTAAATCCAGTATCTGTTGTCAGTCAAATGTATTTGCCCTTTAACAACGCAAGACGATTATGATGTTGAGCCCTAGTGTGTTCTTACATATGACATTTCTATGATACTTGTTTCTGTTTATACACCATTTAACAGCAACCAGCTGAATAGAGGTGAAAGTGATGTCAGTTACATGCAATACACTATTATGTTTTACCAACCTTAGAAGTTATTTTTCGTCTTGTTCTTTAAACATTCTCTTCCGCCCTGTTGATGTTTACCGTTCCTCTGTCTTTAATTGGTTTTAGAAGGTTATCATTTTCAGTATTATTTTTCTCTGTTTGTAAATATTATTTACCATTAATGTTGTAACAATGCTTGTTAAACTTTTATATTTCCAATACCATCACGTCTACGGACTTCATAATGCAAACACACAAACAATCGATTAATTCCACCAGTTTACTAGTTAGCATTTAATGTAAGTCTAATGACATAATAAAATGGTCATCAAAAGTGCATATTTACTATCAATCAGTAATTTTGTAAATTAAATTTGAAAAATGAAATTAAAGCTAAACTACTCATGACGTGCACCACGTATTACAATAAAGTCTTTACAATTGTTTGAGGATACATATAATCATCAACTTGAATATTCAAAGCAGAAAAACACTTGTTCAATGTTTAATGTTTGTGATATTTTGTTTATGTGTTCTTTGTTTAAGGTGTTTAACCTGTGCCATTTAACGGGGTTTAAGTTTTGGCTACTTGGCTTGTTTCTGCAGTTTTTCACATAAATATTCATTTTGGTTTGTGAACATAAAAAAATCAACGCGTGTAGTCGATACTAAATACATGTACTGTTATTTGTTTCATTAATATGCTCTATCGCTGTATTGACCAATTTTGAACGTGAGCAGCGACCTTTTAGAGAAGTCCACTGTTACATTTCTACGAATTAACTGCTTTATCTGCTGTAGTAGTGAGCCAAATACACAAAACAATGCCATTTCCCGCACTTCTTGCATTGCCGAAAGGAAGTATCCGGAATAACTGAAAACCATATATACAACCGATAATTTTAAATCCGTTTATAAAAAGCATGCATACTAAAATCTGTTCAGTAAGAGTAAAAAAACACATTGCTTATAACCATATTTGCTTTATTAGTTTACATCATATCCGATAAGATGACGTCATATTTTGTTCAGTGTGCATGAGGTAATTTCCTGTTGTACTCAACCAGTACTGTATGTCTTGAAAATTGTTTTTCATGATATCAAGACGAAATAACTCTTAACCGTTAGATGGAAAATATACTGCTATATTCGAATAAATCTTTGTCATAAATACAAAATGAAAAATAAACGTACGACTTGCTAGAATATTGCCAATTAAGCAATTCTTTATGTCAATTAATTTGCTTATACATATGCAGAGTTATGTATTTTCTAAACAATTGAAATAAAGCAATATTATATTAAACATGTGTTATGCAGACATATACGCGATGGCTATATTAAACCGGAAACAATGTATAGCATGTGATAAAGCTATGTATAACACTGTTCAATGCAGTAGTTACTATAAATTAAAAACAATTTCGTTTAATAAGTTATTTAATAAAATTATGTTTTAATTAACTTCGGTCAGGACATCTTTGCGATAATGATTTGACTTACAATTTGTCTTAATACGCTTGATGAAAACTAACTGGAAATTTCAAGACTTTTGCAGGCATTTTGTGAGATGTCTACATATATTTATTGAAATTAGGACAGTATAAGATGGAGAGAAAACATGATTTATTTGGAACTCACAACCCGTAAAACCAATGAATATAATTTCTCATTGCTATGAAACCTTGTGCATTATAGGTTTAACTTTACCAATATGAGGTATGATTGAGAATAACAAATGACCCATTATGAAGATTAGCCCAAATATATATTTACAAAAGTACTTTCACGGTTAAATGGGTGAAATCGGACTATACGTGTTTGCAAATATATAGACCGTTCATTCAGTGATAATTCAAGAATACGGACGGAATAAAGACTCGTCCAACTGAACGGGGAAATTGTTAAAATTGCAGAAATTTGTCTTTCATTGTTAAGCTTGAAATTGTTCTGTGTCAAGAATATTTCAAAACTCTCCAGAAGTTATCTTAACTTACACTTACAACATTAACATTGATCTGCAATCATCATTAAGATACAGTTTATTCATCCATTATCTTTTACAGTTAAGACCGTGTTTGTAACGGACGGGCATGAGAGTTCTAATCGGATATACGCCTGCACGTTCAATGGTTTGTGCTCCGTGTTTCACGAGGATCCCGGGGCGCATCTCATGGATATCAAGCTGTTGGACGACTACCTGTTTTACTCCGCATGGAACAAAGCGTATGTATTATTTCTCCATGTTGACTTAAAGTTCTTCATAACTTTAAATTCACCTGTAAGGATGCTTTTGTAAGTGTTTTTTTTTCATAAAATTCGAAAAGTTGTAATGATTTTAGAAAGATTTAACCTGATGTTAATTAACCATTACAGGTACATTACACGAATAGATATCCACACTAAGGAGGTTGTAAAGTTTGCTGAGAACGCCGAACTTGGCAGACTGGATGCCATCGCTGTGTTCAATTCTTCTTTGTCTGAACCAGGTCATAAAAAGATAAGATTTGAATGGTTTGAACGGTTAGGCCAGAAAATTAAAATAAATTAAACAGGAATAAGTATTTTCCTTTGTCCCTTACTCCTGGAAAATGAAATAGTAAAACATATTGAAGTATTTTCCTTTGTCCCTTACTCCTGGAAATGAATTGAATTATTTTCCTTTGTGCCTTACAACTCGGAAATGAAATAGTGAAACATATTGAATTATTTTCCTTTGTGCCTTACACCTCGGAAATGAAATAGTGAAACATATTGAAGTATTTTCCTTTGTCCCTTACTCCTGGAAAGGAAATGGTGCAACATATTGAAGTATTTTCCTTTGTGCCTTACACCTCGGAAATGAAAGAGTGAAACATATTGAAGTATTTTCCTTTGTCCCTTACTCCTGGTAATGAAATAGCGAAACATATTGAAGTATTTTCCTTTGTCCCTTACTCCTGGTAATGAAATAGCGAAACATATTGAAGTATTTTCCTTTGTGCCTTACACCTCGGAAATGAAATAGTGAAACATATTGAAGTATTTTCCTTCGTCCCTTACTCCTGGAAATGAAATGGTGCAACATATTGAAGTATTTTCCTTTGTCCCTTACTCCTGGTAATGAAATAGCGAAACAGATTGAAGTATTTTCCTTTGTGCCTTACACCTCGGAAATGAAATAGTGAAACATATTGAAGTATTTTCCTTCGTCCCTTACTCCTGGAAATGAAATGGTGCAACATATTGAAGTATTTTCCTTTGTGCCTTACACCTCGGAAATGAAAGAGTGAAACATATTGAAGTATTTTCCTTTGTCCCTTACTCCTGGTAATGAAATAGCGAAACATATTGAATTATTTTCCTTTGTCCCTTACTCCTGGAAATGAAATAGTGAAACATATTGAAGTATTTTCCTTTGTCCCTTACTCCTGGAAATGAAATGGTGAAACATATTGAAGTATTTTCTTTTGTCCCTTACTCCTGGAAATGAAATAGTGAAACATATTGAAGTATTTTCCTTCGTCCCTTACTCCTGGAAATGAAATGGTGCAACATATTGAAGTATTTTCCTTTGTGCCTTACACCTCGGAAATGAAAGAGTGAAACATATTGAAGTATTTTCCTTTGTCCCTTACTCCTGGTAATGAAATAGCGAAACATATTGAATTATTTTCCTTTGTCCCTTACTCCTGGAAATGAAATAGTGAAACATATTGAAGTATTTTCCTTTGTCCCTTACTCCTGGAAATGAAATAGTGAAACATATTGAAGTATTTTCTTTTGTCCCTTACTCCTGGAACTGAAATAATGAAACATATTGAAGTATTTTACTTTGTCCCTAACTCCTGGAAATGAAATAGTGAAACATATTGAAGTATTTTCTTTTGTCCCTTACTCCTGGTAATGAAATAGTGAAACATATTGAAGTATTTTCCTTTGTCCCTTACTCCTGGAAATGAAATAGTGAAACATATTGAAGTATTTTCTTTTGTCCCTTACTCCTGGAAATGAAATAGTGAAACATATTGAAGTATTTTCCTTTGTCCCTTACTCCTGGAAATGAAATAGTGAAACATATTGAAGTATTTTCCTTTGTCCCTTACTCCTGGAAATGAAATAGTGAAACATATTGAAGTATTTTCCTTTGTCCCTTACTCCTGGAAATGAAATAGTGAAACATATTGAAGTATTTTCTTTTGTCCCTTACTCCTGGAAATGAAATAGTGAAACATATTGAAGTATTTTCTTTTGTCCCTTACTCCTGGAAATGAAATAGTGAAACATATTGAAGTATTTTCTTTTGTCCCTTACTCCTGGTAATGAAATAGTGAAACATATTGAAGTATTTTCCTTTGTCCCTTACTCCTGGAAATGAAATAGTGAAACATATTGAAGTATTTTCTTTTGTCCCTTACTCCTGGAAATGAAATAGTGAAACATATTGAAGTATTTTCTTTTGTCCCTTACTCCTGGAACTGAAATAATGAAACATATTGAAGTATTTTCCTTTGTCCTTTGGTACTGGTAATGAAATAGTGAAACATATTGCATTATTTTCCTTTGTCCCTTACTCCTTGAAATGAAATGGTGAAACATATTCAAGTATTTTCCTTTGTCCCTTACACTTCGGAACTGAAATAATGAAACATATTCAAGTATTTTCCTTTGTCCCTTACTCCTGGAAATGAAATGGTGAAACATATTGAAGTATTTTTCTTTGTACGTTACACCTCGGAAATGAAATAGTGAAACATATTGAAGTATTTTCCTTTGTCCCTTACACCTCGGAACTGAAATAGTGAAACATATTCAAGTATTTTCCTTCGTCCCTTACTCCTGGTAATGAAATAGTGAAACATATTCAAGTATTTTCCTTTGTCCCTTACACTTCGGAACTGAAATAGTGAAACATAATCAAGTATTTTCCCTTGTCCCTTACTCCTGGAACTGAAATAGTGAAACATATTCAAATATTTTCCTTCGTCCCTTACTCCTGGTAATGAAATAGTGAAACTTATTGAAGTATTTTCCTTTGTCCCTTACTCCTGGTAATGAAATAGTGAAACTTATTGAAGTATTTTCCTTTGTCCCTTACTCCTGGTAATGAAATAGTGAAATATATTTAAGTATTTTCTTTTGTCCCTTACACCTTACACCTTACTTTGACGTAAATAATATAAATGATATCAAGATTTTAATCTATATATCCAGCCAATAACATCTGCCTAACCAAATTGTTAAATTTACAGTGCTACAACATTACATACAATACGTCATCACTTGGTAATTATTTTGTCTTATTTTAGTGTCCAGTTCGTGCAGCCCGAATAATGGCAGGGCTGACTGCAGCACACTTTGTCTTCCAAACGACAGCGGATATACCTGCGCATGCGCAGATGGCGTGTCCTTATTACCAGATGGGAAGACGTGCTCGGATGGTAAGATCGTAAGACCTTTACCTGTGGAACATTCTGATGTTTTATGAATAATAATGGATAAATACACAGTTCGAGTTCTGAATATGAATTGCGGTGTGAATGGTTGTTATATTACGTCATTATAGTTACCACCACAACTACGAAGACAACGTCTACGACAAAAACATCAAGCATAACAACCGTTCCAACAACAACAACAACTACTACCAATACATCCAGGATAACAACTAGTTCAGCGCAACGGTCTAGTACGATCGTGCAGGGATCACCAAATGACGCAACGAAGGGCGCTTCCCTGGTCCCGTATATCGGTGGTGGTGGTGCTGGAGTCGTTCTGGTGCTGATTGTTGCCATCATCATCGTCTGCTATGTGTACGAAATAAAAAAATCTAAATCAATGGTTTTTTTTTAGATGCAGCTTATTTTTTTATTAATCTAAAGCCATAGTCTAAAGTCACTATATACAAGTTTGACATGTAACTTTTTTTTTGAATATATACTGTGAAGCTCTATAATAATGAAAATACGTCTGTCGGTCTCTTCAGACGGAAAAGGAGGCAAGCTGGTGAAGGTCCACGGTATCTGTCCGACAATGAAAGGGTCGCCGTCTATCAAGGTAACAACGTCGACATTCGCCGACCTGAGAGTGAGGGGTACGAAACACTATCTATACCTCAAATCCGGGAACGGGAAAACCAGGCATATCAGTCGGTGGGTATCTTAGGAGTATTTTCAAAAATAATATGTGTATTTCTCGAATTACATTGTTTTCTGTAAAAAGCCAATATTGAACCACATTTATACGCAGAAACACAATTCAAGTATCAATATTAAAAGCATGGGAAGACCTTCATCCATGATTGAATATTTCCATTTCCAGAGGCAAAGTCACGACTACCTTCACTTTCCCCAACTAGATTCAATGTATGATGCAATACCTGCCGACTTCGCCCCACCCCCTCCGTATGAGGCTAACAGGACCGACCCACCACTGACGCTGCCCAAACCTCACTTCCTCAACTTGCAGAGCACCAAGGAGATAGGCGCCGTACCGGACATTTTGCGACTACCAGCGGTAAGGAGCGTGCATACCACCTCTGTGCCGCCGTCGGAAGCCAGAGATATCCTTGTCGGCTCGGTCAGAAGAGAGGTACCGGGCCGGAGACCATACATATCGGGCCGGGAACCAGACGAAACAATCCGAATGACTACCAGTACGTCCGCTTAGGCCGTCAATAGCCGCAAAGACCATTTACCGGCATTCACTTCTCAGTCGATCGTTGCTGACACTTTATAGAAAATACTACGTAGGGTTAATGGCATATAATGTGGCAAAGAAAGGCATGCTTAGGTATTGTACGTAATGAGACTCTATTAGGATAACATTAGCAGGTGTTGAAAAGAGCATTATACAATAATTTGGATGGATTAAAAAGAAAAGAAAAATAATACCTTTAAGTGTGGATGTAAATAAATACCGTCTTTTGAACAATTAACATGTTTCAATGTGCACAGAGATAGTATATTCTGAATATTTGTGAACATTCGTGTATGCTAGCCTTTATTTCATTTTACTGGAGAGTTTCAGAGATATTCTATGTTGGTTTATATATTTGTGCTTTGTATTTTGCCGCCTACTTGTATACAAATATACTAACTATGTACAAATATATGTAAATAAGCGAGCCGTTGTGTACGGACGACAAGTGTTAAACTATTTTCATGAAAATAACGTAACATCCCACTTGTTTCACTTAAGTCTTTGATAAGCCAAATACCATAAGAATGCCATTTCCGCGCTCTGTGCATTTTAGAAGTTTAGAAACCGGCATAATTTAAAATTAAGTATCTCACTGTTTACATGAAAATATTTATAGAACGAATTTGCTTTTTAGTTAATCGTTTAAATGTCACACTCGTTTTGATGTCGTCATTATGTTATATTTTTTCCATGACGTTATTAGTGAAACAACTTCATTTTTTTAGAGAATCAAGATAAAATGAATAGAGGATATTTATTGATTTCAGTGTAAGATCTCATAGAAAAACATATTTTCACGAGATGCGAAGCCAGAGATTAGATCAGATTTCACACTGAAATCAACACATTATCTTTTTCTTCTATGCTTATTTATGGAGCTTTATTAGTATTTTTTTTTTATAAATGCCCCCTTTTTGAAAACAAATGCTTTCTACGCCGCTACTCGGGGGACGCCCCTCAAGCAAAATTATCGCTGATGACGTAGCTGTTGTTGTTTTTTACTTCGTGTTGTTCAAATAAATAGTACTCCGATATTTTTTGATAGTTATTATTTACTCGTGATTTTGTTCAAAAATATTATGACCATTAATCAATAAACTTTTATGAATGCATCTGTGTTCCAAATGATAACAGTTCAGGCAAAAAAAACAGGGCATGAATACATGACCGACTTACTACGCCGCCATTATTGAATGAAAATTTGAAAGGTCAAACGTGTTAGCAGAACAATTGTGGATAATCATTGGTAAAACACATTCTTAGTTGTAGAGTTTGTTTCTTGATTCATGAGTATTCAGTCACCCTCCGCTATCAGAAACCAGTCTTATTCGCTTGAAGACAGGTCGGTCTCAACGTAAAGAAAAAAACTACACTAGGTTGTAGATAATTTTTAAGGCGTGGGTCGTGTACAAAATCATCAGTTTTCACCATCGTACTGTCGTGTTTTCACCATCGTACTGTCGTGTTTTCACCATCGTACTGTCGTGTTTTCACCATTGTACTGTCGCGTTTTCACCATCGTACTGTCACGTTTTCACCACCGTACTGTCGTGTTTTCACCATCGTACTGTCGTGTTTTCACCATCGTACTGTCATGTTTTTACCATCGTAGTTTCGTACTGTCGTGTATTCACCATCGTACTGTCATGTTTTTACCATCGTAGTTTCGTACTGTGGTGTTTTTATCATCGTACTGTCGCGTTTTCACCATCGTAGTTTCGTACTGTCGTGTTTTCATCATCGTTATGTCGCGTTTTCATCATCGTACTGTCGTGTTTTCATCTGAGTACTATCGACTTCCGGCGCGCATGCGCAGAGAAGAATTTGCCCTCCATGTGTCAAAATGTCGAATGCAGGGGTGCAAATTCTTCTCTGCGCATGCGCACCGGAAGGCGATAGTACGATGATAAAAACAGATGTACGAAGTGTCTGGTCCGTATTGGTCGTTGTTTGAAATGTCTTGATACATTTTACTGTACCGGAAATGAAATCAAAGCCACTTCACGGCGGTCTTTTTGAGATAGTTTAGATATTTTCAAGCTTGAAACGAGTTTCTTATAAGAAGGAATTAATTAATCGTTTTTCTTTCTAGAAATAAAAAGCAGAGATACGGTTAAATTCATTTTTAAAAAGTAAAAAGATGCAACAAACTAATACAATCTACCGTGGTCATAGTGAAACCATCAGACACAAACAACTGTTGCCTGAAACATGTTTAATGATGGACATTACACGTTTCATTTGTAAAGGTTTGATGAAACACTACCTTATACCGGAACGTTAGCCTGTGGCTGCTACTTTCAGAGCTTTTTTTATCAACTTTTGTGAAGAGTCTTAGAGGTCAAGCTGATTCTTTTTGGAAATTTCTAGCCTGTGCAAAACTATAAATTTATGCGCGGAAATGCCATATGCAATATTTCATTACCGTCTTCAAAGTGTTTCCTTTTGGTAACGATTGCAACCACAATTATCAACATGTTAATAGAAACAATTGATGCGCAGTAAAATCTCCATATAAGTCCATAGTTTCATTTCGAGCCACATTTACATTTGGAAAAGTGTGTGTAGCTTTTAACCAATGCATGAGACCTGTATACATTACATTACCAGAAAGGAAATATGCAGGTTACATGGAAGATGTGACCTGTCCCCAAGACCTACAGTTAAATGATACCACTAAGTCAGTTTCAAACCAGTATCCCTATTAGTTCCAACTAAAGAACTTCAGTAAATAGATTAAATATTGTACCATTTGGGACCTGTACTTTTTTCTCTTTGCTGAAAAGAACGCCGTATCCAAACACCAATAAGTACTTTGCAGTTCAATGGTACTTATTCACTTTTACCAAGACGGTGTATAACCCATTGTATATTTAGCTTTATTGGCTTTCTCAGTACTACCTGCTATGAGCCGGGATATTATCCGGGTTGTACATACATTCTACTACCTCTTCGTCTCATGTATTGATGGCAAGTATTTATGAAATTTCTTTTAAATCAAGAACTTTCCTGAATCTGCGAATGACAGGTTTGATTTATTTTCAAATTGTGTCTCAGAATCAGCTGACTTTGGCAGCTATGCCTTCAATTCAGTTATATAAGTTATTTCACAATATGATAGATCTCAAAAGAATAATGCCGAAATATATAAATAAGCCATACAATATTACTTCCATTTGTGAATGTAAATATGAATGCCCTGTGATTTAATCTGTAGTCAGCAAGTTATTTACTATGTCGTTCAATCTTTGAACCTAGTATGTGGAACAATAACGAGAGATGTAAGGTTACGTCCCTTGGATAGCATGGCAGATGAAATTATAACAAGGATTATGGGGGTGGATGTTTTATGCCTAATCCTAAAAGTGTGAAGCATGTGAATGTGCAAATTGTGACTAGGAATGCTAAAAGGAAAGTTTTACTCATTCTTCGAGTATGCACGTGCATAGCCATTTTGATTTCCACGTGTGGATATGTCGAGAGTAATCCCGGGCCAGCTAAACAAGATACATCTCGCACCAAAAGTCATCAAAAGCAGTACCCAGAGGCCCAAAGAGCATTTGGAGGACCCTCGGACGTCCCGACTCCCGTTGCTCAACCCAGTACGATGTTGTGACTAGGCAGCAAACAATGTCCTCATATACTTTTCCTCAATCGTCACAATCATCACCTTATACCGGGGCATCCATGAATAACGGAAACAGTAGGTCTAATAATGAAACAGATATGTTTGCTTTCCTAAGAAATATGAAAACTGTTCTAGATAAACAATATCATCGTTTAGTCACAGTCATCGGAGACGTAAATAATAAAATTGATTCAGTGGTTTCGTCTATAAATGAACTTAAGCAAAACAACAATGACAGAAATATCAAGTCTTAAAAATAAACTTGATCAACTTGAAAAACAATCACGCAGAAACAATCTACGTTTTAACGAAATAAGTGGGTTCCTAAATGAGAAATGGGCTGATTCTGAGGACAAAGTACGCGCATTCCTGCGAGATACACTGCATTTGGGAGAACAAGCGGACACTATTGAAATTGACCGTGCGCATCGAATTAAATCCCGCGACTTAAGTAATTGTTCTAGCATGGTTCGTTTCACACGATACAAGGACTGTGAACTTATTTTAGGTCGTGCGAATACATTGCTCCAGCAAAACAGCTCATTTTCTGTACAGCAGGATTACAGTGACAAAGTTCGTCAACACATGAAACATCATGGGGAACGTATGATGTCCTAAATACGGACGGCCACTTTACTTGTGTCTCTAATGAAGGTGCTAGTGTTGTGGATTATATGATCGCGTCATCGGAGCTATTTGAGAAATCAGTTGACTTTAAAGTACCTGATCGACACGAATCTGATCACTTTCCGATTAAATGTCAATTTAATATTGAATATTTATCAGCAAATACTAATGGTGAATGTATTAATTCAAGTATAGATTTATCTAACGCGAAGAAATATAAATGGTACGATAGGTATAGTTACTCTTTCCGTAACAGTACTAACACGCTGTTTAATGAAAATAGACGTTTGATAATAAACCTTCTAAATTCTCGATATTTACGCGGCGATTGATACAATAACCGCCTTTTACTATGATGCAGGAAAAGGATTCTATAAGCACCAAAATACTTTCAATCATTGCAGTCTCGTTGGTGGGATAAGCGTTGCGATTTTCTTAAGAGACGAAAATATGTGTTTTTAATCAAATTTCGCTCTTTAAAAAAAGCGTCTGATTTAAGACTTTACAAGGACTGTAGAAATGCTTTTAATAATTAATTTGATGTAAAAATTCTTGAATTACAAACACTTATAGACATGAACTTATTGATAGTCGAAATAATCCATGTTTTATGTGGAAGAAAATTAAACAGGAAGCCGCCTATAGATACCAGTATAGAAGCCAGTGGTATGATCACATTCGTAGTCTGTTATATGATGGTGGAGTCATGCCTATTTCTGTAAATAACGACATGCATAATACTGATATTGATGATAATGATTCCAATACTCTAAATGAGCCTATTACACACTCTGAAATTGAACACGCGATCCTAAAGTAAGTTAAGGGGAAAAGCTGCGGAATAGACGGAATTCCATCTGAATTTTTAAAGGCACTATTGATAGTATTGCGCCTTACTTACCGAATATGTTTAATAGAATTTTTAAAACAGAGGATTTCCCAATTTCATAGGGTCAAAGTAAAATATGTCCCATACACGTTCCGGGAATATATCGTGGTATCTCACTTACCAATACTATGTATAAGATATGTTCAGGTATCATAAATAAACGTTTATATGAATGGCCTGTAAAATAATAATAATATAGATGAATCACAATCGGGATTCCGCTCTGGTTATTCAGTCATTAAAAATATACTCTGTCTCCAAGCATTGGTTCAAAAATATATATCAAAAAAGAGGGGTAGGTTTTATTGTTTATTTGTCGACTTTCGTCAGGCGTTTGATAAAATAAATCACCAGATTATGTTCAAATCGTTGCAAAAAGGGTATCAATGGAAAGTTCTTACATGTTTTAAAGTAAATGTATAACTCATTGTACTCTTGTGTTAAAGTACCAAATTGGGTCTCTGACCCGCAATCTAATATTAAAGCCCGAACAACGATTACCGAATTCTTTAAATGTAATATAGGGACGAGACCAGGAGATAAGTCAAGTCCGAGCATTTTTGCATTGTTCATTGACGATCTATCGACGATGAGATGTGGTTCCGGAATATGTATTACAAACGAAATTAGTGATATAATAAGTATGATGTTCGCCGATGATGTAGCTAGCTGTGCGGAAACAGCAAACACATTACAACAACAGTTAAATGTTATTTAGCAATTTTGTGGAAATACTGGCATGGAAGTTAATTTAGACAATACCGAAAAAATCGTTTTCAGAAATGGCGGACCGCTATGAAACTACGAAAAATGGTTTTTAAATGGCACACAAATAGATACTGTATCTCTCTATAAATACATGGCGTTACTACTTACTCCCCAATTATCATGGAGTGCAGCACATGATAAATTATCTGCACAAGCACAAAAGGCAATATTTCATATATAAAGCTATAAGAAACATTTTGGAGCACGCCCAATAAAATAATTATTTTTACTCTTTGATAGCATGGTTAAGCCAATATTGTGTTATGGATCGCAGATATGGGGATATAAATAAATTGATACCATAGAGACAGTTTAAAATAGTTTTTGCAAGAGACATTTATATGTTAAAAGAACTACTTATTTTGTTAACTGCATTAAAAACTGGTGTAAGCTATTAACTATGTTTAATCATAGATACCCTAAACACTGCTACAAAATGTTAAAATCGTTAAATGACGCCGGGCGAAATTGTTGGGCTTCCAATATTAATATTTCTTATTCACATACGGTTTTGGATACATTTGGATTGATCAAGATTTGGGAAATATTGATCTATTTATATATACTTTTAGACAACGGTTAATCGACTGTTTTGTCCAAAACTGGCATAACGATGTTAGTGATTCCTCAAAGTGTCATCAATATAAACATTACAAACTATTATTAAATACAAAAAGGTACCTACATCTGGAAATTCCATTAAAGAATAAAATTGCTTTTGCTAGATTTCGCTGTTCAAACTCTTGTATAGACGGCGTGAAATAACTCTATGTAGGGGTTGTGTGCAATCACTCTATGTATGGACGGTGTGTAATAACTCTATGTATGGACGGTGTGTAATAACTCTATGTATGGACGGCGTGTAATAACTCTGTGAAGGGGTTGTGTGCAATAACTCTATGTATGGACGGTGTGTAATAACTCTATGTATGGGTTGTGTGCAATAACTCTATGTATGGACGGTGTGTAATAACTCTATGTATGGGTTGTGTGTAATAACTCTATGTATGGACGGTGTGTAATAAGTCTATGAAGGGGTTGTGTGCAATACCTCTATGTATGGGTTGTGTGTAATAACTCTATGTATGGACGGTGTGTAATAACTCTATGTAGGGGTTGTGTGTAATACCTCTATGTATGGGTTGTGTGTAATAACTCTATGTAGGGGTTGTGTGTAATAACTCTATGTAGGGGTTGTGTGTAATAACTTTATGTAGGGGTTGTGTGTAATAACTTTATGTAGGGGTTGTGTGTAATAACTCTATATATGGACGGCGTGTAATAACTCTTGTATGGACGGCGTGTAATAACTCTATGTATGGCTTGTGTGTAATAACTCTTGTGTGGAAGGTGTGACAATACTGTATTGATGGAGTGTGTAATTAATCTATGTATGAGTTGTGTGTTACAGTAATGACTCAATATAGGAATGATGTGTAAAAATTCTTGTATTCTCATGCTCATACAAGAGAAAAAATGAATATCCTCTGTCTCTTGTTCAAAACAAATGTTGTCTTTTTTAAACATCAGCTAATGATTATTAATTGCGTGAATTTTTTTATGATTTCTGAACTACACATGATAATTTTATTATATTGCTTTGAGAGATTATTAAAATGTTTATCTGATTGAAGAAATGTGTGTGTGTATGATATATATTTCTATTACAGAATGAATAAATGTGTGTATTAATATACATTTCTATGAAATGATGAATAAATGTCAGTAGATGATATGCTTTGTTAATTATCATTTCTTATAAAGCATGACTAAATGGGCATTTGACCTTAGGCAGTTCTTTCTAGATTGCATTTGGTCTTCACCAATATTATATAGAAATTAAGAAAATAATTGCAAGATCTACATAGGTGATTTTAAGTAATTGATGTTGTGTGATGAACGTCAAGGTTAGTCAACTGGATTACCTTATGACATATGCTACCTTTTGTTTGAGCTTGATACAATTGTAACGACCAAAAGACTGCTTGGTATATTACCATGCATGGAGTTAGTATACCAAGAGCACAACTTTCTTTTAAAATTGACCAAGCTCGCGCTGCTCCATCATCCATCGTTTATTTGCACCCAGATACTCTGCCAATGAAGTGTCCTGATTCGTAGAGAATGAATGCCATGTTCTCTAATAAAGACCAGAGAAATATGAACATTGTAACAATAATTACTTAATCTTGTTTCAATCAACGACAAATTCCATGCAACTTGAACTTGGAACTGACTGTTTTGATATGTTTCCGTTCCAAGCGATATCCGACCGATATTTGACCAATTAACCTCAATAAATATTAATAAGCATTCGTGAAAACAGTTCAATGGCACTTACCCTTACATATAAGGATGTAACACTCATTCTACATCGGTATAACAGAATATGTATGTATGATAAGAAACATTATATTAAATAGAGACCTTTATTGATTTCAATTTGTATGTTTTAAAGTTATTTAAGACATGAATTCAGAACGGAACTTATCGTATGTGGACGTTTGGAAACGTCTGTGAGATACGGGCAAATAATGCATATGGCGTTCTATGGGACTCAACCTTTGTGGCGAAAGTTAATAGCGAATGCCCTTTCCCGAAAACCGAAATTGTTTGGTAAGGGGGGGGGGGATTACTATAGGGTACCCGCAATATCAAGCACGGCTCTAGAATTCTTTATAATGCAAATGTTTGATTTGCCGTGTCACGTAAAAATATACTCATGACTACAAGTAGGCGGTTTGTTCTCCGACACCTGCCTTAAGAAGACAAGAAGTTCTTGGACACGTGACTACCATTAGGCAAGTAGTTATCGGACACGCGCCTCATCAGTAGGTAAGAACCTACTGGTAATCAAGTAGTTCTTAGACTACAAGTAGTCGGGAAATTCTTGAACACGTGCCTACAAGTAGCCGAGTATTTCTTAGACACGTGCCTACAAGAAGCCGAGTAGTTCTTTGACACAAGCATTACAGTAGGCGAGTAGTTCTCGGACACTTGTCGATTAGTAGGCGGGTAGTTCACGGACACTTGCCTACCAGTATATTAGTAGTTCTAGGGGACATGCTTACAAGTAGGCGATCAGTTCTCGGACACGTGCCTACCAGAAGGCAAATAGTTCTCGGACATGGGCCTACCAGAAGGCGAGTAGTTCTCGTACACTTGCCTACAAGAATGTGAGTAGTTCTTGGACAAGTAACAACCAGAAGATGAGTAGTTCTCAGACACGTGATTTTAAGTAGGCAAGTAGTTCTCTGACACGTACCAACCAATAGGCGAGTAGTTCTCGGACACGTGACTTCAAGTAGGCATGTAGTTCTCGGACACGTGACTTCAAGTAGGCATGTAGTTCTCGGACACGTGACTTCAAGTAGGCATGTAGTTCTCGGACACGCGCCAACCAGTAGGCAGCTAGTTCTCAGACACGTGACTTCAAGTAGGCATGTAGTTCTCGGACACGTGACTTCAAGTAGGCATGTAGTTCTCGGACACGTGACTTCAAGTAGGCATGTAGTTCTCGGACACGTGACTTCAAATAGGCATGTAGTTCTCGGACACGTGACTTCAAGTAGGCATGTAGTTCTCGGACACGTGACTTCAAGTAGGCATGTAGTTCTCGGACACGTGACTTCAAGTAGGCATGTAGTTCTCGGACACGCGCCAACCAGTAGGCAGCTAGTTCTCAGACACGTGACTTCAAGTAGGCGAGAAGTTTTCAAACAACGATACTTCCAGGAGGCGAGTAGTTCTCGGACACGTTACTTCACATAGGCGAGTAGTTCTCAGACATGAAAATTCAAGTAGGCGTGTAGTTCTCGGACACGTGCCAATCAGTAGGAGGGATATATGCTATCATAAAACGGTGTATAATTACGTTGCTATCATACAACAATGTATAATTACGATGCTATCATACAAAAGTGTACTGATTGGCACGTGTCCGAGAACTACACGCCTACTTGAAGTTTCATTATTAATATGCTATCATCGTAAGTATACACAGTTGTATGATAGCATCGTAAGTATACACTGTTGTATGATAGCATCGTAATTATACACTGTTGTATGATAGCATCGTAATTAAACACAGTTGTATGATAGCATCGTAAGTATACACTGTTGTATGATAGCATCGTAATTATATGCTGTTGTATGATATCATCGTAAGTATACACTGTTGTATGATCGCATCGTAATTATACACCGTTGTATGATAGCATCGTAATTATACACTGTTGTATGATAGCATCGTGATTATACACTGTTGTATGATAGCATCGTAATTATACACTGTTGTATGATAGCATCGTAAGTATACACTGTTGTATGATAGCATCGTAATTATACACTGTTGTATGATAGCATCGTAATTATATACTGTTGTATGATAGCATCGTAATTATACACTGTTGTATGATAGCATCGTTAGTATACACTGTTGTATGATAGCATCGTAATTATACAACGTTGTATGATAGCATCGTAATTATACACTGTTGTATGATAGCATCGTAAGTATACACTGTTGTATGATAGCATCGTAATTATACACTGTTGTATGATAGCATCGTAATTATACACTGTTGTATGATAGCATCGTAAGTATACACTGTTGTATGATAGCATCGTAATTATACAACGTTGTATGATAGCATCGTAATTAAACACTGTTGTATGATAGCATCGTAATTATACACTGTTGTATGATAGCATCGTAATTATACACCGTTGTATGATCGCATCGTAATTATACACTGTTGTATGATAGCATCGTAAGTATACACTGTTGTATGATAGCATCGTAATTATACACTGTTGTATGATAGCATCGTAATTATACACTGTTGTATGATAGCATCGTAAGTATACACTGTTGTATGATAGCATCGTAATTATACAACGTTGTATGATCGCATCGTAATTAAACACTGTTGTATGATAGCATCGTAATTATACACTGTTGTATGATAGCATCGTAATTATACACCGTTGTATGATAGCATCGTAATTATACACTGTTGTATGATAGCATCGTAATTATATACTGTTGTATGATAGCATCGTAATTATACACTGTTGTATGATAGCATCGTAAGTATACAGTGTTGTATGATAGCATCATCATTTTACATTGTTGCATGATAGCATATTAATTATACACCGTTGTATGATAGCATCGTAATTATACATTGTTGTATAATAGCATCGTAAGTATACACTGTTGTATGATAGCATCATAATTTTACATTGTTGTATGATAGCATCGTAAGTATACAGTGTTGTATGATAGCATCATAATTTTACATTGTTGCATGATAGCATATTAATTATACACCGTTGTATGATAGCATCGTAATTATACACTGTTGTATGATAGCATTGTAAGTATACACTGTTGTATGATAGCATCATAATTTTACATTGTTGCATGATAGCATATTAATTATACACCGTTGTATGATAGCATCGTAATTATACATTGTTGTATAATAGCATCGTAATTATACATTGTTGTATGATAGCATCGTAATTATACACCGTTGTATGATAGCATCGTAATTATACATTGTTGTATAATAGCATCGTAATTATACACTGTTGTATGATAGCATCGTAATTATACACCGTTGTATGATAGCATCGTAATTATACACTGTTGTATGATAGCATCGTAATTATACACTGTTGTATGATAGCATCGTAATTATACACTGTTGTATGATAGCATCGTAATTATACATTGTTGTATGATAGCATCGTAATTTTACATTGTTGCATGATAGCATATTAATTATACACCGTTGTATGATAGCATCGTAATTATACATTGTTGTATAATAGCATCGTAATTATACATTGTTGTATGATAGCATCGTAATTATACATTGTTGTATAATAGCATCGTAATTATACACTGTTGTATGATAGCATCGTAATTATACACAGTTGTATGATAGCATCGTAATTATACACAGTTGTATGATAGCATCGTAATAATACACGGTTATATGATAGCATATTAATTATACACTGTTGTATGATAGCATCGTATTTATACACCGTTGTATGATGGCATCGTAATTATACACCATTGTATGATAGCATCGTAATTATACACTGTTGTATGATAGCATCGTAATTATACACCGTTGTATGATAGCATCGTAATTATACACCGTTTTATGATAGCATCGTAATTATACACTGTTGTATGATAGCATCGTAATTATACACTGTTGTATGATAGCATCGTAATTATACACTGTTGTATGATAGCATCGTAATTATACACTGTTGTATGATAGCATCGTAAGTATACACCGTTGTATGATAGCATCGTAATTATACACTGTTGTATGATAGCATCGTAATTATACATTGTTGTATGATAGCATCGTAATTATACACTGTTGTATGATAGCATATTAATTATACACTGTTGTATGATAGCATCGTAATTATTCACTGTTGTATGATAGCATCGTAATTATTCACTGTTGTATGATAGCATATTAATTATACACTGTTGTATGATAGCAAATTAATTATACACTGTTGTATGATAGCATCGTAAATATACAATGTTGTATGATAGCATCGTAATTATACACTGTTGTATGATAGCATCGTAATTATACACTGTTGTATGATAGCATCGTGATTATACACTGTTGTATGATAGCATCGTAATTATACACTGTTGTATGATAGCATCGTAAGTATACACTGTTGTATGATAGCATATTAATTATACACTATTGTATGATAGCGTCGTAATTATTCACTGTTGTATGATAGCATCGTAATTATACACTGTTATATGATAGCATATTAATTTTACACCGTTATATGATAGCATATTAATTATACATTGTTGTATGATAGCATCGTAATTATACACTGTTGTATGATAGCATCTTAATTATACACTGTTGTATGATAGCATCGTAATTAAACACTGTTGTATGATAGCATCGTTATTATACACTGTTGTATGATAGCATCGTAATTATACACCGTTGTATGATAGCATCGTAATTATACACTGTTGTATGATAGCATCGTGATTATACACTGTTGTATGATAGCATCGTAATTATACACTGTTGTATGATAGCATCGTAAGTATACACTGTTGTATGATAGCATATTAATTATACACTATTGTATGATAGCGTCGTAATTATTCACTGTTGTATGATAGCATCGTAATTATACACTGTTATATGATAGCATATTAATTTTACACCGTTATATGATAGCATATTAATTATACATTGTTGTATGATAGCATCGTAATTATACACTGTTGTATGATAGCATCTTAATTATACACTGTTGTATGATAGCATCGTAATTAAACACTGTTGTATGATAGCATCGTTATTATACACTGTTGTATGATAGCATCGTAATTATACACTGTTGTATAATAGCATCGTAATTATACACTGTTGTATGATAGCATCGTAATTATACATTGTTGTATGATAGCATCGTAATTATACACTGTTGTATGATAGCATCTTAATTATACACTGTTGTATGATAGCATCGTAATTATACACAGTTGTATGATAGCATCGTAATTATACACTGTTGTATGATAGCATCTTAATTATACACTGTTGTATGATAGCATCGTAATTATACACTGTTGTATGATAGCATCGTTATTATACACTGTTGTATGATAGCATCGTAATTATACACCGTTGTATGATAGCATCGTAATTATACACCGTTGTATGATAGCATCGTAATTATACACCGTTGTATGATAGCATCGTAATTATACACTGTTGTATAATAGCATCGTAAGTATACACCGTTGTATGATAACATCGTGATTATACACTGTTGTATGACAGAATCGTGATTATACACTGTTGTATGATAGCATCGTGATTATACACTGTTGTATGACAGCATCGTGATTATACACTGTTGTATGATAACATCGTGATTATACACTGTTGTATGACAGCATGGTGATTATACACTGTTGTATGACAGCATCGTGATTATACACTGTTTTATGATCGCATCGTAATTATACATTGTTGAATTATTACATTCTTATTATCTAATGCATCGGTATAACAAATTGTATAATAATTCCATTGTAATAACACAATGTAAAATGATCTTATTGTAATAACAAGTTGTGTAATGAGTCAATTGTATAAACTCATTGTTTGTTGTTGGTTTTTTTTTTTTTTTTTAACTTTTAATGCATTCAAGCAATAATGCCTATAGCATACAAACAGTTTATGAGCAAACAGGTAGAACTTAGCGAGAAGCATAAAAATAAAATGTGAACATAAAGATAAATGATTGTTAGTCAGTAGTAGTAAATTATTTTGCAATTAAAGTTAAATCTAGAATGCTTAAATAAAACATTTTGTTATTAACAATTTGATAGAACAAAAATTAATTCACCAAAGTCAGAGTGTTTGTTTAACAGAAGTTAGATGTAGTAGTATTTATCCAGTCGTGAATATCTTGAGCTAACTCGTGTTTTTGTATGTACTCAATGACTTGACACCCACGTGCTATGTGGTACTACAACCAACTTTCTATGAATGAAAAGCATTATACATTTGTGAATGACATTCCAACCGTGAATATATAGTGAATTAGTTGCAGCAATGTATGGTAAGTTACAATATTTTGTATGGTATTATTCATATGTAGACTGTCCAACTGGTGAGATTGAATAATGGTGTTATTTATTTTAAGTTCTTAGGTTATTTGCATGGTATATATATATTGCCATATTGATGGTTGTGTTAATGGTTTCTTCGCATAATAATTTTGTAAACTTGTGTATATTAGGCCAGTGGCAATAGTATGGTTTAAAGAATTGTTTACGTACATCCCTAAATTTTGGACATACTAAAAGAAAATTGTATTCTGATTCTACTTGGTTTTGACTGCAGTTTGTACAAATTCTCTGTGTTCTTGGTATATTGTTATATCTCCCCGTTTCTATTTGTAGTGTGTGAGAACTGGTTCTAAATTTGGTTAATGCTATTCGGTACTTTTTACATTTAATTCGGTCTAGATAATTTTCAAGTACAAATTCGTGTTTAAATAGACAGTATGTTTCAAGTTTACAGTAGTTGTTTATTCTTGAGTACCATGACTGTTTATAGATATCTGTTATTCTTTGAATAATTAATGTGGTGTTAATTTGACTTCTTGCTTGGTTCACCCATATGTCATTCATTCCGCATTCGTGTCCACTGTATTTTTAAGCATGCTATACGATTTGAATAATAAAGAGTTTGGGTTACTGTTTAGTAATTACGACCAGTATTTAATTAGAATGATTTTCCATTGTATTTCCATTGGGAGAATCCCAAGTTCTCCATTTAGTGCGTCCATATGTGTTGATTTTGAATAATGTGATTCGACTGTAACTGCACATTTTTTAATAATTATATTGTGGTACCATATTGTATAATGAATTCATAGTTAAAACATGTTTTGAATGATCACATTGTAATTACACATCATTGTAATATCACGATGCATAATGATTCAATTGTTATAAAACATTGTATGGTGATGACATCGTAAAACCATATTGTTTAAAGATTCCATTGTTATTACACATTGTTTAAGGATTTCACTTTGAGCATATTATGAATAATGATTCCATAGTTGTTACCCATTGTATAATGGTTCTATTGTAATAACATATTGATAAATGAGTTCATTGTTATAACATACTTTTGAATGATTCTATCTACCCCAGTGTTCACTAGGAAAAGAAATAGTACAGCATTTTTGTCGTCCCCAAATTATTTTAAGCTATGCAATTATTTTAAAACGTGAAATTCATAGAAAATTGACATACTCACTCCCTCCTTGTTGTCGTTCAGACAGGATCATTTAATGGTCAATGGCAATCTAGTAAAGAACCTTTATAGTTCTGCTTATATTGTTCTCGATTAATAAAAACTATCGTTTTACCAGGCTTTAAGGGACGTAATCGAAATCAAAACATATTGTTTTCGCCTTTAAAGAAGTATAAAATTATGTTTATATAATATTTTACATAAGTGTATACACATAGCACATAATGATGCAAAATAAGCACATATTTACATCAGTCTATAAAGGAAGCGGCAAACATGAAAAAAAATATTACATTGAAAAACATTTCAACTTGAGCTTACGATTCAACTGAAAATTGTATACAACTGGTTAATTCTTTGGTTTGGGTAAAATATAAAAAAAAATCGTTTGTTGACTCGAACTATTCTGACCGTTGTGGTATATTACCTATTATAGCTTGCACACAAATAGTTAGTTAAATTAATGGTGCACTCTTACTCACAAATAAGATTTACCACAATTAATTATATTGTTTTAATATTCGAAAAAGGATGAATAAATGTCGAAATCAATGGTTCTTATGCAGGATACCGAGTTTAATAGTGGCAAGAAAATGCGTCAACTACGAGTTTCTTGCTAGGATGGTAAAATATAACCTCGGGCACGCTTCGTAGTCTTATAACCAGCTTTGCACGTGAACTCAGATAGCGTTCTTTTATTTGTAGCGGAAACAAATGCAAGCTATGTAATGGAACCATCATATTTTCATGTTTGGCGTCCCGGTTGTTCAGACTATACATTGTTCTCCCTGAAAACTGGAGCTCCCGGGTTCGAACCCGTATCCGCCAATAGGCTAGTGCGTTCCTCTACATGTTGAAGCTGTTGTTCCGTTTCTGCATTATTCGCACGTATGCTTTGATTTTCAACATTTATGTTCATATTTTGGTTTTCATCTCTAAATTTATTTTTGTTGACTGATGAGCTTAACAGTTGTTCAATTTCATCATTTATGATTCCCATTTTGGTTTTTGGACTAGGGCACTTGTGGCCTAGTTCATAGCCATAACCGCGATGTCTGCATTTTCAAGCCGCATCTGAGGGTTCACTGACGTAATGTATTCATACGCTGTATTTTGATTGGATTGCCGTTAGCGAATTTGAATAATCAAAGTAGTACCAGAACTGATTACAATCACAACATCCAATAAAAATAGTTCTCCTAACAATTCAAGCTAACTGTATGTTCTTTTAATGAAGCACAATAAATGCATACGTAGCGAGTGAGTTAATCGGGTTAACCACATGAATGTTCTTGCATACGGTCAGATTATATGCAATAAGAATATGAACATATTGGAAAAGTACGCATCGAGGTTTTTCCGTTCAATGCTCTGTATTGATATACTGGTACCCTCTTTCGCTTTTATCCGAAAAAAAATTAGTATCAGCTAACCGTGGTGCCCGTCGCGCATTCGAAATGTCTTGTGAATTCATACGTATTAAAAGCGAATAAAGCGTGCGGTCTAAGTAGAAAACAACCAGGAAAGTTGGTTTAAAAAAAGTAGTGTTATCCTTTGTATACAATGTTGGTATTCCGAAGTCGGTCCCTGATCTTTTTTTCGACATAATTTGCATGTTTCCATGATTTTTTCTTTTCGATTCAAAGTTTTTTTAACTATTCATCGCATGGCACTTAGCAATTTTTTAAATACAACATGATTTTTGGTATTTATTGTTCAAATACTAATAATGTTAACTAAAAACCATATGCCGCGTACCTGTATAACTTTATATTTTTGAGGAAAAGTAAATCAGGGTACCAATCTACTTATTAACCTCAAAATTTACTCTGATCATAGCGGCCGAATGCTTCAGACATGTATGTTATCACTACTTCCGGATGCTGATGATGTGAATTTCATAGTGTTTTATTGAGGACATTTATCAATAAAGCCGCCATTGAATGCTTACCACCATCAAACGGATTTATTTTCATCTTACCGAGGGTAGCATTTTTAATTTGACACGTTAATTTTCAAGCAATACAAGTTCGTTTGAAAAACTCATGTGATTTCAATTTTGCAAAATGAAGATAAAAAATATCAAATATGCGCATACTTATTTATGAAGTTCTAAATGAAGCCAAATATATGGATATGTGCACAGCATCTGTGAATAAGATGATTGTTTACCTATGTGCATAGAAAAATCTTGGAGCCACTCTCAGTGTAAGTACATGACATTGTGATAAACCATCGCCATGGCCTTGATAAAACAATCTTGCATGCTCAATTTTGATTTCCTCTCTTACATAATGCACCAGTCAATTGTTACCACGGCCCCTCGAGGATATACCAGGGAAAAGGGCTGTGTTTTTACCTTTCATGTGCCCTCGTAGCTAAAGAACTTCAGCTAACACATTATATATTACCTTTTTGGACGTGTTGTAAACATCAAAAAAATAAATATCAACATTACAGTTATGGAAGCCAGAACTAGTGTCCTCGCAATGCTGGGTTATTGCGGTGGTTTTGTCTTCCCTCAAAATATATCAGGAAATTGCTCTTACCTTAGATCCCTGGGGTGTAGGGTTATTCACGGGATTTTACCACTAGTTCGTTCTCGCAGGGCAGGGATTTTACCGAGGATTGGCTGGATGAAAATCCGGGGGGGGGGGAGGGGGGCGTGTTTACAATTGTCTGGTGCATACTTTACAAGTTCTTTTTCTGAAGACGCTTTGTGCTCACTTTTTGTTTTCTAGCCAAGAATGAAAATCAAAAATCAGTCAGAGATACAGTATGGTGATACATTGTTGTTGGTAGATCAACATTATTTTGTGAAGTATTTGAGGGAAAGGTATTTGGTTAAATAATTTACAAGTGTAACTTTTGAGTTTTATTTAAGAATGCAGTGCCGAAAATTGTGTAGATATAATTGAATTTGTATTAATTGATCAGTTGACTTGTGGCGTTTAGGGAACAAAATCAAAATATTCAATAAAGATCCCTTATGTTGTGAATAGTAAAGTAATGAAGATTTAATCTCTCAACAGTCTTTCTCAAATGCTGTCAAGGCTTTTTTATGCTTAGGAATATCTAACCTCGCGATGTCAGACCAGAAATCATCTTGGCATGAGCTTCGATCACTATGTATCATTATCCACCAGTCAATTGTAACCACGGCTCTCACATCCGGGGGTATACCGGGGATAGCCGGCGAAATAGGCCATGTTTTTACCTTTCAGGTGGCCCCGCAGTGCCAGGTCTTCCCGGAAAATTCAGTGTGGATGGGGCTTAATCTAATGTCCCTTGGGTGCGGGGCATTTGGTGGGGACTTTACCATCAGATTATCTGCCCAGGTCGGGGACATTAGCTGGGTTTGGCTGGACCGAAAGTAAAAGTCCCTGCTATACCGGGACCGGGGGCGGGGGCATGGTTACAATTGACTGATGCATTAGCTTGTGTATTCAGATGAAGTTAAGAATACATATTTATTTATATAACTTATATTTTGTAATCTAATTCAAAGATTTGAAAAAGGTATCCTTTATCAATAAATGCAAATATACATAAATGACTCAAATCTTTTTGTATCATCCAAATATGAGTACATTGCAGGGTGAATGTTATTTGTAAAAAATATACTAGGTGAGCTTTCAAGATTACCTTTCCAATCGCATACACAATGCAGTTTGAAACCTGAATAATTAAAACAAATCTTGGTTGTAGACCATTACTATTAAATATTTGATAAGTCACAGACATTATAAGGTACAGTTTAAAGGGGCTGTACTAAGTTAATGATGAAAAAGCAAATATTTAAAGAAAATTGTAGAAAATTGACATAAACTTGGTATCGATGCGTACAATTAATGCATTGAAACTTACTACTGATGATCCCCATAGTTTACAAATGATTTATTAATAGTAGTTATTTCGTGTTTTTCCATTAAAAAAGATTACTAGGTATTGTCGTTCCAAGACAAAAATTTAAAAAATTGTCAAAATGAGAGTGCAGCTTTAAACTCATAATAAAATGTCAATGCACTTCAGTTAACATAATTTTAAACAGATGAAAAATGTTATTTTTAAAAAACACAATATATCTATATTACCTTACATTATAATGAATTTATTCAGATCAGTGACTTTTCTTGCACTTAAATGTGAACAAGAAAGCTTGGGATTGAACACTAAATGAAACAGGAATGAAATTAAATGAATCATAAAATATCATCAAATTTATACACACAAATGTTCTTTGATATACCAAAAAATGAAACCTTTTAGACATACAAAAATTTAACATTTACTAAATACGGTTATAAAAAATGATGAATACATTTGTAGGATTTGATATCCTACCAGATGTAACTCGGCTTCGTTCATTTTTCTAAACTTTCTCTCGGTGATGAGTAATAAATTTTATTCACTGCAGTTGTGTTTTCTAAGTTTATGAAAATAAGAACAAATGAAACAATTCATTAACTACTGTTGATCAGTGCAGATTGTGGGAAGTCATGGTTGATTTCAATGAACCACCAATAAGCCCTGCCAAAATTGGATACTGATTGGTCAGTCAGGTGCTTTTGGTAGGAATGATTAGCATGAATGTTAATTTTAACCATCATTTATGAATGTTTACACAATCATTGAATATTGAAATAACAAGCGAAATGTTAGTTTGAATGATGAAAGCCATGAAATATGTGAAGTAATCAAAAAGAGACCATTTTTTCATCTTGTGAAAAAAATGAGAAAATTGTTAAGTAAAATTATTTATTGTTTATCAGGAAAATGTTGAAATCTCATGTTTAGGCCTATAGTGATCATACTTGATTGCTATGTTATTGGCACTTATTGCAATATGTTTTATTCATTGCAATATTTATGTAAAACATCAATTATTATGTTGACTTTAGTTTATAGATAAAAACTAATGGTATAGGTGATGTGAGAATGATCTCATAAGACTTTAAAACCCCTTTTGGTATTGTGAGTTTTTTGCTCAAGTCTTGTTCAGTTTAGTTTTTAAAGATTTTCAAAGTAACTGCAAAACAAGTCCAGCTGTCTAGAAAGAGTCTTAGTCTTAGACTATGGCAAACCCTGACCAGATATAATTTCTTTTTTTTCAAATTACCAACTTGGCAATGGTTTTATCATAACATAGGATATTGGTTTAAACATGTTAGTGTTTTTGTATGTGGAATGAAATATCATAAGTGGCACTAAATTGAACATAATTTATAGTTCTCATTGATATTACACATAGCCCCAAGTACATGTTGATCTAAGATTTCAGGCTTGGATGGAGTCAGGGCAAGAAAAATGCATGTTAATACATTGTACTTTCCAACACAAGAACTGTTTGTTTATTCAAGTAAATAAAGCAATCCCAACACCAAGGAACTGCAATATTGCATAGCCAGCTTAATTGGCATTATGAGTTAGAGTTCAAATTGCTGCAATTAAAGGCACATCTAGTTTTCAGAATTAATCAAACTCTGATTTAGCAACCTTAATTTAGTTATATGAACTTCTTTTGCGAAATGAAAGCTTTTTTAGATTTACAAGGACGGGTGAAAAGTATTTTCCGAATATACTGCAACACCTGATACCTGTTGCCTAGGAATCCAACAAATTCTTGGCACTCCAAATGTTACAGTACTATTCAATTTGGAGTGCCTGAAAAGAAAGCTTCTTGATCCTACATTCAACATCTTCTTTCTGTATGATATATTGGACCAGGGAATCATGAACCTACAACCTTTTGCATCTATTGAGATAGGGAGCTATCAGGACAGTGACAGAGGACAATATAAGAATGGCCAACTGCTGCATTTATTGAGTTATCTAATGCATATAAATTAAGACGGAGAAAATAATTCTAAATTTTTCCAAACTACTTCCTTAAGCATCTTGAACATGTATGTAGTTGTCTTTTACAATGATTGTTCAAAGTTACAATGGCCCTGTGGGTTAAAGATGCTCTGTCCACGGGGTAACAGGTTTTGTACATAATAGGGTTATAAGTACTGCGTTTTGATCCAGTACGTTGTATTCGACTCAAGTAGATTTTTGCAGATTCAGGCACCACAAGGCACAAGCCGAGTAAAATCAAAATCTACAAAAAACTACCAGAATCAAATATGACATTCCGCCATATCCGGATCAAAACGCATTTACCACATTTTAGCCTAAAATGTTATAATTATAGGAACTACTTTTATGCGCAGTCACCCATAGTCGCTTAGGTGTTAATCCGTTCTGGTCATTGTTCAGTTTAATTTAGTCCCGTCCAGACGTCCAGTATTTGACTTAAAAAAATGGCGGCATCAGAAAATGGCGCTCGACCGAAGACAAAGGCTTCGCGAAAAGTTCAAGAGGCTATTGAGTCTCTAGTGGAGGAGAAAAAGGAAATACAAGAGGAGCTTGTGAAGTTGACTCCGAAGAAGGAGACCTCTTACGACTCTCTGGATGCTTTACGTCGTGAACGCTCGGTTCTACAACAGCAGATAGAAGAGCGGCGTACCGACGTCACAAGAGTGGTATATGGCCGTATTGCACTGGAGCGGAATATGGGTTAAAGTATTTTGTTATATGTATTGCATGTGGATGATGATGGGTATAAAATAAAGAATAAAATTATGTTTGGTATTCCATTCTCACTAGCAGTGTGATGAACTGCTGATACCATGTTATGAAATTTGATGGTCAAAGTATTTAAAAGACATTTCAATATTTCATACTTTAAAAACGATATTCATCTCATCTTAGTCTACTCAACTTGCTTTGCTATGAACAAAAGTCTGCAGCAGTTATATGAATAGCATTAGACAGAAGGCAGTGCCTAATATTTATCAACAGCACTAAGTTATCATGGTAACATGTTATATGAATTGAATACCAAGCACAAATTAAGAGGGAGAAAATAATTATAATGATTCACTTTTTAAATGAAAACTACTTCCTAATAGCATTGTGTATGCAGTATGACATAGGTGTACAATGTATATGTCTTTTACAAAGATTGTTTAAAGTATGGCTCTGTGGTTTAAAGTTTCCCTGAAAAAGAGGCGACAGGTTTTCTATATAGCATATAATTACATCATTGAAAATCTTCTCTAAAACTGCAAATAACAGTCCTTTGATTAAAAGGAATAATGTTTCTCAGGAACATTTCTGATTTTGGTTTCTGGCTTGATGGTTCTAATTAATTTAATAAAATTTCATTGGAAGGGAAAACATCAAATTAAAGGTATTTGCTTTTTTATGTTTTTATTCTACTTGTATTGCAATTGAGATTCAAATAGTTATTTGAGATTTATTATTGCTGGAATTTAACATGGTGTTTTAACAAATAACTTAATATTTATTAACATGCATGTTTCAGCTTTACCATAAAACATGTCAGAGGATGAGCGTGACTCCTGTCTACTTCCATATCAGTAATTGAAGTATATATGATTATAGTCTACTAGAGATTATGCTCTAGGTGGGTGTGTTTTATGTATATCAAGAATTGTAAATTCTTATTGTGTTCCATATAATTAATTATATTAACGGTTTTAATAACCTACATGAATTAATGGAACTCGTTGTATTTGTGTATTTTGTCTTGTGTCTATTGCTTGTATTTGTGTACATTGTTATATTTACAATTTAATTATAGTTATGTCCTATGTTTGTTTCAGGGCTTATTAAAAATAGCTCAGTTCATTATTTGGAAACGTATTATAATATAAACATATTGGAGAAAACTGAAAATAAAGAACCCAAAATATTAATCACGCTTTGTCTTTTTGGATCTCTTTGATTCAATATAAAGATACAATACAAGCACTTGTCTGTATTTGATATTGTCTAATAAAGAGATATAATTAGAAACTTGGTAATTACATTTTAATTCTTTATATATATTTAATGAATTACAGCTACCCATACCCACTCTCCATTCTGAAATATAAATATCTCGTAATCTATTTCTAAGCAGAGGTACAAATGCAGACATATTCACTGATTCGGGGAATAACCAAACATCATTAAAACCTGAGCTTTGTAATAGATCTCGAACATTCGAGGCCCAATTTATGACAACAGGATTTAGTTCAACTTCACTCTCTTCCTTTAAAATGATAGTTCTTAAAATACAATTCTTAGATTTGCATGTAAACAATTTAACAAAGTATTTAATGCATCGCATGTATCTTTCAATATACAATGGGAACCGGCCCAGCTCGCTATATATCGAAAGAGTATTTGTCGACCTTTTCACTTTGAGGATCCATTTACAAAACCTTTTTTGCACTCTTTCCAAACATTCATACTTACCAAATCCACATACCTCAGATCCATAATTAAAAATAGACATAACATATGCATCAAAGAGATTAAAAAGAATATGGACAGGGGCGAGTGTATCTTTTATAACCGCAAATAAATTATTCATAGACCTTATAGCTTTGCCAGCTAAAGTTTTAGCTGCTTGAGCAAATGAGCCACCAGATGAGAAAACAACACCAAGATAATTGAAAGAATTAACGATTTCTACAACAACACCTTTATATTTCCATTCAACATTTTGTGACAATCTACCGCCTTTTCTAAATACAACAATTTTAGTTTTTTCAACGTTTACAGTGAGATTCCAGCGATCACAGTATGTTTGTAAGTTATATAATGACGTCTGAAGGCCTTCTGTCGACTCTGACATGAACACAGCATCGTCTGCAAACAACAACAAAAAGATATTTATTTCATCCAGAGAAATCCCGGCATAAGTTCCTTGTTGCATATGTAACTCTATATTATTTAAAAACAGAGAGTAACAAATCGGGGAAGTTTTTCCCCTTGAAATAATCCGTCATTACTATCAAGGAAATCAGACAATGTCCCAACAGCTTTAACACAAAGCTTCACTTCCTCGTACATTGAGCGTAAGAGGGCCAGTAATTTACCATCGACGCCGGATTTAATTAGTTTATACCATAGCCTGCTCCTACTTATACTGTTATACGCCTTTTTAAAGTCCACAAAACAACAATACAACTTCTTTTTAGAGTTTAACTGTATTTTGATCAATGATTGTAATATAAATATGGGATCTGCTGTACTACAATTATTCTTAAAACCAAATTGTGAATCATATGTATCAATATTGCAGGTCCAATTGATTTCTACGTTTAAATCCCGCTCGAGGCAATGTATATCAGTTGACAAATCATCAACAAAAACAATCTGGAAATTTGGATCCCATTTATAATAGGTATTTCTATATTCCGACTTTGTATGTATTAAAGTATTAATTTTCACTGCGAACTTCACGGGTGCATGATTTGAGAATACATTAAAATCGCCAACCTCAAAACTCGACAATGAATCAAAATTGTCCAATGATGTAAGTAAATAATCCACTAAGTTCTGACCGTTATGTGTCATGCACGTGAACTTGCCGGGGTCATTGAACAGACGACCATTCACAATACGTATATTTGTAGCCTTACACAAATCAAGCATACAATCCCCAAAACGATTGGAGGTAAAATCACGTGATTGCCGAGTCGTGGGAAAATCTATCTCATCTACGTCATCGCTGTCAAGGCTACGATCAAACTCAATGTAATCCCTTTTATAACCTACTCTACTATTTGTATCACCTGTAATAAAAAGTTTACCAAATTGACTGAAATATGTAATGTCTTGCTCTAACTGCATAAATATATCAATATCAGAAATGGCATTTACCGGGCTTGCTTCCGGGCTTATATAAGTAGCACAAATGTAAATATTTGACTCGAGATTAAAAAACAACTTATCGAACTTTAGCCATACTATGCAATCAATAGTATTTCTAACAACAGATACCCCATTTCTTATATTATCTTTGATATAAATGATGATACCACCACTCGGACGTTTTGCCCTGCGGTTTTGAAATCTCCTAAATGAATGAATTGGTTTACTATAATTTTTTAATTCAATATTTGATCTAGAATTTGTCCATGTTTCGATTAAGCATATAACATCATACTTAGAAATAAAATCAACAAACTCTGGTGATGATCGTTTTTCAGCACTAAGACCTTCAATGTTCCATGACAATAATTTGAGAACACTCTCACTGTCTCCCTAGTCACTCTCCTTATATAGTTGTTTGTCTATGAAGAGCTTGTCCACTCGAATGAACGCATCTTTGCCTTGTTTCCGGACATCAATCATGATCGGGATGAGCTTCCGGCGTTTCTTCATTACCACTCTGGGATACTGTTCGGAGATCCCAAAGTTCGTTCCCTTTAACTGTTTGGCGGCCTGCCGAACACGCTCGCGATCGGGATACAGCACGAATTTTGCGACTAGTGGGCGAACCTTGCCGTCCTTGCGAGCGCCATCCCTGTGGGCACGGTGCAGCCCAATTTCCGCAGCGTTAGGGATCTTGAGTTTTTCGTCAATAAATGACAGTACTTTACTTTCGCAATTTTCCTCAGCGTCCTCCGGAATATTAAAAAAACATTAAATTGTCCCTCATACTGCGGCATCGTAGATCTTGGATTTCATCTTTGAAATCTTGTTTTTCCTTAGTCTGCTGGCTCTCGACCGACTTCATTTTCTGTATGAGAGAATCAAGTTCTTTTTGCTGTCGATCAATCTTCTCGATTGAGGAACTATCAAACTGGCGACTCTGTTCTATGTCTTTGACCTTTGACTCTATTTCGCTGATCCGTGACTCCATCGACTGAACTTTTACCGTAAGATTGTTAATTGAAGATTGAATATAGTGAAGCTGCACCAGTTTCTTATCCATACTATCAAACCGATTCATAATCCGTGTAAACATGTCGTTGTTTACCTGTGCACCTGGTGAAGTCTGAACAGGTGTTATTGGGGTCATTGGGGTGCCCCCCCCCCCCCCCCTGAGCCACTGGGGCCCAACATGTGTATTTTCCACTATTCATGTTCATTGCTTGGGTAAAAGGACCCGGTGAGAACTGGGGGTTGCTTCCATACATTTGATTGTTCATTGTACCAAAGTCAAAACACTGACCGCTACTATTATCCTTTTCCCGCCTCTTACTAGGCGTCCGGAGGTGATTTTCATTTGGCGATGATTTCGCCCTGTTCCTCTTTGCTTTTCGGTTTGGCATTTAAACATCGTTTACACCACTACATTTCCATTCATTTTAATCCAAAACAAACATAAAATCACGCATTTACACTAATAAATATCCAAATTTTCACTCTCTTAAATTTTTTTGCCACCATTCCTCGCGCATGCGCATTGACATCATAAATATCACCAAATGCGCAGTCATGCTCCAAAACAGCAACTGAACGTCTGATTGAAACTAATTGTGCGTTTCACATCAATACTTAGCATAAAATTACACTTCAATGCGTGCACCGTCAACGCATGATGGTATATTTACCCAGTCAGATGTAAAACTCAGAGTTGCGTTCAAACTTCCTGTTTTGAAAAGAAGTATATTAAAGAAGGTCCGTGCTTATGTTTTAAACCCGAAAATATGGATCGATTGCTTTTTAATTTGTTTGGTCTTATTGTGCTATCAGTATGTTGGACAAACACGGCAGGTAAGTGAAATTGATAATCAACTCGTAGCTTTCATAAAAATCCACAGGGCAAATTACATAAAATATCTACGTGGGTAAATTTGTACCACCTTCTGGGTAATTTGTCCCCGAGGTAAGTTTACCCCTGTTGGCATTTGCGTTGATATGCACATGTTGATATTTGACCGTAGTGTAAAATTGCCAAAAGTCGCACCCAAGGGTAAAATATCGTCATTGAAACGAAAGCATATGTTTTTTTATCAATATATACTTCATTGTATAAGCAGTCATATGCTTGTTGATTTACTTATCCAGTGTCAAGAGACACACTCAGATTAGCCAAAAAGGTAGTATATTAACGAAGGTCAGTCCTGTTGTTTTATTATTTGAAAAAGCGAATTCTTTCTGAATGTGCTTGGTTTGATTTGGCTTTCAGAGTGTTGGCCAATTTGACGGGTACGTGATCTATAATCAGCTAGTATTTTCGCCTTTCGGAATAGGCAGTTTAAAATAATTCATGTTTTTTATGTAATACTTTAAAAATATGCTTAAAATTACCCGGGTTAGTACACACAATAACGATTAAATATTTAATGAAATTATTATTAAATAATAGAATAATGGATCTTTATTAAGTTTTAAGAAACACTTCATTGCATAACAATTCCTCTTCCTATCTAGTTATTCAGTTGGAAAAAAATGAAGAAAAGAAGCGTAAAAACTTCCTGTTTAAAAAATAAATACTAATAAAGAAGGTCCGTGCTTGTATTATATATTTTAACATAGAACGACTACTGTTCAATGTGTTTAATTGAATATATTGGTCAAAACGTGCGTGTAAATAAAAAAGCTATTATCTAGTATTTATAACATTTTCGAAAAAGCAGAATTACTTGTATACGTTTTTTAATAGTTGATTATTCCTTAGTAAGTTTTTGTTGGCACTATAAGAAGAGTTAGTAAACACAGCTATTGTTGTCTATAAGGTATTGACAGTACAATGCAAATTAAGTTCAGCTAATAAATGGCACAGACTCATCGGAACAACCAGGCAGTCTCTAAAACGTTAATGTTACCCGGAATTTAAAACTCAACAATGATGTTGACAAAACAAAAACAATAAAACGCTTCATTGAGATTCACCGTGCTCTGAGTATTTTGTCTGCATGGTCGACCTTTAAATCGCTCGGAGCATTCTCGTCGGTCACGGTGTTTTGAGCAAATGTTCGACATATAAACGCAATACTATTAGAATAAAACTTCCGCATTATATATTTTTAACTTGAAAGTTAATACCCAGAACATAACCAGCTAAACAAATGTATAAACATAATATGTTTTGCTCTCTTACTAAAGTGTAGGTATACTATGAAGATATAATCAGTTATTAACGATGTTAATACTGCCCGATTCAAACAAAGAAAATAGATAAAAACAATCAAAAGATACATCCATTACGATTTCACACACATCGCGGTCATACCATTTTGTTAGATGATGTAAATTTGTAATTAATGTCTTGTTTTATTTAGAAGTCATAAAATATTTCGGTCATTAATTAACTAAAGTCGAATTTTTCAAACGTTCATAGTCAAATTTAAAGAAAGGTGTATTTTATTTTTACAACAAGTGTATAATGATTATATTTTTATAAAACATTTTATTCTAAAGGTAATAGAAATGAATTTCAGAAAAGCCCAAGTTTTTCATCATAAGACCGGTGAAACACTGATATTATGAAAATGACTTGAGATGACGTAGCATGCTTTATGAATTCCGGCTCACCCTTTTGTCAAAATGCAAGCCTGTCAAAGATTTCTAAGTTGTTCTTTAAAGGAAGCCATCGGTGTAGTAGGGTTTGAAATTTAATTATTCGGACTATAAAACTATCAAGGAAACTGATATCGAGTATATTTTGAATAGCATATACATTGATCAAACTGTTTCAGATGGTCAAAGTTCGGGCCATCTAGCGATCAGCACAGTAATGGAAGGTCCTTCCACCACAGGCAACAAACACGTTGCCATAGCATCCTTCCAAACTTTCCATGATAGAACAAATGTCTCACTTGGATACGAAATCGGCTTTCCTTCGTCCATGAGTCATTCAATCTTGAGTCTTGACGTCGACGTCAACAGGAAGAAGCTGTATGTTTCTGACCGATATACGGCTGCCATTTACATGATGAGTAACTTTACGGCTGATCAGGTGCCTGGTAATTTTTCTTGGAACCAACTTCATGCCGGTAATTCAAGGGGATTTGTAAAGTTGGCTGTTGACTGGATTTCCAACAACTTATACTGGACCGATCCCATGTATCGCTGGATTGCTGTACAGTCGCTTGACAATGATGAAATGTTCAAAATATTATTCTATTCTGACCTTGAGTATCCTTTAGGAATCGCTGTAGACCCAATTCACAAGTGAGTATTTTTTCACAATTTAGTAATTTTTCATAATTCGTACAAATTGCATCTGAAGCTGTAAGGACAAGCCCATGAACCTGGAACGATATTATTTTAAGGCACAAAGATAATTTATTAAAGCCAAAAGAGGGTAACAATAGACACCAATACAGTCCAAAACATTACAATTCTACACGAGTTATGATAATCTCACACATTTGTGTCAAAACAATCAAATCTGTCATTCTGTCTGTCGAAAAGCATGTTATCTTGAACAGAATAGTTGAATTAGTTTGATTTAAGATGTGTTTTTATTTTCTTTATCTTCTACAATCCATCGCAAAATCACCGAAGCGGTGCATTATTATAACAATGCCAATGATATATAGATACATCTATAAACATATCTACAAAACCGGCCCATTGCTAACATTTATATATTTACAAATTATGTTACAATTTCTTATTTTACTACTTAGTGAAGTATGCAGAAAAAAAGGATTACACGATTAACAGTATGTAATAAACATATCAAATATTTCTTGTCATATGAGAGGCAATTTTTATTTTTTTCATTATTTGGTACGATGAAGCCATACTGAATGTTTTAACGAACCATTCTTGCTTTGACTTACATCAGTCTAAAGAAGACTATTTAACCTCATTAGTATGTACATTATCAATACGAATCTTCTATTAGAAGCATTATGTAATGTTTACCTTTTCCAGCTATTTGTTCTGGAGCGATGCAGGATCAACTCCTAAAATTGAGCGATCAACACTGACCGGAACTGACCGTAAAGTTATCGTCTCTACCGGAATCCTGTATCCAACGGCAATCGACGTCGACGTTGCTAACTCTAAACTATATTGGACGGACGCGAGCCGGGATACAGTTGAGATGACAAGCTTCACCGGCTCAGGCAGAAAAACTGTCAGGAGATTATCTGGTTCATATTTCTACGATATTGCACTTTTTCGGGTACTAATTAAATTACTCTTTCGCTAATTTAACATACGTGCATAGTTTGGGCATTTTATTTAAATGTTGGATGCTTGCTTAACGTAAACGTATTCAGCAACGTACTTTGCAAAAAAAACCTTGCTTATGAATCGTATGGTTTTTCCGCTTTAAAAATGTTCCTCGAACCCTTAAATCGCGTTGAATGGTTTGACTTAGACTTTACCTTATATAATGAAATGTAATCTATAGAGACAAATCTTGAATTAGTGTATTGCCGCAAAGTCGAAAGACCGATGCTTATGTAAACAACTACAGAAACAAGCTCATTAGCCAAAAGTTTAAACATAAACCCCGTTTAATGGCACAGGGTAAATGCCAAAGACAAAGAGCACAAAAACACTTAAATGTAAAGTTTACTTTGACACATTTCACGGTCTATGTTGCATTTTTTATTATGTCTTGTTGTCGTATCAAACTTTACAGTCTTAGTTAATAAATGATCGTTTTCTTGTAGTGCTGTGTCCAATACACGGTCTTAGTTGTGTAATGATTGTTATACCGTATCTCTGTGTCAAACTTCAAGGTCTTAGCTATGTAATGAGTGTTATACCTTAGCTCAGTGTCATACTTCAAAGTCTTAGGTGTGTAATGAGTGTTATACCGTATCTCTGTGTCATACTTCAAGGTCTTAGGTGTGTAATGAGTGTTATACCGTAGCTCCGTGTCATACTTCAAGGTCTTAGCTGTGTTATGAGTGTTATACCGTAGCTCCGTGTCATACTTCAAGGTCTTAGCTGTGTTATGAGTGTTATACCGTAGCTCCGTGTCATACTTCAAGGTCTTAGCTGTGTCATGAGTGTTATACCGTAGCTTAGTGTCATACTTCAAGGTATTAGGTGTGTTATGAGTGTTATACCGTAGCTCAGTGTCATACTTCAAGGTCTTAGCTGTGTTATGAGTGTTATACCGTAGCTCAGTGTCATACTTCAAGGTCTTAGCTGTGTTATGAGTGTTATACCGTAGCTCAGTGTCATACTTCAAGGTCTTAGCTGTGTTATGAGTGTTATACCGTAGCTCAGTGTCATACTTCAAGGTCTTAGCTGTGTTATGAGTGTTATACCGTAGCTCCGTGTCATACTTCAAGGTCTTAGCTGTGTTATGAGTGTTATACCGTAGCTCAGTGTCATACTTCAAGGTCTTAGTTGTGTAATGTATGTTATCTTTAACGCCGTATCCCACTTCATGGTCTTACTTATATATTGTTTGTTTTGACCTGGGTAGTTAATGGTTGCAACATTGTAGGGCGGTGTCTCTTGTTTAGGTTCATTTTAGGCTCATAGCCTTGTTTTCCATTGTTGTTATTTAGATGTATTAAGTCCGAAATATTTACATATTATTTATTTATCAAAGCAGATACAACAATGCCATGTTCAACAAAACAAAACAATACGACAGATTGTTGTTTTGATTTCAGGACACTATATTTGTCACGGCATTTATCTCAGATGGGAAGAACCAGGTAATAATTATGAACAAAACAACGGGTGATTAGGACATTAATCATCCCAATTTTTACCTGCCATACCTTGGCGTTAGTCTAGAAGTCATAGCGTTGTCAGTGGTGTCGCAGGAAAAACAGCCTTTGATCACAGGTAAGTCAAACACCTATTATTTGAATATAACGGTTGGAACAGTTCTGACAACCGTCATAAAATGCAAGCAAAGTCGTTGGTAATGGCGTCCGAAATGTGGATTGATCACTATTGAGTCAAATATGTTATAAATAATGCTTTAACTGTCTTCCTCAAATGCAAAGAACAACTTTTTTGTCGTCAGGGTTTCCGTATTTCCGCAGGTAAAACATACCTTCAACATTGTTCAGTCATATATATATCGCTGCTATAGATAATGGTGTGACTTTATTATTTTAATGAAAGAACGACGTTGATAGTAACTGTAACTGCGAAACCGCCACAGTCAAAAACGCCTTCATCATAACTTTGAGACACGTTTTTTTTTTGTAATTTTATGTTATATGTCTGTGGCGCTAACCCAGTGCCATTAAACCGGTTTTATGTTGAAACTTTTTGCTACAGGGCTTGTTTCTGTGGCTTTTCGCATTAATATCAAAATACTAAATGCTATCATGAACAGTTTCCTCTATCTTCGTAACATGCACAAACGGTGTTGACCGTAGCGTTGTTCGTAGTAGAGAAGACATAGACAAGAAACCCTCAATCAATGGTTCGAAATACGTATGGCTGTGCTGAATGTGACATCTCGCCAAACTATGGTTTGAACGTTATCAAATCCAAACAAATATGTTGGCTATGTCGGAAGTCGTAATGCCGTATTTACTATGTTGGTTATGTCGGAAGTCGTAATGCAGTTTTTACTCTGTTGGTTATGCCGGAAGTCGTAATGCCGTATTTATTAACTATTTCCCATTGATTAAAATCAGATTCTAGGTAATGCGTACGCAAGCGACTACTTAACTCAGATTTGAACAGGCTAAGATTTTAATCATGAATTCTTAAATCTTAAATATATTGCATATGTTGTTTGAGATTCGTAATGATTATATTCCGTATCAGTTTTCCCATATAAAATTAAGTATTTGAGGAAGTATATACTGTATCATTAATGTACCACAGTTGAATGCTCAAGTGTATACGTATGTTGTTTCGTATGACTGCACTACGATGATTACTTTGATTGGACATTTACAGCGCACAATCTATATATTGGGCAAACAGGAAGATGATTTCAAGTTTACAACCTATATAACGGGCTGACTTACTAGTCCCATTATCTTTTTATCCCCTTCACTGAATTAAGTGAACGATAGCGCATAAAAATGGTGCGTATAAATAAATTAAGGTATCCTACCTAGTGTTGGGAATCGGACAGAAAAAAAAACTATCAATAATCGGTTTATGAAACCGACCAATGATCGATTATTAGTCGATTTAATCATTATTTAATTATCTTTAGTCATCATATTAAGGCATGCATATACTGAACAGTGCATGCACAAGTTTTAAGCACCTATGTTCCCTTACAATATTGTTTGTACATTCTTTGTATAAATTACATTATTTATTCAGAACGCGACTATCTTTTAGTGTTTACAAGTTATTATTACAGAACATAAGACCACAGGCTATAATTTTTGTCTTACATTTAGTATTGTATACATGTGTAAAATAAACACAATGAAAGATGTCAATTTCTTTTTCATAATCAGTCAATAACAAGTACAACAAGCAGTTGAATATTCTATATGTTTTACAAGAATATTTCAACATTAACTAGCATTAACCAGTAAAAAAGTATGTAGTGGTCAGGTCCCTTTTTCTATAATCGATTGTTCAAATTTCAATATCGATTGTCGCCGACGGATGCCTTTCCAAACAATTGTCGATTATAATGTAGTAGAACGTTGCCTATAATCGTCATCGGCACAACTCTAATCCTACCCACACCTTACCAAAAAGTAAGATAAATACCGCCAAAAATAGATCACATACTTAAACATGTATAGCATCAATATAGTGTCTGCCATAAGCTTAAAATGAGATTTGACAAAAAATTAAAAGTAACCTATACTGTAATATGATTTTATGTGTATAGCAATACATTGTATTGATGATTTACATGTTCACGTATGCGTAAAATGTCATTTTGGCTTGCTGAACTTATTTGTTATGGATAGATGGACTAATATGAGCTCTGTCATCAAGCCACTGTGCTTATGTATCGCATTCCTTAACAGAACATTACATAACACCGCAACATAAATTTATCAAACTAAAACTTACCACGGTGTACAAGATGAGAAAACAAATGTTTTAGATGACAAAGAATGTAGCAACAGATGATGTGGCGACTAACATAATGTCACATAATGTGTCCCTATTTCATACACACCACTAGTTTATTTCAAACGAATACTACCAATGTGACCTTGGTTTGCGCCCAATTATTTGAGTGGTGGATGGAACCAACAATTTAAGCGAGTTACTTTCGAGTTCTAGCGCGCTACTATTCGACCACGAATTCACGACATATGACTTCCAATGATTTCAATATATACAAAATACGTTTACGCCTGACAGTGTGTATGTGTTCCGAAAATATTATCTGCAGAATTAAATCATGTGAATATTTAGTCTAAAAAGCTCGTTTCTTAAATACTTCCTGCCTCGCTTCATGTTAAGTTTATAAATCGTTTACTTATGTATCATGTTCATGTATTTATGTCTGTACGAATGATGTGTGTACGAGTGATGTCATTTTTAGTCGGTTAATCTAACTCTTAATGAAGATAATAGAATACACAGCCACAATGTTTCAGGAGATGGGACTTTATTGATAATTCAGTTTTACAAAGAGTAATGTTTTAAAGTGCCTTTTTTCTATTGAACTACTGCCTAAAACTGAAAAAAAACCGCTTCTACTTCTATTCGAAACGGAACCCAAAGAATGTTAATCGATTGAAATGTTGATCGCATGGTAAAACATATCGTGCATACGACTATTAGGGTCACTTTTCAACGTCGACAAATGACCCGATTACAGTTTAGGTGTTATTTAACATATGTCTTAATCGGTTTAAGATTGATATAGCCAATCGAAATGCTTGGTATTAATAACCAACAAATACAATAAACAAATTAAATGAAGTATGACTTAATACCTCTCTTGATCACTTTTGAACCAGGGGTCAACTTTTCACGCAACGGTCGAGGTCAATTTTTAATGAATAAAATTGATCAGTTGAAAAATGGGGTCAATATTCAACGGGTTCAAAATTTACTGAAACATCGGCTTATATGGTTGTCTGCTTTCAAAAGATGCAAGTCCATTCATAATGATTAAAACAGAACAATTACAATGTGGCGAGATGTCACATTCAGAACATTCATTATGTGGCGAGATGTCACATTCAGAACATTTACAATATGGAAAGATGTCACATTCAGCACATTCACACTGTGGCGAGATGTCACATTTAGCACATTACATTGTGGCGAGATGTCACATTCAGAACATTCACTATGATGCGAGGTGTTAAATTCAGCACATTTACTATGTGGCGAGATGTCACATTCAGAACATTTACAATGTGGCGAGATGTCACATTCAGAACATTTACAATGTGGCGAGATGTCAAATTCAGCACATTTACATTGTGGCGACATTTCACATGTAGCACATTTACAATGTGGCGAGATATCAAATTCAGCACATTTACAATGTGGCGACATGTCACATTCAGAACATTCACAATGTGGCAAGATGTCACATTCAGAACATTTACAATGTGGCGAGATGCCAGCTTATTCACACTGTGGCGAGATGTCACATTCAGAACATTCACACTGTGGCGAGATGTCATATTCAGAACATGCACAATGTGGCGAGATGTCACATTCATATATTTACATTGTGGCGAGATGTCACATTCTGAACATTTACAATGTGGCAAGATGTCACATTCAGAACATTTACAATGTGGCAAGATGTCACATTCAGAACATTTACAATGTGGCAAGATGTCACATTCAGAACATTTACAATGTGGCAAGTTGTCACATTCAGCATGTGGCAAGATGTCACATTCAGAACATTCACACTGTGGCGAGATGTCACATTCAGAACATTTACAATGTGGCGAGATGTCACATTCAGAATATTTACAATGTGGCAAGATGTCACATTCAGACCATTCAGAATGTGGCAAGATGTCACATTCAGAACATTCACACTGTGGCGAGATGTCACATTTAGAACATTTACAATGTGGCGAGATGTCAGCACATTCACAATATGGCGAGATGTCACGTTCAGAACATTTACAATGTGGCAAGATGTCACATTCAGAACATTTACAATGTGGCGAGATGTCACATTCAGAACATTTACAATGTGGCGAGATGTCACATTCAGAACATTTAAAATGTGGCGAGATGTCACATTCAGAACATTTACATTGTGGCGATATGTCACATTCAGAACATTTTACATTGTGGCGATATGTGTCACAGCTCATCCATCAATAAAATGTTAGCAAAACATGTTTCACATCTGGAGGTATTTTGTTGTGTGTGTGTTTTAGGTAGAAGACGAATCGGTCTTGACAAAATCAGTAATTATATATAACTTCTACTGTGGTAATACGTCATTGAAAAGAAAACAACACCCAGACACCAATTAAGCATGTACTTTGTTAGCATATTGCGATTTTGTTTTGCATTTGCATTAGCTGGTATAAACACATACGTTAAAACAAAGTTTTTCATAACGATGGGTCACCTTAAACCTTACCTATAACGCCTTGTTCTGATCATTTCGTTACAGACTACTGCGCGAGTAATCCTTGCAGTGATATCTGTGTGAGCGGCACAGCTGGGCACGTCTGTCTATGTCGAGAGGGCTTCATGCTTCAAGATAGCATCTGTGTCGGTATGGTTTTTTACCGTGCACTCATTTGATTGATTCACCATAAACATTCTTGGTATATTTAATTTGAGTTGAAAGAAAAAATGATACAACCTCCTAAGTGTTGAAGTCCCTTCATTAGCTGAGATTATCTCTGTCACCACGTACGAAAATCGCTTGATTTCTGCTAAAACGTTAGTTGGTTATAAAACAGTTAACTGTACGGCAAAGGCAAGTAACCGTTTTGTGAGTTATAATCACTTACAACACAGCAAGGTTGGGTTAATGATCAGAAGTACATATATAATATATATTTTATTACAGAAGACACGGGCCCCTTTCACAGAGCGCTCGTATGGTCAACCACGACGGCCATTTGTGTGGCGGATATAAGAGGCATCAATGATATAAGAGGTACCGGCGACCAAGATCGCTACCTAGGGACCAACAAGACGTGTAAATACGACGTTGGAACAGCCATCTCTTATGTCGTTGTTGGTTGGTAAAAAGTCTTATTTTCAACAATATGTTGACTTATAATTCATATTCTAAGAAAAGAGGTTTTAATTTTTAAACTATAAGAGATTCCCTTAAGTTAGTTAAATCAACACTGTTGATGAACATTAAAACTTGGCAAAGGGTTTTAAACATAAAGTTATCATAAATAATGGCATAATTTAACAGGCAAATGGGAAACAATATTTATGCAAAAAAGCTACAGAAACAAGCTCAGTAGCAAACAGTTTAAACATAAACCCGGTTATGTGGCACTGGGTAAACGCCAAAGACATAGAACATAAAATCACAAACAAGAAACATAGAAGAACAGCATAAAACTTTCCTTAACACAAGCCCGTTAGAGGAAATCTATATCACTGTGCATTCAACAATATGTAAATACATTTAACAAAAACGTTCTTGCAGATTCACATGGCCGTAAAGTAATTTACGCAGACAAGAACAGTGTAAAGGCAATTGACGTTGACGACATGAGTATTATACGGACGCTTTTTACTGCCACAGACACAATCACAGGTTTGAAGGGTGGTCTCTTTATTCGATTATGTAATCGTCTAAGTGAACTGATTGTGAACACTGCTTAAAGTAATACTCAACAGTAATTGTTTTCAATTAAAACTAGCTGTAGCTTTTTGTGTTCGTACGTGTTTACAGCTTGTTATTGCCATAAAATAGGAATAATTAATGTAATAATTCTACCAGGTTCCATCTCTAAATAAATATTTCTTAAACCTGCATCAGGTCTTGCTGTCGATTGGAGAGACGGGAACGTATATTGGTGCCAAGGAAAGTTATATGGGCAGATTTGGGTCTTCTCACAAACAGAAAGCACTTCATATAAACTGGTCGAAAATCTTGACAATGTGAACTCAATAACCATTGTTGGGCTTGAAAGGTATACATTCCTATTTTCCTAAGTTACATCTTATTGCCATTTTCAATATTTAATCTACGTCTACCTTGAGCGACTCGAAAGATATAGTGTTGAAGTCTCACAGAAAGACATCGATCAACAGTCCGCAATGAACATTCTTTCGACAATGACAGTCTTGTATTGATTGAAACTTTTGTTGACGCTTACAAACGTACCTAAATACTTGTCAAACCTTCATTAATACATTATATTCCATTCGGTTCAAACATTTTCTATCAACCATTATTATTTAAGCGTTGCAAAGGTTTTCCTCTTTTTTTCGCCCTTTGATAATATGTAATTCCACCTTTCCCTCGCAAGCGCCTTGTTGTGGATAGCTGGCGGAGGCCATGACAGCCAAATCTTCAAGTCGCAGCTTGACGGCACCGATATACAAGTTTTAGTCGACAGTAACAATCTTACGTCACCAATGGATCTTACAGTTGATCTCAATACAAACTTGTAAGCTTTTAATTTATTTTTGTAATGTTTTAGAATTTTATCTCAAATCAATTGGCCAGTATTACAGTGTAAGGTCGGGAATACCGTGTGCACGTGGTCATCGTCCACTGTCTGCATCCACTGACTTTAGGTGGACCTGGATTGCCTTAAAAACAAAAAAAAGAAACGCTATGGTTACTTTATCATAAAAATTGGGTGAACCTAAACACAGCAAGTTATTGACTTAAAGCTACATATGCGGTGAATTAAACATTTAATCTGTCAACATTGAAATAGAACAGTTTAATAAAGCCTTTTTATGATTGCATATCAAAACATTTTATTCCAGCAAATGTGAACACAAATTTGCGACTATAGCAATAATTTTTTTACCTTAGTAGCACGCGTAAGATTCATCGAAACTAAGAAATCAGTGTGGGAGGAGAATTTGCAAGAATGTCTTTGTCATATATAAAGGAATGATACATACATCTGACAAAAAGATCCATATTACATTGTATATCATTTGCTCACAGGGTATATTTTATCAATGACGACTTAATAGAAACCGTTCGGCTGGACGGGACCGATCATAAAGTCCTGTCAACACGCAGTATCAGGTTCTCTACTCCTTCGCCGTCGCGAATACAAACGTATAAGGTAAGCACATTCTTGTTTCTGCATCTGTTGTTTCTGTCTTGTTTTAAAGAGCGAACACTTAGCTTCTGTTATCGCAATTAGGTGAACTTATGCTGCACTGACCGTTCCAAGGAATCATGAAGTGTTTTGATGCATGTGTTGTCTGTCTGTTTTGTGTCTCTCGTTAATGACTCTTGGGCTCTTGCTCTGTGGTACTAAACAGCGTTTCTGCTAAATATTTTGAGTTCTTGGCTTATGCAGGTAGTTTTAATGGTATCGTTTAGAACTCTATTTAACATATTGTTACGACCTCAAAACGCAACAGAGAAAGAGGAAGCATCAATACACTTTAATAATAACAGTATCTATTTATTACATGTTTAACGAACGTAATATCAAGTACATTATGTGAAAAAATGGTTACCTTGAACTGAAAACAAAATATTGTCCAAATGTTAACAACTTATTTTAACTGGTCCTGGTATTTTTGTATCCAACATTTAAATCACATGAAGAAATAAATACACAATATAAGCACTAATTGATTTCAACAACACATTCAGAACATTTATCAGAAGTTGAAATGTTACCTTCACAGAATAATTCTATTACATCCAAGAAAAGGTTTAGTACTGGTGAAACTTTTGTAGAGACATGTTAACGCTGTTTGCCGGAAACTCCATTTTGTCAATGTTTACAGCACCGTCTGTGAGAAATCGATGTGATATTTCGGAACGGATGTTATAGAGGCTTCTTTGAGCGCAATTTTAATACATTTCACTTTTAATTCGCAGCGTTAGTTCTTCTAAAACGGGTATTGAGAACTATAAAAAATGCTTGCTAAATTACCATAGGCTGTCGAAACCCTCATTTTTTCTCTTTTGTTGAATCCAATTTTGCTCTATATTACAAATTTTATTTGTATTACATGTTTTTTCCTCTTTTCACATACTGTATATGCTTAGTGTATAATAAAACTGTAAACTTGTCATAAAAATTTTATGCATGCCTCTTGCTTATCATAAACTTTCTAAACATTTAATAAACAGAAAACCCTAGAACATTCTAACAAATCCTGACAAACACATGCTAAATATAGTATTTGGGAAAACATAGCTAAATTTAATGAATATATGTGAAAATGAAAATAGATTGTTAAAAACAACCTTAATATGTTACAATGTACAACTTTTTAAAGTCTCTTTAAATCTATACAGATAAGTTTGAAGGCAGATCTGGGTTTATTGGTGGCCGGATGGCTGATAGATGGTCACACTGGCGAAAAGACGGATTTAGATATATACATGATGCGCACTCATATTTCAGAATTACCTGTTCATGGTTGATACAAATTTCTACACAAATGAGCGGGAAATTGACGTTATAGACTTGCTCGACGTGTCGATGGAAGGAACACTTTCGACTCTAATCAATGTTACTGACATTGCTATACTGGATATCACGACGGAGATTGAACTTTATGGTAACAAATATCGCTATCTCATATTTAAACAAACACGTATTTCCTATCGAAATCTTCGAGTTTTACCTTTTTGTCTTTCTTTTACAGGACCATGCGATGTAGCAAACGGTGATTGTGAACACATATGCATTCCGATCGGGAGGAATCGCGTTTGTCAGTGTGAATACGGCTTTACCCTGGAGGCAAACAAAGAAACATGCTCCTCGGGTAAGATTTAGTTTTAGATGTCAATTTAACTGAGGATATGTACTGTTTCCAACAAAATATTGACCAAATGTCAACCTTTTTAAACGTCAGCACTTAGTTCTGAACATACAATTGAACTTTCTTATTGTTTGAGAGGTTGCGATACACTTCTTGTAACTATTGGGATACATGCGTTTGATTAGTGGGATTGTTCCTAAAATTTTCCTTGTACTATTTAACTTGTTCTTGTACCCGTTCAAGTAACAGTTGCAACACGACATCAACGTTCCCCGTGTAAATGTATCTGTTCGTGTAGTATTATGTTTTCCTTGTCAGTATCTACTTTTTAAAAAAAAATCATTACCGTTGTATGTTTACATATTAAACTAGGACAAGACTGTGTCAACAAGTTAACACACTTTACATGTGCCCTCGATACCGGCTTGGCGCTCAGAACGTGTAACATTATACATATAAGTGGATGACTTAACACTCAATAAAAAGTAAACTTGAACATGCAATTAGTTTTGGGTGACATCTTAATTATAATTTGCTATTTTCTCATTCCATTTAAGAGCCTCTTATGAACGACTTCATACTCGTTGTGGATTGGACACACAACAAAATATACCAGGTATCGCTGTTGAATAGCGAGGTCCGAGGATTCGACTCTGATATGATACAGAACACTGACGGACTAGAGTACAACCATTTTACCCGAAAGGTCATCTGGGGAGATACAGGCGACTATCTCTTGCAACAAGCCAACCTCGATGGTACCGATTATGAAGTTTTGGTCGATGTCGGTAAGCTACTTTTAACACCAACAGTCCAGTTGTAGATTAAAATATATAGTAATCGAGCAAATATATTCCAAACATGCATGAAATTCATGCAAAACATGCTGTTCTGGCTCTTGAAAAGTCATATCTGGAACCGTTTATGAGGTTTTGGTCAATGTCGGTAAATTACAGTCCAGTTTAATATCATCTGGTAACTGCTCAAGTGTCTGATGTAAGCATCCAACTTGAACTGAGTTAAAGTTTTTAAAACACCATCCAACGTTAACTTTCAGAAAGTGATATTGTTCACATTCAATATTAGCTGAGTTTAAGTCGTTATTTTAACGTCAAATGTGATTTGACTTAAATTTCAAATGTTATCTGCCATCCGTTGTTGATTGAGTTCAATCTTAATTTTAACATACAGCTTTGAACTGAATAAAAGTCCGAATATTGAAAAGTAAGTGTATGCCTATGCTTTACTACACACGTTATTTGGAAAAAGGGTTTAAGTTCTTAAACTCTATTTCTGAGGGTACACTATTATTGTTTGTAATTAAATCACCTCTTAAACAAGTGCGATTGCAATGTCAAATCATTGTTAATTACTAATTATAGGATTACTTATTATTTTAGGATGTATGCTTTAAAACAAAGAATCATTGATTGTTTTGTCTAAAACTGGCAAAAAGATGATGATTATTCCTTAATATTTGACGATTACGAATATTACCAAATATTATTGATTATATAATGAAACCTACATTTGGAAATAGCAGGAAAGATTTTGCGAAATTTATATGCTCAAATATTAACTATTGAACTCTGAAGACATTCATATATGTCACAAGATACGTTTCATTTTTTTGTAAATAGCATACATTTTTGAAATGTTATAAATTCAATATTAATCGAAGACTATATATTTTAACTGGTATACATGTGGAAAACAATAGTTATGATGTATCCTCTTTAATAGATCCTTTCAACAAAGATACTATGTAATAATAGGAATAAACGATCTGTATATAATTATCATTTGTTGAATATGTCAATTTATAAGTATTTGTAATATTAATGTTAAAACTGTTTTATATATTGCATGCATTGCAGCTACAAAATTATATTGATACTGTATGTTTTGGGCCGGTCGCCTTTGTTTACCTTTAAAAATGAGTTGAGTTGAGTCGAGTTCTTGCGAGCGTAAAACTACGATCGACCAGTTGAAGTTAAGCACGTCTAACATGTATGGACGCGTGGTAATGAGTCCACCTTTTCAGTAGTTAGAACTACGTGCTACGTACAAGAATTAGCCAAATCGCTGACGGCAGCAATTGGTTTTAATACGTTTGTGAAGTCGATTGGCAAACAATAGAGGTTGCACTTTATTTGGTTTTTATGTGTTGCAATTTGATGAGGCGAAAGCTTCTATCATTTACAAGCTTTACAAAAATACAAGCATAAACAATACTTCCTAATTTCAGTGAATTGCAATATATCACATGTTTCAGGAATGTATAACGCACGTCCCGACAGAATGGCGATTGACTACAGCACAGGGAACATCTTTTACACAGCTGTTAGGACAGACGACCTTGGGTTTTCGGGGATAGCCGTTGTAACGCCAGATGGAGTACACAAGAAAATTGTCGAGTATGGACAAAAACCACGGGCCATAGCGCTGGACCCTGAACAGGGGTATACAATTATTATTGATCTACCTTAACCGTTTAATGAAACTTGTTTTTAAATAAAACACTCGTATGGAAAAAACGGTTAAGATCGACAGTTCGTCTTTGGAAAGAAAGTTACTATGCATGTGTTTACCTCTTTTTTTTTAAAGCAGCAGATGTATACCTCTTTATAAAAGTAGTTTCCGAGAATTTCGAGCAGCCTTTTACATTATGACATTGGACATAACATTAATGTATTTCATAAATTGTATAAGGTGTATGCCGATGGTTTGAATTTGTAATGTTGTGGCAGTATAATGTTCTGGACTGACCACGGGACGACACCTGCTGTCCTGATGCGAGCTAACATGGACGGGTCGGATATGGCCATTGTATACGACAAGATTGTGTGGCCAAACGGCGTTGCAATCAGCAGAAAAGGTCTGGTATATAAGCACAACCATACTATTGAAGGTATATTAACCCGTTATTTTGACAAACTTTGACTTTACCCAGGGGCAAAGTAACTTACGGACAATGTGACCCAGGGACAAAGTGACTCCGGGGCAGATTAACTGTTTAAATATAGACCAAGAATCCTTATTATTATGAACGAAATGGTGACGTAGACATTTATTCACGGATAAACGTCCGTTTTAGTATTACTGAGGCGTCATAGTTATATTCTTTAATAACAGCTGCTTGCTTAAGTGTTATCGTAAAAGCTGGCATTTTATTATCTCTAACACTCGTCTGTGAATGGAGTAGTCAGGCAACCCCAAATTAATGTTTTGTTCCTCGGATATTTGCCAAATAAATTGGAGCGAGCGAGCGTGAAAAAAAATAAAAATTCAATTTTGTTAGTTTTCTTAAAACTGGAGCGAGCGAAAACGATATTATTTTCTTTTATAATCAATATAAATAAGAAAGATGGTTCAATATAATTGCCCTTAAACCCATTTAAATGCAACCTTGAACTGAACCTTGAATGGGCAATGGGAAAATGTCCGAATACATACTATTTATTCATCTGTTTTAGTACACACATTATATGGGATCAACTTTATTTCTAATATAATTAAAACATATAATAAGTATAACGATTATTCATTATAAAAAATAACGCTGCTTTTACGAAAAAGGGAGAAACAACTTATATATATATATATCTATCTGAATCACTTTAACATCAATTGCAACTGTATTTAGACTTTCATTAGGATTGATTTCGGATTTTTAAAAATGAAGTGTTGCAGTGGAATTATCAAATATCAGACTCCTTATACAATTAAATTTCTTCACCTAATTTCGTTTTGATTATCACAGAATGAAATTCAATGGCATGTGCTTATATAAATGAAAATTACAAGGGCATGTTCGGAGTACTTTTACTGCAAAAAGAAAAAAAAGAAATTAAGGTATCAAACTAAGGTTCGCCTAACCTATTTTTTGTCTATCTGGACCGGTGTTTATATTGCTATTAGTGAAAAGATATTTGTTCGAAAGTGTTGTTTTGTCAAAATTTGGTGAAAAAAAGACTTTGATATATCAATTAGGACCAAACAATGAACTTTTTCCCTGTTATGTAAAGTTGTCTTCTAAAGCATTGACGCCAAAAAGGTAAAATTCTGGTCACTTGTATTATGACTTGAATCAAGTAATTGAGTCACTATTCATCTTTCCGATTTCCATCCAAAAATATTCATTAATAACGCAATATTAAAGATACCAGTATCAGATATATATGTTTTATTGCAATTTTTTGATTCAATAATGATCCTTTAGGGCATTAGACGATGAATAATGACTTTTAAGCATAGTCAAAACACATTTATTTTCAAAAATAAGATTACATTTCCGAAATTCGGTAGACGTTGTTTAAACCGGAAGGCGCCATTTTGATTAATTTTGTTGAAGCCAATGCTAAACCAATCGATATACAGTATTAAACACCACGCATCGTTCACTCCCCTTTACAAAAACACTTAAACTAGCGTAGAAAAATAATATTTGATTATTTTTCAGCCTTTCAAAAAATGATTAACACAAAAAGTCTGGTTGGCGATTAAAGTATAGGAGCGGGCGCACAATTTATATCTTTATTTTTTTACATTTTCAAAATACTAGAAGCGGAAACGAAACTTCAATTTGGTGTGGCCTTAACGTTGTTTGTAAAGGTGAGAAGAACGCATGCCCAGACCTCCACCCCACCCCCCTGAATGGACTGGCTATTTACGGAGAAGTGCGCTTAATGATAACCCACATGTTTCAGTAATGTTGGTCACAAAACAAATCTCTCGGAATGCCATGCCTTTGTTAATACTAATGAACTATCGGTATCAAATGCACTGACTCATAATCACCTTCGAAAATGACTATCAACAACTAGTTATACAAATAGTATCATGCTTCAAATTCAACGATTTGACAAGAAGTGTTCAAAATATAATTGTAAACAAGTTAAAAGGGGAGAAATAATTCCCAGATAATTACTAATTTATGAATCATTTTATCCGCTTTTGAACTTGTCTCCTTTTATATATATATTACACTACTTGTCACATAGTTGTATTTTCCTGTATAACAAATAATAGCTAGATATATTCAACAAGTTTACAAGTTTACGTTATTGACATAATGAAAACGCCGAATGCTTATTATCTACCAATCAATATTCGTGTCAATTTCATTGGCCGTATAAAAGCAAGACTTCTCCCGAAGTAAACTACGCCTCCGCCATTTTGTTGATAATAACGAAAAATAATTACTCTCAGTTTTTATTCGTAAACAAGAACTAGGCGCATGAAACATCAGTTTCAATAGCAAAAGAACAAAAGGCATAACCAAAAATATAAGGGGTCTACATCACAGCTTAAAAAACATTTTTATAACTACAATCAACAGAGGTATATTCATAATATAAATGATATTTTATTATATAAAATATCAAACTCCTATTCGTTCAGTGCCACAACAAATAAAGATGCAATTAATCTAAGGCGGCATAACCCTTAAGAAAAACAAACCAAAAAAAGTAAAGGTTGAAACAGTACAAACAATTTTTACTCAAAACTGACTGAAGCAAAAGGGAACAAAGACATGGAAATTGAAAATGACCAGTTAGATTGGAACAAAATATGGCATAAAATAAATACAAATCAATAATACAAACAACCGTGCGTTGTTTTCATTGTAAATTTCTTATGAGAATAAAACCCACAACAAATCTGTATAAATTTAACCTCGTTATTGGAGTCTATGCACATTATAGTATGCTACTCGAATGTAGAGTCATTTGGGCATTTATATTGGAATTGAAGTAAATTACAACAATTATAAAACACATTAAATACATTTAGTACACCAATGACAATAAATATAACCGTAGATGGCTTTACTGTTGATAGTTAGGACAAAAACACACAAATTATTGTAACACGAATTATATTAGTGACAATTCATATAACTCAGCGAAGTGTCACAATAAAATATTATTTTAGCTAAGAATTTAATATAAAGAACAGATATCAATTAAACATGGCAAATACAAGACCTACAAACAAATGTGAACTTTATGTGTATTTTATATCTTATATGACTATATTAGATCAAACACGACCATATGTAGATACAAATATACAGTGTAAACATTATTCAACCTACAACCTTTCAAAACATAATTGTTTTTTTATGTAGAAATTAATGAGACAACAAGTATAAACATTGATGACAGGCGGTCTTATTTTAAATGCAACACATCTTATGAAGTCAATAACCAGGACACATGGGAAATGTGTGATTTTCGACGCAGGCATGAGTTTGGGTAAAACGACTTTTTAGTCCAACTGCAACTTTTAGTAACTTAACGTACAATTTCATGTAGTGTTTCGCAACCTCTGTTTCATTTATGATCCGCTGCTGGTCATATAAACAAAGAGTAGATTCAATTAAACATAAATATTATAGAATAAACCCCTTCCAACTAATTGGTGTCAAAATCGCAGAAAAAAAACTTTCCCTGTTTCACTTAATAATTCTCTGAGTTTATGCTTGTTTATTTGGCGATCATCTCTCACAGTCAACACCGTCTTTGTAACGGACGGGCATGCTAGTTCAAACCGGATATACGCCTGCACGTTCAATGGTTTGTGTTCCATGTTTCATGAGGATCCGGGGGCGCACCTCATGGATATAAAGCTGTTGGACGACTTCCTGTTTTACTCCGCTTGGAATAAAGTGTATGTAGATGTTTTAGTCCGGTGCTTTTAGAAAACAGTATATACAATAATACATGTAAAAGGGAATGTGTCTTCCTTGTGATTTCTCGATGACTTTAACCTGATGTACATTGACCTTTGCAGGTACATTACACGACTAGATATCCACACTAAGGAGGTGGTAAAGTTTGCTGAGAACGCCGAACTTGGCAGATTGGATGCCATCGCCGTGTACAGCTCAACTTTGTCTGTACCAGGTATTTAAAGATGGGAACAGTTTCAATTATTTTACCTTTTTCCCAACGCCGGTCTATTGTGATTTAAGGTTTTTCCTTTATCTGTATGCAAGAAAGGTAATGTCTGGAAATATTAGACTGTTCGTTTTTCCCTTACGCCAAGTAAATATTAAATGGAAACTTTTTCAATACCCTTCATTTGTCCACTACAGCAGATAATTTAAAGTTTGAAACAGTTTCCAATGGGTTCCTTTGATACATAATTAAAGCTAAGGTACATGTGTTCTATGTCTTTGGCGTTTACCCAGTGTCATTAAACCGGGTTTATGTTTAAACATTTTGCTACTGAGCTTGTTTCTGTAGTTTTCACATAAGTAGTCAAGACTATATCTTGTATATAGCAATTCGAGGTTGTGCACCCGGCAATTATTATATTGGATGGATGGATGGCTGGATGGATGGATATAAAAAATATATTGATCGAAAGTTGTGCATCTTGTATAAAATATAATTCAAGGTCACTTTATTGCAGAGTTGTTCCCTTGTTCATTTTTTATAATGCAAACTTTGTCAAGACACTCACTTCAAAAATACTTGAAAATGATGTAAATCAATTTTACCCCCTTTTTCTTCAACTAAGCTCTCGTTTATAATCCTTGCTTCCATATAAACCCTGCAAGAATGATGAATATAGGACAATTACTAACAAAGTAGGATAAATACTAACAAAGTTATTAAGTCTTTTAATTTGTTTTGATAATGCAAACTTTGTTTTGGAACTTACATAAAAAAAACTGCTAGAAGCAACAGTACATAGATAGAAATCCATGTGAAGTTATTCACACTGCAAGAATTATAATTTTGTGGCACTTTATTGCAAAGTTAATTCCTCTTGCTAATTTTTATAATGAAACTTTGTACAGTCACTTACTGAAGTAATTGATTGAAACATGGAACACAGATAGATAGCAATGTGAAGGTGTGTACCTTGCAATAATTAGAACTATGGAGCACTTTAGTTCAGTGTTATCTCATCTTATTAATTTTATAGTTTACAATTTGTCCTTGCCCTAACTAAATATATACTGAAGGGAATTGATTGCAAATTGGAATATAGATAGATAGTTATGTAGAGTTGGGCACCCTGGAACAATTTTAACTCGTGTGCACTTTAAGTCAGAATTTTCTTACCCTGTTCATTGTTTGATAGTGTTAATTTTAACCAGACATTTAACAAAAAAATACTTGAAGAAATGGATTAAAACATTGACAGTAGATGATTTTTTCTCTTGTTTAATGTTCATAATGCAATCTTCGAAAGAATTCATTGAAACTTTAAACAATGCAAATTTATATTTCCTTGCTCATTTCCTACAGTGCATTTGTCATGTCACTTTCTCAACAAATGCATCCAATATGTAAATGCTCGTGTATCAGATACCTTTAGCGCATTATGTAAAGATCGAAAATCTATCAATGTGGTTTTCCGTTGATGAAACATTTCGCAAAAAACCTTTCGCAAGTGCACTTACCAAACGCTCTTATTGTTAGTATGTAAAACCAAACAATTTCCAGCCATAGTTTAACACATGCTTTATTTGTTTTACATGTATGAAAACCTTACGTGTCCTTAAAATTCCGTTCAACTCCAATTGATTAAAGCAATACAAAATGTTTCTCCTAGGATATTGCACTCATTTTGAAGCTTAGCATCGTTAATTATCCAAATAATCCATTTCTTTTAGCCCGCCCTTAGCAAAATTTTAATCTAGCAGACAACATATTATTCTCTGAAATGTTCATGTATTTTCTTTTCTTTTTGATTGTAAGTATTGCACTGAATTCTAAGTCAAACAACTATTAATAAGTTGTATAACTTAAACATGGCAAATAAAATCCTTAAGTAGCATTTTCATTCTTTAATTAAGAAAGTGGATCCTGAGCCACATCCGGGCAATTGGCATTTTTATAATATAATACCTTTAACCTATATTTCCAGCCAAAATATTTGTGTAGCCTTATCGTTAAGAATTGCAGTTAAACAAATTAACAGACATAAGGTCATTATTTGGTAGTCCACCTGACGAAATCAACATTGAACAAGTAGACAAAGTCACTCGTTCCAACCTTTTGTTATCAATAATATTTCAGATTTATTATCATATCTATTGCACAATATAACGACGAATATAACACAGATTACTACTTTTTTAAGCTTTACCGTTGATACGCCTAGGATAAAAAAAAGTAATAACCGTTCCTCTTCTTACAATCCCCAATTTTTCAATGAACACATGATGTTTGTCTTAATTGCATGTACAATTATATTAATCTGTCTACGTTTGTCTCAAGTGTCCAGTAACTGCAGCCCGAACAACGGCAGGGCTAATTGCAGCACATTTTGTCTTCCCAAATTTGATGGATATACGTGCGCATGCGCAAATGGTGTGTCCTTATTATCAGATGGGAAGACATGCTCGGATGGTAAGATCTTAAAATGATAACATTTAGTATATTCTGAAATTTAATAAGTTATAACGAAAGTGTATGCACTTCCTGTTTTGAAAATGAATTGCGATGTAAAGTTTAACTTTGTCATTACAGTTTCAATTACAACTACAGAAACTACCACACCAATAACGTCTACAACAAACAAGATTACAGCAACGAAAAGCACAACAACTGTCCAATCAAAGTTAACAACACGTACTGCTTCTACAGCAAGGACAACAACTAGTTCACTTTCACGGTTTAGTACAAGCTGGCAGGAATCGCCGACTGACGTTTTCAAGGGCGCTACCATGCTTCCGTATATTGGCGTTGGTGCTGGAGGTGCTCTTGTGCTCATCGTCGCCATCGTCATCGTCTGTGCCATCTGCTTTGTGTACAAAATCTCATTATACAAATAATTGACCTTTTAGATGCAGTTTAGGTTTAATCAATAGAATATGTTTTGTTGACCATTAAGCCAGATTTCAAAAAGAGAGTTAATACAAGTGTGTCATGTATTAGTTTTTTGTATCTTTAAGCCTTATAATGATGAGCATACGTCGGTCTGGCACTTCAGGCGGAAAAGAAAGAGAGCTGATGACCGTACCCGTTACCTGAATGACACTGAGGGATTTGATAACACCGCCGTCTTTGAAGGTGACAGCGTCAACATTCGCGGGTTGAAGAGACATCAGTACGAACCTTCACAATCTGCTTCGGACATTAGCGAAGAAACAAACCAGGAATATAGTGTGGTGCGAATTTTGTAAATATTTTCAATAATGCTAAATGTATCGCATTTTACGAAGGGTAATTATCTTCTTTTCAGTTTAGTTAAAGTTGGTCAGCATTGCGTATATTAAATAATTACCTTTTCGTATCCATATCAAAATATGATTGTCTGTTTCTACTGCAGATACACAATGACGACTACCTTCACTTCCCCCAAAGAGACAGCATGTACGATGTGATACCTGCCGACATCACCCAAATCCCTCCGTATGAGGCCAGCAGGATGGATCACACGCAAACGCTGCCTGAAACCCACTTTCACACATTGCCGAGCACCGCGGAGGTTAGCGCCCTGCCGTACCTTTCAAACCTGCCAGCGGCGGGGACTATGCATGCCAACTCGCTAACGAAATCGGGAGATAGCTTTGTCGGCTCGGACAGCAGTGAGGACCCGAGCAAGTGCCCATACATAACGGGCCGAGAACCAGAAGAAACCTGTGAAGCCGCGGATAGTCAGATAAAACAATTCCTGTGATTCTATTCATAGTCAAGTTAGGTCGACATTCTGCATTATAAAACAAACTTAATAGCATGTATGCAAACCATAATATACTAAGACATTGTTTACAAGTGAGGTGACGCTTATAACACACATGCTATTTATAGAAAAATAATACGGTTCTAGATAATGTACCTATAGATTCGATTTAATAACGATTGTTGCTTAAGTTTCACACACATGATATGTAGGTTCATTTATCAATGCTTTGTTTATTATATGTGTAAAAGTTTACTAGTTACATGTATGTATAATTATATAACATCATTCTGGTTTAGTTGAGGCCATAATGTTTCATTTTTTCCATGACGTCACTAGTGAAAGAACCATTAACTTCTGAACGTTTTTGAAGTGTTTTTATTGGACAATCAAGAGTAAATATATTTTTTTCTTTCCTATGTCTTCTAATATATTCTGTATTCTCATAAATCTGATTTTTGACTAATTCTTTATAAGCTCCTATTTTAGCACTGTTTTTATCTTATCTTGAATATTAAGACACTTGTTTTCAATTAAAATCCTTACAAATATGAGAGGCGATATAGTTTCAGACCATATGGATAAGAGTAATGCTGTAAAACACATGTGTATTTCCCAAACATACGTGATGGTTTTATAAAACAAGAAAAAAGGTGTAGCATCTGTTTTTAGATATGTGTTATTTTTTTAAGTGACTAGAATATCCGTTCAGAATTGAATAACTTTGCACGCCACGAAGATCTACAGTTTCTTACTCGATATAAGTTGCATAAAATTGCTTTTGATAACTTGATGGGCATCGTATATGCCTTGCAATAGTTCTATAAAGAAGGCTATATAAGCCAGACACACGTTGCCCAAGATATCAAGTCATTAATTTTATGAGATACACTTTTTTGGAAGAAAATTTTGTCCGCCCGATGAATGTTCCTTAACCAACACTGTTTCATTCAACAATCAAAATATCCAAGTCAAGTCAATCACAAACACTTAAACCAAAGTCACTTGGTGAAACTAAGGATCAAACTCCCATATCTAATCCCACTTGTAATGTATGCAAAACAAGTGTAAGTTCATTTCAAGCAACAACAATGCGATGTTGCAAAACCGGGCCAAGGGTCATAAATACCTGGCCGGGAACCAGAAGAATCCTTCAGAAAAATACAATAAGTCTTATGATGTCAGGGATAACCAGACGTACAAGTTTCTGAGATTCACTTTAATTATGGCGACCGTTCAGAGTTTAAAATATACTAAACAGAGTAAAAAGCATCTATGCAAACACACATTCTTAGACATTGTGCACAAGTTAACAGATGCTTAGAATTATCGTCGCATTTATAAAACAATAGTACCATTCATAAAATCAATATTGCCACTAAACCGGGTTTATGTTTAAACTTTTTGCTACTGAGCATGTTTCTGTAGCTTTTTGCATAAATATTAAGTGAAATATTAAAATACTTCAAAGCATTGGGTGTAAATATTTACCAGTTTTAACATTTAAGAAGCGATATTGTATGTTGAGCTAGTAAACTGATTGTTCGTGGACCTTAGTGTAGTGTTATTTTTATTTTATTCTTTTTTTATTTTTCCTCGAGTTTCAGAGACTTGATAGTTAGGTTAATATATCCATGAATTTATAAACGCGTTGTATATTACTGCCTATCTGTGTGAAACTATTCTAGCTATGTATATATTATTCGTCATATAAAACATAATTTCATTCAAAGCTTTCAGAAAATGTGCTACTCAGCGAGCCTTTATTCATTATGTGACGAAAGGATTAAGATTATTTTATAATAAAAATAACAAAACACTCTACCTCGTTATTCGTATTTTAGCTAGTTTATTTCATATAAACCCGCCATTTTTCAAATTAGAATGCTTACCAATATGGGAAACAATTTATTTTCCGACCACAATAAATAAAGTTTTGCTGTATTGCACATGTTGCTATATTGCACATGTGTAATACAGGAGCATATGTGATGGTTATAGTAAAATATTTACACCTCAACTTCCATTCTTAAATGAACTGCCTTTCGGCAATTTCGAATATTTTCCGATGAACGCAACACCTTCGGATATGTTCGGATCGCGAATCATCGCTTATCAATATACATGAAAATTGAAAAATGTTTATCTTGTTATTGTTTGTATTGTGTCAGCAGGCAAAGGAAAATTTTAATCAATGTAACCAAGCGAAATTACAATCTGATGAGAGATGATTCTGTTATCAGAGAATGCAGTTTGGTTATCAGATTACTTTCCCTTGCCTTTTGTTTAAGAAGCGGGAAATCTCAAGCTTGATTTAGTGTTGTGCACTGTTGAACTCTAAAGACATGTTGTTTATCCTTTGTTTAAGGAAACTTGATTATTTTACTGGAAATCAATGGTCAGGAGTGGTTTGCATTTGTTATCTTTTGTGTTTGTCTTGGTCTACCAATGTATTAGAATGATCATTATTTCATTCAGCTGCATTTATTTAGTTTCGTCATGTATTTTCATGACATAAGCACATTTTGTAATTAAATCGAAATGGCAGTTCCATGAAACTCTGTTAGCGTCTTTCCATATACTAATACGTATATGTGTGTTTGGTTACAGTTGGTATTATGCATGGATAACAGTCACCGTGGGATAACCAGGGGAATTGAAGTGTTTGGTTTCATAAATCAGTTCCATGTTGATGTGTTGTTTAAAGATGTTCTGTTCTGTTGATGTTTTTGTTGTTGTTGTTTAATCATTTGAATTAGATATGTTATGTGTTTTCTATGTTTAAGCCATTTGATTAAATCAAGATTGAATTATTTCAGATATTAGACTGTTCAAGATGTTAAGACTAAAATCATAAATGTTTTATTATTCATTATCTTATGATTGTTAATATTTATCTTCCGAGGATGCTCAGATATATTGTAAAACATTGGTAAATGTTGGAGGATTAAAAACTGAGCTACTGAGGAACATTGTGTTTGTTTTCTGAACTTTTTTAACTGCCTTAAATGGTAATCGGAACAAATCCAGCCACACTCGCTTAGGACTTATTCCATTATTGAACCTGAAATAACCCCGAAAGCTACATCAACATTTTAGAAAGTGTTAATTTATGATATGTTGAAGTACGGACTCCACACACTTTTACCAGCCCAACTTTGTTCATACGTTGACATGAACCCGGCATTTCATTCCTTAACATGAAACAATTCGATGCATGTGAAATTATACATGTTTTTTTTAAATAACAATTACATCCGTACAGAGTTTGTTAAACAAGCGACTTTTTTGTGTTCGTTATGTTTATATTTGGTTAAATAAAATATACATTATCTATGAATACATGGTTTTAGTTCCGTAAACAAAACGTTATATATAAAAACCTTTGTATGTGTATTCTGATTACTGAAACATGCGTAAGGATAGAATCATACAAATGAATATTCCAACTGATAATTCAGCTTCTTGATCAACACGTTCATTGTATGTCTTTGCTCGATTCGAATTTTAACAGTTTATTATAATGTTGTTAATCAGGTGAATTCATATTAGCCAAGTTAATTGTCCGAGGTCAGCTGTATAGACGGATTTCAGATAACCTAAAAATAGATTCTGCATATCGTTAACTGACCCCGTGTACTAGCTGGGGGCAAAACATTTACATGATAGAACGTAATGGCAGACATCAATGATTTCGAGTCATTTAAACATGTTGATTTATCAGATTATGCAGGGAAGTTATCCTCCAGTGATGTAGCAATATATTTTGATAAATTATCTGTTGGGGCAGGAACTTTACATGATCCTTACAAAATAACTGCACGTATTAGTGAGTAGATCAAACAATTTAGCAGTTTGTGTTCAGAGAGACAATGACTTTATTGAAAGATTAACAACAAAACTACTAAAAGTGTTTGTGTCAGATATTATCCCAGGGATAATAAAGAAAATTGAGTCAGACTAACACAAGTTTCAGTATTTGTATTTTCATACAGTATATAAATAGAAAAGAGTGAAAATAACAAATCGTAATTTGGGCTACAACTTCAATGTCATTCAATAAAGTAAGTTGATTAACAGGAATACTCGAGTCCAGTATAACAGACTTCCTCATTCTTACATGTGACAATTTTCTGGACATTTTCACAATCAAGAGGTGGTCTTTGAGTGAACGTCTTGCCAGTCTTTTTTTAAAGTGACACTCTGATTCAAAACAAATACATACACATGTATAACAAACATTAATTTTGATTGATAAACCTTTAACTACTTACTAAATGATGCGTTTATGGAAAATTTTAATAACTGATAACAAGATTGTAACCGTGTATTTAATATTTGAAAACGCAAACATATTAAATGATTGGCGAGTGCTAAAAGATTCACTGCGATCTACGTTTGTCTTATAAGGTAGAAATCCCTTGTTTTCTGCACCGCTCTTTGAAAGTCAACTCTCTATCCTTCATAAGAACCATTGTTTTCGACATGTATTTATCTTTTTTTTTGGTATATTAAAACATGTATATAAATTGTGGTAAATCTCTTTTGGGAGTAAGAGTGCAACTTTAAGTACATAGGGTTCTATCTGGGTATATATCCACAAAAATAAATCAAGGGATGTACCTGTAAAAAATATCACCTTGGTGTTGTCTATATTGTCAAATGTTACTTCAGAATCTTTCATTTTTTTCTGTATTGACTGCAACAGCCTACACATGCCTTCAATGTGTTTGTCTCTGCAATGGGTATTTAGGAAATATGTACAAAGATATTCCCTTTTCTTTGTCTTGTCTATTTGCACACCCAACAACACAACAACTATAAACCATTTCACCAACTTAACTTACAGAAAACATGTATAAACTGACCATACAAACACCAATGTATTGAATTTACTAATGGGGATTATCAGCAGCAGAGCGCTCTGCCCCCACTAAATAATTCATGAGCTGTTCAGTCAGCAATGGTCTTAGTGAAATCCATCTAATGGCAAAGGCCATCGTTCAACAGCCCGAAATGTACATTCAAACGAAAATTTGCCGTTTTAGATTGATTGACACTGTTGTAGACTCTAGAACCGGCCAAACCAGTATTTTACATAAACTGCTTCTCGAATTTTTACATGTACGTATTTCCATTCGGCTCAAATATTCACTTTTATCTATAATAAGCTTGTGCTGCTGTTACATGTGCCTGATATAGTGTTTATGATAACAAGTTATTCTAACTTTCCCTCGATACCGCTTTGATGTGGATAAGTGTTTGAAACCACGAAAGGCAAATCTTCAAGTCTCAGGTTGATGGCACGGATATAAAATATTAATTCAAAGTGACATTCCTGCTTTCACCAGTCGATCTTATCGCCGATGTCGATATAGAAATGTCAGCTTTTCAGAATTGCATCAATATTCGATTAGGTTTCTTGATGAAATGGTCCTCGGATCTTCAAAGAAACGTTTACATGCTTTGGGGGATTTTTTTGTTTGTTTTCACAGTCTATAAGCAATTAGAAACTGTAAACGCAACTACGTTTGATAATGTATTGTCTTATTAAGATTGTGAAACTATCACATGTACAAGCAGTTACCTTAGGACTATTTGGTTTCTTTAAGCTCGCAAACAGAAGATAATGCATGGATAATTACTTGAGGCTTTCGTCAACTTCCATCAACAAACATATAGGATGCAGTCAGGCAGGTAGGCAGGCAGGCACCAAAATTCTTATATTTAGAGCCGTACACGTTGTGTCCTTTAAGCGTTTACAATCAGCGTAAAGGATTCTGTTACCATTGATAATACCTGGCAACTCTTGCAACATTACCATGCAAACCATGTGTGTAAGCATCTCTCATTTGTCAAAACACTCTCCCATGTTATTTTGGAATCCTTGTGCGTAAATATCCCCCACATTTATACATGCTCATTGTTGATGTCCAGACAGATTTACTCTACTTTTATTTTCGAAGTATGTGTAAAGTATTGTAAAATATTGTGCGTTTTCATTTCGAGTCCCAAACTAAACACAAGACGTTAGTGAAAATGGATCCATTAGGTTCCATTGTAATATTGTTGGTATCATCACCTTAGACAATTGTGTGCGTAAGGGCTCCACTCACGGTTTGATTTGCCAAGCTTTCACATATTAAACAACTATTCCTATAGTCAATTGTCGTGAAAAGTCAGTAGGTGTATACGAGTCGCTCAAGAAGTGCACGTTATGTTACACAATCATGTGAATCTTTTTTTTCGACGCTTGCCAAAGCCGTTTACATAACTGTACAGAAGTGAAACCTTCTCAGTTTTGCCGTTAATTTATTTGTTTGGATTTTTAGCGTGTTCGTCCCACAAGTAAAAGTTGTTGTTCGTCCAGTGGTGAAAGCTTCAGGACACACGCAATCTAAAGGTTCAGCATTAATACTCGGAACAATCTCGGCGGATTTTCAAATTTAAAGATATCGGTTTTTATTTTAATACTAGCCGAGAGTCTTCCGATAACATAACGCATGCCTTAAGCTACTTACCCTTGGTGTCGCCTTTTCCCATACCCAACGCGAAAACACTACTTGGCAGACACAATATGTATGCTTCAATGTACAAATATGTTATAAATAAAAGAAAACACCACAACCTATAACAAGCTTTATTTTAATCATAAATTACATATTACATTATTTCAATATGACTGATAAACACATCAAATGAAGCGATAAAGACCAAATTAACAAAATACTTTAAATTAACAAATCTATAATACTTAAGTACAACAGTGTGGCATTATGATTCACAGTGCTTGCTGCAAAAAACATGCCTGTTAGAATAAAACGAACGGAACAATGGCTGCTGTTTTGTGAATTAGACTAGGAGACGCAACATTTAATGGAGAGCCTTATTTAATTTAGTGTGCTATCGTTTTACACGCTGGTCTTTAAGATATGTTTTATTTCTTCTCAGGGACAGTTGCTGGATAAAAAAAGTCAAAATATGAAAAATGATATTGACGGATGATTGTCCGATTATTTCTTTACACACAAAGTGTAGTCCATAACCCGTAATTAAAATCTATCCATCTCTCTGTCTGACTTCCTGACTGCCTGCCTGCCTGTCATAAATTCTAGTTGCAACAGCCGGAAAAGATGACGGATAAACCACTATTTATCCGTCTGAATTAGTGCAAACCCCCTCTATTTTCGCTTTAGGGCATACATCTCATCGTCTTTATTGCATTTGTAAAGATGCAATCAATGATTTAAGTGACAAATATGCATTAAGTATAAAATAAATATATAAGATATCCATTTGTGTTGGCAAAGGTTGCTGGACGGTGATCTTGAATGCTGCAAAGGTCGCGCTCTATGCCCCTGAACAGGGGACCGTAATCCGACTGACACGGGTCTATAACCATTCTTTATAATAGACCTTCAATTGAACTGGATTGGTCTATTCCATAAAGTTTATTTAAATGCCCATCATTAATATATTCGTCGAAAAATAAGATTTTCTACATATTTATTATTATAAACCAATGAGCAGACTGAAGTTGTTCTAAAGAGCTTAGAATGTATTGTATATTGACACACAAAAGTGGTCAAAGTGCTTGGGGAAAAGGCGGTATGTTTACAGTTACAATCCCTCTGCGTTCATTTATAGCATGTATTCTATATTTATATAAGTTTTAAAACTACATGTAATGTATTAAAGTGAGTAAGGAAGCCAATGGGCATATTGTTACATAATTTATTTTCTTATTTCCTTACTTTACTTAATGTGTATGACAAATAAATGTATTAAAGTGAGTAATCTTGATGAAAAGCCAATGGGCATTTTAATATATATATATATTCCAATTTCTGATGTAAGTACATATATTGAGAATTCGTATAGCTGTAAGTGTTGACTGGATAAGCTTGTAGTGAGTGTAGCTTTTAGATTATTTAGTTACACTTCCGAAGCATGTTGATTAAGTTTTATTCAATTAACCTCTAATTTTGACTTTTCTAATATGTGCTTTGATTGTTATTCAAACGTTAACTCAATTAAGGCATAAACATTATTTTCTTATGTCTGTTTTCAGTGTCGTTTAATCATCTTTGGTGCCAAGATATTTTAACAACAAAAGCACTTAAATAATTAAACATTTTTAAAGTGCAAGATGACCGCCGTGTGGATTCTGGTGTGTCTGGTGTCGGTTGCTATGGGCAACGTTAAAACTAAACAAGGACGTCCATCAGCGTCAATGTGTGAGTATCGACATCTGTATTTCATATCATGTAATTAGGCAAGTTACCGTATGTATAATGTTTGATCTTGAGTACATATTATTATTGTAACGCGTATTTTTCTATTTTAAAAAGAAAAAGTGAGAGGCAAAGGTCGTGAACAAATTGCATTAACAGAAATGTGTAAAAATTCCTTTATATCAAACATTACAAATATTGAAAGCATAAAATGAAATGCGATAAACAACAGCAATTAATAAACAATCAGTTATTTACTTTTAACAGTTTTATTGAAATCGAAATTTTATAGCCCATATTTGATTAAACCTTAATAAAAACATTGTAGGTACTGAGAATGACATATTGCTTTGTTTGTGTTATAATATACCCTATGGGTCAAGCTGGGAAATAATGTCAGAACAGTGTATTTTTGACACCATATTAAATGACATGTGTTACTTTGATAATGTATATGAAAATTGTAATTACCTTATAGCTGGAGACTTAAATAGCAGGGTAGGGTTGAGATGTGATTTTGTACAAGATGACAACATTTATAATTTAGAACTTTTGCCAGATGAGTATGAGATTGACTGTAACCTACCTAGAAAGAGCCAGGATAAGGTAGTGAATGAAAATGGCAGACTTTTATTGGACTTTTGTTAGACTTCTGGGTTAAGGATTGTTAATGATGCTGTGAGGATGGAGAAATTGGACAATTCACTTGTGTTAAGTCAAATGGGTCATCTGTTGTTGATTATGTATTATGTAGACAAGATATGTTTTCTCTTTTTGATAAATTTGTTGTTGAAGAACCCAATATTTTAAGTGACCATTGCTGTGTTAAATTTACATTACATGCAAACATTGTTTTAGATGATGTGAATAATGCTACCAATGATAATACAAAAATACCATATAAGTATATATGTGATCAAGATAAAACAGGTATATATAAGGAAACCTTTGAAAACACTGAAAACATGAACAACTTACAACTACTGTTAGAAAGTGTTACTAGCTGTAATAGTAATGAAGATATAAATGTTAATCTCAGTCAGTTTTATGAATTAATTGATACTGTATGTTCACCTTTGTTTAAAAGAAATGTTAAACATGAAAACAAAGATAATAGCAATTAGCACAGTCAAGAAAACTGGTTTGATACTGAATGTAATACAAGTAGAAATGATTTTTATTACTTTCTAAATATTTATAGAAAAGACAAATCAGATACAAATAGATCAAATATGGTAAAGGCTAGGTCAATTTATAAATGTTTGTGTAGGAATAAAAGAAATACTTATGATAAAGAAACCACAAATAAGCTTGAAAAAGCCAAATTACATAATGCCAAAGAATATTGGAAAATGCTGAAGAGTCTATGCAATTTGAACACTAACAATAAGCAAATGCCAAGCTCTGATAGTTTAGCTGATTATTTTAAAGCCATTAATAACCCAGAGACTCCTTTTGACCAACCAGATGATGACATATTGTATTTTAATGAAAGGTATGTGAATGGAGAACTTATATGTATATTTGATGAACTAAATCTAGAGATCTTGTTAAAAGATATTGTTAAAGCTTGTAAAGAATTGAATCCTGGGCGCTCAGGAGGTCCTGATTATGTCATTAATGAATTCTTTAAATATGCCCCCAATAATGTACTGGAATACCTACATTAGTTGTTTAATAAATTGTTTGATATAGGATATTTTCCAGACTTGTGGACTGAAGGCTATATTGTACCAATCTTCAAAAAGGGAAGTAGGAAAGACCCTGGAAACTATAGGGGAATCACTCTTCTTAGTACATTGGGAAAATTATTTTCCAAGATAATAAATAACAGACTAACATGCTGGGCAGAGAATTATAATGTGTATGTTGAAGCACAGGCTGGTTTTAGACAGAAAATGAGTACTGTGGATAATATTTTTGTTGTTCATGGACTCTTACAGCATATGTTAAACAAAATAAAAGATTATTTGTTGCCTTTATAGATTTTACAAAATCCTTTGATTATATTGAAAGACAAACTCGTTTTTACAAGCTTATCAAATTAGGATTGAGAGGAAAAATATATGATATTGTTAGAAATATGTATAAAAATGTTATATCAAGAGTTAAAAGCAATAATAAGGTTAGTGATGAATTTAGTTGCAACTTAGGTGTAAGGAAAGGGGAAAGCCTTTCCCATTTTTATTTGCTATGTATCTAAATGACTTAGAAGAAACTTTGATAATGAAAGGCCATGATGGCATTGATATTGGTATGTTAATATGCAGATGATATATGTATTTTTTTTTCTGAAACGAAAAAGGGACTGCAAAATGGTTTATCTCTATTGGAAGAATATTGTAATAGATGGAAGCTAAAAGTAAATGTCAGTAAAACTAAAATCATGATATTTAAAAAAGGTGGACGGATATTAGGTAACATTATATTTACTTATAACAATGAAGAAATTGAAATTGTTTATAAATTTAGTTATTTGGGAAATGTGTTCACCACAGGTGGGTCTTTTAATACGGCCTTTGAAAGTATAGCTGGTCAAGCCATGAAAGCAATTTACACGATGAAGTCATATCTTGTTAAATTTCCATACATCTCTGTTAGTCACAGGTTAGATTTATTTGATAAACTTATCGACCCAGTGATATGTTATGGTAGTGAAATCTGGGGATATTCTAATGCACCAGTCTTAGAGAGATTGTACCTTAGATTTTATAAGCAGTTACTTGGAGACACAAAATGTCTTTGTCTATGGTAAATTGGGCAAGATGCCATGTAAAAACTATGTACAATGTCATTAGATATTGGACTAAGATTATATGTACATCAGATATAAAGTATGCTAAACTTGTATATAATATAATGTTAAATGACTTAGATATATATCCAAATAAGCCATCTTGGGCAAAGCATGTCAGAAACATATTACAACGATTAGGACTGAACGATGCATGGTTATTCCAGACCGTAGGAAATGTGAATTTGTTTTTATACCATGTTAAACTAAGAATAATTGACCAATATGTAACTTTGCGCCTACTTCATTTTAAATAATGATTGGGTGTAGACAAAAGTTGGTAAGTTCGATATGTTTATTCATGCATAATTGCACACACAAATATCAACTCAAATATAGCTGTACAATGGTGAAGGACGATGAAAGATGAAACGTCCTGCAATTAACAATAACAATGTCTCAGAATATGATATACATTATCGAATCACATATTATCTTACATGATGTATTGTAAACAATGACGACAACGTTAAAACTATCATGGAGTGAAATATACATTTAAATAATGAATATACCCAGGGTGAGTGACTGCATTGCCTATATTCTAAATAATAGAATAAACAAAACAATAAACAATACTAATACAATACTTACAAAGTATTTGGTACTCTAGACTTCACCCTCCAACACACTCGTTACACCTCTCTCCGTGACCTCTGTGAAATGTTAAACTGTAGCTGTAAAGAACCATGTATTTGTTAATGTGACAATAGAGATGATGTGAAACTGTCAAGAATGAAATGTTAATGATAATGTTAAAACGATATTCAAACAGCCCGCAAAAATGTCAAAGACGAAACCCAAATTATCCATCACGAATAAAGACAGACATACAACAACACACAAACGCTACATCCTACTTACATATCTCTACATCCAGATAGATGTCTTAGCAATCTATTGCAATATTAATTTATAATGCAAAAGCTTCTAAAGAGCTGATATAGCTCGATACTTTCGACTACTGTAAATAATAATCTGTACTTTCTAACATGAAACCGGAAAACAGCTGTTCTTCTAATGAACCCAAAGTAAAACTAACTAAGGTTACATTATACTATAAAATATCACCCTGTCACAAATATAAGCAAGAATGGAATGCAGATATACAAAGTTCAAGTAGAGCATTAACGTATAGACTGTTTGCTGAATTTAAATTTCAACCATATTTAGATATTGTTAACATTTAAAAGTATATAATCTCATTAACTAAATTGCGTGTTTCGTCATATAGACTTTGTATAGAAACAGGTCGATGGAACAAACCTACACCTATTCCAGTTAATGAAAGAGTCTGTTTATTTTGTAACTCTTTAGAAGATGAATTTCACTTTATTTTCGAATGTGAATGTTTCATTGAACTAAGACAAACACTAATAAATAGATATTACCGTACCAACGCTAACGCTATAAAGTTCAAAGATTTATTACAATCAGAAAGTTGTGTTGTTTTGAAAAAAATAGCAACATTTTGTCATAAAGCATTTGCTGCAAGAAACCTCCTATTTTATAATTAGTAATATATGAGCATATATATATATATATATATATATATATATATATATATATATATATATATATATATATATATATATACTAGTACGTGCGTTGCTAAAACACAAACATTGAGTTCTGCCTGAAATAATTATTATTTATTGTATTGCAAGTTACCCTCCTTTCGCTGTATCTTACTACATGTACATAATTCTCATCGCCAACCATATGAATGTATTAACCATTGTATTTGTATACTGTACTCATGGGCTTATGCCTACTGTATATGTTTTTTTCACAATAAACATGTATTTGATCCAATGATTCGTCGAATTGGGTACTTGTATTAATCAAAACACGACCAAAACAATCTTGCGAAAATGCAACTTCTCAAGATATATTTTAAGTATATATATTTGACATGAATCATTCAATAATTTATCATGTGCGATATATGAAAAATATATTAACACCTACCATTCGCAAATGTTGGTTGTCCAGTTAGCGCAATTGCGTCTTTCCAAATTATCTCGATAACCGGCCTGGGTGCATGTAAGTTTGGTTTTGGTGCTACCAAGTCTGACAAGTGAGTTTTCCCAACCAAAAGCTTAACAAACATAAAGGTCAGTGATATTGTATAACTTTCCCGGTCAAGTTCTCATTTGGAAAAAAGAAGAACTGACATGATGTTTTCAAAGGTTTTATTTGACGCATGGTACACCTGAGACACAAAGGATTCTAACAAAAACCACCCCGCGTGCGGTTGTTAAGTGGCTTGGGCACAGACTCTAGGGGAAACGCTTTAACCTATTACCTGAGTCAATGAGGATATATGTAATATATTTCAAATTAATCAATATTTCTTAAACGATAACAAGTATGCACTTATACTGGATGTTTGGTGTTTGCAGTTTTATACTTATTACTTTTATTACGATAAGTGGTGTTTCGGGGGGGGGGGTTGAGGTTATTTACCCAATTAATATATGGTATATTAAATAAAGTGGTATATTCGCATAAACGATTACAACTGTGTTATTGTTGTTTTTTTAATTGAAGAATTCATTTATAATAGTCTAGCCTTTACCCTGACCTTCATGAAGGTCGCATAATAGTTCTTATGTAGTATGAGTAATGGTCTAGTGTGCAAGAATAACAAAGCGGATTTCCATAATTCAAATATAATATAAACGACATTAAGTAACAGGCATCAACACATTTAATTATTAAACAATTTGTCAATATAATCATGTGCTTAGTGGCCCGAATGGGCAAACGACTAATGAGATAAATAACATTTCTTACAACGATAATACAGTAATGGCAACAACAACAAAACATACATGACATCAACAACTATATATAAACTTACACGTTTATGGATCAAAGTGATCTCACTGGACGTCTCTCAACTCCCACTCATGGTGTCTGTTAACCTGGTTACTGGGGTAACTACTGTAAACGATAATGACAATAGTGAAACACATACAATGGGTTACTTAAAAGAAGTAGCTACAATAATGCGCGTTAAAATACTTTTTTTACATTTAGACATCCATTATGCTCCCTTTACAATGCGCGTTAAGGGAACTGTTTAAACATTTAGACATTCATTATGCTCCCTTTGGAATGCGCGTTAAGGGAACTGTTTTAATATTTGGATATCCATTATGCTCCCTTTGGAATGCGCGTAAAGGGAACTGTTTTAACATTTGGACATCCATTATGCTCCCTTTGGAATGCGCGTTAAGGGAACTGTTTTAACATTTGGACATCCATTATGCTCCCTTTGGAATGCGCATTAAGGGAACTGTTTTAACATTTGGACATCCATTATGCTCCCTTTACAATGCGAGTTAAGGGAACTGTTTTAACATTTGGACATCAATCATGTCCCATTTACAATGCGCGTTAAGGGAACTGTTTTAACATTTGGACATCCATTATGCTCCCTTTACAATGCGCGTTAAGGGAACTGTTTTAACATTTGGACATCCATTATGCTCCCTTTGGAATGTGCGTTAAGGGAACTGTTTTAACATTTGGACATCCATTATGCTCCCTTTGGAATGCGCGTTAAGGGAACTGTTTTAACATTTTGATATCCATTATGCTCCCTTTGGAATGTGCGTAAAGGGAACTGTTTTAACATTTGGACATCCATTATGCTCCCTTTGGAATGCGCATTAAGGGAACTGTTTTAACATTTGGACATCCATTATGCTCACTTTACAATGCGAGTTAAGGGAACTGTTTGAACATTTGGACATCCATTATGCTCCATTTGGAATGCGCGTTAAGGGAACTGTTTTAACATTTGGACATCTATCATGCCCCATTTACAATGCGCGTTAAGAGAACTGTTTTAACATTTGGACATCCATTATGCTCCCTTTGGAATGCGCGTTAAGGGAACTGTTTTAACATTTGGACATCCATTATGCTCCCTTTACAATGCGCGTTAAGGGAACTGTTTTAACATTTGGACATCCATTATGCTCCCTTTGGAATGCGCGTTAAGGGAACTGTTTTAACATTTGGACATCCATTATGCTCCCTTTGGAATGCGCGTTAAGGGAACTGTTTTAACATTTGGACATCCATTATGCTCCCTTTACAATGCGAGTTAAGGGAACTGTTTTAACATTTGGACATCCATTATGCTCCCTTTACAATGCGCGTTAAGGGAACTGTTTTAACATTTGGACTTTCATTATGTTCCCCTAACGCCACAAGTCAACTGATTCATAAAGATATAAAATATATGCTTTGACAGTTACCCCACAATAACACTGCATTGTCAAATAAAAACTAAAATAAAAGTTTTTGGGGTATATGCCGGGCCCTGTTACCTCTTTTCGGAAAACAATGGAACTAATAACGATCCCGATTCGGGTTCATAAAAGCTTCGAAATCGGGATGGGTGTTGGTAAGGGGAGGTTAAAATATACTAATAACTGTTTTGTTTTGTTTTAATATTGAATATGTATACTTATTTGTGATTTTTGACACTATTTGATGTATAGCAAAATTGATTGAGAAGTACAAAGTAGTGTTGTTATTTTAACCTGCAATGCATTGATCACTATTTCAATTTTGGTGAGATAAATTTTTTTGTATGATTTTTGGGCTGGGTACTGTGTTTAGAAACGAGAGGCATGCATTATTTTTTTTGTAATTTAATGACAATTTTGAACATTTCGTTTCTTTCAAATGCATGCTTAAAAGTATAATTTGCTGGTAAAATAATTCGAATCCCTCTCCCTCTTTCTCTCCCTACATCCCCCCTCCCTCCCTCCCTCCCCCCCCCCCTCCTCTCTCTCTCTCTCCCTCCCTCCCTCCCTCCCCCTACTCTCTCTCACTCCCCCCCTCCTCTCTCTCTCTCCCCCCTCTCTCTCCCCCCCCTCTCTCTCTCTCTCTCTCTCTCTCTCTCTATCTCCCTCTCTCCCTCTCTCTCTCTCTCACTCTCTCTCTCTCTCTCTCTCTCTCTCTCTCTCTCTCTCTCTCTCTCTCTCAACCCTCTAAAAATAGCTGGCAACGATCACGCCACTCGTGATCAAAGCTTTGTGGTCCACTTTGGCTGACGATATAAATTTCGAACTTACAAGGTAATTAGCAAATATTTCGTATCACTAATTGTGTTGGAATTTAAACTTCTCGAAGTACTTATTGTTAAAATGCGTCTCAAAATATCCGTACAGCACCCGCATATGCCAGTTATCAGTCCACAATAAGGCTATTTGTGCAATGAGTTCATGGGATATTGGTAATACATAATGTTTGTTCTCTTTAAATAATATCTTCTTTTCCTTCTGTATTTGTTAGAAATTGCTCATTATACAGCAATAGTTTATTTTCACGCACAAACTCTGTGTTTATGAATCACCTACTGGGCTGGTCTCTATAGTTTTTATTGTAAGTGTTGTCTCAGCACAAACTTCTGTAAAATGTGAATAACCTCTTCAGAGATGAATGGGAAATTTTGATTCTCCACTCGAAATTTACTTACAAAACTTTTAAAGGATTTAATCAAGCACCACTTGTTTTATTTAACTGTTTCCTTCTACAGTAATAAGTGCGCCCTTCAACGCACATAATATAACCACATACGAGTGTATATATTACATACATGTACAGAATAGATATGAATACCACCCACCCGTTAGTATCACAGGAAAAAAAACTTATCTAAGCGTAATATATTTTGTACTGTATATAAGTGTTTTAAGGAATCTTAAACGGTCATTCGAGAACACATCGGATACCCAAAACCTAAACACGTCATTCTAACGGACCAGAGCATAACTACACTGAGTGAGGTACGGAACTTCCATTAAGCGGGATCATTTATATTTTTAATTGGAAATATTATATTGGTTCTAGCAATAAGCTCAGTTGACACTGAAGTTCCTGGCACTTTTTCATTTTCGAATGTTTCGAATGATGTAGCTCAATGTTTAAAGCACTTAAAGAACTTTCACGCTTATCCGGCTTATGATATTTTGAAATCATTCCTATTATAGTTTCTACTTTGTTTAAAACTACATAGGCGTTGCTCTCAATATTATAAACACTTGTTGTACGCCTTTAATATCTTGAATTCCAATAAAAAACGTAAAAATTGTCAAGCTAACATTTATATACGTGGGTTGTATTTATTTTGTTAGAGTTCCCCTTTTCTTCTCAAGCACTAACACTTTACATAATTTGTTTAGGTAAAGAGAAAAAATATAAGGAAACTTGTTTACTGGATTATTTTAAATTTGAGAATTTCCTTATTGATACTCATTTAAAACTTCTAGCAAATAAATTACATAGAAGGTTGATTCCATTCCTGCCGTTGTTGCTTTTCCAAAAATGTATTCTACAAGCATATTTCTGGTTTTCGTAATTACGGAATATCTGATTATTTCTTCAATTATTGGTAAGATATTTGCATTTTATTTTATATTTTGTATGCTTTTTTTAAAGCGTTTAATCTCGATAATACTGAAATGATTTACAAATGTGGAAAGATGTACTAGATGTCCAATTGCTTTCAATAATGGATTATGTCCAACACTTCCAAATATGTTTAATAAATTTTAAGTGAATTAACCTCTAAACAGTTAAACGACAAACACATCGCCAATGGAATGGTGTCGCTTATAGTTAGCATTCAAAATTTGATTAGAGTAATGAGGAATGCGATACATTTTATCTCCTTACTAATTACAGCTATTTTAAAATGTTCAATCTGAGCCATACGCCGTGAATAATATATCATGCTTAATGAAATTGTGTCATTTTATCCGTTAAACATTTATCATCTTCTTTTGCCAATTTTTCATTGTCTCTGTGTTTTTAAATCAGAGTTTAAAAAACGTTTAAATAAACACTAAAATACTAGAGCTTTGGAGGAACCCGATTCCGACGGATTCGTTGTTTTCTTATCGCAAACTACATTCGGAGTCAAGATAAAACGCGAAAAAATCAGTTTTCAAAAAACGGTTATTTTAAAAGCAGAATTAACATTTAAATGCATAGTTAAATATCAGCCATGCGGCGAGATTATCTCTCTTATGGGATTATGACACTTTTTGTCAATATTATATTTTCTATGGGTGGAGGGGGTTGGGGTGGGGGTTAAGTTTGATACTGTTTGGTTATGATAAATGGTGTTTAATTTGAATTTAATAAAACTTTTAAAAACAAAAGTGTTGCACGCGTATCTAAATAAGTATCTAATTTGCAAAGGTGTACAAACATTAGATATAGATCATCTCTTGTAAATCACATACAATTCACGAATAGTGCATCGATTATACCCACCATTTTCACTGGAAATGTCTTATTGTATAACTTTAAAAAATATTACACACAACATTCTACTCGTACATTTAACCTGTCACGTTTAATCTTGCTGTCAGATTCAATTTTGTGTGTAAGAATATGGTAACTCTGGGCTTTAATAAGACTAGCTCTTATTGCAAATGTGGGGCCAGGGAATATTTACCTAAGTCTTTACAAGTCTCTAATCCACGTCAGAAGAGTACTCTGGTAACACGTCTGTCCTGCGGAGTTGCTGGAAGCCGTCTGCAGGGAGCAAGGTCAGGCCAAAAACCTCCCTTACACCGGTCACGTGTTGGACAGACAAAACGTCCCGATTATCATCGGTCGCTACCACACTCTCTCCCATCGTATTATAAAGGAGGGGGGACATAAAACACCATTAAGGTGCTATTATACCTTTCCACCTGCCCATTGGCAGACGGTCGGTACGGCGTGGTTTTTGCCTCATGAAGTTGTAGCACCTTACGAGAGAGCGATTTCGATTCAAAGTTGCGGCCTGATCTGCAAAGATCTCAAAAGGAACGCCGAACCTCGAAAAGAAATAGTCAACCGCTGCTCTCGTGGTAGCCTCAGCGGATAGAGTTGGTAGAGGGATGCACTCCACTCACTTGGTGAACTGGTTTACCATCATTAGTATGTGTTCGTTACCCTTAGATGTTTTAGGCAGATGACCTAAAATCCAGGTGCACCCTTTTCATAGGGCACCCGGCTTGGTATTCTGTGAGAGGGCACCATCCCTCATTTATGCCCTTTTCATTTTGATTGCATACTTCATAGCCAGACACATACCTTTCCACATCCCCACTAAGGCCAAACAATGAGAACTTTTCTTTCATTCGTTCCCTGGTTCGTGAAGCTCCCTGATGCCCTGCCGAGAGCAAATTGTGATTGAGATCCAGTGCATTATTCCTTAGAATTGGTGGTAAAATTAACCGCAAATCCTCAGAATGAGGCTCTACCTCATACCAAAACCTCATCCCCTAAACGGGGTCGGTCTCTTTTTAACCAGAAGTGCTTACAAGCTGGGCTTGTTCTAAATAGAGCTGCCTTACTAGGAACAGACCCTTGTCTCAACCAGTTTATGACAGGAGCTAAGTCATCATATTCCTCTTGGGTCTTGCTTAGTTCAAAAACAGAGAAGCCCCAGCTAGAGCTCTTAACTGATGACAACTCTTTTGTCCCATCTACCCCTGCAGGTAAAGGCGCTCTAGTAGGGTCGTCAGAAGCACCTGATTGAACAAGTGACCCGGTACCTTTTCTAGTCACCACGTACATGGAAACCGCGTCTTTATGGTCGGCTTTGTCTACCTCCCATGGTTTCACAACTTTTTCCATCATAGCCATATCTACACTATCAACAGGGCTTCCTGGCCTCCACTTACCCACTTCCTCCTGTAACTTATCTGAAACTAACCGTTCTCCCCCAGTCACGGTGGTGCAAGGAGAACCCCGATTCCCACCGTCACTCAAGCAATTGATGTCATTTCTTCTGGCATCTCAGTGGACGGCCACCCGCTTTGGTCCCGAAGACCTCCCGAACAATCCTGATCATTATCAGTCACCGATTGCACATACCGGGCTTCCAATGGCACAACATAGTCCACACTAGTCAAGAAAACTCCCCGGTTTTCTTGAGCCTTTGAGCACTACTTACACCAACCACAAGGCAACTCCCCCAGCTGGACCCCTTAATAACAACCCTTGCACTCTCTTCTTGAGGGTAACCGAGAGAGCGCCTCAGCGTTGCTATGGTCACGTCCAGCCCGATACCTTAGTATCATGTTATACTGCGACAGCTCTTTCAGCCATCTCGCCAGTTACCCTTGTGTTCACGGAAATGTATCAACCACCTGAGGCTAGAGTAGTTTGTTCGTACCAAGAACGGTTTTCCAAGCAGATAGTGCCTAAACTGTCTAGTAAAGCGCATTGCAGCCATCAGTTCCTTTTTTGTTACAAAATACTTACGTTGCTCCTTGTTAAAGGCATAGCTGCCGTAAGCAATGACTTTTTCATGACCCTCTTGAATCTGTGAAAGCACCGGCCCGATAGCTAAATCTGTTGCATCGGTGTCTAGCACAAATACATCTTTTTCTTTGGGCAACGAAAGTATTGGGGCTCTGAAAGTGCTTTCTTGAGATGACTGAAGGCATTTTCTTGCTCTTCAGTCCACTCAAATTTGCACTTCCCTGTTACAGCGTACAGTGGTGTAGCCAACATAAAAAAGGTCTTGATAAACCCTCTATGATAATTGGCAAGTCCCATGAAACGCTCTACATCTTTAGAACATGTAGGAACATGACAATTTTTGACTACATCAACATTTTCCTCAGTCATGGCTAAGTAATCATGGCCATTTTTTTCTACCCACAGACTCTACTTCAGTTTGGAATAGAGAGCATTTCTTGGGCTTGCGTTTCATGCCATATTTACGAAATCGTTCAAGGGTTTCCTTTAAATTTCCAAGGTGATCCTGGAAACTCTTACCCAATACGATTACATCATCCAAGAATGCTAACACAGTCTCCCATGTTAGCCCTCTAAGAGATAGGTTCATGGGACTAGCAAATGTGGCTTGGGCACCGCAAAGCCAAAGCCCATACGGACATGCATGTAAAGCCCATACTTTGTGATAAAGCAGTCTTTTACGGTCTTCTTCTCGTACCTTCAGCTGCCAATATGCAGAGTTAGCATCGAGCTTGGAGAACCACAAGCTACCAGATAATGTATCAAGACAGTCATTAATGGGGTACAGGTCTTTGACAGTTACATCATTTAATGCTTTGTAATCAATGCACCATCTCACCGTACCATCCCTTTTCCTAATTAACACTGGGGCCGAAGCCCAATCTGAAGGAGATTCTTGAATAACTCCGGCTTTGAGCTTTTTCTCCAAATGAACGTCCTCCTCTCCGGCAAAACAAACGGGCGCACGCCTCATGCGTTGTTTAACCGGTTAAGCTGTACCAGTATCAAGTACATGCTCAACAGTAGTAAAACTGCCAAGATCATATTCGTCCTTGGCGAAACCATCTTGAAACTCAATCAATAACTAAGCTAATTCAAGTTGCTGATCTTGGTCTAAGGTATTACAGGCTTCTGCAAATACCTGTTTTAAATGATCTGGCATAGACTCACTTAGGTTGTTATCAGTATGAGGACAGTCAAGAGAGACCACCACGACATTTACCTGCCCCCAAACCTGCGTCTCTTCTACCTGTTTTTCACTATTTCAACCGGGTAGGCTCTGCCTATCTCCATTCCTTTGGTGACCACTCGGAAACGGTCAATCGGATTTACTAAACACATGACCGGTTCTGTACCGTAATTGCTAACAACTCTAGGCATTAAAAACCTAGAGTTATTGCTTGAGTATTTTATCCTAATGAGCCCCCTCCTCCCCGGCAAAACAAACGGGCGTAAGCCTCATGCCTTGTTTAGCCGGTTTAGCTGTACCAGTATCAATTACATGCTCAACAGCAGTGAAACTGCCAAGATCATTTTCGTCCTTGGCGAAAACATTTTGAAACTCAATTAATAACTGAGCTAATTCAAGTTGCTGATCTTGGTTTAAGGTATTACAGGCTTCTGCAAATACCTGTTTTAAATGATCTGGCATAGACTCACTTAGGTTGTTATCAGTTTGAGGACTGTCACGAGAGACCCACACGACACATACATGCCCTAAAACCTGCGCCTCTATTACCTGGTTTTTCACTATTATATCCCATATCTAGTACCACATCTATTACCGCCTGATCTTGGTTTCTTACAATATCACAACCGAGTAGCATTTGTTGCTCAAACGGGGCAACATGTAGTTTTTCATGATATCATCGATCACCAAGTTTGAGTTATATCGGCCCCACTACCATTCCAGCCATAGCCATATCTCTACCAGCTGCTATTAATTCTACCTGCCTCAATCTGGGAGGCTTGTAAGTTATGGAATAAAATACTTTATCCGATAGAATAGTGACATCAGCAGCAGAATTTACTACAGCAGTACTCCATATATTATCTATTTTGACAGGCATGGTGAACTGTGAGGCTAAGGCTATTTGGCAAACCACCACAGGCTTAGTTACCCAATGGAGCCACCTCTTCCCCTTGTCGTCCCCCTATACCTTAGTTTGATGAGAATTTGACGGTTTGGGCTTGGCTTAGTAATTTGAGAGAAACCAATGGCCAGGAGAGACTTCTCCGCCCCTTGGTCATTTAACCGTTTCTTATTTGGGCATTCCCTTCAGAAGTGACCTACTTGCCCACACCCTTAACAACCATTAGCCCGACCACGACCTCTACCTCGCCCTCGTCGATGCAAAAGAAAGGTCTTTGTTAACCTTCTCTCCAGATCGGCTAAGGCTTTCATAAAATAAGCGGCGTCCGATGTATCAACAGTTTTGACATCCGGCTTCTTGCTTACGGTATGGCCGACAGCAAATGCCCGTTCATTCTCCGTTTCCTAAGAGTAGATATGCTCTTAATGTACACAGCAGAATGGACCTGATGGTATTTGCGAACAGATTGAATGGCCATTTGGAAAGTACTTGTCATCCAAGTCCCTGAACGCCTGGTTCCCCAGAGTCATGACCCTATCTGACCATTCTTCCAGCGTCTCGAGTCCCAATTGGTACGCTTGCTGAAAGCTTATCTGAGCCGCCTCCGCGCTCTCCTTATCACCAAAACGAGCACTCAGATTCCCCATAATTGAGGAGTATGATGTAGTCCCCTTTTGCTTACAATGCAGGACATAATGGTTTGCTTCTTTGCCTGTCAGGCACCAGCAGAGAGCCTTGAGCCGTTCTGCATTGGTCCACCCTGCACTAATTTGTAAACTTGAGATGAAATGCATCCAAGTTATTCAAACCATCGTATGTAAGGATCTTTGACAAATTGCGCAGAAAAGCCAATGAGCCAGTATGTTCCCCGTATACGGTGTTAGCACACGGAGAGACCTCCAGGGCACTTTCAACTGCGCCAGCAAAACGTAGTTTCCGTTTCGGGGAATTTTGGTGCCACAGCTGATTTGCAAAAATCTGCTGCTGACACGTGTCAGCCAAAACAGCTACACACGTGGTCCGAGCGAGACAGAGTTTTGCAATCGGTTCTTTTCAAACACCGCTGCCACCAATGTGGTAACTCTTGGCTTTAATAAGACTAGCTCTTATTGCAAATGGGGGGCCAGGGGAATATTAACCTAAGTCTTAACAGGTGTCTAGTCCACGTCAGAACAGTACTCAGGTAACACACGTCCGTTCTGCGGGGTTGCTGGAAGCCGTCTGCAGGGAGAAAGGTCAGGCCATATACTACCCTTACCCCTGTCACGTGATGGACAGACAAATCGTCCCGATTATCATAGATCGATACCACAAGAAGTAGGAAATTTAACAAAGCATATGCAATTTGTGAAAAAATTGTTTTTTTGTTGATACAGGAATATCAGTCGCCATTGGACAAGATGGAAACTATAGTGATGGTTATGTTGGAGAGTCTACATCAACTTTAGGTCCAGCGTTATCAGGTGCAGTCGGTTAATAATGTCGTTTCAATATCTTTACTTTGTGTAGAAGCAGGTATACAATTGCGTGGGTTCCGTTCATTGTATCGTCACTTATGTTTGGAGACAAAAGAACATGTTAGACATTGTATCGCTTTACCAAATATAACTATTCTAAAAGCAAAATTATCATTAAAATGTGTACTCAAATATGAGCCTTTTGGTGTGAAATTTGCTTTTTGGGCTAATGGCATTTTATCAATGTTTAGTTAGGTCTGCTTTTGTCAAAGTTTTTAGTTGTTCGGTTATTATAAATCGGTGTTTTAAATTAGTTTTTAAATAAATTTACAGGCTAAAACGTTGCAGACAAAAATAAAAGTGTTGCAATTAAGTATTGTTAGGCAATAAAGGGCACTTATACGAGTACCAAAATTGTACAGTTGTATAAACATTACATATGGAACAACCATCGTCAATCACATACAATAAACGGATAGTGTATCGATTATACCCTCCATTTGTGTTGGAAATATTAAAGGTTTTATTGTATAACTTTAAAGCTATTACACTCAACATTCTATTTGTACAGTACTATCTTAACCTGTCACGTTTTATTTTGCTGTCAGACTCATTTTTGTCGAAGAAGTAGGTAACTTATCAAAGCATATGCAATTGTGAAAAATCATTTTTTTGATACAGGAATACCAGTCGCCATTGAACAGGATGGAAACTACAGTGATGATCATGTTGAAGATTCTAACTCAACTTTAGATCCAGCGTTATCAGGTACATTCTGTTAATAATGTCGTTTCAATATCTTTACTTTGTGTAGGAGCAGGTATACCATTGCATGAGTTTCGTTCTTTATATTGTAATTTATGTTTGGAGTTAAAAGGAAATGTTAGACATTGTTTTGCTTTACCCACAATATAACTGTTTTTAAAAGCAAAACTATCATTTAAATGTGTACCGAAATATGAGCCTTTCGGTGTGAAATTTGCTCTCTGGGCTTATGTAATTTTATCAATATTTAGTTAATTCGGCTTTTTTACAAAGTTTGTAGTTGATCGGTTATAATAAATATGTGTTTGAAATTAGTTTAAAAATACATTTAAAGGCTGAAGCGTTGCAGACATACCTAAAAGTGTTGCAATTAATCATTTCAATACTAGAAATGGCACTTTTATGAGTACCTAGGTTATCCATTTGTTTTAACATTACATATGGAACAACCTTCGTAAATCAAATACATTTCACGGATAGTGCATCGATTATACCCTCAATTTTCGCTGGAAACATTAAAGGTCTTATTGTATGACTTTAAAGCTACTACGCTCAATATTCTTCTTGTACAATAGTCTATTAACCTGTCACGTTTTATCTTGATGTCAGACTCATGTTTTGTTTAAGTAGTAGGATACCTTACAAAGCATATGCAATTGTGAAAACATGTTTTTTTTGTTAATACATGAATATCAGTCGCCAATGGACAAGATGGAAACTACAGTGATGGTCATACTGGAGATTCTTCATCAACTTTAGATCCAGCGTTATCAGGTACATTCGGTAAATAATGTTGATGTTGTTTGTGATGTTTTGTTTGTTGGTAGTAATTATTCTGACGACTCCAGTAAATTTCCCTTTCAATTATTTTATGAATTATAAATGTGTAATGATGTTATTGACTGAGGTGGTGTCAATATCTTTACTTTGTGTAGAAGCAGGTACACAATTGCGTGGGTATAGTTCTTTGTATCGTAACTTATGTTTGGAGACAAAGGAAATGTTGGACTTTGTATTGCTTTACCCACAATATGACTGTTTAAAAGCACAATTATTATTTAAATGTGTACTGAAATATGAGCCTTTCTGTGTGAAATTTGCTTTTTGGACTTATGTCATTTTATCAATATTTTGTTAATTCTGCTTTTTTACAAAGTTTGTAGTTGATCGGTGATAATAATTCTGTGTTCAAAATTAGTTTAAAAATACATTTAAAGGCTAAAGCGCTGCAGACATATCTAAAAGTGTTGCAATTAACCATTGTTATACTAGAAATGGCACTTTAATGAGTGTCTGAGTTGTCCATTTGTTTTAACATTGCATATTGAACAACCTTCGTAAATCAAATACATTTCACGGATAGTGCATCGATTATATCCTCCATTTTCGCTGGAAACATTAAAGGTCTTATTGTATGACTTCAAAGCTACTACGCTCAATATTCTACTTGTACACTAGTCTATTAACCTGTCACGTTTTATCTTGATGTCAGACTCATGTTTCGTTTAAGAAGTAGGATACCTTACAAAGCATATGCAATTGTGAAAACATGTTTTTTTGTTAATACATGAATATCAGTCGCCAATGGACAAGATGGAAACTACAGTGATGGTCATACTGGAGATTCTTCATCAACTTTAGATCCAGCGTTATCAGGTACATTCGGTAAATAATGTTGATGTTGTTTGTGATGTTTTGTTTGTTGGTTGTAATTATTCTGACGACTCCAGTAAATTTCCTTTTCAATTATTTTACGAATTATAAATGTGTAATGATGTTATTGACTGAGGTGGTGTCAATATCTTTACTTTGTGTAGAAGCAAGTACACAATTGCGTGGGTATCGTTCTTTGTATCGTAACTTATGTTTGGAGACAAAAGGAAATGTTGGACTTTGTATTGCTTTACCCACAATATAACTGTTTAAAAACAAAATTATTATTTAAATGTGTACTGAAATATGAGCCTTTCTGTGTGAAATTTGCTTTTTGGGCGTATGTCATTTTATCAATATTTTGTTAATTCTGCTTTTTTACAAAGTTTGTAGTTGATCGGTGATAATAATTCTGTGTTCAAAATTAGTTTAAAAATACATTTAAAAGCTAAAGCGCTGCAGACATATCTAAAAGTGTTGCAATTAACCATTGTTATACTAGAAATGGCACTTTAATGAGTACCTGAGTTGTCCATTTGTTTTAACATTACATATGGAACAACCTTCGTAAATCAATTACATTTCACGGATAGTGCATCGATTATATCCTCCATTTTCGCTGGAAACATTAAAGGTCTTATTGTATGACTTTAAAGCTACTACGCTCAATATTCTACTTGTACAATAGTCTATTAACCTGTCACGTTTTATCTTGATGTCACACTCATGTTTCGTTTAAGAAGTAGGATACCTTACAAAGCATATGCAATTATGAAAACATGTTGTTTTTTTTGTTAATACATGAATATCAGTCGCCAATGGACAAGATGGAAACTACAGTGATGGTCATACTGGAGATTCTTCATCAACTTTAGATCCAGCGTTATCAGGTACATTCGGTAAATAGTGTTGATGTTGTTTGTGATGTTTTGTTTGTTGGTAGTAATTATTCTGACAACTCCAGTAAATTTCCCTTTCAATTATTTTACGAATTATAAATGTGTAATGATGTTCTTGACTGAGGTGGTGTCAATATCTTTACTTTGTGTAGAAGCAAGTACACAATTGCGTGGGTATCGTTCTTTGTATTGTAACTTATGTTTGGAGACAAAAGGAAATGTTGGACTTTGTATTGCTTTACCCACAATATAACTGTTTAAAAGCACAATTATTATATAAATGTGTACTGAAATATGAGCCTTTCTGTGTGAAATTTGCTTTTTGGGCTTATGTCATTTTATCAATATTTTGTTAATTCTGCTTTTTTACAAAGTTTGTAGTTGATCGGTGATAATAATTCTGTGTTTAAAATTAGTTTAAAAATACATTTAAAGGCTAAAGCGCTGCAGACATATCTAAAAGTGTTGCAATTAACCATTGTTATACTAGAAATGGCACTTTAATGAGTACCTGAGTTGTCCATTTGTTTTAACATTACATATGGAACAACCTTCGTAAATCAAATACATTTCACGGATAGTGAATCGATTATATCCTCCATTTTCGCTGGAAACATTAAAGGTCTTATTGTATGACTTTAAAGCTACTACGCTCAATATTCTACTTGTACAATAGTCTATTAACCTGTCACGTTTTATCTTGATGTCAGACTCATGTTTCGTTTAAGAAGTAGGATACCTTACAAAGCATATGCAATTGTGAAAACATGTTTTTTTTGTTAATACATGAATATCAGTCGCTACTGGACAAGATGGAAACTACAGTGATGGTCATACTGGAGATTCTTCATCAACTTTAGATCCAGCGTTATCAGGTACATTCGGTAAATAATGTTGATGTTGTTTGTGATGTTTTGTTTGTTGGTAGTAATTATTCTGACAACTCCAGTAAATTTCCCTTTCAATTATTTTACGAATTATAAATGTGTAATGATGTTCTTGACTGAGGTGGTGTCAATATCTTTACTTTGTGTAGACGCAAGTACACAATTGCGTGGGTATCGTTCTTTGTATCGTAACTTATGTTTGGAGACAAAAGGAAATGTTGGACTTTGTATTGCTTTACCCACAATATAACTGTTTAAAAGCAAAATTATTATTTAAATGTGTACTGAAATATGAGCCTTTCTGTGTGAAATTTGCTTTTTTGGCTTATGTCATTTTATCAATATTTTGTTAATTCTGCTTTTTTACAAAGTTTGTAGTTGATCGGTGATAATAATTCTGTGTTTAAAATTAGTTTAAAAATACATTTAAAGGCTAAAGCGCTGCAGACATATCTAAAAGTGTTGCAATTAACCATTGTTATACTAGAAATGGCACTTTAATGAGTACCTGAGTTGTCCATTTGTTTTAACATTACATATGGAACAACCTTCGTAAATCAATTACATTTCACGGATAGTGCATCGATTATATCCTCCATTTTCGCTGGAAACATTAAAGGTCTTATTGTATGACTTTAAAGCTACTACGCTCAATATTCTACTTGTACAATAGTCTATTAACCTGTCACGTTTTATCTTGATGTCACACTCATGTTTCGTTTAAGAAGTAGGATACCTTACAAAGCATATGCAATTATGAAAACATGTTGTTTTTTTTGTTAATACATGAATATCAGTCGCCAATGGACAAGATGGAAACTACAGTGATGGTCATACTGGAGATTCTTCATCAACTTTAGATCCAGCGTTATCAGGTACATTCGGTAAATAGTGTTGATGTTGTTTGTGATGTTTTGTTTGTTGGTAGTAATTATTCTGACAACTCCAGTAAATTTCCCTTTCAATTATTTTACGAATTATAAATGTGTAATGATGTTCTTGACTGAGGTGGTGTCAATATCTTTACTTTGTGTAGAAGCAAGTACACAATTGCGTGGGTATCGTTCTTTGTATTGTAACTTATGTTTGTAGACAAAAGGAAAAGTTGGACATGGTATTGCTTTACCCAATATAACTATTTTAAAAGCATAATTATTACGGGCTCTAAACCGAGCGAAGCTCGGCAGAGCCCTATTACCGTCACACATAGCACTACTTTCGTTCAAAAGTTGCACATACTATCAGCCTGAAAAAAAGACGGAAAGGTGATGGAACCAGTTTTTTTTCTGTTCATAAACTATATTGAGCGCGTGCATGCCGGACACCAAAATCATCAGAGCGTGACGACACGGAAGAAAACAGGCTCATGAAATTATGAGATGCGAAATAGCGCCCCACTAGGTATTAAAATAATTCAAAATATGTTTTTAAACAATAACTATGAATACTTGTGGTAAAGTCACAAAGACAAATAAAACATATTTCTATATACTGTCTGAGATATACCAGTATACTGTACTTTGTTTTTTAAAGATATTCATACGCATTGTTTACCATTCTATACGAAGGTCACACTTGACAGTTAGTAGTTGTCATTTCAGGCTTTACAATATCGATACTATTTAGATGTTTGACAGTTGTTGATCGGATAGAAATTGCGGAGAATTAATTCCTGTTGGATTACCGATTTTATTACGACCATGGATTATACCGGTACAGTACACATAGCAGAGCTTGTCACGTCAGCCAGGTACAGTATGATTATTTTGTAAAAAAACACTCTTCAGTTAATCATACAATGAAGATATCAATTTCATATACTTATGACATGCGGTTGACCAGTTCAGAAATCGCTATGATTGAGCGAGATATTGTCACTGAAAAGATGAATGGGGTGTACCGTCTGTGAGCCTCAACATTGGATATGTGAGATGTTTTGACTGAGATCAAAGGATGGGAACACCTTTCAATTACCAACACGCTGGTTGAGGGGTTGAAACTAAAAAGATATACAGGAATTGTGTGACAGGTAAACTCTTGTACCATGCAACACCACTTTTGTGTAAATTAAGAAGTTGGTCGGGGAGGGTGCGGGAGGGGTATCCCCTCCTGCCAAGTGAAACTATGGCGGAGCGCAAGATTATGACTGAAAAGATCAATGGACGGTTGCGGTCCGACACCATGAAAATGATGAAGATTGTATGTAATATTTAAATATTTAATATGTAAAGATATACGACCAAAAGTGGAATATTTGTTTATTATATGTATCATAGAGTACACAGCACATTTTTTATAATTCTCAGACCAAGAGATCACCCAAGGAACCGAATCGCCCCAATCAGATTGCTCGACTGGCAACAACTGCAGACCGAATACCAGGTAACTGAATTGCAACACTACATTTTTGTGACAGATGTTATTAAATTAAGAAGTTGGAAGGGAAGGTGCGGGAGGGGTTTATTCATTTATTTGAAGTTTATACATTGAAATACTTGACATTTCTGAAGGCAAAAGAAAAAAGGTGATCCGGTGTCATTGAGATTAGATCCTTTTCCCTTTATGCATTAAAGAAAACACCTAAATACACCCAAAATGTCTTAAAGGGACTGAACACCAGATTGGCACCAAAAATCTTTTTTATGTATCGAATCTCAGGACAATTGTTTAATCAAATGTTGTCTAAACGTTCAATCAGTGAGAGTGCAGCTTTAAAAACACTTTTTTGTTTATTTCTATAGCCAGTCTGGTTGCTGAAGCCACATAAGTATTTTCAAGGACAAGAACCAATGCTGATCAAAACGTGGTCTTGTGATGGAATTCCATACCGGTTCTTGGCAATGATTTTCGAGAAAGGAATATCCTCTCCAAGTAAGAAATAATTCTAAGTATGTATGTTTCAACGCTTTCAAAATGCATCCAGGTACTCAATTAGTTGAGATTAACCTTTGAGTTGTTAAAAACTGATTTAATGTCCAAAATGTCTAAAAGACTATATAAATATTTAATAATTTTGTCATGAAAATCTTTGAATTAATGATTTTTTCTGCATAATTATCACATAAATGCCTACATAAAAGGTTGTGTATGCCTCAAATGAGTGTTTACAGGCATTTTTCATACTTTAACAGTATAAGCAGATACTTTTATTCTGTGTCAAATACTGATTTTGTGTCTTGCTTGCAGATTATGTTGTCCCAATAAGCTCCAGTTACATGTAGCTGCGGCTTTTCGCCCTTGGCATCCAGGAGATGCAGCTATGAATCCGATAGTTCAGAAGAATAAAGTAAGTCAACTATATAGTACTTGCTTGTGTAAATGATTCCAAAGAGTGAGATTTATAGCAAAGCAGGTGTAAATAAGCAACTTATAGACAATGGTAAAGTGTACTCTTGATTTAAGCCAAATCTAGTCTTCAAAAAAGATACTTGATACAATTTTTTTTTTTAAACTAGGCCATATTAATGCTATCGCTGCATTTTCTACATCATGTAGCCACCTCATTCATGAAAACACTAGCAGTTGTCATGAATCTTTCAGTTTTGGTGGGGTTTTAAGCCATTTCTTTTGTTGCGCAATTTGTACCGGAAGCAATTAATTTGGCAATTAGTGTTGTTTAGAATGTCCATAAACACATTATCACTTGTTTATTTTTGTTAAACTTAATTTCTGTTACCTTTGTATATAACTGGACCAGAAAAGCATAAATTTGACAAGTTGAGGGATTTCAGTTTGGCGCTATGTTATTTTTAGCTCGACTATTCGAAGAATAGGTGGGCTAAACTACTCGCCACAGCGTCGGCGTCGGCGTCTGGTTAAAGTTTTAGAGCAAGTTGGGATTTTCACTTATAAGTCCAATACCCTACATTCAATTGACTTAATACTTCACGCAGTTGTTCAGGGCCATCACATGATGAGATTAGATAACTCCATTTCATTCTTTACACAGATTATGGCCCCTGATTGACTATGGAACTTAGGTTAAAGTTTTAGGGCAAGTTGGAATATTTATTGATAACTTCTATATCCTTTGTTCAATTGACTTAATACTTCACACAGTTGTTCAGGACCATCACACAATGAGGTTACATAACTCCATATTATCCTTAATACAAGTTATGGTCCCTGATTGACTTAGGTTAAAGTTATAGGACAGGTTAAAGTTTTAGGGCAAGTTGGGATTTTCATTTAAAACTCCAATACCATTCATTCAATTGACTTAATACTTCACACTGATGTTCTGAGCCATCACATAATAAGGTTAGACAACTCCATATTATCTTTTATACAAATTATGGCCCCTGATTGACTATGGAACTTAGGTTAAAGTTTAAGGGCAGGTTGGGATATTGTTTAATCACTTCTATACCCCTCATTCAATTGACCAAATACTTCACACAATTGTTCAGGACCATCACCCAATGAGGTTACATAACTCCATATCTTTAATACAAGTTATGGCCCCTGGTTAAAGTTTTAGGCAAGTAAAAATTAAGGGCAGGTTGGAATTTTAATAAAAAAAAACTTCTATACCGTTCATTAAATGCACTTAATAAAATTCAAAATTATTAACGACCATCTTACACCAAGTAACATAACTCCGTTTAAGCCTAAATACAAATTATGGCCCTTGATTTTTTTTGATTTTTTAATTTCTTTTGAAAGGCATATTTGTATATTCTTAACCACATTTTCATAATGGGAACTCAAGTTATTTGAATAACTTGCGTCATTGTTTGGGCGGGCTGGTGGGAGGGCAGCATCAGTCACCTTATGTTTCGAATCATTTTAGTTAGGTTTGACATAAAGAGACCAAACTTGGTATTATTACATCGTTATTGTATTTTAAGTCAAAGCGGCGTAGTCTAGCGCGCTGTCTTACGACGGCTCTTGTTATATAAAACGCTAAGCCGGTAAAGTGGAAAAATCTTATTTTGCTTAGAAAAATCTTATAAGAGTAGGCAGGCCATTTTTGTGGTGCTGTTTTATAGACACCATTGAAAGTTACAAGGAGAACTTTACTTGGTCAGATTATTCCAATGCATGAGGAAACAATGGCTTTTAAAAACGTTTGCGGTTAACCATTTGATGAAAAAGGCTATTTCTGCCTTTCAAGAAAACACCACAGGGTTGCATACAGCCTGAAATTGATTTTGAAGTCTGTTTAAATTGCAAAAAAAAACATTATATGCAATGACTGTTCTGAAAAACCAGAGAAAAGCCAGGTTAGTGTTTATATGAAACATATACTAAAAACCAATTGTGGTCTTGGGCCATATTTACATACTTTTAACAAAGGTGACTTCATTTGTTAGTGTGATAGCCTCTTCATCTGTGTCAATGTGAACAAATTGACCCTTGTGTATTACTTTATTTGGTGTTAATCTGTTTCAGATCGGGATCCATCACTTCAGTACCGTATTCACCAGTAACGCAGGATACCAGACTGGCATCTGGGATTGATCTCTTCAGAACTGTTCACCAGTAACGTTTTATCCAGGATACCAGAGCGGCATCAGGGATTGATCTCTTCAGTACCGTTTTCACAAGTAACGTTTTATCCAGGATACCAGAGTCGCATCAGGGATTGATCACTTCAGTACTGTATTCAGCAGTAACGTTTTATCCAGGATACCAGAGTGGCATCAGGGATTGATCTCTTCAGTACCGTATTCACAAGTAACGCTTTATCCAGGATACCAGAGTCGCATCAGGGATTGATCACTTCAGTACTGTATTCAGCAGTAACGTTTTATCCAGGACACCAGAGTTGAAATATGGGACCGATCGCCCTGGGCTTTAGGGCTTAAGCCCCACAGCTGGGCTCAAAGGGATTGATTTTTTAACTGAATGAGCTAATGAATGAGCTAATGTAAGCATAAGTATAGTACATTCTTGTTCTGATTATGTTGTGAACTGTTAAAATGCTATATTGTGAATATTTTACAAGTTTACAACATATATATATGTATATATATATATATTATATTAATATCGATAACTCATGTTTTGTTGAATAATCTATGTGCTTGTTTTTTAAATGTTATAGATGCATTGTTGTTGAATGTTTATTATTCAGTTTAAAGTCTCATACTTTAAATAATTAAATATGTTCATACTTTCTGCATACATTGTTATATTCAATGATGAAATGGTGCTAACAACTTCAACTACAGGGAATTTATATTCATTATACACTGCACTAGGTGGTCAAACCATTTTTTGGGGTTAATTGCAGAACCTTAAACATCTAAAATATACACAATGCTGTTTTACAAACATAGTAAAGTACAGGTTGATTGTCAGATAACTGTGATCATTAATTTTTAAGTTAAGGTTTGTTTACCATGTTATGTTAAAGTAGGAATCATTATTTTGTTCTGTAACTGGTTGTATGATATTCAGTATTAGGTAAATAAGAATGTTTATTGTGTGTAATTATGTGTTTTCTCAAACATTAAAATATCAAATTTGCTTTGCATTGCCTTAACCTTACTTGTGATGCACCTAAATGATCTAAATGGTCGTAGTCATAGCCAAAGTATGTCATATAAAATCAATTTTGCCTGTAGTTAATAACATACCTAGAGCCCGTCTAAGGCAGTGCCTAATTTCATATTATTTTAATGTGTACTGAAATATGAGCCTTTCGGTGTGAAATTTGCTTTTTGGCCTATGTAATTTTATCAATATTTAGTTAAGTGTGCTCTTGTCAAAGTTTTTAGTTGTTCGGTTATTATAAATCGGTGTTTAAAATTAGTTTAAAAAACATTTTAATGCTAAAACGTTGCAGACATAAATAAAAGTGTTGCAATTAAACATTGTTATACAAGAAATGGCACTTCCCTGAGTATCTTAATTGTCCAGGTGTAATTAAAGAAAACGATAATAGATCGCAGTAAATCTTTCAGCATTTACCAATCATTTCATATTTTTGCGTTTGTAGCTATTAAATATATGGTTACAATCTTGTAATTAATATCTTCCATAAATGCATTATTTAGTTAGTAGTAAAAGGTTTATTACTAAAAGTTTATGTTTGTTATACATGCGTATGTATTGATTTTGAATACGAATGTCACTTTAAGATTACATACAATTCACGGATAGTGCATGAATTATACACTCCATTTTCGCTTGAAAGATTAATGGTCTTATTGAATGAATTAAAAGCCTTCTCGCTCAACATTCTACCTGTACATTTTTCTCTTAACTGTCGCGTTTTATCTTGCTATCAGATGCATCGCTTGTACAATACTTGTGTGAAAAAAACTACAGAAACAATGTCAGTAGCCAAACGTTTAAACATAAACCCGTTTAATGGCACTGGGTAAACGCCAAAGACATAGAACACAAAAACAAAAAATCACAAACAAGAAACATGGAACAACAGCACAAAACTCCACGAACAGCACCACAGTACATATAAACAATTGAAAAAATAGGTATGTTTTTCAAGTGTTAAATAAAATAAGTTTAGCAAGTGTCGAATAAATAGAATAATATTTGACTGGTATCGGGACAAATGTAGTAATTGCAAAACCTGACCATACATTGTATAGGATATATTAGATTACTTTGGTTTATATAACTAGAAACACTCACCATTGAACCGTACACTTATCTGATGTAAGTAGATAAGATGTAATGCTCATTTTACCAGTGGAATGTTATAGTAAACAAAAAAGAAAGCACAATAGGACATTTTCACTTTATTCTTTTACACGACATTTTGTAATGCAACGCACAAACAACATCGAAACATTCTTGATCTACACACAGTTTTGTCTTTACTTTTTCTACATTTCAATAATTCAAAGTGACAACATATGAATTAAGTTAAAATAATTAAAAGTTTAGTATAACAGCTATCCCCTCTTCGTTCTGTTTTACAGGATGTCCTATGTTTGTATGCGTATGATCCCCATTCCGACACATTATGGGATATTGGCTTTGTATGCGTATGATCCCCCTCCCGACACCTTTGGGGTTATTGGGTTAAATTCGTATGATCCCCCTTCCGACACCATAGGGGTTATTGGGTTTAATGCGTATGATCCCCCTCCCGTCATGGGTTATTGGGTTTTATACGTATGATCCCCCTCCCAACACCTTGTGGGTTATTGGGTTTGTATGCGTATGATCCCCCTCCCGACACCATGGGGGTTATTGGGTTTAATGCGTATGATCCCCCTCCCGATACCTTATGGGTTATTGGGTTTGTATGCGTATGTAACGTGTTTCTATGCGAATGTTCTTTTTATCCCTCCTATGTGTTATCGGGTACGTATGTGTAGTCCAACCCCTCCGGTTTTTTGGTTTGCATGTATTTGGCAGCGTATGTTATCCCTAGTTTTAATTAGTTATCGGGTATGTATGCGTATGGCACCCCTCCATATTATGGGTTAACGGGTTTGGTTACGTATGTTTACCTCCGTTATGGATTGTAATAGTTCATTTATCCACGGGTTGTCCTTTGGCCCAGAGCAGGATAAAAGCCACCTATTAATTGTAATCATTAAAGGATTTAAGGAAAGCGAACACTTAAATTGTCGTTCACGTGATATAACCGGCCACTATAGGTGATCGTTAGGGCAATTGTCCAATACTGTTGTATTATCAAATTTGGTTTCAACGGATGTGTATCATTTTCCTGATTTAATAGTAAAATGCGATGTAAATTAACATATTACCATGTCATTACAGATACTACGACACCAAACAAGACAAGCACTTACTCCATGATCTGGTATATTGGCGGCGGTATTGGAGGCGTTATCGTGCTCATCGTCGGAATCGTCTGTGTTGTCTTCTTTGTGTACGTTATCTCATTTCACAAGTTTAGATGTAGGACAATTTAAAACCGAAAACAACTTGTCTTCACTCCATAGTTTAGAGTGATTAGAGTTTAACATATAGATTGTTCTTGTTGGTGACCTCGAAGCTGTTTATGATTAGTGTAAGAATTTATATAGTTTGTCCAGTTTCATCATTATTTTTTTTTCAAATTCATTGTATTTTGTAAACAGCAGTCAGCGTTATTGATTTAAATCCAGTGGATCGGCAGATTAAAACAAAAGCTGGGCCAGAACATAGAACATAATTTTAACATTAAGCCCTGCCTGACGATGCTTTGATAAATGCACATTAACAAACACCAACCTATATTTACAAAAGTACAATTGTCACTACAGACGGAGCCAGAATCGAGCTAATGATTGTTCTCGGTGCAAGGATGACAGTCGTGGACTTCGGAAGCACCAGTTCAAAAAATCTGTATCTGTAACGGAAGGTCAAGTGAAGGAAGATCAAGAAAACAGTGCTAATACTAGCCCCAAGAACCTGAACGAACCCTGCGGTGTTGAGCTCGAATCCTTTCTACCTGTATCAGAAGTTCAACCAAAGGAAGATCAAGAAAACAGTGCTAATGATGGCTCCAAACCCCTAAACGACATAAGCGGCGGTGAGAAACACGAGCCCGAATCCTTTCTACCTGTATCAGAAGTTAAACCAAAGGAAGATCAAGAAAACAGTCCTAATGATGGCTCCAATACCCTGAACGACATATGCGGCGGTGAGACACACGAGCTCGAATCAGTTCTACCTGTAGCGGAAGTTCAGTCTAAGGAAGACCAGAAAAACAGTGCTAATGATGACTCCATGAACCTGAACGACATTTGCGATATGCAGCTACACCTTTTCGAATCATTTTTACCAAAAGGGGAAGTTCAGGCAAAGGAAGGCCAGAAAGACAGAGCTAATGATAGCTCAACCCTGATGGACATTTGCAGTATTGAGATACCAGAGGGGGAGTACCCTCTACCCGAAGCCGAAGTTCAGACACAGGAATTCCAAGCCACAAGTGCTAATGATGTCCCCAAGCTCGAATCCTTTCCATCTGTAGCGGAAGATCAGACAAAGGTAGGACAAGACAATAGTGCCAATGATAGCCCCAGGAGGCTGAATGAATGCGTCGTTGAGACACACCTGATCGAATGATGTTTATCTTTAGGGGATTTGCATACAAGGGAAGACGACCAGAAAAACAGTGGTGACCCTAAAGGACGTTCACAGTCTTGAGATAAACCAGGACGGGTCTCCTCTATCCGGAGCCGAAATTTAGGCAAATTATAACCACGAATATTTTTAGCTATGTGCACCTGAAACAGCAATTAACATGAAAATAACCTTTGCACATTTCGCATGTTTCATTTTCTTTTTGAAAATTGTACATGTTACATTTTCCATTCACCATTTCCCATCTGTCATTTTCTATTGAATATTTCCCATGTTATATTTTGTGCATGCTAATCGTTTTTTGTATTATGCTATCAATGTTACGGATATAAACTAGCTATACATTATAGACCATTAAATCTAAGAATGAACCTGTAAATAATACAATATATATTGTTAAAAAATAGCTAAGCTTAGTAGCTCCGATGATTTTTTGAAATAATCAAGTAATACTTAAATATTTTGAATGATTGCTTTATATACTAAGATAATGCAAATTTATTAAACAATAATCTGTTTTATGTGGGTCAAATTTGTTGAATGATATATATAAACTATGAGTATCTGTTTAATAACCGTAACCATTTCGTACTTTTACATGTGGTGTTACTGAAACATGCTTACTGGTAGCAGCATACTGAATATCTCAAGCTAATATTCAAGCTTTTTGTGAAAACGAATACGTGTGTTTCCTAACAAGCCTCGAAAACAAATCTGCTTCTTACTTGAAATGAAGGCTGTGAGGTTATTTCATACTTAACGTTCCAAGGAAAAAAGTCCAGTCATTTAGCGTTAAAGCTATATCAACGCGTGTCTAGTCTGTTTGCGGTGTTTGTATGTGTGAGTGTTTGTTTCGCTCGTTCACTGACATTTGAGCGTTTACCTTGTGCCTGTAAAGAGGTTTTGTTATCAGAGGGTTTGACTACTTGACTTGTTCCTGTAGTTTTAATCAATTGTTGAAACCGACCATGACCATATGGACAACACAATTCTCGAAAAACAGAGAAATTATGTTGCAACTCTTTTGCAAACAAGTTTGCTTAACTGGTTGTATGTAACATATAATACTTAACGCTAATACTCCCTTACTAAGATAAACAAACCATATATTCGATACCTTTTACAATTTTCATTATGAGTCCCTCTCTGTAAGACTACTAACGAGTACAGTGAATACATATATATGTGTTTATACATATATAATGATAACAATTAATTGTTACATTGTGATAACAAAACTGACAATGCTGAAAACCACTTGTTAAGTAAGGATACAGAGCTATAATGCAAGTCTCACCAGGGTGTTATATATTTTTTAAAATGTCTGGGGTTTTCATATAATTATTTGTAAGTCGAAGAGACTTTTCTTCATCTTCGTCCTTACTTTTAAATGATGCTACACCTTATCTTTTTTTTGCAAGGCCACAATTATAGAGTACATAGTCGGATATGCATTGTGGCAATAACGACGGCGACGACCATGATGATGATGATGATGATGATGAACAGTAAACGCGTCCTCTTTGCCTGTGATACAAATAAATGACTTATATGTCCATGAGTTTTCTTTCAAAAATAAGATAGTAATGACCTTAAAGTGCAGCGCGAGGAGAAGTGAAAGAGAAGAGCGTTCAGAGGATGACATTGTAATAAGTTTATATAATGGTAGAGTATCAGACAGGAATGGACTCTTGGCAATGATAAGTTTGAGGCGTGGAATGTTTTTTTTTGTGAAAAGGGCAATTACATTTGCCTTCATGTTATATGTATATATCATTTTGAAGAGAGAATAAAATACCGAAACACAACGACCAAAAACGTAAAAAACAAGCATTACGTTGTGAAAATGTGACAGAGCGATAGTCGATTTTTTTGTATACCTTGGTTGAGTTTTATTCACATTAACAGTGGCCATGATGAATATTTTCATGACCTTGCCCGAGCTGGTCACATGATCTGTTAAATATGATCGAATAATTCCACACATGATAGGTTATTCCATAACCGTTCTGTGTAAATGCCAACTTTCTGACACATTCGGTAAGTCCCATCTTGCCTTGCCCTAAACGTACCTCCGAACTTATATACAGTAAAACTGCGCTCGTTTGAACAAGCGGTCGTTCGAGAACCGGCGTTCCCTCGAGGTCGAAGCTTGGTCCCGAACTTTTTTTCTTCTATTTTCATATAAAATATACCTACGCTGCATCGAAACCTAATTATGTCGAGCGTCGAGCAATTTACTCGGTCCCAAGTACACAATTCATGCACAAAACCTTATGGCTCCCTCGAGGTCATAATTTCACGAGGTCATAATTTCACACTTTTGCCCGAACGCGTGCTCCAAAATAAACAAACAATTGCAGTTGAAAGGCAATTTGATAAGGTGTGAAAACCCGTTTAACACTGTTAAAACGTGACCGATTAGTTGATATGGGCATTTTAGAGGATAATTATAAGAAGTTAATGCCGAGAAGTTTATTGTAAAATGGTAATGAGTAACAAAAATATTAATACACACTACCATATCGATGCAACATCGGAATCTCTGAAAAGAATTCTTTCTTGTCACTTTGCTGGAAATATGGCAGATTTGTACAAATAAAATATTATATTCATTCATTAATTGATATTTCTTTTACATTTTATATTTAGTATACATATAGTATAAGGCAGCCTTTGAACATATGAGCGATTTCCACAACACATAATCGGTGTCTTAGTAAACAAACGACTTTAAACTTAAAATTCACTGAAAGATATTTCATAACAGATTGGAGAATTGAAAATCGGGTCGTTCGAAACATCGGTTCCCTCAAGGTTTAGGCTGGGTCCCCGGCGACCTCGAGCGATCGCAGTTTTACTGTATTAATAATTACACTGGCGTATACACACAGCACACGTTATTTGGAAGTTTACACTAAAGTGACGCATTCATGGAACTCGAGCTCACTGGGCGTTTAAACTAGTCTGGCGCCTTCATGGAACACAAGTTTACTGGGTGTTTAAACTAAACTGGCGCATTCAAAGGCACGAGTTTAATTGGGGTTTAAACGAACCTGGCGCATTTATAGAAAACATGTTTACCGGGGATTCGACTTCAACTGGCGGATTTATGGAACATAAAGTTACTGAGGTTAAACTAAATTGGCGAAATTATAGAATACGAGATTGCTGGATGTTTAACCTAAACTGACGCATTCATCGAACACGAGTTCACTGAGGGTAAAGACTAAACTTGCGCATTCATGGAATACGAGTAGACCGGTGTTCAGCTAAACTGGCGCATTCATTGAAGACGAGTTGACCGGGGTTAAGCTAAACTTGCGCATTCATTGAATACGAGTTGACCAGGGTTAAGCTAAACTTGCGCATTCACTGAACACGAGTTTACCGTGTTTCTTATCTAATCTGGTGCATTCATGGAACACACGTTTACCAGGAGTTTGAACTATTCATGTGTAAGCTTATGGGCTAATCTACTCAGTAAAACCCTTGATGTGTTCGATATTTATTTCTTTATATATATGGAAGAAACACCTATAACAAACAATGAGTATTTTAGAACATTATACGCACAATAATACACAAATGCCAAATACAGAAGTACATAAATACACAATTACGAATGAAATGCTAAATAATATTTAAGACAGTTAAAAAGAGGCTTACCAGGATAGCTAAGATGTTTTATAGTTTTGTCGAATTTAGTTGAGAAATAACGAACAATCCCATACGAGAAAATATATATGACATGTTTTAAGAAAAGGAAAAGGGACAAAGGATTTAATAAATTCTGCAAGTACCTTGAATACAACAATTCTGTAAGTCAAAAGTGTTCACTGCCATGATAGCACTAAAGCCAATCATACATAACGGAACTTATACGCCTAGGAAAACTCTCACACTAGCTATAATTAGACACCTGGTTACATATTACCCCCGCCCGGGAGAGCATTGCCCCCGAAGTGTCAATTAACCATATTTTTTTTAACACAACAGAATGTTTATTATCTTATACATAAACAGCATATCGATGAATCAATAGAAAGTTTAGCCATAACGTCAAGAAATGTACAAATAAATAAACACGATAATGAATGCATGTACAAAGTTATATTAAGGACCCCGGTCTCCGATTAAAAAACAATAAAACTACTAAATGACACCGGAAATTAAACAAATGATAAGTAACTTTTGCTTACAGAATTATGAACATTAAAAAGTAAAGCATAAAGCAAAAGTGGCAATGGAATGATAAATATGGGAGATAATTGTTGTATGAACTGTAACTTAAGATATAGTAGTTGTCGCCCTTGTAAACGAAACGGACAGCAGGTAATGTATGGATGATTTCAATAAATTGAAATACTTAGTTATACACACTTCAAGATAAATTAGAATAATAATGATAATCCCGGGTAAAATTAAAAAAAAAAATGCGAATGTATATCTTCTCAAACTATTTAGAACAAATATGAGAATAATTAAATACACAAAAATATAAAAAAAACTTGACATTATAATGCCAAAATAATGTTTGTAATGAACAATCAGGCAATTATAATAGAAAATTGAAATTGAAAGGGGCACCATAAAATCTGAAAAAAAGAAATATTAAAGGCACAGTAGTGACTTTACGAATGAAATTCAAATACATTTAATGAGAGGATTACTACACGACATTGCGCCCAATATATATTATAAATAGTACAAGCGTGACAACACATTGTATGTAATAGAAATACAACTTTACAAAATATACCCATCTGAACAACTGATACAAGCAAATAACAAAATGTCGATCGTACATTTAAAGGTTGACAACGATTCACAATGGACAAAAAGTATATAAAAAAAGATAGAAATTAAAGGTGAGTTAACAAAAATCTTCGAATTGATTCAAGACCAATGCATTTACAATCGTAATAGGGGAACTAGACGTATAATTGGGGAGCGACCCATTCTCCATATCTGTAAGATGGTTTCCTGGCTCGCCTCGGCCTGGGCTGCAGATGTTTTGGGCAACCGAACTAGCATATGAGCCTCGTCCTCAAATGATGTAGCGGAAGAAGACATGGTTTCAGAGGAAGACGAATCAGAATCCTCAGAAGGATCTGCTACAGCAACAGCTCTATATATTCTTATTTGTTTGTTATAAAAAACATAACCCCCTTAAAAATGTTACAAAATGTTAAATATGAAAAAATGTGTTGTTTAGATTTTAAGTGCAAATACAAATACTGCTTTAATTACAGAATTATCCAAACAATGCTTTCTATAACCTTTTTAAAATAGTTTGTGTTTGAAATGAAAAATGAATTTGACAAACATCATGTTTAATGATCAAAGTTAACTAAATTTCAATTAATTCATATTTTTTACAGCTTTGCTAAAACCAGGTATATACTTAAAGAGATCTGTTTAAGACATTTGACAGTTAAATATACATATACACATCTATTCTTTACAAATTTAGAACACCCACAGTGACCTTTTTGTCTTGCCTTTTGATAAAAAGGTTGTTTTTATACATCTAGTGGGAAATAGAATAGTATGAATAAATTCATGTTAACATTTTCTAGACTTTTAAAGGCCCAATGTGTTTCAGTAATGTAAACATATTATTTAGTGTATGTATATCTAAATGACCTCTCTTAACATTTTTGACATCAAGTATATTCTGAATTAAGCATGGAAATAGTCAAAACCAAATTACCATATCATGGGACTTTCTTAAAGACTCATTATGTTAGAGAAGTTTAAATGTTCGAGGCATGATTACAAACAAATGACTTCTAACCCTCACATAATATTTTAACTTACGGTTCGTACGTGTATGTAAGGGACTACTTCTTTTTGCCAGAGTGATAGGTATGAAACATTTTGGGCACCACTGAACTCTGAAAATGAGAACCAGAAAAGCTTGTCATACATTGCTCATTTAAAGCGCGTGTATGCCGGCGAGCAAATTGTACATGTTTTGGGCGGGGTTTGACATCCGATAACCAATGAAAATTCAATACGGAAACACCCGATGTACATGAACTTTTTAGATTGGAACTTCCATATATGGATAAGCGTTAAAAATGGTACTGCATTTCATAGGAAAGCATGTTTCACTTTGTGCAATACAGTATGTAGTAAAATGTTTTTTGTCATTTAAGCAGTTATTACATCCAACAAATTAACTAAATATGGCTAAAGCTAAATGCTTATGGAATCAAACTTGAATATATTAATCCGCATTTCACGCTTCAATGAACTTCAATGAAGATCTCAAGGGAGCATCGGACGACATTTTGTTTATATGGAAATGGAGCCGTAACAAATCATACTCCCAGTTTGGAAGCAGAGCAAATAAGTCTGATTAAATTCTGTAAAGGTGAGTTTATCTGAAATGCATGTTTTTGATTTTTAAGTTTTATCTATCTTCGCGTTCCAATCGAGGTACGGAGTTGACGAATATTTCGTACCAGTAACCACTACGCTCTCGTTTTTTAAGAAGCATTCGCCGACAATTCAGCTGGAAAGAATGTTCAAATATGACAGTGGTACGATATTGAATGGGTACGAATTCTCCGACATCCGTTTTCCAATACGCTTCTGACACCATGTAAATTATGCCATTTCTACTTTTATTTCACAGGGTTTTCTCAATTGTTGTTTGATAGCATCAGTTGAAACGGTTTAGTTTCGGTTTTACAACGTCTGTTTGGGATATTAAGCTGCTAAAAATGTTAAAAAAGATTCTAAAGTAGTAGAAATATTTGTTGATGTCATGCCGACGGCTGCGGCCATTTTGAATATTCTGAACGATCTGCATTATGACACATAACAAACAAAAACAAACCAGACACGTTACCTAGGCTATACTTACTAAACATGTGAGTCACAATGCTGTTCTTTTTTAAGATTGAATGAATTAGTGAATGAAAAAAAGAAAAGTAATTGGGCTAGTTTTATTTTATTGCAGTATTGTTTTTAACTGACAGGTAAACATTGCAAATTGTGATATTGTTCACAGGGAAATTATTCAGCGTCCATTTAATTTTTTTACATGTAGGTCGTATATTTTGTATATTCATGTGTCTTTCTGATCTTATATAAACAACTTATGCACTAGTCAATTGTAACTACTGCTACACCCCCCACCTCGGTCCGGGGAATAGCAAACTTAAACTGTCGGTCCAGTTAATCCCAAAAACATCCCTGCCCTGCAGAGACAAACTGCTGGTTAAATCCCCCCAAAATGCCCAAGCAACCCGGGAACATCCTAGGTAAGGCCCTTTTCCTGCTTTTTTGCAGCACGAAAACAAAAACCACCAGCATTTCCTCAGCTATCCCCGGACAGGCTTCAATAATGCGAGATCATGGATATTTTTTATCATTTGACATTTCTTATTTATCCCTGTCTCGAGTCTGCTTAGTTAAAACGTCAAGAGACTCGTTGACAGCCATTTAAGTGGACTAACCCCTGGACCTGGATTGATTGTGGTAACAATTGACTGGTGCATTACTGACTTTTGTATTGTATATAAGGGCTTTAATGATTGTAATTTATGGTAAGTATTTGCTGGTTGTTGGAATTACCGAAACTCTGCCCCATCCTCCAAAGCACACAATAGTCAGTACATTCAACAAGTGATACTCATTTTTCATTCCCACCAACAGTTCGCTATCGTTGCCAATACAATGAATTTATAGTTTCTTCGTTTAATGGAGTTTGGATTATATGTAACACAATGACCCTCGCCAATCTGCTAAGGTCATTGCTCGTTTTTTAGCTTCTAAGTGGTCAAAATGCTATAGCGTTATTTTCATTGGACCTTCATTACCGTTACCGGCAGGTGTCAATTAGGTATCCTAAGAATAGATGGAAAGGTTAATCTCTTTATTATATGTTAATAACGACCCTAAGGCTTGAATAATAATTATCAAATGATCTGCTTTCTGATAAAATCATATATTACTTGGTGCCGTCGAAGATCTATCAGCAACGGCCAAAGTCAACCGCTAATGGCTAATTTAATTACTGTCCAGATATGAGCTTAATTAGCTTGTTTACTTAAGTCCTATCAAAGAAATTTGGTCTAGTCCATTTTGACGTCACTAGACATATTGATTGACAAGCTCCTTTTTGTGGCGATAGCCAGTAAGATACTTAAGTATGGTCACGTGAGGTCAAATGTATCACCTGATATCATTAAACTATTAAGAAAAATTAGGAAACACTTCTGAATGGTCAACTGCAATTTGGGTCAATTGCGAAATATAAAAACACTTACCCAGAGCTTAAGGATAGAGTTTTTGAGAGTTGAAAGTTCTGGAGTTTGTAGTCGGCTTCTCGTTAGGATAGTCGAGAATGTAACTGGGTTTAAATCTTCAGGTCTACAGACCGAGGTCAGGCAGTCTGAGTCGAGGAGTTGGGCACCATTGCCTGTCCCAAATATACAAATCATGCGCAAAACCTTATGATTACCTAGAGATCATTATTTCACACATTTTCCGGAAAGCATGAATATAAATAAACAAACAAACGGCTAATGTTGACAAGTTTTCAAAGTTATAGAAAATTGAGAAGGTGTGAAAAACCGAGTTTTACTGTTTATATTTGACTACTAATACCTGATAAGGGCATATAGGAAGATTTCTACAATGCAATATGTAATCGGTGCGAAACTGAACTTTCAATTTTTTAAATTTCGAAATTACATTCTAAGACATTTCATAACAGACTAAAAATGAACTTTTGGTCATTCAAAACATCAGATCACTCAAGGTTTTAGCTCGGTCAATGGGGTCCTCGAGCAATCGCAGTTTTACTGTACAAAAAAAACCGTTAAGAACGTTAAGAACTGTATTTGACTAACAATTAACATACGGCCATTAAGGATAATAACGATTAACTTCTGAACAGAAAATTATTATTTCTTGCTTATCTCCTTAGACACGGAGTTATGCCGCTGGGTCATTAGATTTGACTATAATTTAAAGAAGAATAATCTTTCATGTGTTTCCGGTACAGATAGAAAAATCCGACCCGAGGGCACGCACGTAAGTCGTTAATGAGGCTTGCCACGCACCGTGCCCAAGGGTTAGATTTTTTTTCCCGACCGGAAAAACATGATTGATGAATACAACGTTGTTTACTGCGTCATGAAGCGCAGTAATTTTAATAACTATTGATATCAAATAGTGCCTCTAAAATCACATTTTTACGATTATTTATTTACAATTTAAATTTAAAGTCTTGCATATTTATGTATTTGATTGCGCTTTATTGAAATGGCATAATATACTTTTTGTAAACCATACAATAAAAGAAATTAAAAGTGTCACGTTGTTGCGCTCATACAATAAAAGAAATAAAAAGTTGCGCGTTGTTGTGCCTGACTAATCTTACATAGGGAAGGGGTGTAGAATGGGGTTTTCCAGCACTGGAAACATGACCGGAAACACACGTTCCTGTATGACAAAAAATGTCCTCAGAGTGCTCACGGAAAGTGGGTCCAACTCGTTGAGTGTGATGTACCCCTTCAAGAAATATAATGCCTGTTTAAACCAAAGCCTTCCACCCCCTTGCACACAATAAAATATATATATGATAATGAAAATTTAAGTGTTATGCGAGTAGTATTTGAGACCCTTTCATAGCACTTAGGCTTCCCCGCCCTCACCCATATTTGATATCGATCCCCCAACACAATTTAGTATAAACCCCAGCTTCACCAACACCACTCGAAACCTTTAGTGAAGGTCCTTATGAAAATAAGTGTTTTAGTAATTCCATCAACCAAGTATAGTGCATCTTTTTAGTAATCCAATTCCTTAATAACTTAATATAAATTTGTTATTGTTTGCGACAGGTTGGAGATGGGAATGATGTCAGACCAGCCAGCCAAACTTAAATTGGAGCAGACATCATGCGGTAATTTATTTGTATTTCAAAATTATCACTTTATGAAAATGTATCCAATCAGTTGCATTGTTTGAGCGAGTTTGATTCTTTTCAGTTTATCTTTTCTGTTTGTTTCATTCCTTATTGACTTTGTTTCATGCCGGTTATTAATTATTTCTGGTCGAAGCCATGAGATTATATCATCTTCTAATGAAACAACAACCTCTTCGTGTTTGTCTGTATTGTGAAACTATTTTGTTTGCTCTTTTATTTGAGCATTACATTATTAACTAATTCTATTAGCAGTTAAACAAAACTTCTTTTATGATGAAGATTGATACATTTGATTCCAGCTTTTGTACAAGAAAAACATATACTTCAACAATCAGGGCAACAAAATGAAAGGAAATTTCTATTTAAAAAAAAATACAACTAACTCTTTTCACCTCTCCAATTCACATATATTCATTTATTAAAGCTACACTCTCACAGATATACCATTTTTGCAACTTTTATGTTTTTTGTCTTGGAAAGAGCAATTCTTTTGCGTAAATAACTGCAAACCAATAATAAAAGATTACTGACAAAAGATCAGTCGCAGATTTTCATATTTCCGTTCGAAAATTAATGTTTTATGGCATAAACTGTTACTAACGGTTTCAGAAAAATGCATATCAATTTTTGAACTTAGATATAAAAATCTGTAATCTGATTTTTTCAGCACTCTTATGTAACTGGTTTCCATGGATTTTCGCAAAAATTGGCTCGTTCCAAAACAAAAATAAAAAAGTTACATTGAGGTTTTTGACTTATCCCTCAATACTTCTTAATACATTTCAACATTCTGTAAAAACACAAATGTTTTATAGCCACATGGTTGCTGAAGCTCTAGAGGACCTTTAAGGACAAAACTACTGCTCAAAAATAGTTCCGTCTGGAATTCCATTTCTCCTACCTCAGATAAGTAGATCCAATAACTTAACCATTCTAGAAATTCTTATCTTGCCCACGGGCGAAGAAAAAATGCCTGTATGGAACTCCTTGTTTATGGTCACCACATTGTAGTTACCTCCCTTGTTGAAGACTGTCGTCTGTAGCATCATGGAAACCTTGTCTTGTGGCTATATTTAGAACGCTAATTAATTATTTCTAACTTCAAATGTCACAATAAAACAATTTTCACGAACCTTTCAAGAAAAGAGCATTTTCAGTGAAAAGATATCCCCCGCCAACGATGGCTTGTTTGTGCTTGATGGCTTGTTTGTGCTTGAAGGTTAAAAAAATCTCAGAAAGAATAGGTAAGCACATTGGTTTATCCCTTTCCGAGCCAAATTATAAAATATCGCAAACAATGATTTTTTTATAAATCAAGGGCAATAACTCTAAGGAAAATTGACCAATCCAAAAGAAAAATAGACAGGCATCATCACAGTATGTTGGTTCTTATTTATTCCAAGTGTCATGAAATTCTACCAGCTAGTTGCATAGAAAAGACTGCAAACATGGATCTTTTAATAAATCAAGGGCAAATAACTCATATAGAAATTACACAATCCAAAATATAAATAAACAGGCATCATCGCAGTATGTTGGTTCATATTTATTTTAAGTTTCAAGAATTTCTACCAACTAGTTACTGAGAAATGGCTGTGAATGTGCATTTTTCAAAAAATCAAGGGCAATAACTCCAAGGACAATTGACCAATCAATTTTTTTTTGGACGGGCATCATTCCAGTATAGTGGTTTATATTTATTTTAAGTTTCATGAAATTATACCGGCTAGTTACTGAGAAAACGCAGGTGACGGACGGAAGGAAGGACGGACGGAAGGAAGGACGGACGGACGGACGGACGGACAACGCCATTTCAATATCCCCCTCCCTATTTCATAGGCGGGGGATAATAATGCTTTACTCTCCTTAGAACTATTTAAAGACCGATTTGACTATTAACATCATCTGAATCAGTGCGCGCATATCCATGACAGCCACAAATTATCGCATATCCATACTCTATTATTTTCACTAAGCACAAAAGAGTTCCAGCAAAAAATTCATTTTTACCTAATTTTGTTTAACTGAGGTGGGAGAAAAAGCATCTACCATAGCCGCTCGTGTAAGATAGGTTCATCCCGACCCTCGCGCCGGGTGTTTTGCGGAAACTCGGTAAACCTCGTTTCCGCAAAACACCCTTCGCTCGGGTCGGAATGAACCTATCTTACACTCTCGGCCATGGAAGATACTTAAAATCGCCTCAAGAAAATGTCTTCAAGTAAGGAGGATTTCTAAGCATTTGCATTTCTGACTTCTCCAAAATGCTTCTTTATAGTCAATTACCTTAGGAGTTGTTAAATACTCATTGCAAAATATCCAAACGCAATATATTTCATCTATTTTGTCTTGATCTTTGAATGCATGAAATTACACTATGTGACTATATCAAATTTATGACTACATATAGAATTGTGCATGCCTCAAATAATTGTTAACTGGCATTTTGCATACCTTCACAGTAGTAGATACATGTAGTACTTTTATTCTGTTAAAACATTGCTTTTATGTTATTTGCAGATTCTGATGTGCCAGCAGCCTGAAGTGGTCCAATAATCTGAAACTTGGAGTGGATGCAGCACAGACTCCCTTATTTCAAGAGAATGAAGATGTAAGACACCCCTGTCAAACTTGTTTGAATGTAAATAATACAACATGTGACATTTACAGCTAATATGTAATAATTGATCAACATATAGACAATTGCAAAACACAGTTCTGTTAATTTTGTGCAAAATTTAGCATTTAAGACCAGATACTTTCAGTTTTTGCTTGTTTGTTCGGTTTCTTTAATTGCATGATTTTTTTCAAGAAGCAATCAGTTCAGTATATAGTAGTTATGGTGTTTTGACTGTCAATGAATCCAAGATCACTATTTTTATGTTGTTGAAATGATATGTTAAATATTTAAGTTCCATCTGTCAGTAAAAAAACACATTGATTGTGGGGTCAAAATCAAAAATCCCAAAACTCAGAAAGGTGTTATTAAATGTTTAGAGATGGAATTTCTATAAGAAATGTGGCACATCCAGTAAATCTCGTTAGTACCGAGTGTGGCCACCATTTTCATGAATGCATGCAATAATCCTACGCCGCATCGACGTAACGTAACGCAATACCAGTGCGTTAAGCAAATTCCTTCATTCCTGTTTTAACGCCCGTGTAAGATCACGAACATTGTCAATCTGATGGTTAGCTCGTGCTTTGCGGCCGAGATGATCCCATATGTGCTCAATGGGGTTGAGGTCCGGGGAAACCGCGGGCCATGGCATGACGTTGACATTGTTTTGCTGCAAGAATTGAGTGGTGACCCTTGCTACATAAGGACAGGCATTGTCATGCATCAATGTTACACCAGGACCATGTTGACGAATAAATGGTAAGGCATATGCATTTAGCACGTCTGTAACATATTGCTGTGCATTAATTTTACCCTGTACAACAACAAAATATGTCTTCCGGATTCCCATGATCCCACCCCAGACCATTACGCTCCCTCCCCCAAACCTGTTCTTCTCAACAATGCAACAATCGGCGAATCTTTCATTCTTCCGTCAGCATGACTAACTGTGAACCAAGATTCATCGGTCAACAAAACTCGGTTCCAGTCAGCCCTTCTCAAAATCATATGACGTCGCACCCATAACAGCCTGGCAGCACGGTGATTTTGGGTCATTATCTGACCAGTGTACGGGTGGCGTGCCCTGATTGGTTGGGCGTTACGACGCAACCGGTTGCGAATTGTCTGCCCTGAGACACCGTATTGCCTAGCAGTGACTGGCTGCCAATTGACGTTGACGTAAGTGCGTCACCGTAATGAAACGATCTGCTATAGCCGTCGTTACACGAGGCCGACCTGGTCGCTGCCGGTCGTGAACAGCCCCAGTCTGCTGGTACCGGGATGCAAGACGATTAATCGTCTTCCGACAGCACCCGAACCGACGCGCGACTACTCTGGCGGACATCCCACCCGCAAGCATCCCAATTGCCTGATTTCGCTCGTTTTCGGAAAGCCGTGGCATATCGAAAACAGTGAAAAATTAAAGAAAAAAATTAATTTTCAGAATAGCCCCTATCGCATGAATGGTACGACATTAAAATATGGATGGCATGTATAGGGTGCACGTGCAAAACGTGCAAATGAACATCGCCAGGGTTTAAAATACATGTACAATGAACATGTAGCAACTACACAGATAAAGCTTCACCGGCTATAAAATAGGGACTTTTCTAGTTTTCCTGAGTATAGTATATTGGTTCTAGAAATAAGCTCAGTTGACACAGACGTGCCTTTCCCCTTTTTCTTTTTTCGATTGTTTCGAAAGATGTAGCTCAATGTTTGAAGCGTTTAAAGAACTGTCGATCTTATCCGGCTTTTGATATTGTGTAATCATTCCTATTATATTTTCTATTTTGTTTAAAGGTGTTGCCTGTTCGTTGTCACTTTACAATTGTTTTTAAGTACTATAGTAATTCTCAATGTTATAAACACTTGTTGTAAGCCATAAATAGCTTGAAATCCAGTAAAAAGCCGTAAACATTGTCAAGCTAATGATTTATATGCGTTGTTGCATTTATTCTGTAAGAGTTTCCCTTTTCTTCTCAAACACTTACACTTTACATAATTTGTTTAAGTAAGTACAAATAGGAAACTTGCTTACTACATTCTTTTAATTTAAGAATTTCCTTATTGATGCTCATTTAAAACTGCTATCAAATAAATAACATAGATGATTAATTCCATTCCTGTCGTTGTTGTGTTTTACAAAAATGTGTTCGACGAGCATAATTTTGGTTTTCCTAATAACGGAATATCTGATAATTTCTTCAATTATTGGTAAGATATTTGCGTTTATTTTTTACATTTTGTCTGCATATTTTTAATCGTTTAATTTCGATAATACTAAAATGTCCTTACCTCATATTTTCAATAATGAAACCTTATTTCAAAGTGAATAAACTTCAGGTAAACGCGCAACACATCGCTAATGGAATGGTGTCGCTTATAGTTAGCATTCAAAATCTGTTTGGAGTAATGAGGAATGCGGTAGTTTATCTCCTTACTCAAAACAGCTATTTCATAAGCAAGATTTACATTAAAATGTTCAATCTGAGACATACGCAGTTAAAATCATATTTTATGGACTAGTGTCATTCTATCCTTTAAATATTTATTTGTTTTCTTTTATTGCCAATATTTGTTTTTGTCTGGAAGTTTTAAAATCAGAGTTTAAAAATAGTTTAAATAAACACTAAAAGGCTAGAACCGTGCAAATTTATTTCAAAGAGTTGTAATTAACCATTGTAACACAAGTAATAGTATCGGATTGAATATGTATACAAATTGTTAAAGCAGGTACACGACTCCAACGGATTCGTTGTTTTCTTATCGTAACCTATAAGCGTTTTCACAATACAGTTATTTTAAAAGTAGAATTAACATTTAAATGGCTGGTGAAATTTGAGCCATGCGGCGAGAATTATGTTTGTTGGTAGTGTTTATTCTGAAATTTCAGTAAGTTTCCCTTCCAAATCTTTCACGAAATATGACTGCGAAATCGTTCTTCACTTATGTTGTTAGCTCACCTGTCACTTTGTGACAAGGTGAGCTTTTGTGATCGCCTTTTGTCCGGCGTCCGTCGTGCGTCGTCCGTCAACAATTTACTTAAAAGACATCTCCTCCTTAACCGCTGGGCCAATAATAATAAAACTTCATAGGGATGTTCCTTGTGTGGTCTTCTATCAAAGTTGTTCAGAGAATTCAATTCCATGCAGAACTCTGGTTGCCATGGCAACCAAAAGGAAAAACTTTAAAAATCTTCTTCTCCCAAACCACAAGGCTTAGGCCGATGATATATGGTTGGTAGGATCACCAAATGGTCCTCTACCAAGATTGTTCAAATTATGGCCCTTGGGTCAAAATTGGCCCCGCCCCGGGGGGTCATGAGTATTCTCTATATGTTTATAGTTAAAACTTCAAAAATCTTCTTCTCTGAACTTACTTGGACTAGAGCTTAGATATTTGGCATGATTCATCGTCTAGTGGACCTTTACAAAGATTGTTCAAATTATGTCCTTGGGGTCAAAATTGGCCCCGCCCCGGGGGGTCATGGGTTTTCTCTATATGTTTATAGTGAAAACTTCAAAAATCTTCTCCTTTGAACTTACTTGGACTAGAGCTTTGATATTTGGCATGATTCATCGTCTAGTGGACCTCTACAAAGATTGTTCAAATTCTGGCCCTGGGGTCAAAATTGGCCCCGCCCCTGTAGGGGGTCATGGGTTTTCTCTATATGTTTATAGAAAAAAAAATCAAAAAGCTCCTCTGAACTTACGTTGCTTAGAGCTTAGATATTTGGCATGATTCATCGTCTAGTGGACCTCTACAAAGATTGTTCAAATTATGGCCTTGGGGTCAAAATCGTCCCCGCCCCCTTGGGGGGTCATGGGTTTTCTCTATATGTTTATAGTGAAAACTTCAAAAATCATCTCCTCTGAACTTACGTGGCTTAGAGCTTAGATATTTGGCATGATTCATCGTCTAGTGGACCTCTAAAAAGTTTGTTCAAATTATGGCCCTGGGGTCAAAATTGGCCACAAAAACCTTAACTACTTTGAACCATCCAGATTTCTTATCAAACCAATGTGCAATATATGACAGGTGAGCGATTCAGGGCCATTTGGCCCTCTTGTTTTAATATCTTAACGTTGTGTAGAAGCAGGTTTACAATTGCGAGGCTTTCAATTTTCGTATCGTAATTTCGTTTGGAGACAAAGAAAATGTTAGATATTATAACTATTCTAAAAGCAAAATTATCGTTAAAATGTGTACCAAAATATGAGCTATTCAGTATGAAATATGCTATTAATTTATCTATTCGATGTGAATTTGCTTTTATGGGGTTATGTCTTTTTATCAATATTTAGTTAAGTCTGTCAAATTTGTAGTTGTTCGGTTATTATAAATCGGTGTTAGTTTAAAAATACATTTTAAGGCTAAAGCGTTGCAAACATAAAAAAGTGTTACAATTAACCATTGTAATTCCAGAAATTGCACTTCAATGAGTATCTTAATTGTCCAGGTGTATTCCCATTACATATTGAACAACCCTCGTATATCATATACAGTTCACGGATAGTTGTTTTATTATACACCCTTTTAAGCTGATAATATTAAAGAAAAATTGAAGGCCTTATTGTATAACTTTAAAGCTATTGCGCTCAACATTCTACTTGTACAGTAGTCTCTTAACTTGTGAAGATTTATCGTGATGTTAGACTCATTGTTTGCCCATGAAGTAGGACACTTAGATAAGCATATGTTATATCGAGGGGGTGAAAGCGATAAGGTTCTTTCTGCTTCTTTATTTAATGTCACTTAGAACCTTTTCGCATTCACCCTTCGAATCGAAAACTGTCATTTGTTGAAACAGGAATATCAGTCGCCATTGGACAAGATGAAAGCATCAGTGATGGTCATTCAGGAGATTCTCCTCCAGCATTAGATCTAGCGTTATCAGGTACATTCGGTTAATAATGATGATGTTGTATTTGATGTTATGTTTGTTGGAAGTGTTTATTCTGGTATTTCAGTAAATTTCCCTTCCAAATGTTTCATGATTTGTTCGGTGTGAATTTGCACTTATGGGCTTATGTCTTTTCAGCTATATTTATTTAAGTTTGCTTTCGCCAAATTTTGTGGTTGTTCGGTTATTATAAATCAGCGTTAGGTTAAACATACATTTAAGGCTCAAGCGTTGCAAAGGTAAATAAAAGTGTTGCAATTTACCATTTTTATACAAGAAATTGCACTTTTATGTGTATCTAGATTGTGCATGTGTAATGACATTACATATGGAACAATCCTCAAAAATGACATACAATTCACGGATAGTGCATCGATTATACCTTCCATTTTCTCTTGAAAGATAAAAGATCTTATTGTATGTCTTTAAAGCCATATCGCTCAACATTCGATCTATACATTTTCTATTAAATGCCACGTATTATCTTGCTATCAGAGGCAAGAAGTAATAAAATTGAACGAAGCATCTGCATTTGTGAAAAATGAATTCGTTTATAATACAGGAACATCAGTCGCATTTGAGAAAGATGGAGCCGAGGATATAGATTATTCGGGAGAACAATCAGGTACATTCGTAAGATAATGTTGTTGTTATGTACTCTGTTGTTAAGTTGGAAGTGAGTATTTTGAAATTTCAGTATTTTTTCCTCCAAATTTTCATGTAATGTAACTGTGTTATCACATTTTTGACTGTTGTCGCTTTGATGGTGTATATATTGTGTAGAAGCAGATATACAATTGTGACGGACGTTACCTATATTTGGAGTATAGTTGAAATGCATTGCATTGTTTTCGTTTACTTAATACTGCTATTTTAAAGGAAAATCATCTTTTAAATGTTTAAATATTAGCCAAATAGTGTGAAATTCATTTTTATGGGCTTATGTCATTTTAACCAATATTTCTTTTTTTCTTGAGTTTTCTTTTCAAAGTTTGCAACTGTTTAGTTATTATAAATTGATGTATAAAATTAGCTTAAAATACATATTTATGTTACACACTACAAATCAATTTCCCTATACATTCAAAACACTTCAGGTTGAAAATCAAATGCCATTTCAAGCGTTTCATGTATATGCTTACCGTACATTCCGTAAAATTCAGTTTAAACGCAATTGATTTGAAGAATAAAAAGTATGCCGCAGTTCTCCTAGGAATATTCACACACTTTGAACCGTATACTTTTTCAAGAATTATATGCTGCATCAGGCCGGAACACATTAAGTTCAGCTCCAGCAAAATCATTAATTATCTTTGAGAAATGAATGACATTTTTCTCTCTGAGTGCAGAAACTATGCGGAATTTACAAAAAAGATTAACTATAAAATATGTGCATGTCTTAGACATAAACAAATTATCAATCCAATGTAGCATTCTCAATCCTACATATAGAGAGGTAATCCAGGACCACATCCTATTATATTGGAATTATACCTGTACCGTGCATGTTTTATTAAAAAAACTTTCGATTAGTCCTTCATATATAAATACAACCAATACTAACTCCATCTTATAGTATTTGTCAGCAAAGATGTCATAAAATGTGATAACAACGTAAATCACATACAATTCACGGAAAGTGTATCGATAATACCCTACATTTTGCTAATAAGACCAAAGGATTTTTTGTATGGATTTAAAACCATATTGCTCAAATTTCTTAATGTGTAAATTAAAATGTAATTAAAATTTAAAACTTGAAATCTTATCTTCCTGTCAGACTCATTTTTGTACAAGAAGTCGGAAACTAACAAAACATCTGCATTTGTGAAAACGAAGCTTATTTGTGAATACAGGAGAGACAGCTACAATTGAGCTAGATGGAGAAGATGGAATGACTTCTCAAGGAGATTCTACATCAACATCAGAAGCAGCGGTACCAGGTATATTCGTCAAATATTATTAGGTTGTAATGTTTGTTGGTAGTAAACACATTTTGACATATCAGTAAATTTTCCTTAAAACGTTCACGCAATATAACTGTGTCGTCATTTTCTAAAGTCGCTTTCAATATGTTCACTATGTGTAGAGGAGGGCATACAAATGCGTCATATATTTTATTCCATTATTCAATATCTATATTTCAAGAGCAAAATTGTTTATCGGTTGTTATTATTCTCCGTCTTTTTCAATGTTTGTAATTGTTTAGTAGTAATACATCATAAAATAAGTTTGAAAATACATTATTCGTTAAAAGCTTAAACGTTGCAAACTTATTTCAAAACGTTGTATAATCAACAAAGAATTACAAGAAATTGCTGTTGTATGATTATCTAAATCGTCTAGGTCTGATAACATGTCATACAATTTACAGATACTGTCTCGATCTACTCTCCATATTGTATGCAAAGATCTTATATAAGATCTTATTGTATGACTTTAAAGCCATTATAAATGCGTTATTGTTAATTCCTGTTGCTACATGTTTGAAATACATATATATATATAAGGTATAGGTGCAGACTGCTCCGTCGACACAAGGCGTGTCATTTTCAGCATAGAGGAAAACAAACTTTGAGTTAGCTGCGTTTTTCGGTGAAATTGATATTTTTAGACATTGTGTATATTAACACTAGACGCTGAAACCGTGTGCAAAATAATTGATCAAAATATGAAATATAAACCAGAAACCTGACAAGTTGAAGGCAGGTAATCATCAGCGAGGGATTGTTTACTAGCATACCAGTGTATTCTGATTTTGCGACACCAACACCAAGCTTTGACAATTCCAATTTGTATCACTTATTGGCTAAAGTGCAATTTCTGAAAGTAGTGACTATGATCTCCATGATGTCTTATAGCCGTATTTCTGGGCTTTGTGAAACGCCAGATGTTTCTCGAAAAAGGAACAGAAGTGAGGGATAGCTGCGTGATATAATTGTTAGCCATAAGCCGTGGAATGTATCGATAATACTAAATATTTTGAACTTTTGTTTCAGCCAGGGTGTATCTTTTTTATTATGGGAGTTCAGAAGCTGCACAGCAGATTTGAGACCCAAATACCTGACACAATGTCATTTTTTCAAAGAAAATAGATCACTCATTTCAGAGTGTTGAGAAAGGTAATCATTGATGAAATGTTACCATGTTTATCCCAGCCTGTCAAACGCAGTATTGGGGACCCGCACTTGGAAGAAACGCTGAAGAGAAAACTACTTTAGCTTTTATTTGTTTATGTAATTGCACTTGCAGAAATTCATTTTTTGGTTTTAATAAAATATGTATGCGAACATGGTTTATTTAAAAAATTCGTAAAATTAAAATGTTTCCAGCAGGTAGTTGGGCAGATAGACTTAATGATTTACTTGGATTTTATTTAAATCGTGGATATAAAGGCAATATTTTGAAGAGCACTTGCTTTCTTGTTTTTGAAGATATATACCTGAAACAAAATATAGGGTTGAATATAGCATCCTTTCTTAACTAAACTTTCAGTGCTTTGATTTTTATGAAGATATTGCTAATTCATGTTATCTTTAAAACCTTCTTTTGCGAACACGTTTTTGGAGTGATTTGGCATGTGACTTCAATTTCTTCAAATATTTTACATTTTCAAATCATTTGGAAGGAAAGATTAGCGAATACATGTCGCTTTTATTTTTAATAATGTTTTCTTTATTTGTTCCCAATTTAAGTACACTGATGCTTTTTTATTATGAAACTTTATGATCGTACAGTTTTAAACCTTTTCTTTTATAAGGCAGGCTGTATGGGATATTTATAGTTTCTTACAATAACTGCATCGTACCTTTGAAAAGTTTTTGCATTAGGTGCTCTGAATTGTTTCCCTCCGTCTGCAGATAGAGTTGGGACCTCTTATCATAGAAGTACTTGGGGTTTACCTTTACGTTTATTATTATTTGTTTTATTGATAAAATTTCTCAAGTTAATGCATACTTTGATAAGATTTACCTTTTGCGTTTTATCTTTATTAAGGATTGTTGGGATAAGAGTGAGGTTGTGCACATAAACTGGTTTAAACCCCCAGTAAATTTACATATTACTGTCTTTGTTTGCCCTTATTGACGCTATCAACCATTTATTAATTAATATCGATCAAAGACTACATTCAAAACCATTTAAACATTTTGTATTTTTGTGTGGCGACTCCAAGCTTGAAATAATAAGACACTATTTTGACCTAGGCCTAAGAAGTGAAAGCTAAATTAGAAGCACAGAGTGCTGAAAGTGCCAGGTTATTTTTAATAGCTAAATGCAATAGTGTTGGCTGTTTTCCATGCTAAACCATATAAAACAAACTGTTTAACACTTGTGTTTTACTAGTAATAAGCTACGGTGCATCTATATGGGTTACTACAACTTATAGCTGTTTTAATGCAGTTCAGAATTCAGATTGTCCTCGGATGTTGTTAAATATTCTCATAAATCAAGTGTTCATAATGAAATGAATTTAGCAAGTGCCGAATAAATATAATAGTCTTTGACCTGTCATGGGACAAATGTAGTACAGTCGAAACCCGTTGGCTCGAATTCTATGGGACCGGCGAAAATACCTCGAACCTGGGGGAGTTCGAGCCAAGCGGAAAATTTAACAATCAGTTAAAAGAAATCGGTCCTTTAAATCCAGTTCGAGCCAACGGTGAAATCGAGCCAAGCGAGTTCGGGCCAACAGGGTTCAACTGTAATTGCAAAATCTGACCAAACATTGTATAGGATATATTAGATTACTTTGTGTTATATAACCAGAAAGAATCACCATTGAACTGTACACTTATCTGATGTAAGTTTTATTTATAAAATGTAATGCTCATTTTTACCAGGGGAATGTTATAGTGAACACAAATGAAAGTACAGTAGAACATTTGCACGTCATTTTGATGCAACGCACAAACAGCATCGAATTATTTTTGATCTACTCACAGTTGTGTCTTCACTTTTTCTACATTTCAATACATTCATAATGAAATCATAAAAACTAAGTTAAAATAAATTACAATTCTGTATTACAGCTGTTCCCCTCTTCGTTCTGTTTTACAGGATGCCCTAACGGTACATTTGGTGTGAACTGTGACCAGACCTGCTCATGCAACCAGACAAACACAGATATTTGTGACAAGGTCGACGGAAATTGCCAGTGCAACCCATCATGGAAAGGCACTTCTTGCGAAGAGGATGTTGACGAATGTAAGCCGCCTAAACCCTTTTTAGATCCATGCGTGATAAAGCCGCACACGGTGTGCGAAAATACCATAGGAAGTTATGAATGTAAATGTATTGCCGGCTACTGGGAAGAAGACGACACTGGCTGCACAGGTATGAACATTCGTTTACTCATACTGTGTAGCTAGAGAAAGATAAACCCTGATATTTAGGGAAAAAATGAATAAATTATTTTAATATGGAAATAAAATAGTCACTCTTCGCTGATGATGCTACTTATCTGATTGATTATTCGGACTAAACTGTCCAATCCTTCATCAAAACATTTCAATCCCTTTCAAAATGTTGAGGTTCAAACATCGACAAAAACAAATCTTAATTTATATAGCATACGGTGTTTATAAACGCAACAAAATTTTATTAATACGAATTATGTGCAGCAGCATTCTGTATTACTTTCTTCAAAAATAAACAAAAAGCACTCGACAACATACCAACAAATAAGTTCGTTAATGTAGTGCAGTATTATTAATGAATAAGGGCATGAGTTATTCGTTGGATCGTTCATAGCTAAGTCATGGGTGTTTCGCTCAGACATGACTTATACAGGCATTTTGTATGCATATTCAGTAAAACTCTACGACGACCGTCGTAATTGGGTTTAGTGCGTATAATCCCCTTCCCGACACCCTTTTGGTAATTGGGTTTAATGCGTATTATCCTCCTCCCGACACCCTTGTTGGTTATTGGGTTTAATGCGTATAATCCCCTTCCCACACCTTATTGGCAATCGGGTTTAATGCGTATTATCCTCCTCCCGACACCCTTTTGGTAATTGAGTTTAATACGTATGATCACCCTCCCGACACCTTTTTGGTTATTGGGTTTTAAGCGTATGATCCCCCTCCCAACAACTTTATGGTTATTGGGTTTAATGCGTATGATCCCCCTCCCGACACCTTGTGGGTTATTGGGTTTGATGCGTATGATCCTCCTCTCGACACCGTATGGGTTATTGGGTTTCATGTATATGATCCCCCTCCCGACACCTTTTTGTTTATTGGGTTTATTACGTATTATCCCCTTCCCGATACCTTTTTAGTTATTGGGTTTATTGCGTTATATCCCCCTCCCGACACCTTGTTGGTTGTCGGGTTTGCATGCGTATGATCCCCCTCCCGACACTTTGTTGCTTGTCGGGTTTGAATGCGTCGGGTTTCCCTCCCACCTTATGGGTTACCGGGTTTCATTGCGAATGTTCTTATTGTCTCTCTTATGTGTTCTCGGGTACATATGTGTAGGTCCTCTCCTCCGTATTGCTTTTTGGGTTTGTACGCATTTGATTCCCCTCCCGACACATTTTTGGTTATAGGAATTGTATGCTTTTGGTTCTCCTCCCAACTTATGGGGTACCGAATTTTTATCCCTCATATGTGTTATCAGGTAAGTATGTGTAGCACCCCCCCCCCCCCTCTCCTCCGTATTCGGTTTTTGGTTTTTATGTATTAGGCTCTCCTCATCTTTATGAGTATAGTACTTGTGTGCGTATGTTATCCCTAGTCTTAATTAACTATCGGGTATGTATGCGTATGGCACCCCTCCATCTAATGGATTGTAATTGTTCATTTTTCCACGGGTTTTCTTTCGGCCCTGAACAGGATAAAAGCCACCTATTAATTTGAATCATTGAAGGATTTTAGGAAAGTCAACACTTAAGTTGTCGTTCACGTGATATCACCGGCCACTCTAGTGATCGCTAAGGCAATTGTCCAATAATGTTGTATTATCAATCAGATTTAGTTTCAACGGATGTATATGGTTTTCTTGAATTGAATGTAAAAGGCGATGTAAATTAACGTTATACTATGTCATTACAGCAAAAGATTACTCCATGATCTGGTATATTGGCGGCGGTATTGGAGGCGCTATCGTGCTCAACGTCGGAATCGTCTGTATTGTCTTCTTTGTGTACGTTATGTCATTTCATAAGTTTAGATGAAGGACAATTTTAAGCCGAATAGAATTTGTCCTCGATCCATAGTTTAGAGTGATTAGAGTTTAACATTTAGTATGAACTTTGTGGTGACGTCGAACTTTTAATGATTAGTGTAAGAATTGATAGAGTTTGTCCATTTTCATGAATGTATTTTTTTCTCAAATTCAAACAGAAGCAGAGCCAGAACATAGAACATAATTTTAACACTAAGCCCTGCCAGACTATGCTTTGATAAATGCACATTAACAAACACCAACCTATATTTACAAAAGTACAATTGTCTCTTCAGACGGAGACGGAATCGAGCTAATGATAGTTCCCGGTACAAGGATGACAGTCTTGGCTTTGGGAAGCACCAGTTCAAAAAATCTCTATCTGTAACGGAAGGTCAAGCGAAGGAATATCAAGAAAACAATGCTAATAATAGCCCCAAGAACCATAATGACCCCTTCGGCCTTGAAATACACAAGCTCGAATCCTTTCTACCTGTATCAGAAGTTAAACCAAAGGAAGATCAAGAAAACAGTGCTATTAATAACCCCAAGAACCTGAACGACCCATGCGGCCTTGAGATACACAAGCGCGAATTCTTTCTACCTTTTAAACCAAAGAATGATCAAGAAAACAATCCTAATGATGGCTCCAAGACCATGAACGACATATGCGGCGGTGAGAAACACGAGCTCGATTCAGTTCTACCTTTAGCGGAAGTTCAGCCTAAGGAAGACCAGAAAACCTGTGCTAATGATGACTCAATGAACCTGAACGACATTTGCGATATGCAGCTACACCTCTTCGAATCATTTTTACCTCTACCCGAAGCCGAAGTTCAGGCAACGGAAGGCAAAACCACCAGTGATTATGATGCCCCCAAGCTCGAGTCCTTCCTACCTATAGCGGAAGATCAGACAACGGTAGGCCAAGAAACTAGTGTCAATGACTGCCCCAGGATTCTGAATGACGATTGCGTCGTTTAGACACATCTGTTCAAATGATTTATATCTTGAGCGGAATTTCAGGCAAGGGAAGACGACCAGAAAAGCAGTGGTGACCCCAGTATCTAAAGGACGTTCACAGTCTTGATATAAACCAGGACGGTTTCCCTCTATCCGAAGCCGAAATTTAAACAAATGATAAGCACGAATAGTTTAGCTATGTGCACCTGAAACAGCAATTAACATGAAAATAACATGCACATTTCACATGTTTTCTTTTCTTTTTAATATGTCTCATGTTAGATTGTTCATTCACCATTTCCCATCTGTCATTATCAATTGAATATTTCCCATGCTATATTTTCTATTCAACATTTCCCATGTGTCATTTTCAATAGAACATGTGCAATGTTTCATTTTGTAGAATGTACGAAAAATGATCAATACATTATTAACATTTGTGCATGCTAATCGTTTTTGTATAATGCTTTCAATATTACGGATATAAACTAGCTATACATTATAGACCATTAAATCTAAGAATGAACCTGTAAATAATGCATTTTATATTGTTGAAACATAGCTAAGCTTAATAGCTCGGACGAAGTTTTGAATCAATACAGTAATACTGACATTTTCCTTCTTTAGTTTTATTGTATTTTGTATGATTGTTGTATTTTCAATAATTGTTATTTATACTGAAATAGTGCAAGTTTTGTAAAACAAGAATTTGTTGTATGTGGGTATATGATATAAACTATGAGCATCTGTTTAACCGCATATAATAAGCGTAACCTTATTGCTTCTACTACAATGTACATGTGGTGTTACCGAAACATGCTTACTGATAGCAGCATACTTCTGAATATTTCAAACTAATGTTCAAGCTTTTTATGAAAACGAATATGTGTGTATCCTTTCCAGCCTCGAAATAAAATCCTATTCTTACTTGAAATGAAGGCTGTGAGGTTATTTCATTTTAAGCGTTCCAAGGAAAAAAGGTCTCGCCATTTAGCGTTTTAGCTATATCGATGCGTGTCTGGTCTGTTTGCGGTGTTTGTATGTGTGAGCGTTTGTTACGCTCGTTCACTGTCATTTGAGCCCTAACCTTGTGCCTCTAAAGAGGTTTTGTTATCAGAGGGTTTGACTACTTGACTTGTTCCTGTAGTTTTCATTTGATTCTTAAAAACCGATCATATGGACAACGTAATTATCGTGAATAAGAGAAATTATATTGCAACTATTATGCAAACGAGCTTGCTTAACTGGTTGTATGGGCATTGGAATTTACATCTAGTTCAGAATTTTAGAGCTTCCCTAAATGAAATGATACTGCAAAGGCACAACCTAAATGTTGCAGTTTCATCTCGGTATTACTAGAAGTGAACATTACTGTTGCTTTAAATAAATGAAATCTTTTCGGCTGTCTATGTCTCCACCTGTATAACTTACTTAACACATAATATTTAACGCTAATACTCCCTTTCTAAGATAAACAAACCATATATTCGATACCAATTTTCGTTATGAGTCCCTCTCTGTAATTCTATTAACGAGTACAGTAAATACATAAATATTGTTTTACAAATATAAAGCTAACGATTAATTGTTACATTGTGATAACAAAACTGACCATGCTGAAAACCAGGAAGATCGTTGCTGAGTATGGATTCAGGGCTATAGTGCATGTGTCACCAGGGATTAATATAATAATCAAATGTCTGCGTTTTTCATATAATTATTTGTAAGTCGAAGATAGTTTTCTTCATCTTCGTCCTTACTTTTAAATGATGCTACACCTAATCATTATTTTTGCAAGGCTACAATTATAGAGTACCTTACGGATATGCAATGCGGCAATAACGATGACGACGATCAAGATGATGATGATGATAATGGTGCTGCTGCTGATAATGATTATAATGCTGCTGCTGCTGCTGATGATGATGATGATGATGATGATGATGAACATTAGACGCGTCCTGTTCACCTGTGATTCAAATAAATGATATATATGACATTGTCCATGAGTTTTCTTTCATAAATAAGATAGTAATGACCTTAAGGTGCAGCGCGAGGAGAGGTAAAAGAGAAGAGCGTTCAGATAATGACATTGTTGAAAGTTTAAACAATGGTAGAGTATCAGACAGGAAGGGATTCTTGACAATGATAAGTTTGAGGCGTGGAATTGGTATAAGCATTGTGCAGAAAAGGGAAGCGTCAAGTACGACGTCACGCTGTTATTGCTACTTACGTTGTAAAAACATGACAGAGCGATGGTCGATCATTTTGTATAGTTTGGTTGAGTTTTATTCAAATTAACATTGGCCTTGCTGACGATTTTCCTGACGACCTTGGACGAGTTGGTCACATGATATGTTAAATATGATCGAATAATTCCACACATGATAGGTTATTCCATAACCGTTCTGTATAAATGCCAACGTCCTGACACACCTGCTTAGTCTCATCTTGCCTTGCCCTCAACGTACCTCCGAACATATATATTAAAAATTACACTGGCGTATACATACAGCACACTTAATTTGGGAGTTTACACTAAAGTGACGCATTCATGGAACTCGAGCTCACTGGGCGTTTAAACTAGACTCGCGAATTCATGGAACAGAAGTTAACTGGGGGTTTCAACTAGGCTGGCGCCTTCATGAAACAGAGGTTTACTGGATGTTTAAACTAGATTGGCGCCTTCACGGAAAACAAGTAAACATACTGGGTGTTTAAACTAGACTAGCGCCTTCATGGAAAACAAGTAAACATACTGGGTGTTTAAACTAGACTGGCGCCGTCATGGAAAACAAGTAAACATACTGGATGTTTAAACTAGACTGGCGCCTTCATGGAAAACAAGTAAACATACTGGATGTTTAAACTAGATTGGCACCTTCATGGAAAACAAGTAAACATACTGGGTGTTTAAACTAGACTGGCGCCTTCATGAAACACAAGTTTACTGGGTATTTAAACTAAACTTGCCCATTCAAAGACAGGAATTTACTTAGGGTTTAAACGAACCTGGCGCATTTATAGAAAACATTTTTACAGGGGGGTAACTGGCGGATTCATGGAACACGAAGTAACTGAGGTTAAACTAAATTGGCGAAATTATAGAATAAGAAACTGCTGGATGTTTAACCTTAACCTGCGCAATCATGGAACACGAGTCTACCGGGGTTCTGTTAAACTTGCGCATTCATTTAAAACGAGTTTACCGGGGTTCAGCTAAACTTGCGCATTCATGGAACACGAATTTACCAGGGTTAAGCTAAATTCGCGCATTCATGGAACACGAGCTTACCGGTGTTCAGCTTAACTAGCGCATTCATGGAATACCAGTTTACTGGTGGTCAGCTAACTATGCGCATTCATGGAACACTAGTTTACCGGTGTTCAAGCCTAACTTGCGCATTCATGGAACACGAGTTTACCGAGGTTCTGCTAAATTGGAGCATTCATCGAATACAAGTTGACCGGGGTTCAGCTAAACTGGCGCATTCATGAAACACGAGTTTCTCGGGGTTTTACTGAACAGGCGCATTTCTAGAACAGGTGTTTACTGTGGTTTAGACATAACTAGCGCATTCATGGGATACGAGTTTCTGGGAGTTTAAACTAGAATGGCACTTTCACTGAACACGAGTTTAACGGGTTTCATATATAATCTGGTGCATTCATGGCACAAGTTTGCCAGGAGTTTGAACTAAACTTACGCATTCATGTGAAATCTTGTGGGCTAATCTACTCAGTAAAAGCCTTGATGGGTTCGATATTTATTTCTTTATATATATAGAGAGAGAGAAGAAAACCCTATATTAAGCAAAGAGTATTTAAGAACATTATACGCACAATAATACACAAATACCAAATACAGAAGCACAAAAATACACAACTACGAACGACATACTAAATAGGAATTAAGATAGTTGGAAAGATTAAGAGGCTTACCAGAATAGCTAAGATGTTGTTTTTTATAGTTTTGTCAAATTTAGTTCAGAAATAACGAACTGTCTCATACGAGAAAAAAATGAAATGTAACTTGAAGAAGAAAGAAAAGAGACAAAGGATTTAATAAATACTGCATATACCTAGAATATAACAATTATGTTAGTCATAGTGTTCACTGTCATGACAGGATAATAAGTATTCGCACTGAAACAAATCATACATAATGGAACTTACACGCCTGGGAAACTCTCACACTAGCTATAACTAGACACCTGGTTACATATTCCCCCCGCCCGGGAGAGCATTTCCCCCGAAATGTAAATTAACCATATTTTAACAGAACAGAATGTTTATTATTTTATGCATATACAGCATATCGATTAATCAATAGAAAGTTAAGGCATAACGTAAAGAAATGTACAAATAAACACGATAATGAATGCATGTACAAAGTTATATTATAAACCCTGGTCTCCGATTAAAAAACAATACAACTAAATTTGTTAAACGAAATTTAACAAATGATAAAGTAAGTTTTATGAACATTAGAAATTATAGCATAAAGCAAAAGTGGCAATGGCATGATGAATATGGGAGATAATTGTTTATGATCTGTAACTTTAGATATTGCAGTTGTCGCCCTTGTAAACGAAACGGACAGCAGGTTATGATTAAATGATTTCAATTAATTGAAATACACTTAATTATACACACTTCAAGGTGAAAAGAATAATAATGGTCATCCTGGGTAAAACTTAAAAAAAAATGCGAATGTTTATCTTTTCAAACTAAATAGAACAAAAATGAGAATAATTTAATTTATCCATTTGAAATGTTATAACACAGCACAGAAATGATTTCTGCTGCAATTTAAGCAAAATAAAATAAAACACAGCAAAGCATATAACAATTGAACTAAGAAGCAAAATACACAAGAATTATAGAAACTTGAAATATTAATGCGAAAAATAATGTTCGCAAAGAACAATTTGGCAATTATATAGAAAATTGAAATTTAAGAGACACCACAGTAGTACCCTTACGAATGAAATTTAAATATATTTTATAAGAGGACAATGCGCCCAATATCTATGATAAATAGTTCAAGCGTTACAACATGTTCTATGTAATAGTAATAAAACTTTACAAAAGATACACATCTGAACAACTGATACAAGCGAATACCAAAATGTCAATCGTACCTATAAATGTTGACAATGATTCACAATGGACAAAATGAAAATATTAAAAAAGGAGATTAAACAATACTCTTTGGATGTATACAAGAACAATCCATTCACAACCGTAATAGGGAAATTAGACGAATAGCTTCAACTAGGGAGCGACCCATTTTCCATATCTGTAAGGTGGTTTCCTGGCTCACCTCGGCCTGGAATGTGAATGTTCTGGGCCTTTCCTAGATTCTTGCTTAACTTTGAAGACCAGGACATCTGGATAAGGGATATAATAGATTATGTATGATATATAATCCCATCTACCTCCCATCTCTGGCGTGTTTAACTTGTAACTTTTCTGCCGCCTTATCAAATTGTGATCTTATCCCTGCACTCTTGGCTGCAACATCCAATGCAAATCTTCTTTTTCAGTAGATCGACATTGTGAGTGTGACTCTGTGAAGTATTGTCATCAAGGTTAGGATTAATACCAAGATAAGAGTCAATAGAAAGTCGAGGATGACGACCTGAAAAAAAGAAAGTGAGGAAAGAAAGAAGTAGAATCAGGTCTTGTAGAATTGTAAGCTTGGACTAGAGGACCAATGTAACTTTCTTTTCCAGTCAGTCTTCTGATGCTCTTCCAAGGTACCAAGCATATTTAGAAGAGTAAGGTTAAACCGCTCGTAATTTTCATTGCTGTTGGGATGATACGGGTAAGTCCGAGACTTCTTGACATTGGCCAACCTGCAGAGAGCTCATTAATGAGCGTACAAGCAATAAATTTGCCTTGATCAGAATGTATCTGCTCTGGAAATGGAAAGAGAGCAATAAATTTATCAAAAAGAGCCTTTACCGTGGCAACACCTGTAGTCTTTTACATGGTATGGCATAAGCAAATCAAATAAAAGCTACAGGGACAAGCCAAGTAGTCAAAATAATACTCTTTTAAGAGGCACATGGCAAGGGCCCACTGATGATTCATTCAACCATGAAACGCCTTCCTGTATGAATCAGGGTATGATGATCCAGACGCCAGAGAGACAAACAACCATGTTACGTCGTCCGGTACTAATATAGGGTATGATGATCCAGACGTTTAAGAAACATAAAACCCTGTAACGCCTTCCGGTACGAATCTACGGGATGATTATCCAGACGCCAATGAGACATACAACCATGTAACGCCTTCTGGTACGAATCCATGAAATGATTATCTAGACGCCCAGGCGACATACAACCATGTAGCGCCATCCGGTACGAATCTAGGGTATGATGATCCAGACGCCCAGGAGACGTTCAACCATGTAACGCCTTCCGGTACGAATCTATGGCATGATTATCCAGACGCCAAGGTGACATACAACCCTGTAACGCCTTCCGGTACAAAACTAGTGTATGATTATCCAGACGCTCAGGAGACACACAACCATGGAATGCCTTCCGGTACGAATCAATGGTATGATGATCCAGACGCCTAGGAGACATACAACCATGTAACGCATTTTTGGCGAATCTAAGGGATGATGATCCAGACGCCCAGGAGACATACAACCATGTAACGCCCTTCGGGGAGAATTAAGGGGATGATGATCCAGACGCCCAGGCTACATACAACCATGACACGCCTTCCGGTACAAATCTAGGGTATAATGACCCGGACGCCCAGGAGACATACAACCATGGTACGCCTTCCGGTTCGAATCTACGGGATGATGATCCAGAGGCCCAGGCAACATAAAACCATGTAACGCTCTTCGGGGAGAATTAAAGGTATACTGACCCAGACGCCCAGGATACATACAACCATGACACGTTCCGGTACGAATCTACGGGATGATTATCCAGACGCCAATGAGACATACAACCATGTAACGCCTTCTGGTACTAATCCATGAGATGACTATCCATACGCCCAGGCGACATACAACCATGTAACGCCTTCCGGTACGAATCTAGGGTATGGTGATCCAGACGCCCAGGAGACATACAACCATGTAACGCCTTTCGGTAAGAATATAATGGATGATGATCCAGACGCCCAGGAAACATACAACCATGTAACGCTTTCAGTGTGAATCTACGCGATGATTATCCAGACGCCAAGGAGACATACAACCATGTAACGCCTTCCGGAACGAATCTATGGGATGATGATCCAGACGCTCAGGGGGCATACAACCATGAAACGCCTTCCGGAGCGAATATAGAGAATGATGATCCAAACGCTCAGGAGAAATACAACCATGAAATTCCCTCCGGAGCGAATCTAGGGAATGATGCTCCAGACGCTTAGGAGACATACAACCATGAAACGCCCTTCGGAGCGAATCTAGAGGATGATGATCCAGACGCTTAGGAGACACACAACCATGTAACGCATTCAGGGCGAATCTAGGGGATGATGCAACTGACCCACAACTTACCTGTTGTTCAGTTAAATCGTGGCACATATGCAATTGACCGTACACAGTTCCAAACCACTTCCTACGTTATGTGGAGAAGACTTCGTTCTTTTCCATTCTAATACTGGGAGCAGCAACCAATTCCGTTAGAAGACTAGGCACTCGGTGGAGCGAAAAACAGAGTTGACATCAGTACGTGGTCACTTTTAACGCGCTTAATAAATAAGAGATGGCAAATCTCTATATCCGCAAAATTGCCATTTTAATACCTGTTTTCACCCTGAGTTTCCATGAGAACCTCTTGTTAGAATTAATATTATATATCCAATCGTATCCTTGTGAAAAACACATCAATGATCGCAAAGAGTCGCTGTACGATCGATTTCCTCGAGCGATTATCTCGTATCCGTACAGTGCATAAATGTAGGATTATTTGTTTAAACTTTATTTATTTTACAACAATTGTGACAAAAGTTACATAACCTTATACTGAGTCATTCCTGTTGCCACGATATTGCACGAGCGTGATGTGTTTTGTTGAGAACCCAGAGAGCACCCACCGTCCGGCTTGGTGTCCACCAACTAAACTCATAAGCACCCATCCCGGGAATCGAACCCTTGTGTTAGTGTTAGTGAGAAGGGAGTGTTAAAACCACTGCACTGACCGGAAAACCTGGAGGGTCATAGAGAGATTATAACACTCATTGGCAGACGTTTGACCTAGCTGATAACCGAAAAGGCCGCTTCAAAAACGTCTTGTTAATATCAAGTCGTTCAGAAAAACTACAACTACTACTACAAAAATATTTTAACTCCCAATCATGTAATTAAAACGGTTAACTCTATAATATTTAATTTCATTTGGAAAGACAAAACAGATAAAATTAAGCGTACAACCTTAATAGGAAATAAACTCGAAGGTGGTCTGGAAGTTCCTGACTTTAAATACTATTCTAAAAGTATGAAACTTAAATGGATAAATTTCTTAAAATCAAAATCAAATGCAAATTGGAAAATAATCGCATCATATTTTCTTTATCGATTCGGACCAAATTATCTTGTCTTCAATATGAATTTAGACTCACTTAAATTCCTATCTGGACAAAACTTAAAACTCTCTGTTTTCTATCGAGACTTTATCAACACGTGGTGAGAATTTAAATCAATTTCAAGGTCAAACAATATTCAGAATGACTTTTATTCAATTCGAACTCAAGTTTTTTGGGGAAATAAATATATTAAATTCAATAATAAATGTCTACTATTCCAACACTGGATTGACTCTGGATTTATGTTTCTAAACGAAATAATTTCATTATCTGGTGAGATAGACGTGAGAAGAATTGTGCAAACCTTAAAAGTGAAATGTAACTGGAATTCAGAGTAAACACAATAATAAAAGCTATCCCAAACGACTGGAAAATTGTAATTAAATCGACTGAATCTGTAAACACACAGGTTAAAACGTGTTTAAAACTCAAATACGGTCAAAAGCAGTTAGACGGCGATCATGGTATTTTATTTTATATTGGATAATTCCAGAAAATAAAGTTAAACAGTTCAAGTTCAAACTACTACATAACATAATGGCTACAATTATAAACCTATTCCGCTGGAATATCTCGGCAAGTCCTCTTTGTCATCACTGCAACCAAGTCGAAGACTATGACCACTTTCTTAATAGTTGGCCGTATCTTTCTCAATTTTGTCGAAGATAAATGACACCTTTTAACATTGTAATATACATAAACAGCTGAAAAGCCTCAAAATACTTATAATTGGATATAAAATTAAATACAAAGAATATAATATTATCAATACTATTCTATCTCAAATAGGTTATTGTATTTACAAATCGTACTTTTTATCTGAAAGAAGGCAGAAATTTGTTAACTTATGTGCATTATTAAATGCCGACCTTTTGATTATTCAATTATTATATAAGAATAAAGGAGTTCATTGTCCTGTTCTCAATAGGGTCATTATGAAATTTAAAAGCAATAAAGAATATTCTGTTAAAAAAAAACACAAGTTATATTAGTTTAGTAAAAATGCAATGTTTTAAGATGAAATAGTTGTATATCATGATTTTCTTGTTCATTATTTGTCATGTTTATGATTTGTATATGTTTTTAAGAATATAAGGATCACCTCTTAGTGATTCCAAAAAGAAAGAGCAACTACTACTACTACTACTACTACTGCTGCTGCTGCTGCTGCTGCTGCTGCTGCTGCTGCTGCTACTGCTACTGCTACTGCTACTGCTACTACTACTAATACTACTACTACTACTACTACTACTACTACCTACTACTACTACTACTAAATCTATACAGAGGCAAAAGTACAGACAGAACCTCCAAATAAAAAGGCTTTTCCTAAGCAGTCATAAACATACACCTAGATGAGATCACAGATGAAATCACTAAATTACGGGAAGATTTAATGAAAAAAGATGACATTGAACATTTGATTTCGATAACAGTTAGAAAAAAGGAAAAAAAACGAGCAGATAAAAGAACTATGTAAGCAAGCAGTTCAAGGAAAAAATTAAATCCGTAGAATATGACATAAAACAGCTTAACGATGAACTCACAAAGACAACCAAAAACACAAAAAAACAAATTGATGACCTTAAAGAAAAAGTACAATTTAATGAAACAAAAAGCACCGAGGCCATTAAAATGTCTAACTACAACGAGCAGTATTCTCGTTAGACCAACTTCAAGATAATGGATGTGAATGAGGAGCAGGGCGAGACAGGGGAGAGGCTAGTCGATAAAGTTGACGAGATATTGAAGGGACAGGGTACCGAGATACGTAGTGAGGAAATCCTGGCTATTCACCGAATGCCAACCAGAGGGGGTGGGATAAGGCCAGTGATTATGAAGACCATTAACACTAGCGTTAGGACCTGGGTTATGCGAAAGAGGAAGGAGCCAAGACCATCAGGGCACCAAGTTACAGATGACATCACACGCCTCAACACAGCTCTTATTAACAGACTTTTTTCAGAACGATCAGATCGAGACGGCCTGGTTCGTTAATGGATCAGTTTATGGACTAACACATGGAAAAGAACGAGTGCGATTTGAAATTTATGATGATATTCATGAAAGCATAGTCAACTAGAAACTGAGCCGAAACGAGAAGTAGGGGTGTATTACATTTTGCTCCATCTGAATCTTTTTATATTTCACTAATTGTTTTGATATCATATATGTTTTGATTTGATTTGATGTTTTGATTTGTTTCTGATTTCTAGTCACTGTTACAACACTTTTACATCTAGTCGTGTTTTGGATAAATTATTTTGTAACCTCAATTACGTAAATTTCAAACAAAGTAAGGCATATTTCTTTTTTCATGTTTAGGTTAACCTTTAATCATTAAAATCAATAGTTACAGCTAATCATAATACAAATATATTGCTTACAAGATTGTCAATGTATACCCAATATGGAAAAGCAGATATACTCACTATAGAATAGAGAATGTTATTATAGTTTTGGTACATCGAATTCTCGAGGTGTTTCTATTTTATATAAAAAGAATATTGATGTGAAAATACATGAAGCTGATTGTGATCCAAATGGAGATTATGTTATGCTTGATTTGTCTTATGGATTATAAGTGAATATTGTGTGCACTTTATGGCCCCAATTTAGACAGGCCTAGCTTTTATACAGATGTAAGTTAAAAACACTCTTTTTTGGTGGACTCGACTAGTTCAAATTATATATACATCAACGATTACGCAAAAGCATTTTCTTTCCTTATGCAATTCGATCACTACCTCCTAGTACGCTGACATGTAAATATGTTTACAACTGACTCCAAAAATGAATCTTAAATCAAATATGTGCACCAACACGGAAAATAACTTTTTTAAAAGACAGGGTAAATAAATTAAACAGTGTAATGGATCAATTATTTTAAATGCAACCCTAACTGATTTAACAGGAAAGTTTTAATAGGTAAGATTTTCAAATTTATTAAAAGTCTTTGTTTAAACAAACGTTTTTATGTACATCGGAAGAAATGTTCTTGTGTATATATATTTGATTAGATGATATTAGTTAAAAGTACTTTTCAAAGAGTTAAAAACAAAACTAGCGACTATAATAGGTACCAACCTTTACAATTGTCGTAAGACATTTTTTCCAATAGAAGCGTTGATCGTTAACGTACCGATCAGAATAGCGACCAACTTTACGACAACATCAAAAGCCGCTTCCAAAACGTCTCATAAATATTAAGTCGTTCGGAAAAAAACTACAACTACTACTACTACTACTACTACTACTACTACTACTACTACTACTACTACTTCTACTACTACTACTACTACTACTACTACTACTACTACTACTACTTCTACTACTACTACTACTACTACTACTACTACTACCACTACCACTACCACTACCACTACCACTACTACAACTACAACTACTACTACTACTACTACTACTACTACTACTACTACTACTACTACTACTACTACTACTACTACTACTACTACTACTACTACTTCTAATAATAATAATAATCAAAGTGATGATTATGATGATGATGATGATGATGATGATGATGATGATGATTAGGATGATTATTATTTTGATGATGATGCTGATGATGATGATGATGATGATGATGATGATGATGATGATGATGATGATGATGATGATGATGATACTTTTGATGATGATGATGATGATGATGATGATGATGATGATGATGATGATGATGATGATGATGATGATGATGATTATGATGATGGTGATGATGATACTTATTATTATCATGATGATAATGATGATGATGATGATGATGATGATGATGATGATGATGATGATGATAATGATGATGATGATGATGATGATTATGATGATGATGGTATGTTGGTAATTGAACTATTTTCTGACAAATTTCAATCAAAACAACCGGCATAAACTTAATTATGGAGTTAAGTTCATATTTAACGTTAAAGTTATATATGCACTTTTACCAATACTGTTACTGAGTGGTATTGCATTGAACAAACACTGTAAGACGCGGTCAATGTACAGATATGTATTGATTTCGATCTCAATTTTAGGTAAAAATGTCCCGGCTAAACATAGTGAGGTGTGTCTATAAAGTAGAATCCGTTTAAGTGTGTTGATAAAGTAGATTGTTTCGTTACAAAAAAATAAGGAAAACGAAAAACGCACTGCTACTTTACAAGTGTTGATGTAAACTAATTTGGACACCCCCAACTGAATAGCTACATTCTATCGCAATAACTTATTCTTTTGGGAAATCACCACATATCTCGGTTTACTCAAATTATTACTGATAATATTTACAGCTCCTATATGTTTATAGCTTTTGTATTGATGGTGACATAAGGACTTGATAAGTAAATAGCATGGTTTATCTAGTTTCCGTTAGCTGCACCTCAGCTCAGTCTAGGGAAATTGCCCATCAGCTTCAAATCACCAGAATATTACCAGTCAATTAATCACCACTTAGCAGGCCATCCGGCTGGGATTTTCACTGTACTATTTATGCAACGCAACACATTTTAATTTAATGTCTGTATCTGCACTGCTTTTTAAAACTTATTTATAACCAATAGTCTAAGCTTGAAATTCAGTTGAAAAAAACAACGACATCAGTTTTTTAAGAACATTATTTTAAGCAGGCATACATTTAGGCCTAATATCATAATTCAGAGATATCCACTATGAAAAGTTTACAATTTGTGAACAATCTTTTCGTTGGCATGCCAAACTACGCAGTCACAATTATTATAACTTATTGATGTATGAAATTAAGATGTTGAGCATGCAACATAAACCCTCTAAGAAATGACGATTGTTTGTACGACCTCTAAGTGTGTATCATGTGGTACACATAGCACAATTCAGTGACACTCCTATCTGTCATTCACCAAGCTGTGTTTACATAGTGTCTCGTGCGCACGACTCATAATGTAGTGCGCTCGACTAAGCATGGCGTGGTCACGAGATTAATTAAAACATACACATGTCACCTCTGTGCCACCGTACTTTGTTGTCAATTTTGCATCTTAGTTTTTATTGTAGAACTGCACACTACATCAGATGATAAGAAGTTACATTTTTCATTGAAAAATACCTTGGAAAAACAAGTAGCCTTCACAAGTTCAGAATAATTAAAAGGATTACATTGTGACATGATATTGTGTGTGTTATTAAACTACCCAACAATCTAATTGATCTTGTGGGACATTTTCATAACAAATAGTTTACAGCGCTGTATTTGAAACAATCAGAAAAATAATTGAACACTTTATATCAAGTAACAATTTGATAGTAATATATTTCACTTACTACATGCATCTTTGATAAAAGCAGGTGATATAATAACATCGAGATATTTGAAATGTACAGTAATTTATTTAATCCGAATTAAAACGAAAATATCGGAAATATATGAAAAACACGAAGCTGTGAAATTGTGAAAAGCTAATCGAAAGTCTATCACATATTCTATGTTTCAGATGTACGAATTATCGGTGCATTAACTAAATGTAACAAAAGGTTTACATCATTGCAGTTAACATTCTACATTTGATAGATCAGCGGAAATATTACAGTCTTTGAGTTAGTTTAAGACATGGTTTGAAAAAAATCCACATCAGCGAACGAGCTACACGTAAAATTATACTTCGAATGCTGATAAAAAGCAAAATATACCTTGACATGGCGAAAACCTTCATCCGTTATCTTGAAGCCTAAGTTAACGAGTGCCTTTAACCGATCGTAGGTTTAAGATCAGAAGAAACAATAAAGCAGGTCGTACTAAAAAACATCAACGAACAATCTCCTTTATGAGAGTTTCTTAAAATCACACATGGTTGTACGTCATCATCATCATCATCATTATCATCATCATCATCATCATCATCATCATCATTTGTTGTTTGAATAGTCACAAAGACTTAAAACATAAACTTTTATAAACATATTTGCGACCATTAAAATCCCCATTACCGTCACAATACATTTACTAAAGAAAACTGTTTGAATAAATCACTAAATCACGCCTCCAACATAATTGACGCAGCGCCATTGGTCCAGGACTGGTCACGTGCTGAAAAGATATTTTTCCATATTGGGCAACAAATTTGTATCGTACCAAAATGGGGTCTATTTTCCAATTCCAATAAATAATTTAATCATGTAAACAGGTTGTCGGCGTGATATATACGATACGGGGTTAGTAGGTGATCATGACCCGATATGGATTATACGGGGCGCAGGAAACCATATTCGGGTTTGAGCTTCGCTCTCACATGCAATATATCGTGGTGTGTTGCTTAAATGTAAACTATAATAAGCACTAGTAAAATGATGCCGTTTGTTTTCCGATAGTTAATATCTTCATGTTCTTTTTCTTTATGCAGCATTTTTCCAAAATGGAAAGACTTGGTCGCTGTCAGGTACTCATTGTACTGCTTGTGATTTGTAAGTATCTAGCCAGACCATTTAAAAACATCTTTGTTGCATCTAAATAAAACAACGCATAAGTATTTTATTATCTTGCAGATATATTATTTTGTGGTATAAAGAACTTTTCGCATGGTTTATGCCACATTTTACATCGCTAGACTTGTGCTGTATTTTTATAAACCAACTTCTAGGATATGTTACACTGTATCATTATGTATATTGTTACAGGTGGAAACTTAGTGTAAATATAAATAAAACAAAGGTGATGATATTTAAAAAAGGTGGCAATGTTAGAAGAAATATTAAATTTATGTACAAAGGACAAGAACTAGAGATTTTAAAAAAGTTTATATATATATATATAAGCTTAATTCAGATCTTACTAAGTTTCCTGGTATATCAATAAGCCACTATTTGTCATTATTTGATAAATTTATATACCCAGTGTTGAATTATGGCTGTGAAGTCTGGGGGTTAAACGATAGCGTAAAGATAGAACGAGTTCATTTGAAGTTTTGTAAAGAGATTCTAGGTGTAAGAACTCAAACACAGAACAATTTTGTTTATGGAGAACTAGGAAGAACACCATTAGTCACTAAAAGAGTTGTAAGCGTTATAAAGTACTGGTTAAAAATTTTGCATTGTGGTGATATCAAATATATGTAAGAGCAGTTTATAAAATATTGTATAGAGACTGAGAGAGACTGCCTAATTGTAAATCATGGGCAAAGAGCGTTAGAGATATTTTACAAACATTAGGATTTAATGAAGTTTGGTTATTTCAAACTGTTGGTGACGTTGATAAATTTATATATGAATTAAAGCAGCGACTGCAAAATGTTTATGTACAAAACTGGTTTGCAAAAATTAATAACTCACCCAGAGCAAAATCATATGTGCTGTTTGCAGATTTTAAGTTACAATCTTACTTGTGTGATGTAAATATTGTAAAATTTTGGAAAGCCCTTACGAGGTTAAGACTCTCATCACATAGACTAGAAATCGAGGCCGGTAGATGGCATAAACCTGAATCTATACCTGTTAGTGAACGAAAATGTCAAATTTGTTATATATTCGAAGATGAGTTTCATTTTTTTGTTAGAATGTACATTGTATAATGATTTAAGAAAACGATACATCAGTAAATATTATTGGAAAAGACCAAATGTACTGAAATTTGTTGAACTTATTGCCAGTGATAGGAAAGCTACATGTAGAAAATTATCGATGTATGTACATAAAGCTTTTGAATTAAGAAATTCATTTGTTTATATCTAACATATGTAATAAGTTTATATCTGTATAACAGCCACTGTCTCCTCACTGTGATAATATTATAGTATTATATATATTATAGTTTGAATTATATAATAATATAGTGTTATATATATTAATTTCTGAAATATATAATAATATAGTGTTAGTTATTGTAAAAAAAAAATTAATAATGTATCTATGAAATTGTATTTGACCACTGATCTATGAATTGTCATGATATGTGTATATATGCAAAAAATTTGTATGCTTATGGGCCTATGGCCTTTATGCATTTGAAATCAACTATAAACTATCAAATTAGAATTCAAATTTAACATGCAAGCAACCATTGACCCAGCCATATGTATGTTGTAAGTATGCGGTTCAGCTGTAATGGCTGAGTGCTGTCTTCTGCGTTTCGTCTCTAGGCTGAAATAGGACGTCCCGTAAGCCGCTATAATTCAATGTATAAGTCAACGCCTTGGATTGGCTAAATGAATTCGAGCTGTCTTAGATTTTCTTCCCGATTTCTCACCTGTGAATTCGTCAAATATATGAAATCATTTTGTAGAGTAGATGTTTGAAAATAATGAATCGTGGTGGTGTCTTTTACAGTGACTATTGAGATAGATGAGAGTGAGGAAGTCTCTGCCGTTGTCGAAGATAGGAATGGAGATTCTACCACTACCACAACCGTGAATGTTGACAACCCAACAGACTGTGATAAGGTTTTCCATATTATTGTGACAGGATCAGGACTGTTCAATTATGTGATGTATGTTGTTTTTTAAATAAAGAATGTATTAATATTTTTTATACCAATGTAGTAAAATAATAATGTTTGTTCATTATTATTGAATGTTAAATAAGAAAGTAATTCTTTTCATCGAACATACTCAAATGAACTGTTTTGGCGCGAAAACACACACACATGCACACACGCCCTCTCACCCTTCCCCCCTCCTATACACATACATGGTTTATAGTTGTCATTATATTGCCAGAGCGATTTAACTTCTTTGATAGATGCATTAATCAAACTTTAAAGAAATGCTTGCCTAAATGTCTTATCATGTATGTTGTTTTTCTAGAGCTACTGGCAACATAGGTAGTGTCTTTACCACTGCCGTAGATACAGATAGCGGTGATGAGAAACTACAGTGTAACATGGCAACTATTAGAACCAATGCGATAGCGTCATACAGCTTGTCAATAACGTAAGTTCTTATTTAGTTACATAAATCATCAGTCAATTGCACGACACTGGTTGTTAGTCAACAACTTTGAGTGACAATAAAGGTGCTAAATATTTAATTAAAATAAGATTAAGGTACTAAGTATTATATTTCGTTAGCTCGTTGTTGTATATTCCAATGGTTTCGCTATTTGTTATAAAACCTGTCATTCTTATTATCCGTGTCTGACACGTACAAAGATTCATAGTGAAAGTGAAAGTATATTTAATGTTCTTAAAATATTAGCACTGCTTTCGTTTTAACCCGTTTCAATGCATCATGTAAATAGTAGTATACCATACAATGGTGCGATCTGATGCTCATTAACGGGAAGGGTCCAACAAATAGACAGGATTTCATAAATAGGCATGATCTGTTTATTCATAGAAATTTTTCCCAAAATGGGCATGTTATAAAATAGATTTACACAAATGGACATATTTCAACTGTACACAGATTGCGTATAACTAGGAATTCCATAAATTATTTTTATGCACGAGAAAACTCCCACACGCTTCTGACGTCAAATACGTCCACCGCCGTCACAAAGTAATCCCTTAATGAGCGTCAGACGTAACAACATGAAAGCCATAATTCCACGCCGTTTACTTCACAGGCTGATATTGTCACATCTTCATACTCAAATTGGTTTAGGACTTATTTTTAAAGAAGTTAAAGGGTAATAATTAAGTATTACTGCTGAATCTCATCATGAAGATGAACTTTTAATGCTAAATAAAAGAATGACTTAATTGGATTATTTCGATTCTGATTTTGTTTTTAAATAATTGATTTAACTGATAAATTTAACCAAAAACAGAACCCGACACATTACTTCGTCCACATGTTTAGACTCGAGGTCTGTTCTTATTTCGATATCATATTGCACGCGATATTTTGTACAACCGGAGATTATTTACATTCCATGCATGCTTGCCTTGTTATCGTCATATTTATCGTATGTCATTTATAATAGATCAAAATAATAAGAGCAGAATAAGGAACACTAATTATATTTTTGTTTTGTTTTGGAGTAAAATCAAAACTCCCATAAAACCATAAGCACTGATAGGTTTTCACGAGCACAATAATTACGGTTTCGGAAATACGTCATTGTATTTGGCTCCCTGCTTTTTCTGTGCAAACGTTTGTTTATAACAGCTTCAATGGGTATCACGGAGATGTGTTTTATTAAGATCAGGTGAAAACCAAACCTCTTCTCGCTCATTATAATTGGACAAAAATAGTACAAAATATGCTCGTTTGTGAGAATCTATTTTTTAAACCTGTGCATGTGTGAGTATTTAGACCCAAACCTTTCCGTGTGTGAGACCCTACCCGTTTCTATGTCTTACATTGAATAAGTTACGTTAAAATTATGGCCATAAACTCACGTACCTTCATGCCAATGAGAGAAATCAATTGGAACATAAATATATGAAGACTTTATTCAACTGTAGGCACGTGCTAAGAAGATAATTTAATATAATGCTTTTATATAGTGTTCCCACCATACAAGGAGAGTTATCAATATATTGCAGTCCTCACTCCCATTAACATCTTGCCAAAGAGAGTAATCAATATTATGTTGCCCATTTTCCCCTGTAATATCCTGCCATGACGAATTATCAATATAATGCTATCCACACTCCCCCGTAAAATCCTGCCAAGGAGAGTTATCAATATTATGCAGTCCATACTCCCCCGTGACATCTTGCACAGCAGAAATTTCAATATTATGCAGTCCACACTCCCCCGTTACATCCTGCCAAGCAGGGTTATCATTAATATGCAGTCCACACTCCCCCGTAACATCCTGCCAAGTAGAGTTATCATTATAATGCGGTCAACACTCCCCGTAACATCCTGCCAAGGAGAGTTATCAATATTATGCAGTCCATACTCCCCCGTGACATCTTGCACAGCAGAAATTTCAATATTATGCAGTCCACACTCCCCCGTTACATCCTGCCAAGCAGGGTTATCATTAATATGCAGTCCACACTCCCCCGTAACATCCTGCCAAGTAGAGTAATCAATATAATGCAGTCCACGCTCCCCGTAACATTCTGCCAAAACGAGTTATCAATATAATGCAGTCCTCACTCCCCCTCCTCCAGCCAAATAGAGTTATCAGTATAATGCAGTCCACCAGTCCACACTCCCCCTCCTCCTGCCAAGGAGAGTTATGAATATAATGCAGTCTACACTCCCACTCCTCCAGCCGAGTAGAGTTATCAATATAATGCAGTCCACACTTCCCCTCCTCCAGTCAAGTAGTGTTATCAATATAATGCAGTCAACACTCCCCCTCCTCCTGCCAAGGAGAGTTATCAATAAAATGCAGTCCACATTCCAACTCCTCCTGCCAAAGAGAGTTATTAATATAATGCACTCCCCCTCTTCCTGCCAAGGAAAGTTATGAATATAATGCCGTCCACATTCCCCCTCCTCCTCTCCTGCCAAGTATGGTTATGAATATAATGCAGTCCACCAGTCCACACTCCCCCTCCTCCTGCTAAGGAAAGTTATGAATATAATGCAGTCCACCAGTCCACACTCCCCCTCTTCCTGCCAAGGAAAATTATGAATATAATGCAGTCCACACTCCCCCTCCTCCTCTCCTGCCAAGTAGAGTTATGAATATAATGTTGTCCACCAGACCACACTATCCCTCCTCCTGCCAAGGAGAGTTATCAATATAATGCTATTCACACACCCCCCTCCTCCTACCAAGGAAAGTTATCAATATAATGCTATTCACACTTCCCCTCCTCCTGCCAAGTAGAGTTACCAATATAATGCTATTCACACTCCCCCTCCTCCTACCAAGTAGAGTTATCAATATAATGCTATTCACACTCCCCCTCCTCCTACCAAGTAGAGTTATCAATATAATGCTATTCACACACACCCCTCCTCCTACCAAGTAGAGTTATCAATATAATGCTATTTACACTCCCCCTCATCCTACCAAGTAGAGTTATCAATATAATGCTATTCACACTCTCCCTCCTCCTACCAAGTAGAGTTATCAATATAATGCTATTCACGCTCCCCCTCCTCCTACCAAGGAGAGTTATCAATATAATGCTATTCACACTCCCCCTCCTCCTGCCAAGGAGAGTTATCAATATAATGCAGTCCACACATACACCCTCCTCCTGCCAATGAGAGTTATCAATATTATGCAGTAACAACAGTTAATACATGAAGACTCTCCAGTAAATTCGGGTCAAGGAGAGTATTATGCTTTTCTATCATGTCAACCACACAACATTAATATATAAAATCACAAGAAATCATGCTAAAGAGAATTGCCCACATAATGGTGATATATAAAGTTCCCCAATAATAATATTAATATAACATTTAATGAAAAAACTCTTACCAGCGTGCCAACAAGAGGAATTCATACAAATATATAATATCTCCTTTCCCTTAAACACATTCAAGGTGCATTCAAGACTCACAATATAGGTTGATGCAAAAACAATGGAAATGCACTATCGTGTTTAACTTAAATCAAATGTTTTTGTTGTTGTTGTATTTTTGAGTGTTTTTTTACATTAAAGCCACATGACAATGCATTTAAAACATGTCGGGTCCTCGCGGATATTTGGCGCCCAGGGATATTGTGCCTTCGTTCATATTTGGCCCTCATGAACATGTGGGGCCTCAAGACAATTGAGTTCACGAGGATATTGACACCCGAATGGGTATAGGGCTCCCATGAATAGTTAGACATCATGAATAGTGGGGCCTCATAAATATTGTGATCTCATGAATCTCATGAATATTTGGACCTAATGAATATTGAGGCTCATGCATAGTATGCACTCATGGAAATTGGGTGCACATGACCGGCTGGACACGTTTTCAGTAAATCGACAAGAGAAATAATTAGTATATTTATTTTTCCATCTTCACATTCCTCGCTTTCGTTCCAGTGTCACAGATACTGGCGACTCATCCACAGCCACCACAACTGTTACCGTGACTGTTGAAAACCTCGTTATACCAAGTTAGTAGATCCTTATATTTTGTTTAAGTGTAAATATCTTGCAGCCATTTGGGAAACCACAATGTCAGGGTTTGATGTATGATTATGGATTACTACAACTGTCTTATATTGTGATTTCTCATGTCATTGTGTCTAGCTGTCATGTTGTATTGTCTAACTGACTTGTGTTAATGACAATCGAAAATCCTGTAAGCATGTCTATATGTCATATTATTATTATTATGCCTTAATGGCATACAATATTATGTCAAATAAACATGTTATTATGGCTACATTACTTGTTTTATGTCCCTCTGTCAAGCGTCTTTATTTGATGTGGCAGTATGGGATGGTAATTGAATGTTAGGTTGTTGATATCACATTGTTATGGTCAAAACTAAATGAGTCAGTTAAAAATAATAGCATATCCTACAGAAATCATAAAATGCCACGTGGGCATCAAAAAAAATCATGTGGGCATCATAACATGCCATGTAGACATCATAACATGCCATGTGGGCATCATAACATGCCTTTTAGTCATCATAGCAAGCCATGTAGACATCATAGCATACACTGTAGACATCATAACATACACTGTAGACATCATACCATGCCATGTACACATCATAACATGCAATGTAGGCATCATAACATACACTGTAGACATCATAACATGCCATGTGACATCATAACATGCAATGTAGGCATCATAACATGCAATGTAGACATCATAAACATGCCTTGTAGACATCATAACATACAATGTAGACATCATAACATGCCATGTAGGCATCATAACATGCAATGTAGGCATCATAACATACACTGTTGACATCATAACATACACTGTAGACATCATAACATGCCATGTAGGCATCATAACATGCAATGTAGGCATCACAACATACACTGTAGACATCATAACATGCCATGTAGACATCATAACATGCAATGTAGGCATCATAACATGCAATGTAGGCATCATTACATGCAATGTAGGCATCACAACATACACTGTAGACATCATAACATGCAATGTTGGCATCATAACATGCCATATAGACATCATAACATGCAATGTAGGCATCATAACATGAAATGTAGGCATCACGACATACACTGTAGGCATCATAACATACAATAAATACATCACAACATGCCATGTAGACATCATAGCAAGCCATGTAGACAATATAACATGCCATGTAGGCATCATAACATACAGTAAAGACATCACAACATGCCATGTAGACATCATAGCATACAATGTAGACATCATAACATACCATCTAATCATCATACCATACCATGTAGAAATCATAACATGCAAAGAAGACATCATAACATACCATGAAGACATCCTAACGTGCCATGTAGACATCATAACATACAATGTAGACCTCATAACATGCCATGGATAAATCATAACATACCATGAATACATCATAACATACAATGTATACATCATAACATGCCATTGATGAATCATAACATACCATTAAGACATTATAACATGCCATGAAGGTATCATAACATACAATAAAGATATTATAACATGCCTTGAATACATCATAACATGCCATGTATACATCTTAACATGCCATGAAGACATTATAACATGCCATGAAGACATCATAACATGCAATGAAGATATAATAACATGCCATGAAGACATGAGAACATGCCATGTATACATCTAAACATGCCATGAAGACATTATAACATGCCATGAAGACATCATAACATGCCATGTATACATCTTAACATGCCATAAAGACATTAAAACATGCCATGAAGACATTAAAACATGCCATGAAGACATCATAACATGCAATGAAGATATTATAACAAGCCATTAAGATATCATAACATGCAATGAAGATATTATAACATGCCATGAAGACATCATAACATGCCATGTATACATCTTAACATGCCATGAAGACATCATAACATGCCATGAAGACATCATAATATGCAATAAGATATTATAACATGCTATGTATACATCTTAACATGCCATGAAGACATCATAACATGCCATGTAGACATCATAAAATGCTATGTAGACATCATAAAATGCAACGAAGACATAATAGCATATAATGTAGACATCATAACATACAATGTAGACATCATTACATGCCATGTAGACATCATAGCATGCCATGTAGACATCATAGCATATAATGAAGACATCACAACATGCCATGTAGACATCAAAACATGAAAATTGAGACATCATAGCATACCATGAAGACATCATAACATGCCATGTAGACATCAAAACATGTCATGTGACATCATAGCATGCCTAGTAGACATCTAACATACAATGTTGACATCATAGCATACACTGAAGACATCATAACATGCCATGTGACATCATAGCATGCCATGTAGACATCATAACATACAATGTAGACATCATAACTTACAATGTAGACATCATAACATGCCATGCAAACATCATAACATGCCATTTAGACATCATAGCAAGCCATGTAGACATCATAACAAACAATGTAGACTTCATAACATGCCATGTAGACATCATAGCAAGCCATGTAGACATCATATCAAGCCATGAAGACTTCATAGCAAGCCATATAGACATCATAGCAAGCCATGAAGACATCATACCATACAATGTAGACATCATAACATGCCATGAAGACATCATAGCAAGCCATGTAGACATCACAAAATACCATGTAGACCTTATAGCATACAATGTAGACATTATAAGATACAATGTAGACATCATAACATAAAATGTAGACATCATAGCATACAATGTAGACATTATAGCATACCATCTAGTCATCATACCATTCAATGTAGAAATCATAACATGCAAAGAAGACATCATAACATACCATGAAGAAATCATAACATGCCATTGATAAATCATAACATACCATGTAGACATCATAACATAACATGAAGATATTATAACATGCCATGAAGACATCATAACTTGCTATAAATACATCATAACATACCATGAAGACATTATAACATGCCATGAATACATTATAACATGCCATTTACACATAATAACACACCATGTACACATCATAACATACCATGTACTAATCATAACAGGCCATGTAGACATAATAACATACCATGTTGACATCATAACTTGTCACGACGACATCAAAAGAGGCTAGGTGGACATCATAATATACAATGTAGACATCATACCATGCCATGTAGACATAATAACATACCATGTGAACATCATAACATACCATGTGAACATCATAACATGCCAGGTAGACATCATAACATGACCTTAGGACATGAAAACATGCCATGTGAACATACTACAGTGGCAGGTTGACATCATTACATGACATAAAGACATACCATGTAGATATCATATCATGACATCAAAACATACCATGTAGATATCATAACATGACATCAAAACATGCCATGAAGACATCATAACATGCCATGAAAACATCATAACATACCATGTATACATCATAACATACCACGAAGACATCATAACATGCCGTTTCATTGTTTTCAAATGTTGCCATTAGCATTCAAAATATTTTATGGACAATAAAATAAATAATAGATGGCTGATGAGGTGATAGTAAAATTGGAAACTTTGGGAAATACTGTCAACTTCTGCAAATCAAACAACTAATATCTATAACATGTCATTTGAAAATATATATATATTGATATACAGGGTGTTAATAGTGATCTTTAAAAATTGAAAGTTCTCAAGTATGTATATTAGTTCTCGCACAAACCAAATTGTAAATGCCTTCCATGGCGTGTATGTAAACTTACATGATTTTTCGATACATGCAAATAATCGCCTACCTTTTCGTACTGCAATGGAAAAGAAGTACGTTGCATACGTCACAAACTAATCACACACGCTTTCTCGTTTCAACTTTATAATGAACAACCAATATATTGGCGCTTCAACCAATATCATAAGTACGGTAAACTATGGAAATAAAACGCCCAATATCTGGGGTAAAATATTATCCCATAGATATAAAGAAATTATAGTAAAACGAAATGAAAAACACTATATAAATATTAACTGTTTATCCCCGATCTAGGTAAAAACGAATACTAATTAGAGTCAACATTGTTCCTCATTGATTTTAAAAAAAAGATCAGCCATTTGTCTGTGTACAGCATTATGCATATAAGTATTCGCACATGAAACACAAAAGACACTGCTTTTCATTAGCACTGTTGAAGAGACAATAAAACATATTTACTTTTGCATGTTCAATGTCTTCATTTCAGAAATAGTTGTTGCATTCAATTCCTTTTAATAAACGTCATATAAGAGATAAAACGTAACAATTGAACAGGAAATAAAAATGACCTCCAACACCTGTCTTTGTCTACCACTCAATACATATTGTACCATGTATCCCTGACTGACGCTATATGGGATATTCTAACTTTATAATTTTGTATCTCATCATTTTGTCTGCAAATATTATTTAAATTGTAGATTAAATCAGAACTTGACTACGGAGCGCCTAAGCTATCTGATACAATCAATTTTGATTTGCATATATACTTGATTATGTTCAGGTATAGCGTCTGTATATGTAGATTATATATAACAACTTGAAGCTTATACCTTATTTTATAAGAATGAAACGTCATGGTAAAGCTAAGTATCCGATTTATAAAGCTAAAAGCGCATTATATAAAGATAAAACTTTATTTTATAAAGCTAAGACCTTGTTATATACATGTAATGCTAAAATCTCAATATATAATGATTAAACTTCCTATCTAAAGCTAAGACTTCCCTTTATAAAATTTAACCCTCATTATACAATGATAAAGCTTCATTAAATAAAAATATAAAGCCTCCTTTGTAAAGCGAAAATGTATTAAAAAAATATGATTCTGAATAGGTTATGTGTTATTCGATGGTTTCTGAAATAAAGAGTACGTGTTTTATTACTAGATTACAATATACAAAATTCATTTCAAAGTTGACAATGTTTACTTTTTGAACAGAAAAATACACGGAATAGGAAATTAAAACCTTAATTGCGAAGAAAGCTTGATATGAACATATTCTATCCTATTTTGAAACTAAATGGAAAACATGCAGCATCCAATTGAACATTGTGATACTCGAAAAGGTATTCCATTTAGCTTCCATTTTGTAGGAAAAGTGTGGACCTTCTCAGTATAACTGGTTTGTTCAGCAAAACACCCCTGAAACAATCACAAAGTGCCGTACAAATGGTTTTCGGGCGGTTTATAGCGGAATACATATCTCGGTCAAGTTGACAAAATTCTGTCTAGATGACATCTTGTCTACGATTAGTACGCATGTTAAAAACTATTGTTATCTAAAATTGGTCAATCTATTATTGTACATCAACCGTTCTAGAGATGTTGTAATTAGAATCGAAAGTCTGTTTCCTCCACAACAACATTTTATCTCTTTTTAACCTTTTATACCAATATTCCGGAACATTTGTTTTTCAAGAAAATAACACAACGGGAAGATTTTTACATATTCTTCCTTGGACAACGATATGTCAATATGATTTTCTTGCGATGAATTAATTTTGTTAATGGTCATATTGAGTAAATTGATGACTGCTTAACAGATTGAAGGATATAGATATAATATATTCCCGAAAATATTTTCAAAGTTTCGGTATTCCCATTGAATCGGAAAACGGGCAAGTTAAAGGAGAAGTCAGAAATGAATGTGTGATGCGCATACGGATAAATGTTTCGTCTTAGTCGACACTGTAAGCATTCTCATAATTGGAGATGCAAAAAATCAACATATGGTTCTCGTCCGTCGCAACTTTGTCTAAATTCTGTGATTTAAATGTGTTTTTTTAAGTCGTTTTAAAGTGTATGCAAATCACAAAACGCTTGGTTGCAAATTAATACATTAACCACCTTTGCACGACGTCCCTGTTCCAGTATATTCTGGTATCAATCTATAACAGACACTCAGGAATGCACATTGCATTTTCATTACTTGTAATAAAGGCGCCGATTACATAGCCCGCTATGAGACAATAACTAGCATTTAAATTGTACCATTGATTGATCTTCTACATTCATTTCGATTTTGAAGCAGTTTAACACAGTTGCATGACTTGATATGTCATTTCAAGTTTTTTCTACAATATGCCTTTCTCATATAAGGTGCAGAATGTGACCACGTTCCAAGTGTACTAAATGGAAGCATTGTCGGTGGAGATCAGTCACCTTATGTCGAGGGTCAGAATGTGACGTACAATTGCACAAGCGGGTACACTATAAATGGTACTACGACGATATCCTGTAACGGCTCTGGGGTCTGGTCGGAGACACCATCTTGCCTTAAAGGTAATCTCAGATAAATATAATATTGTGGTCGTATGTTCTTATGTCGAGTTGTTTTACTTGTTGTGTGTTGTTGTTATATGCTTGTTTTCACGAAAAACATGGAAGTTTGTTCAAGGTATGTTCAGTAGCTTGATAACAAGATCACATAAAAGTCATAATAAATCAGTTCAAATAGCCCAAATTATATTTTACACATGCTTAAGCATGTTTATCATCAATATAATACATTGCCTTAAGCATAAAATGAGAATTTAAAAGTACCCAATACTGATTTGTTTGTCAGGAAAAGCTTTCGGACCTCTGCCATTTCTGTCAAGCTTCAATGTGCTACCTCCTAAAAGAGGTAACTAATGGTACGAAACGTACTATGTCGCATGAAGCCCAAATGACACCTGGTGTCATCCCAACGTTTTAATCTGAAATAAGTGTCGAATATATATTGAAGAAAACAAGAAAGTTTCGAACGTTCAATAGTACACACCAAATGTAAAGCAAATACCTCCCAAGGACACGGGCCATCTTTCCAATGTGAAAGTTGACAAACAACAGGCCTGTGTCGATCACCCAGTTTTGGTGTGCGCTACTAGAATATTTTATTGTCAGTTCAATCATGACTTTTCTCGAGGTCAATAATAATCTTACTTGCTGTCCATAGTAAAAGAGACAAACACAGCTGTTAAACACTAATATAAGTATTTGAAGAGTTTGACCGTGTCCTCATCGATGCATATGCATTACGAATAATTATGGAGTACCCGGCAATATCAAAACCTTTAAGGATTAAATTCTTCATAACAATTCACTATCAGCTAGTATTTTGTAAAGGAATGCACCTAGAAGAGTTCCAACCGTTAGCGATGTGCCTCATGGTACTGTCTTGTGTCCGAAACAAAACATGATTGCCAAATTGCTTTTAAAGGCGATGTTATCAAGATAGCTTTGAGTCCAGGAAATATATCTTAAGACTAATAAGGCCAACAACATGCGTGATGTTCTACATCGATATAACCATTATGAAACAACATCATTTAAAACCAAGCCCATGTCACCGGTGTCTGATCAAACCTGTACGTGTCATATCAGCATCCCTCCAAAAGTCGGTCTGCACCCATTGGACGCATTATAGTGTGAACCCATCGCATCATCCGTGCAATTGTAAAACAAGGATTGACCAGTCTAAAATGGGCGAGTTCCTTCACCATTATACAGAAGGATCTGTTCCCTCAGTATAAAGAGGGAGTATTACACTCAACAGTACAAAGAGTCAGTTGTACCTTCGCCAGAATAAAGAGAGCGCTGTACTCTCATCAGTTTTAAGAGGACGCAGTTCCCTCACCAGTATGAATAGGAAGCTGAACCCTCGTCAGTGGAAGAGCTATTATGCCGTGGGGAACAAATATATACCAACTTTTTGAATAACATCTTTTGAAAAAGTAACATGAGGTTGGAAAAGCTTGAGGTTAAGGAAGGGTCGGTTTTAAAAGAAGGCCGAGGAATTCGAGGTACAAGTAGTCTAGGCAGGCTCAAGTTAAGACGACTTGCCAGGTTATAGGTTAACGAAGGCTAGCTTTGCTTGAGCTGAAAGAAGGCCAGGTCTGGCTCGAGGTCAAAAGAGGCTGACCAGGGTCGAGATTAAATGAGGTTTTCCAGACTTGATGTAAAAGTAATCTTGCTAGCCTTATTTAAAAGATGCTGACCAGGCTGAGGTTTATTGAGGCTCGCCAGGCTGGAGTCTAAAGCAGGCTGGCCAGATTCGGTTGTTAATGAAGGCTGGTCAGGCCCTACCTTAAATGAGCATAAGTTTGTATCAGCTTGGTTTACATTATATCTTTACAACAAGTCTGTATTAATAACATGAGTTTTATAATTATGTCAATGCTAACTTGAGCTATGGCCATTTGATGGCTTGACACAACGACATTTCGACTGATTCCTGTTTATCAGGTTCCCGAACGTTACACAAAAAGCGATTGGTTACTGTAGCTTATCAGAATTGCATGTATGTATTATGCATTCCGTATTAATTCTGTACAACGTAATTTACAATTATTTTACAGATTGTGACTCAGTGCCTAGTGTACTTAATGCAGAAATTGTCGGCGGGAATCTGTCCTCTTACGTCGAGGGTCATACCTTGACGTACTCCTGCACTAACGGTTTCACTATGATGGGAACACCGACAATAACCTGTGATGCAACTGGGGCCTGGACGGTACCTCCATCTTGTCAAAAAGGTAAGGGATAAATTCCGCGTATAGGTAAATTAAGTAAAAATGGGTATTTTGTCATAATGGTAATTCAAGTGCAAGATATGATTTTTACTTTATGATAATGTATCGAAATAGAAGAGAGAATTTTAGAGGAAAACACTTTTCTAAGCCTTAAGTTGCGATAAAACTATTTCATATCTAAGCCACCATAATCTGATAAACAAAAGAACAAAATACGTTATATTGTTATTTCAGTGGCTGTTTAAGTATCATAAAGTTGAAAGAAGTAATTATTGTCGTTTCAAACGAAACAGTATTAGTAAGCAGGTTTTTTTTTATTTTCAGATATAGGCTCAGCTTGCTCCTCTGATGCTGAATGTCAGAACAACTTGCACACACCGCCCTATGTTTGTGATAATACTGTGTGTAAATTTGGTAGGTCACCTGTGGTCTCGCACATCTTAGAAAGGTTCCTACAATAGTTGTAATTCTTAAAGGATACGAAACACATTTTTACGTTAGACATTCAATTGTTTCAGTGTAGGGTCGCAATATATTCCATCCGATGAGCAATCAAAGGTGTAGTTTATAAGTGGCTTTAACACGAGTAATATAGTTGTTTTTGGTTACTCTAGATTTTCTTTTTATAATATACCTATCAAAGATGAAATGAATCTAATTTGTAGTTTTCAAATTAAAGCCCTTAATGGTAACAAGCGTAAAATCATAACGAAGATTATTTTGTCGAAAATGTATCTTAGCCCTTATGGCCCTGACGTTTGACTCAGTTTTCAAAACGATGTATACTATTAAGCGGTGTCGACAAGTACATGTTAACAAACATAATTCTACTTCAGGGAAGCGTCATTTAATTCCGTGCCCAATAAAAGCTACTGATTAAACTTTATAAACCACAGGAAAGCATAGTATACAATTTTTGTTATGTTGTAACTTGTATTTATATATTATACATTTTTTGTTATGTTGTAACTTGTATTTATATAATATCAATGATGTTATTGTGTAACAAAAGCGTTTAATTTGATTGTTATGAAAAATATATCTCTAACAGATTATTTTCATTTCAGGGGTCGGAGGAAGAAATTGCACAGTATTGACGAACTCCTGCCTAACAAATGGTCGATGTACGTCAGATGCTTGTGAATGTGTTGACGGCTTTGACCCTGTTGACAACAAGTGTTACGGTGTGCATATTAATTTAATTCTTATGTTAACAAATATTCCTAAATGTTAATGCGCACAAGAAGTTGTAAATTTGTTTTGAATGATTGACAATCGAATTGTACCTCACCGTAATCACGTGTTTATCATTCACGTGTGTCGTTCTGCAAAATGCTTACTATGTCCACAATACTTTTAGTTCTATATTTCTGATAATAGAAAAACAACATTTATTTTAGAGTTGATACTGCAAAGTCCAAATAACGGTAGCAGGATAGAAATCTGCGAGACAACGGAAATAAATGAAGTGATTGCAAATCTTTCCGCTAGTTTCGCTCCAACAAGTACTGACTTCGTGTTCAACATTTCCGACCCGGTAAGATAGTCGATGGCAAAACATATTTAAATCATTTATTTTGATGTTATGTTAGGGTAGCTGCATTTGCAAATAGATAAACATTCATTCTGGATTTAAACCAGCTATACGGGCCTAAACCCTACACCTTTCACTGATTATTTGAATGTCAAACAAATCAATCCAATGTATCTTTACAGTCGAACAACTTTGCGATAGCAGACGACACCATTATGGTTGTTTCGGATTTAGACGTTGACGTTGAATCACCCGTCACTTCCTACGTATTCATAATCGAGTAAGCTATTTTAACGACATACATAGTCCTAAGCCCTTAACTAAATGACAATATAGCTGACTAGTCGGAATCTTTTTTTAATGTCTATCGTTTTGATGAACATGCATTTGTTCGGCGTAGCGTAAGGAATTATGCTACAGTTTTTCATAAAGGAAAACGTAAACATCATACCCGTGTAACCCTTTTCGATTTTCATACTAAATAATACTAAGAGTGAATTATATCATATGTGAACCGCTTATTTCTTTTTGTAGACTTTCGCATCCAAACAGTTCCCGAACAGCTTCATCTACAATCACCATACGTGTAGAGGATGATAATGATAATGCCCCTGAATTTAGCAGTGACAGTTACACATTCGACATAAGTGAACAATCTACAGGTAAAAGTTGATTGGTGTTTTTATAATTAATGAAACAATAAAAAGTACAGTGATAGAGACTAATCCGATACCAAACAAGGAATCTCAACGCTACAAGTCACAACACTTTACACACTTTAAAATAACATCGTTAGGTAAATGTTTTGCTAACCGCCTTGGTATGGACAGTTTAAGCTTAGTTAGGATTGACTGGTAATTTTGAGCGACTTACGAATTCCTTTACGATCGCTCTCTGGCACAGCGTTAATACGATTTAGGCATGCTGATCATAACTTTATTTCAATTTTGTGCAATTTGATATGCACGGTTCGTGCATCAACTTTAATTATTATTAGTGAAAATCAGCCGAACAATGGTTTTCTTGTGCTACACAAAAAGTTTTGTATTATTTCAGCATCAACTACCGTTGGAATGATAGCGGCTACGGACAAAGACAGCACGTCACCAAACAACATGATCGCTAACTACACAGTTATTGGTACCTTTTCCGTATACTCTAATGTTATCATTTTTTATCATTATCAGCAACCCCGTTTTATACTACAGTAAGTTTGTCATATATGGAACAACTGCTTTTGCCAGTCATCGTGTTAAAGTTATCTTTTTTATACCTTTCTACAAAGCTTACTTCCTGGCTCAAATTTTCTAAGATGGCTTAGTTGCCCGATGCTAAACATAAATAATAAAATGTTAACAAACATCAGGACGAATAACACGTAGTCAAATTTAGCAAGCATGATTCAATAAGTCAAATTTACGAGTGTCCACTATTTATATGATAATGTATGCACTTTTCCTGGAATGGAATATCGAGCATTAATATCATGCAATATTACTCCACATCAGACTTAATGAATCTTTCTTACAATAATTCTTCTCTTAATATGTTCGTCATATACTCGTGTTCCATTCAAGATGAGGTGTTTGCAAAATGTTCATTTGATATATTATTTATAAACCATCAATAAAAAATAAAAAGGAACTTGCTATTCCTGTCCATTGTCAAAACATCAACATCAATATTTATCAGTTTTATACCCCTTTATCGACTGAGACTTTTAGTGTGTTGTGAAATGGTGAAATTCCATTCCATTGATCGTGTTTTTAGTGCACATTAAGTGCTAATATATAGGCGTTTTCTAAATATGTGAAAGGATCTTTTCCATTTTACTATGACTAGAAATTCTGCTTAGACGTGTTTTACAACCGAACGCGACTGTCTATTCTTATTGTCAAATTCAATATTTAAGGGACCAATGAATTTGAAATCACCTCGGACGGGGTGTTGAGGGTTTCATCTGGTGCATCGTTTAATTACACTACGACGCCATTATACACATTTTTTATCATGGCAATGGATGGCGCGCTTGAAGATGTGGAACTGTCGACAAATGTGCCCGTTACTGTAAACATTATACCAGGTATGTGCTTAATTTATTAATAGCTACTTAATTTATTAATAGCTACTGATTCTTGACTTTTCGCCTGATACGTATAAAAATATATACAAACACACCTATTTTGAATACAAAAAAAGCCACACATTTGTCCATCTAACTAATAATATAAAAATTAATACTTTTGTTTATTTTGTTTTATATTAACGGATATTATGTCCAACCAAAGAAAATTATGCTACAATATCTGATTTCTTATCCTTTTGCTTGTGACACGTCGCGTGCAGAGTTCTTTAAAACATAGAATTATAAGATAGTAATCACTAAAATCAAATTTATGCAATGACCTTTTGTCGAGTTTAAAAATCAATATAAACTATTTTGCCATAATGATTGTGAATGTATACATTGAATCATTATCCTGGTTAAAGACACCAATTTTAAAGCCAAAAATGGCGACACAAGCGATACCACGCCAGACATCAAATATCGAATAGTTCTGGTTTAGTTTTAAAATAAATCTTTTAAACGCATATTGAAAAAATTGATACGGTAAACTTAAATCAAGAAAAGACATGAGTCGTAGACGAAGAAACGTAACCCCTTTCAAATATACCAATAAAATCGTTGCGCATCAAATCTAAAATAATGAAAGTTCGTAGTAAAGTCATACAACATAAAGAACCTCATTGCACCAGTTAACGACATTCGCTAGTCCATCAAAAGAAAATCTCCTCTGCAATTACTAAATGCTTTATGTTAAGAAAATACCGGAATGTCGCCACTCAAGGAAAAGGGCTTGTCATTGTTCGAGTCGACTTGGTAAACTTTATTTATAGACAATACCAACCTAGTTGTTTCCACAAAATACGTTTGCAATCTTGATTGTACAAATAGTTATGTTATTACTGAATGACTTGGGAAGGAAACTCCTCCACAATATCATCCTAAGAAAAGCATCGGTAGCATATTTTTGCGTGCTTTCTCAGAGAATGTTCGAATAAAGAATCCATCGTTAACACATTTTTGCGACAATTACATCAACCTCGCAAATAATAGCTTACATTTACAAAATTAGTTCATTTTTTCTTTCCAGAATTGTAAAAAAAAATACTTTCATTTTAAAATTTCTTTCTGACCCATGGTTTATAAAGCACGACCTGACCGTTATCGGAAACAGTTTATCAAATTGCATCACAACAACGGGGGAAAACTAATCAATTCAAATCACTTTTAAACGTTTGAAATGCTAATGACAACAATACAAAAAATGTATCATTAATTTGCATTTTACAAATTGTTGATATCAGTTTTTGTGCCTCGCGGACACATGACAAACAATAACAAGATAAATTTTTAATTTACATGTGTATAAATGATTAATGAGTCGCGATCCGAACATATCCGAAGATGTTGAGTTCATCGGAAAATGTTCGCATTTGCGGGAAGGCAGTTCATTTAAGGAATGGAATATGATGTGTTAATGTTAGGAAATGGTGAATAATCTGCATTATTGTAACAACCGGCATTTGTTAAGATCCCGCAAACCAGGATGTCTTCGTCGAGCCCCCAGCATCGAAGTAGCACTCGAAAGAAGTAACTTTTTGCTTTTCAAAACAAATAAATAATTTACGTTGCTTATTCCCGCTTAAACAGGACGTAAAATACCTATTTAGCCATCTTTAGAGGCAAAAAAAATCTTGTTTGAAATTATAGTTTCGATGTAGTTTTTATACATTCTTTCTCTACTTCTTACTTTAGGGTACATCCGATACGCAGTGGTGTACAAATACTATTATGAACAAATAAGCTTCTAAATTATTACATAAAGATAACACAATCTTAAAAGATGCGTTGCAGTCACACAAATACCTCTATTGAAAAAACTTTTTTTTAATGAAGACAAATAATGCATGCATCTTTGTACAAACAAGAAGGAAAAAACAAACAACTAAAATGGAATAAATCTAATAACAAATGTTGTCGAATGTTCTATGATAAATATGAAAATCTTATTAAATAAAAATCCTTACTAACAGTGTTTTCATTTGTCAAGACTGCGTTGAAAACAAATGACATTAAAGTTTATTATTAAAGAATTTTAGCAAAGGTAGAACATTCTTCATTGCATTCAACATAAAATAATATGTACTTCATTTGGTTTAAGTGTGAGCTGATATGGACACGCACACGCACACACCCTGTTTGTTTCCTGATAGGCAAACCTTGGTTATCGGATGTTATGTGTATGGTCACCGTCCTCCTAATAGATTATTGGATTTGTATGTTTATGGTCCCCCTCCATCTAATAGCTTATTGGGTTTGTATGTTTATGGTCCCCCTCCATCTAATAGCTTATTGGGTTTGTATGGGTATTGTCCCCCTCCATCTAATAGCTTATTGAATTTGTATGGGTATTGTCCCCCCTCCATCGAATAGCTTATTGGATTTGTATGTTTATGGTCCACCTCCATCTAAAAGCTTATTGGGTTTGTATGGGTATGGTCCCCCTCCATCTTATAGCTTATTGGATTTGTATGGATAGTGTCCCCCTCCATCTAATAGCTTATTGGATTTGTATGTTTATGGTCCACCTCCATCTAATAGCTTATTGGGTTTGTATGGGTATTGTCCCCCTCCATCTTATAGCATATTGGATTTGTATGGATATTGTCCCCCTCCATCTAATAGCTTATTGGATTTGTATGTTTATGGTCCACCTCCATCTAATAGCCTATTGGGTTTGTATGGGTATTGTCCCCCTCCATTCAATAGCTTATTGGGTTTGTATGTTTATGGTCCCTCTCCATCTAATAGCTTTTTGGATTTGTATGTTTATGGTCCACCTCCATATAATAGCTTATTGGGTTTGTATGGGTATTGTCCCCTCCATTCAATAGCTTATTGGATTTGTATGTTTATGGTCCCTCTCCATCTAATAGCTTATTGGGTTTGTATGTTTATGGTCCCCCTCCATCTAATAGCTTATTGGGTTTGTATGGGTATTGTCCACGTCCTTTTTATAGCTAATTGGGTTTGTATGTTTATGGTCCCCCTCCATCTAATAGCTTATTGGGTTTGTATGGGTATTGTTCCCGTCCTCCATATAGCTAATTGGGTTTGAATGTTTATGGTTCCACTCCATATAATAACTTAGGCCACAACAAATTGATCATTTGTTCTACGGATTTTGCCAAAAAAAAGGAGAAGCGAGCGAGCGAAATAAAAATAAAAATATTTTTTCCTAAATTTAAGGCAAATCAGAGGCGAGCGCAAGGCGAAAAATTAAAAAAAAAAAAAAGTTACCAAATTTATCATACAGTGTATGTCAAGAAATGCTTATGAATTGCAAACATAGGTTCAAGTATTAATGAAAAGGTTTTGATTGTATCACATGCAAATCTGTCTCAATATTTAACAAATGGCAATAAGGTCCAGTGCTTTACTATTAACTTCAATTTAAACGTGGATTTATTGTAAAGACAACATTCCATAGTAACATACATTTATTTGAAGACCAAAAAGAAAACTATTGTATTCATTCCGTAACTTACTATTACAAAAAAAAAATTTTAGACTTGTAAGAGTAATTCATGATTTGAATCAGGTCTAAGTTTGAACCTCTTGAAGCACATGATTAAATTGTAGTGACTTTGACATTGCAGAAGATCGAAAATGTAAATAACACAGAGAACATATCTAAAAAAGACACTGTGGATTAAATCGCGGGAAAACATAAATGAAGCAGTATCAAACAAATCTGCAAATGTGGCACCAGTCATTATATTAGAGCAGGTGGTGGAATAAAGATATTTCCCTTTAAAGAACCCTCCTTTACCCCGAACCTATGGTTTATAGGTCCGTGCCTTAAAAAAGAATATCATGTCGGCCTCCATAGCTTCAATGCCCATAAGAAACAGGCCACTTTAATTACAGGCCATTTTATACAAATTGATCAAAGAAAACAAGTGGATAAAAACGAAGAATTGAGAAAATTAAAACAGTCACTTTACTTATAAAAGGTTTTATTTTCTGGTTTTACTGATGTTTTTTTATTATACTGTCCATGTGTATGTAATGCACTAGTCAATTGTAACCACGCCCCAAGGTCCGGGGAATAGCGGGGACTTTGACTTTCGGTCCAGCCAACCCCGGGTAAATCGACTGCATTCACCCGGCACTGTGGGGCCACCTGGAAGGTAAAAACTTGGCCCATTTCCCCGACTATCCCTGGTATACCCAAGGACCTGGGGGGAGGGGGCGTGGTTACCGTGGATTGACTGGTTCATAAATATAATGTACAGGCTGGTTCTAAAACATTTACAAGTCCTACTATTTTTATCTGTTTATAACGATAATGATTATATGAAAACTGAGAAATGCATTTTAGAAAATTTAAAAAACAACTCACGAAAACATGTTCAATTGTTGTAAGTCGTGTGTCCGTGTATTTTTATATAAGTTTTGCACTCAAAATTCGATTTAGTTATTATTTAACACAAAATTTTGAGTACAAAACAATGAATTACTTAAAACACACATAAATAATTATTGCTTTCGACTCTGTGAAACTGTTGTTGTTTACTTAAGACTGTAATCCATTGACTTTGACACTGATTTTCATTTAAAACGTGTATTTTACATTACGAAAACCCGAAAGTAACCCGAAAATTAATACCGGAAATAAATAACAACGGTGCGTCCTGCAAAATATTCCCGACAAAAAAGACTGTCAACAAATATCGGCTGTTTTGCGGTTACCCGCACCTGATTTTGTCCTGACACGAGGAAATTTTGCTCGCGAAGAATGTAAAGCATGGAAATACCTTCAAAAAAGGCGAAGTCGACGTTGAAGGATTGAATTCTTAGTGAAAGAATTTCAGAAAATAGAGGAAATTCAGAAGTAAACAAAAAAATAATATGCGCGGCCAAATAGTAAGTGCGGGCGCAAAAAAAAGAGTTTTTTTTAAATTTTTTCGTTTTTCAAATTTTAGGTGCAGCAAATCCGACGAACAAATGATCAATTTGTTGTGGCCTTATTGGATTTGTATGCGTATGGTCCCTTTCATCTAATAGCTTATTGTATTTGTATGTTTATGGTCCCCCTCCATCTAAAACCTTATTGGATTTGTATGCGTATGGTCCCCTCCACCTAATAGCTTATTGGGTGTGTATGAGTATTGTCCCCGTCCTCCTTATAGCTAATTTGGTTTGTATATGTATGGTCCCCCTCCATTTAATAGCTTATTGGGTTTGTATGGGTATTGTCCCCGTCCTCCTAATAGCTAATTTGGTTTGTATGTTTATGGTCCCCCTCCATCTAATAGCTGATTGGATTTGTATGGGTATTGTCCCCGTCCTCCTTATAGCTTATTTTGTTTGTATGTTTATGGTCCCCCTCCATCTGATAACTTATGGGTTTGTATGCGCATTGTCCCCCTCCATCTTAGACCTTATTGGGTTTGTATGCGTATGGCCCCCCTCCATCTAATAGCTAATTTGGTTTGTATGTTTATGGTCCCCCTCCATCTAATAGCTGATTGGATTTGTATGGGTATTGTCCCCGTCCTCCTTATAGCTTATTTTGTTTGTATGTTTATGGTCCCCCTCCATCTGATAGCTTATGGGTTTGTATGCGCATTGTCTCCCTCCATATTAGACCTTATTGGGTTTGTATGTGTATGGTCCCCCTTCATCTAATAGCTTATTGGGTTTGTATGCGTATGGTCCACCTTCATCTAATAGCTTATTGGGTTTGTATGCGTATGGTCCCCCTCCATCTAATACCTTATTGGGTTTGTATGCGTATGGTCCCCCTCCATCTAATACCTTATTGGGTTTGTATGCGTATGGTCCCCCTCCATCTTAGACCTTATTGGGTTTGTATGCGTATGGTCCCCCTCCATCTAATAGCTTATTGGGAGTTTTATGCGTATGGTCCCCCTCCATCTTAGACCTTATTGGGTTTGTTTGCGTATGGTCCCCCTCCTTCTAATACCTTATTGGGAGTTTTATGCGTATGGTCCCCATCCATGAAATAGCTTAATTGGTTGTATGAGTATGGTCCTTCCCCATCTAAGAGCTTATCGGGTCTGTATGCGTATGGTCCCCGACCATATAATAGCTTATTGGGTTTGTATGCGTATGGTTCCCCTCAATCTTATAGTTTAATGGGTTTGAATGCGTATGGTCCACCTTCTCCTAATAGTAATTCGGGTGTGTATGCGTATGGTACCCATCAATCTAACTTTTCGAGTTTGTATGTGTATTCCCCCCCCATTTCCTCGTAATAGGTTGTTGGGTTTGTATTCGTATGGTCCTCCTCCTCCTCCTCATAGATAATCGGGTATGTATGGTCGTATGCCCCCCCCCCTCCATCTAACAGCTTTTCGGATTTGTATTTTTATGGTAAGCCTCCATTTAAGAGTTCTTCGGGTTCGTATGCGTACTGTCCCCCTCCATCTTATAGCTCATCGGGTATGTATGCTTATATATATTCTCTTTTATTCCACTTTTCAGTGATTTAACATATGATATAAGTGACAAGGCATACAATGTAGTTAATAATATAAATAATACATGTTCAAAAAGTACATTACTTATACATATTATATAATTGTATGATTATTTACAAATGATTGGTTATAATGATTGAACCAATCTTTCAAATTTTGCATTCAATATGTACACGCATGCATACTGTATATTTACCCGTCATATAACTAAGAGCTTATCGAAAACGAAAAATAAGCATTTAGTGGCAGGTTTAAGGTGTGTATGTTAGGGTACGTATGCAACAAAATGCAAGCAATATTTTATCACACTTACACACTATTATTTTTATTGTACAGATTGATAGTGTCGTGAACAAATTTGCATGCTTTTTTAAGAAACATCTTAAAAGTTTTCTCCGGGAGACTGAAAGCAGTGATGAAGTTTGGCTGGAAGAGTGAGCACATTAGATATTCATTATCCGAATTTACGAGCAACGTATATATGTGCTGACCGCATAATGTTTTAGTTTCGTGTAGAAAAGTTTTTCTGAGGCTGCCAGTTTTTGAGCAGATGATAATGGTATGCATTATAATATCACTTGTTTCAGTTTTGCAGAGTTTACACGTGTATTTCGGGTTGAAATTGTCTGTAAACTAAGGCCTTGGTTGCACTTATGGCGTGAATGATTTCCGTGCGTGACTGTGCATTCAACCAAAGAATGGATGGGGCAATAGACTCATGGACGCTTTGGAATCTTCGGAAATCCTCGTCAGAGTTGGTTCTTCTTCGCCACTGAGTTTTGTGATAATGTTCGATTGACTATTTGTTTCCACTTACTTTTACTTGGGAATATTGATGTTTTAAGGTACACATTCAAAGACCCAATCAGTTCGTATTTTTGCAAAAGTGAAATTATGTCCGGAATGTAGCCTATCTGATGTTGAAATCCCTTTGCTATGTATAGGTTCAGTCTATAGTTGAATATTTGACGAGTTAGCAATGAGGTGGGCATAGTACAACGTTTTTGCAGGAACATGAGTTTACGTTTATGGATGTCGTATTCCATTGTGTACCAGCCTAGGATGCTTAGGGCCATATCCGTGCGTGTCGATGTCGGTAAATGTTGAATTCGTTTAGCTGCTAGGCACTTGAATCTTTCTAATCGCAGCATTGATGTAGCGAAAACGTTGAACCATAATTCTGCGCCGTACAGTGCTGTGGGTATGCTTACTTTTGTCACGAGAGAGGCTATTGTCAAAGGGTTAACATCGCCCTCGGGTTTTTCAATTGATAGTACACTGAAAAGGGAGGAGTATCCTTTTCGTAGACGATTGTAAATAGTTTCACTGCAACTTAAATTATACCTCAAGTTCACACCGAGGTGTTTAGCAGAGTGTACGCTGACCAGTGTTTGCTGCCCAAATGGTACTGTTGTTTCACGAGGAATGTTTTTCTAGAATATAACGAGTTGGCATTTACTGCAATTAAATTCATAGCCCCATTTGTTGGCGTATTCAAGGACAACAGCGACTTGATTTTCAAGAGACATTTTGTTCGGGCAAAGTAGAGTTAGATCATCGGCGAGAGTGGGGTTCCCATAGGGGATATCATGCAGTGATAAACCATGGCCATTATTTTCAAGGATGTTCAGTATTTCATCAATGAAGAGGAGGTAACTCCATGTTGATAATATTCCGCCTTGCTGTACACTTTGAAGAACAGGAAAGGTTTCGGATAGGACTCCATTTGCAAGAACACATCCTTTAAGAGATGAATATATATTAACCATCAGCCTCAGGAAATTGCCTTTTAGACCAAGTGATTTCATTTTCATAATTATGGCACTGTGCCGAACGGAATCAAAAGCACCCTTGGTGTCCAGTAGGGCACAGGAAACACTTGATCCGAGCTCCAGTCTATTCGCAACTGCTTCTTGTACGTTGAACGATGTTGTTACGGGCCCGATATGCTTTTGGTATGCATTTTGCTGTTTATTAGGGAAGTCGATGCCACTGTCAGCACACCATGTATTCAAACGGCTATGGATGAAATTTTCAAATAGCTTGTATAGCACCGGCAATAAAGAAATAGGTCTGTAGCTACTTGGGGAGGACCTTGGTTTTCCCACTTTGTGAACTGGGATAATGATACCAAGTTTGCATTCTTCCGGAACGTAAGCACATTTGATCATTAGCGTGAATAGTCGTGCAATATATGCCCGCAGAGTTTTACCGCCGTATTTTATGTGCTCCAGCGTTACTTTGTCATATCCGGGGGCTTTTCTCATCTTCATTTTTCTAATAGCATTATTTAACTCTTCGATCTGTACGTTTTCTGTTAAATTTGGGTCGAACTCATAGTCATTCGATTGTATGAATGCATTAACATCAGAATCTAATTTGTTCAGAAATTCGTTGTCAAAATGTGGTGCACTCTTAGGTTTGAAAGTTTGTGAGTAGTAGTCACGAAAAGCATTTGATATTTGGTATGGGTGCCTCAATGAGATACCATTTATAGCTAGCTCATTTATTGGATTCGATCTAGAAGTACGTTTCGTCTTTACTAAATACCAAAATAGACGCATGTCGCACTTCGCAGCCTCGTTTAAGTCATTATAAAACTTTTCATTGCAATTGTATATAGCAGCCTTTTGGGTGTTGATGAATGCTCGTTTTGCCGATTTGTAACTGACATATAGTGGATTATCACGCTCTCTGGGTTTTCCTGCAGAACACCATTTTTTTCGTTCATCTTTTTGTATCATATGCGCGCATTTTACATCACTAGTCCAATAAGGCTTAGCATGCATGTTATATATGGTCCCTATCTTCCTAATTGCTTTTCGGGTTAGTATGCGTACTGTCCTATCCATCTTATAGCTTATCAGGTGTGTATGCTTACGGTCCACCTCCATCTACAAGCTTATCGGGTGTGTGTGCGTATGGTTCCCCTCCTCCTAAACACTTATGGATTTTGTATGCGTATGGTCCCCTCCTCCTAATAGCTCATCGGGTTTGTACACGTTTGGTCCCTCTCTTCCTAATTACTTTTCGGGTTTGTATGCGAATGCTATCCTCCCCTAAGGGGTTATAGTGTTTGTAATCGTATGGTCCCCTCCCCCAACTTGTCATCAGGTGGTTCCCATTCTCATCACTGTCTATTTTGTTTGTATGTGTATTCTCCTTTTCCCGTTATGGGTAATAGGGTTTGTTTGCGTATGCCTACCAAGTTTCTAATGGGTTTCCGGGTTTTACGGTTTTCGGGTCCTATTTATAAGCGTTTGCCATCACCTCCTCAATTGATGATTGTGTGTATGCGTATCCTCATTTGAAGGGTTATCGGATTTTGCATGAGTTATCGGTGCTGTATGCGCATGGTCTATCTTCCCTTTCCCTGGTCCCCATTCACCTCAGGGATTATCAGATGGGTTATCGGATATTCCGATGCGTTATCGGGTTTATATGCGTAAGGTTCAACCCCCCTAATGGGCTTTGGGTTTGTATGGTACTGTCCCCAATTCCTTATCGTGTTTGTTTGCGTAAACTGCCCCTCCTCCTAATGGATGGTCATAGCTAACATAAATTCATCAGTGTTGTCATGTGGCTACTAAATAGGGTAGGAACCTCTTTTAAAGGACCTTATTGAGGGGTTTTGCTTAAGTGGCCGTTTATGCGAAATGACCTGTGACTTATGGGGACCGTTAGGACACTCCCTATTCTAGTTGTTGTTTTTTATTCACGGTCAGTATCAGCGAATGTCTATTCACTTCCTGGTTTGAAAATAAAATGCGTTTATTACGTTATTACAGTTACCAAAACAACTACAAAAACTCCGTCAACCTCACCACCAATCGAAACTAAGACACACGCATCGACCAGCGAAAAAGATGCTTATATAGGCGGCGGTGTTGGAGCCGCTCTTGTGCTCATCATCGTCATCATCGTCATCGTCGTCATCGTCTGTGTGTACGTAATAGAAATTCACATGTTGGGATGCGATGCAATTTTAATCAAAATGGAATTTATTTATATTTATTTAAGCCACATCCTAGAGTGATTAAATACGAGTTAATTATGTAGCACGTACTTCTTGGTGACTTTAAAGACTTAACATGCTAGTGTAAAAAGTTATATAGTCTGTAATATTCAATGGAAGTTTTTGCCAAATTCGACGTTATATTGTTTATCAGCAGTCAGGTGTTATTGATTTTAATCCGGTAAATCGGCTGATTTAAACTCAAATTGTGCCAGCGAATAAAATATTATTTTGAGCAATAAGCCAGACAACGTTTTGATCAATACTTATGAATCTTGTACACATCCCTTCCCTTTAGACGGAGAGGGGAGCGAGCTGATGATGAAAACCGGTGCCTGACTGACGTTTCCGGCCAGTATAAATCGACTTTACCTTTAGTGGACATTCAGGCAAAGGAGGGCCAGGAAAACAGCGATATTGATGACCCTAACAACCTGAATGACATTCGCGCCACTGAGATACACCAGAATGATTCCCCCCTTTCTGAAACGGAAACTCAGACAAAGGAAGACCATGAAAGCAGTGATAATGATAACCACAAGAGCCTGAACGACATTCGCGATATTGAGATGCACCAGAATGATTCCCCCCTTTCTGAAACCGAAACTCAGACAAAGGAAGACCATGAAAGCAGTGATAATGATGGCCACAAGAGCCTGAACGACATTCGCGCCATTGAGATACACCATGAGTCCCCCCTATCTGAAGCGGAAATTCAGGAAAACGAAAACCATGGATACAGTAAACTTGAATTGGCAACTAGCCTCTAAAGAAGCATCGTATATTCCCAACGTTTTAATTTCTATTTAACACTTCCTATGCAACATTGTATATTCAACATTTCACTTGTGTAATTTTCTATTGAATATTAATTTTTTATTCAACATTTCCCATTATTTATGTCCTTTGGAACACATAATAACTCCCTACAATATGAAACATTTTCTGTTCAACATTTCACATGTTTTATTTTCTATTTTACATTTTGGGTGTGTCATGTTTCACATGAACGTGTACAATGTTTCATATTGTAGGGAGTTTTTATGTACTAAATATAATTGATACACGTTTAACAATAGTGCATGCTTAACTTTTTGTAGTATGCTATACATATTGCCGACTTATACTAGCTATATATTATAGACCATTTCATTAAGATATGATTGCGTTCATATCACCAATTATGACATCAATCACGCAATTCATTACTTAAATTCACACCAATAGTTTATTATTTCTGTTCAGAATTGTTTAAAAAATGCTTCATTTCATTTAAGAAAACCTTACGGTAATTCTTTCTCACCCATGCTGTAAATTAAAACCCCGACTGTAACCGGAAACAGTATATATCAAATAACGTCACAATAACGCGGGAAAAAATAATATAACTTCTGTTATTTTATAAACGTAAACTTGAAACGCTTATAACAACAAATAATTAATCTATCATTAATTAACACTTTACAACAGGTTATTTTAAGTGTTCGCGGCATGCTGGCAGAATTCAAACAATAACACAATCAGCAATTTACATGTCAATTAATCTGGGATGATTCGCAATCCGAACATATCGAAAGATGTTTCGATATTCGGGAAATATTCGCTATTGTCGAAAGGCAGTTTGTTGAAGTGTAAATATTCTGAGAATGAACCTGCAACTATTGCATGATATGTTGTTAAAACAGTTCAGATAAAGGACTCCGATTATACTTTGAATTATTCAAGTTATACAAGCATATTTTTATTAGGTTTCATTGTACTTGATTGATTGCTACATATACCCATAAGTTATGATAGCAAAAGTTTTGTTAAATAAAAATCTGTTTTATGTGGGTCAAAATTGTTGAATAATATTGATAAAAATTATCAGAATCTCCTTTATATTTGTTACCATAGCGCTACAATTACATTGTGTGTTTGTAAAACATGCTTATTTATAGAAGCATACATAGGGAATATTTGTCGGTTGATCCGTGTTGTTGTTTCTCTTCGAGTTGCTTGTGGAAGAATTCCAAGCAACGTGATCATCTAACTCCTTCAAACTATTTCTTAATAAAAATAGCAATCTTTGTTGACGTTTAATTTCATAGAACCCACAAACACGTAAGCAACTAGATACAATAGTACCAAGTATAGATATACGATACAAAATATGAATGACGTATGCATGTAAATTATTTACGCGACTGCGACGCCACTTATGCATTGATCAAAACGAAAGTAAATGTCCGCCATTTTAAACAAATGAATGGTTTAGTGTTGGACAAGCAATTGTGAGTTTTATTTAAAAAAACACTAATAACTTTATGGGCACTCAATAACTGTCACTGTTGATTACACAAATCCGTCTACGTTTGTTTTTCTCATGCGATCTGTCGTAGTGGATGATAGTGATGTCACAGTTAAGTAGTTAAGGGTTTGTGAAAATTACTTCGGACATGTGGTTTGTGATATTGGTTTGCATTGGGGCGGAGATATCATCCGATCGAGCCGGAACTGCCAACATTGTATTGCTAATTTTTTTTTAGTTTATTGACAACTGAACAATAATACTATTTCAATGATTTATTTATATCAGAAGTAAACCAGTTCAATCTTCTAAGTGTTCTGGTACAAGGGATGATGTTCATTCCTACTCTTGACAAATCGTGTACGTTTTAGCATGTCATGTGATTAATTTAACAAACCCCAAATAACTCTTTCTCTCTCTCAACTGGCGCATTCATGGAACACAGGTTTGCTGGGAGCATAAACATAAGTTTTCAAGACACGCGAGTTAACGCGCGATTTAAACTAAACTGGCGCATTCATGGAACAGGAGTTTACATGGGATTTAACTGAAGCATAAATTGTAAACGAATTAACTGTGTGTTAAAATAAACTGTCGCATTAATGAAAAACAGATTTTACTTGGTCTTCAACTAAACTAACGAATTCATGGAACAAACCTTCACTAGGCAGTTTAAACCAAACGGGCAATTTCATCGAACACGAATATTCAGGGGGTGGGGAGGGGTCAAATCTAAACCGGCGCATTCATGGATCGCGAAGTAACTGGGTGTTTAAACTAACTAAACAGGTACATTATTGGACAACGGGTTTTTATGGGACCTTAAACAAAGGAAGGAATTCATGTAATACGGGTTTAAAAGGGTTTAAACTAAACTGGAACATTTATTCAACATGAACTTTAGTCGGGGTTTACCTTTTGCGTTTTTTCTTTATTTAGGATTGTTGGGATAAGAGTGAGGTTTGTGCACTTAAATTGGTTTAAATACCCGGTAAATTAACATTTTACTGACCGTTCCAAGGCGGTACCTAACAATCCTTGATAATAATACTTAGTTTTTTTTATTATATAAAGTATGTATACTCCGTGCTGCTGGTGGAGTTTTGTGCTGTTCTTCCATGCTTCTTGTTTGTGATTATATGTCCTATGTCTTTAGCTTTAGTTATTATTTATAATATAACTGAAATATGACTACAAACATAGGTTATAAGTGTTGATAGCACTAAAGTATGGCTACAAATATATGAAGGCTATTTCTGATACTAATTCAAGTTACCATAACAAATTAGTGTATGTTATCACTAAAACTAGAACAAGCATATTACGTCAATAAATATGAAGAATATTACAGATAAAAGTAATAAAAAGACTTCAAATAAATTTAAGTGATTACTGGCACTAGCAATAAAATAGAATCACATACACTAAAACTTGTTTTAAAGTATAACTACAAATATATTCAGGTTAAAACAGGAACTTGAACTAAGATATGACTACAAATATACGCAGGTTTTAAAAGGTATTAGAACTAAACTATGATTGCAAATATGTGTAGGTTACTAATGATTATCCAACTTAAGGTGCTCTGAATTGTATTCCTCCGTCTGCAGATAGACATAGACGTCGACATAGCGAGTTTGGTGTAATATAATTTACACCCGACATCTAAATTGGATTTATATATTAAATCAATAGTCTTAAACAGTTTACACAGAATATGTAACTGTACTAAAAGATCATGGTAGAATTGAAACAAGTTGTAAAATTATGTTTAAAATCACGTAATGGTCAAAGATTATTCCTGGTAAAAATATGCTTGCTTGAAATAGTGTGTTTTAAGTGCACGTTTGAAAGAGCACAATGAACTTGAGTCTCTCATACCGGATAATAGGTCGTTCCACAGTTTCGGAGCTGCATATTCAAATCGTCGGTTGCCGTAGGTTACAGTTTTACTTTTAGTTTTCACTTAAGTAAGTTCTTTATTTTGAGATCGCAGATTCCTTCGTGGTTTGTAAACACATAACATAACTTCCAAATATTCTGGTGATTTCCGTTTAAAGCTTTGTAGGTATGCGTTAAAATTTTAAACTGAATTCTGTTTTTTACTGGAAGCCAATGTAGCTGTTTAAGTACAGGTGTGATATGATCGTACCTGAAGGTTCTGGTGATAATGCAGGCAGCTGTATTTTGAACGATCTGCAGTTTGTTGATTAATGTTTGAGGTACTCCATACAGTAGTGCATTGCAGTAATCTAGGCGCGAGATAACAAATGAAGTCACATGTTGTTATGATATTTTGTCTACAATGTAAATAACATGATCTGCATACCGAATTAACGTGATCTTCCATGTTCATGTTTGAATCAAAGATGGCACCTAAATTTCTTACGTTAACAGACTGTTTAATTTTTGAGTCACCGACGGTTACCGATAGATCTTCAATGTGTTTGGAGTTATTAGGAGATGAGAACATGATGACTTCTGTTTTATCAGTGTTAAGTTTGAGCATGTTTAAATTTATCCATGATATTATGTCTCGAAGGCACGATTGAATGCGTTGTAATGTTTTTTTTTCTTAGAAATGTCGTCTAATGATTTGAAAGATAGATACAGCTGTGAGTCATTGGCGTAGAGTTGGTATTGCAGCCCATGCTCTTCGCAAACGGCACCAAGAGGTTTAGTGTACATTGTATAAAATTTCGGCCCTAATACGGACCCCTGTGGAACACTAAAACTGTGTATGACCGGGTTTGACAGCACACCATCGATGTATACTGTCTATTTTCTATCTTGAATGTATGATGTTTTTTATCCATTCCAGTGTTTTTACAGCGATTCCGAACACATTTTCAAGTCTTTGTAACAAAATTTTGTGATCGATTGTGTCAAAAGCTAATGATAGATCTAGCTTTACTAAGATGGTTGCAATGCCATGGTCAAGAGATTTGAAAACATCGTTTTGGACTTTGATAAGTGCTTTTTCTGTCGAATGGAATTTACGATAGGCTGACTGATGTTTTTCTTGAAGTTGATTTTCTTCATCAATGCGAGAACTCACTACTTTTTCTAGTGTTTTTGATACAAATGATAGATTTGAAACAGGTCTATATATTTTTTTAATATTTTAATACAGTGTTTAATTTTTCAATCGAGGTCGAACATAAGACCTTTTAAACTCTGATGGTACGTTTCCTGTGCTGAGCGAAATGTTGATAATGTTCGAAAGAAATGGTAAAAGTTCATCGAGGCACAATTTTAATAGCCATGTTGGTATCGGAACCAGTTCACATGATTTATTTGAAGATTTATTTATTTATTTATTTCTAACATCTTCTTCTGCTGCTGTTTCAAAGTGAGTCAGACTATTTTCAACACTCAATTGTTCTGTTTCTGATTCGACTGAGGTTTAGAACTAATTTTGATTTTATCTCATCTCTAATGGTTTCTTTTTTCTTAACAAAAAAGTCACTAAACTCTTGTGGCAATTTATCAGTTTTTATGTTTGTAGGTAAAGATGTCTCAGTTGGACAGTTCAGTTTTTATGATTTTAAACAATTGTATTTGATCTCGACCACAAGTTGCTACCTTATCCAAATAATGGTTCGCTTTAGCCTCTACCAGCATATTATTTACTTTTGCACATTGATTTCGGTATATTTCGTGGCAACAGTCAGTTTAGATGATTGCCACTTTCTTTCTAACTTACGCCGCAGATGTTTTGCGCCATGTAACTCCTGAGTATACTAAGCACAAGAAGGTCGTAACACTATTGTCTTTGTTTGTTTCACATAAGTATTAATTCTGACTACAAAATCATGCAGGTTATAACCGGAACTTATTCTAAAAGATGATTATAAATATATGTAGGTTTTTTGCTGGTACTAGTTGTAGAATACAACTACAAAGATATGTAGGGTATTGCTTGTACTAGTACTAGTATATAACTACAAAAATAGGAAGGGTATTTACGGTACTTCTACTAGAATATAAGTTCAAATGTGGGTAGGTTATTACTGGTACTAGTACTTAAACATGGCTACACATGTATAAATGTTATTGCCGGATTTAGTACAAGAATATAACAACAAAGATATGTAGGTTATTGCCGGTACTAGTGCTATAACATAACTACAAATATGTAGTTTATTGCCTGTACTTGTACGTAATCCCAACTACAAATGTATGCAGGTTATTTTTGGTTTTTATTGGTACAAGTACTGAATCCTGCATGTTAATAGCAGTACTAGTACTGATTCTACTACATGTACAACAAAGTGACTTCAAATATACGTATATTATTCCTAATTATAGTTCAACGTTATGAATGCAAATATATGAAGTTTTTTAATAATACCAAATTATGAGTTCAAATATATGTAGGCCATTACTTATACTAGACAACATATATATGTCATTTGCAAAAGAAAAACTAAATAGTGGTTAAGCGTCGGCCTACGGAGCGGGAGGTCGTGGGTTCGATCCCTGGCCGCGTCATACCAAAAGACGTTAGAAATTGGTACAAGTAGCTCCCTTGCCTAGCGCTCGGCATTTAAAGGGTAGTGCTTGGAAACGTGGTGTACTCAGTATTGGTTTAACCCAGAAATATTGTACCCCTTGTATCGGTGCTTTAAACCGAGCAAGTAAAAGAACAAAGGGGTATCTTCGAAAAAGAGCAAGGGTATCGCACCCGGACTTCCTTGTATCCCACCACTGTCTCTTCAGCGTGCTGTTTCTTTAGCAGAAACAAAAGACCCCGTAGGAAATAAGTGCTTCCACTTTCACGGTATATCCATGACCGCAAGGTCTAAAGAAATATCTCAGCTCCTACATGAATGTCGCTATCCGATTGGCCTAGAGCGGTCACGTGCACGACGTGTATAATCCATACACCCCCGTTAATTTCCAGTATGTTTCATACCACCCCTATAATTTTCGTACTCCGCAGAAGACGTAACAAAATTGCGGCCGAATTTTTTTTAACTTCTCTTTCGGCTTATCTTTTCACTGTAGGGGAGCTTACTCATGCACGTTATTGAATATCAATTTTATTCAAGCAATCTGTTGAGAATAACCGACTGATTACATGAGTCATTGGTTACAAGATGGTGACTAAAAACGGTTTACAAGCACAACAAGTGACGAATCTGTCGAAAAAGGTTATAACTAAATTCAGAAGAGACACTTCAACAAGAAATCTGCAATTGTGCTGAGGAGCTACCTTCAAAATTTTTTTAAAAATTAAGTGTTATGAACAGTAAATTTTTAAACTGGTGTTGTTTTTCTTATTAATACATTTATTGACTGTGATACAGCTTTCCTGTACAGTTAATATTTAATGTAACCTTACTAAGAAAATATATATGTTGTTAAACAATTGTATTACTATATTTACATGTATGTGTTATTGTATTTGTTTTTAAACTTGATCACATAAACTTTTTGTATTTCTTAAAATATAATTTTGAGACAATATTTAAGCGTCACTGAATATTTTCATAACAAATACACAAAATGCATTGTAAATAGATGCTAATTGGTTAATAGTTCAATCACAAGGTCTGTAACCAAAGTCAGTAAAAATATTGTTGTTAAAAATATGGTAATATATATATTACAAACAGCTCTCTTAAATACTTTGCTAAGTTCGTTAAGAGGAAATATTTGAAGATAGTTGCCTACTAAGTTAGAATCGCATTTCTTGTGGTTTGGACAAACATGAGCAACTTTCCAAGAGTCTGGAAAAGTAGATATTGAGGGTGAAAAGATGTCATGTCTAATGATCAAAATTATCTAAATTATAATTAATGAATATTGTAAACAACTTTGCTAAAATTAGGTATAAACCAAAAGACCTGTGACAGTTAAATATGCAGCAACACATGTATTTTTTACAGATCACAAACAGTGACCTTTTTGTCTTGCTTTTTTATAAAAAGGTTGTTGTTGTTTTACATCTGATGGGAAATAAAGTTGTATAAATAAATGAATGTTAAATTTTTCTAACTTTTAAAGGCCCAATATGTTATGGCCTCTTATGAGGTTTATTCTAAATGAAGCATGAAAATAGTCAAAACCAATTGTTCATATCATGGGACATTCAAGACCCGGTATATATTTGTTAAACATTTAAGATCCAGCTGTCAGTACAGAAAACATTGATTGTGCTTTTGAGAACAATGAATTTTATCAACTTAATTTGACACTGTACATATGGATTTATTGACAGTTAAAACACCATAACTACTAAACACCGACCTGATTTCTTCTTGAAAAAAAATCATGAATAAAAGAAACCGAACAAACCAGCAAAAACTGAAAGTATCTGGTTTTAAAAGCTCAATATGGCACAAACTTAACAGAACAGAGTTTTGCAATTGTCTATACGTTGCTCAATTATTACATATTTGCTGTAAATTTCACATTTTATATTAATTACACACAAACAAGTTTGACAGGGATGACTAACATCTGTATTCTCTTGAAATATGGAATTCTGTGCTGCATCCAGTTTCAAATTGTTTGAAGGCTGCTGGCACATCAGAATATAATGCAAATAACATAAATGCAATGTTTTTAACAGAATAAAAGTACTAACTACTACTGTGAAGGTAAACCAGTTAACAATCATTTGAGGCATACACAATTCTTTATGTAGTCATAAATTTGATATAGTCACATATGGTAATAATTAAAGAAGTCCAACTTCAACACAAATTATTTATTTATGAAACAACGTTTCGGCCATTCGGCCGTCATCAGGTTGTATGTATATAATGAACAGGAAATGAGGTCAACATCAAATGACGTCAACGTTGATAACGTTGATATAGTCACATAATGATAGTCATAGTGTAATTTGACGGATTCAAAGATCAAGACAAAATAGATGAAATATATTATTTTCGAATATTTTTCAATGAGTATTAAACAACTCCAAGGTAATTGACTACAAAGAAGCATTTTGGAGGAATCAAAAATGCACTTGCTTAGAATCTTTTCTTACTTGAAGACATTTTCCATTCTCTGGAGGTGGTATGGAATTCCAGACAGAACTATCGTGAACATGATTTAAAAATTAATAATAAGTTATTAAGGAATTGGAAAATGGTGAAGCTAGCATTTATGCACCAGTCAATTGTAACCACGCCCCCCCCCCCCCCCAGGTCCGGGGAATAGCAGGGACTTGGCTTGCGGTCAAGCAAACCCCGGCTAAAATCTCCGCCCTGCGGGGACGAACAAATGGTAAAATCCCTGCCAAATGCCCCCGCACCCCAGGGACTCTTGGAAGGCCCATTCCCCGCTATATTTTCCGGCACTGTGAAGTCAACTTTTTGGAAAGCCAACCTATAAATGACAACTTTATTTTATGGACTATTGTCAATGTAATTTGCTAAAATAGTGTAATGATTCATGTACACTGAACTCCTTCTCATTTTGCTGTACCATATAAAGTTTTATTACATTCCATCCGGTAGATTTCAAGTTATGCTCCGGAAAAAGAAAAAGTAACAAAGGGCAATAACTTTGTAATTTGCTGAAATAGAATTGCCGTTCCTATGCACTGCACTTCCTCTCATTATGATCTATCACTGTATGAAGTTTTATTAAATTCCATCTAATAGTTTTCAAGTTATTCTCCGGACAAGAAAAAGTAACAAAGGGCAGTTACTCTGTAATTAGCTGAAATAGAATTGAGGTTCCTGTACACTGCACTTCCTCTCATTATGATCTATCACTGTATGAAGCTTTATTAAATTCCATCCAATAGTTTTCAAGTTATGCTCGGGACAAGAAAAAAGTATTAAAGGCCATAACTCTGTAATTACCTAAATATAGTTATGGTTCTTGTGCACTGTACTTCCTCTCATTGTGCTTTACCATTGTATGAAGTTTCAATAAATTCCATCCAGTACTTTTCAAGTAATAAACCAGACAAAAAAAGTAACAAAGGGCAATAACTAAGTAATATGCTAGAATAGAGTTATGGTTATTGTACACGGCACTTCCTCTCATTATGCTCTACTATTGTATGAAGTTTAATCCAATGATATCCAGTAGTTTTAAAGTTATGCTGTGGACAAAGTTGCAACGGACCGACTGACAAACCGACCGACCACAGGGAATAAATATTATTAAAAGTTAGAAAAAAACAACAACATGATAGTATTTAACAGTTTTTTTCCATTGAATTGTTAATTAAATTGTCCCTGACAAGAGGAAATAGTAACTTGAATATTGTTTACTTCGTACGTACCAGTCAATTGTAACCACGCCCCCCCCCCCCCCCCCAGGTCCGGGGAATAGCCGGGACTTTGACTTTCGGTCCAGCCAACCCCGGTTAAAATCCCTACCCTGCGGGGACGAGGTGATGGTAAAACCCCGGACAAATGACCCGCACCCCAGAGACTCTATATAAGGCCCAATCTCGGCTTAATTTGGCGCTAGGACAAATCCATCGTGGTCACCCAACCCTGCGGGGCCAGCTGGAAAGTAAAAACACGGCCCTTTTCCCCGGCAGTTCCCGGTATACCCCGGACCTGGGGGGGAGCGTGTTTACAATTGACTGGTGCATTATATTGATACTATTGTCCTGGGTGGAGAAAGTTATTTTCACAGATTTCCTAAACAATGACGAAGTTTACAGATGCAACCTCACATTTGACAGTTTAGACATTATTTAGTTTTTGTGTTAGATGAAAGAATCAGTTTATTTTTGTATCATTACAAAAACAGATTTCAAGTGTATGAAAATGTCCCTTGAATTACATTTTTCCTAAAACATTATTAAGTAACAGGGCTTTTTCTGCCCAATTTGGGAAAAAAGACCCTAGACATTTTGGATAATTTTGCGTCGTAAAAATGCTGAAATTGGGAAATTTAACTGTTAAAAAAAGCTGTCAAGTCTCTTGCGAACTAGGAAATGATTTTATATTAGTTTAATTCCCTTTAATAGAACCAAAACGGCTGAAATATCATTCCTTAGGTGTAAATATCTAGAGCAATAAATCATTCATGAAAGATAATATTTCATACAGATATATCTGAATGTGATGAAAATCAATGATTTCCGAGTACAATTATCAAAAAACTTTACATCACATAATTTATAATGATATTGAAAATGAACCAATACATTTTAAAAGACTTTCTAAAAAAAGATTTGTTTTTGTTTTATACTTTTGATTGGGATTTTTTTCTGAAGATTGGGAAAAACATCTTATATTTTGCTTTGGGAATGGGTCCGAAAGATTAACCCGTGGGTACTATAGAAAAAGCCCTGAGTAAGTACTACGCTTTTAGCCATAAAACATATTTTTTTATACTAAATAGATTCCAATGAAACTGTCCAATATGTATCTAAAACTCACATTGGCAGCTAGATGGTTTATGAAAGGGCTAGACACCAGATGGTCCAAAAATCAGCTAATATATTATATCCCAGTTCATATTGTGAATATTTAGCATGTAAAAGTGATTTGATAAGAACAGACTCATATATTGACAATATTTTTAAATCAACAGGTATTTATATGGTACACAAACACAGTTAGTTTTAAATTGGTAAAACTAAAAAAAAGCGAAAGAAGCATTGCGCCATTAGCAAAGGTTTTCACTATTTCTTTTTTCTTCCAACTATACAATCTGGTGTCCCTTAAAGTTGCTCTCCAACAGATTTAACGTTTTGACAACTTTCTTTTTTTTGTCTTTTAACGAGCCAATTTTTGTGTAAATGCATGAAAACAAGTTATATAAGACTGCTGACAAAAAATTTGATCGCAGATTTTTATATCTTATTTAAAAAAAAAAGATTTTTTATTCATTTTCTTAAACCGTTAGTAACGGTTATAACACATAAAACATTAATGCACCAGTCAATTGTAACCACGCCCCCCCCCCAGGTTCGGGGAATAATAGCGGGGACTTTTACTTCCGGTCCAGCCAACCCCGTAAAAACACCCCCATTTCCCCGGCTATCCTCGGACCTGGGGGGGGGGCGTGGTTACAATTGACTGGTGCATAATTTAAAGGTAATATAAAAATCTGCAATCAGATCTTTTATCAGCAATCTTTTATCGTTGGTTTGCAGACACAAAAATTTGCTCTTTCCAAGGCAAAACTAAAATAAAATGTAAAAACGGTAAATCTGTGAGAGTGCAGCTTTAAATTCAATCGCTGAGAAATGAAAAAAACATGACATGAATAGGATCATAGCTCCACTTGTTAAATTGTCATTATTTATTGTCAGAATTTGACAAGTTGCTTCACCAACTGAGCTACTGAGATGCATTCACATTTTCTGACATAAATAAAATACGTCCTTTAAATAAAGAGGATGGTACCATGCCATAACCTATGTGCGATAACTTATAGAAAGAATAAATAGTGAATTTGTTTTGTTTTAGTGTAAAATCCTGATGTACATGAATTCCACTGAGTGAGAATCAAAAGCTATATTTTAAGAGTAACGAACTGAAATATTTTGCAATCTATCACAAACATAATAATTTAATTTTAGACCCTAAAAGTGTATAAAATGGCATTCAATTACAATTATTGAAGTAGGGCAACAAATTATAATTTGTATACAAAGATTACATTACTTTGGTAATAAAGTTGTTCAAATTGTGTCAGAGCCCTCTTAGCACTGGCATTCAATATTTATTTGAGAAGTGGCTGAAATTTCAAACAGTAAAAAAATATCAATATGTTTGAAACAGTGAAAGATTGTTTTTATTGTTTTTAATTAGAGATTAATATATGGCCGCGCGGGGCCAATGAGTGATAATAGCCCCGGCATGTGGATAATGGCCCGAGGGCTTTAGCCTCTGAGGAAGTGAAGGGACCGGCTCTCTGTTTTTTTGTTGCCAAGTCCCTTTTCTTTCAAGTCCACGCATTTCGCTTTTAGCGTGTCCCGTGTGAGTTTGAACTCTTTTCCGCCCATGACATCGCCTTCGTACTCTGCAAAACGAGTTGATTATGATTAAAATAATCAAAGTCTGTGCATAAAATTATAGGCAACTATAAAATATATAACTATTAAGTAGTTTATATATTAACTTTAGTTGTTTTAGATAATAATAACAAACAGAAATACGCCTACCATTCTCGGCCAGGTGTCTCTTTACACTTTACAAGAAGTTGGTTGCAGCGGGGCCATTCGCCTCTGCCGAATGCTTGGTCTTCTTGACACTGAGCAGGAATCTGGATAGAAGAATATCTAGCTCCTTTGGTGGAATGTCTTTGATCTGGCGGGTCTCGCCGTCATCATTCAGCCAATCGTTCACCCTTTTCATGTCACTCCTAGTTTTTGTTACCGTAGCCTTGTTTTTCTTTGCTTCAATGAATTGCCGGGCTTGTGCCTCAGTGAAATGTTCATTTTCTCGATGGCAGAATCCAGTTGAAGTAGCCTGTTGGCTAAATTTTCGAGCGTACGTTCATCCATGTCTACTCCGTCAGCCATCTTCAACAACGTGAAATTGCGTCACGTTGCACGTGCGGACAATCGCAGGGTCATTATCGGTCACGTGACTGATAATAGCCCCGGGGCTATTATCAATTTTGATGATTATGGTCCCGCCGCGCCGATAATGACTATTCTGACAACGTTAAAATGTTACTATATATAGTAACATGTGTATTAAATGTCTATAAATCACCACAAAGCATATATAATAAAAATGTTTTGAATTTTGCTATGCCTACGCTTTACTATAATAGAGCTGGCATTGTAAATGTCTTGTTAATTTTACATGAACAATATCGCTTTTTAAGTAATTCATATAGATTGTGTTTGAAGAAAAAATTGAGAAGAAAATATTTCTCGACCATATTCTATCTCAAGTCGAAACAGCTGTTAGGAAAAGTAAATTGCACACTGCACGAAGAAAAATCTCTGATCTACAAGCATGTTAAAAAAACTTCTGAAAAATATTGCAAAAACCGCCACTGTTTTTGTGCTGAACTGATGACCCCGCATTTTCTGATTATATGCAGGAGAAAACAGGTATTATTAACATTGCTGGACCAAGGGAAATCGCGATCCGATCATATCCGAAGATGTTCATCGGAAGACATTCTCAAATATCGTAAGGCAGTTTGTTGAGGGGTAAATATTTGGAGAATGAACCTGCAACTACTGCATGATAAATTGTTAAAACTGTTCAAATAAGTGACTCCCATGATACTTTGAAATAATCAAGTAAAACAAACAAATTTTATTTAGTTTCATTGTCTTATGATTGATTGCTACATATACTCACACGATTTGTTAAACAAGAATCTGTTTTATGTGGGTCAAAATTGTAGAATAATATTGATATAAATTATCAGAATCTGCTTTATATATGTTACCATAGCGCTACTATTACATATATATATATATTTATGCGAAAAGCTACAGAAACAAGCTCAGTAGCAAAAAGTTTAAACATAAACCCGGTTTAATGGCACTGGGTAAACGCCAAAGACATTTAACATAAAATCACAAACAAGAAACATGGAAGAAAAGCACAAAATTCCACAAGCTGTTGTGTACATGTTGTGTTTGTGAAACATGTTTGTTTATAGCAGCATACTTTGGGATTATAACGTTAGTCGGTTGATCCGTGGTGTTGTATCTCTCGAGTTGCTTGTGGAAGAATCCGTATCACACAAGACCGAAACTTCACAATAAACGAGATTATATACCTTAAAAATTAACATCCGCCATTTTAAAACAAGTAAACGGTTGAACTGTTGAACAAGTAATTGTGAGTTTTATTCATGGAACTAAGGGCACTCAATAACTGCCACTTTCGATGACACACATCCGTCTACGTTTGTTTTTCTGTGGCAATCTGTCGTAGTAATGTTACAGTTGACTGACCGAGCATTTAAAAGTGTTTGTGGAAATTACTTCGGCCATGTGGTTTGCGATATTGGTTTGCATTTGGGCGAAGATGTCATCTGATCGAGACTGAACGGCCAACATTTTATTGATAAACATTTATTTACTTATAAACATATGAACAATAATACCATTTCAACGATTTATTTATATCAGAAGTAAACCAGTTCAATCTTAAAATAGAATTGGAATGAATATTTACAGGTATATAATAAAGTTTATTATCTCAAATTTATATTCAAGCTTTTATATAACCTTACGCGCCTCGAAATACTTCCAGGTTCTAACTTGAGCAGAAGGCTGTGAGGTAATGTCCAAATGAACAACTTTAAACACTCACAATATTTATATGAAAAACTCCAGAAACAAGCTCAGTAGCCGAAAATTTAAACATTAACCCAGTTTAATGGCCCAGGTTATCCCAAAAGACATAGAACTCAAAAACACACAATCAAAAACCTAAAACATAAAACAAACGCGCAAAACTCCAAAAACAACACAGTACATACATAGTGTAGGGGGCTCGCCCTAGTTTCACGCTAATGAATATACTTGACGCAATTGTATATCAAAACTTCGCTTCAACTTCTTGTGGGGCGTGCGAACAAGCTCAGCTTTGCTCTCAAGTAACCAACTCAACTCTGATATTACGCAGACATTCTGTAGTTCGTACCAATTTTAACCACGTATTGAAAACAGATTATAAGTTTTAACAGTTTTATTGCATTTATAAAGGTGAAATATCACTTGAACTGGGTACAAATGTTTATACAGAAATATTATGTATTTATATCATTTTCTTTCATGCGTTACGATGAAATATGGGGTTTTAACAGTGAAATAACAACAGTGAAAATATCAATTTGATATTTTCACTGCAAAGTAAGGAGTGACAATATCAACTTTCTGAACTACTTTTAAATTCCTTTGTTGTTACATGTACTGTACTTGCCTTGATCAAAACAGAACACTGGACTTCAGTAAATTATGTCAAAAAATGTTTAAAAAAATATATATATAAAAGAAATATTTTATAAATTTAAATAAATATATAATTGGAAATTAACAACTTACCGCTTATTACCGGTTATCCCGTTTATCAAACATTTTACTGATCTTTGAAGCTGAATGTTCGAACATTTGCTTTCATACCAAACAAATTACAGACAAAAACAACTGTTCGAACATAAATAAAATTTTATATCATCGTTCAAATGTATTTTGAACTGTTAACCGTTGTAGTACGTAAAATGAGCTTCCTGGAGAATTCACACAACAATTTACAGATAGATCCGATATTTTTTACCCCACCCACAACTCAAAATGTGTCAACAAACTAGCGTGACATTTACTCCTTATCTGGAAAACAAACATTTTAAAGCGAAACAGACTGGTCCCTGACGGTATGATTACTGAATATTAACTTACTATAAAAACACGCGTACACGCAGTCTTAAACTAAGAAGAATGGTTAAATCCAATGAGTATCCACATTTGTTTTGCTAACACATTTGACCTTCCAAATTCTCATTCTTTAAATCGCGGCGTAGTAATTTGGTTATGTATTCATGCCCATCTTAAAATAAAAAGTGTTTTTTATTATTTTTTGGAACATATGTGCACTAATAATACTTCATTGTTTACTGTTCATAAAGCTTTGAAATAAAAAAAACGAGCGAATATTAAGCTATAAGAATGAATAGCAGAGAACTTTTTCTCAGCAAACCGAAAGTAGAAAACTTGACAGCTATAATTATGCATGAGGGGCGCCCCACGGGTAGCGGCGTAAAGTCCACCCTTTTAAAAAAAGGGGGGGTAATTCAGAAATAAATAAAAAAATAAAAAAACTCCGAAAATAAGCATAAAAGAAACAGAATATTTGTTGATTTCAGTGTAAGATCGTATTTAATTTCACTCGTGATCATAAAAAAACTACATTTTCAGTTTTCGCCACTCGTGAAAATATGTTTTTCTATGACACTCGTGAAATAAAATACGATCTTACACTGATATAAACAAATATCCTCTATATATTTAATAAAAGTCACTATGTTTTCGCTGGTGCGCACGTTCTGAAAAAGCGGTATTATATATAGTATAATTTATTTGTTATATTATTCATGAATCTAGCGGTGTTATTTCTGTAGTACAACGCGATTTTAATATTGTTCTGATAATGGCAATCTAAGCGAGATAACTCACAAAAGTCACCCTACTTGCTTATTACAGTTGTCTGTGCGTTAAAACTTCAATATGTATACACGTTCTGAATAATACTAATTCTGTAGGACTTAATCAATTTTATCCAAAATGAACGTTAGTAAAAATACTTATAAATGTTCAATTCATACAAAGTCACATAAGTTATATGTTTACTGTGTGATTATTTTACCAAGTAGTTCTTTAGTGTAACTATTGTAATTATTTAAGTTGAAATTGAGATTTATTACTAAAGCAAACGTAACGTGGTTTAGCACTGAACAAAGGCTTGACTCAGACTGCCTGCCAACAAAAATTGTGGCGCTTTTATACTCGCACAGTTGACAAAACGTTACTACCAAGAAAAATGATGGCAATGCCAACAAAACGTTGGCAGTGCCAAGTAAATGATGGCAGTGACAACGAATAATGTTCAGAATAAAATCGGGTAAGTGTTAAATAAGATAACATTCAATATAATAGGTTATATTTATATTGTTTAGATTTGTATTTATGTAAATAACAATAACAATTTTAACTTTAAATTAATGGGTTTTGTGTCCCAAGATCTGGGCACAACATTATTTTATAAAAGAAACTAGGTGTGTTTATCAAGGATAGTTAGGTACCGTCTTGGAACGGTCAGTAAAAAGTTAAATTACTTGTGGTTTAAACCAGTTTGTGTGCACAAATTCACTCTTATCACTAAAATTCCGATTTATATAAAACCGTAAAGATATGTAAAAGTATGCATAAACTTGAGGAAACTTAATAATAAAACAAATGATGAAAAGCGTTCCTGTGGTCTTGAGTCTCACCGACTGTTCCTGTCATTGATCGTTAAAGTTATTTCGATGCGTGTCTGGTCTGTTTATGGTGTGTGTACATATGAGTGTGGCGCTGAGGTTTTAACTAGTTGAATTGTACTGGTAGTTTCATTGTATTATTGCAACCAACCATATGGAGAACACATGACCTTACAGCAAGATTTCGGAAATAAGAGAATTTAGATTGCATCTATCAATCGAAAATGTGTAAATTGCAAAATATTTTCCTAAACTGACTTTATAAGCAGTGTAATTTAAATCTGGTTTAGAAATTTAGGAATTCCTTTAATAAAATGCCTTTGAAAAGGTACAGCTTGAATTTCGCAGTTTGTTCTCGGTGTTACGAGTAGTGAAAATAACTGTTCTTAAGATGAATATGCTCGTTGCGTCTGTCTATGACACCACATATACACACTACTTGTGAATATATAACGCTTATACCTAAAAGTTGCTCAATATGTTTTACAGTGCATCTCAATAGGCACTTAACGAATATGTTAAACCGGCATTTCATCAAGTCGTTGCTGCCGCCTCTGCTTCTGCTGTGATGATGAAGGTAATAAAAATGATGGTGAGGATGAGAATTTGAATGATGCTGGTATCGGCAATGCTTTAGAGGATTAAGACGAGAAGGGGAAGGAGAATGAACGGAAGAGACGTAGCCTGGAGGTCGGCTGATATTAATACATGTTTAAGACGGACATTAGTCATTAAAACATTGTGCTATCAGAATTAACATTGCTATTCAGTTTACTATACCAAATCAGCAAATCATTTGATTTGGATAGATAAGGCCGCTTTCGCTCCTTTATCCGTTAGTGTGTGATGAGTGCGGATTCGGAAGATGAACCTTGGGGTAGAGTTTAGCAAAAGCATGCGCATTCATGGAACCTGAGATAATTGAGGTTCATTCTAAAATGGCGTCTTAATGGAACACAAGTTTACTATGAGTTTAGCGTTTAACATCAAGAAACACGAGTTAACTGGCGGCTTAAACTAAAATGGCGCATATATGGAGCGCGAGATTACTTTGAGTTTAAACTAAACTGACGCTTGCATGGAACAAGAGTTTAATGGGAATTTAACTTTAACTGGAGCATAAATGGAAAATGAATTAATTGTGGGTAAAAACAAACTTTCGCATTAATGGAACACGGGTTTTAATCGGTCCTTTACTAAACTAACGTATGTATGGGCCACGAGTTAACTATGGGATTTATACTCCAAAACCCAATGCAAGACCCCCATCCCTATACAAAGAACAGAAACACGGTCAAATATATAACAAAAAGTCACATAAGTAAGACTTAAACTAAAGGCAATATGATAGTGAAATTGGTTGGCAATTTCAACAACTCAAAAGTACGAAAAAAATTTTTAGAGAACTAAAATAATAAAAAGAAATAAATGTATGTTATTATTGAAAATAGAACTAAAATATGAATAGAAATATATGTAGATTATAATTAATACTAGCACTTACTAATGTATTACTACACGTATATTTAGGCTGTTCATGATATTAAGTTATCACAGCCAATATGTGTAGGTTATTACTAGAACTAGAACAAACATATCACTTCAATATAGATGAAGGCTATTACAGATAAAAGTAACAAAAAAACTACAAATAAATTTAGGCAATTACTAGCACTAGCATTGAATTAAGACTACAAAAACTAAAACTAGTTGAAAGTACAACTACAAATATATGCAGGTTATAACAGGCACTCGTAATAAATTATGACTGCAAATATATGCAGGTTTTAACCTATATTAATACTTAATTCTAACTACAGATTTATTCAGCTTATTACCAGTATTAGAACTAAAATATGACTACAGATAAGTGTAGGACACTAAGGATTACACTGCTAAATTCTGACTACAAATTTATGCAGGTTATTAGCGGTACTTCAAAATCGTGACTATAAATATTTGTAAACTTGTGCTGGTACTAGTTGTAGAATATAACTACAAAGATATGTAGGTTCACTCTGGCACTAGTTCTAATATATAACTACAAATGAAGCTTATTGACGGTACTGTTTCTAGAATATAACTTCAGATACGAACATGTAAATGTAGGTTTTTGCTTGTAAAAGTACTCGAATATAACTTCAAAAATAAGAAGGTCCATTACTAAACTATAACTTCAAATATATGTAGGCTATTACTGGTACTAGTACTTAAACATGACAACATATGTATAAAGGTTGTTGCCAGTATCAGTATTAGGATATTAGAACAAAGATATGCTATTGCCGGTATCAGTACTAGAATATCACTACAAAGATATGTAGGTTATTGGCGGTACATGTACTAATTCCATGTATGCATGTTAAATACTGGTACTTGTACTAAAATATGACTGTAAGTATAGAGAAGGTTTTTACTGATAATAGTTGTAAAATATGTAAGTTATTACCGATTCTAGCACATCGTGTTCATGTAACAGGTGAAATAGTGTCTCAATCACCTGCATATATTTTGCACAGTCATCCAATTATAAATTTGTGAGCGTAAAATGTTATTCCCACCAATGCTTTTTCTATGATGTAATCGATATGGGATGACCAAGAACCGTCGCTTGATAGAACAATGCCAAGATGTTTCTGTGATATATTTTCAGTTATATTCTGATTGAGCATGGGGATGAACAGGTTGACAAGTTTTCCTTAAAACGATTATAGACTTAGTCTTCTGTATATTAAATGAGACTGACAAGGTATCCGCTTTTGTACTAACCTTTCTGAGGTCAGACTTAAGGATAGAAGCAGCATCATTAGGAATATCTTCCATTAAGGATAAACTGGTGTCGTCAGCGAAAAGACTAAATGACGCGACAATTGGTAAATAGTTGAATCACAAGATCTGAAACCAAAGTCAGTAATAATATTGTTGTTAAAAACATGGTGATATATATCTTTATATACAGCAATCTCAAATACCTTGCTAAGAGAGTTTAGAAGTGATATCGCAGCAATATAGTTGCCTAAGTTAGATTCGCCTTTCTTGTTGATTGGACAAACATTAGACAAGATTCTGGAAATGCAGATATTGAATAGTTCAAAAGAAGACAGAGTGGTTTTGCCAGCATGAAAAATAGTTATTTTAAGATTCTTTTTTATTGCATCTGGCCCAAGAGCCTTTCCAATTGGCAGAGGACGAAACAGTTGTTCGATATCACATCGATATAGTGGTTAACCCGTACCATTGAAAGAAATGAATAAATATCGTAAGTTGGTGGAGATGGCTTGGTATTGGGTTCCTCAAAAAATGTTTATTGATTGTTTACAAAGTGTTGCGTGCATTTGCCTTTTCCCCATTGTTATGTATTATTTCAGAACTGACAGGTAGGGGAGCAAATGAACGTAAACCGGAGTTCAATTTGAAGACATGAATTGTTTGACAGTTGACCACTAATCCTTAGATTGTTTGTATTTTCGAGAAGTGATATAAAATAGTATCAATGTGTGACTTTTTGGCGTCCATTTTTTAAATCTTTTTCTGATCTCTTTAAACTTATTTCAAACAGAGGATATGTTTAGTCGTTCATAATCTCTTCATCTTACGAATAAGTCTCTTGATCTCTGAAGTGATTGAGTATGTTACCTGTGGTCTAATAGTGACTATTTTGTTAGGAATAAACCTCATAGCACATTCAAGAATGTGCGAAGTCAGAAGGAAGAAACCTAGGAATTAAGGTCATTTGTGGGGATAAAATCCCAATCGATATATTTGCAAAATGTCTTTTGAGATTATCATAACCAATCAATCAATAAAAGTAAGTACACGCTTAAATAAACACTTGATCGTAAAACTCGAGCCTTTTATCCAACAACTACTTGAATATGAAAGTTATATTTGACAACTGCACTGCAAGCAGTCTAAACAGGATCTGGACAAGATACAAGACGAAACAGCAAGAGCCGTTACCGGTGCAACGAAATTAGTCTCATTTTAAAACCTTTATATTGAACTTAATTGGAAGTCCCTCTCTGAAAGACGATCAAACCACAAGCTTATTTTGTGTTTAAAATAAAATAAATTATACGTCAGCCAAACCTTCGATTCCTGCCCGTCCACAAGGTTAAGACTTGGCTGCAGTTCAGTAAATCATGATATATTTCGCAAGAACATCGTTCCATCGAAGGCGTGTTTCTGTGGGGAAGTTGAATTTGTTCGACACTTTATGCCCACTTGTCCTCTCTTTAACATCAATAGAACATATATGCTAACAACAATACACTCGCTGATTCCTGGAACAGCTGTCACTTTAGGTTTACGTTTAAATGGTTATTTGCGCTTTTCTGATTTTTAAATATTATTTTCCGTATACTCCTACATTGATTCTTCCAATCGTATGACGTATATTTAAAAAAACATTATACATGCACTTTAAAAGACAAAAAATAAATGTATTTAACTGCTTTCTTCAGAAGAGGATGATCTTTATAAGCTTTTAGTTTCCGATCAAATTCTAAAAAACTAAGAATGAAATATATGTTTCATTTGTATCTTTTCGTGAGATAAATATGTTTAAACCAATTTTCAATTTAAACATACATATAATTCATTACCCATTCATTTTCACGGACTCCAATGTATGTATATTACTACTGAGTCTAAATTTTCCACACTTATCCCACTTTTTTGGGAATGTTAGAAAGGCATGAGTTCGTTTTCATCTTTATTGCACCGTTTCAGTTATCATATACATAGTATGTTCATATAGTTCGAATTAAATCAATCCTATATAATGTTCCATATCAGAGCAAATTTTGAAAATAGAAAAGAGTAACAATACATATATAACTGTGTTAGTAATACAAACATAATGTAGTAGACATTTAAGCATACAATGTATTCGTTACTTAAATATGATATTACACATATGACAAGTAATTGTCTAGTGGCGTTAAAATGTTATAACACATACAATGATATAACAATATGCATACAATAAAAAAAATATTAACAAAACAGTTAAAATCAATCACCTTCCAGATATGAGGGATGAGCTCCAAACAAAATTGAGACATGCCTCAAACTGCATGGAATTAAGAAGACTGATCCGTAACGGACAAGTCTCTCTTGTAAATGCTCAATGTGCAAATAATATTTATAACCTTAAGAAGAAATTGAGAATTATAAGATGTTTCACTGATTATTTGTTATCCTAAGTCTACACGGAAAAGGAGTTTTGTTGCAGTATGATGGCTTACACCCACAGGACAAGTCGTGGCATTCGAATACCAGAAATGATTTTAGCGGGCATTTTGAATATGAATAAAATATTACGTTAATACAAGAGCTTTTGTCTCTTCATGATTGTGTCAAATTTATATATCATTTAAATCTGGCAAACACATGCAACTACTTGTGGCGGGTTTCGGCAAGTATTTGTGTAGCTGTTTCGATTTGGTATTTTCAATCAATATCTTTACACAGAGGTAGGTGCTGATATTGTCAGGACGGTGGCCGGGTAGAGGTTCGGATAGTTGCCCGTAGATAGGGATGGACCAAATTATAGGAACAACCATGCCTTTGTGCATTACTGCTTTTGATCATATCAGCAAACGTTAATAATGCTAGAATTACATGACAAATTTAGTACCTCCTCTTAGCAATACTTTACTTTAAGATTTTGCTAGCAAGCTGAATAAATATTACCAACTTCCCATACCTGTACTATGCTGTTATTCCCATACAATTTTGCTGTTTATATGAAAACAATTATCCATAAGTTGTTCATACTCTTGAAAGAATTAACCATTTTACAGTGGTACGTGAAATAGAGGAACCGTGCGCGTTTGGATTGCCCGTACAACTGGGTAAACTAGTTGATGTCATCACTGTACACAGTGCTTTAATCGTGGCGTTTTTTTGGTAATGTTATGCATGAATATTAAGTAACAGCTTTTTAACTTATTTTTCCAATAACGTACTTATTTTAAACTATATGCTTTTATTTCGCGGTCAACAGCTTTTTGTTATAAATGTATGTTATTGATGTCGGAAAATAGCTCGTTGTGCTAATGTTCCTTGTAAGCATATATCCGACTTTAAACAAAGATTATTGTACCTTGTATTGTATCTTGTAACATACATCCACGTGAGAAGACGATAGGCTAGACGAATAAGAGTCATACAAACATGTAGCGGCCGATACGAAAATAGGGGTCGATGCTCCGGACGCTTATATAAGGAGAGATATAACCATTTAACTCTCTCGTGCGAATCCAGGGAAAGGTATTCCTGACGCTTAGGAGATAGATAACCATTTAACACTTTCCCATATGAAAACAGGGGTCGATGCTCCAGACGCTTAGGAGACATACAACCATGTAACATTTTCCCGTACGAATCCAGGGAACAATATTCCAGACGCTTAGGAGACATAAAACCATGTAACATTTTCCTGTACTAATCCATTGAACGATTTTCCAGTCGCTAAAGAGACATACAACCATTTAACACTTTCCCGTAAGAATCCAGGTAACGATATTCCAGACGCTTATGAGAGATACAATTTTGTAACGCCTTCCGGGGCGAATCTAGGAGATGATCCTCCAGATACTTAGGAGACAAACAACCATGTAAAGCCTTTCGGAGCGAATCTAGGAGATGATGCTCCAGACGCTTAGAAGACAAATAACTATGTAACGCCTTCCGGGGCGAATCTAGGAGATGATCCTTCAGATGTTTAGGAGACAAACAACCATGTAACGCCTTCCGGGGCGAATGTAAGAGATGATGGTCCAGACACGTAGGAAACAAACAACCGTGCAACGCCTTCCTGAGCGAATTTGTGGGATATTACAGAGGCTTAGCAGACATACAATCATGTAACGCCTTCCGGAGCGAATCTAGGAGATGATGCTCCAGACGCTTTAGAGACATACAACCATGTAAGGTCTTCTTTAGCGAATCTATAGGATGAAGATCCAGACGCTTAGGAGAAATACAACCATGCAACGTCTTCTAGAGCGAATCTAGGGGTTGAACATCCAGACGCTAAGGAGACATACAACCATGTAACGCCTTCCGGAGATAATCTAGGGGTTGAAGATCCAGACGCATAGGAGACATACAATCATATAAGGCCTTCCGGAGCAAATCTAGGGGATGATGATCAAGACGCTTAGGAGACATACAACCATGTAACGTCTTCCGATACGAATCTAGGGTATGATGATCCAGACGCTTAGGAGAGACACCGCCATGTTACGCCTTTCAGAGCGAATCAAGGGGATGATGCAATTGACCCGCAACTTACCTGTTGTTCAGTGAAAACGTGGTACATATGTGATTGGCAGTACACAGCTCCAAACTACTTCCTACGTTCTGTGGAGAAGACATTTCCCATTTTAATAGTTGGACCAGTAACCAATTCCATTAGCCGACTAGGAATTTGCTGGAGCGGAAGACAGAGCTTACGTGTTCACTTTTATCGTGCTTAATGAACAAGAGATTCAAAATCTCTATATCCACATTTCAATACCTGTTTTCACACTCAGTTTCCATGAGATACTCTTGCTGGATTTAAAAGTATACATCCATTCGTATCCATGTGAAAAACACATCAATGATCGCAAAGAGTCGCTGTTCGATCGATTTCCTCGAGCGAATATCTCGTGCCCGTACCGTGCATAAATGTAGGATTATTTGTTTAAACTTTATTTATTTTACAACAATTGTGACAAACGTTTTATAACCTTATACTGAGTCATTCCTGTTGCCACGATGTTGTGCGATAGAGTTGTCTTGTGTTGTGGTTCAAACCGGAGAACCCGGAGAGCACTCATTGTCCGGCTTGGTGACCACCAACTAAACTCACATACACCCAGCCCGGGAAATGAACCCTTAGGGAAGGGTTAGTGAGAAGGGAATGTTATAACCACTGCACTGACAAGAAAACCTGTAGGTTCATACAGAGATCATTACACTCAATGGTAGACGGTTGACAAAGCTGATAGCGAACAGAATGTAAGAGGCCAGGACTGAGAATGATTTGCTTGAATTTCAGCACATTTTGAAACATTAACGGACTTCAAACTGTTCCCAAATCTTGAAACAATACAAGTACCTTTTTACGATATTTTCATGTCGATTGACATTTTAAATAAATTTTCTTGTAATGGTAGACGTTCTTTAAAATAGCTGAAGCCGCCTCTGCATTTTCAAAAGTTCCTTACGTTTCCTTTGACGCAATCCAAGTTCGATTTTAAATGCGGCTCTTTTCGTTTCCCAAGTCAACTTACGTACTTGGAATAGGCCTTTTTCCCACTTCTCTTTGGGACAAATCCCAGTAAATGAGAAAGGCTGTACGTTGACAAATGCTACCAGTAAAATATCTAACAATAATTGGTCTCCCTTAAAAGCATTACATTTTAAGTTAAGTATGTTAAGTTAAGGCATGTTCGGCAATTGTTTTCCTTATGCATTTCGATTACTAACACGTATTACTTTGACATGTAAATATTTGTTTACAACTGACTCCAGAATGCTGCAAGTCGTGTTCATATACCGAAAAGTTAGTTGAACACTCTTAACAATCCTTTTTTGATGGACTGTGCATTTGCATCAACACGGAACATTACTTTTTGAAAGACAGGGAATAAAATAAAAACAGTGCGATGTATCAATTATTTTAAATGTAACCCAAAGTGATATAACAGGAAAGAGATCTAAAATAGGTAAACATTTCAAATTGTACTTTACTTTTATTAAAATTGTTTGGTTAAACAAACTTTTTTATGTACATCGGAAAAATTGTTAGTGTGTTTACATATTTCAGTAGATAGGTTTTTATTGAAAAGAACTATTTAAAGAGTTCAAAACAAAACTGGCTACTATAAGTACCAACCTTTGCAATTGTCTAAAGACTTTTACCAAATGGGCGCGTTTCAGATAGATTTTACGATCTGCCATTATCGTTAACGTACCGTTCAGAATAACGACCAACTTACCGATCACCACCAAAGCCGCTTCAAAAACGTCTCGCAAATATCAAGTCGTCGTAAAATTTAACGATAAAGCTCAGCGTTAATGCGATTGACACATTCTAAAGTGAAATGACGTCACATCATTGTCATTATCATTTATTACCACTACTACTTCTACAACTACTACTAATTCTACTAAACCTGCTGCTACTGCTGCTGCTGCTGTTGCTGCTACAACTACCTCTACTATTGCTACTGCCACTGCTGCTGCTGCTGCTTCTGCTGCTGCTACAAATACTTCTAGTATTTGTAGTCTACTACTTCTTCTACTACTACTACTACTACTACTACTACTACTACTACTACTACTACTACTACTACTACTACTACTACTACTACTACTACTACTATTACTACTACTACTACTACTTATTATAATAAGAAGAAGAAGAAAAAGAATAATATTTAGAATAATAATATTAAAAATAAGAATAATAAGAATAATAAGAATCAAAAATAATAATAATAATAATAATAATAATAATAATAATAATAATAATAATAACAATAATAATAATAATTATTATTATTATTATTATAATAATAATAAAAATAATGATTATAAAAAAAATGACAATGATTATTATAATAATAATAGTTGAATGTCCGGAGTCTTGCAAATACCATTTACTATAGAAAGGATTATGCTTCAAAAAGATTAACCGATTACCTTCTTTCCTAGTAAATGACACAGGTCGAACAAACACTGTAAGACGCGGTCAATGTACGCAATAGGTTTGCATGAGTTATTTTTTTAATTCTAATTTTTAATTTTAGGTTAAAGTGTCCAGGCCAAAACATAGGGAGGTGTGTCTATATAATAGAATCAGTTTTAGTGTGTTTATAAAGTTGATTTTTTTCGTTACAAAAGAATAAGGAAAACGAACGCACTTATACTTTACAGTTTGATGTAGACTAGACTGGAAGCCCAAACTGAATAACTTCATGCTAAGGCAATTACCTATTATGTTGGAAAATCACCACATAGCTGGGATTACTCAAATTATTACTGTTAATATTTGCAGCTCCTACATGTTTATAACTTTTGTATTAATGGTGATTTTAGCTGTGGATAAGTTAAAAGCATGTGTTATCTAATTTCCGTTAGCTACACATCTGCTCAGTCTAGGGAAATTGCCCATCAGCTTTAAATCACCAGGATATTAAACCAGACAATTAGTCACCACTTAGCAGGCTATCCGCTATCCGGCTTGGATTTTCACTGTACTTTATATGCAACGGAACTCATTCAATTTTATGTCTGTATCTGCACTGCTTTTTAAAACTTATATATAGTCAATAGTCTTAAGATTAAATTTAATTGAAATACGCAACGACATCGCTTTTTTATACATTATTTTAAGCAGGCATACATTTATATCAACTATGAAAAGTTTAATCTTCTAAGACATGACCATTGTTTGAATGACCTCTCAAGATAATGTGCATCAAGTGGTACACATTCAGCACGATTCAGTGAAGTAGATGAAAACCTCTCCTATCTATCATGTTACGAACTGCACTGGAGTATAAATGTTTTTCACCGTGCTGTGTTTACTTAGTGTCCCGCGCGCACGACATAATATGTAGCGCGAACGACTAAACATGTCGTGCTTACGAGGTTAATGAAAACATATACATGTCACCTCTGTGCCACCAAACTTTGTTGTCAACCTTGCATCTTAGTTTGTATTGTAGAGCTACAAACATCATCACATGATATGACTCAGAAAGAAAAGAAGTTAAAGAAGAAAAACAGAAGCCTTCACAGGCACAGAGAAATTAAAATGATTACGTTGTGATCCGATATTGTGTTTTTTTATCTATCCATTAATCAAATTTATCTTTTGTAACATGTTCTTAACAAATAGTATACAGACTTAGCATATAGATGTGCTCTATTTGTAGCAATAAGAAACATAATCAAACGCGATATCATGAAATAATTCGATGGTAGTATTGTTTACTATTTCACTTTTTACATGCATCATTGATAAAAGCAGGTGATAAAATAACATCGAAGTATTTTATTGTACAGTTATTTATTTTGTCCGAATTAAAACGAAAATATCGGAAATAGATGAAAATCACGAAGTTGTATTACATGACATTTTGAAAAGCAAATCGAAATTCTATGACATATTCTTTGTTTCAGTTGTACAAAATACCAGAGCATTAACAAAAATAACGAAAGGTTTACATCTTTGCAGTTAACATCCTACATTTGACGGATCGGCGGAGATTTTACATGTTCGTACTGTTTTGAGTTAATTTTAGGCATTGTTTGAAAAATTCCACATCAGCGAACGTGCTACACGCAAAATTATATTCGAATGCTGATAAAAAGCGAAAATATACCTTTACATGGCGAAAACATTCATCCGCCATCTTGAACCCTAAGTTAACGAGTGCAGCAGGTGCACGTTACGTATCTGAAGCGATGCCGACCGGTAACTTTGGTCGTACTAAAACAATCAAATAACGATCTCCTTAACGATCGCCTCTTAAAAGAACCCCTAGTTGAACATCATCATCATCATCATCATCATCATCATCATCATCATCATCATCATCATCATTTAAATTATGTGTTTTGAAAACCTAAAATTTAATAAACATATTTGCGACCATCACAATCCCCATTACCGTCACAATACAGTTACTAAAGAAAACTGTTTGAGTAAATCACTATATCACGCCTCCAACATAAGACGCAACGCCATTGGTCCAGGACTGATGACATGCTGACCCCATATTTTTCCATATTGGGCAACAAATTTATATCGTACCAAAATGGCGTTTATTTTCCGATTCCAATGAATAAATAAATCCATTAAACATGAAAACATGTTATCGACGTGATATGTGCGATACGGGGTTAGAAGGTGACCCGATATGGGATTTACGGGGCGCAGGAAACAATATTCGGGTTTGAGCTTCGATCTCACCGGATATGGTTTCCTTTACCCCGTATATCCCATGTTGGGTCACCTACTAACCCCGTAACTTATAATATATCATGATGTGTTGCTTAAACGTAAACTATAATGAGCACTGGTATAATTTTGTCGTTTGTTTTCTGATAGTTCAAATCTTCATGTTCTTTTTCTTTATGCAGCATTTTCCCAAAATGAAAAGACTTGGTCGCTGTCACGTACTCATTGTACTGGTTTTTATTTGTAAGTATCAAGCCAGACCATTTGAAAACATCTTTGTTGTATCTAATTAGAAAAGAGCGCATATGTATTTAATAAGCTTGCAAATATATTATTTTGTGGTATTTAGAAGAACATTTAATAACCTATCGTATGGTTTATGCCACATTTAACATCGCTAGACTTATTCTGTACTGTCATAAACCAACTTCTAGGATATGTAACACTGTATCAAATTAGAATTCAAATCCAATGCAAGCAACCTTTGACCCTGCCATATGTATGTTGTATGTATGCGGTTCAGCTGTAATGGCTGAGTGCTGTCTTCTGCATTTCGTCTGTAGGCTGAAATAGGACGTCTTGTAACCTGTTATAATTAAATGTATAAGTTAATGCCTTGATATGGCTAAATGAATTCGAGCTGTCTAAGAATTTTCTTCCTGATTTCTCGCCTGTGAATTCGTCATATATATATTACATCATTTTGTAGAGAAGATGTTTGAAAATAATGAATCGTGATGGTGTCTTTTACAGTGACTATCGGGATAGATGAGAGCGAGGAAGTCTCTGCCGTTGTCGAAGATAGGAATGGAGATTCTACCACTACCACAACCGTGAATGTTGACAACCCAACAGACTGTGATAAGGTCTTCCTTATTATTGTGACAGGATCAGGACCGTTCAATTATGTGATGTATGATGTTATTTTAATGAAGAATTTCTACTAGAATTGTACTGTTTTGGCGCGAAACACACACACACATGCACACACGCCCTCTCCCCCTTCCCCTCTCCCAAACACGTGCATGTTTTATAGTTGTCATTGTATTGCCAGAACGACTTATCTTCTTTGATAGATATATGACTCGAATTTTAAAGATATGTTTGCCTATATGTCTTATTATGTATGTTCTTTTTCTAGAGCTACTGGCAATACAGGTGATGCCTTTACCACTGCCGAAGATCCGGATAGCGGTGATGAGAAACTACAGTGTAACATGGCAACTATAAGAACCAATGCGATTACGTCGTACAGCTTGTCACTAGCGTAAGTTCTTATTTAGTTACATAAATCATCATCAATTACACGACACAGGTTGCTAGTCAACCATTTGACTGGCAATAAAGATGATAAATATTTAATATAAATACGATTAAGTTTCTAAGTATTATATTTCGTTAGCTCGTTGTTGTATACTCCAATGGTTTCGCTATTTGTTATAAAACCTGTCATTCTTAATATCCGTGTCTGACACATACAAAGATTTATTGAAGATAGTGAAAGTATAATTAACGTTCTAAAATATTAACTCTGCTTTCGTTTAAACCCGTTTCAATGCATCATGTAAATAGAAGTATAACATTCAATGGTGCGATCTGATGCTCATAAACGGGAAGGGTCCAACAAACACACATGATTCCATAAATAGGCATGATCTGTTTATTCATAGACATTTTCCCCAAAACGGGCATGTTATAAAATAGATTTACACAAATGGACATATTTCAACTGTACACAGATTGCATATAACTTGGAATTCCATAAATTATTCTTATGCACGAGAAAACTCCCGCACGCTTCTGACGTCAAATACGTCCACCGACGTCACAAAGTAGTCCCGTAATGAGCGTCGTCTGACAACCTTTAAGCCTTAATTCTACGCTGTTTACTTCACACGCTGATATTGCCACATCTTCATCCTCAAATAGCTTAAGAACTTATATTGAAAGAAATTCATAGGCTAATAATTACTGCGGATTCTCATCATGAAGATGGAATTGTAATGCGAATTAAAATAATGACTTAATTGGAATATTTCGATTCTGATTAAATAATTGATTTTACTGCTAAATTCAACCAAAAACAGAACCCGGCACACTACTTCGTCCACATGTTTCGACTCATGTCTTTTCTTATATCGATATCATATTGCACGCTATTGTTTAAACTTTAAATAAAAATGTCAAAGGCTGTAAACAGCGATTGTTTGTGCAATCGTAGACATTCCATGCATGCTTCCCTTGATAGCATCATATTTATCAATTGTCATTTATGATAAAACAAAAGAACAAGAGCAGAATAAGAAACTTTATTTATATTTTTGTTTTTGAGTAAAATTTATCGGAAATACGTCATCGTATTTGGCCCCCTGTTTTGTCTATGCAAACGTTTATAACAGCTTCAATGGGTGTCACGGAAATGTGCTTTATTAATTTCAGGTGAAAACCAAACCCTTTCTTGCTCATTATAATTGGACAAAAATAGTAAAAAACATGCTCGTTTGTGAGAATCTATTTTTCAAACATGCTCATGTGTGAGGATTTAGACCCAAACCTTTCCGTTTGTGGAATTAATCCCGTGTGTGGGGCCCTACCCGTCTTACATTGAATAAGTTACGTTAAGATAAAGGCCATATACTTATTTTCCTTCATGCCAACGAGAGAAATCAGTTGGAACATAAATATATGAAGCCTTCATAAGTACAGTTATCAATATAATGCAGTCCACACTCCCCCTGCTCCTACCAAGGAGAGTTATCAATAGTATGCGGTAACAACATTTAATTTATGAAGACTCTGCAATAAATTCGTATCAAGGAGAGTAATTATGCACGCACGCACGCATACACATACACACTCCGTAAAATCGTGCCAACAAGATTCATCAATAAAAAAACAAGCTATTTCGATCCACCCACAATATAATATCTTACTCTCCCAATACATAAAGCCAACGAGAGAACTATAATGCTTTTCAATCACGTCAACCACACACCTAGATATATGAAATCTCACAAAATCGTGCTAAAGAGAATTACCTACATAATGGTGAGAAATATTGTTTCCCAATAACAACATTTATATAACATTTTTTGAAAAATATTTACCATCGTGCCAACGAGAGGTATTCATGCCATGATATAATATCTCGTTTCCATTAAAAACATTCAAGGCGCACTCAAGGCTCACAATATAATTTGATGCAAAACAATGTTGTTGTTGTTTTTAGATGGTAATGCCCTATCATGTTAAAATTAAATCATATATTTTTGTTGTCGTTGTTTTTTACATTAAAGCCACATGACAATGCATTTAAAACATATCGGGCCCTCACGGATGTTTGGCGCTCCGGGATATTGTGCCCTCGTGGATATTGGGCCCTCATGAACATATGTGGGTCTCGTGAAAATTGTGTTCACGAGGATATTGACACCCGAATGGGTATAGGGCTCCCATGAATAGTTAGACCTCATGAATAGTGGGGCCTCATAAATATTGGGATCTCATGAATCTCATGAATATATGGACCTAATGTATATTGAGGCTCATGAATAGTTGACACTCATGGACATTGGGTGCGCATGACCGACTGGACAGGTTTTCAATAAATCGACAAGAGAAAGAATTAGTTTATTTATTTTCCCATCTTCACATTTCCCGCTTTCGTTCCAGTATCACTGATACTGCCGACTCAACGTCAACCACCAAAACTGTTACCGTGACTGTTGCAAACCTCGTTGTTCAAAGTAAGTAGATCCTTATATTTTATTCTTGTGCAAATATCTTGCAGCCATTTGGGAAACCACAATGTCTAAGTTTGATGTTTGATTATACATTCCTTCATCTGTCTCATATTGTGATTTCTCATGTCATAGTGTCTAGCTGTCATGTTGTTTTGTCTAACTGATGTCAATCAAACAACATTTGAGCATGTCTAAAAGACATGTTATCATGTCTTAATGGCATACAATAATGTCTAAATGGCATGATATTATGTCAAATAAACATGGTATTATGGCTACATTACTTGTTTTATGTCTCTCTGTCAAGCTTTTATGTTTGATCGATGTACTACTATGTCAAATAAACATGTTGTCTTGTCTGATTGATATGTAAACGTGTTTATTTGACATGTTATTGTGATGACATTGCAGTATGTCTATCAGACTACTTATCCACAATTCCCGTTATCTTGTTAATATACCATTGAAGCATGACAAGTATTCGTTATTTTGTTGATTTTATTATTGATAACTTGTACGAACAACACTAATTATTTGTAGATAAATAATATATTTACATGATGACCTCTCATCATACTCTCTTTTAAAAACTGAAAACATATAAAACATAGATTGCAGTGGCAGTATCGGATTTTAATTAAAAATTAGGTTGACGATATCACATTGCAATGGTCAGAAATAACAACATACAGTTAAACATAACAGCATGTCCGTCAGACATCAAAACATGCCAAGTGGGCATCATAACAAGCCCAGTGGGCATTATAACATGCCTTGTAGACAGCATAACATGACACGGTTACATCATAACATGCCATGTATACATCATAACATGATATGTAGACATCAAAACATGCATGTATACATCATAACATACCATGTAGACATCATAACATGACATGTAGACATCATAACACGACATGTATACATCATCCCATAACATACCATGTGGACATCATAACATGCCATGTAGACATCATAACATACCATGTGGACATCATAACATGTCATGTATACATCATAACAAGTCATGTAGACATTATAACATGCCATCGGTAAGACATGTTGGGATTTCAGGTATACATTATAAATTATGTGGCAGGACAATACAAGATGTTAGACAAACATAAAAACATACTAATTGTTCATTCTGACATTGATGTGGGACAAACTATTATATCAGTTAGACATAATCACAATTCAATTGTGGTATTCCGCGTGGACATCATCACATACCATGTGGAAATCATAACATACCATTATATCATCAAATCATACCATTATAAAATGATAAGTAGACATCATAACATGACATAAAAACATCAACACATACCATGTATACATCATAACATGACATAATGACATAATGACATCAAAACATGAAATGTGGACATCATATAATGGCATGTAGGCATCGTAACATGATATAAAGATATCAAACATACCATGTAGACATCATAGCATGACATGAAGACATCATAACATACCATGTGGACATCAAAACATACCATGTTGACATCATAACATACCATGTGGACATCATAACATGCCATGTAGACATCATAACATGCCATGTAGACATCATAACATGCCATGTTGACATCATTACATGACATTTAGACATCATAACATGCCATGTAGACATCAAAACATGTCATGTAGACATAATAACATACCACGTGGACATCATAACATGTCATGTAGACATCATAACATGCCAAGTAGACATCATAACATGCCATGTATACATCATAACATACCAAGTGGACATCATAACATGCCATGAAGACATCATAGCATACAAAGTGGACATCATAACATAACATGCGGATATCATAACATACCAAGTTGACATCATAACATGCCATGAAGACATCATAACATACAAAGTGGATATCATAACATGCCACGTAGACATCATAACAAGCCATGTGGATATCATAAAATGCCACGTAGACATCAAAACATACCATGTAGACATCATAACATACCAAGTGGACATCATAACATGCCATGTGGACATCATAACGTAACAAGTGTAGTAAATAAACAATTATACGCAAATCAGTTCTTGTAAGAGAAATGTAACCTTCACACGAGTCATTTCATAATTGTCGATCTTTAAATATGTTTTGGTCGTTAAAAATGATCGGGAATATATGAAAAGCACCCCTTAATACCCTGCATTTAAACATATCTTAACATTTAATGGATAACAAGAAATAGATTGTGTACAGCACCAAAATGTGATTCACTGTTCGGTCTGATCGAAATAAGCATAAACCGGCCCGCCCAAAATATGCAGGGCTTTGTACAAAAATCTTGATTAAAATAAATGTTTCATTGTTTTTAAATGTTGTCATTACCATTCAAATGTGTTTCTGGACAATAAAATAAATAATAGATGGCTGATGAGGTGATAGTTAATTTGTCAATAAATCAGACATCTATTATTTATAAAATGTTATTTGAAAATATATAAAGATTTTAATACAGGGTGTTAATAGTTGAAAGTTCTCAATTATGTATATTAGTACTCGCACAAATCAAATAGTACATGCCTTCCATGGCTTGTATATAAACTCATATGATTGTTCGATTCATGCAAATATTCGCCTACTTTTTCGTACTGCAATGGAAAAAAAGTACTTTGTTTACATCACAAACTAATCACACACGCTGTTTCGTTTTAACTTAATAATTAACAACCAATGTATTGGAGATTCCACCAATACCATCAGTACGGTACACTATGGAATTAAAACGTCCAATATCTGGGGCAAAAATATCATCCAATAGATTTAAAGAAATGATATTGAAATGAAATGAAAAACACTATAAACATATTTACTGTTTATCCCGGGTCTAGGTTAAGCGGATACTTATTAGAGTCAACACTGTTCCTCATTGATTTAAAAAAATGATCAGCCATCCGTCTGTGTACTGTACTATACATACAAGTATTCGCACATGAAACACAAAAGTCACTGCTTTTCATTAGCACTGTTGAAGAGACAATAAAACATATTTGCTGTTGCATGTTCAATGTCCTTATTTCAGGAATAATAGGAATTTATTTTCTATTAAGGTTACCTCATTGTTCCATACAAATTTATTTAATATACTTTATTTAAGAGATAAAACGTAACAATTGAACAAAAAATACTTTACTTTGTATGCACCAATCATTACTTTATTATAAAGCCATTTAACACATAAAACAGCCGGATTACATATATCATTTAAATTTTAAAAAAAGACAATTTTTAAAAATGACCACCAGCACCTGACTTTGATACCATTCAATAAATATTGTAACATGTATCCCGGAAGCTATATGAGAGTGTCGTATTTTTACTTTGTTACATTGTTCCTCCACATTTTGTCTGTAAATCTTGTTTGTCTTCAAATTGTAGACTAAATCAGTACTTGAATATAGAACGCCCAAGCTTTCTGATACATTCAGTTTTCATTTGCATATATACTTGATTATATTCAGGTACAACGTCTGTATATGAAGTCTATATATAACAACTTGAAGCTTAAACCTCATTTCATCAGAATGAAACGTTTTGATAAAACTTCATTTTACAAAGCTAAGACTCCGCTTTATAAAGCTAAAACCGCATTATACAAAGATAAAACTTCATTGAATAAAGCAAAGACCATGCTATTATAATAATTAACCTTCCTTATCTAAAGATAAGACTTCGCTTTATAAATATTTACCCTCATTATACAATGATAAAGCGTCATTAAATAAAAATAAAGCCTCATTTGAAAAGCGAAAACGTATAAAAAAACATATGATTCTGAATAGGCTAAGTGTTATTCGATTGTTTCTAAGTTTAGAGTACGTGTTTTTTTACTAGATTACCATATACAAAATCCATTTCAATGTTGACAATATATATGCATAAAGCTACAGAAACATGCTCAGTAGCAAAAAGTTTAAACATAAACCCGGTTTAGTGGCAATGGGCAACGCCAAAGACATAGAACACAAATTCACAGACAAGAAACATAGAACAGCACACAACTCTACAAACAGTACAGTGCATAAATATATATATGGTATAACTGGTATGTTTATCAAGAATGGTTAGGTACCGCCTTGGAACGGTCAGTAAAATGTAAATTTACTTTATTACACATTATACTTTATTTACTTATTTATTGTTTACCTTTTGAACAGAAAAAAATATCCACGGAATAGGAAATTAAAACCTTAATTGCGAAGAAAGCTTGATATGAACATATTCTCTCCTATTTTGATACTAAATAGAAAACATGCAGTATTAAATTGAACATTGTGATACTCAAAAAGGCATTCCATTGAACTTCAATTTTGTAGGAAAGGTGTGGACCTTCTTAGTATAACTGATTTGTTCAGCAAAACACCACTAAAACAATCACAAAGTGCCATTCAAATGGTTTTCGGGCGGTTTTTAGTGGAATTTATATCTTGGTCAAGTCGACAAGATTCTGGTTTGCTTACATCTTGTCTGCGATACATACGCATGTTAAAAACTATTGTTATCTAGTATATGATCAATATTTTCTTGTCCATCAATTATTCTATAGATGTTGTAATTAGAATAGAAAGTCTTTATCCTCCAAAACAACATTCTATGTCTTTTTAACCTTTTATACCAATATTCCGCAACATTTGCTTTTCAAGAAAATAACACAAGGGGATGATTTTACCATATTATGAATGCTTCTCTTTTAATAATTTAGTTATTGGTCATATAGAGTAAATTCATGACTGCTTAACAGATTGAAGGATTTCGATATCATATATTGCGGAAACTATTTTCAATGTTTCGGTATTCCCATTGAATTGGGAAACGGGCAACTTAAAGAAGAAGTCAGAAATGAATGCGTGATGCGCATACGAGTAAATGATTCGTCTTTCTCGACACTCTAAGCATTGCTATAAATGGAGATGCAAAAATCAAAATATGGTCTCGTCCGTCGCCAATTTGTCTAAAATTCTGTGATTTTAATGCGTTTTTTAAGTCGGTTTAAAGTGTATGCGAATCACAAAACGGTCGGTTGCTAAGGAATACATTAATCACCATTGCTCGAGGTCCCTGTTCCAGTATATTCTGGTATCCATCTATTACAGATACGTTGCATATTGATTATTTGTAATAAAGGAGCCGATTACATAGCCCGCTATGAGTCAACATCTAGCATAACATTTGTAGTATTGAATGACCTTGAACATTCACTTAGATTTTTAAGCAGTTTGACACAGTTGCATGACTAGATATGTCATTTCAAGTTTTCTCTACAATATGCCTTTCTCATTAAAGGTGCAGCATGTGACCAAGTTCCAAGTGTAACAAATGGAAGCATTGTCGGTGGAGATATATCACCCTATTTTGAGGGTCAGAATGTGACGTACAATTGCACAAGCGGGTACACTATAATTGGTACTACGACGATATCCTGTAATGGCTCTGGGGCCTGGTCGGAGACACCATCTTGCCTCAAAGGTAATCTTAGATAAATATAATATTGTGGTCGTATGTTCATATGTCGAGTTGTTTTACTTGCTGTGTGTTGAGTAATTTTGAGGTATGTTCAGTGGCTTGATAACAAGATCCTATAAAAGTCATAAAAAATCAGTTCAAATAGCCAAAATTATATTTTACACATACTTCAACATGTATATTATCGATATTATACATTGCCTTAAGCATAAAATGAGATTTGACAGGACTTAAAAGTACCTAATACTGATATGTTTGTCAGGAAAAGCTGTCGGGCCTCTGCCATTTTTGTCAAGCTTCAATGAGCTACCTCTTAAATGAGGTAAACAACGGTACGAAACGTACTATGTCGCATGTAGCCCAAATGACACCTGGTGTCATCCAAAAGTTTTAATCTGAATAAAGTGTCGAATATTTATTGAAGAAACAAGAAAGTTTGGAACATTCAACAGTACACACCAAATGTAAAGCAAATACCTCCCAAGGACACGGGCCATCTTCCCAATGTGAAAGTAGACAAACTACAGGCCTGTGTCGATCACTATAAGTTTTAGTGTACGCTACTAGAGCATTTTATTATCAGTTCAATCATGACTTTTTTCGAGGTCAATAATAATCTTACTTGCTGTCCACAGTAAAAGAGACAGACACAGCTGTTAAACACTGAGATAAAAAACACAAAGCGTTTGACCGTGTCCTCATCAATGTATAATTTTTTATGTATTACGATTGATTATGAAGTACCCGGCAATACCCTTTTAGGATTAAATTCTTCAATACAATTCAATATCAGCTAGTATTTTTGAAAGGAATGCTCCTAGAAGAGTTCCAATCGTCAGCGATGTGCCTTAGGTACTGTCTTGTGTCCGAAACAAAACTCCAATGATGGCGTTATCACCTTTAAAGGCGATGTTATCAAGATAGCTTTGAGTCCAGGAAATATATTTTAAGACTAATAAGGCAAACAAAAAGCTTGTTGTTCTACATCGATATAGCCATTATGAAACAACAGCATTTAAAACCAAGCCCATGTCACCGGTGTCTGATCAATCCTGAAGGTGTCATATCAGCATCCTTCCAAAGGTCGGTCTGCGCCCATTGGACGCATTATGGTGTGAACCCATCTCATCCTCCGTGCAATTGTAAAACAAGAATTGACACGTCTAAAATGGGCGAGTTCCTTCACCATTATACAGAAGGAGCTGTTCACTCACCAGTAGAAAGAGGGAGTTTTACACTCAACAGTACAAATAATTAGTTGTACCCTCGCCAGAATAAAGAGGGAGCTATATTCTCATCAGTTTTAAGAGGGAGCTGTATCCTCACCAGCCTAATGAGGGAGCAGTTCCCTCACCAGTATGAATAGGAAGCTGAACCCACGTCAGTGGATGAGCTATTATGCCATTGGGAACAAATGTATACCATCCTTTTGCATAACATCTTTTGAAAAAGAAACGTGAGGCTGGAAAGACTTGAGGTTAAGGAATGCTAACCAGGCTCGGTTGTAAAAGGAGGCCGAGGAATTTGTGGTACAAGAAGTCCAGGCAGGCTAAAGTTAAGACGACTTGCCAGGTTCTAGGTTCACGAAGGCTAGTTTTGCTTGAGCAGAAAGAAGACCAGGTCTGGCTCTAGGTTTATAGAGGCTGACCAGGGTCTAGATTAAATGAGGTTTTCTAGACTTGATGTTAAAGTAAGCTGGCCAGCCTTAGTTAAAAGATGCTGACCAGGCTTGGGTTTAATGAAGGCTCGCCAGGCTGGAGGTTAAAACAGGCTGGCCAGATTCGGTGGTTAATGAAGGTTGGTCAGGCCCTACATTAAATGAGCATAAGTTTGTGTCAGATTGGTTTACATTTTATCTTTACAACACGTCTGTATTAAGTATTATGAGTGTCATAATTATGTCAATGCTAACTTGAGCTATGGCCATTTGATGGCTTGACACAACAACATTTCGACTGATTCCTGTTTATCTGGTTCCCGTCCGTTACACAAAAAGCGATTGGCTACTGCAGCTTATCAACATTGCATGTCTGGATTATGCATTCCATATAATTTCTGTACAACGTAATTAACAATTAATTTACAGATTGTGACTCAGTGCCAACAGTACTTAATGCAGAAATTGTCGGCGGGAATCTGTCCTCTTACGTCGAGGGTCATACCTTGACGTACTCCTGCACTACCGGTTTCACTATGACGGGAACACCGACGATAACCTGTAATGCAACTGGGGCCTGGACGGAGCCTCCATCTTGTCAAAAAGGTAATCGACAAATTCCGCGTATAGGTAAATTAAGTAAAAATGGGTATTTTGTCATAATGGTAATTCTTCTGGGAGATATGATTGTTACTTCACGATAATTGAACGAAATTGAAAAGAGAAATTTACAGGAAATCATACTAGATCATATCTGATAAACAAAAGAACAAAATACGTTATAGTGTTATGTGAGTGGCGGTGCAAGTATCATAAAGTTGGAAGAGGTAATTCTAGAAGTTTCAGTAAGCATGTTTTTTTCTATTTTGTTTTCAGATATAGGTTCATCTTGCGCCTCTGATGCTGAATGTCAGAACACCTTTCACACACCACCCTATGTCTGTGACAATACTGTGTGTAAATTTGGTAGGTCCCTTGTGGTCTCGCACATCTTAGAAAGGTTCCTACAATAGTTGTAATTCTAAAACGACACGAAACACATTCATACGTGGGAAAATCATTTGTTTCAGTGTAGGGTCGCAATATATTCCATCCGATGAGCAATCAAAGGTTTAGTTATATAAGTGGCGTAAACGCGAGTAAAATAGTTGTTTTTTGGTTACTCTAGATATCCTGTATATAACACACCTATCAATGATGAAATGAACCTAATTTGTAGTTCTTATGTTAAAGCCCTTAATGGTAACAAGCGTAAAGTCATATCGAAGATTATTTTGTCGAAAATGTATCTTAGCCCTTATGGCCCTGACGTTTGACTTAGACGGGCTCAGTTTTCAAAACGATGTATAATATCAAGCGGTGTCGACAAGTACATGTTTACAAACAGAATTCTACTTCATGGAATCGCCATATAATTCCTGCCCGATAAAATCTACTGATTGAATTTATAAACGACAGGAAAGCATATAATACAATTTTATTATGTTATAAAACTTGTATTTAAATAATAACAATGGTGTTATTATGAAACAAGCGTTTGATTTAATTGTTATGAAAAATATATCTATAACAGTGTTTCTTTTCATTTCAGGAGTCGGAGGAAGAAATTGCACAGTATTGTCAAACTCTTGCTTAACAAATGGTCGATGTACGTCGGATGCTTGTGAGTGTGTTGACGGCTTCGACCCTGTTGACAACAAGTGTTACGGTCAGCATATTTATATTATCGTAATTCTTATGTTAACAAACGTTCCTAAATGTTAATGTTAACTAGATGTGTTTTGAATGATTGACATTCGAATTGTGCCTCATCGTAACTCACTTGTTTTTCATTCACGTGTGTCGTTCTGCAAAATGCTTACTATGTCAACATTACTTTTAGTTTGATATTTCTGATAATAGAAAAACAACATGTTTTTTCAGAGTTGATACTGCAAAGCCCAAATAACGGTAGCATGATAGAAATCTGCGAGACAACGGACATAAATAAAGTGATTGCAAACCTTTCTGCTAGCTTCGCTCCAACAAGTACTGATTTCGTGTTCAACATTTCCGACCCGGTAACATATTTGATGCAAATACATATTTCAATAATGATTGATATTTCTTTTGATTTTATGTTAGGGGAGTCGCATTTGAAAATAGATAAAAATTCACTCTGGATTTTAAACAGTTATTCGCGCCCAAACCCTACACGTTTCACTGATTATTTGAGTGTTAAACAAATCAATCCAATGTATCTTTACAGTCGAGCAACTTTGCGATAGCAGACGACACCATTATTGTTGTTTCGGATTTAGACGTTGATGTTGAATCACCCGTAACTTCCTCCGTACTTATAATCGAGTAAGCTATTTAAACAACTTACATAGTCCTAAGCCGTTGACTAAATGACAATGTAGCTGACTAGTCGGAATCTTTTTTTAATGCCTTCGTTTTGAAGAACATGCATTTGTTCGGCGTAGCGTAAGGAATTCTGCTACAATTTTTCATCAAGGAAAACGAAAACATCATACCCGTGTAACCCTTAATTTGTTTAGATAGGTTAGTACTTGGTTAAAGCTGTCCTTTCGATTTCCATGCTAACATAATACTAAGAGTGAATTTAAAGTGTATCATAATTATGTCAACTGCTTATTTTTTTTTGTAGACTTTCGCATTCAAACAGTTCTCGAACAGTTTCAACAACAATCACCATAAATGTGGAGGATGATAATGATAATGCGCCTGAATTTGGCAGTCCCAGCTACACGTTCAAAATAAGTAAACAATCTACAGGTAAAAGTTGATTGGTGTTTTTATTATAAATGAAACAATGGAAAGTACAGGGATCAAGACTCAACATAGAGACACAACACCAGAAGACACAACACTTTACACAATTTAAAATCAAACATCGTTAGGTAAATGTTTTGCTTACCGCCATGGTATGGGCAGTAAAAGCTTAGTTAGGACTGACTGGTAGTTTTTGGGCGGCTTTCGAACGCTCTCTGGCACAGCATTGATACAATTTGGGCATGCTGATCATACCTTTATTTCAATTATGTGTAATTTGATATGCACGATTCGTGCATCCACTTATGGTACTTATTATTATCAGTGACAATCAGTCGAACAATGGTTGTCTTGTGTTACAAATAATCAAAGCTTTGTACTCTTTCAGTCTCAACTATCGTTGGAATGATAGCTGCTACGGACAAAGACAGCACGTCACCAAACAACATGATCGCTTACTACACAGTTATTGGTAACTTTTTCTTATACACTAATGTTATCATTTTTTATAATCGTCAGCAACCCCAAAAACTACTACATTAAGTTTTTTAATAAATGGAACAACTGCTTTTGCCAGTCATCGTATTTAAGTTATCTTTTTTATACCTTTCTTTAAAGCTTACTACCTTGCTCACTTTCTTTACTGGCGTAGTTGACTAATGCTCAATATTAATTACAAACGTTAGCAAGCATAAGGACGAATGACACATTGCCGAATTTAGCAAGCATGATGCAATAAGTCATATTTACGAGTGTCTACTATTTATACAAAAATATATACACTTTTTCTGGAATGGACTATCAAGCATTAGTATCATGCAATAGTACTCCACAACAGAATCAATGAAGATTTTTCCTTATAATTCTTCTCTTTATATGTTCGTCATATAATCGTATCCAAATGTATATGAGGCGTTTGAAAAGTATTCGTTTGATATATTATTTAAAAAACCATCAATGATCAATGACATTAACATGGAACTTGGAACACGTGTTCACGGTCAAACATCAGCATTAGTGGTTTATGTCCCTTGATCGAATTAAACTTTTAGTGGGTTGTGTAATCCCATTCCTGTGATCGTTTTTAATACAAATTCTAACATATAGGCGTTTCCCAGATATGTGAAAGAATTTTGTTCCATTTTACAATGACTAGAAAACCTGCTTGGACGTGTTTCACACAACCGACTAATCTTATTGTCAACTTCAATGTTTAAGGAACCAACAAGTTCGAAATAACCTCGGACGGGGTGTTGAGTGTTTCATCTGGTGAATCGTTAAATTACACTACGACGCCATTTTACAGATTTCTTGTCATGGCAACTGATGGCGCGCTGGAAGATATGAAACTGTCGACAAATGTGTCCGTTACTGTAGACATTATACCAGGTACGTGCTACATTTATTTCATAGATTGTTACTGATTATTTCCTTTTCGCCTGAAACGTATAAATACATACACACAAATGTATCTTGTCAATTTAAATACAACCAAATATTTAATTTTCTTACACAGTCGCCTGGACTATTTATTCAAACACATGTGTCCATATAACTCATTATATACAAATGACTTTTTTCTCATTTAATTATAAGATCATTATGTTAAAACAAAGAAAATCGTGCTAAAACTATCTGATGTCTTATCCTTTCGTTTGTGACAACGCAAGTGCAATTGAGGAAAGTTCCTTTAAACATATTATTATAAGATAGTATTCACTAATGATCAAATTGATGCAATTAATTTTTGTCTGGTAAAAAAACATTATTAACTATTTCTTTATTGTGAATGTTAAACACCTTGCATTGAATCATAATCCTTTTTAAAGGCACTGACATTAAGACCAAAACAACACGACAAAAGCAATACCACGTCAGACACCAAATATAGAATATTTGTGGTGTAGTTTTAAAATGAATCCTTCAATCGTATATTGATAAATTCATATGGTTAACTTCAATCAAGGAAAGAACATTAGTCTTAGCTTCAAGTTCAGGCCGAAGAAGCTAAACCCCTTTCAAATATACCATTGAAATCGTCGCACATCGAAACTAAAATAAATAAAGTTTATACCAGATTCGAAACAACATAATCAACCTTATTAAACCAATAGACGACATTCGCTAGACCATCAAAAGAAAAGATCATCTGCGTTTAGTAAATGGTTTGTGTAAAGAAAATACCGGAATGTCGCAACTCAAGGACAAGGTCTTGTCATTGTTCAAGTCAACTTGCTAAACTTTGTTAATAGACACTACCAGCCTTGCTGTTCTCACATTTCCTCACATCTTTACATTTTGCTTTTTTCAGTACTTATTTAAACAAATACATGCAGGAAATAGTTAATAGAAAATTTCAGAAATTTAAGTTCCTTATTCCCACTTTTTTCCGGACGTAAAATGCCTATTTAGCCATTTTTAAAGGCAAACAATCCTGTTTGAAATTGTGGTTTCGGTATAGTTTTTATACATTATTTCTCTACTTCTTACTTTAGGGTATATCCGATACGCAGTGGTGTACAAATACTATTATTAACAAACAAGCTTGTAAATGAATACATAAAGATAACACAATCTTAAAAGATGCGTTGCAGTCACACAAATACCGCCATTGACAAAACTTTTTTTAATGAAGACAAATAATGAATGCATCTTTGTACAAATCAGGAGGAAAACACAAACAAACAAAAATGGAATATAACTAAAAACAAATGTTGTCGAATGTTCTTTGATAATTATATGAAAATTGAATTTATATCAAATCCTTACTAACAGTTCTTCATTTTTCAAAGACGGCGTTGAAAACAAATGACCGTTGAGGAATAAAGTGTTGGAAAGTTGCAAGTTTTTATAATCGAGGTGAAACACCGTTAAATTTTAGTACTATGAGGGTTGTCCATGCACACGATCTATAACATTGCTCGTCTCATAACCGTCTCATTGGTTATTGGGTTTGTATGCGTATGGTCCCCCTCTATCTAATAGCTTATTGGGTATGTATCCGTATGGTCCCCCTCCATCTAATAGCTTATTGGGCATTGGTTATCGGAGCTGTATGCGCATGGTTACCCTCTTCATCATTGGTTATCGGGTATGTATGCGCATGGTCCCCATTGTCCTGCATTGGTTATCGGGGCTGTACGCGCATTGTAGCCCTCTCCTGCATTGGCTATCGGGTCAGTTTGCGCATGGTTGCCCTCTCCATCATTAATTTCCGGGTCTATGTATGCATGTTTCCCCTCCCCTTCATTAGTTATTCGATCTGAATGCGTATGGTCCCCATTTCCCTTATGAGTCGTCGGGTCTGTATACGCATGTTCTCTTTTTCCTTTCCCTGCTCCCCATTCCCCTTCAGGGGCTACAGTGAGTATGTGTACGGTCCCCATTCCTTTAATGAGTTATCGAATAAGTATGCACATTGCCCCCTTTCGTCTAATGGCTCTCGGGTATGTATGTGTACCGTCCCCTCTTTCCAGGTTTGTATGCGTAAGGTCCAAAACCCCTTAATGGGCTATGGGTTTTTGTATAGTACTGTTTCCCAATTCCTAATGGGTTATCGTGTTTGGATGCGTATGGTACACATACCCTTAATGGATAATCAGGTTTGTATGTGTATTGTCCTTCTCATTCTAATGGCTTATCGAGTTTGAATATGCATGGCCCCATCCCCCCTTAGGGGTTATCAGGTTTGAATGTGTATGGTTCCGTTCCATCTAACGGGTTATCGAGTCTGTATGCATATTAACTTCCTCCAAAATAGCAGTTAACGAGTTTGTTTGCGTAAACTGTCCTTCCTCCTAATGGATTTTCATAGCTAACATAAATTCATGTGGCTGCTGTATAGGGTAGGAACGTCTTTTTAAAGGACCTTATTGAGGGGTTTTACATAAGTGGCCGTTTATGGGAATCGATGATTCACTAATGGTGTAGGCACTTCCACATCTAGTTTTTGTTGTTGTTTTTTTAAATTAAGGTCAGTATTATTAAATGTGTATTAAGTTTCTTGTTGGAAAATGATATACGTTGTAGAAACAACCACACCACCAATCGAAACTGAGGCACAAACATCGACCAGCGAAAAAGATGCTTATATAGGCGGCGGTGTTGGAGGCGCTCTTGTGCTCATCATCGTCATCATCGTCATCGTCGTCATCGTCTGTGTGTACGTAATAATAATTCACATGTTGGGATGCGATGCAATTTTAATCAAAATGGAATTTATTTATATTTATTCAAGCCACATCCTAGAGTAATTAAATACGAGTTAGTCATGTAGCATGTACTTCTTGGTGACCTTAAAGACTTAACATGCTAGTGTAAGACGTTATATAGTCTGACATATTTAATGGAAGTTTTTGCCAAATTCGACGTAATATTATTTATCAGCAGTCAGGCGTTATTGATTTTAATCCGGTAAATCGGCTGATTTAAACTCAAATTGTGCCAGCGAATAAAATATTATTTTGAGCAATAAGCCAGACAAGGTTTTGATCAAAAATATTGATCAAAACGTTGTCTGGCTTATTGCTCAAAATAATATTTTGTTTGCTGGCATTGATTCAATACATATAAGCAAATACTTATGAATCTTGTACAAATCCCTTCCCTTTAGACGGAGAGGGAAGCGAGCTGATGATGAATCCCAGTGCCTGACTGACGTTTCCGGCCGGAATAAATCGACTTTACCTTTGGAGGACATCCAGGCAAAGGAAGGCCAGGAAAACAGCGATATTGATGGCCCAAAGAACCTGAAAGAAATTCGCCCCATTGAGATACACCAGGATGAGTCCCCATTATCTGTAGCGGAAATTCAGACAACGGAAGGCCATGAAAGCAGTGATAATGATTGCCCCAAGAACCTGAACGACATTGGCGACATTGAGATACACCAGAATGAGTCCCCCCTATATGTAGCGGAAATTCAGACAACGGAAGGCCATGAAAGCAGTGATAATGATGACCCCAAGAACCTGAACGACATTGGCGCCATTGAGATACACAAGAATGAGTCCCCCCTATCTGTAGCGGAAGTTCAGGCAACGAAAGGCCATGAAAGCAGTGATAATGATGACCCCAAGAACCTGAACGAAATTGGCGCCATTGAGAAACACCAGAATGAGTCCCCCCTATCTGAAGCGGAAATTCAGGAAAATGAAAACCATGGATACAGTAATGAATTAGCAACAAGCATTTAAACAAGCATTTCACATTTCCCATGGTTTATATTCTATTAAACATTTCCCATGTAACATTTGCTATTCAACATTTCACGTGTGTAATTTTCTTTTGATTTTTTTCTCACGGTTCATTTTCTATTCAACATTTAATATGTTTAATTTTCTATTTTACATTTTCAATGTGTCATTTTTCACATGAACATGTGCAAGGTTTCATATTGTATGGAGTTATTATGTATTGAATATAATTGATACACGTTTAACAATAGTGCATGCATAACTTTTTGTAGTATGCTATGCATATCGCCGACATATACTATCTATATATTATAGATCATTTCAGTAAGAAATTATTGCGTTCATATCACCGATTATGACATCAATCACGCAATTCATTACTTATATTCACACCAATAGTTTATTATTTCTGTTCAATACTTTCATTTAAGAAAACCTTACAGCTATTCTTTCTCACCCATACTGTAAATAGAACAACACGACCGTAACCAGAAACATTTTATCAAATAACGTCACAATAACGCGGGAAAAAATAATAATTTCAAATCTTTTTTAAACGTATACTTGAAACGCTTATGACAACAAATAATTAATTTATCATTTATTAACACTTCACAACATGTTCATTTAAGAGTTCGTGAACTGCTGACATAATTTAAACATGAACAAGATCAGCAATTTACATGTAAACTAATGAGGGATGATTCGCGATCCAAACATATCCAAAGATGTTGCGATCATCGAAAAAACATTCGCAGTTGTCAAAAGGCAGATTGTTGAGGTGTAAATATTCTGAGAATGAACCTGCAATTACTGCATGATATATTGTTAAAACAGTTCATTTGAGGGACTCCGATGATACTTTGAATTAATCAAGTTATACAAACATATTTTTATTTTGTTTTATTTAATTTTGATTGATTGCTACATATACTGTTAGGTTCGGGTAGAACAAGATTTGTTAAACATGAATCTGTATAATGTGGGTCAAAATTGGTGAATAATATTAATATAAATTATCAGAATCATCTTTATATATGTTACCGTAGCGCTACTTGTTGACATGTTGTGTTTGCGAAACATGCTTATTTAAAGCAGCATACTTTGGGAATATTATGTTAGTCGGTTTATCCGTGGTGTTGTTTCACTTTGAGTTGCTTGTGGAAGTACCGTATCGCTCGAGACCAAATGGAGAGATTATATACCTTTAAACTATTTCTGAATAAAAACAGCAATCTATGTAAACGTTTAATTTCATCGAACCCACAAACACCTAAGCAACTAGATAAAATAGTACCAAGTATACATATACAATACAAAATATGAATACAATTCAGAGTACCTAATGCAAAAAGGTATCATACAGTTATTGTTTATAACTATGAACATCACACACAGTCTGCCTTAGCAAATAAAAGGTTTAAAACTGTGTGATCATAGATAATAATAAAAAGCGCCCCTATAATCTCGAGTTCACCGACTGTTCCTGTTATTGATCGTTAAAGAGTTATATCGATTTGTGTCTGGTCTGTTTATGGTGGGTGTACATATGAGTGTGGCGCTGAGGTTTTGACTGGTTGGATTGTTCCGGTAGTTTCATTGTATCCCTGAAACCGACCATACGGAGAACACATAACCTAACAGCATGATTTCGGCAATAAAATAACTTATATTGCAGCTATCAATCGGAAATGTGTAAATTGCAAAAGAAATTCCTTAACTGATTTTATAAGCAGTGTAATTTAAGTCTGGTTAAGAACTTTAGAAATTCCTTAAATAAAATGCTATTAAATAGGTACAGCTTAAATGGTGAAGTTTGTTCTCGGTGTAACGAGGAGTGAACATAAATGTTGCTTAAGGGGGCTGTACTCCATATCATGAAAAAGCGAAAAAAAATTGTCGAAAACCGACATAAACTTGGTGTCGATGTGTACAATGCATTTAAGCCTACTAAGTGAAGTACCACATAGATTACAATTAATTTATTTTTCGCAGTTTTTTGGTATTTTCCATTACAAAAGATTACTAGGTATGTCTACCTAGTAGAATTAATTCCTTATGCGTGATTGGCTAGTCGATGTTATCACGTGATTAAGTTAGGTATAAAGCTGAAATTTCCAAACGTTAAGGGTAAGCCTTCGTAGCATAGTGGATACTTTGTTTTTACAGTTTTGGTATTTTTTTACAATTATGATATCAAAGAGTAAAACATTTTAATAAATAATTGTCCTGAGATTCGTTGTACAGTCCCTTTAAGATTAACGAATCTTTGTGGCTGTCTATGTCGCCACATATAAAAACTACTTGTGAATATATAACGCTAATACCTTATTTTAAAGGCGGAAAAAGAGATGCTCGATAATTTTACAATGTTCATTATAGTTGCCTCTCTTTAAGTCTAAATATGAGTACAAAGAATACATTGTTATATATTGACAAAGCAATCAATGAATTATTACATTGTCACAACAAAAATGGCAATGCTTAAACCAGAACAATTAAATTAAGTTTTCCATTCAATTATGTTTTACATACACATGCATGTTAGTCGGAGAAACTTTATTTTATCTGCGTCTTTAGTTCAAAAAGATTCCTTACCTTATCTTATATCCTATAAGGCCACACATATACTGTACATAGTCGGAAGATGCACAATGGCAATAAAAAGAACCCCACTTCTCAATGCTTGAACACTGTATTCATTATCAATATTCAGTATTATCATTTCAAAGCCACTGCTTAAATTGTCAGAAGCATTACACATTTTCTTTTGCTACCCCTGTTACCTAGTCACATGCGTACGTCAACCGAAACTTATAAGCTATAAGTGTGAAACAAAACTCAATAATAAAAATATGCAATAATTTGTATCGAAATAATGAAATGCATCTTTGCAATGTAAAAACAGTGCATCTGACTAGGCACTGAGCGGAAATGTTCAACCGGTATTTCATCGAGTCGTTTCAGCTTTCCTCACACCATGATGCTGCTGCCGCTTCTGCTACTGATGTGATGATGATAATGATGATGCTGATGCTGATGATGATGATGCTGATAATGATGATGATATTGCTGATGATGGTGATGATGATGATGATGATGATGATGATGATGATGATGATGATGATGATGATGATGATGATGATGATGATGATGATGATGATGATGATGATGATGAAGATGATGATGATGATGATGATGATGATGATGATGATGATGATGATGATGATGATGATGAAGACGACGACGACGACGACGACGACGACGATGATAATGATGATGATGATGAAGATGATGATGATCGGCTGATATAATAACTGGTTTTAGTCGGACATTAGTTTTTGAAACATTGTGCAATCTGACTTAAGGTTGCTATACAGTTTTCTATATCAAATCGACAAATCATGTGATTTGGAAAGTTAAGGTCGGCCTCGCTGACATTTTCATGAACACGGTCAACAACAGTTGGTCATGTCATTGGTTATGTAAGGTCAAGATGATAGGCAATTAAATTATACTTCTACGTTGACTTCTGCGTTGGAAGACCTCATAGTGTTCTGGCACAGGGGATGATGTTGATTCTTATTTTTTGACAAATCTAGTATGTTTTAGCATGTCATGTCATTAACAACCTTCAAATAAGGTAAGTATATAAACACGAAGTTTTAATTAATTACAATCACTCCCTCGCAAAAAATCAAATTAGAGGCACAATGCTAGGGCCTTAAAGACATTAAACGATATATATAAAATAAGATAAAAAACAGACTACACGATTTAATAATAACTGCGGGAATTATGCACATGGAGCGGTCAGTAAAACACGAGAAAGCTTGAACACGAGATTACCTGGAGTTTAAACTTAACTTTCGCAGTAATGGAATACGAGTTACCTAAGGGTTTAATCTAAAATTGCGGATTCATGGTACACAAGTTTACTGCGAGTTTAGCCTAAACATGCGCATTCATGGAACACGAGTTTACTGGCGGTTTAAACTATAATTATGCATTTATGGAACAAGAGTTTATTTGTGTTTTAACCTAAATTGGAGCATAAATGGAAAGCGACTTTACTGTGGATTCAAATAAACTGGCGCATAGATGTAACATGAGTTTTACTGGGTCCTAAACTAAACTAACGAATTTAACGAACACGAGTTCACAAGGGGGTTTATACTAAACGGGCGAATGAATATTCAGGGTTACTACTACTAGAATATAACTACAATATAGTTCTAAGTATTGACTGCAAATATGTGTAGTTTATTACTAATACTAGTATAAAAGTATAAGTTCAATTATATGTAGGCCATTACTTATACACGTACTGCAATATTACTAAAAATAGTTGTCATTTGCAACAGAAAACCAAATATACGACGACAGACTAAGATTCACTAAACTTGTAAATGTAACAGGGGCAATAGGTTTCAAAAGCCTGCATATGTTTTGAACAGTCATCCAATTAAAATTTTGTGAGCGTAAAAGGTTTATTCGCACCAATGCTTTCTCTGCGATGTAATCGATATGGGATGATCAAGAACCGTCGCTTGATAGAACCATGTGTCTGTGCTATATTTTCAGTAATAGTATGATTTAGCATAGTCACAGGGGGATGAACATGTCGATGAGTTTTCCTTGAAACGATCATAGAATTTGTCTTCTGTATATTGAATGAGACTGACAAGGTATCCGCTTTTTTACTAACTTTTCTGAGGTCAGACTTAAGAATAGAAGCAGCATCATTTGGAATATCTACAACCAAGGATAAACTGGTGTCGTCACCGAAAAGACGACATGACGCGACAATTGGTTTATAGGTAAATCGCAAGGTCAATAAAAATATTGTTGTTAAAAATATGGTGACATATATGTTTATACACAGCTATCTCAAATGCCTTGCTAAGAGAGTTTAGAAGTGATATCGCAGCAATATAGTTGCCTAAGTTAGATTCGCCTTTCTTGTGGATTGGACAAACATTAGCAACTTTCCAAGATTCTGGAAAAGTAGATATTGAGAGTGAATAGTTCAAATGATGACGGTAGACCACCATTCCTTAATTTGTTTGTATTTTCGAGAGGTGGCATAGAAATAGTATCAATCTGTGCCTTTTGGGCGTCCCGTTTTTAAATTCTCTCTGAAGGAGATCAAACCACAAGCTTATTTTTATGTTTAAAATAAAAAAATATATAAGTCCGCCGTACCTTCGAAATCTGATTCCTGCCCGTCCAAAAGATTTTAGATACTAGATACAATCTAAGAAACTCCACATATATGTCAACTTGGCTGCACTTCAATTAATCATGATATATTTCGCAAGAACATCGTTCCACCGCAGGCTTGTCTCTGTGGGGAAGATGAATCTGTTCGTCACTTTATGCCCACTATTAAATATCGATAGAACATATATGCTAACAACAATACACTCGCTGATTCCTGGAACAGCTTTCACCTTAGGTTAACTTTTAAATGGTGACGTGCGCTTTTCTGATTTTACTTATTTTAAAATATTATATTCCTTATTCTCCTTCATTGATTTTACCAATCGTATGACGTATATTTAAAAATTTAAATCGCACTTTAAACGTCAAAGAAATAAACATATTTAACTGCTTTCTACAGAAAAAGATGATCTTTATAAACTTTTAGCTGCCGATTAGATTCTTACATATTTAGATTAAAATAATGTTTGTAAAATGTTCACACTAATCAAATAGTTTGTATGTGAACGTTAGGAACGTGAGAAAGGCAGTTCGATTTCATCTTTATTGCACCGTTTCAGTTATCATTAAAATAGAATGTTCATGTAGTTAGAATTAAATTAATCCAATATAATGTTCCATATAATATAACGGCAAGTTCTGAAAAAAATACTTATTACAATACATATATAACTGTTCTTGTAATACAAACATAATGTAATAAACATATAAACATATAATGTGTTTGTTACTTAAATATGATAATACACATATGTCAAGTAATTGTCTAGTGGCGTTAAAATGTAATAACACATACAATGACATAACAAACAATAAACAAACATGAACATAACATTTAAAATCAATCACCTTCCAAATGTGAGGGACTGAACTCCACATTCTCAGTCAAAGACCTCTCTAGTAAATGCAATCCATGCTGGTTACAACTGAAACCCCCAAACAATGCATACATACTAGTACTTACCCTATATAGGAACCAATCCTCAAAAGTGTAATGCCATGAAAATACATACTTTCAGAATTTCAACTTGACTACATGTACAAAATATGTAACATTACTTGCTAACACTTATTGTTTACTAAAATAGGTTACATACATTCATAATTATATATAAAAGAAATAGATCAAGAAGTTAATTGAGGCATACCTCAAACTGCATGGAATTTAGAAGACTGACCCGCAACTGGACAAGTCCCTCGTGTAAATGCTCAATGTGCAAATAATATTTTATAACTTTAAGAAAGTAAGAAGAAATTGAGTATTATAAGGTGTTTTACTGAATATTTTTTATCCTAAGTCTACACAGAAAAGGAGTTTTGTTGCAGTGTGATGGCCTACACCCAAAGGACAATTCGTGGCATTCAAATACCAGAAATGATTTTAGCGGGCATTTTGAATATGAATAAAAATTCACGTTAATACAAGAGCTTATGTCTCTTCATGATTGTTTCAAATTTATATATCATTTAAATCTGGCAAACACATGCAACTACTTGTTGCGGGTTTCGGCAAGTATTTGTGTAGCTGTTTCGATTTGGTATTTTCAATCAATATCTTTACACCGTGGTAGGTGCTGATATGGCAGGACAGTGGCCGGGCAGAGGTTTGGATAGTTGCCTGTGGGTAGGGATGGACCAAATTATATGAGCAACCATGCCTTTGCACCGTACTGTTTTTGAACAAATTAGCAAACTCTAGTAATGTTAAAATTACATGATAAATTTAGTACCTCCTCTGAGCAATACTTTCTAAAGATTTTGCTAGCAAGCTGAATTAATAATACCAACTTCCCATACCTGTGCTATGCCGTAATTCCCATAAACATAATGCTTCTTACAATTTTGCTGCTTATATGAAAACGATTATCCATAATTTGATCATACTCTTGAAAGAATTAACCATTTTACCGTAGTACGTCAAATAGAGGAACCGTGCGCGTTTGGATTGGCCGTACAACTGGGGAAACTAGTTGATGTCATCACTGTACACAGTGCTTTAATCTCTCTATTTTTGTAATTTTATGTATGCATATATTAAGTAACCACATTTGTAACTAATTGTTCCAATAACGTACTTATTTAAAAAAAAATATGCTTTTACTTCGAGACCAACAGCTTTTTGTTATGTATGTGTGTTATTCATGTCGGAAAATACCTCGTTGTGTTAATGTTTCTTGTAAGCATATATCCGACTTTAAACAAAGAATAGTGTATATTGTATTGTATCTGTAACATACAACCACGATTAGCCAGACGTACAGGAGTCATACAAACATGTAACGGCCGAATCCACGGAACGATATTCCAGACGCTTACGAGAAATATAACCATTTAACACTTTCACGTACGAATCCAGGGAACGCTATTCCAGACTCTTAGGATACATACAAACATTTACCAATCTCCCGTACGAATCCAGGAAACGATATTCCAGACGCTTGGGAGAGATACAACCATGTAACGACCACCGGTACCAATCTAGGGTATGATATTCCTGACGTTTAGGAGACATACAACCATATAACGTCTTCCGGAGCGAATCTAAGGGATGATATAATGGACGCTTAGCAGGAATACAAAAATGTAACGTCTTCCGGAGTGAAAATGATGAGGGGGATGATGATCCATACGCTAAGGAGACATACAATCAAGTAACGCCTTCCGGTACCAATCTAGGGGATAATAATCCATACGCTAAGGAGACATACAACCCTGTAACGACCTCCAGTACCAATCTAGGGTATGATATTTCTGACGTTTAGGAAACATACAACCATATAACGTCTTCCGGAGCGAATCTGGTTGGTGATGATCCTTGTTTTTAGGAGACATACAACCCTGTAACGCCTTCCGGTACCAATCTAGGGGATATTGATCCATACGCTAAGGAGACATACAATCATGTAACGCCTTCCGGAGCGAATCTAGGGGTCGATGATCCATACGCTAAGGAGACATACAATCTTGTAACGCCTTCCTGTACGAATCTAGGGGATGATAATACATACGCTTAGGAGACATACATCCCTGTAACGCCTTCCTGTACGAATTTAGGGGATGATGATCAATACGCTAAGGAGACAAACAACCATGTAACGCCTTCCTATACGAATTTAGGGGATGATGATCCATACGCTAAGGAGACATACAACCCTGTAACGCCTTCCTGTACGAATCTAGGGGATGATGATCCATACGCTAAGGAGACATACAACCCAGTAACGCCTTCCTGTACGAATTTAGGGGATGACGATCAATACGCTAAGGAGACTTACAACCCTGTAACGCCTTCCTGTACGAATGGAGGGGTTGATAATCCAGACGCTTAAGAGAAAAACAACCATGTAATGTCTTCCGGAGCGAATCTAGGGGTTGATGATCCATGCGCTAAGGAGACATACAACCCTGTATCGCCTTCCAGTACCAATCAAGGGGATGATGATGCATACGCTAAGGTGACATACAATCATGTAACGCCTTCCGGAGCGAATCTAGGGGTTGATGATTCATACGCTAAGGAGACATACAATCATGTAACGCCTTCCTGTACAAATCTAGGGGATGATGATCCATACGCTAAGGAGACATACAACCCTGAAACGCCTTCCTGTACGAATCTAGGGGATACTGATACATACGCTAAGGAGACATACAACCCTGTAACGCCTTCCTGTACGAATTTAGGGTATGATGATCCATACGCTAAGGAGACATACAATCATGTAACGCCTCCCGGTACCAATCTAGGGGATGATGAACCATACGCTAAGGAGACATACAATCATGTTACGCCTTCCGGTACCAATCTAGGGGATTATGATCACTACTCTTAGGAGACATACAACCATGTAACGTCTTCCGGTGCGAATCTGGGGGTTAATGATCCATGCGCTAAGGAGACATACAATCATGTAACGCCTTCCGGAGCGAACAAGGGGATGATAATTCATACGCTAAGGAGACATACAACCCTGTAACGCCTTCCTGTATGAATTTAAGAGATGATGATCCATACGCTAAGGAGACATACAACCCTGTTACGCCTTCCTGTGCGACTCTAGGGGATGATGATCCATACGCTTAGGAGACATACAACCATGTTACGCCTTCTGGAGCAAATCTAGGGGATGATGATCCATACGCTTAGGAGACAACAACCATGATATCCATCGCCTTCCTGTGCGAATCTAGGGGATGATGATCCATACGCTTAAGAGCCATACAATCATGTAACGTCTTCCGGAGCGAATCTAGGGGATGATGATGATTCATGCGCTAAGGAGACATACAATCATGTAACGCCTTCCTGTACGAATTTAGGGGATGATGATCCTTACGCTAAGGAGACATACAACCATGTAACATCTTCCTGTATGAATCTAGGGGACGATGATCCAGACGCTTAAGAAACATACAACCATGTAACGTCTTCCGGAGCGAATCGCGGGGTTGATGATTCATGCGCTTAGGAGACATACAACCCTGTAACGCCTTCCGGTACGAATCTAGGGGATAATGATCCATACGCTAAGGAGACATACAACCCTGTAACGCCTTCCTGTACGAATTTAGGGGATGATGATCAATACGCTAAGAAGACATACAACCCTGTAACGCCTTCCTGTACGAATTTAGGGTATGATGATCCATACGCTAAGGAGACATACAATCTTGTAACGCCTCCCGGTACCAATCTAGGGGATGATGAACCATACGCTAAGGAGACATACAACCCTGTAACGACTTCCTGTACGAATTTAGTGTATGATGATCCATGCGCCAAGGAGACATACAATCATGTAACGCCTCCCGGTACCAATCTAGGGGATAATAATCCATACGCTAAGGAGACATACAACCCTGTAACGCCTTCCTGTACGAATTTAGGGTATGATGATCCATACGCTAAGGAGACATACAATCATGTAACGCCTCCCGGTACCAATCTAGGGGATGATGAACCATACGCTAAGGAGACATACAATCAAGTAACGCCTCCCGGTACCAATCTAGGGGATGATGAACCATATGCTAAGGAGACATACAATCATGTCACGCCTTCTGGTACCAATCTAAGGGATTATGATCACTACGCTATGGAGACATACAACCATGTAACGTCTTTCGGAGCGAATCTGGTGGTTGATGATCCATGCGCTAAGGAAACATACAATCATGTAACGCCTTCCGGAGCGAATCAAGGGGATGATGATCCATGCGCTAAGGAGACATACAATCATTTAACGCCTTCCTGTATGAATTTAGGAGATGATGATCCATACGCTAAGGAGACATACAACACCGTAACGCCTTCCTGTACGAATCTAGGGGATGATGGTCCATACGCTTAGGAGACATACAACCATGTAACGCCTTCCGGAGCAAATCTAGGGGATGATGATACATACGCTTAGGAGACATACAACCATGCAACGTCTTCCTGTGCAAATCTAGGGGATGATGATCCATACGCTTTAGAGACATACAACCATGTTATGTCTTTCTGAGCGAATCTAGGGGATGATGATGATTCATGCGCTAAGGAGACATACAACCCTGTAACGCCTTCCTGTATGAATTTAAGAGATGATGATCCATACGCTAAGGAGACATACAACCCTGTTACGCCTTCCTGTGCGACTCTTGGGGATGATGATCCATACGCTTAGGAGACATACAACCATGTTACGCCTTCTGGAGCAAATCTAGGGGATGATGATCCATACGCTTAGGAGACAACAACCATGCAACGCCTTCCTGTGCGAATCTAGGGGATGATGATCCATACGCTTAAGAGCCATACAATCATGTTACGTCTTCCGGAGCGAATCTAGGGGATGATGATGATTCATGCGCTAAGGAGACATACAATCATGTAACGCCTTCCTGTACGAATTTAGGGGATGATGATCCTTACGCTAAGGAGACATACAACCATGTAACATCTTCCTGTATGAATCTAGGGGATGATGATCCAGACGCTTAAGAAACATACAACCATGTAACGTCTTCCGGAGCGAATCGCGGGGTTGATGATTCATGCGCTTAGGAGACATACAACCCTGTAACGCCTTCCGGTACGAATCTAGGGGATAATGATCCATACGCTAAGGAGACATAAAACCCTGTAACGCCTTCCTGTACGAATTTAGGGGATGATGATCAATACGCTAAGAAGACATACAACCCTGTAACGCCTTCCTGTACGAATTTAGGGTATGATGATCCATACGCTTAGGAGACATACAATCATGTAACGCCTCCCGGTACCAATCTAGGGGATGATGAACCATACGCTAAGGAGACATACAACCCTGTAACGACTTCCTGTACGAATTTAGTGTATGATGATCCATGCGCCAAGGAGACATACAATCATGTAACGCCTCCCGGTACCAATCTAGGGGATAATAATCCATACGCTAAGGAGACATACAACCCTGTAACGCCTTCCTGTACGAATTTAGGGTATGATGATCCATACGCTAAGGAGACATACAATCATGTAACGCCTCCCGGTACCAATCTAGGGGATGATGAACCATACGCTAAGGAGACATACAATCAAGTAACGCCTCCCGGTACCAATCTAGGGGATGATGAACCATACGCTAAGGAGACATACAATCATGTCACGCCATCTGGTACCAATCTAAGGGATTATGATCACTACGCTATGGAGACATACAACCATGTAACGTCTTTCGGAGCGAATCTGGTGGTTGATGATCCATGCGCTAAGGAAACATACAATCATGTAACGCCTTCCGGAGCGAATCAAGGGGATGATGATCCATGCGCTAAGGAGACATACAATCATTTAACGCCTTCCTGTATGAATTTAGGAGATGATGATCCATACGCTAAGGAGACATACAACACCGTAACGCCTTCCTGTACGAATCTAGGGGATGATGGTCCATACGCTTAGGAGACATACAACCATGTAACGCCTTCCGGAGCAAATCTAGGGGATGATGATCCATACGCTTTAGAGACATACAACCATGTTACGTCTTTCTGAGCGAATCTAGGGGATGATGATGATTCATGCGCTAAGGAGACATACAATCATGTAACGCCTTCATGTACGAATTTAGGGGATGATGATCCATACGCTAAGGAGACATACAACCATGTAACGCCTTCTTGTATGAATCTAGGGGATGATGATCCAGACGCTTAATAAACATAAAACCATGTAATGTCTTCCGGAGCGAATCGCGGGGTTGATGATTCATGCGCTAAGGAGACGTACAACCCTGTAACGCCTTCCGGTACCAATCTAGGGGATGATGATACATGCGCTTAGGAGACATACAACACTGTAACGCCTTCCGGATCAAATCTAGGGGATGATGATACATAAGCTTAGGAGACATACAACCATGCAACGTCTTCCTGTGCGAATCCAGGGGATGATGATCCATACGCTTTAGAGACATACAACCATGTTACGTCTTTCTGAGCGAATCTAGGGGATGATGATGATTCATGCGCTAAGGAGACATACAATCATGTAACGCCTTCATGTACGAATTTAGGGGATGATGATCCAGACGCTTAAGAAACATACAACCATGTTACGTCTTCCGGAGCGAATCTAAGGGATGATGATGATTCATGCGCTAAGGAGACATACAATCATGTAACGCCTTCCTGTACGAATTTAGGGGATGATGATCCATATGCTAAGGAGACATACAACCATGTAACGCCTTCTTGTATGAATCTAGGGGATGATGATCCAGACGCTTAATAAACATACAACCATGTAATGTCTTCCGGAGCGAATCGCGGGGTTGATGATTCATGCGCTAAGGAGACATACAACCCTGTAACGCCTTCCGGTACCAATCTAGGGGATGATGATCCATGCGCTTAGGAGACATACAACACTGTAACGCCTTCCGGTATCAATATAGGGGATGATGATTCATACGCTTAAGAGACATACAATCATGTAACGCATTCCGGAGCGAATCTAAGAAATAATTATCCATACGCTAAGGAGACATACAATCATGTAACGCCTTCCTGTATGAATCTAGGGGATAATGATCCAGACGCTTAAGAAACATACAACCATGTAACGTCTTCCGGAGCGAATCCCGGGATTGATGATCCATGCGCTTAGGAGACATACAACCCTGTAACGCCTTCCGGTACTAATCTAGGGGATCATGATCCATGCGCTTAGGAGACATACAACCCTGTATCGCCTTCCGGTACCAATCTAGGGGATGATGATTCATAAGCTTAAGAGACATACAACCATAAAACGTCTCCTGGAGCGAATCTGGGGGTTGATGATCCATGATCTTAGGAGACTTACAACCCTGTAACGCCTTCCGGTACAAATCTAGGGGATGATGATCCATGCGCTTAGGAGAAATACAACCCTGTATCGCCTTCCGGTACCAATCTAGGGGATGATGATTCATAAGCTTAAGAGACATACAACCGTAAAACGTCTTCTGGAGCGAATCAAGGGGTTGATGATCCATACGCTTAGGAGACATACAATCATGTAACGCCTTCCGGAGCGAATCTAAGAAATAATGATCCATACGCTAAGGAGACATACAACCATGTAACGCCTTTCTGTATGAATCTAGGGGATGATGATCCAGACGCTTAAGAAACATACAACCATGTAACGTCTTCCTGAGCGAATCGCAGGGTTGATGATCCATGCGCTTAGGAGACATACAACCCTGTAACGCCTTCCGGTACCAATCTAGGGGATGATGATCCATGCGCTTAGGAGACATACAACCCTGTATCGCCTTCCGGTACCAATCTAGGGGATGATGATTCATAAGCTTAAGAGACATACAGTAAAACTGCGATCGCTCGAGGTCGCCAGGGACCGAGCCAAAACCTCGAGGGAACCGATATTTCGAACGAAACGACCCGATTTTCAATTGTCCAGTTTGATATGAAATATCTTTAAGTGTATTTTATCTAGCTATCCCCCCCCGTCATGGGTCCTTCACTAGATTGCTCAGATGTTCGACAATTTGTAAGTTCTTTCTCATTTGCAATTTTGCAAAGCAAAGTGACAAGAAGGAATTCTTTTCAGATATTCCGATGTTGGATCGATATGGTAGTGTTTTATTCATATTTTTATTACTCATTTAAATTTCTCACAATTAACTTCTCGTCATTAACTTCTCATAATTATCATCTCAAATGCCCATATCAACTAATATCGGTCAAGCGTTAACAGTGATAAACGGTTTTTCACACCTTATCAAATTGCCTTTCAACTGTCATTGCAATTTTTACAACTTGCGAAAATTTTAACACCTGGCAATTGTTTGTTTATTTTGGAACACGCGTTCGGAAAAAGTGTGAAATTATGACCTCGAGGGAGCCATAAGGTTTTGTGCACGATTTGTGTACTTGGGACCGAGGATATTGCTCGATTGCTCGACATAATTAGGTTTCGAGGCAGCGTGGGTATATTTTATATGAAAATAGAAGGAAAAAAGTTCGGGACCAAGCTCCGACCTCGAGGGAGCGCCGGTTCTCGAGCGACCGCTTGTTCGATGGAACGCAGTTTCACTGTACAACCATAAAACGTCTTCTGGGGCGAATCTGGGGGTTGATGATCCATGCGCTTAGGAGACATACAACCTGTAACGCCTTCCGGTACCAATCTAGGGGATGATGATCCATACGCTAAGGAGACATACAATCATGTAACGCCTTCCGGAGCGAATCTAAGAAATAATGATCCATACGCTAAGGAGACATACAATAATGTAACGCCTTCCTGTACGAATTTAGGGGATGATGATCCATACGCTAAGGAGACATACAACCCTGTAACGCCTTCCTGTACGAATCTATGGGATGATGATTCATACGCTAAGGAGACATACAATCATGTAACGCCTTCCGAAGGTCTAGGGGATGATGATCCATACGCTAAGGAGACATACAATCATGTAACGCCTTCCTGTAAGAATTTAGGGGATGATGGTCTGTACGCTAAGGAGACATACAACCATGTAACGCCTTCCTTTATGAATATAGGAGGAAATGATCCATGAGCTTAGGAGACATACAACCATGTAACACCTACCGCAGCGAATCTAGGGGATGATAATATATACGCTAAGGAGACATACAACCATGTAACGCCTTCCGGAGCGTATCTAGGGGATGATGATCCATACGCTTAGGAGACATACAACCATGTAACGCCTTTCTGTACGAATTAAGGGGATGATGATCCATACCCTAAGGAGACATACAACCCTGTAACGCCTTTCTGTACGAATCTAGGGGTTGATGATCCAGACGCATAAGAGACAGACAACCATGAAACGTCTTCCGGAGCGAATCTGGGGGTTGATGATCCATGCGCTAAGGAGACATACAACCCTGTAACGTCTTCCGGTACCAATCTAGGGGATGATGATTCATACGCAAAGGAGACATACAATCATGTAACGCCTTCCGGTACCAATCTTGGGGATGGTGATCCATACGCTAAGGAGACATACAACCATGTAACGTCTTCCGGAGCGAATCTGGGCGTTGATGATCCATGCGCTTAGGAGACATATAACCCTGTAACGCCTCCGGTACCAATCTAGGGGATGATGATCCTGTAACGCCTTCCGGTACCAATCTAGGGGATCATGATCCTGTAACGTCTTCCGGTACCAATCTAGGGGATCATGATCCATGCGCTAAGGAGACATACAACCCTGTAAAGCCTTCCGGTACCAATCTAGGGGATAATGATTCATACGCTTAAGAGACATACAACCATGTAACGTCTTCCGAAGCGAATCTGGTGGATGATAATCCATGCCCTTAGGAAACATTCAACCCTGTAACGCCTTCCTGTACCAATCTAGGGGATGATGATCCATACGCTAAGGAGACATACAATCATGTAACGCCTTACGGAGCGAATCTAAGGGATGATGATCCATACGCTAAGGAGACATACAACCCTGTAACACCTTCCTGTACGAATCTAGGGGATGATGATCTAGACGCTTAGGAGACATACAACCACTTAACGTCTTCCGGTACGAATCTAGGGTATGATGATCCAATCGCTTAGGAGACACTCCCCATGTAACGCATTCCAGAGCGAATCTAGGGTATGATGATTTAATCGCTTAGGAGACACACCGCCATGTAACGCCTTCCAGAGCGGATGATGCAACTGACCCGCAACTTACCTGTTGTTCAGTGAAAACGTGGCACATGTGTGATTGACAGTACACAGACATGGACCAGCAACCAATTCCATTAGCTGACTAGGCACTCGCTTGTGCGGAAGACAGAGCTAACGAGTTCACTTTTATCGCGCTTTATAAACAAGAGATGCAAAATTTCTATATCCGCAAAACTGCCATTCCAATACCTGTTTTCACACTCAGTTTCCATGAGAACCTCTTGGTAGATTTAAAAGCATATATCCAATCGTATCCATGTAAAAATCACATCAATGATCGCAAGGAGTCACTGTACGATCGATTTCCTCGAGCGAATATCTCGTGCCCGTACAGTGCATAAATGTAGGGTTATTTGTTTAAACTTTATTTATTTAACAACAATTGTGACAAAAGTTATATAACCTTATACTGAGTCATTCCTGTTGCCACGATGTTGCGCGAGTTGTTT